>NW_025814867.1:24205000-25407500 GCF_022079265.1 Lynx rufus | reverse complement strand
GCCCTGAGATTAATCTGTGGTCAAACTGGCTTGGGGAATGCACCCGTGCCTGAACCAATCTCTCTGACAAGGAGCGTGGGAAATTTTGATTGGAGCTGGGTGCAGAAATAATTTTAGCCAATATTATGGCTAAGAAATCCTATAGGGGGGGAATGGTGGTGCATGGGTCCTGGGCAGGGATGTTAGTTTGGAGTAACCTAAGGAGCAGACCCGAACAAGGTCTTGGATGCAGGTGCCTTATTTGGGAAGTAACCCCAGGGAGCAAGAGTGAGGGAGTAGTGGGAAGGAGACAAGAGGGAGGAAAAGCCAATGTAAGAGCATTGTGAGCAATGAGGCTTGATTCTTCCTACTCTGAGATGCCCACAGAACATGTTCCAAACCTGACCACCTGAAGGACAGCAGGCTGCGACATTGTTCCACCAGTTCCCTTTCTTTACTGGTTAAAGGCTGCTCCTGGGGGCATCTCCAAATGCACCTTGCAGACTGAACTTGCAGGAGCAGAGCAGGCTCCCAAGGCTTCAGAGAAGGCCCCAAGGCAGAAAAGGATGTGAGCTTGACCTTCTCATGGTGCAAGATGAGTCTAGCCTGTAAGGAAACGTGTTCCCAGAGCTGATGCTGAAATCCAGAGGGCCAGGGATGTGACTCTAGGTACCAAAAATATCTGTCACAGGAGCCAACCAACAAATGGCTCCTGCAGGGTCAGAGCCAAAGTCACTTTGCCAAATGGCTCCAAGGAGCACTTCTGCAGCTGATGTGCTGGGCATCCAGGGAGCCCCTCCTGTGTAGCAGATCAGTGCAGGACATCTTCCCTTTAGGCCTGTCAGTGGCACCAGCCAACACCACCAGAACACACCTGTGGCCAATTGAAGGTGGGTTCCCTGGCACTCGTTGCAACAAGGGAGACCACCCACCATAAGGAACCGTGTAGGAGGTTGTCCAAAGAGGCTTATGAGATCAGATCTTGGATTAGGTGGTTCGAGGAAGTTCCAGGATGTATGGTCTTTCTCTAGACTGGATGCTGTCAGCAAGTGGGGCAATTTTATGGTTGAGCATCTTTTATATAGAAGGAGATGGGAGGCACAGAGTGGGGCTAAAGCTGTAGTTGATCAACAACCATTCATGCTTTCCAGGGAGAGGAAGCTATTTGGTCATTTTTGTAGTTTGCCCAGTGTTTTTGCTTTTGTCTTTTCACATGATGACAGCGTGGCTTTGTTCTGTCTCACTCCATTGTGGTCACAAGTAACTTTGTCTAATGCTGGCATTCTGTGAAATGCTGTGTTAAGTAGGGCGGGAACTCTGCAGCCCAGGTATGGGTACCAGGCCAAGTGGCTGGTGCCTTTTTCTTTCTTGGGTCTCATATGATACAGGCTGTGTTGCCCTCATGAGAGTGACAGGTGCCCTCGTTAGCCCAGTGCATGGCTGTAAGCAGAATCAGCTCATGAAGTACATGTCTCAGAAGAGTAGGCACAGATCAGGAGGGCTCTTCTGTCTCTTGAAAAGCTCTAAGGGTGCCTGGAGATGTATGAGTAGATTTTCTCTACCTCTTCAGTGACTCACAACCGTGATGTCCATGGTTGAACCTCAGAAGTAGGGAGGGCCCACCGATCCATTTCCTGCCATTTGTTTGCAGGTGACAAAACATGATGGTGACAGCTCAGATAACCTTCCTGGCCACACAATACTTAATCTAAATGGAGCCAGGCTGTCACGGAGGAGAGTGACAGGCATTGCATGTTGCAGACTGCTGTTGGCTGAAACCATCACAGGAGTGCTTTAAATGGGACTTGGAGCCTGTAGGGCAGTTTCTGAAGCAAGGTTTGTGCATGACCACTATTTTGACCAATGACAATAGTGGCCCAGGCTGGAGGACAGCCAGGCATTTTAATGCCCTTGGGCAAATCCAAGGTTTAAGGAAGTCAGCACAGTTGGGGTACCCGGTAGGGAAAATTACATGTTCCAAAGGAGGATCAGACTCCTTGATCCCCAAATCAGCCTCACCATTGCCACTTAAACTATGCAAAGTCAAAGAAGGACCTCATCAGAATTTCTGGAAGCTCAACATTTTTCTTCCCATGCTTAAAACTGGGGTTCTGCACAGAGGCTAGCATGAGCCAGAGACAACCTCATCTGGCCAGCAGCACCTCACCCAACTTGGGGTTATACAACTTCTGACTACAAAGTTCAGTAAGGTGCTGTTGGAGACACCTCTGGTGCCAGCTTCACATGCCGTCAGACCACTTCTGCTTTCAGCCACGGCTGCTGGACAGCTCTATGCAGCTCTGATTCCCTTAACCCCATGCTAAGGGTCTTCTGCACCCCCCCCCCCGCCCCCACCGGATCTTCTATGAAAACAGAGTTGTTCACAGAGCCAGGGAGCAAGCCCCTTGACTTGCTGGGAAAGTTAACACTCCCAAGGCAATGCTTAGTCATTGCAGGGATAGGAACCAGTGGGTAGAAGCTCCAGTCTCTACTTCTTCGAGAACATGCCCCTATATTGGCTTTTCCTTCTTCCCCGTCTCACTTCCTCATTTCCCCAGTCCTTCCCAGTTTCATCTCCCACATCAACCAACTGCACCCAATCCTTGTCCCAGGCTCTGCTTTCAGAAGAATCCTCACGAAACCATGCATGAACACAGTCTTCCTTTATTACAGGGGTTTTCCAGACAAACACAGCTGGTGCCAAGTACATTTGTTCTCCAACTCAGGGCTGCAGAATTAGAACAGAGCCCAGACATCCAGATGCCTCTGAGAATCCTACCTCAGGGCCCTAGGCCCCACTATAGGGCTGGTCCTACATCCTAACGTAATCAAGAAATTCTTTTCCTTTTTTTTGGATGGGTCAGCCTTTCTAGCAGGAACCTTTAATGGCAAATGACATAAATGCACCTAAATGAGCTTAGTCCTACAGAGGCAGGGAGATTAGTAGGAGAATATTGAAGTATCTCATTAATTAAAGGAAGGGCTGGATAACACAGGGGAGCATGACACTGGCTTCTTTTTTTTGTTGTTGTTGTTTATTTATTTATTTTGAGAGAGAGAGAGAGGGAGGGAGAGAGAGAGCATGCCCAGACGGGGAGCAAGGTGGAGGGGTAGCACAGGAGAGTGGCAGAATGCCAAGCAGCCTCCGCACTGTCAGCACAGAGCCCGGCACGGGGCCCAAACTCACAAACTGTGAGATCATGACCTGAGCCAAAATCAGGAGTCGAATGCTTAACTGACTGAGGCCCTCAGGCTCCCCATGACCCTGGCTTCTTTACCTGGCTGGAGAAAATGGCCCCCCAAAACTCAGAAGGCCCATATTAAAGAAGACAAATGCATATACAAATATCATAATGTGAATGGGTTCCTGTAAGCTTCAGGAAAAAGTTGTTCACTGATTAATTCAAGTACCAAAACATATCTTCAATATGGTATGTGGTTACTAGGTATTTATTGAATGGATGAGTGAGTGAATGAATGAATGATTGAAGAGAAGGTGGGAAAGAGAGGAGGTAGATGAAGGAAGAGGGTTTGGGAGGAAATGAGGATGAAATTACCTAGTTCCCAGCTTTGGACAGTCCCTGCTCTTTCCAGGGGTCATGACTGGTGATATTGTCCCAGCGGAACTCCGCTCAGAAGGCTGCTCTGGCTCCCCATTGCCTATGACAAAAAACTGACCTGCTTAATATTCCATGCTATTCGCCCACAGCCCAGCCCTAACCACCTCTCTCTCACACACCCTCCACTCAGGGCACACTGGCCTACAAACCCCATCCTGAGGGAGTTGTCCTGAGCCAGCATCACTGGCTGGTGATTTTCATCATTCCAAGTTTACAGAGGGAGAAACTGGCTTGCCCAAGATCACAAAACTAACAAAGGATTCAAATCCAGAAACACCAGATCTCAATGCCCTCGCTTTCTTCTGGGTTGCTCTGTGGCAGTCCTGACAAGGGAACTTGCGCCATCTGGTGGCAGGATTAGAATAGGCACCAGGTCAGAGGACATCAAGCTATTGAAGCTGCAAGCTACCTGTCCCTAAAACGGTTTGTGAAACCTGGTGAAGCAAACAGGTTCATCTGTGTCCCACCCTCACCCCAACCTCATGGCCAAAAAAAAAAAGTCAGCAAAATCCAATGCCACCTTAATACCAAAAAAGAACAAATAGTGCCAGGAGATTTCAGGAAAGTTAAAAACCCCTGGGCTGCTGAGTGTGCCCTGATGGGGTGAAGTGATTCAGAGAGAGGCAACTCCTATTTCCTTTTAAGCATCATCACACTTTTGAGTAGCTCAAAAGTCGTTCACCCACTGAAGATTCCAGATACCATTTTATTTATTTTTCTTTTCTTTTTTTGGGATACTCTTATTCTTCATCATCTATTTCACCCATTTCCCCACCCACCTCCCCTCTAGTAACCATGTTTGTTCTCTTTAGTTAAGAGTCTGTTTCTTGATTTGTCTCTCTTTTTCTTTGTTCATTTGTTTCTTAAATTCCACATATGAGTGGAATCATACGGTATTTGTCTTTCTCTGACCAATTTCACTTACCATTATACCCTTTAGATCTATCCATGTTGTTGCAAATGGTAAGATTTCATTCTCTTTAAAAAAAAAAAGTTTAATTATTTTGAGAGAGAGAACATGAGCAGGGGAGGGGCAGAGAGAGAGAGGGAGAGAGAGAGAATCCCAAGCAGGTTCCACGCTGTCAACACAGAGCCCAACGCAGTGCTCGAACCCATGAACCGTGAGATCATGACGTGGGTCGAAATCAAGAGTTGGACGCTTAACCGACGGAGCCACCCGGGTGCTCCATAGATTTCATTCTTCTTTTACATCCAGCTACCATTTTAAACATCCATTTTTAAGTGTCCGTTATGTGAAAGATGACATGAACACAAGCATCAGCCAAGGGTTGCTGTAAGTATCTAATCTTTAATTTGGAAACCTCTATTATGGGACTTAGCACATTTCATTGTAATTGCAGATTTGAGAAACAAATAAACAACTTTTCTTTGGCCACAAGTGTGAATTCTATCCCCACCCCTGTCCACTCCCAAGCTCCCCCCCTCTCCCATCACAACCAACTTCAGCGCCTAGCATGTTGAATAATGAGAAAGTGCAGATCACACTATTCTGTGAGGAGACCTTGGGGCAGGATGGTGCAGACTCTACCACAGGCTGGCAACCATACTGTCAATGTGTAAGTTTCAAAAAGTTAAAAAAAAAATATGACCCTCATTCAAATTAGAGTAAGCATGTGCCAAAGGTTTATTCAACTCATTAATGAGGGAATCAGCAGAATGATAAACTTGGGTCAAAGAATAGCAGAGGCTGGCATAATCAGAGGAAGAAAGGATATTGAAACGAAATGCTAAATTAGATTATGTCTTACAGGACAATGAAACCTTTGGGAGTTCTATTTTCTGGTGGATAGAATTTATTTTGCATCTGTACGAGGAAAAAAAACCATTTAGAAGTGACCACTCTTTCACAAATTAACATCCAATCTCATGGACTCTGAGCCCTAATCAATAATAAGTAGTAAGCCAGAGGCACGTTTCTATAGACATTTAGATTATTCTTGAGTAGGTCTTGTTGGATAATGACCCAGGGTGATACTGGAAGGACATACAGCCATCCTTTTGCCTTATTTACAGGTTTTAGATGATCTCTCAGCAGAACTGTTGGACTAGTCCTGAGATGTTTCCAGAACAATGTGGACTCCTCATGCTGCAGGGATTCTCAGAAAGCACCTAACACCTTCAATTTTGTAGATGAGGAATTTGAGGATAAGAAGATCTGTCGCCAGAGAACTGGTGCCGTGCTAGGGGAGACCAGTCTAGAGTCCCTCTTCCTCACACAGGGCTGTGGGTTCCCTGGGGCTCCCAGATATCCAGCCCTTGCAGACTTCCAGAAATGCCCCCTCAATGCCATTTGACAACCCCAACCTGCCCTCCCTCATTCTCTTCCCCTCCACACACACCTG
Source organism: Lynx rufus (assembly GCF_022079265.1). NCBI lineage: Eukaryota > Metazoa > Chordata > Mammalia > Carnivora > Felidae > Lynx > Lynx rufus. The sequence goes on along the minus strand of NW_025814867.1, from coordinate 25,401,538 downwards.
GTGCCTCTGATAAGGGGCCAAAAGGCAAGCTGAGGGTCAAGCACAAGTGAGGACACCCCTCCCTCCACCAGGGGGGGGATCTGTGTGATATTCCTCAGGCACTCCTGGCTGCCCAAGAACAAAGGAAAGGACAGAAAACAAATGGGTAAACGATAGTCTCCATCAGTTTACAAATATCTCCTCAATAGACTCATCTCCAGAACTCTTTACTCTCTTAAGGATTAATGCTTTGCTAGAGGGCGAAACAACCTCAGCTTGACAACAGCTATGCCTCCAGTAAGCTGTAAATTCTCTTTAGCATATGGAAATCCCTTTAAGAAACTTCCTCTTGACTTTACTCCCCCCCCCCCCAAACTCCACAGAATATAAGCATTCACTCTGCACAACCCCAGTGCAGCTCTTTCTGCCCACGGGTTCTGTCCCCATGCTTTAATAAAATCACCTTTTTGCACCAAAGACGTCTTCAAGCATTCTTTTTGGCCGTCAGCTCCGAATCCCACCATCACTCCAAAACTGCATCACTCTGGTCCCATCACCCACTTCCCTATACCCCCAGGGGTGTCCAGGTAGCTCATAGCCTCTTTCACCTTCCAGCTGCCCTCTCCTCAGTCCTGCCGAAACTGTCAAAAGACAAAAGGGTAAAACCATGACCCTCATACAGATGTAAAAAATGAATATGTCAAAGATTTTATTTAACTAATGGGAGACTAGGAGACGTTATAGCCAGTTCAAAAGAGAATCCAAGGAAAAGGCATGTTTATAGATGAGGAGTATTTCAATGAGTATGTAAATGAGGGGAAAACCTGTTTTTTTATATGGTGGGAGGGCAGACAATTGAACCTTTACTGGGCAGCACAGAACCTGCATGCCTGCAGGCAAGAGCGATCTGGTGGCTGTAGGTTGCCTACGAGTTCGAGTTCGGAGTTGCAAAATAGCTCAAAGACAATGAGAGGCTAGACTCAGGAGACCTGTAAGGGTGGCCTCTAGACAAAGCAGTTTTCTATTGAAATAAAATGTTTTCTCTACACCAGGAATATAGAAGCCCCTTACCATGTCCCTGGCCCCTCCAAATTTCCAAGGCTTCCCTTGACCCGAATCTGCTGCCCCCGTCCCCATCCTGAACAAGCACTGTTTTAATACTGAAGATGTACCTTGTGCCCGCAAGACCCAGCTCGAGGGGGGACACCTCCCACAGTACGGGGGGTGCTCCTGGGAACCACGTGGCCTGTGTGTGTAGCAGTGAGGCCTCCAGCTCATCTGTGAGCAGCGGGAGGGGGGGGGGTTATTTGGGTAATTATAACTCTCCAACCCAGTCATTAACTATCTGCCCACCCACTGCTCCATTCCCCACCCTGCTGTAGTCCTATTGATGAGGAGAACAAAGGCAAAAGAAATGTAGATAAAATTAAACGTCCTTATTTTGCAGCCCATTGAGAAATACCCGACTAGTGTGAGCTTCGTCAAGGAACACACTACTATCTTCAGGTTAATGTTTCGCTAGAGGCAAAAAACAACCTTAGTTTGACGATAGCCAGACCTCCAGGATCCTGTACGTCTTCTTTAACATATGCAAATCCTTTTGGAAACCTCCTTTATTTCTACCCAGCCCTTCACCCTAAAGAAAAGTATACAGTCAATCACTCCCCACAATCACATTGCCCACAGGTCCTGTCTTCCTGCTTCAATAAAAACACTTTTTTGCACCAAAAATGTCTCAAGTATTCTTTCTTGACTGTTTACTCCTGGCCCATGTCACATCACTATCTTCCCTGTTTTCATGACAATAGACCCCCTTACCCATGGGGGATACATTGCAACACCCCCAGTGGATGCCTGACCCTGCGAATAGTACTGAACCCTACATATATCGTTTTTCTCCATGCATACACAGCTATTGATGAGGTTTTGGAATGGAGGGGGTCCGGAGCTGACCGCCAAGAAAGAATTCGTGGGATGCTTTTGGTTAAAAAAAAAAAAAAAAAAAAAGGTGATTTTTATTACAGTGCCAAGGGACAGGACCCATGGGCAGAAAGAGCTGCACTGGGGTCGTGATGAGTGAAAAGTTATATACTGTGGAGCTGGGGAAGGTAAAGGCAAAAGGGAGGTTTCCAAAAGGACTTTCATATTCTAAACAGGACTCAGAAGAGGGGCGCCTGGGTGGCTTAGTCAGTTAGGCAACGACTCTTGGTTTCAGCCCAGGTCATGAGCTCATCGTTTGTGAGTTCAAGACCTGCATCAGGCTCTCTACTGGCAGCTCAGAGCCTGGAGCGTGCTACGGATTCTGTGTCTCCCTCTCTCTCTCTCTCTGCTCTCCCTTGCTTGTGCTCTGTCTCTCTCTCCCTCTCAAAAAAAAATTTTTTTTTTAATTTTACCTACCGTATCCTTCTTGCCTTTGTTCCCCAGGTCACTATGGAGGGGAGGGTGACGTTAGGGCTCCAGGAAACTGAGTCTATAGGTTTCTGGAGATTAGGCTATTGATAAGATTGCCTTTTTCTTGTAATTTACTAAAACATTTGTAAACTGATGGAGACTCACGTCCTGCAGGACTGTGATCTTTATCACAGTTTTCCCCTTTCCTTTGTTCCTGGGCAGCCAGGAGTGCCTGAGGGATGTCATACATATCCCACTTAGAAAAGGGGCCGGTTTGTGGGAGGTCAGCTTGCCTTAAGTTCCCTCATCACCTGTGATCAACTTTCATTTATAAATTATGCGCAGTAAGAGATTCACAACAATAACTAGTAATAAAATAGGGCAATTACAACAATACACTGTAATAAAGGTTATGTGAATGTGGTCTCTCTCATTCAAAATATCTTACTGTATTGTACTCACTCTCCTTTTTGTGGTAACGTGAGATGACAAAATGCTTATGTGACGAGACAGAGTGAGGGGAAAGTTCTCCAAAAGTGTGTACATGTGCAAAGCAGTTGTCAAATATCCCATACTGTCACAAAGTTAGGAATCCTTGAAAAGAATTTTGACTGGAATGTATGTATATAATGGTTTTGACCAAATTCTTCTTTGAAATTTCCAGCTGCCTTCCTTTTGGACCCCAGCGTAAGTTCTAGTATAATGGGGAAAGATAGGATACAATAGGCAGAGAGGTCCCTGCGTGGGGAAAAAACACGTATTTTGGAACAATGCCAGAGCCTCTGACCCCCTCTGGTGTAAGGTCCCTCAGGTGTAAGGTCCCTCTTAAGAATGTAAGACAGCACCTACTCCCCCTTGGCTTCCCCTCAGGAATTTGACAATCAAAATACCTGACTAAAATAACTAAACCATAAATCTTATGTTAACGGAGGGACAGTACGATCAGTCTGACTCCTCACACGATGGAGTTGGGCCAATGAGGAGTGGACAACGCAGCGCCTAGAGATGGCCGGCCAGTAAGGGCAGAACCTGAGAAGGAACGAGGGGGAAGGGAGGAGGGCTGACCCAAAGCCAGTAAAACAAAGTTCCTTGCCGACAGTCACGGGTATTCACCTTCGAATGCCCCCTCTCTGTAAAGAGAGCTTTCCTACCATTCTTCCTTTCTGAGCTTATACTCTGATAAACTTCTGCCTGCTGCTCGTTCCGTGTCCACCTCTTCATTCTTCGAAGCGGCGAGACAACGAACTCGCCGGGTATTGAGGTAAAAAAAAATGCTGCAACTTTTCTTTAGGGGCTCATCCCGGGATATCAATGTCCTCTAACTGTAAGTAAAGAGCAGCCGGCACCCAGCCTTTCCTTTCTATCCTGAATAAAACTCTCAAACCCAAATAATGGGCACCCGTTAGCCAGTTAAGAATAAATAGCAGAGCTGGGTCTCCTCCCATCTGATCCCCCAACATAGTGGGCACTGTCGGTGTGATGGAGCCCCAACTGCCTTTCGAGAAGAACCCCCAGATGCGCTGGATTCAGGGGAGGCCGAACAGCAATTGTGAAGGGTCCTGACAAAGGCTACTCTTTGGTGGATGCCTGAAGGCTGTCGCAGAACCTGATCGCTGACTGCCTGTTTGGGTGTCTGGCGAATTCTCCTCTTTCTGTCTCTAATCTGTGTTTTAACTTCAACTGCAGGATGCTAGATTTACTATATGTCTGAGAGATATATACAGGAGAGAACATACAGTACTCCTTGTACTTAATGGTGTTTGGAAAGAAAGATGGAAAGAACTGTGATTTTTACCCAAAAGATCAGGACAGCATGACCTTTTGAGTTGTTTTGCTCGAGGCCTGGTTAAAATTGCCCCTCCTTTGATCCAAAGGCTGAGGAAACGATGGCGATGACCTTGCTAGTAGCCTCCAAATGTTCCACACTTGTGTTGTTTCTCTTTAGGAATACATGCCTGTACCATGTAAAGGATGGATAATATAGGAAGGGCTTTTACATGGGAGCCATTTTGCTAGCCCAGTGTATGCTGATTTGGAACAAACTAGATACTCTAAAATGGACGTCCACATGGCTGGAAGATATTTATGTGGGCATTGCTGAACAAGGCAGGGGAATAGACCTTGACTTTGGCCCTTTTAGCACCCCCCTCAATGGCCAACGATCGATATATAAATTACTGTTGGGCCAAAATAAAATTAGTGCATCTTTCTACAACCAGGGCAGTCTTGCTTGGTCAAGTCCATCCCCCCAAAATCCCACGGAGGGGAAATGGAGGGGTAGGAGAAATCGGGGAAGACAAGATCAGCTCTCAGAGGCAGGGTCAAGCCTGAGTAAGAGAACTACTCCCAACACCTCATGAGACCGGCAGGGCTTTTGGCTGCCAGTCGCATAGCCAGTCAAAACTCAGGGCCAGGAGATGAGGCTTCTCCTGGCCAACAATCGGGATCAAGAGGTAAGGTATCTCCTGGCCAGCTATAGGAAATTGAGATAAGGGACGCCTTTTCCTCCTTTTTCCTATAGATGGGCAATTTCCCAACCAAGGCCAATACTCCTTTGGGATACATTCTGAAAAATTGGGATGATTTTGATCCACAAACCCTGAAGAAAAAGCAACTCATTTTCTTTTGCACCGAGGCTTGGCCTCAATACAAATTGGAGGAGGAAACCTGGCCGCCAGAGGGAAGTATCAATTATAATACTATCCTACAATAGGACTTCTTTTGTAAATGTGAGGGGAAATGGGGAGAAGTCCCCCCGTTCAATGTTTTTGGGCTTTAAGAGAAAATCAGGACATGTGTATGCAACGCAAGGTCGACCCTGGCTTATTGGCAGCCCTTTCCAAGCTCCAGCAATCAGGAGGGGAGACAATCAAGGGCCCTTTGGCTGTGCCCAAAGCAGGACCTAGAGAAGGAGGAAGCAAAGTCTCCCACCTCCAGCTCCTCCTCGGGTCCTCCATCCATAGATCCAGACTTAAAAACGTGCACTTCTGCTCCCCGCTGCCCACCTTAGCCAGGCCTTCCGCATAATGAAACAGGCATGTTTTCCCTAAGAGAAGCTGGAGTGCCAGGAGGAGGGCCGCACGGAGGGAGCACTATGATAAGATCACGAGTACCTTTTTCATTGTAAGACTTAAGACAGATAAAAGGAGGGGCGCCTGGGTGGCTCAGTCAGTTGAGCATCTATCTGACTTTGGCTCAGGTCATGATCTCATGATTTCTGAGTTTCAGCCCCACACTGGGCTCTGTGCTGGCAGTGCAGAGCCTGCTTGGGATTTTCTCTCTCTTTCTGCTCCTCCCTGCTTGCTCTCTCTCCAAATAAATAAATGAACTTAAAAAAAAAGAACTAAGGTTAAGCCCTCAAATTACGCTAAACTGGCCACTATTTTACAGACACAGGAAGAAACCCCAGTGAGGCTCTCATTCTCACATTCTTTTTTTGATAATGCCAGAGAGCCCCACTCCCTTGCTAGGAAGGGACATTATGACTGAATTAGGGACTACAGTGCTCCTGGCTCTAGGCCAAATAAACAACTGCCTCCCTCTGATGGAAACTGGTAATGATTCACCAGTATGGGTGATACAGGGAGAACTGGGCAGAGCCTTAACCTCAATACCTGTGCAAATACATCTTAAGGATCCCACTTCTCTTCCATGCCGGAAGCAGTATTCTCTAAAACCAGAGGTTAAAACAGAGCTAGTAAAAATTAAAGAAACTCTGAAGAACAGGGGCTTTTAAAGGAATGTAACAGCCCCTGTAACACTCCGATATTGGGAGTACAGAACCCTAATGGGGGATGGAGGCTAGTGCAGGATCTACACATCATTAATGAAGTGGTTGTCCCCATCCACCCTGTGGTTCCAAACCCCTATACCTTGCTGGCCTAGATTACACCAGATATGAAATGGTTTAGTCTTAGATTTAAAAGACGCTTTCTTCTGTTTTCCAGTACATCCAGATTCTCAATTCTTGTTTGCCTTTGAGGATCCCGTCCTTCCGGCTTCGGGCTTCACAATTAACTTGGACAGTGTTGCCCCAGGGCTTTCGAGATAGTCCACATCTATCCTAACACACGTGATCTTTTGGAATTTTCAGGCGATAATTGCGCTTTGCTGCAATATGTGGATGACCTCTTGCTGTGTGCCCCTTCTGAACCAACTATACAGGCTGGTACCAAGGCCCTCTTCAATTTTCTAGCAGAAAGAAGATATAAAGTCTTCCAACAGGCCCAATTGTCTGAGACTTCTGTTAAATATTAGGATTAATCCTTTTGGAAGGCACAAGAACACTAGGAAAAGACAGAATTCAGCCTATTGTCTCGTACCCCCTTCCGGAAGAAACTTCTTAGACAACTGAGAGTTTTTAGGCAATACCGGCCATTGTCACTTACGGATATCAGGATACGGAGAGGTAGCTCGCTCCCTCTGATCACGGACACACAGGCCACAAATACTCACTTACCGGTATGGGACACTGAGTCAGAACAAGCTTTTAGAAACCTTAAGCTCACGTTGTTGGGCACCCCAGCCTCGAGCCTTCCCATTGGAAGTTCTTTTAACTTATATGTTACAGAGAGAAAGGGGGTAGCGTTGGGCATTCTGACTCAGAAATGAGGCCCAATACAGCAACCAGTGGGGTATCTTAGCCAAGAACTTGATCTGGTAGCTTGTGATGGCCTGCATGTCTTAGGGCCGACACACATATGGCCCTTTTAATTCCTGAAGCTACAAAACTAACCCTTGGGCAAGACCTTACAGCCTAGGCCCCACATAATATCCAGGGGCTCCTACTGGTGGACGGCAGCCATTAGTTCACAGCTGCCTTCTGCAGCCTCAGGCACTCCTGCCAAAGGGGCCTGCTGTGTACGTAAAGACCTGCTCCTCTCTGAACCCAGCAGCCTTCCTGCCTGAGGAAGGTAAGGAGATAACACAACAAATGTTAGCCCAAACTTATGCTGCCCGAGAGGAATTAAGGGAAACTCCTATGGAAAACCCAGAATGGACCCTCTACACAGATGGGAGTTCTTTTGTTGAACAGGGCTCCCAAAAAGCTGGGTATGCAGTGGTGACGCTTCATAAAACTCTGGAAAGTGGCACCCTACCATCAGGAACTAGTGCTCAGCTGGCCGCATCAGTTGCCCTTACTAGAGCCCTAGAATTAAGCAAAGACAGTTAACATTTATACTGACTCTAAGTACGCTTTCCTAGTCTTACATGCTCATGATACAAAAGACATTTTTTTTAACAGCTTCAGGGTCTCCTATCAAGTATTACCAGGAAATTACCCGACTTTTACAGGCTGTTCACCAGCCCTTAGAGATAGAACACTGCAAAGGACACCAAAAAGGAATGGATGAGATAGCAGAGGGAGACAAGCTGGCTGTAGCCACAACAAAATCGGCAGCCAGATCTTAAGTTACTCCTACCATTGCCTCCCTTATCTGGGATGGCTGTATAACTCAAGAAAAGCCTCACTACTTGACAGAAGAAAAAACAATGGGCATCAGAACGGGGTTCCACACCCCAGCCTACAGGGTAGTTGTAGATGGATGACGGCAGACTTCCTTCACCGGCCGCTAGCCAGTGGAAGGCTTAAAAACTCTACATTACACCTTCCATCTACATTTGCAGGGTTTTACCTACGTAAATGTAGGTAAAACCCTGCAAATGGCTCAAAAACTTTCTACAGGAAGGAATTTAGATAAGACTATTGAATATATTCTAAAAACCTGCGATATCTGCCAAAGAAATAACCCACTCTCTCACCCGCAGGCTCCAATAGGGTTACAAAGAACTGGAAATTATCCCAGGGAGGATTGGCAAACAGATTTCACACATATGTCAAAACCACAAGGATATAAATATCTTTTGGTATGGGTAGACACCTTCACACTTTGGGTTGAAGCCTTTCCTCACAGGACTAAAAAAGCCTCAGAGGTGGTTAAGCACTATTAAACGGGATTGGTCCTCTGTTTCGGACTCCCTAGATCCCTTCAAAGCTCTAATGGTCCCTCCTTTAAGTCTTCAGTAACCGAAGGGGTATCTAGGGCTCTGGGCATTGATTATCATCTACACTGTGCCTGGAGGCCACAAACCTCAGGGAAAGTGGAAAAGACCAAAGAAAGCATTAAGAGACATCTTAGAAAGATGGCCTAAAAAACAAGTCAGAACTGGATACCCCTACCTCCAATTGCTTTGTTTCAGATTAGAACTATCCCCATGAAAAAGGGCCTAAGCCCTTCTGAAGTTCTTTATGGAAGACCCTTTCTTGTTAATGACTTGATGGCAGGTAAAGAGGTATTTGATTTGGTAAACTATGTAATTCCTTTGGCTAAATTCCATCAGACTCTTCAGGAATTATCTGTCTCTTAACTCTGGGATGACTAGCGTCCCCTGTATAACCCAGGAGATCAGGTACTCATGAAAACCCTTCCTTCTTTGTCCCCATCTTTAGGACCAGTGTGGAAGGGTCCACACATGGTCATCTTGGCAAATCCTACTGCTGTCAAAGTACTGGAATTTGACTCCTTGATTCATCGCTCCTGAGTTAAGCCGTGGTTTCCATGAGAACAGGACAACACGGAGCCCGAGTTAAGTTGTGAAACAGGAGAAGGCCTTAAATTGATATTCAAGAAAAGGACAGCACAGAATGAAGATAAGTAACACAATATACTGGAATATAATAATAATATGCCTATGGGGTTCAGAAACACTTGCTGTATGTATTCCACCAACCCCACCACTATTAGGGGTGAATGATAGGATCCCTTTGGTTGAGGCAGCTAACCTAACTTTTATAGAGGGAGACCGTGTTTTAAAATATGACCTGGAATATGGCAATTTTACAATTTGGCATTGGGATAATAGCCATATCCTTAACTTACCTAAGGGCAAACCTTTTACAGGTTACTTATTTGTAAAATTAGAACAAAGTCATAAATATTGGGCTGAAATTTTGCCCAGCAATGAAACTGGAAGGGAATTATATAACTCAACTAAAAAGATACATTGTATTGCCATAGATATAGATGATCGAAAAATTAAAAAGGTCCCAGGTTATGAAGACCAAGATATTGCGGCTGGATGTGTGATGTGCCATAGTATTGCTTGTCCAGATAGTCTCCTGCCCTGTCAATGCGGCTGGAAGGCTAATCACGCATTATTCTTAAAGGTCCAATGGTGGACCCAAGTGCCTACGGGAAACATCACGGTTAGACCCGGAAGGCTTTGGGAACCTTTGTGGCAAAGCCAAACCACCGCCTACCTGGGAGTCTCCTCGATTTTGTTGACTCTAACTTGGGACACCCAGAGGTTTTGGGTTGATACTTACTATCCTAATTGCTCCCACTCCGTACATTTACAATGGAAACAACACCTATGGTGGATACAACATTACTGGCCCCAAAATAACAAGATAATGAAAAGAGATCTTATAGGAGGGATAGGAACAGGATTAGGCTTATTGGGGCAGGCAGAATTTGCTGCTGCTGAGGAACGACACAATTTGGAAAAGGATTCCTTATCCAAAATAGGCCATATTAAAGGCACTTTGTTTCAAGAAGAAGGCAAAGGATGGGAAACTCTTTCAAAAGAAAACGAGGTCTTAGTAAGGTGGATAAGTAAGACCAGAGAAACCGTACAAAGGCATTTCCAAACTCAAACCTGGGAAAGGGCATGTATTCTCACCCAGGAAGGATTGCTCACCATGTTAATGCAGATGGAATCTGAGGTGGCCATGGGACAATGGCCTACTCTAATGAATGCTGAATTGGAAACTCAAAAATTATGGCCTATATATGGAAGCCCCAAGTTATGGAAGATTATTACTGGGGGCTGTAACTCGAGGCGTTGCATCTTAAGGGCACATGTGCCTCGGATGGACCATGCTAACTCATATCCAATAGTTCAGCTTGCAGGCATAGGGATTATATTAAATCAGACAAGGATTTTGCCAATGGGGAGTCGATGGGCCATAATGTCAAATGAATCAGCTTGGGCTCCCATATCTCTTTCTAACTGCGAAGAGAGAAATAAAATCTGGCTGTGCCCTCAACAAAGCTGGAACCCTGATTTCGCTCAGGTCTGGCCACTCGTCTCTACCCCAATGACCAATAGCATTTGGTACATGGGTAGAGGGAAATTTTGCTGGGAAAGTAAACAAGGAGAAATAGCTGACACGGAGAGTTTTACCTGTGAGCATATGTACCATGTACTAAATCATACTGGAGTATGGTGCAACACTGGAACCGTTGGTCGAATACATTTACAAAAGATTAACAAGACTTACAGTAATCTGGATATTGAAGATCAATCTTTCCTTGAGGTAGAATTAAATATGCCTCATGGAATTGTTCCTATGGAAACTGGATGGCCAAAGGAAGAATTGAGGATTGAGGACCACGAGCTAGCTCAGGTGCTTAATTATCCTAATCAACAATATCACCAGATCCAAATAAGTATGGAAGAGGGAGGAAAAGCTATAGTTAAATTGGTAAAAAATTATGACCAGACATGCCAGGGATTTTTAGGATGGCTACAATGCAGCTTTCCTTCCTATGTTGTGGCTTCCTCCCTAGGGGGCGCTGCATTTGGAATATTGCTTGTTGGTCTGATATTCTTTTTGTGTGTCATTCGTAGACGCTGTTGTATACGCCAGAAAAATAAGACATCCAAGGCAATTTTGCAAACCAAGATGTAACAAACACCCTCCCATTAGATCGGATCTCTGGATCGACTTCTGAACCTGCCCTGACTGCGGTTCCCCTGTCATCGTCCCCCTTCAGCAGGAAGCAGTTTAGATCGGTCATCGTCCTGGTTCATAATAGCAGTTAGGAGTCATGTGTTCAGAGTGGGGATTATAATAGGGAGAGATAGGATAAAATAGGCAGAGAGGGAAAGGTTAGGACCTGAGGTCCCTGTGTGGAGAAAAACACATATTTTGAAACAATGCTGGGAGCATCTGACTACGCCAAACCCCCTCAGGCGTAAGGACCCTCTTAAGAATGTAAGACACCACCTACTCCCCCTCAGGTTTCCCTCAGGAATTTGACAATCAAAATACCTGACTGAAATAACTAAACCATAAAACTTATCTTAACCGAGGGACAGTATTGACCAGTCTGACTCCTCACACAATGGAGTCGAGCCAGTCAGGAATGGATAACCCAGCGCCTGCGCCTAGAGTTGTGCAGCCAGTAAGGGTAGAACCTGAGAAGGAATGGGGGGGCAGGGAAGGGGTGACCAGATTCTTATAAAACAAGGACCCCTGCCTATGGTTGCGGGTATTCACCTTCAAATGCCCCCTCTCTGTAAAGAGAGCTTTCCTGCTATTCTTCCTTTCTGACCTTATACTCTAATAAACTTCTGCCTGCTGCTCGTTCCGTGTCCACCTCTTCATTCGTCGAAGCGGCGAGACAACGAAGCCTGGGTATTGATGTACAGAAAATCCTGCAACGCCAGGTTTGGTAGGACGAGGTGGTTCCCTCCCTCGTTTGTCCCTCAGTCCCTTAGTTCTTACAGCCATTGGGCTGCCCTCGGCCTGCCCCTGTGTAGCACTGTACTAGTGTGTGATCACTCACCACCATTCAGCCAAGGGCACATAGGCTCCCAAATCTTCCACCTGCTTCCACCACTAAGTTACAGTATGACCTGGGACTCCTTCTCAGCGTCCAGGAAACTATGAGGACTTTTGTTGTTGAAAGCTCAGTGATTTGAAATCTCATGTAAGGCAAAGAAGCCGTGTAGCACTTAAAACAGAAATTTCACTTCAAGGACTTTTCTGGAGTTATCAGGGAGTCTGCCATGCTGGAGGTGGAAAGCCGCCCTACTACCAGGCAGTCTCAGGACTGGCCTATACTACTCCTCTCCCTTCCTGGCCTACACCACTTCTGGGCCTCAGGACACCAGAGCTGCTGCTCTCCTCTGGCCTGGGTCTCAAATGCAGCATCCCTGGACTGCGAGTCAGCCTGAAGCCCAGCCCTGCCCTCCTGTGAGCCCATCTCCTTCAGAAGGAGGCCTTCCCTTTGGCACCTCCTTTCCACATCAGAAACCCAAGTGTTCGCTGGTTCTGTTGGGGCCATAAAACAATCCTGGCAACAAAAAGACCTCTTCATGTGTGTACAGAAGAGAGCAAACACAATTTATTGTTACATAAGAACCAACAGACTCACATGTGAGGTAACTCGGAAGTGACTGGAGTCGACACGATTGCACATGAATTTCTGCAGTAAAGTGGAAGAAGGAATAAGGACAACTTCTCATCTCTCATCTCCTTGAGAGGCTAAGGAGTAGGCCTTGTAAGGATCTCCTGAGTACCTCCAGATGTTGTAGGAATTTTTACCTCAAAACCCGGAGTCCGTTGCTTGCCGCTTCAAAGAATGAAGAGGTGGACAGGAACGAGCAGCAGACAGAAGTTTATGAGAGTATAAGCTCAGAAAGGAAGAACAGCAGGAAAGCTCTCTTTACGGAGAGGGGGCATTCGAAGGTGAATGCCTTCTATAGGCAAGGGGTCCTTGTTTTATCAGGTTCTGGTTGTCCCCTTCCCTGCCCCCTCGTTCCTTCTCAGGTTCTACCCTTATTGGCTTGATAACTCTAGATGCTGGGTTGTCCACTCCTGATTGGCTGGATTCCAAGTATGAGGGGGTGGTCTATGGCCATAATGTTCCTTGTGGGTCATATGTTTTATGGTCTACCATGTTTTTTCAGTTAGGTCTTTTGTCAAATTCCTAAGGGGAAGTAGGTGGTATTTGTTACATTCTTAAGAGGAACCTTCTATCCGAGGGGGTTTGCTATAGTCAGATGCTCCAAGCATTGTTCCAAAACATATGTTTTTCCCCACCCAAGAACCTCAGGTCCTAACCTTTCCCTCTCTGCTTATTTTATCCTATCTTTCCCTATCATACAGAGACTCCTGAGTTCATTTTTCATGGTGTGTGTTTATAGTTCCAGGGGTCAGAAAGACCTCAACCTTGCATTATCTTATTTTTTTAAAGTTTATTTATTTTGAGAGTGAGAGCACACGCATGCGTGCGCGCGTGCACACACACACACACACACACACACACACACACACACACAAGCAGGGGAGGGGCAGAGAGAAGAAGAGACAAAATCCCAAGCAGGCTCCTTGCCATCACTGCAGAACCGGATGAGGGGCTTGAACTCACAAAATGTGAGATCATGACCTGAGCCAAGATCAAAAGTCAGACACTTAACCAACTGAACCACCCACGTGCCCCTCAACCTTGCATTATAAAATCAAAAGTTTGTGCCTCTTCTTAGGCCCATTTGGTTTGCATGAAGACTCCCTAAGGATGGAGAAATGGGAGATAGGTGCTTTCTCCCTCAAAGACAGTATCCTTATTTTACCTTTACAGTCCCCTTGGAAAAGCCACCAATATTATTCCAAAACTCACCCCTTTTTTGATAGAACTCTAATGACAATCTCCCCTCCTTTTTCTCTTGGTGCATCATTTGGTGCGAATCTGTACAGTTCATTGGGCTTATCAATAATTTCATGTTTATTATCCCATCTGATCTTCAAAACTCATCATTTTACTGACATAGAAACAAAGTGACTATCGTAAACTTGACTTAAGGGAGCTGAGACATGAACTCAGGTTTTTGATATCAAAGAGCTCATCTTTTTCAGCTTCCCAGAATAAATTGCTGGGCCATTCTAATGCAAGCAAAGAAAGAAAGGTCATATAAGAAGAGGAAGTAGGGAGAGGCATTTTATATTTCTTCAGTTGAGCACTGTGCTGCATTCTAGAACAGAGCCACTCAATAGAACTCTCTGTGATGATGGAAATGTTCTTTACTTGAACCATCCAATATGGTAGCCACAAGCCACAGCCACATGTGTACATGGGTACTTGAAATTAAGAACTGACTTCTTAATTTTATTTCATCTTAATTGAAATGTAAATTAAAAAAAAACACACATAGTCAGGGGCTACCATGTTGGACAGCGCAGCTCCAGAATGCAAAAGCCCTGCTAGGTGGGTAAGATGTCCCCTTGCCTGGTAACCAGTGGGCTGTGTTTGCCTCAGGCCTTGGAGTGAAGCTTCCACAGATGTTATTCACATTAAGTAGGCTGCCCCTTGGGAAGAAGAACATGTGAGCCCAGAGAGGTTTCAGCTGCTGACATGGCTTGGGCTGTCAACATTCCTGTCCAGTGGGGCTCTGGCTCCCCCAACAGGGCCTGGCCCCTGTCAGCTCCCCCCTCCTTCTCTTCCTCTGTCCCCTCTCCCAGCCCAGAGCACGGCACTCATCCCCAGGTTGCTCCTTCAGGCAAATCAGGACAACTTCATCAGAGAATAGAAATCAGGACAGGACAACTTCATCAGAGAACAGAAATAATTGTTCACCTGCTTAAAAGTCATATCAGAACACAGCTGAGAGAGACCTTCAGAATTCTTTCTTCACACCCACCCTGTTTCACAGTTAAGACAAGGCCTGGAGAGGTGACCAGTAACGTCCTTGGCCTCTTTGCCTAGGGCCCTGACCCACTGAGCTCACAGATGGGGCAGAACGCGTGTGTAAGCAAGAAAACAGGAGCCATCTGGCCATGGTCAGGCATTCCTCTTGCCTGGTTACGTCCATGCAGTGATTCCCTTAAAAGTGATGGTGTGGCCCAAGAACAGACATTCAGATCAATGGAATAGAATAGAGAACCCACAAATGAACCCACAAACGTATGGCCAACTAATCTTTGACAAAGCAGGAAAGAATATCCAATGGAATAAAGACAGTCTCTTCAGCAAGTGGTGCTGGGAAAACTGGACAGTGACATGCAGAAGAATGAACCTGGACCCCTTTCTTACACCATCCACAAAAATAAACTCAAAATGGATGAAAGACCTCAATGTAAGACAGGAAGCCATCACAATCCTCGAGGAGAAAGCAGGCAAAAACCTCTTTGATCTTGGCCGCAGCAACTTCTTACTCAACACGTCTCCAGAGGCAAGGGAAACAAAAGCAAAAATGAACTACTGGGACCTCATCAAAATAAAAAGCTTTTGCACAGTGAAGGAAACAATTAGCAAAACTAAAAGGCAACTGACAGAATGGGAGAAGATATTTGCAAATGACATATCAGATAAAGGGTTAGTATTCAAAATCTACAAAGAACTTATCAAACTCAACACCCAAAAACCAAATAATCCAGTGAAGAAATGGGCAAAAGACGGGGCGCCTGGGTGGCACAGTCGGTTAAGCGTCCGACTTCAGCCAGGTCACGATCTCGCGGTCCACGAGTTCGAGCCCCGCGTCGGGCTCTGGGCTGATGGCTCAGAGCCTGGAGCCTGTTTCTGATTCTGTGTCTCCCTCTCTCTCTGCCCCTCCCCCATTCATGCTCTGTCTCTCTCTGTCCCAAAAATAAAATAAACATTAAAAAAAAAAATTTAAAAAAATAAAAAAATTAAAAAAAAAAAAGAAATGGGCAAAAGACATGAATAGACACTTCTTCAAAGAAGACATCCAGATGGCCAACCGACACATGAAAAAATGCTCCACATCACTCATTATCAGGGAAATACAAATCAAAATCACAATGAGATGCCACCTCACACCTGTCAGAATGGCTAACATTAACAACTCAGGCAACAACAGATGTTGGCAAGCATGCGAAGAAAGAGATCTCTTTTGCATTGTTGGAGGGAATGCAAGCTGGTGCAGCCACTCTGGAAAACAGTATGGAGGTTCCTCAAAAAAATAAAAACAGAACTACCCTACGACCCAGCAATTGCACTACTAGGCATTTATCCACGGGATACAGGTGTGCTGTTTCGAAGGGACACATGCACCCCCATGTTTATAGCAGCACTATCAACAATAGCCAAAGTATGGAAAGAGCCTAAATGTCCATCAATGGATGAATGGATAAAGAAGATGTGGTATATATATATACAATGGAGTATGACTCGGCTATCAAAAAGAATGAAATCTTGCCATTTGCAACTACGTGGATGGAACTGGAGGGTATTATGCTAAGTGAAATTAGTCAGAGAAAGACAAAAATCATATGACTTCACTCATATGAGGACTTTAAGAGACAAAACAGATGAACATAAGGGAAGGGAAACAAAAATAATATAAAAACAGGGAGGGGACAAAATAGAAGAGACTCATAAATATGGAGAACAAACCTGAGGGTTATGGGAGGGGTGGTGGGAGGGGGGATGGGCTAAATGGGTAAGGGGCATTAAGGAATCTACTCTTGAAATCATTGCTTCACTATATGCTAACTAATTTGGATGTAAATTTTAACAAATAAAAAATAAAGTTAAAAAAAAAAGTGATGGTGAATAAGGGTTAAGTTTGGCAAAGAGGACCAAGTTTCTAATCTTTAACTATCAATGCATGCCTTTGGGTCACTTACAGGAGCAAAACATTTCCATCCTGTTCTTAAAGAGTCTCCATAATATAATTCTATTTCTTTAATCCCCCTTTGAAGAGATTAGGCCCAATTCTCATAAACAAAAATACTTGGAGCATATTTACTGATTGAATAAGAGTACTTATCCATTTGGGGGCTAACTACTAACAATCCTAACACTTCTATAAGCAGAAAGTCCTGCTTCAATTCTAACTTCACTGATTTTTTTTCCCCCTCAGCATGGTGTGTTGAGTGCTTAGCCATGCCAGATGGACAAGTCATGAGTAGGCCACATTTGGCTGGAAACATATAAGCTGTATCTGGTGGACTGTGCCAAAGGTCTAAAGTTCAAGGTTTCAGATATGGCACCACAGTCACCTGAGACTTGAAGCAAGAGCTGCTCGCCTGATTTGAAACAGTTTGGATAACAAACCATTGGGTACTGCTGAAATGTATCAGGGAATTAGTTGTCATAAAAACATTCAAAATGAACATCCCAAAGTGCCAGCAAGCAGGAAACAGACATGTCAGTAAGGTGGGTAGTGAAGGTTCCCATGAGTATTACATCTCACTTTTAATGACATCATATGAGCCTATGTTCCATTTCTCTCTATAATTAGGGCTAATAATTCAATATCTTCAAGTGGATATTTATGGCAGATTTTGGAAATATTAATCTGTTATTACTAGAGTTACATTGGTCTGAATTTGAATATGGAAAACACAGCCAAAGACTCGCTCATCTCAAAACACAAAAAATTAGCAAAAAATTAGTCCCATGGGCTTGCTGTCTGATGTCTGTCTGGCCAGCAACATGAGAGTGGCTGACTTATTTTAATGTTTCAAACTGCTTCCATTTTATCACTTGGAAAATTTTTCAATGATTCCAACACGGCCACAGAAGAGAGAACATGAGATTTGGAGTCAAAAGTATTGGATTGAAATGCCAAGCCTGACACTTAGATTACTTTCCAAAAATAGCCACCCCTTCCCTACCCACCACCTCCATGGGAGAATTGTATTTCCCTGCACCTTGACTTTGGGCTTGGCCATGTGACTTGGTTTTGGCCAATGGAAAACTGGCAGACATGGCTCTTGCACTGCTGTCCTGGCAAGTCCCCGGGTCTGAGGAAGAAGGGTGGCATGGGACCAGAACCAGCTGCAGCCTGCTGTTTACAGTCACCAGCCAACTCCTGCTGATCCCTAGACACAAGAGAGAACAAACGACTACTGCTTTAAGTTTTGGGTGGTTTGTAGTACAATACTCGACACATTAACAAAAACTTGGTTCCAGTTAACATTGGGATAATGGTATCAACATCACATGTAATCCAAATGACATCGTGCTATTATCATTCTACCTGCTTAAGAACAAATGAAGTGCCCCACTCTCACCTTGGCTTCCCAACACTGTATGTGGTGCTAATTTGGTTAAACTGGGACTACACAACTACATTTCCAGAATCCCCTCCCCTGTGTGGTCCTAAGTTAGCACTGGCCACCAGAGAAAGATTGGAAGTAATATTCCAAATTCTGTCACTTGGGACTGCAGACTGGGACCCAGTGCCCTCTGGGGTGACCCTGGATGGCCTGTGCTGCCTTCACAGATAGTGCCCATTAACAGTTTGTTTCCCCCCCCTTCTCCACTCTCAATCTTGGCATTCATCTTTGTCCAAAGGTTCAACATTTGACCCTATCCAAGAACTCAGTTCCCCTCTAAGAATGAAATCTGCCCCCCAAATCTTTGCTTAGTGACTGGACCCTGCTACCCTGATCAGGTCTCAGATGGGAACTACTTGCCTCGGTCCCAAGTGTTGACCCACTGAATAGCACCTGTGGCTCTGTGCCACTTATTGGGATGCCTCATCCCTTACTAGACATTTACCTCTATTTGGGAGCCACCTCTTACTGAACCCCTTCCCCTGTCAAATGCCCCTCATTTGACTTCCTTAGATACACCTCCCCCATGTAAGCATTTTGTGAGCTAGGGGATAGTATTTTTAACTGTGATTCCCTATTCATTTGTCCTTTGTTTCAAGCCCTTAACAAGGAATAATTTGTAAAATGGTTTCCCAGTCAAATATGTAATCATGGGCAATTTGCTTTGTAGGAAGCAGGGAGTGGCAGACATCCTCCAATGGAGTTAGAGAAATCCTAATTGCTCACACCTGCAGAAGCTGTCACTTTTGTAAGGTATGTAATTAGCAGCCAGAGTGTGTGCTAGAAACGATGGGATTGTCTGTTTGAACAAGGGACGCAGGCCAGAGACTGCCCAGTTTGGCGCTCTCCAACTCTGTTCATTAGCCCAGCCTGGGCTCTTGGGTCACTTGCTAAGGCTGATTTCATGCCTGAATACAAGGTGTGGGGTCAACTGAGTCCACACGCCTTTCTCCACAAAGCAGTTGTGACCACTTAAAAAAATTGGACCCTCTGTACTTTGCGATTATGAATTTCCTGTTTTTCTAGTCCAGTGGTTCTCAGCTTTGGTTGCACATTAGAATCACCAGGGAGATGCTTTAAGAATCCTGGTGTCCAAGCTGCACCCAGGCCAATTAAATCAGCTTCTCTAAGGCATCCGTGTACAGCTCCTCAGATAATTCCAATGTGCTGCCAAGTTTGAACAGTGGTTCTAGATCAGTGGTTCTCAAATGTTAGCTGCATCAGAATCACTCGGAGAGCTTGTTAACACTTGCCCCCAGATTCAGTAAGTGTGGGGGAAGGGTGTCCAATAATTTGCACTTCTCATATTTATTCTAAGAATGCTATCAGTGCTCAAAACAATGTTGAATTCCTTTTGGAATCAGAATGGTTAACCTTTATTTTGCACATATGATAGGTATTGTACTAAATGTTTTAGTCATTAGTTCGTTTAATTATTTTCACAAGGACTGTTTCATCCTTACCCTTCAAGTCTCAGAAGAAGCGCCCCACCTGCGATGCCTTGTGTCTGCCCTTTATCGATACAACTACTGAAGCTGTCACATCAGTTTGTTTCCTCCTGGGCCGTAACCACAGTCTGTAATCTTACTTCCCCTCTTCCACTCGCCTGCAGGCTCCATGATGGCAGAGACCCTACCGAGTGCCTAACATGTGGCAGGTGCTCCACACACACTTTCGGAATGAATGAATCCACAGATGAACCACAGGAAAGAGGTAGTGTTATGGTCTGCATTTCACAAACCAGGACACAGAGATACAAAAAGATTCAGTAGCTTGTCCAAGATTATAGTGGACGAACTGAGGTTCAAACTGTGTCTTGACCACAGCTGGGCTCTCAAACAACTGCAAGAGTTGATCATCAGCCTTAAAATAAAATATCAACCTTCAACTGTCTTTGCCTGACTGCCAGTTGATTCACAGCTATTTTTTTCCCCAGGAAAAATAAAAATCCACAACCAAAACCCATGTGGCCAAACTAAAAAAACAGTGACAATTTCTTTCCCATTTAAAAACTCTACCGTCCATACGAGAAACTTACTTAAAATTTCCCGAAGCAGGTGAAGGTTTCTTTCTACCTCATAGAAAATGGTATCAAAACCTTTTAATACAAAATGTTGGTGTTTAGGGGAAGAAAGCTACATGAAAACAAATGGATTTGAATTATGACTTTATTTAGTATCCTGATAATAAATTAATATGCACAGCAATCAAAAGTATTGGGCGCTTTCCCTAAAGTGGTTCTGGAGGTGTACACGAAGATATATGCAGAATCCTTTAAATAGTCGACTTTATTTTCAAACTCTGAAGTGTGGTAACATTAAGTCACTAAAGAAGCGTGGGGTCTCCTTCTCTAATAGTTCATGATTTGGTTCTGAGTTTATAAAGGTTTCAATGACCATTTCAGCTCCCGCAAGCGATGAAGGCTGAAGTTCTAGTACTGACAGTTTAGAAATCACCTGATCTGGTCTCCTAATTGTAGAAGTGACAAATCCACTGCAAAGACTACAAAGCTAGTAAGAGACAGCCTGGATTACAAATCAGTTCTCAGAAGTGGTCTGAAAGGTCTGGTAAAGTACACAAGGCACATAGCATCACAAAGAACTCTAGTCATACCCCAAAGGCCCTTGTGTTACTTTCTGCTTAACATAGGATTAAACCTTGTTCTTTTGCAGTTAACAAATTCTGGAAACAGAATCACTCCCATCACTGCAGATTATCATTGATCACCGACTGCCAGTGCACTTTTTCTCTCCTGGGATGTTTGGACTTGGGGACTTTTATTCCTTCTATGTTCACAGTAGACCTACATCAGGGGTGCCTGTTCCTGTCTGAAATTCATCATCAGCTGAAGGAGTTAATATTGGGATTTACAAAACCATCAAATCCGAGCATGAGACAGTTCATTTCTCTTTAGAGTTAATTCCCAGCAGTCAGCATATAACATGCTCTCATCTAAGTTGCCATTGGCTCAAATTCACTGGCGGATTCTTCTGGGGCATCAGTGTGTCCCTGAACAGCAGTGAGACTTCTCATTCCGTGAATATGTTATATAATACCATATAATGTACTATGCACTTCTGGCATACAATGTTTGGTGATTTAACGTAACAGCTGCACATAACCGTGCTTTTGCAAGGTGTTTTTTTGCGGGTTTTGTTTTTGTTTTGTTTTTTAAAAAGGCCACTTAGTTGTTTTAATTTAAACCCTTGGCGAGTGTGTGAAGCACACGTATCAACCAGCGACAGACTGGTCATGTTCTGGCAAGCTATTTTTTTTCCAATTGCGGGAAACGTTCCCATCCAAAACAACCTGCCGGACATCAGTGAATTTTTAAATTTTATAAACACATAGGAAAATTGTGCATATAAAAGAAAATCTTGAATTTTCGTGTAAGCGATTCTGATTTCTGGCTACTACACTGTAGCAAAGGAAGTCTGATAGCCTGTCTTTATAAATTCTTTTTACACTTCTAAGAATGCACGTCTGGTTCAGGTACAGCTTATAACCACTTGTTAGATGCATCCCCAGGGACGTATTTATTTAGAGTCGGCATCTCGTCTTCAAGTTCATCCTCGGCAAACCAAGAGTTGCTGTAGAAGCTTTGCCTTTTAGGGGCAGTGAGTCGATTTTGAGGTAACGCTGAAAGCACTGTTGCCAGCTGCAAGGCCTTGACACGAACCCCTATCTCGAAAGCAATTTCATTAGCCTGATCTAAAAACAAACAAGACCCAGATACGCAGTTATTACCTGCTCTGACCTGGCAAAACCATTCAAGCGTTTAATTTATAAGTTGGCAAGTTTTCCTCCTCTCGTTCTGCTACCGATTTCATTCCTTCGGCTGCTTTTCTTTTTGTCTTGTCCCAATGTTCAAGGAACATGCGGAAGATTGATAAGGAAACGCCAGATTCTTTGACCATTTCACTTTTTGACTTTTTCTAACTTTTTGCTCTGGAAAAAGGGTGAGCTCAGTATACTTTCTCTCTAATTCCACGAGCAGAATTCCATGTAGGAAATATAATGGAAGTGGCATGCTAAACAGAACATGAACGTTCTAATGAATGCAAGACTGAGAAGTGGGAACTGAAAGTGCATGTGGACAAAGCAGCTAATTTGAGTTTAGAACAGCAAAGTTGATGTCCGATTTGAAAGAAAGGGCTAATTTTAATCATCTTAATAACTAAACCAAAAATATAATCCCCCCTTTTATTAAGGAATCCTAATGACTTTGAGGTAGATGATGCTGTGATCGGATAAGGAAGAAAACAGGTGTGAGACACAAAATTCACATGGAAAATTAACAACACATCCAATTCAAAGTTCTAAGCACAAAATCCAGGCATGTCGTGTCGTGCACTTGCTTCTTTAATTGGAGATGAACTTGGCAGCCAAAGGCAAGGATCCACACTCTAATGGAAGAGCCAACTACAGAATGGTTGTCCTCAGGAAGAAGCCAGTAACTTTGCATTTGATTTTTCCAGCCTGGCTCATTCCCAAATGTTCAGCATTTGGATTCCTAAAGTCTTCTTCAGCATTTAACTAATTCTTTGTGAGTGGAAGGGGCTGGGACTGTTTCTCCACACATAAACTGATCCTAAGACAGAACAAGTAATTACATTAATCGAGTGTGTCACAAATGCATCAATATTAGACTTTCGTTTTGTTGCAGAATCAATCCAGCTGTTCGTTTTTATTTTGATTTGTTTTAAAGTTTATTTATTTATTTTTTAGTAATTTCCACACCTAACGTGGGGCTTGGACTCACAACCTCAAGATCAAGAGTTACACGCTCTTTCGACTTGAGTCAGCGAGGCACCCCACAGCTGTTAGTTTTTCATTGCTGTATCACTTCAACCTTGTTCAGAGTCAGTGTCGGCACCAAAATTATCATCTTAAAGGTGCTTCAGTTTTTAGTCCTGAACTCACACTTAATTCAAAGCAGCTTATCTTAGAAACAAGCATGCCCACCCCCTTCACCACAGAGCATCCACTTGTTAGAAATCACATTTATAAACACATGTCATACCTTTTAAGTTTCTGTATTAATTACTACACTGTAACTTCCCAAATTCAATATGTGGTCATTCAAATGCCTATCCTCTTCAAGGTAATTACTTTTTTTTTTTAAGTCGATTTATTTATTAAAAAAAATTTTTTTCAATGTTTATTTATTTTTGAGAGACAGAGACAGAGCGTGAGCAGGGAATGGGCAGAAAGAGGGAGATACAGAATCCAAAGCAGGCTCCAGGCTCTCAGCCATCAGCACGGAGCCCAACGCGGGCTCGAACCCATGGACAGTGAGATCATGACCTGAGCTGAAGTCAGACACTTAACAGACTGAGCCACCCAGGTGCCACTTTTTAAGTCTATTTATTAATTTTTGAGAGAGAGAGAGAGAGGGAGGGAGGGAGGGAGTGCACACACAAGTGGGGGAGGGGCAAAGAGAGAGGGAGACACAGAATCCAAAACAGGCTCCAGGCTCTGAGCTGTCAGCACATAGCCCACCGTGGGGCTCAAACCCAGGAACCGTGAGATCATAACCTGAGTGGAAGTCAAATGCACAACCGACTGAGCCACCCAGGCGCCCCAAGGTAATTACTTCCTCCAGCTAAAAGAGATTGCTCTTTATGCATTTCCCCACACAGATAATCTGCAGTGTCAGCTATGTTGTAAATGCATTTCAATCTCTGATTAGTTATCCTGGCTCATGTCAGCTACGAGAAACCTCTGCCTTCCAGGTTACCCCTCATCTCCTGTAGTCTGATCCCCAGCAGGGTCAGCCTGTATCGTGTCATTGCTCTCTCACTCCTGCCCAGCACCTAGCACCTCCTCTCCGACCCCAACTTGCTGTTTGAAATTTATGGTCTGTCACCAGCACATTGCTCCATATTCTCAACTCCTTCTTTAAAACATAACCACGTCTTCCTGCTCTAATACAGTGGTTCTCAAGAGGTGGTAGGAAGGGCGTGCTGATTTTGTCTCCAGGGGGCATTTGGCAATATTTGGGAGACATTCGGGGGACGTGCTCCTGGCATCAAATGAGCAGAGGCCAGGGATGCTACTAAACACCCTACAGCTCTGTACAACGGTTATTCAGCTCCAAATGACCCTAATGCTGGGTTCGAGAACAGGCCATCCCCTAAGGGCACCGTTTCCCCTATAGCCTCTCAAGTGGTGGTGCTGTGTTCCCTCAGAGCACCGGTACCACAGAAACTGGAGGAGGGACTGGTTGCTCTTTCTGCCACTGCTCTCCTTCCCTCTCTACAACCCACCAACTTTGACTCTTAAGTCACACGATGTATCATCGCTGCTCCTCTCTGTTTTCTGGACCTACTTCAAAGTCCACAGTCAATTATCACAATCCCTCTTCCCTCACTCCCTCCTACCTACTTGACAAAACCACAACCATGGTTAAATCTAACTTCCTGTGTCTACATTCACCCATGTAGCTGAATGTCTACCACCCTAAGCCCTCTCCTGATCCTCTATCACCACCAGTTACTGCCCCATGTCTCTGCTCCCCTTTGCAGCAAATCGTTGAAAGAAAAGTCTACTCTTGCTGCTTCCTATTCTTCTCATTCTCTCCAAGAAGTTTTCCACCAATCGGGCTCTGTCTCCATTACTCCATCAACACTGCTCTCACCACTGTCACAAATGGCCTCCCTGTTAAAGCCAATGGTTGACTGTCAGTTCGCTCTCAGTGGCATCTGACAAGGGTGTTCCCTTCCTCCACCTTTTCTCATCTGGCTTCCAGGATATGAGACCGGTAGTTTTCTTCCTCCTTCTTCAGGCAGCTCTGCTGTTTCCTTGCTTCCCGTCCTGACCTTTTAACGTTGGGAGGGGTCCGAGCTGAGTCCTTTCTTTTGTCCATCTCTATCTATATTCACAGCCCTGGTCATCTCATCCAGTCTCAAGGCTCTAAACACTATCTGTGTGCTGGTAACTCCCAAATTTACAGCACCAGCTGATCTCTCTCTCTCTCTTTGAACTCCAGACTTGCACATCAAATTGCATTTTCACTTGCTCTCCACTTGGATCAAAAGTAGACCTCCTAAACTTAGTACCTCCAGCTCTGGACCCTATACCTGCAGACACCTCCCCGTCAGTTGGCGGTAAATCCAACCTTCTAGTCACGAAGGCCACAAATGTGGAAATCATCTTTGATTCCTCTCATATCCTATACCCAATCAGTAAAAAAAGAATCGTTATCCTTTAAAGTGTATCCAGAATCCAGCCACCTCTCATGATCTCCTCTGCCACAGCCTGGTCCGAGCCATCCATCTTCTCCTCTTGGTTCGTCTACCAGCCTCCTAACTGTTACCCTTGCTATATCCTAACGCCTATCCTTGCTGCCTCCCAGTCTACTCTCAACACAACAGCCAGAATCACTCTATTTTCACTTAAGTTGTATCATAGCGCTCCTTTGTCTGAGAATCCTCCATTGGTCCCCTGTGTCATTCACAGCAAAAGCAGAAGTCCTTAAAGTAGCCCATAAACACCTTTGTGATCGCCCCACTCCACTAATTTCATCTTGGGCTGCTCTCTCACCCTCATCTACTCTGCTCTGGTCACACTTGCTGTTCCTCAATAAAAACAGACCTGTTCCTGCCTTAGGGCCTGTCCACTGAAAGCTCCCTTTGCTGGACTGCTGTTATCCCCCAGGGCTCAATCCCTCACCTCTTTCAAGCTTTGCTCAATAAGGCCTCTCTCGGGAAGGTCTGCCCTGATCACCCTATTTAAAATTGCAACCTCCTCTCATACAAGCACTCCTTCTCTCCCTTACTCTGTTCTCTTTTTGTTCCAGAACACATTTTAATATAGGAATAAATCTGTAAGCTTCCAAATTATAGCCTGCTTCTCTCATGAGACTAAGTGCCTTGTTCTCACCTTCCCTATACTCATTTTAGAGTTTATTCTTAAGAATGTTAAGCTATTAAAAAAAAAAAAGAATGTTAAGCTATTATATGTCAATTATATCTCCCTCCCACCACCACCAAAAAAAAAAAAAAAGGAAAAATGAAACAATGTCAAACTTCTTACTTAAGACTCCATTCCAAGTACAGACCAAAGTTGGGGTAGGGGTGGGCAATAAGAACATTTCTTTTCTTTTTTTAAAAAAAATTTTTTAATGTTTATTTATTTTTGAGAGAGAGAGAGAGACAGAGAGCAAGCAGGGGAGGAGCAGAGAGAGAGAGGGAGACACAGAATCTGAAGCAGGCTCCAGTCTCTGAGCTGTCAGCACAGAGCTCGACGCGGGGCTCCAGCTCACGAACCGTGAGATCATGATCTGAGCCAAAGATGGACGCTTAACCAACTGAGCTACCCAGGTGCCCCAGAACATTTGTTTTCTATTGTCAATATCCTTGAGTGAAAAACAGTAAGACAAAGACCAAAATGAAACTGTAAAATTGCAGCTATGACATGATAATGCAAAGTTTTATACGTATAAGCCAGGGAAGAAACACTATACAATTGTTCCCTACAAAATAAGTCTAGGAGCTCTCAACAATTTTAATTACTTAGTAAATAAAGGAGGAATACAGGTTGTCAATCTTTATGATTATTTTTCTATTTAATGTGTAATCAATAATTTTCATTAGCTACGCAGTTTTCTTTATTGCCTTCTCCAAAGCTAAAATGAGTTACCTGCACTTACATATCACAGACTGCTCTAGGTCCTTGCCTTCCAACCACTTCCCCCCACCCCCGCACCTTTTAAAATTCGACGACTTACCTTGTCATAAATTACTTTTATAATGAGAGAGCAGCTAGGACACGTTGCCACGTCTTCCCCATTCTCCAAATCTTCCTATAACAAAATCAAACACTGTACGGTATTGTCTTCCCTTTGCGATCTCCTCCGCCCAAACTCTTTCCACCCTTACGGTCAAGCTCCTTTGTGGCTCGTCTCCCGACAAGGTATGTGAGGGCCAAAAAGGCCTGCCGAGAGAGATATCAACTCTATTTCTCCCGCGAAGCGCTACTTGAAAATACCCGGGAAGGTTAGCCAAGATTCAGTCGCCTCCAAACCCCTGGGAAGACTTAAAAAAACGCGTCCCTTCCTCCCAAAAGAACTGGGATCCTAAATGGAGGAGGATGGCAAGATAGCAGCTGCCCGCCATCCGACCTTTCCCACCTCCACCTTCCAGCCCTCCGCCTGACTAAAGGCCAGAACGATGTGCCACGGTCAAATCAGGGTATCAACTTTACGGCGACTCAGAGACAGGGCAAAAAGGGCGTGGAAAATTGTGAGCTGCAAGGTGACGGGACCACGGAAAGAACGTAGCAAGAGCGAAAACGCGCCTGCTCCGACGAGTCGCCGGGAGGGGCCCTGAAGTTACCTTGGTAATGCAGAAGTTATCCCCACACGGGCAGGGGTAGAAATACGTCTCCGAGTCTTCATCATATTGGAAGTCCTCGATCTCCACCTCGTCGTGAAACACGGCCATTGTCACTGGGATCGGCAGATGCCAGTAGTCCCCGCCAGCCGACACTGCCCCGGGACGGTCTAATTTCTCCCGCCCGGGCCCCAGCCGGGTATTTTCAGCGGGCACTGGCTCAGGAACTATCGCTTCCGGCGCATACACAAAGACGCAACGCCGTCTTTCGAGGCCAAATGGGTGACCCGGTTGCGGTCACCATGGAGATGGCTGAGCTAGGGGGCGGAGACCCTGGATGAGGGCGCCAGCTGCTAGGTGGTGTGCTCACCGCGCCGGCTGTCGGAGGCACCGACCAATAAAATGTGGGGATCGCTTGCGCCGCTCTGACGTGTCGTCTGGGACACCGGAAGTTGTCTCGCGCGGGTGGTGGAGCTCTGGCAGGTCTTCGAGCGAAGTCCCCGCGGCGCCGGAGGCGCGGAGGCCCTTTACTGCGGCTGCCGTCCTAGCTCAAGTCCGCCGGGTTTAGAGAGGCCTGGGCCTTAGTCTGCGGAATCGGTGGCATCCCCCCGGCCTTCAACGCCCTTGGGGAGAGGAGGGCGCTCCTCTGCTAGGTCTCAGGCGGCGGCAGGAGCAGCTCTGCCTCCTGGACCTCCCTCCCTGCCTCTCCGGTGACGGACGAAAAGTCCACTTGGAATTTTGATTCACCGAGTGACCTTGAGCTCAGGGCGACGCCTGCTTTGTAGTTCCTGGCTGCGCTCGGCCATTCAGGTACATCCCCGCCTCTCTCCCTTATTCCAGATTATCTTCAAATGCCCTAAATTGTGTTGAGAGGACCACGGCCGGGAAGGCAGGCTGAGTTCTAGTCCTATGTTTGCCAAGCATGTATCATTATTAATGACAATGACTTGTAATAATAGTAATGACACCACCTTTTATTATTGGGAGTTTGCTATATACCAAGTATTGCACTAAGTATGATTCTTACATCAACCCTGGGAGTTTAGATGTTACTCCGTATTATTGATGTTCAGACTAAGATAACAGAGTTGGATATCTTGACCAAAACCACCTGTCTAGGAAATGAAGGCCCTGTCTGTCCACAAAGCCTCCAAACAAAGTATTTAATTTATTTGAACCAGGTTTCTTTTTTGTCAAAGGAATGGTATTTGCAGACAGAGTTATCACCCTGAGACCTCTGTATACATTAAAGTGAAATGCAAATAAAAGGTGCTTTGTCTTGAAGGCAGTGCTAGTGCCTGTTTTAGTGCAAGGAGATTCCATGGGAGGTATCGCTCCATCACTCCACATTTATTCAAACTTAGGAATGCAATGCAGTGAAAACGGCACTTTGAGAAATAGATGTGGGGTCAGAATCTGACTGTTGGGAACTTGCTCTGGGAGCTGGATATTTACATTCATTGAGCCTTATTTTGCCTTCTGACTAAAAAGGGGTTGGGTTAGAGATGATTTACAAGATTGCGTTCAGATCTCACATTCCACTTTTGCACGGAAGTTACCCATTTTACTTGGTTCGCAATTATTTATACCATATTTCATTTATGTTTACATGGTATGTTGAGGGTAACACTTGCACACACACACATTCCTATGCTTATTTATATACACATACTCAAAGGTTTGCATGAAGTTACCAATTTTGTGCACACTGAGGTGTAGCTCCACATGGTTTAGCTCTTTTAAGTCTTGAAAAGAGGAGTCTGGGAGAAAATCAGTAAGTTACATAAAAGTTGGTAGAAGGTTATCTCGAAGGCCTCACATTAGCATAATTGGAGACCTACCCAGCAGTTAGGAAACACTTGTTAAATTAAGTGGGATGATTCTGGAGTGACTGGGCAAAGGAGAAATCCCAGCAAAGCCCATCCAGCTCCATGGCTGCTCCTTGTATCTCTGTATCCACATATACTTCCCACGTAGTATCTTGGAGACAGGAGGACAAGGGGCAGTCTTCCAGGGTCTGTTCACTAGTCCCAGTGATCATTTTGAGGTTGGGAACCATCGTTAGTTCTTCAGTGCTTCTCAGCATAAGTACCTACAAATTAAAGATGAGCCATTTTTGAATGTGCAGAAATGGGTGCATTCATATTTGGTTTTTGGAAGTCTGAATTGGTAGGCCTTTTAGAAAGCAGTTTGGACCTAGCAAAAACAATTTGCCGGGGAATGTTAAAATCTGAGGTCAGTAGCCTAGCAGTTACAGGAGTTGTTGGGTAATATATATATATTTTTTATGTATAATTTCTTTGTAACTTTCCAACTTTTTTTGAGTTTGTATTACCTAAAATGGAAAAAGAAAAACTAGTGAACTACTTATTAATTATAATGTACACTATTTGTCAGGCACTATTATCAAATGGTTTGTGTGCATGAGGTCATTAAAGAAGCCCAGTGAGGTGTAGGTATATTAATCCCATTATCAACACTGGGAAACTTGTTTAGGGGCTGAAGAGCTTGCCTAAGGAGGCAAAGCTGGTAAGTGGCGGTAAATTGTGGTGAGAACTCCGATCTGTCAGACTCCAGAACCTAGGCTCTTAATGAACTTTGATGTTGTCTGTGATAGGATGGCATTGAAGCAGAGCTGGATGAACCCTACAGCCCTGGAGCTCAGAGATTTTCTGCCAGAGCAGTGCTGGTTTCCTTGAGACCTAGATTTGGGAGTCTCCTTGGCTTCCTATACTGTTTTCATCCTGCCAGCTGTTGGCCATATGCCTTGTCTGGCCAGCAGTGGTTCCCTGTATGGTTCTGCCCAGTTTTGAGTTCATACTGTGCTGAAGAAAGTAAAACCATAACCACACGTGTAATGCAGTCGTTTTTTTTTAACCCCACCCAGCATTTTTCAACAAAACATTACAATGACTACTAAACTTTTATTCCTGAAAGGGA
Organism: Lynx rufus; assembly: GCF_022079265.1. Lineage (NCBI taxonomy): Eukaryota > Metazoa > Chordata > Mammalia > Carnivora > Felidae > Lynx > Lynx rufus. The sequence goes on along the minus strand of NW_025814867.1, from coordinate 25,371,079 downwards.
ATGGAAATGTTCTGTAATGAGACATTTTTGGACCTTGGGAGTGTGACAAAAGCAGACTTACTAGTTGCTATAGGATCATTTGCAATCACAAACTTAGAAATTAAAAAAGGTGTTTAAATCATAAAATGTTAACACTGCTGGCCTGGAAAATAATATTGACCAAAATTCTCAGCATATGATCGAATTTAGAACTAGTTTATAATTCTGAATAGCAACTGGGTGTTGTGCATCAGGCTGAGGCAAGTTTATTGGCGGTATCAAACCGATAACCTCTCTAGGTTGTTATGCAGGGAGGAGAGGCCAGGGGTTAATGGAATTGAGTTGCTTTTTAGTACCTCTTGCTTGCCAGGTACTTGCATAGACATTTGTTCCTTCCAGCAATCCAGTGAAGTGCTATTGGCATTTGATTTTAAAATGTTAAGATGTGACTGGCCCTAGATGAAAAAGTAGGAAGGAGTCAGGCCTGAATGCAGTTCCACCGATTTCAGGTCAAGCACTCTCGTAACTCGTGAACCACTAGAGTTCCCTTACCAAATGCCAAATGCTGGGAGCCGCTTTGATTCCTTAGTGACACTTAGGATTCTGAATCAACGGGTGCTATGATAGTTCTGTGAATTTACTTTATTTCAGTGTATGAATGCTCTTAGAGTTGTTCTTTTTTTTTTTTTTTCCTCTCTTTTTTAACTACTCCCAGACCTCATCCAATCTGTTAGCAAGTCATAGGGCTCTATTTCCAAAATAGGCTCTCTGTTTTTCTACTTCTGCCATCTCATAGCTTTATTCTGCTCTCTTCTTAGACTGGAGCCTTAAAACTGGGGACTCTTGGCCTTCTGTGATCCATTCTTTACATAGTAGTTTGAATGGTCCTTTACTATAAATGTAAATTAGGTCATTCAGTCAATGTAAATTAGATCCTTTAATGTAAACCTTTCCTGGCTTATTCAAACCCTTCAGTTGCTTCCCATTGTCCTTGGAATAAAAGTCATACTCTTTCCATGGTCTGATGTCACCTGGCAAGTGTCTACCTGCTGGACTTCCTCTCTTGTCACTGTCACCTAGCTCCCTGCTCTCCAGTCACACTGGCTGTGGTTCCTGTAACATAGTAGGCTTGTTTCTGTGATCAGACCTCTGCTTGGTGGCTCTGTCCTTGCTGTCTGCTCTGCTGTCTCTTCCTCATCAGTCAGGTCTCAGCTCACATGTCTCTCGAGAGGGACCTTTCCTGATACTCCCCCACTTATTTCCTTTATCATACTCATTGTAATCTATATTTGTCTCATTAATTATGTTTATTATTATTGATTGGACACACTAATAAAACTTCATGACGAGAAGGGCTTTGTGTCTGGTTCTTTTTCTTTTTTTTTAAGTTTATTTATTTATTTTGAGGGGGGAATGAGTGGGGGAGGGGCAGAGAGAAAGGAGGACAGAGGATCCCAAGTGGGCTCTGTGCTAACAGCAGAGAGCCCGATGTGGGGCCCAAACTCAAGAACCACAAGATCATGACCTGAGCTGCAGTCTGATGCTTAACTGACTGAGCCACCCAGGCACCGTGTGTCTGGTTCTTTATTGTGTCTCCACGGTGTAGAAAAGTGTCTGACATCCTGGCAATTCTTAAACAGAGTGTACTTACTGAACCAGTATAGTTCATTTTAAATCGTAAGCTTAATCTGTTGCCTGCAGTAATTTTTTTTTACTGTATAAGTGGTTATGTTTTATTTGGCATTGATGAGAATTTTCTGTTTCAGAAATAGAGTTAAGAATTTTTTGGTTGAGGTAAGGCCTATGAGAATAGAAACATTGATGAAGTATTTCTTTGTATCATTTTAGAAAATCCTTAATGTATGTTAATTTTCAAGAGGTAATTAAATATTTACATTGAGTATATGAAACCATTGGATGTATGTCAAAAAGTGGGTAGGTTTTGGTTTTTATTTTTATTACCTTACTGCTTTGGGAAGCTTTTTGAACACAATTGATAAAAAATACCCTTTATATGTCAGTAGATGGCACCCTTGGTCATGGTTACTAGCATTAAAAAATGAGATTTTAGAATTTTAGAGAGAACAACTTTTAAAAATTAACATTCCTTTCTTTTCTTTTTTTTTTTTTTTAAGTTTATTTATTTTGAGAGTGCAAGTAGGGGAGGGGCAGAGAGAGAGAGAGAGAATCCCAAGCAGGCTCTGCACTGACAGCACGGGGCCTGATTCCTGGCTCGATCTCACAAACCATGAGACCATGACCTGAGCCGAAATCCAGAGTTGGATGGATGCTTAACTGACTGAGCCATCCAGGTGCCCCCATTTCCTTATTTTCAAGTTCAGTTGAGCAGTAGACCCTTTAAACAGCATAATCACCTCACCAAAAGGCATATCTTAATTGAGGACAATTTATTTTAGCAATAGTTGTCTAAAGCACTGAGCCAGAACAGAACAGTGTTACCATATTAACTATGTATCAGTTAAATTTTATCAGGGGACTTGACCTTCACTGACATGTAACTGAAGTTACATGTTACATGAACTGACATGTAATCAGCCTTTGGTCTGGTCTTTCATGGGGTGGATGTCCTAAGTAGCAAGAGTTAAAGACAGGCCAAGGAAGCGGAATAAAGGAAGCAATAAGAGAAAAAAATCAGAAAAGTGGAAACCCAAGGAGGAAGAATTGATGGATAGGAAGTAGTAGAGCGCAGACTTGCTGTGAGGTGATGCTTGCTGATTATAATGAGCCTTTCCTTTTGCAGCTAAGACTGCCTTTTAACAGTTTGCCAGAACTTGGTTCTTACATGTTGTCTCTGCCATTGCAGGAACTTTGTGAGAATTTCAGTATATGGAAACACCATCCTTGTTCCCACTGGTGTGTATCCAAAGGTCTCAGTATAATACCAGGACCAAAGTGTTACATGTCAGTCAGTCAGCCAGCCACATACTTAATGACTTCTAAAATCTCATGGACTTCTAAAGTAAGTTTCACCTTCTTTCTTTCAACAATGAATGCACATTTTAGGTTTAGCACATTCAGAGGAGAGAGACTACATTGAGTAGTCTTACATGAGATGAAAGGCCTTATGCTTCTTTCATTTACTAGAGAGATAAATGGTGAGTAGCATGTTTACATCCACAGTGATGCCACAAGGTACTGTGGCAGGAAGTTGGTCTTTTAGCTTTTTTAAAGACTAGTTAGAAAGCAGTGTGTTTTGATATGACTTGGTTTTAACTGACTTATATCATCCCTTGATTATTTACTGTTATTTCTTTTCTGTCTCTATTTTCTAAAATGTAAGCTCTCTAAGAAAGTCTTTGTTTTGTTTATGTCTGTATCCCCAGTGCCTGCCACATAATGGACTCTTAATAAGTATTTGTCAGATGAAGGACTAACTTAACAAATGTGGAGTAGGAATGTAAGCACACACAGCTTGAATTTTTCTAACCCAAAACTTATTACAATTTATGTATAGTACCTTCCAAAGAGCTCAGAAAAAAGTGTTTACATACATTTTCGTATATTCTCTAACTAACATAGGACAAATATATGTTGCGATATAACATGTTAAAAGGGACCATCGGAGGCAAAGAAATATTCAGAAATTTGCAGAGGATAACAGAACGGTAGGAACCAAAAAAATAGATCATCTGACTCCTGATCTGTGCTGTTTTTTGATAAGCCTATAGGTTTTTTAATTGCAATGTTGGATAATCTTTCTGTTTTTTGTGTTTTATTGAAATATACAAACAGAAGTACTTAAATCCTAGGAAGGTAGCTTGATTAATTTTCAATGCTTTTTGTTTTTTTAAGAGCAGTTCTAAGTTTGCAGCAAAATTGAGGAGTCAGTACAGAGATTTCCCACGTACTCCCTCCCTTCACACATGTGTAGCTTTCCCCATCATCAGTATCCCCCACCAGAGCAGCACATTTGTTAGAGTTGATGAACCTGCATTGACACATCATAATCCCCCCAGAGGCTGTAGTTTACAGCTCACTCTTGGTATTGTGTGTTCTGTGGATTTAGACAAATGGTGTCTATCACTACCACTGTGGTATCGTGCAGAGTATCTTTAATACCCTAGAAATCTTCTGGGGTTTGATGACTTTTTACAAAATGAAAATACCCATGCAGTCAGCATTCAGATTAAGAAATAGCATGGTGATTATTACCTCCCCAAGGATAACTGCTAACTTGATTTCTGACTTGATAGATTAATTTAGTCTGTTTTTGTACTTTATATGACTGGACTCACAGAATATGCTTTTCGGAGTTTGGTTTTCATTCTTTTCGTTCAGCGTGATATTAATGATACTCATCTATGTTACTGCACGTAGGTGCGGTTTGTTTATTTTCATCGCTGTGAACCTCAGAAAATTTGCTGCTTGTACTTTATCTAGCAAGAAATGTTAAAGACTTATGTGATGCTCTTTGAGAGGAATACAATTATTAGGCAGTTATAAAATCTAGTCTCCCATAATAGCATAAGATGAGTCACGTGAGGTTGGTTAGTGATTGTGGAAACTGATAGCATGAATATTCGATGGCACCGCTGATTACATATGTCCGTACAGTGGAGATCAGTTGAATCAGCTCTAAATAGTGGCAGAAACTATGTCAGAGTAGAGTTAGGCCTTTAACATGTGTGCTGTTTTGTTAGAGCAGCACATAAAAGTACCAGCAAAAACCCAAACTCTTCTTCATTGGCCCCTAAGATAGTCTAATATTTCCCTGCTTTCTCAAAATGGTTTAACTTTCATGTTTACCCAGGAAGCACCATGGCATGTGCTGCTGTCATAGTTCCTGGGTTGTTGCGAAGCTCTGTTGGCACCATCTGCACTCAGGCTGCTTTGCTGAGATTGACGTCCGGTGCTTTGCGCCACCTTACTCTCACAAGGTGAGTTTTTGGCCCTGGTGTCATTTGAGGTGATTCAAAGCCCTGACCTGTGGATGGCCGTGGGACTCCTGAAGGCACATCAGAACATCTGGCTCATGTATGCATGCCTGTGGTAGACCGTTAAGCTTTAGTTAGATGTGCAGCTTTTCACCGACCACTTTCTAGGATCCATAATGTGACGGTGCATTTTGAACAGTCATGATGTTACAGGGGAAACTAATTTAATTATTTTTGTGAAGATAATACTTAATAATCTAATTTTACTTTCTGTTAAAGCATAATGAAATCCAAAAGGAAAACTGATCACTTGGAGAGAACTGCAAATGTCATTCGACGGGAGGTTTGTATCCTTGGGTGACGGCAAGTTTTTCGAGGCTTGGCAGTGCACCCGGTTACAACTGGCTCACAGGGAACGCCTCGATCCCTTTGAAGGACAATCCAGGAGAGTTTGTTATTTTTTTGTTCAGAACCTTTTCTGATAGGACATATGACAACTGATTTGAAAAGATGACAGCCAGATACTCAAATTTTTCATTTAAAACTTAGAATGAATGGATTAATTTTTTTTGGATTTCACTTTTTTTTTATTAAGTTTTCAAATTTTAATTCAAGTATAGTTAACATACAGTGTTACATTAGTTTAAGGTGTATAATGCAGTGATTTATTTTATTTTTTTAATAGAGTTTATTGCCAAATTGGCTAACATACAGTGAATACAGTATGCTCTTGGTTTGGGGGTAGATTCCTGTGATTCATCGCTTACATACGACACCCAGTGCTCATCCCGAGTGCCCTCCTCAATGCCCATTGCCCATTTTCCCCTCTTCCTGGCCCCCCCCCATCCACCCTCAGTTTGTTCTCAGTATTTAAGAGTCTCTATGGTTTGTCTCCCTCCCTCTCTGTTTGTAACTATTTTTTTTCCCTTTCCCTTCCCCCATGGTCTTCTGTTAAGTTTCTCAAGTTCCACATATGAGTGAAAACATATGGTATCTGTCTTTCTCTGACTGACTTATGTCACTTAGCATAATACTCTCCAGTTCCATCCACGTTGCTGCAAATGGCAGGATTTCATTCTTTCTCATCGCCAAGTTGTATCCCACTGTATATATAAACCACATCTTCTTTATCCTGAATGGATTAATTTTTGATGAAGGGAGTATGGCAGCAATTGAGGGACCTACCCTCACAGGTGTAATGTTTAGGGTTATATTTTAGAGATAGAACTTTAATAGCCTACAGTTTATGAGTAGCTTACTTCTTTTTTTTTCTTCTTCCTGTTCTTTGTTGTTGTTGTTGTTGTTTCGGCACCGTGTCTCAAAGTCCTTGTACTTATCCCCACTTTAGAACAACTTATTTCATCAAAGGAGACAGCACTAACATCTGAGAAAGGAAGGTGGATGAGTTCTTGTTACCCTTGCCATGTGCAGATTTTTTCCCCACCATATTCAGACTCTAAAAAACTAATCTACCACCTGAAGGGGTGTCAAGGGCTGGGAAATAAAGGATCCTCACCCTTTACCTCAGTGAGTAACCCCATTTTCTTTTAAAAACATAAATTGGATATTTGATTTTGCTTTTTGAGTGAATCTTCACATATTTAGATATATTTATCTTAGTTTTGTAGTGTATTTAAGCTAGCAGTAAAAAAAAACCTTATATACTTCTCTAAACATTGTCAGAGGGGCGCCTGGGTGGTTCAGTCAGTTGAGCGTCTGACTTCCGCTCGGGTCAGGATCTCACGGTTCGTGAGTTTGAGCCCCGCAGTGGGCTCTGTGCTGACAGCTCAGAGCCTGGAGCCTGCTTCAGATTCTGTGTCTCCCTCTCTCTCTGCCCCATTCCCACTCATGCTCTGTCTCTCTCTGTCTTAAAAATAAATAAAACATTTAAAAAAAAACATGGTCAGAAATTGCATTGTTGTAGGAATTTACATTTTTGGTATTAATAGTAGGATACTTTTGTTTTGGAGTTACTCATTTTATATTAAAAATAACATACACTTAGGGGGTGCCTGGGTGATTCAGTCCATTAAGTGTCCGACTTTGGCTCAGGTCATGATCTCGCAGTTTGTGACTTTTGAGCCCCATATCAGGCTCAGTGCTGACAGCTTAGAGCCTGCAGCCTGTTTTGGATTCTGTGTCTCCCTCTCTCTCTGCCCCTCCCCTGCTGGCGCTCTGTCTCTCTCTCAAAAATAAATAAACATTAGAAAAATAAAAAAAATAATAACATACCCATAGATATAACATGAAGCGGGATTCTAGAAATATTTAAGTTTAGACTCGAATATTTCCATAATTTTCAAAAAGATAAAATGCAAAGCAATTAGCTAATAAAAGAAAAAAAAAAAGAGAGCGCTATCAGATTTACACTCCTAAAACTAATTTAACATGTGCACACGTATATTAACATTTATAATATGTATGTATATGCATATACACATATAAATTTGCAGAGTAGATTTATATAGCATAGCAAAGTAACAATTACTTGGCAATATGAGAATCCTCTACGAATATATCTGTGATTTAAAATGACAGTTTCCTTCTCATGTCTTCCTTCTCTCTAAAGATAAAAATCATCCTGGGGTATTTTTGTTTGTTGTAAGTATAAAATCTAATCATTTCTTATATTTATGAGAATGTAACAATCTGAAGAAAAGGAAGGTGCTCTGTCCCTCTCCCCAAAAACCCATTTAACAAACACCAAAATGTTCTATAACCCTAAGAGAACAATTGTTAATTACTTATTAGACTGCCAAAACACTTATAAAAAACAATGTATGGTATTTTACAATGAAATATTTACATATTTATGCTTTGTGAAATCCCATGCATCTGGAAAAACTAGGTATTTTTAAATAATAAATTCATCTGTTATTTACAAAGTTGTTTTGAATATTGTCATGCTGTCCAGTTAAATATAAAACTGAATAGCTCAAAAAGGATCAATAAAAAAATTTTTTTAATCTTTATTTATTTTTGAGAGAGAAGAGAGAGAGAGAGAGAGAGGAGACAGAGCATGAGAAGGGGAGGGGCAGAGGGAGAGGAAGACACAGAATCCAAAGCAGGCTCCAGGCTCCAAGCTGTCGGCACAGAGTCGATGCAGGGCTCGAACTCAGGAACCATGAGATCATGACTTGAGCTGAACTCGGATGCTTAACCAACTGAGCCTCCCAGGCCCTCCAGACAATAAAATTTCCTATAAAGTAGTAGGATACACTTTAAAAGACAATTGTTTAGGCCCTGCTTTTCAAGCTAATTCTAAAGAAAATTGCTTTGGGACCAAGTGTATGTAGTATGTTTGTGGATTCAGCTTTAGGCTGATGTGTTTTTTTGAAAAGTCCATGTAAAATTAGTTCAGCATGATAGATTTATGGATCTGTAAAAATGAACTTTTCCCACTGATGATAAATATGAAGATACTTTTTTCTTTTTGGCTCGCTCAACACACAAAAATGCTCATTTTGTAAATGTGTGATTTGTTAGGATTTCTGTTTAAAAAGCGAAATCTTGGGGGCACCTGGGTGGCTCAGTTGGTTGAGCGTCTGACTTCGGCTCAGGTCATGATCTTGCAGTTTGTGAGTTTGAGCCCCATGTCGGGCTTGCTGCTGTCAGTGCAGAGCCCGCATTGGCTCCTCTGTCCCCCTCTCCCTCTGCCCCACCCCCGTTTGTGCTGTCCCCAAAATAAATAAAACATTAATTTTTTTTTTTTTTAAAGTGAGATCTTGTCAGTTTTGAAGAAAAAGCAGTTTATTTAACACGCTTGGACTACACTCTTTTCTGTTGTATTTTGAGGCAGGTAGAATTAGAACGTGACTTGGTATACTTTATCTGTAAAGGGCCAGATAGTATTTTAGGCTTCATGGGCAATGTTGTCTTAGTTACCACTACAAAACTCTGCCTTTGTTGTATGAAATAGCCATATACGACATATAAACAAATCTGAGTGGCTGTATTCCAATAAAACAGTATTTACCAAAATACCTAAATTTGGCCTGTGGATCATAGTTTGCCAATCCCTGAAGTAGAGTAGCATTTCAGAATTTTACAGGACAAAGTTATTGAGACTGTCAGGGGTTATTTTGAGTGAAGTTTAAGAAAACCACACAGAAAGTTAATGTAAGCTCTAATAGCATGATTGCAAAGTTAAGAATTTTAATGCCCAGAAGTCAGAAAATGACAGGGGTCATTGCAACCATGGTATTACCTTGACAGAAGAACTTTCCAGTTGCAGCTCTTTTTTTGTTTGTTTGTTTCTGATTTCCTCTCCTCTCCTGAACAGAATGGAGGAGCTGGGAGGAGCTGGATAAAGCTAGATGGAGGCTGAGGTACAACTTCAGTGGGTATACGGTCAGCAAGGGCTCACCCCGATCCCTCCAGAGGATGGCTCCTAGCGGTAGAAGCAGGAGCCTGACCTTCGACTTGCCACAATGAACAGTACCTCAGGCTGGGTCAAAATGGAACGGGACCACCGTCTCATACCACTTTTGCCTTTAATTTGTACTGCAAGTATACTTTCTAGAAAGGAGCTCCCAGCATGCCACTTGCTCTTCACTTCAAGTCTGTGAAGTAGTCTCAGAACAGGATAGCATCTGCATTTGATGAAAGAGGAAGTGGAGCCTAGGAGATACGCTAGGGGCGGCTCCCTGGACCAGAGGGGAATTGAGCCCGTCTCTGACTCCTGGGCCAAAGGACCCTGCTGCCCCTCCTGGAGTGGGTAAAGAATGGAGCACTCACCCACCCAGAAATGTTTTTTCCTTCTTGGGCCTTGAGTTCCCTCCGAAGAACTTATTGAATGACCGTATTATGATGTTAATGCTTCTTATCTAAGGCTGTAAATGTAACCAGCCTGAGGTCATGCTGATGCAGGAAGCTGAGGTCTGAATTAGATGACATTTGACTGTGTTCAAGCGCACAGTTTTTTGTTAAGGATCAAAGAATAAGCAGCCTGGGTAACCTTGGAAATGTCAAGGAGATAAGAGTAAGATTTTGTAATGCAGTAAGGATTGTGGAGGCACGACTAAGATTTCACTGGAGGGGTCACTCCATGCTTGGCCTCTAGAAGGCTGGCTCACTGAGCAAGAGGGACTCTGTCTATCAATTTGATGGGAGAGTTTGGTAAGGAAAGAATTTTTAAAATCACGAATTCTTATGCACTTATTTGGTAATATGCAAGACACTAGACTAGGTTTTGGGGTTGCCGGCCCTGAGCACGATACATAAAGCCCTTCACCTCAGATTCTTAGTGGGACTGTGCTCAGAAGAGACTGATTCTATGCACCTAATTGATTGTGGAAAAACCACGAATCCTTTTATAATTGTACTAGTTTTGCTTCTTTTAGAAGTGTAAGCCTTATCCAAAAATGCTTATGTGTGTCATTACCCTTTTGTTGACAAAGCACTCGATTATATCAGGTTGCTGCTTGATTCTCACCAACCACTCCGGGAGGGAGGTGAAGGGATCCTTGCCCCCATTACCTGCACAGGTGAGGAAATTAAGACTTCAGAGACTTCGATGTGATGCCCCTGATTCTTGATTTGCCTGGGCCAGCATCCTGTTTCACTCTCACAACTGCCCTGTTTTGGATGAAAATGACATTGTAGGCCTACATTTAAAGGACTGGCTTAAGTAAATGAAGGGCTCAGTCTCTGAACTCAGACCTTTGATAATCAAACTTTTTTCTTTCTACTACAGCAAAAAAATGTGGCACTTGGTTCAGACAAAGTTTGATTGAGCCACACAATGGAAGATAAATTTCACATCTCATCTCTGTTCCAAATTAAAACTTGACTTAAGTGTTACTGGATATAAGAAAGGAGAGATTGGGGCTGACACAGTGGTTAGTTAATAAAGTCAAATGGCTGGGCTCCTGGCACAAAGACTTTTGGGGGTCCTATGGTCCCTGTGTTGATTACTGAGCGTTGATAGTCTGCTTGACTTGTGATTTTGCTGAGGGTTGGGTCTGGGTGCGATGGGCTGCTTAGCTGGAGATCTGGACCGTGTCCTGAGTTTAACCCTTCCAATTCTCTGCTAGTCATCAGCTACACGTTTTGGGAAGAGCGTCTGCTGCAATGGCCTTCTTCAACTTGGGGGCATGGAGTAGGCATCTCTTTAATATGCAGTGTTTCTAACCGTTGGGCACCTAATTTGCTGTGCTTGTCTTATCCAGCCTAGGATGAGCAGTAGTTGGCATTCCAGCCCTACCACGCTGTCAGTTCTGACGGCAGAGCATGGTGGGGAGAAACCTCAGGCATCTGCCGCTGAGAGGTAGCTGTGTGGCTTATAGGGGACCTGGGCTCTAGTCTTTTGGTGAAACTCCCAGGGAGCTATAGTCAGATGGCCCTGGCAGTAGGCCTGTGGCTCGTCAGGGTGCACGACTCACTCTATGAGTGGAAGCCTGCAAAGACAGAGGCTCCTTGGAGGAAGGCCCAGCTTAGCAGTGTTGGAGCCACAGTATCCAGCACAGCGCTGATGGAATAGGTACTCACTACACATTTGTTGAGTAGAGCAAACAAGTGTGAACCCCACCTCTGTGGTCGATTACCTGCACTGCCTTGGATGGGTCACTTGGTAAAGTCGGGACGGTGACGAATCCCACCTCAAGAGATGAAGTGGTGATGCAATGTGTACTGTAGGCACTGCCTGTATTGCTACTTTTTAGCTATGCCTAGAGCTGGTTAATGTCTAAAATGTACAGTGTCAGTGCTCTTCACTGACACATTTCCGCTCAATAAATTAAGTCATCTATAAGGCAAGGCTCTTTTCCATTACTCGCCATTATTTCCGTTATTCCATTATGCCATTATTATTATCCAATCAGCTGAAATAGATTTTATTTTAGATCCAGCAGACATGTTTTGAGCGCCTGCTGTGTGCCCGGCCCTGTTCTAGGGGCAGGAAATACAACAGTGCATGAAGCAGGTAAAGCCCCTGCTGTCTGTGGAGCTTCATTCTGGTGCAGATAAGCCAGAGAATGTCGGATGTGATATATCCTTAAAGTAATAAAACAGGGTAATTGTGTCATGGGAGGCAAGAATGGCTGGGGACGGGGGTGCTGTTTTAAATTGGTGTGTAACATTGGAACCAAGACAAGAGGAAAAGAGCCAGCCACGTGCACAGCATCTCTGGCAGAGGAACAGACCAGAGCCAAGGCCTTGAGGCAGGACTAGCTTGAGATGCTCAGAGGAAGGTAGTAGGATGAGAGGTAGGCAGGGCCCAGGTTGTATAAACTATTATGGCCTTGGGCGTGGAGTTGGGATTTTATTCTAAAGGGGATGGAAATTTTATTTATTTTAGAGGGAGAGAGAGAGTACAAGTCGGGGAGAGAGGCAGAGGGAGAGAGAAAATCTTAAGCAGACACTACGCTCAGTGTGGAACCCAACTTGGGGCTCGATCCCAGGACCCTGGGATCATGACCTGAGCAGAAATGAAAAGTCAGATGTTCAGCTGACTGAGCCACTCAGATGCCCCGGGGCGGGGGGGGGGGGGATGGAAGGTTTTAAGCAGGGAAATGACATATGATTTACATTTTAAATGGGCCATCTATTTGCTTGGTAGGGCACTGGGCTTTGGTTGTGGTTTGACACCAGTTGGAAGCTATTGACACAGTCCCAGGAGAGGTGATGGTGGCTTAGAGTAGGGTGGTAGGGATGGAGAACAGTGGGTGGATCTAACAGGGGTAGGGCTGATGGCATTCACAGATTTGCGCTGGGGGCTGGGTGCAGTTAGTAAGAGGAGAAGAAACCAAGAGATATCTAGCTTTGGGATTTGAATAATCCATGTAGATAATGATGGAGAAGAACAAGTTGCAGGAAGGGAAATAAAGTGCTTGATTTTGGAATAATCTGAGGTGGGAGGGTGGAATGTGGGTAGAGTTACAGATAAGACAAGATTAGCCTTGAGTTTTATCACCTATCAACTGTTGAATGTGGGTCATGTTTATAATGGAGATTCATTATACTATTTCTATTAGTTTTGTATATGTTTAAGTTTTCCATAATAATACAAAGGAAGAAACTTGGGGAGATAAAAGAGTTTTGTGTTGGATGTGTTGTTTGAAATGGAAATTGAAATCAGCAGTTGGGTATGTGAGTTTGGAGTTCACTGCTGGAAATAATAGGTTGTAAGCCATGTAGAGAGTGGGGGAAGAAGGCCTGGAACTCAGCCCTGGGGTGTGTCAACATTTAGAGGTGAAGCAGAAGAGGAAAGGGCCAGCGAGGCCTGAGGGAAATCAGCGGGGTGTTGGTGAACCCAGGAGAAAGTGTTTCAAAGGCGGAGTGGCCAACTGTGCTGAACTCTGCTGAGAGACGGCACTGGATTTAGCAAAATGGATGGTTGGTGACCAGAATGACTGGTAATACATTGCTGAGAGTGAAAGCCTGACTAGACTGTGCTGAAGAGAGAATGGGAGATAAGAAATTGGAGCCAGGGCCATGTATAATTTTTGAAAATGTTTTATGTGAATAGGAACAGATCAATGACGAGACAGTTGGATTAAGGGAGAGGATTGTTTTGTTTATATTTTGAGAAGCAGCAAAGCACAGTGGCCAGGTGTCTGGATTTGAATCTCTGTTTTGCCACTTACGAGCCCTGGGACCTCAGTTTTCTCATATGTAAAATGGGAATGATGATAATAATACCTGCTTACTAGGGTTGTTGTGAAGAATGAATGAATGAGTGTATGTGAAGTGCCTGGCAGATGGTAAGTTACACACAGGTGTTTGCAGCTGATGTGAGGTGGAAGATTCGAGTGCTCGCGTGTGTCTAACAGGGAGGGCCAAAGGGGGTGATGTATGCTGGAGAAGGCAGAGAGGAAACTCAGCCCAAGTGGACAGGGTAGCCTTTGGTGGGAGCAAGGAGAGTCCATTTGTCATGCCAGGACCTGGTGTTGACAGAAGTTGTCACTTGACAGAAATTTGTGATCTTTCCTTTTTAGCAAATCACTTCAGTAAAACCGCTTTCTTCTAGTTAGATTCCTATTCATCAGATTGGTTTTCTGCCACAATTTAAGTAATTTCTCTGGACCTTGATCTCCTCATGTGTGAAGTGATGTACTATTTTTTTCATGTTTATTTATTTTGAGAAAGAGAAAGAGAGAATCCCAAGCAGGCTGCATGCTGTCAGGACAAGGTCTGACATGGGGCTCAGTCTCATGAACCTGTGAGATCATGACCTGAGCTGAAATCAAGAGTCGGACGCTTAACCAACCGAGCCACCCAGACACCCCAAAATGATGTTCTATTTTGAATAATGACTGAATTTTCCTTTGACTCTGAAATTCTCTATGTCCTGACTGTATTTTTGTTTAAAGTTATCTCTAATCCTGGCTTTGTCTAAATTTTTAAGCCAGCAAACGAATGAATGGGAGTAAACAGAGGAAGCCAGTCAGGTTTCCCACAGAAAGACCTATTTCCTGCGCAGAGACTTTTGCAGCAGCAGTAACATTAAAATATCCTACATAAAACCAGTTTTTAAAATCAGTATGATGGAATTTCCTTTTAGATGCTGACCCCGTCAAACCATTAAAAATGTGTGCTAGTAAAAGTTGGCAAATGCATTGTTATTTTATTGAACAGTAGAAGAGTCTAAATATTATTTTATGGAAAACTTCATTTCCTGCCATGTGTTTTAACTTAGGACATGGCTAGTTGAGCCGTTAGTTGTGAAACCTTTTGATCCATTAAGCATGAGAACAAGTACAAATGTTAAAACATATAGTTTCCCCATCATGTTTTGCTTATTCATAAAAGTAGAGAAAGCGGTATATAACACAGGCCATGATTATAGTCCTTAATTATGTGAAACTAGCTTCAGAGTAAAATAAAGATGTGGCTTTCAAAAAGATAGTGCTAATGTTTTTAATCTGCATTACTAGAAATCTTTATAAAGTATGTGGATTCGCATTAGTTGAATAAAATAAAGTGTTAATAGGAAGGCACATCTTTAAAAAATCACGAATCGTGCAACGTATTTTGTGTGACCAGATACAGCAATTTTGCCCAGATTATTAGGACTAATAGCAACAGGTGTATTACTGTTTGTATTAATTGCAACAGACATAAAGCATCTGGGAACATTTTTGGTCATAGAGACTATCTACATGAAAACAGGACCTTTCAGTAGAAAGTATAACTTCTTTCCTTTCTTCACTGAATTTTATATTTGAACATTAGCAAGTTAGTGGTGATTTCATTTTGTACATTCTAGCATTTGACTGTGAGGCATGCTCACCTTGCAGCTGAAATTCTGTACACACCCCCCTGCCTCCGCCCTTGATTATGAATGTTGGTTTCCCTGCCACCAGGTGACTCTTTAGGGTGTGTTTCAAGCTTATACATGTCTAGTTTTATCAGTGAATCTGATAGATGCCAGTTAAACGGAAAGAATCTAGCTCTTGGCTATGTTTTTACAGATTATTATATTAAAAGAAAATAATGTTTATAAAATAAACATTTTTTTGGTAAATCTGAAAAAAAAATGAGCATAATACTGTAATGGGGAGTCCTGTGGTGATTCCTAATAGTTGTTTTTGTAATAAGATATTTAAAATTGTGTGGCAAAGGAAGATTCCTTGTTCTAGTGAAGAAATCCCTGTCTTCCCTTACTTCTCTCACAGTTTTAAACATGAATCCCGATTTTCTATAGTGGTTACCCCTGCCCCCTTCGTCCCTTTTCTTTTTAAACAACAAAAGGCCCCTGAACTTCTACTAGTTTTTGTTCAGGAAACCAATTTTAAGTGACTTTAAGTTAGAGTTTTCATGTATTCTGCAAATAGTTGCTGAGTCTTACTGTGTGTTGGGCCCTGTGCTTGATCTAGGGAGTATCAGGTATAGATTCTACCCTACACCTGACCTCAGGAGGCTTGTGGTCTTGTGTGATGGAAGAGACGTGTTCATGAGTTCTTACAGTTACATCAATATGTGCAAAGTGTGATAAGAAGATGGAAACATTTTATTGGTAGAGTTGAGAGGCTGGGAAAAGCAGGAAAACCTCAGACAGGGGTTAGGCTTTGAGCAGGGCCTGGAAAGGTGGGCAGGAGGTTGACAGAGCTGAGAGGTGCCTGCCCAATGACTCAGGCAGGCTTTGGGGAGGCAGGCAAATGTCAGGCGCCTTTGGGGACCAGCGAATTATCCAGTTTGGCTGGTAAACACTAGCATAGGGATAGAGGAGGGCTTAAGCTACAAAGGCCTTTTAGCTTTTTTTTTTTTTTTTTTTTTTTGAGTTGAGTATTAGCCCCTGAAGGTTTTTTAGATGGAGAATAACTTGGTGAGGTCAGAATATTAGCAGTATTTACCTGTTGGCTGCTTTGAGACAGACAGGAAGGAGTCTAAGGCAGCAGTTCACGTGAGAAGAAATTCTTGGCTGAGGATGCCTGGTGGGTGAGCACAGGGAGGAAGAGACATGAACTGAATTCATGGAACTTGTTCATGGTAGAGACAGAATGCCTAGAAGAGAGTCAAAGATTCTGTGTGTGTGTGTGTGGGGGGGGGGTTGTGTGTGTATGCATATGTGTGTACTAGTTGAAAATGGATTTGACTCTCTTGCATCCGAGATGAGCCCTGACTAGAAATCCTGATGATGGAAAGCAGCCATTCTGTAGGGTGCCCTGAGGGCAGAAGCCGCTTTCTCCATCTGCCTCTTCAGTGCCAGGCAGCACATGCTCAAGAAATGCCTGTAGAAGGGATGAATATTGTAGATTTAGTTGGACACATGAGTGAGTTTACCCTTGGGATGGGACTAACAAGTGATGAAGGGCCAAGCACAGCTAGGTTTGAAGCCAGGCTCTGCCACTCCTGACTGATCCTGAGCAAGCTGCTACACCTTTCTGTTTCCTTATGTACAGAATAGAGGGTAAGAACACCATCTGTTGGGATATAATATGATTACTCATATTGACTGAATGAATTGGTGTACATGAGACATCTAAGCCTGTACCTGGAATACATCTGAGATAAATGCCCCTCAGACATTGGCTGCTGTTACTCACGGGGGAGTGTAGATGTGGGCCTGATTGCCAGCAAAGTAATGAGGAGTTGGGGTGGGGGTTAGTAGCTTTGGGAATGCCTGACAGCCTTGGCCGAGAGATAGGAGAGGGGGTGGGAGTGAGGCAGTTTAGACAGAGTGCCCAGTGGGGAAGGGCAAGGAAGAAAGGTAAAGGAGCAAGGCCCGGGTTGGAGAGGCAGGAGGGGACCCTGTAGAAGAGTTCAATGTCAGCTATGCCAGGCAGAAGAATGTTTCAGGATGGAAGGGAAGTAAAAAGTATCAAAGTCAGGGGCGTCTGGGTGGCTCAGGTCATGATCTCGTGGTTCACCAGTTCGAGCCCCGCATCGGGCTCTCTGCTGACAGCTCTGAGGCTGGAGCCTGCCTCACACTCTGTGTCTCCCTCTCTCTCTGTCCCTCCCCCACTCATACTCTGTCTCTCTCTCTCTCTCTCTCAAAAATAAGTAGCACATTAAAAAAAAAATTTAAAAAGTGTCAAAATCATAGAGCTCAGAGAGGGCAAGAACTGAGCCTGGACATTTGAGTTCATTTGTTCAGGCAGACATCATTAGAAGCTGTTGCTAGAGAACAGAAGCTGAGTTATCTGTGTTTACCAAGCGTCTCAGAAGATTCTGTCAGATAAGGAAGTATCAGAGGCAGAGATTAAAGGCCAAATTTCTAAAGTTGCTTGAAGACAATATGGCTTTTTTAAAGCTTATTTATTTTGAGAGAGAGAGAGAGAGACAGCGAGCTGTGGGGCCTGAACCCACAAACCATGAGATCATGACCCACTCTGAAATCAAGAGTCGGATGCTTAACTGACTTAGCCACCCAAGTGCCCCCACTATGGCTTTTTAAGTTTGTTCTAGCAAATAGATAGGACGGGGTACAAAGACCACTGTACTTCACAGGTTCTTCTCATCCTCTATGAGAATAGGCCCCCTGGGGGTGTGCAGTGCTCATTCTGCAAGGTCCTACATGGAAAGCACTGGTATGGTGGCATATATAACAATAATAAGAGAATAAAATGTAATGTATAATGTAATAAATACTAGTAAGCTAATTATAATGAATGCCGTGAGATACGTTGTGACAGATACTTAATGAGTATTTATTATGAACCAGCAGCATTATAAGTGCTTTGCACATATGATCTCATTTAATCACCAGCAGCTCTGAGGTACAGGTGTTGTTGACCTTATTTTATAACCGAGAGGGGCTGGGTAATGTGCACAGGGTCACACGGTTGGTAAGTGCGTGCTGGGGCCGGGATTATACACCCGGCAGTGTGGTTACAGAACATGTGCTGTTAGCAGCCACACTAGGCTGCTTCCTTTTATTTTGGAAGGCAGATGGCGTTAGGTGTCCTGCCTGATGAACAGGAGGTCTAGAGAGAGGAACTGTGGCCCTGAAGGAAGGGGCTGGCGGGAGTGAGGAGCGCTGGTTTGGAGAGGATGGGCAAGACTAGGATCAGAAACTCGGGGAAATGGTCAGTGTGGAAACTGACCTACTTGCTCTCAGGGAGGGGAGAAGGAGGACTGGCAAAAATCCAGAGGAAAAGAGGCAAGAGATTTTATGGGAGCAGGAGAGAGATAAGACATTTTCAGAGATATTTTGAGTTGGTGAGGGAGACCACCATCCATCTGGAGAATTTTGCAGTGGGTTTTTAAGAATTGCTTCCCACTGGTAATTTGATTAAACCTAGTCCTATGGGAGAAAGGGGTTGAGGGGGAGCAGTGTTAGGGTGTGAGGTTCATTGATTGACCTTGACAGCTTTCCAAGGCACCCTTTAGTGGAGCCGTGAAACTAACACCATCCAAGGAGAATGACTGTATTTTGGTCACCTGCTACTGCTTTGATTTGCTTCCAGAAGTGGAGTTGAATGGCAGTAGGAGGTTGAGGAAAGAGTCATGTTGTCTTTTTTGTGACAAGATGTTCTGAAGATGTCATGTGAAGATGTCTCAGATTTCAGGAGAAAGAAAAACCCAAAGGTGGAAGAAACAAAGAATGAAGGAAGCAGAGGCATTTTGAACTCGAGAGCTGCTGAGGTGTGGATGACACTGAGGAGTGCCTGGCTCAGACCTTACGATTTTCTAGAAACCAGATACGTTGTTTAGGATAGTGCTTCTCAAACTATCTGTAGCGAGGAGCTATTTTTGATATTGTTCTAAGGCTGTGGACTGTTTATATTTTGGCAAATATCAGCAGTGAATTAGAAAAAATAAATTACAAATCATAGGGAATACAAACCCAATTTGTTGTCTATTATTAGATTCAACAGACTCTGTGAAATCGCTAAAAATAAGTTGCTAAGTGCTTGTAATTTCTGAAATTAGCTTGTCATGGACTTCTTACAGGCTCAGAACAAACATAGGCTCGTAGCTGACAGTGGGTTTCACTTTGTGTATGTTGTCTGACCGAGAATTTAGACACCAGGCAGATGGTTCACAGGGTTCCAGTTCCCCAAGCTCTTTCCAGATTATCCAGCCTGGTGCATGGAATATATTAGACACTCAACAAGTAAAAACTTGTTAAACAGCCCCTTTAAGAGATGATTTTGAAATGTGTGGGTGGCTCAGTCGGTTAAGCACCTGACTTCAGTTCAGGTCATGATCTCGCAGTTTGCAAGTTCAAGCCCTGCATTGGCCTCTGTGTTATTAGCGCGGAGCCTACTTCGGATCCTCTGTCTCCCTCTCTCTTTGCCTCTCCCCCACTCTCTCTCAAAAATAAACATTAAAAAAAATTTTTTTTAACATTTATTTATTTTTGAGACAGAGAGAGAGAGAGAGAGAGCATGAACAGGGGAGGGTGAGAGAAAGAGGGAGACACAGAATCTGAAACAGGCTCCAGGCTCTGAGCTGTCAGCACAGAGCCCGACGCAGGGCTCGAACCCACGGACTGCGAGATCCATATTCTGCTGAATTTGTGGGGCCCCTGGGTGGCTCAGTCGGTCAAGCTCCCACCTCTTGATTTCGGCTCAGGTCATGATCTCAGGGTTGTGAGATCGAGCCCTGTGTCAGGCTCAGCTTGGAGTGTGGAACCTGCTTGGGATTCTCTCTCTCTCCCCCTCTCTCTCTGCTCCTCCCCCACCATGTCCTCTCTCTGTCTCAAAATAATAAACTTAAAAAAAAAAAGCTGATTTTTATATGCAGTATAAAATTTGAATAGTTTGAATGCAAGTCTCTCAAAAATAAGATAACTAAAATTTGTTGACCTGGTGGTAGGCAGCATTTTAAAGCAAAGTGCTCCTTCCCTTGTTTTGCAGTTTACAAAAAGCACATCTTTGTAGATTTCAAGAAACCTTAGTTACCAGAAAGCCATGGTTTGTTCCTCACGTGTGTACGCACTAACCTCAGCCACAGTTCATCTTTTGTCTCTAGGTCGTGTCGGCCGCTAAGGTTTGTGGGGCTGCTGCTGAGTCGCCATCAGTGAAAAGGCTCCACCTGCTTGTTGCTGATAAAGATTTTTCTTTTAAAGCTGGCCAGTGGTAAGTGGCTTCTCTCTTTCCTTGGTGTTTTGTGTTCAAGGAGTTGCCATCAAATAGCAGGGCTTAGTTTTTCTTCTGGAAAGGACTACATTGGCTGGCTGTTTCTCCTGAGGAGTAGGAATTCTAGACCATCCCCGTTCAAGGGGAGCCTCCTTTTGGCATGGAGAGAGAATCTGATTCATTTCCTTGCCTCGGAGCTCACCTTGGTTTTGAGCCCTTGACCTTCTCAGTCATGTATGAAAATTGCTGCCTTGAGTTTTGTAGAGTGAAACAAAGCAGTTAGTTCTGAGCCAGGGACCTGACATCTCTGATAATTATGCTCTTCAGGAATGGTCGCTATAATAGAATGCACTGGAATAATCTAATCTGCTTGAGTTATTTGTTGCTGGAGATTGATACATTTTAAAAAATTAGCCTTTGTGTCAAATACAGAGTAAACACAGCAGTCTGAAAAGGAGAATACTCCGTTAAGTCACAGAGCTGACCACCTTCTTGACTGAATTCCCGTATCACTTGTCTGAGTTGAGTTTAAGTATTTTGCTGAATTTATTACCAGGATCCCCCAACCAGGCCCAGCCTGCATCACACTCCTGATTCTGTCCGATTTGACACCAAGGACCAGTCACAATACAGACAGGGTGGACAGCCCAGCTGTCCCACCGTTCCTGTGAATGGCCTCCCTGAGTTGCAATTCAAGTTGAATTGTAAATAAAGCAACTTGTATTTCCTTAGGAAAGGTGTGTTTGGGTGTATGTTTCCTTTATTTAAATAAAGCATTCATTTCTAAGTGAATTTCTGGCATGTCAATCTTGGTAGTCTTTCTTAGGAGTCACTTGACTAATTTTGGCAGTCCATCTGGAAATGTGGTTTTGTTAGAAGGAGGATGTGTGATAATAGCAAGTGTGCTAATAGCAAGAGTTAGCAGTCTTGTGTTCATAGTTTGCCTTTGAATTTAGAACTAGAAAACAAGATGCTGATTGCCATAATTTGCGTTTGTGAGGCAATTTACTGCAATCTTAGCACATGTTCGGTGATGCATATTAAATGCATTTGGGCTGTTTTAGGGGGGCGGGCAACATTTTTACCCTTCAAAAATAGTTAAGCAGTTATTACATTGAAAAGTGGAGACTTTAATTGTGATGATCTGTCTTTCCATATTCCCCTTTCCGTGGAAGTGTTTGGGTCCTGCGCACAGCATTGTCTCTGTGTCTTCAACATCGAATTGCACCAAGACTCCCGATTAGAGAAGCCTGTACGTTGGTTTGTAATGCTGCGACCTTGATGTACCTGCACGTGTATTAGCACTTGCAACTGTAGTCACCTGATAAGAAAAATACCATCATTCCCTAGTGATATGTGTAGAAATAGGATTCCCTTGTGATCCTCAAGATAAAATCTTTCAAGTTTGGTGTTCTATGTCCCATACCAATGAATGGATTTGGTAATCTCACTGATGTCAGAATTGGTTTTAGAATGTGCCCAGACAGACTCCTGTTTCAGAGGACAGACATAGGGGTGGTCATCTCTGACTATTTAGTATTGATCTTTCCCTGTCACGGGGCCATCAGCACTCATTCCCATCATCTGAACCTTAGATTGCTCCCTTGGGGCATCCGGGTGGCTCAGTCGGTTGAGCGTCCGACTTCGGCCCAGGTCATGATCTTATAGTTTGTGAGTTCGAGCCCCATGTCAGGTTCTGGGCTGATAGCTCAGACCCTGGAGCCTGCTTTGGATTCTGTGTCTCTCTCTCTCTCTGCCCCTCCCCGGCTTGCACTCTCTCTCTCAAAAATAAATAAACATTAAAAACAATTAAAAAATAAAATAAAACATTTCTCCCTTACTACTGACTTATTGTATGGTTCTGGAGGTTGTAAGTTTCTTTGGGTATTTTATTTCTTGGTTACAGAAGGGCCATTTGCTTAGGTTGGTGATGCCTGTGTCTTCGGTGCTGTTGCTGGGATGGCACGTGCTCTGTGCTCTCTTAGATCAGCAGCTCGGTAGTAACCTCCATGTGGCATTTTGGGGAAGAGGGCAAGGATCTAGGAGAGAGGGGGTGTGGGCGTGGCTGCCATGCAGTCTGTGTAGTTAGGATTATCAGAGTGGAGTACTGCCAGAGATAAGGTAGAGGATTGCCCCTGGGCTTATCTTTGGGGTCAGAGATTGGGTCACAATCGATCCCACGTCTCTGAATTCTTGACCACCGGCCTCCTCTGATACCTGCCAAACAGGGATGCTCTAGACCTGCCTTTAAATAAATAAATGAATGCTCTGGAGCTTTGGGCACAGGTCTCCAGGTAGACACTTTAATATAGACCAGAGATCAGCCTCTGAGGCTCTTCTGTGCTACACTGTGTTCTTGTTGGACCTTCCAGAGGGGACTAATTCCTTTTGGGAAACCAGTTCCAAGAACTCAAGTAATCCAATCTAAAGAGAAAGGCCAAAAGAGGGCACTCTCTCAAAACCATTGCTCACCAGAGCAGGACTAAACCTTTTAGGCTTCTGTCACTAGTAGATCTACTGCCTAGTAGCTAGGTGAGTCCCATTCTTGACCTTCTCAAAAGTCCTCCTTCCTGATGGTAGAAAGATGGGGATTCTCTCTTGCGGCTGGAGTGTGCCACCAACGGTCTCCGTGTCACATGTGAGTGCCTGAAGTTGGCAGAGTCAGTGTTCCTTGTGGCGCTCACTGCGGTGGGCCGGGTCCGTCCTCTGAGGGAGGCTGTATCGCAGCGTCACATGCCTACTGCTCTGGAGACCACGTGATTCACATGCTGGTTTTTCTAGCTCTGTGATGTGGGTAGTTCCTTCTTTCTCTGGGCTTCAGTTTCCATGTCTTTAAAGAGGGAATAGTAATATTCCTATGTCTTGGGATATGTCGGGTGTTTAATACAATGCCTCATGTTTAACTTTATTAGTTTGTTTTTGCTTTTTGTTATAGCCAGTGTTTCACTCAGTCAGTTAGATTATCTGTCTGTGTTGGTGAGGCCCAGGGGACAGATTCCAATTCTTTGTTCCCTGGCTGGTTTCCCTGCTGTTGTTCGATAGAGCAGCAGACCAAATAGGAGTAGGTAAGTGTGCATCTCCACTATGATGATGCCCCTCCTGCCACAGTCAGTACTCGTTCCACGCTTGGGCTTGCAAGGACCAAGGGAAAGCAAGGCCAAAGCATTTTAGGAAAGAGAAAGGTGTCTGTGACTTCATATAAGGTAACAAAAGTTTTCATGCTTGAAAGTGACTAAGTGAAGGACACGGACACCAAGAAGAAACAGATGAGAGGAGTGAGGTTAGAGAAATAAGACTACACCCCACCCCTCTAGCAGGGCTGCTGCCTTGTAGACAGTATAGAACCTAAATGGCAGTGTTTGGCAGCCCTGACTCTTACATGACCACACATAGAAAGTGCTCCATTCCTTGGTGTCATTGTTCAGACTGTGTCTTTGCCCACGCTTGTCTGGTGAGTGCTGTGTGTCTTTTAAGACTCCTCTGAAGTCTTTGTTAATCCCTCCACCCCTGGTAGAATTGATTACTTCTTCCATTACGCGCCCCCACCCCCACCCCCCGCCAAACAGAGTTTTAAAAAATAAAATAGTGGCTTTATTAGTATTTTCCTGATAAAAACAAGATCACGGGGGCGCCTGGGTGGTGCAGTCGGTTAAGCGTCCGACTTCAGCCAGGTCACGATCTCGCGGTCCGTGAGTTCGAGCCCCGCGTCAGGCTCTGGGCTGATGGCTTGGAGCCTGGAGCCTGTTTCCGATTCTGTGTCTCCCTCTCTCTCTGCCCCTCCCCCGTTCATGCTCTGTCTCTCTCTGTCCCAAAAATAAATAAAAACGTTGAAAAAAAAAATTAAAAAAAAAAAAAAAAACAAGATCACGTATGTTGGAGCTAAGAAGAAATCTATGCTAAGTGCAGGTACTTCCAGAGAGGCCTTAAATGACGAGCATTTTATCTCTCCCAAGCAGATTTTCTCATAGCCCATGTAATTATGTTTATCTGTTGATTTTCCTCCCATTAGGGTGAGTTTATTGAGGGCAGGAATCAAGACATACTTGCATCTTTACATCCAACACTGGCCACAGTGCCTGTACATGGTAAGCAGGTGCTGTCTGTGGTGTTTGCACAAGGGATGAGGGAGGGGCTCCAAGTACTCAAGCTGAGGACTAAAGAGTTTTAGGACCTCATGGTGAAGCATTGACATTTGGTCACAGTTTGCGTGCCAGGTATGTGCAGGGCACTGGGGCTGCATCTGTGGGCAGGACAGGGCTTCCTGGTGTGTCACAGTTGGATATGGACATGTGGCTTCACTACATAAAGAATTAGGCTCTTTCTCCCAGTTCTTCTATACTTGCTCATATAGAGTAGAGTAGGTGCCTCAACTCTTGGCTTCAAGAATGCTAATCTTGGAAAGGGCGTGTTTTATGAAATAATGTATTGTGCATATTCTCTTAAATCCATTCAGATAAAGTTTTTATGTCATTTGAATTCTATAGTATTTAATGAAGGAGTCCCTTTTTAAAAAGATTGGTTTCCAAAGTTACTAGAGGATTCCCGGTCATTCATCTGAGAGAATGGTCTGTATCAACATCGAGCAGCAGAGGGCGCTGTAGTTCAGGAGATGAAGCAGCAAACCTAGCTCATTGATTTACTTACTGTTTTGAACATGGAAGCTGTGGAGATAACTATTAAACCTCTTCTCTGAAAGCAAGCAACAACTGTATTAATAAATATTAATTACAATCTTTAGATTTATATCTTGCCTGAAATGAAGAGGAAATAAAAGTATTGATGGGAAAGAATCAAGTGAATAGAGAAAAAAATAGGCTAGGGACTTTTTCTGGAGCACTTCCAATCCAGAACTGGTTTTTAAAGATTATAAAAAATGTCCGGATATTTAAGGCCAGAGATCAGAAGAGAACATATTTTAAGGTCATAGATCATATCAGTAGAGAACATAGTGTACCTTTCATGTAAGCCTACTGGTAGGAAAATAACTGGGGGAATAATGATACTTTTGTTCTTTGAGGGCTGAGAAACTTCTAGATTAGATGTTTGTTTTCTAGACATTGGGATGCGAATTTTTTTTTGGTTCCAGGTTCTGAGAAATTTTTCTTTCCTTGGTATGTAACTAGCTTTGTTGTATTGCCTAGAAGCCCCACCAAAAAAGGTTTTCTATGGCATAGAAGTATCTAAGGCTTAAAACTTGGGAGAGTTCTAGACTATAGCAGTATGGTTAGAAGAAAAGACAACATAAGATTTTTGGAACTTAGAAGGTCACGTCAGCATTTTAATTTGTCAAATGCCAGTGAAAGAATTTTTGTTGCTCTTTTTTTTTTTTTTTTTTTACACTTTTAAAAAAACTGGCTTATTGGGATATACTCTACATATCATAAAATTCACCCATTTAAAGTATACAATTCAGAGGTACCTGGGTGGTTCAGTTGGTTAAATGTCCGACTCTTGATTTTGGCTCAGATCATGATCTCACGGTTTGTGAGATCGAGCCCCACTTTGGGTTTGGCGTTGACAGTGCGGAGCCTGTTTAGGATTCTGTCTCTTCTCTCCTTCTGCCCTTATGCTACTTGCATGTGCACGTGCTAGCTCTCTCTCTCTCTCTCTGTCTCAAGATGAATAAACTTAAAAAAAGTACTCTTTAAAGTGTACAATTCAGTGGTTTGTACTACATTCACAGAACTGTGCAGCCATCAACAGAACAAAATTTTACAACATTCTCATCACCCCCAAAAGAAACCCTATACTTCTTATCATTCACTCCCCATCCTCACCTGCTTAACTGCTCTACTTTCTGTCTTCATGGATTTGCCAGTCTGGGTATTTCATATCAATGGAATTATACAATAGGTGGTCTTTTTGGTGGCTGGCTTCTTTCTCTTAACACGATTTTAATGTTCATCTATGTTGTGGCATGTCTCAGTGCTTCATTCTCTTGTGGATGTACCTCATTTTGTTTATACATTCATCAATTGATGAAAATTCAGATTGTTTTCCCTTTTAGGCTATTACCAGTAATGCTGCCATGCATATTCATGTGCATGTTTTTGATTGGGCATATATTTCCATTTCTTGTGGGTATTTAAGAGTGGAGTTGTTGGTCATACGGTAACTCTGACATTTTGAGTCACTGCCAAAGTGTTTTCCAAAGTGGCTGCACCACATTACGTCCCCACCAGTAGTGTGTAAGGGTCCCAGTTTCTCAGGATCCTCTCTAATACTATTGTCTTTCTGATTAGCCATCGATCCAAGTGAGTGTGAAGTGATAGCTCTTGTGATTTTGATTTGCATTTTCCTAATAACTAATGATGCTGAGCATCTTTTTATGTGCTTATTTGCCATTTATGTATTTTCTTTGGAGAAATGTTATACCAATCCTTTGCCCATTTTTAAGAGTTCTTTATGTGTTCTGTGTCAAAGTCCCTTATCAGACATATGATTTAAAAATATTTTCTCCCATTCTGTGTGTTGTCCTTTAACTTGATAGTATCATTTGTAGCACAAAGTATTTAATTTTGTTGCAGTCTAGTTTCATCATTTTTTCTTTAAAATGTTTGGTATCGTATCTTAGTAACCATTGCCACAAAGAGTTATTCCTCTGTAAGTCTTCTAAGAGTTTATAATTTTTGCTCTTACCTTTAAGCCTGTGACCCATTTTGAGTTAATTTTTGTATATGGTGTGAGGTAGGGGTCCAGCTTCATTCTCTTTACATGTGGATATCCAGTTGTTCCAGCACCAGTCACTTAAAAGACGATTCTTTTGCCATTGAATTGTGTTGATCTCTTGTCAAAAGTGAGTTGACCGTATATTTAAGAGTTCACTTCTAGACTTTCAGTTCTTTACCATTGATCTATGTACCTGTCCTTATGCCGGTACTACAGTATCTTCATTTCTGTAACTTAATAGTAAATTTTGAAATCAGAAGGTGTGAGTCCTCCAAATTTGTACTTCTTTTTCCAGATTGTTTTGATGATTCTGGATTCCTTGAATTTCCATATTAATTTTATGATTAACTTGCCAATTTCTGCAAAGAAACCAGCTGGGGTTTTTGATAGGTATTGCACACACTGAATCTGTAGATCAATTTGGAGAGTATTGCCATCTTAACATTATCGAGTCTTCCAATCCATGAATGTTAGATGTCTTCTTATATTTATATATTCTTTGAATTTTCCCCATAATGTTTTGTAGTGCAATGGTGTGCAATGCTTACACTTTTTTTGTTAAATTTATTCCCAGTTGTTTTATTCTTTTTTATGCTATTATAAATAGAATTGTTTTTCTTAAAAAAAAATTTTAATGTTTATTTATTTTTGAGAAAGAGAGAGAGCGTGAGTGGGGTAGGGACAGAGAGAGAGGGAGACACAGAATCTGAAATAGGCTCCAGACTCTGAGCTGTCAGCACAGAGCCTGATGTGGGGCTTGAACTCACGAACCATGAAATCATGACCTGAGCCAAAGTCGGACACTTAACCAAATGAGCTCCCCAGGCGCCCCAGAATTATTTTTCTTAATTTCACATTTAGATTGCTAACTGCTAGTGTATGGAAATACAATTGATTTTTTTTTAATGCTTATTTTTGAGAGAGAGAGCATGTAGGGGCAGAGAGAGAGAGAGAATCCCAAGTAGTCTCCAGGTTGTCAGCGCAGAGCCTGATGCAGGGCTCCATCTCACGAACTATGAGATCATGACCTGAGCCGAAATTAAGATTCAGTTGCTTAACAGACTGAGCCACCCAGGCACCCCTACAATTAATTTTTGCTAGTCTTGTATCCTGCAACATTATTTGAAGTTGCTTATTATAATACCTTTATAGTAGTTCCTTAGGATTTTTTTATATACAACATCATGTCATCTGTAGCTTCTTTATTTCATTTTCTTGCTTAATTGCCTTGGCTAGAACCTCTAGTACAATGTTGAAAAAAAGTGGTAAGAGCAAACATCCTTGTCTTGTTTCTGTTTTTAGAGGAGAAACTTTCAGCTTTTCAACGTGAAATGTTGGATATTTTGTAGATGTCCTTTATTAGATTGAGGAAGCTCCCATTTATTCCCAGTTTGTTGAATATTTTTATTATGTAAGTCTCTTGAATATTGTCAAATTCCTTTTCTGCATCTATTAAGATGGTACCTGGGTTTTTCAGATGTTAAACCAACCTAGTATTCCTGGGATTTTTGGGTCCATATTCACAAGGGATATTGATATGTAGTTTCTTTTCTTGTTATATACCTTTGTCTGATTTGGGTAGCAGGGTAATATTAGCCTTATAGAATGAACTTGGAAGTGTTCTTTTCTGTTCTTTGGAAGAGTTTGTGAAAGATTAGTGTTCTTTAAATGTTTGGTAGAATTCACCCATTGTGCCATCTGGACCTATCCTTTTCTTTCTAGGAAGTTTTGAAATTACTAATTCAATTTATTTGCTTGTTAAGGGTCTGTTCAGATTTCCTGTTTCTTCTTGAGTCCAATTTGGGAGTTTCTGTCTTTCTAGGACTATACCCATTTCACCTAAGCTATCTAAATTTTTGTCATCAGTTGTTCATAGAGTTCCTTTATATCTTTTTTATTTTTGTAAGGTTGGTGATGATGTCCTTTTTTCCATTCCTGGTTTTATTCATTTTATCTTTTCTCTTTTTTTTTCTTAATTAGCTAAAAGTTTGTCAGTTTTACTTACCTATTGCCCACTTTTAAAATTGCTTCAACAGAAAGAGTTTATTTCCTTTTTCTTTTTTTTTAGGGTTGATTTCTTTATCCCAGGAGTCTCTGTGGTTGGTGGGTTCTCAATATGCTCCAGCCCCAGACTGCTAAAACAAGAGAGGATGATAGAATTGGCAGTGAAATATGCGAACCACCCCCCTGCTCTCTGGATTCACAATCAGGTGAGCAAACCTGTTTAAACTTGGAGATCTGGGCATCACTGCCTCCCACAAAGTTGGTGTTCAGCTCACTTCATGCACTTAAGAAACCTAGGCTTGAGTGAAAAGGGTGCATGCTCACAAAGAGCCCCTATATCCACAATTCAGACTCCATGATGGTCAAAGAAGCAGAATCCTTTTGATGCATTAAGGAAGAAGACTGATAATATCTTCTGGGTTACCAGTGTTGAGTTGAACACTCTTTAGTACTGAAATATTTTATGTCTTATGTAAGTTTTTGAAAGTTGCCTCTGTATATATGTCTCGTAAATGGTACATCTATAAGTCAGATTATTTTTTCCTAACTGTCCTAAACAAAGGGAATTAAACCATCACTCTCTCATTTGGAAAGGAAACAATTTCTGATTGCATCCCGCTCATGCCCAGAGCTGAGTGCTGCTGAATCTGTGGTGTTATTGCCTTTCTGGAGAGTTCTTCACACGTGATTCTGAGAGGGAATCCACATTTGCTGCTAATAACTGCTGTTTTACCATGGGACTCAGCACAATCCTACAGAAGCTGCCTGCTCATTACCTTCTAGAACTCTGGTAACAAAGAATGAGCTCAGCACAGATTAGTTGTCTTCTTAGTTTTTGACCCTTCTCTCCTTTTTACCACCATCCCTTTTGTTTCTGGACTGTGCCTTCTATATTTACCAACAACCTCCATCCCATCCCAGGCCTTTTCTTATCACCTTTTCCAAAAAGGAATGTACCAGTATAAATATTGTAGCTGTAGATAAACTGATTTTAGCAGTTATTGGAAGGGCAGAGGGACCAGAAGAGCTAAAACAGTTTTGAAAAAGAATAAAGTGGGAAGAATCACATTGCTCAAATTTAAGGTGAAAATAAAGCTACAGTAATGAAAACAGTGTGGTATTGGTGAAGGGACAGACACATAAATTGATGGAACAGAATAAAGAGTTCAGAAATAGACCAACATACATATGGCCATTTGAGTTTTGACAAAAGTGCTGAAGAAATTCAGTGGCAAAAGAGTAACCTTTTCAACATGTAGAGACGGGACTGTTGTTTATCCGTATGCGAAAAAAAGAAAAAGAACTTTGACCTAAATGTCATACTTTATGTTGAAAATTCACCCAAAATAGGTTGTAGATCTAAGTGGAAAACACAAAACTATAAAAATTTCAGGGGAAAACTTAGGAAGTATTCTGAACTTGAGGGTGGACAAAGTGTTCTTAGGCAGGACACCAAAAGCAAGAGCCATAAAAGAAGAGGTTGATGTATAGGACTTAATCAAAACTAAAAACATTTTTCTGCAAAAGATACTGTTAACAGAATTAAAAAAAACAAAACAAGCTACAGACTCAGAGAAAGTTATTTGCACGTTAGATATCCAAGAAAGGATCTGTAATATCCAGAATACATAAAGAGCTCTCAAAAGTCAGCAAAAAGAAAACAAGCATAATTTAAAAATAGGCAGAAGATTGAAAGGTACTTCTCTAAAAGGATGTAAGATGGCAAATAAGCAATGACCAGATGTTCACCCTCATTAGGGAAATGCAGATTAAAACCGTATATAGCACGGTGTCTCTACACACCTCGTAGAATGACGAAAGTTAAAAATTCTGACAATACCAAGTGCTGGTAAGGATGTGGAGTGACTGGAAGTCTCTTGTATTGCTTAGATTGCTAGCAGGAATGCAAGGTAATACAGCCAATCTGGAAAACATTTGGTAGTTTTGTATGGAATTAAATATGCACTTATCATAAGTCCTAGTAATACTGCTGCTGGGTGTTTATTCTAGAGAAATGAAAGCTCTGTTCATTTAAAAGCCTGTATAGGAACATCTATCGTTGTTCTATTCATAATTATCAAAATCTGGAAACAACCTAAATGTTTCTCAGTGGGTGAGTGAATAAACGAACTGTGATCCATTCATAACAATGTATTGTTATTCAGCAATAAAAATGGATGAACTATTGATGCTCTCCCCTTGGGTGAGGCTCAAAGGCCACATGTAAAGTGAAAAGAGCCAGTTCTCAAAGGTTACGTACTCCATAATCCCATTTTTGTCACACTCTGGAAGACAAAGATACAATGATGGAAAACAGATGAGTGGTTAACAGGGGTGAGGGGTAGGGAAAGGTGTGAGCATAGAGAGCACAGGGAGGTTTTGAGGGTGATGGAGCTGTTCTGTATCTTGATTTTGGTGGTAGTTACGTAGATCTACGTATGTGTTAAAATTCATAGAGCTATACTCCCCCCACCCAAAAAAAAATGTGTTACTGTAAGGTAATTAAAAAGAAAAAGATATAGGGGCATAAGAAATAGCTGTTCTAATTAGGGTCTGCATGTCAAGTTGTATCTGTTCAGAGTAAGGCAGCTGCTTGCCTTAGCATTTCCATTCTAAGTGTATCCTGTCACATTTTTACCCTCTGACCTTCTGAGTCACTCCTTCCATGTGTCCTCAGCTGCTGCATTCCTTTTTAGATTCGCTTTGGATTTTCCACCCATGGCTGTCTGTAGGCTGCATCCTGAGTCTCTAAAAGATGCCATGGGGGTGGAACCAGCAAGGTTTCCATGTGTCCCACACTCAGTGTTAAAATGAGCTTAGCCATCCTGGCTCCTAGTTCCAGGAGTCCCCTCCAGTGATCAGCCTCCCACGTGACCTGACCTGGTCCTGGTCCACAGCTCCCTGCTTGGTTTCATGCCTCATTGACATTTCAATGAAGGAACTTATTCTTAGAGGCGGTAGAAAATCTCCAAGTGGCATTGCTTGAATGCACATTTTAATTGTAGTGCCTGCTCCACTCTGCCCGGTGGGAGTTGCAAACAGCCTTTATGAAGTCAGATTTTTCTTGGAACCATTCTCAGGTGGCTGTTTTCCTCCTGGGGGTTTGTCTTACGAAGCTATTAGAGTGGACAATGGAGGCACGTGAGTGTCTGGGTGGCAGCAGGCTGCTCTGTGGGGACAGGGGATAAAGTGCCATAAATGTCTTCCTTTATTTTATCTGCTTTGGCTCAGGCTCCTGGCAGGGTAAAGGGTTCTAGACAGCTATTGTGTGCTGGGCTCCAGTTGCTGTGGAAAAGTTGTTTATTTCGCAAGTAGAAAAATCTATACCCAAATTAGATACATGGCTATGTAATTGAGGGTAACGTCCTTTTACTCGCTTACATATTATACCGTGTAGCACTTTGAGTCTTGTGTTCATGCTACCTTGGCAGTTTTTATTGATCAATAAAAGACAAAGATGGCTTTTCATTCTTTCCAGATGCTAGCAAATTAGAAGATAGATCTATTTAAGATTATTTTGTCACTAAGGAGATGGCATGCACATTGTTTTGTTGTTGGTGCCAACTTTAGGGTTTTGAAAATACTCTGGTTTCTAAAAACAGTACCCTAAAGGCTTTGCTGTCATTACTAGTCCTACCGAAGATGACCATTGGAGAAAATGATTTCTGTCTCATTTCTTAGTCTCTCTTATATTCTTGGAAATAAAGAGAAACGTGTACAGGCAAGCAGGATGGGGAGGGAGGGTACAAAGAGATTAAATCTGTCGTCATTAGGCAGAGCCTCTCGTATCACAGCTTCTCTTTTTGAGACTTGGAAAGAAGGGGCATTTTAAAGCACTTTGGTGGCCACTGTAGTGATTCCTAGATTGTACTTATTCCTAACAGAATGCTCCCTTGCTGCTAATTTCTTTTGTCAAAAATGAAAACCCACTTACCGTTCTTCATGTAAAAATGGCCTATATATTTAAAATTGTTCAGTTCAGATGTTTTTTCTGAGAAAGGATTTCCCTTCATTTAATCGTTCTTTACTTTCCAGAAAGGAACCTCTTTAGTGAATTAAAATAATTTTCATTTTTTCTTAGATTTCTCAAAGATTAACTCTTAAGATTTAACACCTTTCCGTTGTAAAGCCCCAAATTCAATTCATGTCAAAAAGTACTTAGCTGCCTACCTGCCATGTAAGGTGCCAAGGAGTGAATGCTGAGGGTTTGGTCTTTTAAAAGCACATGATAACTTACTGCTTCTTAGGAGGGTGTTCATTCAGTTGATCTGCATCAGGAACATGTAATGGAGCGAAGCTTTGCTTTTGATCTAAGTTTCTTTAGTTCTAGACTCTCGTTTTTAGGGAAGAAGGAAGCAGGCACCCTCAACACTTTCTCTTCTGTGACGGCTGCAATGACTGAAACACCCTCTCATAATAGAACCTGATGCCAGCAAGCTCTTCCCCATAGTGTGTCATATGACGGCCACCACAGCCCTGTGAAGTGAGTAGGACAGGTGCTGGTACCCATTTAACAGACGTGGTAGCAGAGGCTCAGAAAAATTAAGGAACTTGATGGACTTCATAGACTGTGATTAAGATTCAGTCTTCTGGCTCCTAGATGAGTGCGTTTTCTCCAAACTAGAGGTCTCAACCCTGTCAGATCCAATGCCCTCTTTGTAGAACTATCCTGAGATGAAATTCAAAGTTAGTGTAATCAACACATGAAAAATTTTGGGGTGGCATAATTCTCTAAGTGTAATGCCAAGGAGAAATAAAAGTGATTCATGGGGTGCCTGGGTGGCTCAGTTGGTTAAGCATCTGACTCTTGATCTCAGCTCAGGTCTTGATCTCAGGGTCGTGAGTTCAAGCCCTGCATTGGGCTCCATGCTGGGTGTGAAGCCTACTTAAAGAAAAAGAAAAGTGATTCACAATCAGAGCCTATATGTTTCTTTATATTTTTTTTTATTTTGAGAGAGAGTGAGAGAGAGAAAGAGAGCGTGCGCAAGCGAGCACAAGTGGGGTAGGGCAGAGAGAGGGGGACGGAGGATCTGAAGCGGGCTCTGTGCTGAGAGCAGAGAGCCCAAGCGGGGGTGGAACTCACAAACCAGAAGATCATGACCTGAGCTGAAGTCAGATGCTTAATCAACTGAGCCACCCAGGTGCCCCTGTGTGTTTAAGTGTATGAATGGTTGGGCGTATCTTAACTAGAAGAACAAAGTAGGCAGATGGTTATTCCTCAGTGTGGAATCACCATGAGTACACCCTCTACAGATGCAGATTGTAAGATTCTTTATGGTGACAGAAGCATCACACATGCATGTTACCAACTGGGATGTGGTTTTCCAGAACAGTGAATATACTTGGTAAAGTTCTGGATACAGCAAAGCACAATCCACATGATGGTTACATTCTGGAAAATTCAGACGCCACTAGATATGTGCAAAAAATGCTTTGTGTTTTTTGTAAAATCAGTTAGGATCTAGTCTCAGATTATTACGAACCAGTTTTCACCTACATGTACGTCCCATGGGCCATTCAGAAGTTTCTGCACGGCAGTCCTGGGCATTGGAGATAATGATGTGCTGCTAGATCGGCTGAGTACAAAAGCCCTCATTTGCAGCATTTGCTGATTTCTGTGCTGCAGATACTCCCTCAATGGCCGATTTCAAACAACCAGTAGAAACTAGTCCATGAAATTCCTCAAAATTTAACCATCAGCTGAACAGAAGCCGGCTCGAGGACATTGCTAACTTCACAAGACATCTAGCACCTTTGGCCCTGCCCTCTGACTGCCAGTTGGGTTTTCTAAACCACGGTGACGATAAGGAAGTGTCACCACGTGTTTCCATAACACCCCGTCAGGGGCAGGATCACCTCCATGGAGAACCAGTACATTCAGCTCTGATCGTATTTCTGGTCTAAGTGGCCTCACCAAATAGGCGCTCTACCTGGGTGGGGTGGCTGTCTGTGGTGCTCCCCTCCTAGTGTGAATCCTCTGCTGTCTATTCTTACCTCTCCAGGGAAGAGCGGACAGTACTGACCAGCATCTCAGGGCTGGCCTCGAGCCTGTGCAACAGCTCTGGCTGTGCCCTGCTGGTGACCCGGAGGAAGCCCCCCGGTCCCCAGGGTCTTCTCTTATGAGCCCAGGGCAGCCGCAGCATAGTGACACTTGCTCCATCCTGCCTGTGTCAGCTCCATGACTTGGATCAGAAAACAGGAGCGCCGCAGAGAAAAGGGGACTCGTGCTTCAGAGCCATCCCCTGAGCCCAGTGCCTTTTTCCACAACGCAGCTCTTCACCTAAGAAGTTAACAAATGGCAAAATTACTGACGCGAGTCTTCTTTTGTCCGTACTGGAGTGGCTGTGCAGTGTGGATCACAGAGGCAGAGTAGCAAATGGCCTGTATAATGGACAAGTGGAATCAGTTCACAGGGCCCTGGCACAGTTGAGAGCTGGCTGTGAAAATAGTCCTAAACACTGATAAACATGCAGAAGGTAGACACCGTCTGTGTTATTAAAGAAGAGCATTAGATTTAAGACCTGTGCCACAAAGGACTAACAGATCTTTTCTTTCCTGCCCTAGTGTACCCTTGACTCTGAAGTGGCCGTGAGAGTGGGTGGAGAGTTCTTCTTTGACCCTCAGCCTGCAGATGCCTCTAGAAACCTGGTGTTGATTGCAGGAGGAGTCGGAATTAACCCTCTGCTGTCCATCCTGCGGCACGCGGCAGACCTCCACAGAGACCGGGCGAACAAAGGAAGCGGCTATGAGGTCGGAACGATAAAGCTCTTCTACAGTGCAAAAAATACCAGTGAACTCCTGTTTAAGGTAAGGAAGAAACATATGTCTCGTCGCTTGCCGTGAGCAAACTCGTGTCATGGTATTAGTCGTCCATGGAACTTTCTTCCGTTAGTTCTGTCTTCTCTGCAACCATTGTTCCACCAAAAGGCTTGACAAGGCTTTATCATGTTCAGATGGGAATTACCCAACACTTTTTATGCCGGACAGTGAAACAGCTAGTGTTGAGGACGCGCCCACTGAAGTGACAGGCCTAGGGCAGGTTTGTGGGCTTGAATCTGGAGGCGGATGAACAGAAAAGTCGCCACATCCCTGAGATTCCGTCGAGTCAGGAGACCTACAAGTGGGCTCGTGTGTTACAGGAGTAGGTGAGAGGCACGGAGTTTAGACCCGCTGGGTAAATGAAACCCCCGTCGGTTGCATCTGTTGAAACTAAGTACGTTTGACAGGAGAAGGCTTTCACTCTGGATTGCTTTGCAGCTGCGGGATGAACAAAAGAACAGAAACAGTTAAAAGACACAACTGTGGTCAGTGAAACTGCTGCTTAATTGCCGATGCTTGAGAAAAAGGAAGAAGAAAAAACTCCCGGAGAGTTAGTAATATGCTTGTTAGCATATTCAGATTTCAATTAAAGCCAAATAGCCCTCTGTACTCTGAATGCTCTGGCCTGCTAGGCTGCAGACAATACCTCTCTAAGTAGAGAGGAAGAGTGGCAGACGTGTGCAGAATGGGAGTCGAGGTTCAGCGGCAGGGGTTGTGCACATCTGTTTTGATTTTTTAAAATTGTAGCGTGACCAAATATGTTTGACATTCCAGCAAAATATCCTCGATTTAGTAAATGAATTTCCTGAGAAGATTGCGTGCAGTTTGCATGTTACCAAACAGACTACACAAATCAGTGCAGAACTGCAGCCATACATCACGGGTGAGTCCCCTGAAGATATTTTGACTATCTCCACGTGGTTGTTTGGAGGACATGCCAGTCGGTCGAGTGTGGATGCTTTACCGTTGGGAGTTGCTGCCTAGGAATGTCACTACCTGGGGAGCTGGGGGGTGACTCATCATGGAAAAGTAAGGACAGATTCAGTGAGATTTACTTACTATATACAGGTTTCTTACTGCCCATGTTAAAAATTTATTTTCCACATTTTTTAAGGGGACCTTTGCGTCATCGCTGTAGTATGCCTACAAAGAATTTATATTCCAGCTTTGACTGAATCGATGCCATTTGCCATTCATGGTCATTTAAACTACTCGTGGTTTCCCCTGCTTGGAAAGATTTTTCACCAGTTTATTTACTTTGCCGAAGTGAGTTCTGAATCTCTACCAAAGATTAGTAAGCTAACTGGCCCTGTCTGAAGAGTGCATTATGACGAGCTTCCCGCTTTGCCTGCCGGAAACCTAGAGATGCACTCTCCGCTTGGGTCTGGCGCCCGGTGCTACCGCCAGGAGCCGTTGTGTGAGGGCCTCAGTACTAGACTCCCTGAGCTGGAGTTCCTGGAAACAGACACAGTTGCTGAGTGGTAGTTAGTCCTTCCTCATTTCGGTACAAGCATGTCTGGCTTATTTGCTGTTGATTCTGTTTTTTTTTTTTTTTTTTGGTAGAAGGAAGAATAACGGAGAAGGAGATAAGAGATCATATTTCAAAAGAGACTTTGTTCTATATTTGTGGCCCACCTCCAATGACAGACTTTTTCTCCAAGCAACTGGAAAACAGCCATGTTCCCAAAGAACACATTTGCTTTGAGAAGTGGTGGTAGGGAGTAGGCAAAGGTAGAAGAGAGAAAGCTGTGAAATCTTCTCAGGACAGTAACAGAGACATGATTTGTGGCACCATGAATTTACCTCTCCTCAGCGGTTTTTTTTGTTTGTTTGTTTTCTTTTTCTTTTTTTTTTCCAAGGCTGAACTAAGTAAGTGACCAGATGGAGCATCAAAGAAAAACCAGCCGACAGACTTCAATGATAAACTTTTTGCCAAGACTTCATTGATTAAATTATTTTTGCTATATTGAGTTTCTTTTATTAATAACTGTTTGATTATCTCATGATGCATCTTGAATCGGTCAATATAGATGTTCTTTCCTCTTAGGGAAAAAAGAGACTATCCTTAAACTTAATCATATAAAAATGTTCTGTGTGTAAGATATAGGTTGTCCTTATTTGGTAGCAACCTATATATATCTTATGTCCAATAAACTTATAATTTAAACACATTCTTATTAATCTTACCTTGAAAATTCTTTATATTTAAGGTCTTAGTTCACCTTACTACAAGCCTGAAGCCTTGTTTCTTCAGACCATCAAAATTGGGGTTGGAAATGGAAAATTATTAGGAAAACTTCTTTAGGGAATTGAATATCTGGCATGTTCGCTTAGTGTTAATGAATGTCCTAAGTATGTATCCTGACTAATTGTTAGTTTCTCCTCAAATTAAATCCTTCTCTGTGCTCTGCGTCTTGGCTGCCTGCCTTAACACTACATGTAGGAGGCGGCTTCTTGTTTGGGACAAAGGCGTCGGTGACTGCTGGATTCCATGTTGAATCTTGCCTTCAATGGCCAGGCTGGCTGGCTGTAAAAATGTGCTGAGGATTGATTAGGGAGTATAGAGCCATTTCCAAATCCTGCTTTTCTGCCTTTTATTTAATTTCTTTGCCAGGGTTGTTCTTGGCACCAATAATAGCTCCACGATACATACTTGTTGAATGACTGAAAGAAAGCAGCTAACACTTAGCTCCTTGCTAAGCCTGGGTTGGGAGGCAGTCCCCAGGACGGATGGAGAGAATGGTGGAGCCTCATCGCAA
Source organism: Lynx rufus (assembly GCF_022079265.1). Lineage (NCBI taxonomy): Eukaryota > Metazoa > Chordata > Mammalia > Carnivora > Felidae > Lynx > Lynx rufus. The sequence goes on along the minus strand of NW_025814867.1, from coordinate 25,332,487 downwards.
GGCTGCTCTAATGAAACTGCTAGAAAGGAGACTGCTCTTCGTATCTTCATTTAGATCTTTAAAAGGCCAAAAGAAGTCCATAGGTTGAGGCCAGGCCATTCTTCCTGTGACACACAGTGTTGGGCCCAAGGCTACCAGCTTGGAGAATACTGTGAGGGTAAAAGGGGTCTGGGAAGAAAGGAAGATCAGTTCTGGAGACACAGGAGTTCCAGTTGGAATTCTGTTCCTGAGCTGATGGAACAGCTGATGGGGAAAGACATCTTGCTGTTTGTCATCTCTGTGGCTACAGGCCTTACGGGGAATTTGGGCTTAAACACATCATTGATTTATGGGGCCTGATGATGGCTGGCATCATTATTGTGGACTCTTCCCTGTTTTGAATTTTGTCAAGTTTTTAAATTTCTTTTAGTTTTTATTTTCTGAGAGTGAGAGCAGGGAAGGGGCGGAGAGAGAAGGAGAGAGAGGATCCCAAGCAAGCTCCACACTGTCAGTGCCGAGTCCAATGCGGGGCCCGAACCCACGAACCACGAGACCGTGACCTGGGCCGAAATCAAGAGCTAGATACTTAACCGACTGAGTCACCCAAGTGCCCTGAATTTTGTCACGTTTTAAGCAAAGATCATCTGTCAGCTATTTCAATCCCACATTCAAGTTCAGCAGGAAGAAAGGGAGGCTGTTGACTTGATGGGAATTTCAAAGTCTGCTCAAGGCAGTGATTATCCCCGCATTTCATAGGTGAGGGGAGGGAATATGAGACGCTCTGGCCGCGGTAAGGAGCCCTGACTCCTCAATTGGTCCCCAAGTGCCCAGGCCCACGGGCTGGGCTTTAGGGCTGAGTACTCAAGAGGCACAGGAGCGCGGCGCACTGAGATTCAGGGATGTGGGAGCCGCAGTGGGCTCTTGTGCCGACTGGCAAAGGCAGCTGGCAGGGACGGGGACACAAAGGTATAGAGAAAGTGGCCACCCCAGGCTTTTCTGCGTTGGGAGTGGAGGCGCAGGGCAAGCCTCTTCACAGCGAGAGATGTGTGCAGAGGGTGGTGCCTCCCACCGCCTCTGTCCACCCGCCGCCACAGCCTGTCTGCCTGCTATTGTGACAGAGCAAGGGCCACCTGTCCTGCCCACCACCCTGCCAGTCGACGTCACCATCCTTAACCTCTCTAGACGGGCCAGGTCTTGACCTCTGCCTGGACCATAGTCCCTTCCAGCTCTGTCGTTTCTGGTGCTGAGTGCCGGACAGTATTTCTTGGCCTGTTGCCCTCGTTTGCCAGGCTAGTCAAGATCTCTTTGGTACCCAGACTGAACTAAGTCCAGCCAGGGGGGCTTGAATTTATAGTGTGCAGGCTGAGAGTGTAGACTGGAGAGAGCCCTGGAGTCCCACTGCTTGCTAGATGGATGACCTTGAGTGAGTCACTCAAGTGTGTCACGCCTCAGTTTGTAATTACACACACGTGTGCACACACTTGCTACTACATGTAAAGTAGAATCCTACGTACCTCCCAGGACTGTCAGGGGGATTAAATGTGATAATACGTATAAAGTGCTTGGCAGAGCACTGCTTGAGTGTGTTAGTAATTTGCTACTCCTTGTCTTATTCCGAAAGGATTTCAAGAGGCCAGATGGCTTAGGTTTAGTCCACTAACCTTTAACCTACGTGCGGGTAGGGCCCTGTCTCGTTCCGCACTATGCTTGGCACATAACAGGTGCTTAGTAAATATTTCTTCCATGGGTGAAAGGGAGTGCCCAAGCTGATGAGCTGTGTTAAAGGAATTTTTTTTTAATGTTTATTTATTTTGAGAGAGAGAAGGAGAGAGAAAGAATCCCAAGCAGGCTCCGTGCTGTCAGCACAGAGCCTGATGTGGGGCTCAGTCCCACAAACCGTGAGATCATGACCTGAGCTGAAATCAAGAGTCAGATGCGGAACCGATTGGGCCCCCAGCCGCCCCTACAGGGATTCTTAAAGATCATTCGAGCCTAATTAGTTTGTGAAAAGATGTTGCTTTTAGTGATATGCGACCCTTCTACAGTCTATACCAGAGAGAGGTGAAGCTGATGTAGGAGTCTTTCTCAAATTTGAAATGTTGGTATGAGCACCAGCACTTACCAGGAAATGGATCAAATACTTGGTCTTTCCCAGATGGTCTGCTGTCCCTCACCAGTAGGTGTGTGCAGATGGGCATGGAGCTCTGAGATAAAGATGTTCCCTGGAGCCCTGGTTCTGGTCGGTAGCCCCTACTTTGAAAATCGTATTGTAAAAATTATGAAAGACAGAACGGATGCTTGATTCTTGCCCTGTATTTATCAGTTAGTCTAATATGAGTTGGTGCCCTAGCAACCTCCAAAACTGGTCACCGGTGAGATTTTTAAAAGTATCAATATGAACTCATGGCTTTTTGAACGTTTGATTGTGTCTATTGTGGCCAGATTTTTGCTGTTCAGCTTGTTTTGGGGTGGCCCCTGCTGTGTTAGTTGTGGGGGTTGCTGATGTTTGCATCTCTGATGGCTCTCGGAGTTGCAAACAGTGCTCTAATAAACGTGAAGGAAGAAAAGGAGATCAGTGTGGCGTCAGGACACTACATGAAGAAAGTGTTTCAAGGAGGACAGACTGGCCAGCTGTGTCATGTTGCCGTTAGGACGGGAAAGGTGAGTTCCGACGAGCGACCGTTGATTTAGCAACTGGAAGGTCCCTGGTGATCTTGACAAGATGGATGTTAAGAAAAAAAACGTGGGGGCGCCTGGGTGGCTCAGTCGGTTGAGCGTCTGACTTCGGCTCAGGTCATGATCCCCCAGTTTGTGGGTTCGAGCCTCACGTCGGGCTCTGTGTTGACAGCTCAGAGCCTGGAGCCTGTTTCGGATTCTGTGTCTCCCTCTCTCTGCCCCTTCCCCGCTCATGCTCTGTCTCTCTCTGTCTCTCAAAAATAAATAAACGTTAAAAAAAAATTTTAATAAAAAAGAAAAAAAAACATGTGAAGAAGGAAAACCTATTGTAGTGGTTTCCTTTCCACAACTGGGAGGAAAGAAATTGTAATGAATGAGGATAGATAATAGTTTCGAAGAGTTTTACTATGCAGGGGAAAAAAAAGATAGGAAAGGCAAGTAGAGTCCATAGAACTCACCCCACCACCGCCTTTCTTTTTACTCCTTTTAAAAATTTTGTTTTGTTTTAAAACTTTTTCTTTTGAAATAACTTTAGATTTACAGAAGAGCTACAAAGGGTTCCTGTATACCTTTTACCCAGCTTCCCCAAATACCGTCTTAGAGAACCATGGTGTATTTATCAAAGCTAAGAAGTCAACAACAGTACAGTTAGGTTGGTACAGTGCTATAAACCAAGCCATAGTTAGTTTTGTTTTTTTTAAGGTGAGAGAAATAACAGCCTGAAAAACTATGAAAGAATCATTCAGTGGGATACCACTTGGGATGGTGAGGTGATGGCTTTTTCTGAAGGGTGAGAAGTTAACTAAGTGTGATTTATTGAGCACCTAGTATGCGCAGTCACTGTGCTAGAGATTGTAGATAGGAAAATGTAAGGTTATCCTGAGCAAGTTAAGTATTTGGAAAACTGAAAGTAGAAATGCTTTGGAGGGCAAAATGGTTTATTTGCAAGTGTTGCCAATCGAAAGGGAAGCTATAGAAGGTGGCTGGCTGGACAGGTCACTGGAGGCGTGGGTGGAGCTGTGGCAAGGGTTGTGCCCACACTCTGGGGACCGTGCTCGGGAGAGCTGTTACACAGGATGCAGAGCTGCTGCAGGTGTCTTCACATGTGCTTGTGTGAGCTGCAGTATGTAAGCACAAGCCTGGTGATCGCCCAGCATCACGCACCTCTGTCGGAGAGGTTTTTTTTTTTTCTTTCTGATTGGAAAACAGCAATTTCCTTCATTCCTGGGTACTGCGGATGATCGTATGCTGATAATTTAAACTGAGCGCTGTTATTTCATTTTATTTTAAATGAAACTCCAAGAATTATACCATTCTCATCTTCGAGAAGTAGTGGGATGTCTTGTCTTTAATATTCTTCTTTCCTAATACGTGCCTCGGCAGCAGGCGTGGTGATGACATACGAAGATACCTTCTGACCCACCATCCACTCAAGGCGTGCATTGAAAAGTATTTGTGTTCAGGAGTCCTGACTTCCTCATTACTAAGCAGCCGTCTCCATCCTGTCTGTTCTGGGTTCTTAACTCCCCCCCGTCCCATCCCCACCATCCCCCATCCCTGCCCCTGCCCCTGCCCCTGCCCCTGCCCCTACCCCTGCCCCTACCCCTGCCCCTATCCCTGCCCCTACCCCTGCCCCTACCCCTGCCCCTGCCCCTGCAGGAGCCCATAAACCTGACCTCCGTGTCATCTCCATGTCCCAAGATTTTGTCTATTCCTTTGTTCTTTCTTAATTACCTGATGAATATGATTATAAAAAATCAAATAATATGAAAGCATGTGCATCAAAATGCCAACGTTTTCTTCTCTCTCATCCCACTCCCTGGCCTAGCATGAACTTCTATATTAAGAGCTTGCTAGGTATTAGACCTTTTGCAGTGTATTAACCTTGGACACACAGACAGGTACGTGCACTTATGAATTTACTCTTCTTGCCTACTCCCAGCTGTAGATGCATGCCATCATGTACGTAATTACATCTCTATGATGGACATCTACACTGTTCCCAGTTTGGGCCTATTACAAACAGTACTGCAGGAAACAAGCTTGTTTGTGCAATTCTTGTGCATGTATCCTGTCATTTCTGGATCATTTCTGGATCAAAAATTGGCTGGTATTGCCAAATGGCCCTGTAAAATGCACAATCGATTTATATTCTAATGGAGTATGAAAGTACCCATTTCTCTGATGCTAGGTTGTTTAAGTCTTTAAAGTGTGTTTCCTAGTCACATTAATTAAAAAATTAATTTCCTGATTGCTCCCTAGCATTTTTTCCAAAAATGTTTTAGCCATTTTTTTTAGAATGGTGTGTTCACATTTTATGTCCACTTTGATATCTTATGGATTTGTAACTCTTTATAAAATAGAATGCATGCTAATCTTTTGTCTGTATATGCATTGCAAATATTTTCCCCAATGTATTATTTGTCCCTGAATTGTTTGTTATAACTTATACCAGAGTTTTAAATTTATATATAATCACATATTTTCCCTTGGCTTTTATGGATATACTTTCTTCTGATACTTTGGTAGGTCTTTAATCTATTGGAGATTAATTTTTGTGCTTGATGGGGGATAAGGATCTGACTTTTTCCTATGGCTCTCCAGTTGCCCATCACCATTCATCAAATATTCCACACTTTCCCCCAGTGGTTTGAAATGCCTTCTTTATCACATATGAAACTCCCACCTACAGATGGATTTTTTTCCCCTAGACTCTCCGTTCCATAGGTCTATTTATTTGTTCCTGCTCTGATTCAACACTGTTCTAATTATTATAGCTTCTTAGTATATTCTGTGTTTTCTTTACCTCCTTTTTTTTCCCCCAACCTCTAGATTATTTAAACACAAAGGTCTTAGATGTAGCCATAGAGGTTCATTTTCACAGATAAAGTAATAAAGGAAAAGGGATGGGAAATAGTAACTCTGGAGTTCACCTGAATTCACTGGTGGTCTAGATTTTGACTAGAGTTCTATTATCAAATGAATACTACAGGAGCACTTGGCATTTGACAAGACATTCGTTTTAGCTCATTGAATTAGCCACAGTGTCTGTGTGAAGTAGGCAGGATGATCAGGGTGAAGATGCTGTTCCATTTTACCAGTAAGGGAAATGAGACTGAGTGGCTGGATGGCTTGCCCAAGCTCACATGGCTGACAGTGACAATGCGTGACTTATGAGACTTAGTCCCCTTCCTCTCCACAGACTCGGCCCTGACCTTGTTCCAAAATCCTCCCCACTCATTAACGGGGTAGACTTGCCTCCCATTTTTTTTTTTTTTTTTTTAAAGAGAGACTCATTTAACCAGAACACTCCATTCCATTTTAGTGAGATTTTTAAAAAAACCAACCAAGCCTGTCTGTCCTTAGGGACTATAGGCACCTAGAGAGAAGAAAGAAAGAATGGAACAAGTTTAGTTGGCTGTGTAGTAGGGTGGAGAGAACAGGGTGCCAGGCATCGAGAGACCTAAGTCATCCCTGTTGTACAGCTTCCTGCACGACTCACTGTGTCCGTGACCTGCTCTCCTGATCTGTCAAGTGGGTAGGACTACACAACCTAGAATCCCTTTTAGCATGATCATTCTGCAATTTTCCTGATGGAAAAAACGGGCCTTAGAGATCGAGTGGAGCGGAGGTTGGCCATTCTGATGAGAGATGACGAAGGAGGGTCTTAACTGTCTTCAAATACTTGATTCATTGTTGCAATTACTGTTGTTTGCATCTCCAGTGTCGACAGAATAAGAAGAAACTGCCTTGGACCGAAGCAAGGGAAAAGTTTGGTTTGATATAGAGGACTTCTGCACTGTGGTACTGATTAAATTCTGGAGTTGGGGCTCAGGAGAAATGGTGGATTCACCATTAATAAGAAAGAAAACTGACAACATTTGCCTGTTGGGGCTTAAGGTGGGCTGGACTGAGACAGCGGCTGAATTGATAGCTCCCTGGCTTCGTGAAAAGAAGAGTTTTCTCAACAGTTAGCAACTTAGGCATTTCGGGATCCAGGCCCTGAGAAGCTTGCCGGTTGTCCTTCCTTCTCAGATGATTTTCTTGTTCTCTTTGCTGAAGAATCAACAAGAGAAGAGGTACCCAGGATTCACAAACAGAGGTTCATTACAGGAAGCATTTTAATGCTCACCCTGATAAGTGAAATCTATTTCTTACCTTCATTAAACCTTCATATTATTTAGAGGCAGCAGAAAATCCAAAGCCATACTGAACTTTATGTCTAGTGAGCGACACGTTTAAATACAGAAGTATTGATTACTAAAGATTGTGTTAGTTACAGCGAGGAAAGCTTGCTTCCTCTTACCCGTCAACCAATGTGGGATCCATGTTTTCAAAACGTCTCTGGATTGAATGAGTCCTTTTACTCCATTTCTAAGACACAGTCCCCACAGTGGACAGCCTTGGCTATAATTGTAGCACTGCCATTAAAAATTGTTTTAGGCTCCGTCCTTCTGACCCAAGACAAATAGGTCCTATTCTACAACCTATGACTTACCCATGGTTCCTCCCCACCAGCTGCTTCTGTTTGTCAATAGCTTCCTCCCTCCAGAAATTAAAGACCTATTCTTTGGGTCTTAAGGGAAGTATCCAGACTCATGTTTTAGTGACTTTGTAGAATCATGTTGAGTTAGTCATTCAAATCCTGAAAACTAATCCACGAGAAGGTTTCTAGAAAAGTTTTGAACGATGGCAGTATCACTGCAGTATTTGTTATTCCGAGGAAATACTCTTATTTCATTTTTTTTTAAAATATTTATTTTGAGCGAGAATGGGCAGAGGAGGGGCACAGAGTGAGGGAGAGAGAGAATCCCAAGCAGGTTCCACCATGTCAGCGTGGAGACTGATGCGCGGCTTGAACACACCAGCTGTGAGATCATGACCTGAGCCAAAATCAGGAGTCAGCTGCTTAACTGAGCCACCCAAGACACCCCTATTCCGAGGAAATACTTTCAATAAGGACAGTCCTCATCGGTTTCTGGTAGGGCTGGTAGCTTCCATACCTCCCTCACCGGTCAGTGCAGAATCCAGTCGATTTTTGCTCCTAAATCACTCCCAAAGCTGACCCTTCCTCTCGCTCTCCACTGAGGTGCAAACCACCCACACTCCCACCTACCTGCACTAGTGCACCAGCCTCCCTCTGCATCCTCTCTGGGCCCCCTGAGCAGCCCAGAGAGATCTTTTAAACATGCAAATTTGACGTCATCTCCCTGTTTAAAACGGATCAACGGCCCCCCATGACTCCTACTGCGAGGACGAGAATCCTTACCAGGGTTCCCGAGGCTCAGCTGCCTCAGGCCCTGCCCATCCATCTCTGTCTCGAATCTCATCGTTGCTACTCCCCACCCCTACACACACACACTCTCTGCGAACCTGCTTGGATTTCTTTCAGTTACGTGAACATAAGCTGCTTCCTTCAGAGCCTGCTCTCACCTTCTTCCTGTTCAGTCTTGCTTCCTCGTTGCTAACGTTTGTATATAGCACTTCCCTTATGCCAGACGCTCTCTAAGCACTTTGCATATACTCACTTCATTCTCGCTGCGGCCTCTACCTCCCTTTTACAGATGAGGCAGCCGGGGCACAGGCGGGTTAAGTGACTTGCCCAAGGCCACCCAGCTGGTAGGCCGCAGAGTCCGGGTTGTAGCGGGGCAGCGGGGCTCCAGTCCGCGCCCTGAGCTGCGAGGCACACTGCCACCCTGTGGACTGCTCACCTGCCTGCTTATCCTTCGGCGAAGCCTTCCGGAAGCGGGTGACCTCTCCCTGTCGGTGCCTTCGCGGCATCCCGCCCTTGTCCACGCCACTCCCCACAGCTACGGCTGGCTGCCGGTGCGGGAACCTAGCGTGTGTCGTAAGCCCCGAGGGAGCCGGGATGGGGGTCAGTCTCGGTCACTGCTCTCTTCCCAGCACCTAGCACTGTGGTGTGGGCCTTAAAACCGCCTTCGTGGGGGCGCCTTGGGGGCGCGGTGGGTTAAATGTCTGACGTCAGCTCCGGTCACGATCTCTCGGTTATCAAGCTTGGGCCCCGCCTCCCGCTCCCTGCTGTCGGCGCAGAGCCCACTTGGGGTCCTCCGTCCCCCTCTCCCTCTGCCCCTACCCGCTCGCTCATTGTCTGTCTCTCTCTCAAAAATAAGTAAACATGAAAAACAACAACTACCTGTGTGTGCGGAGAATGATCCCTCGTGCAGTAGAAATGCACCCACGGGGGGGCGCCTGGGTGGCTCAGTCGGCTGAGCGTCTGACTTTAGCTCAGGTCATGATCTCACAGTTCGTGGGTTCGAGCCCCACATCAGGCTCTCTGCTGACAGCTCAGAGCCTGGAGCCTGCTTCGGATTCTGTGTCTCCCTCTCTCTCTCTACCCCTCCGCCACTCATGCTCTGTCTCTAAAAAATGAATAAACCCCCCCCCCCAAAAAAAAAAAAAAAAAGAAATGCACCCACAGGTCTGCCACGGCCCGGCCGCCTCGGCAGGGAGATGCCACACCCCACTGTGTCGCAGCGGCTAGGGAAGCGAGCACCTGGCAGGTTCAGAGAGCAGCTCTCGACAACCCGGAGTGAGCTTTCTTAGTCTGGCCACAGAGATGATCTCTATCAACAGGAACCTGTGGTAAACATTGGCTTTGCTTCCTTCCCTGGCAACCGTCACCTCAGAAATCCCAGCCAAAGACTTGTTGGGTCCTGTCCTTAGATCTCACGTCCACGTGCTTCCCTGTTCCAGACCCTGGGGACCGGGTACGGGAAAACCAGACTCTCCCGAGCTCATTTTGGCAGGTCTTGGAGCCGGCAGAGCGCTCATCACCCGAGGCGCAGCCGGCCCCGCCCACGCAGTCAGCTCCAGCACTTTCGGCGGGACCCTTGGGAGACCCGACCCGCTGGCACGGCTGGGGAGTCGGCGCCGAGCCACCTCGAGGCTGCCGCCTACGGCCCCGTCCTTTCTCCTGCCGCCTCCCACCAACCCTTTCCTGAGCCTTCATTCCCAGCTGCCGCTCTGGGCCCGCTCGGGGTGGGGGCCCGGAGCCCAGACCGTGCTGCCCCGCGGGGTCTCCCGGGGTCAGCCAGGCCCCGCACGCCCGCAGCGTGTTGCCTGAGTGAGGAGTTTTTGGTGAACGTGAACCCCCTGATAAGCACTGCGCCACCCGAGAGCTCTTCCTGAAACATGTCTTGTGGCTTAAAACCGGCCATGATTAATATGTTTGGAGAACTGATAAAATGTGCTTCATAAGAAGTGAATTAGAACGTCTCGTCCTAGTGTTTTCTTGAAGCTGGTCCCGTCAAGCACAGCTCAAGTGAAGTATGATCAGCTTGGAGATTTGAAAACATTCAGACAAGGACTGGACCGTGCTGACCGTATTGTTACTTATAAACCACTAACAAATACGTGAAGACTTTGAAAAACGTTATTAGAGTATTTCTGTCAGGATGGGCTATGCTATGCTTCTGTAACAGATAAAACTTACACTGTCAGTGGTTTAGCATAGCTCATTTTTTTTAAATGTTTATTTTTGAAGGAGAGGGACAGAGCAGGAATAGGGGAGGGGCAGAGAGAAAGGGAGACACAGAGTCTGAAGCAGGCTGCAGGCTCTTACTGTCAGCACAGAGCCCGTTGTGGGGCTCGAACTTACGGGCTGTGAGATCACGACCTGAGCCAAAGTCGAACGCTCAACTGAGCCACCCAGGCACCCCTAGCATAGCTCATTTTGATGTACTCTCACGTCATGGTCCATCTTGAACTACGCCAAGGGTGTTGGGAGGGCAGAGGTGGCGTGAGGGGCTTTGTAAAGGTCAGGCCCAGAAGTGGCCTGCATCACATCTGCTCATGTCCTGTTGGCCAGAGCCCAGTCACATGGCCCGGAGTGCAGAGAGGCTGGAAGTACGGGAGTCTGTGGGCACCGGCTGGGCATTGACAGCTCCTGCCACCTTGTTACCGGCCGGCATTAGGATTCACTGACAACCACACCAAGCACTTTGCACACGTCGTCTGCATACAAAAATCTAACGGGGTGGGGGTCAGCCCCATTTCACACGTGGGGACACTGGTGCTTGGAGATGTGGAGAAATTACCTGGAGATTACGTGTGTAGGTTAGCATCCTAACCAGCCGATTCCAAAGCCCAGCTGGGCTTTTCCACCAAGGGGAGCCCGATGTCCAACAGGCTCACTGCTTCATTAACATGGGTGTCCTTAGGCTCTCCGTGTGTCAATTCTTTGACCTTGTGGCCATGTGCACTTGAGAGCACCACACCTGAATGGCACTCCTCCCCACCCACGACCCTCCCCTGAACCTCTGGAGGTGAAGAAGAGGTCTTGAAAAATACCCTCCTGGACTTCGGCTCAGGTCGTGATCTCACAGTTTGTGAGTTCGAGCCCCGCATCCGGCTCTGTGTTGACAGCTCAGAGCCTGGAGCCTGCTTCGGATTCTGTGTCTCCCTGTTTCTCTCCCCCTTCCTCACTCTCTATCTCTCTCTCCCACGCACAAATAAACATTAAAAAAAAAATTAAAAAAAAAAGAAGAGAAAAATACCCTCCTGGCCTAAGACTCAGAATTTAAGCCACAGCTTCAGAAGAACTTCTCATTTGTTCCTGGGAGAGGTTTTTTTTTTTTTCCCCTTCCAAAAACCTCTTTCCACAGCCAAACCAACTGGGCTGAAGAATGAACAGAACCCTCCACGGCAGAGTCCCAGTCCTTCCCATGAAGCCAGACTTGGCCTCCCCTTCTCATGGTGCCTCTGACTCTCTGGAATGTCCCATCGAGCTGGATGGCGGTGGCAGCAGGGCCATCAAAGTCACTTAGGCCCCCACTTAAGTCACCTGATCACCCCCAGAACTCCCCGTTCCTTCCAGACCTGCTGTGACAGATGCAAAGACTGACTGCCATGTGCATAAGCCTCCTACAAGCCTCTGCGGCTTTTCCTGGTCACGAGGCCTCGTCCGGGCCAACGATGGACTTTCACCCTATCGGCAATCATAGGAGAGTAACGTTTCCTTTGGGAATCCCGCTGCTTGAAAGACGCATGGAGGATGTCGGGGTGGAGTGTCAGGGTGTTGGTTATTTACTTTTCGTAAAAAGCATTTCATTTCACAAGGAACGAGCTGTGATTCAGCTCACAGCAATCCTGTGGCCAGCGACTCTCACCCTTGGTTGCACCGTGGAATCCACAGCGGGGTTACAAACCCGGGACCCAGGCCACTCCCTGGAGCAGCCACTCCAGTCTCGAGTGGGACCCAGGTATCAAGAATTTTTAAAGCTCCCCCAGTCAGCCAGTATGAGAACTGTCTCAGGTAGACTAATATTTTGCCGGATGTCAGCACGAGTGGGCAAAAGCCGGAAAAGACAAGACATTCAGGAATTACTTGTTAGCCTGGCGCTAGGGTCAAACCCCCTGAGGAATTCAAATTAGCTACAGTCACCTTCAATTGTTTTCCCATAACACATGCAGCCAACGTACATGTCATTTAATTATTGAGAAACGTACCTACTGCTGAGTGATACAGGCATTCACCTGAAGGGGTGCATGCTGGGACCAAACGCCTCCCAAAGTTGTGAGAGATGGGCATTGTTTTTGTCCCAGGCTCTGCGAACTACTGCATTTTTAAAAAGCCGTGACCCTCGAAGATATAAGCCAAGAGATAATTTTTAATATCAATGCTGTATAGATGTTCATGGGTATAACTGCGGAAAATGTCATTTTTAAGCAGTTGCCTTCTCTTTGAACAGAGCCTTCAACCTTTTTAGGGAAGCTCTGGGCCTCGGTGGTGGAAGTTTGTTCAAAAACCAAGAGGAAAACAACTGGGGCACCTGGGTGGCTCAGCTGGTTAAGCGTCCGACTCTTGGTTTCAGCTCAGGTCACAACCTCACAGTTTCGCGGGTTCGAGTCCTGTGTCGGGCTCTGAGCTGGTGGTGCGGAGCCTGCTTGGGATTCCCTCTCTCTCCCTCTCTCTGCCCCTCCCCAACTCACGCTGTCTCTGTCTCTATGAAAATAAATAAACTTTATAAAAAAAAAGAGGAAAACAAATGTACAATGTGGCTGTACAGGGTTTTCAATTCTGCCCTACAAAATATAGTGTAAACGTGTATTTCAGCAAACTTGCAAACAGGGAAGAGACTTGCTTCATGAAACAATTTACTTAAAAGTCTGGAAACATGCATAGAAACCGAGGTAGGGCTTTTTGTTTGTTTTAAAAGTTGTTTCCACCACCCCGGGCAATGGGGAGTGGCTGTGCCCTGCCTCACCTGGTGGTGACACCTGAATCCCACTTTCCATCTTCTTTCTACACATGACAGGAAAGCACAGCGTGTTTAGCTGGCTCTGCTGTTTTCTACAGGACCTTCATTTTCTTCTCCAAAATCATCATGTTGCCAGGAGTCAGAAACTTATATAAAGAATGAGTGGGGACTGTGGAGTCGAGTCCTTTGGACATGAGGCTAGACAGGCTTTTCACTGTGACACAATATTCCATGCTCACAATGCACTAAACTCATAGATGATTTATTGCTTTAAGTAACTAAACAAGAAAGAGAAGAGAAAGGCTGTTGTTTGGGTCAAGACAATCGGCATTCTCTCTCCACGGTTCGCCAGTTGCAACTACTTAAAGCCTTAACAATACTTTCTGGACAATATAAACACGTGATAGCATACATGGAAACAACTTGGCCAATGATACACTGATTAAAATAGCACATAACAAGAGCTCCCAACCAGTCGGGTTGCCCTGAAATGAAAGAAGGAACGTGTGTTCAGATAATGTGCTGAGTACAAATTCTTTAAAAAATTTTTTGGCATTGATACTAATACAGAATACTTTCTTGGAAACTCTGCAAGATCAGGTGTACACACAGAATTACCTCTTGATTTTCAAATTACCAGTATCTATGGGAATACTTCGAGAAAAGCCAGGAGGTGGGGCACCTCCCCTCCCTACTGTCATTTTCCTTGTCAAAGCAGCAGGGCGTGTGGGGCTTAGATAGAGGAGGGCACCTGATGGGCTCCGGGGGTTGTTACATCACCAAAGAGCTGCAGAGAGCAGCAGTGGATGTAAAATGCACCCCCGGCAGGGTGTGGGAATGAACAGTCTTGGTTTGTAGCCAGGGAGGTCCATGGATGGACCTGACTCGAATGCTCCCTGGGGAACCTGGCGGGGGAGGGGGGTGGACACAGGCACTGGATGGGCCACTCCTTCCCATGGGACTGGGAAACAGATGAAGAAATAACCTGACCTCTTGCATTCTAACACTGGGGCATTACGACACATTTCTAATGGATGTGCAGAGACCAAAACTGTCAGGGACCCGGCCCTCAGAGGGCCCGGTGAGCTCACGAGAAGAGGTCAAGCCAAGCCAAAGGGTAACACGTGACGCTGGGGCAAACCAGCCCCCACCCAGATGCCGGCACGGTGCCTCCGCTTTGCCAGCGCATCAGGCGTGCAACACCAACCGCTCAGGACTCAGTTGTCCCCCGCTGTCTCGGGCTCTGCGGCCACTTCCTGGGCGCCTCCCTCCCTGGCATCCTCTCTGGGATGGGACTGCTCAGCGCAGCCCCCTTCCGGGGCCCCGCAATGACCCGCAGGACCGTTTTGCACAGCCCCACCCTCCACACAGAGCTTTTCTTCTGTGATCTCCTGGGCGGGGACCTTCAGCTCCTCGGACGCCTCGTCCTCCTGATGCAGGCCCGGCACACAGTTTCCCACGTCTCCGGCTTTGGAAAACTGGTCTTCTAAATTCTTCTCGTTTTCTTCTGCTTGTCGCTTGTCTCTGGCGCTGAGTTTGCCTTTGGACTTCCTCATCTGCCTGTTGTGCATGTCTTCTCGGGAGAATCGCCACTGGAACTAGAACGCAGAGGGATGGGGATAAATAAATGTTGTCTCTGTGAACCCAGCGCTTCACCCGACCGTCTGCGTGCGCAAGCTCTTGTCTGAGCAAGACACGATTCCCAGCACTCCTGGAGCAGAGCGTTACCAGCAGCAAACTTGAATCATGGTCCGCACACATCACACCCACCATAAGAGCCTGTTTGATGCCCTCCGTGCGGTGTATTTCATTTACTTATTTTTAAATGTTTATTTATTTGCTTATTTTTGACAGAGAGAGTCAGAGAGAGCAAGCATGTACACAGGGAGGGGCAGAAAGAGGGAGGCACAGAGAGTCCCAAGCAGGCTGTGTGTGCTGTCAGCACAGAGCCTGATGAGGGGCTTGAACCCATGAACTGTGAGAGCATGACCTGAGCCGAGATCAAGAGTCGGACACTTAACCGACTGAGCCACCCAGGCGCCCCCATGCACTGTATCTTAGTTGTGGATTTCAGGGGACTCTGGGGATGAGGGGGTATGTCTTTCAGTTGGCTCTGGGAGAAGAGGTCCTGAAATCCTATTATTTGGAGAAGCAGAATGGGAGAAGACACAGGGGCCTGCCCCTCCTATGAGCCACGGTGCTGGCTACTTGCTTCCCTTCTGAGCAGGCTGTGGGCTACCAAGCACTGGGCCCACACTCTCACCAGATCTCCCGGCACAGAACATGGGGCTGGCCCTGTGCCGTGTGCCCCACCCTCCTGTCCCAACTCAGAACAACTCCAAAAGGCCATCCCAGTTCCAGGGCTCCCCCGGGGGTTGGCTAATAAAGCCACTGCTGTGACTGCATCGTAGCCTGTCTTTCCCCCTGCCCACTCCTGTGCCCTCCTTTCCCCACAGGTGTTCCCCGGGGCACCCCCCCTAAAAATTCCTCCACCCAAATCTATCAAAGGCTGCTTCCTGGGGAGCCTGACCTGCAGCAAAGCATTTCCCCATGTGGCAGGGAAGTCAACAGAGGCTTAGAGAGGACAAGGTCGCACAGTCAGTAATAGAGCTGGACAAGAACGGGTCATGTGGAAGATGTGGCGTGAGACTTCCTGAAGAGTCTCTTCGCCATTCAGCAGCCATTCAGTGGCCCAGCGTTCTCATCTATACAATGGGACAGTAACTCTAACCTAAGTCAACGTCAGGCAACTTGGTTTTCTGTAAAGACAACGTTGGCGATTTTTTCTGGGAAAGGCAGATAATAAATATTCTAGGCTCCGCAGGCCATACGGTCTCTGTTGTAACCATTTGGCTCCACTGCTGTATCGTAAAAGCAGTCATAGCTAATATGTCACGAATGTGCGCGACTGTATTACAATAAAACTTTATCTACAAAAACAGGCGGTGGGCCGCATTTGGCCGGGGAGACAAGCCCCCGTTTGCCAAGCCCTGCCTTAAAGGGTATTGATGTGGATTCAATCCATGTGATGCGTCTTAGCACCACGACAATCCATGTGAATCTTGGCACACACCTGGGATATAATATACCAGATACGCTGCTGCCATGACTGACACTAGAAGTCAATTCCATCAGGTCAAGGCTGCCAGCGGTCTTATTTATACCTGTATCCCTGGAATACAGCATAGAGTCGGCACTCAAAACCTACTTGTGGGGTGAATGGATGGAAGGACGACAGAGCCCACAAGCCGAGCTACTCCTGTAATTCCAGAGTCAAAACCTCGCTTGGGTGTAGTGAGGAGGTACTGGTGCATCTAGACATTATTTCTGGTCGCTTTCCAGAGAGAGAAACTAATTTAAGCAAAGAAAGAGGGAAAAATTTCAAAGTCCCGCTGAGCCTGCTGACTACACGAACTGCCCCAGAGGAAGCCAGTTCGAGAGCCTGTGCGCTGGGAATAAATCTGGGCAAATGAGCTTGAGCAGAGAGGGAAATATGAAGGGTGTGGAAGAGAATACTTGGGTCACTGTGGTTACAAAAGAGGGATGTGTTCTGTGCGCGAACAGCCCAGCAGAGACTGTGGCCTTCCTCTACACCCCAAACATACGGGGTGCTCTCAGTCTTCCAGAGCAAAGATCCCTGTGACCTCTGCCATCCTGAGGGGTACCTATGCCCAGCATGGCCCCCACCTCAGGGAGGGGCAGTCCACTCAGTGGGGCCTGGGTCCCCAGTGCTCAGAGTCAGATGCCAGAGACCTGTGCGTGGTAAACACTTAGGAGGGTGACAGTCACAAAATCTTGAGCAGGTACCAAGCCCGGTTGTGAAAGACACAAAGGACGCGAGAGAAGCCCCCAAAGGAGCGAGAGCTGGGCAGGTGAGGCCAGAGTCAGGACCCCCGAGGGACAGAGTGGTCTCACCAGGAAGAAGAGCATCATGGGACTAATCTGGGGCAGGCACAGCTCTGTGACGACGGTACCATAGGGTGAGTTTTAGTTTAAGTTCCCACGATGGTCACTGCCTTCTATTTCAGTGGCACCACATAGTGTCACCTAATAGGGAGTTGAGGGTTAGGCACACTGTGACTGAGAGAAAAAGTAAAGGAGTTTCACTGCTGACTCCTTGCTAGGCTGGAGGGGGAGCCCAGGAATGCAGCTGCACCATCGGTGGAAAACGATTTCTTAAGGCTTCGCCATGTTGTAAACAACCTAGTGCTTTGCTAGGAGAAACCAAACATGTGCTACAGGAATTTTTTTTCTTTTTTTTTGTTTTTAATCTGCCACCTTTGTGCAGTTTTCAGTGGTGGAGCCCTATTTCCTCGAAATATCCGCCTACTCGCGGGGTTCTGAGATTGAACACATCATGGGGGTTCTTGGATTTAAGAGTTTGGACAACACTGTAAATGTGAATATTTCATCAAAGTAGAGAAAACAGAAAGAAGTACCTGTTGAGGTTAGGCTTTAACATCCATCCTGTCCTCCTCGGCCCTGCCCGCCCCCCAAGTCCTCAGATGAGTTCACCTATGGTGTTGGATGGGTTTCCCCGGACACTCCTGTTTGGGGGTTCTCTCATATTACACCTGACAGACTGACAGACTTCCCTCTGGGATGGTTTGAGCTTCCTGCACCCAAGCCATAAGCTCCAGCAACGGAGCCCTTGTGCAGGCGGGGTGACGCCTCGGACCCCTGCCCCAGTGGTGCCCACTTGGGCAGAGACTGCCACGCAGACATCTCAAACCTTATACCCACCAGGGCAGGATGCTGACTCCGGACCTGAGGACCACTGCTGCCGCCCCCAACGGCAACCTCCGAGGCTCGTGGGCACGGCACCATCGTGGTTCATAACTGCTGCCTTGTCACGGGCAGCTGCTGCTATGTTTTATTTCCAATCAAAACAGAAGAGCCTTTTTAAAAAAATCAATGTCCCCAAATTATTATCTGCATTTTGCATGTTTAAAAAAATTTTTTTTTAACGTTTACTTTATTTTTTTGAGACAGAGCATGAACGGAGGAGGGTCAGAGAGAGGGAGACACAGAATCCGAAACAGGCTCCAGGCTCTGAGCTGTCAGCACAGAGCCTGACGCGGGGCTCAAACTCACGGACCATGAGATCACGACCTGAGCCAAAGTCGGCTGCTCAACCGACTGAGCCACCCAAGCGCCCCTGCATTTTGCATGTTTTTAGAAACAGGCCAGGTAAGCCTGCCTGTATACAGTACTTGGAGAGGAAGCCAGCTATCAGGCAAGTCGGAGGAAGCTTCACTTTTGCCAATAAAGTGGTGAGATTACTTCCGGTGAAAGGTTCTAAATGCTAAAACGTCAAAGCATGATAGCATGGTGGCCCAGACCTCCCGTCACATGTCAGTCAGTTCTGGCGCTCACGAGCCATCTGTCCTTGGGCAAGTTATTGATCCCTCCAAATCTCAAATTCCTCATCTCTGAAATAGGTGTCTGCCCCGCCTCTCCCCCTCTCCCCCCCCCCCCCGCCCCGGGGCTGTGCTGCACCTCGGGGGCCCATCCACGCTGTAGTGGATGCCAAGAGCCCCCTCTGCAGCTGAGCAGTGCACAACCCTGGACGATTCTACCTGTGCCACATTCTAGCCTCGACTCTTGTCTTCTAACGCAAACCCAGCTATTCTCTCAGCGCTGCTCTTGGTAACTAAACAGAACTTCCATGCCTCTTCTGGAAGTCCAGCCACATCTAGTTTCCTGTAGAAGATCACATTTTGTTGATTTGCTATAATCCGCCAGGAGAACACCGGCCGCTTTCGCCGGGAACCAGCCGGGGCTGCTGGCATTGAGCTGGCGAGAACTCTCCCAGCCGTTTTCTGTCCTTCTTGGTCATCACAGGGAAATCTGTCAAGCCAAATGCCTTCTAGGACTACACTGTTTTCTGTGTCCCCAGATGGGTTGTGGTGATGTCACTTGTTCCCCAAGCTCCTGGGGGGGGCACCCCTCCACATCTGTCACGGGTGCTGCAGACAAGTCCCGAGGAGGTCCTGACTCAACTCTTCCCTTGTCCTTCTGTCCTTTGTGGGGGCATTCTCATGAAGCGGGGAAGTAGCAGGGGCCAAAACTCAGGGTCTGTACCATCTGAAAGCGAAACGTACCAAGCTGTGAAGGCAGACTGCTGCAGGGTACCTGCGGAGGAAAGTACAAGCACACACCGAGGTGCCTACTGCGTATCTCACGCGGTGGCAAGGTTCCCATTTCCCTGAATTTCCGAAGCACTACTCTCACAATCACTGTTAGCACTGTTGTACAGATGAGCACACAGAGGTTCAGAGAGGTTGAGCAACTTGCCCAAAGTCACACAGCTAGAAAAGAGCAGAGCTGGAATTCAAATGCAGGTGTCTCTGGCTCCATCCACACTACCCTTCCAGCTTCTCATTCTTGGCAGACGAGAGGCTTTAGGCTCTTGCTGTAGAGGCCAGGGAAGAGAGGAAACAAAGGGAGAGGACATGCACCTTTGGAATGGTTAGCCCGACACGTAAGGGCCTCAGCTTTCAGACAGTACAATGTTAAGATGCACCTGCTGGGTCAGGCACTTGACTCATTAGGCCGAGTGGTTAGCTAATGGAAGTCAGATTTAACTGCCATTAAAGATACTTTGTTTTGACTTAAAAAAAGATCTACACTGAAGCCTCCCTGACAGGCCTATTTTTAAAAAAATCAATAATGATAAAAATTGAATGGCAGTCCACAGGTGAGCCAAGAAAGGACCCTAAACTACTCCCCTAAGACATTGGCCCTCAGACTTGAGCAGACGTCAGAATCATCTGGAGGGCTCCTGAAACCCATCACTCACCCCATCCAGCGTGTGCAACCTGGAGAGAGGAGGGAAATTTTGCATTTTTTTTCTAACTTGTTTTATTTTTTAAAATTTACATCCAAATTAGTTAGCATATAGTGAAGCAATGATTTCAGGAGTCGATTCCTTAATGCCCCTTACCCATTCAGCCCATCCTCCCTCCCACAACCCCTCCCATAACCCTCAGTTTGTTCTCCATATTTATGAATCTCTTCTGTTTTGTCCCCCTCCCTGTTTTTATATTATTTTTGCTTCCCTTCCCTTATGTTCATCTGTTTTGTCTCTTACAGTCCTCATATGAGTGAAGTCATATGATATTTGTCTTTCTTTGACTAATTTCGCTTAGCATCATACCCTCCATTTCCATCTGCATTGTTGCAAATGGCAAGATTTCATTCTTTTTGATTGCCGAGTAACACTCCATTGTGTATATATACCACATCTTCTTTATCCATTCATCCCTCGATGGACATTTAGGCTCTTTCCATACTTTGGCTATTGTTGATTGTGCTGCTATAAACATGGGGGTGCATGTGTCCTTTCGAAACAGCACACCTGTATCCCGTGGATCGATGCCTAGTAGTGCAATTGCTGGGTCGTAGGGTAGTTCTGTTTTTATTTTTTTGAGGAACCTCCATGCTGTTTTCCAGGGTGGCCGCACCAGCTTGCATTCCCAGGAAATTTTGCATTTTTAACAAACTCCCAGGTAAGGCTGATACTGCTAGTCCACGGGCCACAGTGTGAGAAGCACTGAGCTAAAGAGAAACACAGCCCCCAGCTCTGTCCCCCATGGAGGGGTTTCTTGTCTCCCTCCCATCCTCACCCGGGCTCCCTTCCTAACCTGGGCTTCTCCTCCTCCTTTAAGCTGAGGATAATCTCGGGCTTTAACAAACAACTGTTGTTCCAGATCCCAAGGCTCAAAAAGGCCACCCGTGGGACAGTGACAGCTTTATGGGTTGCGGATCTGAGGGGAGGTGTGTAACATTCAGATGCTTAAAGGCAGGCGGCCCAGCCGGGAGGACGGATTCCTTATCTCGAGCAGTATCGGGAGAGCCTCTGAACAAGTTAAGCAGGCTTCCCAAGCCAACGTGTCTGTGGCACTCGGGCGTGCCGCCCGCTGGTGCCCATACCAAGAAGGATCCAATGAGCCGTCCATGTCAGCGATAACTGCAGAAGAGAAAAAAATCCCTCACTTTATAGCAGTGTGTGTCCAGAGCTCCGAGTGGCAAGGGCTAATGGATTTAATTCGCACATTTTAAAAACTGTCCGTTATCTGCCTCCACTTCAAGGAGCGTTAGCTGGAAGGAAGACTTCTGGTGTGGCAGCAATCACCTATTACCTTGGAAGGAGTTTAATTATTTGCTTTGAGAGCCACACTCACACACACACAAAGAGGCTTCTTCCAAATGCCGAAAAAGTCCTGATTGGAGAATTTCCTCCACTTTGCTGATTAAAAGAGGACTCAATATGCTGTGTCCTTGCTGTGCCAACCTTATGGTCCCTCTTCTTCGATTTCAACCCATATGTAATAAGAATGTCCTGGGCTCAGACGTTTCATTACTCATCTATTGGTTCAACAAATATCTGTCGAGTACCAACTAAAAGCCAAGTACTGGGCATGTAAAAGTCAGGAAAACAGGGCTTTGCTCTCATGGAGTTAATGTCTGACTCTATCAGCAGAGGATAAACCAATGATCACAAATAATTCTAGACCAAAAGAAGAGTTCTGCAAGACAGGAATATGGTTATTCCCAACGTATTACAAAGGAAGAGAGCATCTGAAGCAGAGGTAAGAGTCAAAGCAAAGGCCCTGTGGCAGGAAGGGACACAGAAGAGCATGAAGGCCACAGTAGGTGGAATGCAGAAAATGGGGGTGATGGCACAAGAACTAAGAAGGGCCAGATCACACACAGTCCTGTGGATATCGCACTGTAGATTTCCACCTTTATCTTAAGACTCACACAAAGCTTTAAGCAGTGGGGTGACATGATTCAGTACGCTTTTTTCTTTTTATTGATTGGTTGATTAAGAGCGAGAGCAAGCAGGGGGTGGGCAGAGAGAGAGGGAGAGAAAGAATCTCAAGCAGGCTCTGTGCTATCAATGTGGGGCCTGATGCAGAGGCTTGAGCTCAGGACTGTGAGAGCGTGACCTGAGCCAAAATCAAGAGTCAGACACTCAAGTGACTGAGCCACCCAGGTGCCCTGCAATATTCTTTCTTAAGGATCACTTTGGCTCCTGATGGAGAATATAGTTGAAGGGGAGACCTGTTACCAGAGGATTAGAGTTGTTGAGGCTTGTGATGGCGGAGAGAAGGGGAGGGATTCAAGTTTCTGTCTTGAGGATGGAGTGACCACGGCAACAAGGAGATGAGGAGTCAAGGATGAGCCCTGGGTGGGTGGGTGCCTCTGGACAGTGGAGGTGCCCTTGTTCTAGACAGGGGGAGGGGGATAGCCAGATCACAAGTCGCTCTGAGATGCTGAGTAGTGACGGGGCACGTGGAGCTGGGTTTTGGGCAGAAGCGAGTCCGGAAAATGCAGGTGTAGGAGTCATAACCTCGGAGGTGGGGAGTCAGATTTTTCACTCTGGGGATGAGTGAGATTTTCTAAGGAAGAGATTAGGGAGTGAGAGAGAAATGGGGCTGGGTTTGAACCACCTAGTGGAAAACCAGGATGGTGTGGGGTCAGCGCCAAGAAAAAAGGTGCTTCAAGAGGCAGAGGGCAGCCAACAGCATCAGTCCTGCGAGGGCTCGATGGAGTTACTGCCATGAACGTGGGGGCACCCAGACCTCAGTGGGAGTAGGATGCCGACCTGAGTCAGCCGCGGGAAGACTGGCCAGGACTATGAAAGGGGGACAAGCCATCAGGCTGTAAAGTCCCCTCTCTGGGGCTCTCTGCCCGTGAGGCGACCTCTCCAGGTCACACAGAAAATAAGCGCTGGGCGTGAGCCAACCCTATGAATGGGCAGGGGATAAATAAGTCCTTCAAAAGAGAAAGCAGCCGCCCAGATGATTGCGGCTGATTGGGGCGCAAGTTTCTCCTGATCACGAACTAGAGGACTCCATCCTCAGGACTTTCCTGACGGAAGCTGCTCCGCTTGCTACAGCAGCTTTAAAACTCTACCTCTAAAATCTCCTGCTTGTCGCCCTCTGTGAGCCCCACAGCCTTTGTACCAAAATCAAACCACACGTCTCTCCTCTGGGATCCAGAAAATGCAGCACCACCTCCCTCTCTTAAGGGCAGAGCTGGAGTGTTTTGGTGTTTGATGGAGGCCTCGCCTGTGCTTTTGTTGGATGTCACTGTGAATGCACGCGGTCCCCAGGAGCCTGGGGCAAAGCTGCAGCTGACAGTGGTCCCGGGAAGATCCATCTTCCAGCCGGCGGCTGACTGCTCCTGGTGGTTAATGGTGGCTTCAGCGGTTGCCTTCTGGTCCTCGGCTGCCATCACCTGTCACATTAGCATCTTGGAGCGGAGACAGAGACCTTCCTCTGCATTCTACACCATCTGGCTTCAGGTCGCCGTTTCCTTGGCGTTCCTCCCAGGACCCTCCCTCCCGCCCCCCCGGGTTTGCTGGCTGGTGAGGGGCTGCTACAATCTGTCCGTTGCTTGTTGCTCCTGTCCAGGCTCCGTGTCCAAAGGACGTGAGGAACTAACAGGGGAGCACGTGACGGTGCCAAGCGTGAGGAGCGGGGCGGGTCCACCAGGCTCTGCCAGGCAGCGCTGCCTTGGCCAGCAAAGGTGGCTCAAGCTGGCTTCGGGTGACACCTGACTTGGGCTTTGACACACTGACTCGCTCATCTCTTCCTGAGTAAATGGTGAAACGCCCACGGGAGAATCACCCACCAGCTGGGGCTGGGAAGCATCAGAAGTGTCTGACACAGGGGAAAGACTTGGGTTTGACTTCTGGAAACATGGGAGAATTTCTGAGAGCAGCCACAGGCTCTCAGCATGGCTGTTTCCAGGCCGGTTCACGCGACATCCAGTGAGGGAGAAAGGCCCCTGGCCATCCCCTGGACAGCCTAGCCCGAGGGTCCACTGCCACAGACTGCGGCTGGTCTCTGTCCACACCAGCCGCTGCCACTAAGAGGCCCTCGGGTCGGGGCACGCCAAGAAGGAGCCCTGGCAGGGTCCCTCCGCCAAAATCACCAAACTTCTGATGTCCTGACGGATCCAACGGGCTGCGACCAGAGCTTGTAATGAGATGAAGATTCAGAGAAGCTGGGCATGAACTCAAGCCATCCTGCCCCCTGGTCAGATGACAGCTGACTTCATGCCCCTATTTTTAGTTTACTGGGAATATCTGGCCTACATGAGTGTCCAGCAGAACTGTTCCACCCCACTCTCCAGCCCGACCGCAGGACAAGACCCTCCAGTGTCCCCATCTGTCCGGCTTTGGCAGCCTTGGGTGTGATTCAGTTTGCCGCAGGGCTCAGGCGTTCCTCTGAGAGCCCCTGGAAGTTGGAGCTGACTGCCTGCTCAACTGCTATAGAAAATTCACTTGAGGATGGAGCCCTGCTAAGGAAAACTGGGGAAGGCAATCAAAGTCACTTACCTTTGATTCCTTCTTCTTGATTTTCTGAGGTAGACACGGTCTCTGAAGAAAGACAATCTGCTTGGTGGATACATTCCCCTCCCTGTAACACATGCAGAGTGGAGAATGAGTTGTTATACCTGGTGGCGGTGGGGGGGGGACCCCAAGCCTCACAGATGTTTCTGTCCCTAACTTTGTCAAGGCTGACCACCTACAGAAAGGAAAGCTGCCACCAGACAGTGAGAGGTCAGGAACCAAGCAGCAGCCCCCTCCCAGGCCATCCCCGTCTTGCTTCCAGAGGGTTATGCTGGAGGCTCAACAAAAGCTTTGTGGGTGTCCCTGCCATACCAGCTTTGTTGCTGGAAACTCTCCTTCCTTCCCTCGATGTGGAATAACAGCTGGCATCTTGGCCAAATGATGATAAACTGGCGTCTTTAGTGAATCTCAAGAGGTGGGAAGCCTCTTCCAAATCTGTCTTTGGTAATGAGCCATGGAGAGGTCAGATTGGCCCGGGATGGGTGGTGAGCTCTGCCCGCCGGCCAGCCTTTACCGAACAGCAGGCACAGAGCCTGGCTGAGCAGAGGGGAGGGCCGTGCGCCCGATTCACCCTCGCTGGCAGCCCTCGCCAAGGCAGCCCGGCTCCTGCAGGCGCAGGTGAGGGGCGCTCAGGAGGGCCGCTCTTGTTTAAGGCACAGTGAGCACGCGTTCCTCTCTGACCCCACAGAGCTGCCTTCAAAGATGGCAGACGTGTTTGTGAAGGTCACTGTTCTCAGCCCTGCCTCTATCTTCTGATCACTTTCTTAAATCTCTCTTTGCAAGTGTCTTCTCTGCTGAGGCAAGCATCACTGCGTGGAATGTCAGAGGGGAAGGTGGGAGGAAATGAACGTATTTTGTGCTGGGGCTGGGCTGGGTGGTTTCACACACCATGGCTCATTTAAGCCTCACCACAGAGCTCCAAGGAGTGGGAGCCCACCGCCTTCACAGTCAGGACACAGAAGCTCATTTAAGGAGCGGGCTTGGGATCACACAGCGAGGCTTCAAGCTCAAACCTGCCTGGTTCCATGTGCCCCCCACTCCACCGAGAGGTGGCATGTAGGGCACAGGGAAGTAGAGGACTGGGGGGGGGGCGGTGACTGAGCAGGTGTGAGATCTGAGATGGAGACAGAGACACCTGTCAGCACCCTCTGGGTTTAGAGAGCTGGGGCTTCGCGCGCAAGTCCATTCTCATCACGACTCTTGTCCTCTGGAATGGGTGGTGGGGTAGGCATTCTTCCCTCCTACAGACAAGGAAACTGATTCAGAGCAGCTCTGGGACTTGACCAAGACGGACAGTTACCAAGTGGCAGGCTCAGGACTCGGGTTCAAGTTTTCAGGCCACAAATGCAGGGTTCTTTCCACCCCTCTGCATCACCCCATACCCACAGGAGTCTTGGCCATGAGGCAGCATGGAGGCTCCCAATGGCCCAGGGCCCAAAGGTGCTGCAGACTAGCCCCCCGCAGCGTGCAGTGCCCCACTGTAGCCCAGTGTCAGGAGGGAGACATGATGAGAGCCCAGATGCGTTCAGGGAGGGACCCTGGAAGGCACTGATCATCACCATCATTCTCACCCTCAGTCTAGGCTCTGCAGCTGCACCGCCCTGCTGTCCCCCCAGATCGCCAGCCTTGCCTCACGCTGGCCATCACCCTGTGAACACGTAGCAGGACTCGGGGAAGGTGGGACACTGAGGGTCACGGGAGGGGGCATCCCTACAGGTCAGCAAAGGGGCTGCCTGGCCTAGGAGAAGTGCCTGACTATGCAGACTGAGGTGCTAGTCCCCGGTTCTGCCACTTACTGTCTGTGTGACCTCAGGTATGTGACAGAGCCTCTCTGAGCCTCAGTTTCTTCATCTGCAAAATGGGAATCCTATCTATGCTTATAATCCCACAGGATAGTTAGGAGGATTAGTTTAGATACACCCAAAATACAGATGGAGGGCCTTTCAGGGTTAGTAACACCAGGACCAGCCCGTGAGCTGAGGGGACGGTGGGCTGAGCTCAGGTGGACAAGTGTCCCTAAATGTGAAACTGTAAGAAGTGCCTCAAGCAAAGGGCAAGACTGCAGGTCTTTACCTCCTCTTTGTGGGACTACTGACCAGGGCCCAGGGCTGTGATCTTGGCTGAGTCCCTTCAACCTCCCTGGCCACGATGCCTCGCTGTAAAATGGGTTTAATAAAAGGATTCCACCTTCTAGGGGTTTTCTGAGGACTAAATGAAATTTTACGCGCAAGGCACCTATCCAGGCCAGCACAGGGCACACAGTAGGGGCTCAATTTCTTTTGCACCTCAAAGCCCTGGGGCCCCTCAACCCGGGGGCTCATCTTTGACATGCCTGGCAGTAATGATTCACTGGCCAAGGCTCCCCATGTGGGAAGAGGGGTGCCGGGGAGCGCTCTGTGGGGGTGGTGGTTGAGAATCTGAAATCCTGGTTCTGTCACTTCCTAGCCAGAGAATTGGAGTGACCCCACTAGCCTCACAGACTTGTCACAGGATTAGATAAATTATGTGCATGAAGCACTTACTGGGAGCAGTGTGCAGCACAGAGGAAGTGTTGAATAATGATAAGAAGAACAACGATGACTATTATTGTTACCTGGTTGTCTTGACAACGGGAGTAGGTAGCACACAGGTGAGCTGCCAGCCATAGGCCGCCAGGGAGTTCAGCAGGGGCACGTAGTCTGTCTGCACCTCGACACCCTGGGGGAGAGAGGCCACTGTGAGGGCTGCGACCGCACCATGTCAACACCGGAGTGACTGAGGGGGTGCTGTTCAGTAAAGAGGCGGGGGGCGTCCTGCAGCCTGGAGGCCCGGCTCCAACGACGCTTAAAGATTTCAGAGCCAAAGTGCCAACATGGGATTTCTTGCTGGGCCCCAACTCAGTCTGTGCAGTCGGCAAGGAATTGGAGCCAAAGGATTAATGCATTCATTTGGGTTTATTCTTGTCTGGACAACTAGCCTCCTGTGAGTTTCACTGGAGAAGTGCAATCACCTTGCCTCAAAGCCATATTCATGACACCACACACTGGTGATTTCGGAGTGTGTCGTGGGGCATTAGACAGCATTTCATAAGTGATCATGTCGTTAGCATCATCCAGTCATGGCAGCAACAACACACACACACACACACACACACACACACACGTGTGCTCACGCACACACCTGCACAGAGGGAGCTTCACCTGTTATACATCCTTCCATAAAGGGATAAATGAGTTCTGCCCGTGTTTTCCGCGTGTGTCTGAGGGGGCTAACTTGCCTTTCAATTTAAAAACTCAGTCCTGCCACCACAGACCGGGGGGGGGGGCCCTAACTAGAGGCCACTGCCCTGGGTTCCTCGTGCTCTCTCAAGGCAGCAGGCCTGATGCCTTACTCCTGGCTCCCCACTGACACTGGAAGGTCAGCCCCCACCCTGCCCTGTGCGTACAATGGATTCCCCATCCCTGTTAGGCTGGCTTCTTGTAGTTGGCCTCAGAACATCTCAAACCTGTGTCCAGACTCTTTCCAACCGAGGCAGCCGTGTGGATGCATCCAGCTAGTATTTCAGAGTGGTGGGTACAGAGGTGAATGAAGGCACGGTCCCGCTGCTAGAGGTCACAGTTCACAGAGGCAACAGCACCCACATGCAAGTAATGGAAATACAGAATGGCCTACTGGCAGGGCCACGAGGCTTCGAAGGTCAGCAGAGCGGAAGGATACCAGCCATGGTCAAGGTGGGCTTCCTGGGGCCCAAGGGCCGGGCAGAGAGTTGACAGACAGAGTGGGGGAAGGGGCACCCTGGGGGAGAAAACTCCAGCATATACTACAGAAGGCCACACCGGGCCTAGAGCACCGAGGAAGGTGGGCTTCACTTGGGGGAGGCACTGCTCAGAAGGGAACCATTGGTGGGAGTGGCTGTCCCGCTGGAGGCCTTTTGGAAATAGAACCACTCATCTGGCTGCTCTGGGCTAGGGGGCTGGAAGACAGATGAGCCCTACCTCTTCAAATGGCTTTTAATTTTTTTTTAATGTTGATTTATTTTTGAGAGAGAGAGAGCGTGCGTGAGCGTGCAGGTGCAAGTGGGGGAGGGGCAGAGAGAGAGGGAGACGCAGAATCCCAAGCAGGATCCAGGCTCCGAGCTGTCACAAACCGCAAGATCATGACCTGAACCGAAGTTGGGGTTCGCTTAACCGACTGAGACACTCAGGCGCCCCTCAGATGTCTTTTAAAACTCCTGTCACTGGGCACCCATCCCACCATGGCAACCAAGCCACCTGAACTCCTGGCAACGAATTTATCCTTTGGGAGCCTGTTTCCTCAACTGTAAAAAAATAAGTCTTGGCCTCTGACAGTGGTTCTCAAAGTGTGGTCTCTGAGTCAGAGACACTGGGATCACCTGGGAACTTGTTAGGAATTCAGAGTCTTGCAAACTGCCCCCTCCCCGGAGACCCACCAGATCAGAAACCTGGGGGTGAGCCCTGGAATCTGTTTGAAGGAACCTTCTCAGTAGTTCTGATGTGGCAAGTCAGAGAGGTACTGCCCAGAGAATCAATTAGTTCTCTTCTGATGACAGTGAAGAGACTGCAATTCTATGGCTGAATTCCATCAGTTGTTACCTCCTAGCTAACGTTCCCCATCCTTCTCCTCTTGAGAAGGGAAAGTAGAGGGTTCTGAAAGGACCAGATCTGTAAAGGATTTGGGGCGAGGAAGGGGAGAAGCAGGGGAGAAGGGGAGTGGAAGGATGGGAGGCTAAGGAAGGGGAAGAAAGGAAGGGCTTTAATAAAGGAGGGGGAGCAGGAAGGGAAGGATGGAAGGGAGGAAAGGAGAGAGGAGCACAGGTATAATCACTTGACGGGGGGAGGCGGTCAGGAGAGAACCCCGTTCTGACCCCTTCTCTGAAGCCCCCACCCAGCCAAGGGACAGCAGATGACCCAGTGACACCCCTTTCCGCCCAGCCCCCTGGGCACAGCTAGCTAGCTGCATCCCTCCTGCCAGGCATGGCCCTCACCACCTGCTGTGGCTGCTTTATCCTGACAACCCTGCCCCCATCTCTGCATTCCCGATTTCGAGAGGGGAGGGAAAAAGTGTTAAATCCACACTCTCGAGCTTTGCGAGGTTATGATTACTTGGGCCTATCAAGAATAACCTTCCCACTTTATCAAGCACTGTGACAAACCCGCCACAATCAGACAGTAGCCATGGCAACCAGGACAAGCTTTGGCGCCTCACAAAGCCCTGAGTGGCAGAATGGAGTCCTTTTATTAGTGACTGTGCCCTGGCCGGCCGGGTTCTCTCCGGCGGGCACCCAGCACAGCAAGACAATGGACAAACCCCTGCTGAAGCCTGCCTGACCTGCTCAGACAGGCCTCACACGGCGGCCTCTATTTTGCTCTGTTTTATTTCATTCTGTCACTATCTTAAAGAGAAAGACAGCAGGATTTCTCCCCAACAGTTTTTCCCCTCAGGGTAGGGGATGTCAGCAAGAGGGTGCAGAAGCAGAAAGACTGAAAGGAAAAGAGGAAACACAACAAAACATAACCCTGCTTGACAGAGCTGACGGTTCAATCTCAAGTGTTAATATCTGGCCGTCACGTGGTGAGTTGAAAAGTAAAATACAAATGGTAGGGGGTGAGGTGTCCCACTCTGCCAGACTCTCCCACTCTATTGGGGATGGTCTTGATTTAATTAATGTTAAATGTGATTTTCTGTAAGCATCTATCAAAGCCTGTTTGCATATTATCAATACTGCACGAAGACGGCATTTCTAGAATATGACACGAGCCCCATGCAGTCAGTGCAAGAGGCTTTCAAGTCCATTAGCTCAGGAAGGTGGTAGAAAACCTATCCGAATGGAGGCTCCCTTTGATCTGCTTTTCTGTGACACTCCAGTGAGGACAGAAAAGCACAAACAGCACTCCAAAGACAGCCTGCTTATCAAATGGAAAGGCATTTCTTTCTGGAAGTCGGAGCACAAATTTTAATTAACTCTCCACTCTCCTGTGTGGATCCGTAATCTCCGATCACACCTGGAGTGCTAAAAAAAAAAAATGGAGCATGTCCTGTGGTTTTTCAACGTGTATAAAAGGAATTCATTTGTATTTATGGCTCTTTTTTCCTTTGTTCCCTATAATTTCTCCAGTGGTCGCCAATCAACTAAGGAAACAGACATTGAACACAACCTTCCCTTACCCTCCAAAACTCGTGACAACAGAATGCCGAGTTTACTAAGAAATGCCTCTGTCTTTTAATCATTTTTAAAGACCTTTTGTGCAGGCAAGTAATCAGGAGGTAACACACTGGTCCAGTGAGAAAGTTTGTATCCTGAATGTCAGCCTGCTCTTCTCTTTTCTCCCGTTTCAATCTGTGGAAGCAATCTGGGAGAAACGCAGTTGCAAAGAAAAGGCTTGGCCCCTTCTACATGACTGAAAATGAAGAGCGGAATTTAATTTCCCATAACTGAAAAGTGTGCAGGGCCAGCTCTAGGATGCTGTCTGTACCCGAAAACAGTGACTAAGGAATGCTTGCCTTTGTTCCCCAAAGCCTTTGGGCTGGGACCTCACCTTTCATGGAGAGGGCACGTGAAGGCACAGCCCTGCAAAAACACGTGTGTGTCTTTCGTAAAATTGCTGCCAAAACACTGATGCCCAACACTTATTGGCATGGTACGTTTATGCTACTGTTATCAGTTTTAGATATCTTTTGATTTCCTACCATGGGAAATAAAGGCTTAGCATTCCCATACACTTCTCTTACTTCCTGTTAGTGCCCCAAATGGTCATAGTGTAATTTTAATCAAATCAAAAGTCAGTGTTTGTGTTATTACAACTTGGCAAATATTGCTCAATGCCGGGTCAGGTAATGCACTGTGACTATGCCTTCTTTTTCACTCGAGCCTTCATTCTTCCTGGAGTTAATCATGTCCTCACTTTTTTTCTTCATGTGTCTGGTTGTACATGAACCCATCACAAATTTATTCCATATGCTCAACACCTCTATTTTATGCTCATCAACAAATAGCCCATGTGCCTAACTAAATACATTAGTTCTATTTTTTTCTCCATCAGAGACATCACTTCTGGAGCTTTCTGAACCTTTGCTCTAATCCTGGTCTGGCTGCTTTCCATGCTGGGTTCTTCTCCTACTGCTATCTAAGGCTCCTTCTTGGTTTCCTTCACATTTTGCTGGAGTTCATCCTCCAGTGGCTAGGAAACAATGTCCTGGAAGTCATTTGAATCCATGAGTTCATAAACATGTCTTTGTCATCACCCTTAACTAACAGTTCAAATACAGAAGTCTGGGTTGAAATCTATTTTTCTGTTCCGATTTTTCAAGGACTGCTCTACTAGCTTCTAGAGATCAGCCCTGCTATTGCGAAATCTCTTTTGATTGCTAATACTTCGTAACCTGTTGTGCTTTGTAAGATTTTAGGATATTTTTCCCCGTGAAGTTTCAGCTTTTCACAATGTGCCTCAGTGTGCGTTGTTTATACACAAAGGGCTGTATACACTTGATGGCCTTGCCATCTGAGGATTCTTGTCCTTCAGTTCTGAAAAGTGTTCTTTTATTTCCCCTTGATAATTTTCCCTTTCTCCATTTTCTCCCTTCTTTTTGGATCTTCTAGAAGTCAAAATGGAGGATTGATATTTTCATTTTATTATCCCTCCCCATCTTCTTACTCTTTTTATTTTACCTCCTGAAAGATTTCCTTTACTTTATTTTTCAGCCTTTTTATTACCTTTTTAAATTTCCTGCAGCCCTACTTTTAAGACCCCAAAGCTGCCGAGACGGGAGCTAGGGACCTTACTACCACATGTAAGGACTTTAAACCAATGCCCCAAATTGTCAGCTCTGCAGTTCACTCTGCACCATTCCATGGTCATTTATGCTTTGGAAACCAGAGCCTTTCTCGTGTTCTGCAAGAGAAAATGGCTCCTTGTACATTCAGGTTGTAGTTTCCTGTGCTTTGTTAAACAAATCAGCATCCCTCTACCCACCTTCTATTTTCTAAAAATGTGTTGAAATCATTCCTCTTCTACTTCTCTTCTTCCAATCTTTTTGTTCTTATGGATATCTCTATCTATCTATCTATCTATCTATCTATCTATCTATCTATCTATCTATCATCTATCATCTACAGTCAGTTTTCATTATCCATGGCAGCTTGTTCTGTAATGCTGCCACAAGAATTACTGAATACTCTGAACCAATGCTCTGGGGGAAATACAGAGTTGGGTTCCTGTGAGATACTGATGACAATATCTCATCACCTGATCAGTGCAGAACCTTGTGTTATGTGTATTTCTGTTTAAAGACACCTTGTTTACCATATCTTGTTTATTACCTTTGAACTCATGGACAACAGTGCTAGAACTCAAGCCTGAACAAAACTTACCTAACACATGTATTTGCTCTGTAAGCCACATCATAGCCTTCTTGTGCCTAGGAACACCAGATAGCACTTCAGCATTAGGCTTGGGGCCACTTTAAACGGCAAAAGTACCAACAAAAAGCACAAAAATGTGAAAAATGTGGCATTAAGCAGACGCCAAAAAGGACACTTGTTTTATAGTAAGAGAGCTGAAACAAGAAGGCAGAGATCACCTTAGCTGGGAACATGAATTTTGGCAACGCAAGTTTTTTGGCACTCTATATGCCTGCAAATGATAGTGAAAGCACCAGGAGTATTGATTTGGGGATTATAAATAAATTTAAGCAAGTAGGATCTGCAAATATAGAGTCCATGAATAATGAGGATTGACTCTATCATCTGTCTACCTACCTATCTACCTATCATTGATCATTTCTTTTGTGTCATTTCACTGGGATTTTTCAGAAGAAAGCAAAATTGGTGCCTGTATCCAACTCCTCACATTTAACACAATTTTATTATTTTAATTTTAATGGCCCTACTGGAAGTCTTTCTAGCTAGCTTAGAATCTGGAAGCCATAAAGTAAAAATAATAAATTTGGTGACATAAAAACTCTTCTGCATGGCAAAAGACAAACTAGGTAAAGTCAAAAGACAAAAGACAAGATGGGAAAACATTTGTAGCTCCTATTACAGACAAAAAAGAAAGAGTCCCTTAAATGTGACAAGAAAAAAAAAATCCAGTAATCCAAGCTTTAAAATGCATACAGATAGGAAGAGAGTCACAGAAAAGGAAATTCACATGGCCATTAAGCACACAAAAAACCCACCAAATCTCACAATAAGAGAAATGCAAACTAAAACTACCAAGATAGATATTTTCACCTATCATATTGATAAAAACCCAGAAGTTTGACAACCACTTCGTTGACAAGACTGTGGGGAAGGAGGCATTCTCATACATCGCTGGCAGGAAGGCAAATTGATTCAACCTCATGAAGAACAATTTGACAGTATCTCTCAAAACTGCAAATACGTTTACCCTTTGACACAACAATCTCACTTCTGGGAATCGATCCTATATGTATAAGACATGACAAATGTACAAAGTTATTCACTGGAGAACTGTCTGCAATAGCAAAACCCTGAAGATCACCCAAGTGTCCATCAATATTAGACTTGGTAAATTAAATTGTGTTTTATGCACATGATGGTTTGGGGGTCTGGGTACGGGCTGATCACGTGTTGAACTAAGGCACGCAGGACAAGGAGGACAATGAGAAGGAGTGAATTCCACTTTAGACATGCTGAGTTCAAGGGAGAGTGAAAGGTAGGTTCAGGAGGGAGCTAGATGCGATGGGGCCTGTGGTAGAAAAGAATATGCCTACTCAGTCCCCCAAATACGTCTACATCCTAACCTGTGGGGCCTGGGAATATGTCACCTTCCATGATAAAAGAGATTTGGCAGATCTGATGAAGTTAAGGATCTTGAGATGGGAAGATTATCCAGGTGGGTTCAATGTCATCAAAAGGGTCCTATGAAGAGAGAAGCAGGTGAGGGTAAGGGAAGGAGGTGGGGGGTTGGAAGCAGAGGCCAGAGTGACTGGCCTTGAGCAGGATGGATTCTCTAAGTTGAAAAGTCAAGGAACAGATTCCCTCCTACAGACTCCAGAAACCACGCAGCTCTCCCAACACCTCGATTGCAATCTCTTAAAACCCATTTTGGATTTCTGACCTCCAGAAGTGTAAGAGAATACATCTATGTTGTTTTAAGCCACTACAGCAGCCACAGGAAACTAATACATCGTTAAAGGCAGGGAGAGGTAGGATGAAAACAAAGAACAGGAAGGGACACAGCTAACGCTCGGACAGTTGCAAACTCAAGGAGCCTTGAGGTTGGCTGAGGACAAGCTCGCCTGGTGAGGAGGTGAGCAGAAAATAAATAAAACACAGACCAGATGGGGAGAAATCAGCTCTTGAGCACCCAGGGTGGGAGACGGGTTTAAGGAGAAAAATTCACACCATCAAACGTCATAAGAGGGCAAGCAACACAAAGCCTGAGAGACTATCTCTGGAGTGGACAGTGAGGTCCTAGGAGACCACAGCCGAGGACATTTCAGGAGGGAAGTGGCAGATGGCGAGAGGTCGAGCATGTGGTTGGTAGTGAAGATGAGACAGGGTGTAACCATGGTCTCAGGAAATGTGGGTTTACCTTGACTGTGCCTGGATGCCGCAGGGACCCCGGCCACAAGGGCGTGTGGGGAAGAGTCATCCCTCAAGTGATGGAAAGCAGCGACCCGAAGGCAGGGCCCGAGGGAAATGCCACGGGACGGGTCATCTCTGTTTATCCAATGGCAAGTGGGCGCTATTAACATTGGGGGCAGTCTTGCAGGAAACTCAGCGAGTTCTTCAGCATTTCCAAGGGCAAGGCTAGTCTCATACCGCTCTTCATTTACGAATCTCCACACTCAGTCAACCTGGTTCTGTGCTGAGCACCTGGGAAGCTACGTGAGCCTCTTCTCCTGCGGCAGGAGATCCTGGGCTAGGGGGCGTGGGGAGAGTAACAAGTTCCCCCACCAGATGGAAGCCACCATGAGCTGTGCTGGAAGGACAGAGGCGGGAATGACTTGCCCCTCCGTTTGCTCTGGAGAAAGTGTAAATCCCTCTGAGGCCAGCTGCAGCAGCCCTGCCTTCCAGGCCCCCATCTTCCCCCGGGGCCTC
The DNA here is from genome assembly GCF_022079265.1 of Lynx rufus. Lineage (NCBI taxonomy): Eukaryota > Metazoa > Chordata > Mammalia > Carnivora > Felidae > Lynx > Lynx rufus. Next base: position 25,297,179 of record NW_025814867.1, on the reverse strand, counting down.
CTGCAGGACCACAGCCCCTGCCAGCAAGAGGGAGGGGCAAGGACGCCAGGGCCGGCTGGAGATGTTGTTTTCCTCTTTGTTTTACACACAATGCCCCAGAAAAACATTTTCCTGATATGTAATTAGGCCAACATAATAGAGTCTAAGAAAGCAGTCGGTCTCATTTTAGACAACTTTGGCTTTCATAACGTTCAAAGAGAATACGTTAAAAAAAAAAAAAAAAAAGCTTAGTTCTCAGATGTAGAAAAGGGGGCAGATGAAATCCACGCAGTGCAGAGTCTAGTCTTCCCATTCCAAGACTCTTTACCCACGCCTGCTGCTTAATTCACATCTTTGCCTGATTTTCTCCACCATGCAAGAAAGGCAACAAACTCTGGAGCCCTTGGAGAGCCCGACAAAATAATAATAGTCGTTATTGTTGTTTGAGATGCACTGTTTGCAAAAATGGCCTCAATTATTACCTCCCTGCCTCCAGGCCTCTTTACAACATAACTCTGCATACAGAGGTAGAGTCCATTTCTCCACCCCTTGAATCCAGGCTGGTCTTGTGATTTTCTCTGACCAACAGAATACGGTAGACGTGACATTACGGGAGTTCTGAACCTGCGCCTCGAGAGGCCTTGCTGCTTCCACGTGTTCTTGTGGAACCCTGCCTATGCTATGGGGACATGCCCCGGCTAGCCTGCTGGATGATGTGAGACAGGTGACCCAACCAGCCGGCAGACATTTGAGAGACGCCATGTTGGACCTGCCAACAGCTGGCGAAGCACGAGTGAGCCCAGGTGGGGTTAGTCAGGCCTCGGCCAGATCACCGGAATCATCTGGCTGATCTGTGGACTCACCCGCAACAATTGTTACCTTAATTCACTAAGCTTTGGGTGTTTTATTCCACAGTAGAAGCTAACTGATCCACTAGCGTTATTCTAGGAAGGGCCGAGCTCAAAGCTGGCACACCCAGCCCTCATTTTCTCCATGCCAGACACATTGTGACCTTGCATGACACCTGGAGCCCTGAAGTCTAACTTATGATAACCTACGATGAGGCCCGGCACTGCCACCGGCATATCCTGGGAGGGAGAGATAAAAACCCCCACTGGGGAAGAACATCCCAGCTTGAGACACTGCTCTGGCTTCTCCTAAAGAACAATACACGCCAAGCTGGCAGGAAAACCAAACCTGCATGTACAAGATAACACTCCCCTGGATTCTGGGACCAGCAGGGTGATTTTGTCCTGGTATGTGTGGTTTTCTCTGAAGTCACAAACGCAGAAGGCAGGAAGGGGTTGTGGGGTGGCAGGAGACGGCACGCCGTACCTACTCTCAGAGCTGTGTGCCAACATGCGCCTGCCTGGGCAGAATGAGAACAAGACGCGTGTTACAACGTAGGACTCGGGGATTACGCCGGAGGGGATGAGGCCGGAGGTTTTGAGGTTAAGGGGGTGACGGCTGGGCAAACCCTGGCCGTTAGTGGGGACAGCCGCTGCCACAGTTCTGAGTGCAAACAGTTAAGCATCTACATCCTGTTGGCTGCTCAGCGGGACCTCATACTGTCGCAGCACGGGGCTTACGGCCTCCAGAAGCTGACATTTCACACACATACAGAATGCATCAGGGGTGAGCATGTCCTCTCCGGCAGACCTGGAAGCAGCTTTGTTTGATAACAATTAAACGAGAAACGTTTTCTCCATCCAGGGACTTGCCAAGTGCCTCCCACTTGCGTTGATGAGTGAGGAAATTAGGCTTTCAGGAGGTAAATGGGATTTGCCACTTTATTACTCCCTCTTCAGACAATATGTGGTGGATGGAGGGTCATTTTCTAATCCTCTTTCTTTCTTGTTTTTGCACCTTATCTACTACCTAGAAAAGAGAGGATTTAAAAAGAGCTTTCCCACAGTATATCATTAAAGGTATTTACTTTGGAGCTGGGAGCCCCAAAGTTTGTCAGCAAAAACTCAAGAACTTTTAAGACCACATCATTTACCACCTTCCTCCACAGTAGAGTCCCGACACCTGACCAATAATCGTTAAATGCTAACCCAGAAAATGGCCCTGAACAAAGGTTGGTTCAAAATCTTAACAGAGGAGGAAACGGAAGGAAAGGATTATTCCACTGTCACTGTGCAAACTAGCAACAGACAGAGCTACACAAAGCTCCGTGTCTTGGCGTGTTGGGCTATGCTGGCCTTGGGCTCACTCTGAAAAGACGATGCTGCGGAACGCACAACACAACAGATTTTCTCTCCCTGACTATCTCCACCTGGTAAATTCAAGATGCCACATTCCCACTTCGGCATCCGGTCAATATTCTCTTCAGTCAATTTTCTCTTCACAGTGACCCAGTTGTCACCATCTTGTTGCTATGGTTACCATGATTCTAACTCAGCCATCTCTCCCCATGCTCCCCTCTCCCTCGGGCCAAATTATGTGGCACTAATCCCACAGCATGTCCTCTGAGGACCCTGCTCCTGCTAAGGGGACTTCTAATAGAGCTTCCAGCAAGAATATACAACCTTCAGGACACGTCAGATCCCTTGACTGTCCACTACCCCCATCCCAGGAGTCCTTCCATTCTCTCTAGCTCCCTGCTCTACTACAGCCTAGAGGCAAATCCACCAGAGGCGGTAACAGCACTCTTGGGTTTCCACCAGCATCTGGGCTGTGACTCACCGAAGGATGAGCTGATGAAGAGCAAACCAAAATCAAAAAAAATTAAAGTGATCTCAGAGAGACTGGCCAACTCTATTTGGTGTCCTCTAAAAAATCCCCTTATCGCCCGCTGTCCCCTGCCCCATCACTTCATCTTACTTATCACTACTTGGCACAGATTTGTTTATCCATTTATTGCCCTCTCTTTCAGTGAAACACAATCTCCACAAAGGCAAGGATTTTATTTATCTCATTATGATGAATCCCAAGCATCTAGGCAAATGTCTGGCACAAACGAGTGCTCAACAAATAGTTGTTGAGTAAATGAACGAATGCATCCGCCGTTGCCTTTTGGGGGTAGATCCTGCTGCCGCTGTCTTATTATGTTCTCAAAGTCTTAGCAAAACATTTAACATTGATGAGATCTGAGTTTACCATGAAAAAATACAAGTTAATTTGCCAGGAGGGTGTTACACCCTTCTTCTGGGTATTCCGTATGTGGAAGCTGGAAGTATATTCATGTATGAAAATGAAACGCACAGAGTCATATGCTGGCCACTGGAGTCATTAAGGCCACTGGATGTTTTAGCAAACACTATCTGGTAAATTATTAAAACTGGCCACACACAAATTTGTCCGCTTCCTGTATCTGTGCCGCTACCGTGCAGATCGTCCTATCAGGAGATGGTGTCTATTTCCCCACCTTTTGAATCTCAGCCTGGTTTTGTGACTTTCTTTGGCCAAGGGGATATTAACAAATGTGATGCAGACCAAGGCATGAAATAAGGTAGCACACTGGGGCTCCTGGAGCCCCGTGACTGGCAGTGAAGAAGCTCAGCTAACCTTCCGGGCATTAGAATATGCAAGACCCTGCTACCCCAGCCAACAGCCAGCCAACCATCAGCCATGTGAATGAGGCCACCCTGGATCACCCAGGCATCAGCTGAGGCATGAGAGAGCCCAGGAGAGATCAGCTAAGCTGCTCCAGAGTAGAACTCAGCTGACCCAAAGAATCATGAGCTAAGCAAATGGCTTTCTGAAGCTACAGAGATTGGAATTGCTACACAGCAAAAACTGATCTAGATTAGAAAACAAAACAGCCAACTACCATTTAATAGAGACAAAGCTACCTGCTTCTTTCAAAGTCATTTTGTCCTCATATGGGAAGGGGACTCTACAGAATCTCATGGCCCAAATTAAGTTTTAAGTACAGCAATACTTCTGTGATGAACCCTGAACTTCACCTTCTTGCCCAATGCCCCCTTCTGAACACTGTCAAGAACTTTCAAGGTAAAATCAAATGTAAAATTTGTTTCCGGGTGCCTGGGTGGCTCAGTGGGTTAAGCAACTCTTGATTTCAGCTCGGCCCACGATGTCATGGTTTGGGAGTTTGAGCCCCACATCGGGCTTTGTGCTGACAGCACAGAGCCTGCTTGGGATTCTCTCTCTCACTCTCTCTCTCTCTCTGCCCCTTGCCTGCTCACATACACATGCTCGCTCTCTCTCTTTCTCAAAATAAATAAACTTTGAAAAAGGTAAAATTTATTCCAGTGTGATAAAAATAAAAATTGGCTAGCTTAAAAAGTATGGGCCTTTAAATCAAAAAGTGATATGAAGTATAATGATAAAGCTGAAGAATATTCCTGGTTTACAAGCACAAGAAAATGGAAACCATCTAAAATCCACCAATGGATAACTAATGAAGTACATTAAAATATGATTGTTCATAAACTGAAATACTTTTCAGCCATTTAAATTGATGAAGTAGAAACAGTATGAAAAGTATGATCCCAAATATGAAAATATAGACAGAATATCTATGAGAAGAAAATATACCAAGATGTTACGTTGTGATGTGGCTCTTTTCTCAGTGATGAGGAGAGGAGGGTTTTTGCTTTTTCCTTATTTGTATTTTCTAACCGGTCTTCAATTACAAGCACCACTTTTTGAAAACATCTTTACTGAGATGTAATTGAAATATCTAAATATTCACTCATTTAAAGTCTTCGACTCAATGGTATTTAACATATTCAGAGATGTGCAACCACCACCACAGTCTGAATTTAGAACATCTTCATCACTCCCCCCAAATTCTTGTACCCATGAGCAACCACTCTCCTTCCTCTCACCTCAAGGAAGCCTCCGATCTAATTTCTGTTTCTACGGATTTACCTAATCTGGACATTTCATGTAAATGGAATCATAAAACGTGGCCTTCTGTGTCTGGCTTCTTTCACTCAGCATAATGTTTTCAAGGTTCATCCATGCCACAGCATGGATCAGTACTTCTTTCCTTTTTATTGCCAAACAATATTCCATTATACGGATATGTCACGTTTTGCTTATTTTTTCATCACTTGCTGGAAATCTGGATTGTCTCCACCTTTTGGATATTATGAATAATGCTGCTGCGAAGAGCCATATATATAGGTTTCGTTTTGTTTTAAGTAGGTTTCACACCCAGCATGAAGAACAATGTGGGGCTTGAACCCTAGCTGAGAACAGGAGTCAGACGTGCAACCAATGAGCCACCTGGGTGCCCCGTGTATAGGTTTTTATGTAGATATGTGTTTACATTTCTCTTGGATACGTGTCTAGGAGCCGTACTGCAGGTCACATGGCAACTATTAACTATTGACATTTTGAGGAACTGTCCATGCATCACTTTTGTAAAACGAACAGGCCTTTTGGCTTCATTAGACTATCTCCCGAACCTTCTTAATCTAATTTGTCAAGTGATGTAAGCAGACAGACATCCCCTTCTACCTCAGCTGAAGAGGATGTTAAGAATTCTGCCTCGGGGCGCCTGGGTGGCTCAGTCGGTTGTGCGTCCCACTACGGCTCAGGTCATGATCTCACTGTCCGTGGGTTCGAGCCCCGCGTCGGGCTCTGTGCTGACAGCTCAGAGCCTGGAGCCTGCTTTGGATTCTGTGTCTCCCTCTCTCTCTGCCCCTCCCCCACTCAAGCTGTCTCTGTCTCTCTCAAAAATAAATACCCATTGAAAAAAAATATTAAAAAAAAAAAGAATTCTGCCTCAAAGAGGCCACTAACTTAAAAGCAACGGGCCAGGGGCGCCTGGGTGGCGCAGTCGGTTAAGCGTCCGACTTCAGCCAGGTCACGATCTCGCGGTCCGTGAGTTCGAGCCCCGCGTCGGGCTCTGTGCTGACAGCTCAGAGCCTGGAGCCTGTTTCCGATTCTGTGTCTCCCTCTCTCTCTACCCCTCCCCCGTTCATGCTCTGTCTCTCTCTGTCCCAAAAATAAATAAACGTTGAAAAAAAAAAAAAAAAAAAAAAAAGCAACGGGCCAACCAAGCATCCCAGCTCGTTGAATCTGGAAGGGATCAGGGGAGTCCTCCAGTCCTGTGGCTCTTGGGCCGGTGGAATGTTTCACATGTGGATCCCTCATTTCCACCTCCAGACCTACTGGCACTGAATCTCCAGGGGTGATGCCTGGGAATGTGTATTTTTAAGTCCCCAGGTGATCGTGAGGGTCAATGTGATCTGGAACCACTGCTGTAGTGCTTCCTGCTGAAGGGAGGAGGCTCACTTACTGGCTGAACATCTGAATCACACTGGCACTTGGTTGTTGACAGCCCCAGGGCCCAGCCACCTCCACTGCCCAACAGCTCCACAGGGGTTCTTCAAAGGGATCGAGTTACTCCCTTGCAATCAAGGAAAACAGAGTCTACCTCCTTTATGACAGGTCAGCCTTTCAAAGATAGGGAGTCGGCTACCTGATTGCCCGTTTTTTTTTTTTCCTCTTTCAAGATAGATATGCATATGTCTCCATCCCTAGGCCTTTCTTCTGTGCCCCCTACAGTCTGTCTGTGTTTCTCATCAAATACGGTGGGTGTGGTGGGACACAGGGCTCTAAGTCAGCCAGCACCAGCCAGCATCAGAAGAGCAGAAAGACAGGTACTTCCTGTGGGCATGTTCGTAAATATGGCCAGTTACCTCTTGTTAAATAGCAGCAACCGGAAGTTCTGTGTTCATTCAACCAATGTTTGTGGAAAATTTGTAAAACGAGAGAAATTAATTTGGGACCAGGGAACATGGATATCAAGAACAGCTAGTCCTTGAGTCATGGAGTGTGTGCAATTTTAAAAATTTTAAAATTTTAAAAATTAAATAACTCTAGGGGTACCTGGGTGGCTCAATCGGTTAAGCATCTGACTCTTGATTTTGGCCCAGGTCATGGTATCATGGTTTGTGGGTTTGAGCCTCATGCTGTTGACATGGAGCTTGATTGGGATTCTTTCTCCCTCTCTTTCTGGCCCTCCCCTGCTCATGCTTGCTCACATGTGCGTGCTTTCTCTGCTCTCAAAATAAATAAATAAAGTTTAAAAAAATTAAATAACTCTAAAGTAAGATGGAACATATTAAATGCCAAAAGGAAGGGAAGATGATTCTACAAAGAGCTGGGTCAGGAAAGGTGAGGATCCCCAGGGTGAAGACTTGGGATGGGGAAGGGATTCAGCAGAGGAAAGGAGAGAACAAAATGAGGGGACAAAGATCACAGTTATGATCTGGTAAATACCACTTTGTCATAGCTTATAGCATTTGTCATAGAATTTGGAGGGGAGTAGGAGGTATACTGTTGAGCTGTATTAAATTCCTTTTCATTAGAATTGCTGTCAAATCAGGTATTCTCCCTTCTATATTATTTTTTTGAACTTAAATGCAACTGATGTTTTTTATACTTAAATGTATCTCTTTTACATTTTATTGGGATGGTCTGATCCAACAGTGATAAATTAAGAGATAATGAGATTAGAAGGGAATTAAGGAGTCAGGGAAACCTACTCCAGAAAGAAGCAGGATTAGGTAAGTAATTTTCAAGGTTTCTTGTTTTGTTTTGTTTTTTCCTTTTTTTTAAAGTAATGGGGCACTTTCCACAAACACCAACTATAATCTAATTTAGACACTCAACGTGTAAAAACAGTCAGAAAAAGCAGCTCTTGTTGACACTGGTGTGGGTGCGTTGTCCAGAATCTTCCCCACACCCCACTCTCAGACACCCCCTTTATCCTCTTTCTCCCATGCCCAGCCAGAATGTTTTTGGAGAACCCAAGAGCATCCATGTTCTTTATTCTTTAGCTACTCATGGCCACCTGGTATACCCTGGGACTTCCCAGCTTTGGGTCTCTCTCCATAGGCCCACCACCTTGTAAATCTCTACACAAACCATTGAAAAAGCCGCAAAAGAGGACAAAGCACAGGATGGCGTCACAGGGCACACAAGGAAAGATCTTCCTTGAATTAAAGCACACCTTTGTTGAGTATAGCCTCTCAACCAGTCACACTCCACCCATAGACCCTTCCTTTTTATTTAGTTGTATTAAAATACTTGGCCAAGTGAATTTCAAAAGGACAAATTACAAGAAGTGGCAATGAATGATCACTTAACTACAAGAACACCCCCCAGCCCTCTATACTCACTGATTTAATATACTAAATTCTTCTTGGAGAACCATTTTCCCTGTCCTCATCTGTAGCCTGAAGACTGTCTATGCATCTAAAAAGTTCTTATTGGGGGGCCACATGGAAAGCACGAGAAGGAATGTGACAGTCCCCAGGAGCAAAGACCAGCCCTTGGCTGGCAGCCAGCAAGGAAGCAAAGACCTTAGTCCTACAACCGCAAGGAACTGAATTTGGCCAACAACCTGGATGAGCTTGGGGGGGTGGGCAGATTCCTGCCTTAGAGGCCCCAATAAGTAACATGGCCCTGCTAACATCTGGTTTCAGCTTCCTGTGACCCTAGCAGTTTAGCCCACCTGGATTCTGACCCACAGAATTGTCTGACCCACGGTAATTGTCTGTGCATGTGCTTAACATTCTCATAGAATTATCTTCTACCCTTCTAATCTCAAACATCCAAGAAACCTAAAGATCAAGCCTATTTTATCACATTGAGGATTGCCTCTTTCTTGTCATTCTGTGGCATACACTGGAGGTTTTAAGCATACTGTTTTTGTTGTTTTTTTAAAAAAAGTTTTTTTTAATGTTTATTTATTTTTGACAGAGGGGGAGAGAGACAGAGCATGAGCGGGGGAGGGTCAGAGAGAGAGGGAGACACAGAATCCGAAGCAAGCTCCAGGCTCTGAGCTGTCAGCACAGAACCCGATGTGGGGCTGGAACTCTCATACCGCGAGATCATGACCTAAGCCAAAGTCAGACGCTTAACTGACTGAGCCACCCAGGTGCCCCTTAAGCATACTGTTTTTTCAAAAATGCATTTGTTACAAGATTCTGAAAACGTGCTGACCTCTTTCACCTTTCTCTTTCTCTGCAGCAAAGTTCTAAATTCACCCCATCCTGTGGTCTTTGCCAGAATGCACACTTGCCTCTCCCCTGTCTCCAGCTCTAAAAGGGTCCTGGTGATTTAGCACATTTCACTACCCTCAGGACGTGTGACAGTGAAGAGAAATTATTTATGGGCATGCAAAGGCCAGGGGGTGGGAATTCATTTTTAATGACCGCGCTCCTTCCTTCTAGTTAAAGACATCAATCCTTCCTGCCCAAATTCCCTCCATTCATCATGTTTTCACAATGGCTGACACACAGTAGGAACTCAATATTTATTTGTTGAATAAATGTTTTAAAAGGTCTAGCTTAACTTGTAGAGCTAAATTTTGTACAAGAAATGAAATATGGGTGTCTGAGAGAATAAGACTATTGAGTTTTTGGAAGAAAAACATCAAATTCTTCCTTTTCACCTTCCTGCTATCCAAGCTGTCACCAAGTCTAGTTTTCTTTAAAATGTTTCTAGGAGCATCCTTTGCCTTTCTATTCCCACTCAGTGGCAGACACTGTTGGTGCCAAAACAGTTACTTGTTAGCCCAGGTTCCCTTTCCTAGGTAACACTCTCCAGCTCCAGCTAACCATGATTCTTGGCAATGATGTGGGTCTGTGACCCACGTCCCAGCTAAGGGCACCCAAGAAAACTCTACTGGAGAGTTTCTGGGAACAGTTTTACTTTCTAATAAAAAAAAGGGCATGTGGCAGGAAATGCCCAGTTCTTCCCAGCTCTTATGACGTTCACATGAGATGCGTGGAGCTGCTGCAGCCACTTTGGGCCTAGCATTCCAAAGAGAGACCTGGCAGGCAGGGTGAGGACCAGAATGCAGAAAGATGACAGCACCTGGGTCCTCTGTGATGTCCTTAAGCCATTGAAAAAGCTGACTCTGCAACCCCCGATTTTCCTCCAGACTTCCTGCTTGGTGACATGAGAAGAAAAATCCCTACTGTAAGTCATTTCTATTCATATGTCCTGCTGTTGACATGGAAAGCATCCTAACTGACACCATGGCCACCACCCGTATTCTCTCACGTTGGAACCTCTCCTCCAAATGTCTGTCTACCTTTCCCCCATTCTAGTCCATCTTTCCCAACAACACACTGTTTCAGGGCCAACTCTGGACTCCTGGCTCTCTGATGAGATCCCTACTGTAGCCTCCTTCAACCTACTGCAAACCCGGGCTCTTGCCTGGATGGCAGAGTTCTCCGCAGACGCTCTTCCCAAGCAGACATGCTGTCAAGAACATGCCACAGGCCTCCCTTGCGGTTAGGTCTATGTATGTTGTACCTGTTTCCAGGGCTGCTGTAAAAGGGACCGCAAATGTGGTGGCTTACAATAGTAGCTATTCATTCTCTCGCAGTTCTGGAGGTCAGAAGTCCAAAGTCAGTACAACTGTGCCAAACTCAAGGTGAAAGCAGGGCCATGCTCCCTCTGGAGGCTCTAGGGGAAAACCCATTTCTTCAGCAGCTGTGGCTGCCAGCGTCCCTTGGCTGGTAGCTGCATCTCTCCAGTCTTCAAGGCCAGCATTTCCAAATCTCTCTCAACTCTGCCTTCACGTCTTCTCTCTGTGTGTAAAATCTCCCTCTGCCTCCTTCTCAGAAGGATATACGTGAATGTTTTTAGGACCCATCCACATAATCCAGGATGATCTCCCCATCTCGAGATGCTTATCTTTATAAAATTTTTTTTTAATGTTTATTCATTTTTGAGAGACATAGAGAGACAGAGCATGAGCGGGGAAGGGGCAGAGAGAGTGGGAGACACAGAATCCGAAGCAGGCTCCAGGCTCTGAGCTGTCAGCACAGAAGCCGACGTGGGGCTCAGACTCACCAGCTGTGAGATCGTGACCTGAGCCGAAGATGGACGCTCAACCGACTGAGCCACCCAGGCGCCCCAAGATGCTTATCTTTAATTATATCTGCAAAAATCCTTTTTCCAAATAAGGTAACATTTACAAGTTCCAGGGCTTACTTTTGGAGAGCACCTGTTCAGCCTACTCGCACATGTGTCTGCGTGTGTCACCCAACTCTGTTTATCTCTGGGAAGAGCTCCCTCTTGGAGAGAGCATGGAGGGCCGGTGGGTGGGAGGAAGATTCAGTTTTTAAATATATACACTTTTGGACCATAAGAGTTTTCTTTAAAATTATTATAAAACCCACAACAATTTGTCTCAATTTGCAACATAATTCACATTATCACATGAAATTTTTGTAAAAGACATATTCTATCTTAGGCCAGTTTCCCCAGAAACAGTCCCTGAGAGGAGGATTTACGCCCAAGTAGCTTATTATAAGGCGGTGAGGGGGTGGGGGGAGGCGAACAACAGGCTGAACCCGAGTGAGGACACAGGTTTATGCAACATCCCCTGAGGCTTAGCCTCAGCCCGAGGGAGGCTCTGGGGGGTAAGCTGTACTCAGAGGTCCACACCTCTACTGACAATGGTTACACGTGCCTTGGAATGGAAGAGTGGGAGGTAGCTTTATCTGTAACGTCTTCATTTTAATAGAGAGAAATCTTCATTTTACTTGGGTAATTAAAAACTTACATTTAAAAGATAACTAGGGGCACTGGGTGGCTCAGTCAGTTAAGTGTCCAACTCTTGGTTTCGGTTCAGGTCATAATCTCATGGTTCGTGGGATTGAGCGCCATGTCGGGCTCTGCACTGACAGCACAGAGTCTGCTTAGGATTCTCTCTCTCCCTTTCTCTCTCAGCTCCTCCCCTGCTTGCACATGCTTGCTCTCTCCCGCTCTCTCTGCCCCTCCCCCACCCACATGCACGTGCTCTCTCCCTCAAAATAAATAAATCAACTTAAAAAAAAAGATAACTAGTCATGTATCACCATGTCCTTTCTTCTGTTCCGCTTTAGATATACTTGTTTTCTGCTTGTAGAAAAGGAAGCAAAAGGAGGGTTGAATAATTCCACTTTCTTGGAAAATGTACAACTTCTTGCTTTACACATAGTTTAAAAAGGTGTGTGTGTGTGTGTGTGTGTGTGTGTGTAGTCACGTACACCCAATCTCATTCTGGGCTTAACCTTCGTTCATTTTTGGAGTTCGCCTCACTCTTGCCTTTCATACACCCACCCTCCTCAGTCACAGGTAAGAGCTACCCCAGGGGCACCTAAACATCCAGGTATTTCCCTGCTCAGCTTGCCAAGAGCAACAAAGCAGGCTCCGGAGGCCCAGGTGCAGGTGTCAGCAAAGACACAGGTGCTGGCTTCTAGAAGTGAAAGCACATTGATAAAAAGGGATCCAAGGAGGGGCACCTGGGTGGCTCAGTCGGTCGAGCACCCGACTTCGCCTCAGGTCATGATCTAGAGGTTCGTGAATTTGAGCCCCACAGCGGGCTCACTGCTGTCAGCCAGTCAGCGCAGACTGCTTTGGATCCTCTGTTCCACTCTCTCTGTCCCTCCCCCACTCACGCTCTCCCAAAACTGAATATTTTTTTTAAAATGGGGGATCCGAGGATCTAGAAAAACTCTGACATTAGCCACTAATGTTCTAATTGTGAAACTAAAACGTACAGATGTGCCTTCCCTTCTGGCCTGCCTCCGCTCGTGGCACTTCCCACCGGCAGGAAGCCCCTTTCCCAACCCCCTTGGCTCATCCACACCCTGTCGGAGCCCGTTGGGAGCCCACGGTGTCCAGTGGGCCTTGGTCAGTCTCTACTTTCCCCCAGAGCACTTCCGGTCATCAGGATGCCATCCAGCACTGAGTACCTTGCTACTTATTCTGCAGGAAGTCTTCTTCCCTCCTGGATGCTCCTTGCAGGTAGGGGCCTCAGCGAACACCCCTTTACGTTTTCGTCCCAGGGCGGCACTCTTGTCCCAGTCCCTCTCTCTGACCCTCTGGGGCTTCCCAATTCCCTGGGAGTTCTCTGTCTCGCATCCACTAATCCTCTTCCACCAACTGCCAGCCATCCCATGGGAAAGCTGGAGGGCCGATTTCCACCCAAAAGCCCATCGTCTATCTCTTCTTGGCAATGCCACAATCCACGTGACATTTCATGACCCCCAAGTCAAGAAGCTGCTGTCCAGAAGGAGACAGAGGGAAAATTCTGCCCGAAAAAGACGAAACAGGGACAGCCAGCCACCCAGGGCCCCACTAACCGAGCACAGGGCCAAAGACTCAGAAGTCAGGACTCAGTGACCCGATAAAGGCTTTTTGGGGTCACTGTTTTTTAAAAAATTTTTTTAATGTTAATTTATTATTTTTGAGAGAGAGAGAGAGCGAGCACCAGCAGGGGAGAACCAGAAAGAGAGGGAGTCACAGAATCCAAAGCAGGCTCCAGGCTCTGAGCTGTCAGCACAGAGCTTGACGCGGGGTTTGAACTCACAAACCATGAGATCATGACCTGAGCCAAAGTCAAGACGCTTAACAGACTGAGCCACCCAGGCACCTCTTGGGGTCACTGTTTTTAAATATGATCTCCATCATTTGGGGAAGAGGAGTGACTTATCTGGCGGAACACAGACCATACAAACTAAGCTGTCCTCTGCCAAATTCCTAATAGCCAAGGAGCACTAGAGACCCTCTCCAGGGACAAGAAGAAAAGGAATGTTAAAAGTTCAGGGGAAAGTTCAGTCCAGCCCCGTGGCAAGAAACACCCGAAGAGAAGTTGACTCCTGGTGGAAGTGTCGCTCTGGAAGAAAAGTTGCAGGCACCTAAGGAAATCAATGTCTTGCACAGGTTGATGAGTGTGGATTTACAAGGACAGAATGGAGGTACCTGACCCTCCAGGGATGGTGACTAAAGTGAGGCAAACTCCAAAAAAGAATGAAAGTTAAGCCCAGAATGAGATTGCGTGTATATGACTAGGTACACATATACACAGACACCTTTTTAAACTATGTTCAAAGCAAGAAGTTGTACACTTTCCAAGAAAGTGGAATTATTCAACCCTCATTTTACTTCCTGTTTCTATTTTACTTCCTGCCTATTTTCCATTTTACTTTCTTTTCCGAAGTCTGCAGGAAAGGCGTATTTTTAAGGCCCTCAACTGATTGGACGAGGCCCACCCACATCATGAAGGATTAGCAATCTGCTTTACTTGAAGTCTGCAAATTTGAATGTTAATCATATCTAAAAACTCCCTCCACTACAACATCAAACTGGTGCTTGACCAAACAACTGGGCACCATAGCCTAGCCAGGGTGACACATAAAATGACCCATTACAGCATCATTCTGCAGCTTGTTTTTTCACTTAACATTTCCTGGTGTTCCTTCCCTGCCAGTTTATACAGAATGACTGCATCCATAATAAGGATGTACCATCTTTTATTTAATCATTCTCCTACTGATGGGCATGTATGCAGCTTCCTTTTTTCTAGTACTAATCATGCTGAAATAATGTCCTTGTGTGTGCCTTCTTGTGAACAAATGCATGTGTTTCTCTGCAAGAAGTGGCTGTGAGGTACGGGCTTGCTTAGTCATGGGTAGGAGTGGGTATTTAACAGTTTTAACATTAAAATTTTTTTTAATGTTTATTTATTTTTGAGAGAGAGAGACAGACAGACAGAGCATGAGCAGGGCAGGGACAGAGAAAGAGGGAGACACAAAATCTGAAGCAGGCTCCAGGCTCTGAGCTGTCAGCACAGAGCCTGATGTGAGGCTCGAACCCACAAACTGTGAGATCATGACCTGAGCCAAAGTTGGCCACTCAACCGATGGAGCCACCCAGGTGCCCCCATTTTTAACATCTTTCATTATTTATTCATTTATTATTTTAAATTATTTATTGTTACTGTTTTTACTTTAGAGAGAGAGAGCGAGCATGAGCGGGGGAGGGGGAGGGAGGGGGGGGGAGAGAGAGAGAGAGAGGGAGAGAGAGAGAGAGAATCTATCTTAAGCAGGCTTCACGCTCAGTGCTGAGCCCAACTTGGGGTTGGATCATGACCTGAGCCAAAACCAAGAGTTGGACGATCAATTGACTGAGGCACCCAGGAGCCTCTAACATTTTAAATAGAGATTAGCAACCTGCTTTCTAAAGCAAACCCTCAAGCTTTTAAATGATGAATTTATTTTGATGAGGTCCCAACAGTTCATTTTTGCTTTTGTTTCCCTTGCCTCTGGAGACGTGTGGAGTAAGAAGTTGCTGTGGCTAAGATCAAAGAGGTTTTTGCCTGCTTTCTCCTCGAGGAGTGTGATGGCTTCCTGAATTACATTTAGGTCGTTCATGCATTTTGAGTTTATTTTTGTGTATGGTGTAAGAAAGTGGTCCAGGTTCCTTCTTCTGCATGTTGCTGTCCAGTTTTCCCGGCACAACTTGCTGACGAGACTGTCTTTATTCCACTGGATGTTCTCTCCTGCTTTGTCAAAGGTTAGTTGGCCATATGTTTGTGGGTCCATTTCTGGGTTCTCTATTCTGTTCCATTGATCTGAGTGTCTGTTCTTGTGCCAGTACCATACTGTCTTGATGACTACAGCCTTGTAGTATAGCTTGAAGTCTGGGATTGTGATGCCTCCTGCTCTGGTTTTCTTTTTCAAGATTGCTTTGGCTATTCGGGTTCTTTTCTGGTTCCATACAAACTTTAGGATTATTTATTCTAGCTCTGAAGAATGCTGATGTTACTTTGATAGGGATAGCATTGAATATGTAGATTGCTCTGGGTAGTATTGACATTTTAACAGTATTTCTTCTTCCTATCCAGGAGCATGGAATCTTTTTCCATTTTTTTGTGTCTTCTTCAATTTCTTTCATAAGCTTTTTATAGTTTTCAGTGTATAGATTTTTCACCTCTTTGGTTAGATTTATTCTTAGGTATTTTATGGTTTTTGGTGCAAGTGTAAATGGGATCGATTCCTTGATTTCTCTTTCTGTTGCTTCATTGTTGGTGTGTAGGAATGCAACTGATTTCTGTGCATTGATTTTATATCCTGCAACTTTGCTGAATTCACGAATCAGTTCTAGCAGTTTTTTGGTGGAATCTTTAGGGTTTTCCATACAGAGTATCATGTCATCTGCGAGCAGTGAGAGTTTGACCTCCTCCTGGCTGATTTGGATGCCTTTTATTTCTTTGTGTTGTCTGATTGCAGAGGCTAAGACTTCCAATACTATGTTGAATAACAGTGGCACGAGAGTGGACATCCCTGTCTTGTTCCTGACCTTAGGGGGAAAGCTCTCAGTTTTTCCCCATTAAACGATGAATTTAAAATTCATCAAGTATATATACATTACATTTTAGGGAAAAGATGCTCAGTCATACCACTTAGTGCACTGATGTGTCACTATCAAAACCGAGTGGGACGCGAGGAATCTGACCAAGTGAGAGCACCCAGAGCTGCTAGAACAGACTCAGCGTTGCCCTGAACACCTTGCGGGCCTCCTCTGTGCCTTGATTTGCTCTGGGTTGGAAAAGGGGTGGAGTTACAGCCTGGTAGGAGAAGGGGATGTGTCTGCAGTCAAGGTCATTCAAGGCAGTGGTCACTCATGGGAAAATCTTTTGAATCACAGGAAAAAGACAGAGAACTACTATCTTTGGCACTCAAGGCTATGATCTCAGAACCAAAATCATTATTCTAGAGAAACCGTGGCAATGAAAGAAATGTCAGATGGTTTAATAAGAATAAATATTGGCTCCCTTGTCACAGCAGAAGGTGGTGGATTGTAGATACCACAGAAATTGATGTTATTCCCTTACAAATCCTGTGTGGATTGTTCAAGAGATGGCTGGGAGCCCCTAGAAACAAAAGATGGATCCCCAGAAGTCTACAGAATACAGAAGTTAGTGCAGAACGAGTGGGGCCTGTGTGTCCCCAGGGTTAGGGGACCGGAGGGGTGGAGGCATACCCCAGAGTGGATGTCAGTTACAGAAATGCATCTCAGCGAGCCTCTCGTGATTCTTTCAGGGATAAAATGGTGACATGTTAGGTGGAACAATAGGGCCATCTGAAACTTCTGGCAAAAGGGTTTGGCGTCGGGTTAGAGACTAGAGGAAAAACCCCCCAAACATGCCAAAGGACCATGTCCTCCATCTAGTGTGTTTGACATTGGACTGGAAAGGAGCCATCCTACAAATGAAACCTTCAGAGAAGCCAAAGCTGAGATGATTCTCCAAAAATGCAGGATGATATAACCATGATCAAAAATGTCTCCATAGGCTGGAAGAATGGGCAGAAACTAATAGGATGAGATGAACTGGGAGTCGGTTCAATAACAGATTGAATACACAGGGAGCGGATGGGGAGAACTGACTATGTGCCACCTTACATGATGCAATCTGTCATGGCTGCCCCAAAGTTGATCCAACCACCTGCTGGATGAGCAAAGCCCAAGTCCAGCTGTCAGAGGACCAAGTGCTCACAGGTGGCAGGCTCCTCTCCAGCTTGCTCACGGCCCCCTGATCCCAGCCACCGAGCACATCAGGCTGAGTCCCACAGGCTCCCAGACCTGCGTAGGTCAGTTAGACCCACTGTCATCACTATGTGTCTTCATTTACATTATTTAAACTGATGGTAAAGGCAAAAGAAGTTGTTTCTGGGAAAACTAAGTAGAATGCTTTGAAGAGATTTGACAAAGTGCAGTTGCCTAAAAATAACAACTGTGGCTGACTTAGAAGTGGTGGGGGCTGGAAAAGAGTAAGAAAAAAAATCATGAAATCAAGGATTCGGCAGTGAGATCCCTTTCCTAGACTTTCAAGACACTGCCCCAGGACACTGGTATAGCAACACCTTGGGTGTGGTTTACACAAGAAAGGTGAAGTGAAATTCCAATCAGCAGACCTCAAACTCTAAAAGATGGGCAAATGGATGCGTATTTATATATTTTACATTAAAATAAAATGTGTGGGGGTATGAATATGATTTTCTTTGGTTCTTTTTAATTGGCTTTTCAGTTAACTCTCTAACCACCATACCAACTGCATCAGCTAAAAGAGTTTTTACTGTTATCGCATGGTCAGTTCTGGCAGCAAATTTCACAAGGGGTGCTGATGAACCGGAAGGCTCACTCCAATGAGAGGGGTGAAGACAGAGAAGGCTCTAAGGCCTCAAGGGCACCCGATGGTGTCCATAAGCAGTGATGGGCTCCCAGGCTGAAGGACATGCAACCTCAGAATGAAAAAAGAGGGTCCCTGTCTCTCTGTCTTTCATCCATATGACCTATTCATCTCTGTAGTTTCCCCCTTTCTTTCCAAGAAGGACCCTTTCTGCTCACACTCTAAATTGTAAACTCAAAGAAAGTAAACAAAATACCCATGACAGATGCTGGGCGGACGGGCTTTCATACTACTCAAAACTGCCACAGGTTTCCAACTGAGAAACACGCAATGCGTTTGGCTCCACACTTTTCCCTTGCCCAACCTCTGCTGTGCTTTCAGAGCAAGAGCAAGGCAACCGGGAGAGGATCTTTCTAGCCGATGACCCCAGGGGACCAATAAAAGAAAGTACTATTTCCCTACGATATGCCAAGAGCTACACTCACAACTTTCGAATATATCATTTTTTAAATTCTCAACTTTGAGAGGCTGACAGTGTTCCCACTCATACAGCTGAAAGACGGAAAAACAAAGAGGGGGTACACTCAGTCACTCGGCTGGGAATAAGACAGGCAGGATGCATTCCCAGACCAGACTCCAGAATCTACCTTCTCTTTCCAACACGCTGTGGTGTTTGCAGAGCTGTGAAGAGTTAGGTAGGTTTTCTCATGAAAGCGTCTACGTGTGCACGTGCACATGGGGACAGGGAAGCCTGGAAGATGTGGCTCGACTGGAATGGCATGTGTGTACTGCGAGCTGAGGATACTAATGTGCGCAGGGGGCAGAAAAGGAACAGGGCAGTCCCAACTGCGAGCAAAGAGAACAAGCTGGTCGGCAGTGTTTTGTGGCCAGAGCCCAGGAGTTTATGGGCTGGCCTGGAAGGAGAGAGGTTGCCAGAAAGGCAGGGTCAACCACAAGCCAAGAGGGATCTGCCCAGGGCTTGAACAGGAAAGACCCTTCCCAGAGGTCAAAAGGGTGAAGAGAGGAAGCAGGTGGGTCTCAAGGGTGAAAGGTGAGGCTGCTGGACAAAGGCCCACACACCTGGAGGGGCCAGCAGAAGGGGGGCCGTCAGTGGGGGGAGGGGGGACTTCTGACACAGCCTCTTCAAAGAGCTGAGCTGTGGGCTCTGCCCTGGACTGGACACTGCTGGGCCATGCTGGGGCACAGTGTATCCATGTGGTTCTGCTAAGGCAGGGATTCCCAAAGTGGGCTTGAAAAGGAACCTCTGTGAGGAGGGCCTGGATACCTGTGTGTTTAAAAGCTCTTGAGGGATTCATGCTGCATTCTGAGAAGTGTATGTGTACCTAACGCTGAACCAAAAGGCCTGCAACCCGATTCAGGAAGCATTTACTGGAAGCCTTAGAGAACAAAGATGAACGTGCCCACGTCGAGAAACTCGCAGTAAGGAAGGTAAGTGGATAAAGAAATCATAGTGATCATAATAGGAGCTGACAGACTTATGCACAGAGAATTACGGAAACACAAAGGAAGAGTCTTTCACTCTGAAGGAGTCTGAAGGGCTTCCTGAAGGAGGCGGCCTATGAGCTGACCTAAAGTCTGCCAATACAGCCGCAAAGAGGAAGAGAAACCCATATGCCCAGGGGTACAGTCTGTCCAGAAGAGATCTCCCCTCCTTTAGTCCTCAAGAGATGGCATTCAGAAGCTGACGCTGCTAAAATGGACGGGGGTCTGTTTCCACTGTGGGGAATTTGGGAATGCTCCAAAGGCACCAGAGAAAAGAGCGAGACTGAAGACTTGTGCGGGGGGAGAACTGGCTGAACACCTACATCAAAACCATTAATTCACTTGTCACTATCAGGAAAATTAAGAAAATGTGTTTCTGCCCAACTGGATGCCAGCCACACCTGCCTATCATAATGTCAACATGTGATGGAATAAAGGCCTATCTAGTGATGTGCTGGTAAATGCTTACAACTGGCTCTCTGAGCCGCGGTGGGGGTGGGAGGGTGGAATCCTAATTTCTAGGCTTTGCCAGTTTTCATGGTGCGGTACTTCCACAAACACAATTTCAAGCTACTAATGACTGAATCCGTCACTGAATACGGAGTTGGAAAGAGAGGCACAGAACCGGCTTCGCAAGCTGGTGCACACCACTGGGCCCACTGTGGGTCTTAAAACCCTATGCCATTTCCCAGGATCTCTGGAGAAAAGCCACAGCATTCCTGAAGTGTGTGTGTGTGCGTGTGTGTGTGTGTGCGTGCGCGTGTGCACGTGTGTGTGTCCGTGCGGGAGAGAAGGGGACGAGGGACAATGACGACATGACCCAACACTAATAACACCAAATAGATTAATGCACAAAAATAGGAGGTCAAGAGAAAAAAGTTCAAACATCTGAGAAAGAAATAAAATTAACAAATCAACCTAATGGAAACCAATCTGCACAGCCAGGAAAGCTTTCTGAATAAATGTTCATCTTTCCTGATCTAACCTCTTAACCCATAAAATTGACCTCTTCTAATTAAAAAGACAATCGTGTCCTTATTTTAGTTTGTAACCTTAACTTCCTCCCACAAACATTTTAGATAGGATGCATTCACTCCAGTTACCCATCAAGGTCACAGTTAATTTCAAAGGCTGAAGAAAGACAAGCCACTGGGGTACTTTTCCTATCACAACTTTCATCAACTAACACAACCACAGACATCTGGTGAGAGTGGCATCTATCCTGTTCTTTTAGACACTGGCTCTTGAAACCGTGAATCAGGATCTCCCTTGTGAAAAAGGATTGCTGAGGCCCATCCCCAGAGTTTCTAATTCAGTCCATCCGGGGTGGGGTCCAACAATCTGCATTTATAGCAACTTCCCAGGTGACACCAATGCTGCTGGTCCTAGGACCACACTTTGAGACTTTGGATCAAAGCCATCAAACCACCTTTCTTGAGAAAACCGCGGTGCCCTCCCTTAACAGCCATTTTAATGTGCTGATGGCAAGAGATGTTGCATACGTCCCGTGACCCGTCAATCACTTCCATACATGCACCTGTTTTTGGTGCAGCCACATGTGGCTTGCTGTGAAGGCTAAGTGTGACAGAGCAAACAGAGTTACTGAGTGTTAAAGCCTGTGGGCTGTTTTAATAGGGTCCTTAAGATCCTCAATTGGCACCCTTGTTATTTCATCTTTCATCTGACCACATGAGGTGGGCTGGATGAACAGCATGGCCCCATCTTAAATTCAGGATGTTTAGGGACCCGAGGCGGGGTGTGTGTGTGTGTGTGGGGGGGGGAAACATGAGACCAAGGTCAGGCAGGGGGAGCTGGCAGAGCCTGATGGCAAACCAGGTCATGACCCGATTCCTTACTTTCCTTTAGGGCTCCTGGCCCCTCATCTAACTGGGCCCTGGATGCTGTGTTTTTGGAATTCCAATTTCTGATTGATTAGTACAGTTTTCCATTGTACTCTGTCCCCTTCCTGGCAAGCAGTTACTGCACATCACTGCCCAGATGCAGGCATGCCCGCTCAGAACTGCTGCCAGCGTAGAGGACAGGGGACAGACCGCTGGGGTGCCCACCGCCCTCCAGCAACTAGGTGAGGGCATCGCCTGCCATCAGGCTGCAGAGGGCACAGCCAGAGGGCACAAAGACGTGGCAAGCACCCACTGTCTGGTGGGTGCTGGCACCCCGTGCCCCTCACAAAGAGCTGAACCCACATCTGTCTTACTCTGGCACAGAGAGCCCGGTTTGGCAAGGCCCCTCCGAGCAATGCTAACCGTGTGTTTTTCCAGGGCCTCCTCAAGAAATCCTTTCAGAAATCAGTCCCGCATGTTTAAACAGCTTGCCCGTTTACACCCAAGATGCTGGATGGACAAGAGATGAGTCTGAGAAGCCCACCCTTCTACAGCGCCCTCAAAGTACACACCGGCGAATCTCAGAAAGAAATCAGGTCTTCGAATGTCCCAGTGGGACGTGGCTGAAGGAATTACTCTGCCCACAGCAGTTTGGTGGCTTCAAGGGTCAACATCTCTCAAGGACATCCTTCAGCATTTATTGCGTAACCTTGGGCCAGGGACCTAACCTCAGTTTCCTCATCTGTGAAATAGGGGCAGTCATGTACTTGCCTCATGGGCTTTTTGTCAAAGATTGAGTGTGTATGCACCAATTTCTTCCAAAGATACTTGGCAGAGGGAGGCATAAGGTCTAACGCCAACAATCATGTTGCTCTCATTCCGGGGGACACAGACTGTATGTTGGCCTCACGTATGTCACTTGGAGTTTCCAGTGATATGCAAGTGAATGAAAGAAGAACCTCTTTCCACCCAATGGTCCAGCACGCACACTATTTCTCCTACAGAAAGGGAAAGTGGGGCCCATGCCCCAACTGGAGGGCACAGAAGCATTTGAAAGGGGCCTTGTAGGTCTACCCAGGTCAAACTGCCTTTCAGAGGAAAGCCACAGCAGACACGGTCAGACCCAGCAAGCGGATAAAACAATCATTGTCCAAACAAAGGAAGCACCACTGCCAATCTCACACTTACTTCCAGGACTGTCCATTGTTCGACAACAATAGCATCATAGCCCTGCATGGTTTTGCTATCTTCTGTGGAAACAGCTTCAAAGATGAATACTCCATCTGTCAGGCTGTGTAAGGAATCTGTGGAAAAAGAAAAGAGGCGGGGGGAGTTCTGTAAACCGTCTGTGGCAGAAGCCTTACAAGCAGCAAAAATTTTCACTGCATTCATTAATAATCCCAATCAGAACATCTTTTCAGCATGTTAATTAAAGAAGGCACACACAGCCATAGAGTCTAGCCCCATCAGAATGAATGAGACTAATTTACCTCGCAGTTCTGAATAATATCCTTGATTTTATGAGCCCAAATTTCATTGTTAGCAATCACCATTTGATTTCACGCGTTTACCTTCTTTTTCACGCTCCAACGTCAGGATGCACTGGGGAGAACTTATTCAGGGTAAAACACAGTCATTTAGAGACAGTTTTTAGAAGAAAACTATATTTAGGTGGAAGGTTTTTTTAAGGGGGGGATAGATATAACACAGCAGATCTGAGTTTGTTGGATGCACTCTAGATGCGCTGATTCTTGGAAGTTCTCATGATGTGGACAGCTGTACAGACGACGCTTTAGCTCTTGTCAAGAGGCAGAATTTGAGGGAAAGGGGAATTTTCCCAAATGATTTACCACTGAAAATGTTTCCTTGGGCATTGCTCTGGTCAGTGTGCCAGGTTCTGAGTTCTATATGATTCAATAAACGTACGTTAAACATATAACAGGACTCAAGAAGGATTCATTGTCTTAGGCAGTGAGAGTATAAAGAAAATTACAACAGAGTCCCCGCCACAGCAGAAGACATTAAGGGAGGCGTTTTCTGCCGCTCCTCCTTTTTTTAATATGGCTTTTAAATGCCCTAAATTCATTTAGAGAAGAGATTGTGGGAAAGAGGACTAGACAGAGAAGCAGGTGGTTTGGATCCGTGCTCTATCATGAAAAGTGACGTGACCCCTTTCAGGGACTTGGTCTTTCATCTGTGACACGGGAATGTGTACGCAGAATCACTTCTGGTGCCTAGATTCTAATCTACAAATCAATCACACCATTAGGTACTGAATTGTGTCCTCCCCCCATCCAAATTCACACGTGAAGCATGAACTTCCAAAGTGACAGTATTTGGAGGTAGGGCCTTTAGGGGATTAACTAAGGTTAAATGAGGTCATAAGGGTGGGTCCTAATCTGGTAAGACTGATGTCCTTACCAGGAAAACACCAGAGGGACCCCCCTCCCCTCTCCCGTGTACAGAGGCAATGCCAGATGAAGAAGAGAGAAGGTGGCTGTCTGCAGGTTAGGAAAAGAGGCCTCAAGCAGAAACTGAATTTGCCAGCACCTTAACCACGGACGACATCTAGCCTCCTCAACTCTGAGAAAATAAATGTCTATTATTTAAGCTATCCAGCCTGTGGTATTTTGTTATGGCAATTCACATTAAAACTATCTTTAGTGATATACTATTTTTATTTTAGAAGGATAATTCACATAATAATATGATTTTTTTTTTTTTAACAGAAAGGGAGATAAATTCAGAAAGTCCTTTGTATTACATCGGAGTTCAGGAACTGTCAGCATTTTCCAGAAGCCACAAAGAAAAAGACGGACAGATGTAAACACTTAACAAATATTTAGCTTCTGTCTTCCACTAGACCTCATAAAGACAATTGAAAGGCCATTAAATGAGAAAATTGTTTGCAACAACAAAAATAAATAAATAAATGGCTAAGCTTAACATTCTTTATACGTGTATAAAAAGCTTATGGTGGTTAAGGGAATTTTAACTGTACAATCTTTTAGGAGAGCAATTTCACAAGGTCTAAAGAGCCTGAAACAAAAAAGTCCATATTCTTTGACCCAGAAATTCTACCTCGTTCAGTCTATTCTAAGGAAATAACCACTAAAGCCATCAAATATTTATCTACCAGCATGACTTATAAATTCCTTAAAAACATAAACAATCTAGGGGCGCCTGGGTGGCGCAGTCGGTTAAGCGTCCGACTTCAGCCAGGTCACGATCTCGCGGTCCGTGAGTTCGAGCCCCGCGTCAGGCTCTGGGCTGATGGCTCGGAGCCTGGAGCCTGTTTCCGATTCTGTGTCTCCCTCTCTCTCTGCCCCTCCCCCGTTCATGCTCTGTCTCTCTCTGTCCCAAAAATAAATAAACGTTGAAAAAAAAAATTAAAAAAAAAAAAACATAAACAATCTAAATGCTCAACAATTCAAATATTCAACCATAGAAAAGTAGTCGAATAAGTTAGGAGACTTCCATATAATTAAATACTATGTGGCTACAAAAAAATCATGGGAATGTAATGATTCAGAAACATTCCTTAGAGACAATGTTATAAAGAAGAAAAAAAAACAGGATACAAGCCTGTGGTATGAGCTGTATGTGAATTTTTTTTATGTTAAGAAGGGTTAGACAAACTTTAAGGAAATACATAAAATCTAGCAGCACTTATGATTGGTGGGATTAGGTATAATTTGAATTTTTTCTTATCCTTTTCTACAAGATTAATGCAAGAGTTAACACAAGCATCATACAAACAGACAACACAGATGAAAATGAATTTTCTTTTTCTCTCCTCTACATGGCTCTTGAAGGCAAAGCTAGAATCAAAAAGTTTTAGGAACTATGGGGAGAAAATGTGAGTAAATATAAGCAGAAAGTACCTTCCTTAGAGTAGTCTAAAAAATGGAAGGTAAAACCTCAGAAGAGTGAGCACTGTGTTCCTGGAAGCATTTAAGCTTATACTGAAAACACTTCTAGCTGCTCACTCATTCATTCCAATGCCTACCTAGCATCTATTTTGTGCCAGGTACTCCTGTGGTCATCGGAGATCTTTCAGGCAGCAAGACATATGAAGTCTCTGCCCCATGGAGCTTACCTTGCAGTGTGGGGAGGGAGACAGTGACATAATGTTAGAGGTGATAAATGCTATAGAAATATCAAGTGGGCTAAGGGGAGAGAGTGCAGGTGGAGGCAGTGGTTGGGTATTTTTCAAAACGGGTCTCCTCATTTTGAGTAGAGATATGTACTTAACCATGCAAGGAAGGCTTTTGGATCTTCAGGGTTTGAGAGTTAGGTAGAGGACACACGGCTGGAGTAGGGATGCACAGTGAATGAGGGGTAGCCAAGGACCACAAGAGCAGTGGAATCAGGAGAGAAGAAAGTCAAGACTAAGATGATGGGTGGGACGACCAGCCAACTAGGTGCTTATCCATGTGACTTGTTTGGCCAATGGGATATTAGCAGGTATGATGCAACAAGGGCTTGGCAAGCCCTTGTGGTTAAACTTAACCTCTTCTATCTCTGCCACCACTTTGAGAGGACATGCCCCAGCTGCCCAAGAGCAGCTCAGCTTAGATCAGCTGACCCACAGACCTGAGAGTGAGCCCAGCTGAGATCAGCAGAACTGCCTCATGGAGTTGCTCCAGCCAACCCACGAATGTGTGAGAATAGTACTGTTTTTAGCCAATGACTCTGGGGTGGCTTGTTACACAGCAGTACTGTGGCAATAGCTGACTAATACAACCTAAACCTAAGAAATATGAGACTGGTGTACTTTGGTTGGCCTGGGGATATTCTTGATTATTCCAGAATGATAGAGAGGCATGACCAGCTCAATGACTCACAGCTGTGAGACTAATTCCTGGAGCACAGCAGCCTTGTCCAATACGACGAGATAATACTCCATTTTAAGTGAGATCAATCTAAGTTCATCAACACCATGCTCCAGTTTCTTATTTGTTTCCTAAACTGAGAGTGTGTTATCAAACAGCCTTAGCAAAAGTACTAAGGTTGCCTCTCTCATCTGCTCTGCTAAAAAGCTTTCCCCAAGTGTTTGTTCACTGCCCTCCTAAGAAACGTTTTACAGAGATAACCAGCGAAGAACAGGGCTTCTCTTTAAACCACATTGTAGGTATTTGGGGCCTCAGGACAAGATGAACCATAGTAAAGCTCACTTTTAAAGTTCTGAAGAACAAAGATCCAGCTGGAGCTCCTGCCACAGTAGGAATACCCTATAGAACCACTTTGAGTAAAGCTTTCCCAAGTCCTGACCTGGGGATGCTTGAGACCAGAATACATTCAATGATTCCCTCAGGACTAGACCAATACAGCACAAATCCCCACAAGACTCCTACCAAAACATGTTATCTCCAATCTCCAAAGTCTTTACGTACAAATCTCAATGGAAAATCTCCAAGACTTTAAATTGTGCCTATCATTGCTTTAAGTAATAGAGTACCCAATTTGGCATTAATATTACGATGGTATTTAGCCTGCCGACAGTACCGTGCAGTGGAGCTGAGGTCCAGAAGAGGGAATGAAACACCATAGTCCATCCAGACCATCCCAGCCACTGCCTGGCTTTCTCTGCTTCCTCCCTGGTCACAGGCCTGGGAGGAGGGCTGTGTGGTCAGTGGGGAGATGTATGGCCAGACTTGGGGTGTGAAATAGGAATAAACCAGGTCCTTATTTACCAGCTGCCTCAGCCACCGTCCGCCTTCTAGCCCCTCCGCCCACTGCTCTGCTATTCTGAATCCGGAGTGCTGATTCACCTACTTAACTACAAAGCAAGTTCGGAATGGCTGTCAAAATTTGATCATCTGTAACAGCAAAAAAGCCAATGAACCACGGAGAGCAGACAGCTGGGCTCTTAAAGAACCCCTTGTTTTGACGGCCTCGTCCACTCCGCATCTTCTCATTACCTTCCTGGCTCAGCCTTGCTGTGATGCGCACTGAGCTGGGTATAAATAGGTCTTTCTTACAGTGAAGGCTCCCAATGTAAAAGGTTAAATCACCCTACATCTATGGAAAACACTCCATTATCACTGCATTTTTTATTAAAGTAAAGATGCTTCCCTACTGTGCACAGAGAGCTATTTGCCCCAGTACTGTATAAATATTTGATGCCAGTCTTTTGGCAAAAGGCCACCTTAACATTCCAAGCTTATGATTTTATGAAAAGGAGGTGTGAAAAGGAGATTCGCCCCATTATTCCAAAAGGGAAATTCTGGGAGGGCAACTGTTCTTTCCCTGCAGCCTCTGAGACCTAGCAAACTAAGCTTCAGGCTTATCCTTGGTGCTGTTACCCAAAGTCCAGCTGGAAATGTGCACACCATGACAAGTGGTCAACGTATGTGGTCTAATTACGCGAGATGAAAAAAGAAAATGTCACCGTTCTCCTTTTAACAACCTAGATTGGACTAAATCGTCCCCACTGAGGTAGCTGGCCTAACAGATTTCCTTGAGTCTCTGAGAGCCCCTTCTCCCCATCAGAGGCTACATGGTGCTCACAGCACCCCGTATGTGCCAGGAATGGCACGTCCCGATTGTATAACCATAACTGCACATGTGACTGCTGTCACGATGACCTATGACCCCACCATAAATGTAATCGCCGTTTAACCAATCCTGGCTAATGGTGCCATGTTGCTCCCCGATCATACCGTGCCTAATTGACTGATATTATCAGAAGAGTGAGCAGGTCTACTGCCTTCTCCTTCCTGAGCATTCACAGCTGCTGCTGGCCTGCCTTCACTCCTGCATTCTAACTTTGAAGTGGTGAGTGACCTAGAGGAGGTACAACCCATCTTCAGTTGCAGCAAGGTGAACCCGCAAGTTCGGAGCCATTTAACCAACCAGACGGGGAAGAAACGTTCTGATTGGGTGTTTGCTGGATGTGAGGCACATGCCCAGGCACAGTTCATAGTTTCTCCCTGAATCCCTCCCCCACATCTGCAAGGCTAATCATTCCCTCTTAGTAGGTGAGAAAATGGAGGTCTCAGAAGTTAAATCACGTGTCCATGTTCAAAGGGAATGCAAGGGGCAAAAGAGATCAAAAGTATGATTTGTTCGATTCCAAAGCCTGTGCCCTTTCAGTAACTAACAGGTATTTACTGAGCTAGCAGTGTGTGCTAGTGTGTGCTGGGCGCTGGGGCTCCAGCTAGTGGTGGCGATGAACATCTCAGGTTCCCAGCCTGACCACTACACCATCCTCCATGTCTGGTGTTTTGGGTGCCATCCCAGGGATGTCACAGTGAGACTGGCCTTAGGGCTTCAGTTTGGGGCCAAATCTATGCAGACGCCATGCTTTCCTAGATGGGACAAAAAACACACTTGGAAGCGGAGTAGTTGTATCTATCGACCTAAAGGAGAGTATATAGCAATGAGAAGAAATGATCTGCAACTACATGTAAAACTGTGGATGGATCTCACAAATACAACGAGTGAAAGAAGCCCAACACAAGAAGGGCGTTCATTCACATACTCCATTCATATGAAGTTTACAACTAATCTATGGTGTTTCAAGTTGGGACTATGGTCATCCCCTGGGAACCAGGGACTATGAGGGGCATGAGGGGGGCTTTGAGGGGGCTGGTACATTCTGTTTCTTGATCTGGTGCTGGTTACAGAGACGTGCTCACCTTGTGAAAATCTTCTGGGCTATATCCTCATAACGTGCATAGTTTTCTCGATATGTGCTATACTCCAATAAAAAGGTCATTTGAAGATGTGCTATGAATATAAGGGAAAATGCATCTATGGCATAAGGGAACTCTACCCCCACATTAGTAAGTGGCTCCTCTGAAACAGAGGCCATATCTGTAATCA
Source organism: Lynx rufus (assembly GCF_022079265.1). Lineage (NCBI taxonomy): Eukaryota > Metazoa > Chordata > Mammalia > Carnivora > Felidae > Lynx > Lynx rufus. The sequence goes on along the minus strand of NW_025814867.1, from coordinate 25,268,124 downwards.
GTAGGCCAAACATTCCCAGGCAGTGGCTGCTGGAAGCACCTGGGATTGCCTCATCTCTCTTCCTTTCCATTCTGCCTACACCTAGCTCTTCAATTCCCCGGGTTCCTGTGATACACGCCCGAATACCGGCTTTTCCCCTCATTGCCATCGGCACTACCGAGCGTCATCCAGAAACCTTCATTAGTCACCTTCTGTATACAGCACACGGTGTACAAACACTGGGATGCTAAGAAGTACAGATGCAGAACCTGACCGAGGGTTTGTAGTCTCTATGTGAATGTAGCTCTATGTGTATTCTACTTCAAACAGGTACACTTTGAACTTGTGTATTTTGCAAATATAAAGTAATTTAGGTTATGCTGGGCATCAAAAATGATGATATAAATACTGAATGTTATTTGGGTTTATATGTGGCTGGGGTATCAGGGACAGTCTCAAGGAAGACAATCTATCAAAAGGATAGGAATGGAGGAACATGTAGGTATAATGTGTCTCCTGATGAGATGCAACTTTAAAACCCAACAGCATCTAGAATGTACTGTGGTCGCAGTGCTTAATTTATCAAGGCCTTAGAACTAAATTCCAGTGTACAGGATACAGAGGCTAGAGAAATTAGGTAAATGACATCACAAGGCACCGACCACAGACAAATAATGCAGGACATTCAGCAGTGTACGAGGCTGGGTTTATTTCAAAGAGCGAGGCTTATAAAAAAGGACTCTTTTAGGTAAAACTTGAGAAGTGAGGATATGGTCACCATATGCAGTGCATAATGCTGGACTGGATTCTGGTTCAGACCATCAGACCACTTGCTGCCAAGGACATTTTTGAAACAAATGAAAACATGTTTCATTTTTTTTACAATTTCTTTTGAGAGAGAGAGAGAGAGAGCGCAGGGGAGGGGCAGAGAGAGAAGGAGAAAGAGGATCCCAAGGAGGCTCCATGCTGTCAGTGCAGAGCCTAATGTGGGGCTCGAGCTCACAAACCATGAGCCAAAATCAAGAGTCAGACACTTAACTGAATGAGCCACCCAGGCACCCCCAACTGAAAACATTTGAATGTGGGATGGATAAAGATGATACTGCCAGGGGTGTAAGGACTGTGGGGCTAGGAGAGGGTGAGGGGAGGGCCAGGGGAGCAGGAGAAGGAGAGCCAGCACAGGGCCAAGGGAGGGAAAAGGGAGGTGGGAATAAGGATAGGGCAAGGGCGGAACAAACGACAAGGCCAGCCAGGGGACACAGGGAAGACCAGGGCAGGCAAGGAGAGCTGATGGTGGCAGCCGTAGCATCGATGGCCAGTGATAGCAGCAGGTACTCTGCAGGCCTGGAGGCCCTTGGTGAGAAATCAGGCTCCTGCGTGGGTCTTTAGAGGGTGGGCACCCAGCTCCACCTTGCCCTTACCTCGGACTCCTGTACCTACCCAACTCCTCACCAACGGCAGAAAGATTCCCCTCCCGGCCTCTCCCATCTGCTGGCAACACAGACTCTAGCTTTTGCCTCATCGGGTGGCGTTTCTGTGTGCCTGTCTGCCCTGCTGTCTGACCCACCCCTGGACGCAGCCACACAGGTGGCTGGCAGTCCAGGCCCTGCTACTTTCCTAAGGGTGACTCTGAAGCTCCCCTCCCTTCTCAAGGGTCACCCAAGGCCTCACTGGGAGCCTGAACCTCTTGCCAACACGGCCACCTCTTTTACCCCCTCCTCACATCCATTTTCCCTAGCCTGACCCTTCTTTCTTCCTACCGCTTTCTTGCCACTTACTAGCTGGCAACCTTGGCAATGACTTAACCACTCTGTGCCTCAGTTTCCACAGCCAGCCGTATCACAGGCATAACAATGGTATCTACTTTACTGAGTTGTGGGGATTAGATGAGTTGCTGTGTTTGAACTGCTCAGACCAGCACCAACCCATAGTAACTGCTATGAGACCATCAGCATCATTATGCTTCTCTTTTATCTGTGCCTCTGCTTGCCAGGGCCCAAGGGCACAGCCACCCCAGCTGAAGACACCTGGTCCTTCTAAGGCTTAATAAAAGGTTCCAGAGGAGGAGCTCTGGAGACTCAGCAGAAGCCCAAACTTGAGGACCGTTAAAGTCTTTCCATGTCCCCGAGGGGTAAAGGCTTGAAAACAGGAGCTGGAGTCTTAACTGAACGATTCAAGCTAAAACATCACCCTGTTTATGGGACAAAGTTCTCACGAGTTTTATGACTCTGTGGAAAATATTTCAGAGTATAAATATCCATTTAAGAATCAGGACTGGTGTTTTTCCAGGTGGCAAACAGCTTAAAGATGTGCTTCTAGCTCTGCCAGGTTTACTTGTAAGGACACTAATTATCTTATTAGAAACAGGTTCCTTTTCATAATTATGATTAGCTTGCCTTTTTTTTTTTTTTTTTTTAATTCTGGGAAAAGAGCATATGTATATTTCATCCCTGCCCAACGGAAACCTTGGGCTTTTCCAGAGCAGAAACACCCTGGCCACTGAGCATTACTCCCAAGTCACATTCCCCCCACATCGAACCAGACAGGGTGAAATTGCGTTTGAAGTTTGAGTGGGTTTAAATAAATTTTGTTCTGAGAATTTTGCAGCCATCCCCGAGACTGAGACGTGCAGCTGTGGCCGAGCCGTAGACATGTCATAGCTTGGGGCTCGGCTTCCACAGTTGCACTTGCCAGGGGAAATTTCATGTTCTGTCTTCAAGGCAGGAAGGCAGGATTTACTGCAGCTAAAGCCAAGGGAGGATATAACAGCATTTCCAACACTCAAGTCAAATCTGAAGAAAAAACTGTATGAATTCTCTGTGCTTTTGGACTCAAGGTCAGAGAATGGGGTAGGAAGAAGGAATAGGAAATTATCTTGATTGCCAAAGCCATAATGGCCCAAAAGTTCACACGGCATTGTGAACTTTCAAGGTGTCCTCTCTTGGGGCTCAGCTTGCCCCAGACAGGCTGGGCAGTAGGACCAGAGAAAACTTCCCTTTTGATACCCTAATTCTCTAAAGTGGGGCTGCCTGTGTAGCTGTTACCTTCAGTGCTTTCCTGAACATTTTTAAGATGTTAGTATAACTGGGGCACCTGGGTAGCTCAGTCGGGTAATCATCTGACTGTTGATTTCAGCGCAGCGCATGATCTCACAGTTCGTGAGTTCGAGCCCCAACATTGGGCTGTCTGCTGTCAGCATAGAGCCTGCTTTGGATCCTCTGTCCCCCTCTCTCTCTGCCCCTCCCCTACTTGCTCTCTCTCTCTCTCAAAAATAAATAAACATGAAAAAAAAAGATGTTAGTGTAACTAACTATAGGTTTCCCAGGGTTAAGGATGTATGGCCACAGAGACCCTAAGAGAAGATAAAAAGTGTGGCTGCCACAACCCAAGATGGGTGATGGGGTGTCCTTACAGGAAGCAGGAAGTGAAGGGCTCCTCTCTGGACTCCTCTAATACCAATGAATCAATCAGGGCTGTAAATATCTGCCCCAAGTAGATGCAACTCGTGTTTTATGGTGAATCTCAAAACAGACCGTGATGTTCTCTGGCTTCTGGGACCTCTGCAAGTATGCAGGGCCTCCTCAGGGAGAGGGAGGTTGCCAACCTTGCCGCCAGAGAACTAAATGGACTCTTCATTGGTTGTATTCATGAAATGTATACTCTAGAACTGCATGATACACTACTAGCCCCTAAGCATATACAGTGATTTAAATTTAAATTAATAAAAATCAAATAAATTTTTAAATTCAGGTCCTCAGTCATCCTAGCCACATTTCAAGTGGTCAATAGCCAGGTGTGAGTCATGGCTACCATACTGGACAGCACGGATAGAGAACATTCCCATCATCACAGAAAGTTCTGCTGGATGGTGCTGCGTGACATGTATTCTTAATGAGCCAACCACCTTTCTTAGGTCATTCATCCATTCTACGAATGGTTGCGACCCCTTACACTATCCAATGCCTGCTGCTACTGTATTAACACATTAGCATTAGATATTGATATTTAGACAGGAACAAGGGACTCACATCCAAATTAAGACCCGGCTGTTCTGTACAAAGTTCTATGACTTCCAGATGATTTAAAGTATGTACATTCAGAACTAATACTGATGTCTCTAGTTCGAAAGATGTTTGCTGGCATTTCAAGGATTGAATCCAAACTCCGTTCCTGACTCTGCTAATTCTTGGAGAGAGAACTGCTCAACAGCCAAGACGGCGGTGTCAAAGCCCCCTGCCAGGTTTTGCTGGGATCAACAAATTTGGTGTTGTGTTGCACTTAGAAATCCTGCTGACTGGCAGCCTTCAGGATCTTTACGTGCTGGCATGTTAGCCCCACTCCCCAAACCGCCTCCCGGCTTTGACGCACCCTAGTCTCTCAACCTGCCGTCGTGTTAACCCCAAACCCTTTCTCCGCTTGACGCATTTCCCCATTGTGGGCAGACTTTCTGCCTTAGGAGGGCAGCCATCAGTAGGGCTGTACCCCATGTTATCTCCCTCAGAGACAACGCCTTACTGGGGAGGGGGTACCGGGGACTGTGAGACCCAGAAACAGTGTGTATCTCTACAGAGCTTACAGAAACTAGGCAGTTCAATTCATTTCTCAGTGGTTAATTCCAAGGTGCTGCTACTGATATTTCAAATGGTAATAGTGTCTACAAACAATTTGCACTTTTGGAGCGGCAGGATCCCAGGGGGTAATTAGCGAACGGGGAATAATCTTTTTAAAAGTCTTTACAAGCAACATAGATTGAGGCCACCATCAAAAACAGAACCCCTTTGTTTTCTCTGTCGTGCTAGAAGATACCTGGCCGACTGACTCCTAGAAGAGGTTTAGGGAGCACAGGTGGTGGTTTCTGTGGAAAATTCCTCAAGGTGTTAATTAGAAATCAAACGCAGCATGTTCATCAGCTGCGGGGCTTTCTGAATGGGGCAGGCTCTAAAGATGGTCTAAGATGAAAAGAGAAGCAGAGTTCATGAGGGCTGCCCAAGGTTTGTAACTTCCATACCATTGACCATGCCAAGGTAGAAGACTGCATTCACCAGCATGCCTCCTTTCCGGAAGTGGTCACTCATGTGCTCCAACCAGTTGGCATCCAAACCGCTCACCGTCTGGCCATTCTTGGAGACCCGGAGAGGAATAGTGACCGGATAGTATTGCCGGCACTTCTGATGGCTCTTCGGCTTGTTGAAAAGGGCGAGGATCTCCATTTCTGTTGGGATTTGTAAAGAAGGTGGGAGAGAAGAGGTCAAAGAGTGATAAAAACCTGCCTCATCGAGTGTAGTGAATCTCTTAGGAGCCTGAAGAAATGATATCAAAGGTAAACTTTCTGTTAGGTTGCACTAATGCCAAATAATAAAACCTGATTTCAGGTTCTAAGTTAGGGAGCCTTGAAAGTGACATGGACGTCAAAGGTTGAGCTTCCAATGGCGGGCGGGTGGCACATGGGTTTTGAATCTGGCATGTAATGAATAGCTGTTATCTGGGATCAATTTGTATAGTCAGGTGTTTGTAAGGACATGGTAGACATTTCTAGAAATCCATACAAAGGTGGTTTGGAAGAAAAAAGTGGACGTATTTGGGTAAGAGCTGGTCTTTTTTATAAAAAAAAAAAAAAGGTGAACATACAGAGGCACATAAAAATAAAAATACTACTCTAATTCCAGGAACCTTGTATACCCTTGAACTCACTATTTATAAACTGCAGGGGTGTTTCCTGGGGCCGAACCCATAATACTTAATCAAGTACATCGAAAATACACCACTGATATGTAAAAATAAATATGTTCCCGTAAATGAGGGTTTCTGCCTGGAGTGGTAGGTAGGTGGCACTGGGAGTGGGGCTCTGAGCTTTCCCTTTCCTTCATTTATAGCTCAGTTCTTCAAAAATCAATACTCACTAGCACCCAGAAGCTGACCCGCACCAGCTGTACGTGCTGCTGGGCCAAGAGTGAACAGTATCAGCCTCGAGGAGCAAATACCTGGAATTTCAATCTAAGTCTTGAAGGTCTTTTTCTGTGTTACTCATTTAGTCAAGCAATCAGAGTTTACCCAGCTTAAAAAGCTTTGCTAACACAGGCTAGTCAGGAATAGGCTTTGGTTTCCAAAAATATCTATTGGAATAATAAGAAAATCCCCACCCTTCTTTCAGAGAAATATTTTAAAGGTCGTAAACAATGGTTGACATTAGCAACAAGGACAAAGTATGCTCATGCTCCCCTCAGGAGAGACCTGGCCTAGACCCACGTTCTGGGACCCTGTATCCCCTACTTGAGTACTTCACAATTTTGCAGTGTCCAAACACTTGCTGAATTATTCTTCTTTTAAACAGAATTGCTTTCCTTTATTTAAATAAATGAATTTAAAAAGGAAACTTTGTTTCATGACCATAAGGGAAACAACTACCACTTGCTATAAACAGAAGGGAATGATGAGGCACATTAACACCAAATATGTCCATCCACACAACATCTAAAATTATCCCACACAGGTACTGTATTCCGGGCAAAGGAAGTCTTTTACAGCTCCATCTGAGCAAACACCAGCAGCGATCTCTGGGGAGCAGTGCCAGGCCATGACACTTTGTCATCAACAAGAGTTAAGCTACCAGGGGGGCCATTTCTATCCATCGGATAGAACCAAATAGAAAGAAAGAAAGAAAGAAAGAAAGAAAGAAAGAAAGAAAGGAAGGAAGGAAGAAAGAAAGAAAGAGAAAGGTGCCCATCTTCAAAGATGGCCACCTGGATTTTAAACAACCAAATCTGGCCTATTTATTATTTCCACCCCAAGTTACCTTTCTCAGTCCATTTGCCTGACTCCAGCCAGTAAATGCTTTCCCACAAGAAATTAGGGCTTGGTGTACAGAGGTGGCAGTCAGACTATTTCATGACTTTGAAATACACACTTGAGGAATGGAGTCATGCAAAGAAAGGTCTGCCATGGAGGGAAATCAAGCATTGGACTGGAGCTGGCGGGGACAGGATGTGAACTACATGATCAGGCATTTTCCAGTCCAAGGTGCTAGGTGTCCAAATAAAAGCCACACCTACTGAGGACAAGAGGATAAGCAATGCTTTAGTGAATCCCTGACTTCACCCGGATTTCTTCCAAAGCAGACCCTGTAAGTTTTTGAGTGCCAGCAGTTTATTTGGGAAGTGATCCCTGGAAATCCCTCCCAGAGAGGGAGTAGGGGTAGGAAATAGGGAAGAGAGGAAAGCCAGGGAAGGGTACATTACTGAGCAGGTTACTGCTACGGCCATTGGGGCTCACTCACTTAACTGCACAGAACATCCCTCCGATTGCCTTGCCACGGGGCAAGGAAGCCTGGGCATTTATCTTCAGGGATTGAGGCTACTCCTGAGGTATGAATTCCCTGGGGCAGTGGCCTGCCGGGGCCTGTTCCCATTCCAGACAACGCCTTCAGGCAGAGGCTAAGAAAGCTGTCCTCAGGTGACCCAAGGTGGACCAGAGCACCAGTCACCATAATCTGCTATAGTCAAGCACGAATATATATAGATCAAAAAGAAAAAGAAACCACAACCTCTATATGGAAGAGGTGAGTAGAGAATTTGACAGTGGCCCAAGTCCAAAAATACATGACAACACTTGATCAACCAGAAGAATTCCCCACTTGCATGGTAAGACAGAAACACAACTTTCCCAAATGCGTAAAGAAACAGAAAAAGGGGAAGGCCAAAAGGGGAAGGGAGGGTGCTGGGCGTGAGGTGAAGGGAAGACAGACTGCCCGACGGACGAGGTAGACAGTGTGGTGCTGACAGAGCCCCAGCTCTCACATCAGGATCCTCCCCAGGGAGGAGGGCCGAAGCCAGAGACAGAAATAAATTTTTCAGGAAGGAAACGCTGCTGGAATCAAGAGCCTCCAAAAGATTAGTAGTGGTGAAATATTGGGAGAAACCTGATTTCAGATGTGTAACCCTTTAGTTAACTCCCCTGTCCTGCTGTATCCTTGGCCATGGTCCTCTTTCTCATTACTTACATGGAAACCGGCCAAGAGAAACTGTCCCCAAATGATGCCTTTTGATGTTTTAATATTCTGATTCTCCAACACACATCATCACATGAGCAAGCACCGAGAGTTCCAAAAAGAAGTCCCAAGTTTGTTTAAATTTTCTCAGCTGCTCTGTGACTCTGCCATGACCCCAGCTGGAAGATTTTTCCAGACATGGGACAGAAAGTCCCAAAGGAGGGGGGAAGGCATTGTTTCTGAGAATGTTCTGAGAACAGCCGAAGAATTGGACTGGCAGAGCACCCAAGGAGAATCAAGACTGTCTTGCTTGTATTTTTTAATCTTCCGGTCTTTCTCTTTCTCCCTGACACGGGGGGCTTTGCCTTGTGCCATTTGGATCCCCTCTGTCCAGAAAAGTCCCTGTAATATGATAGGGGATGCAGGTATGTTGCTGGATTGACCTAAGCCAGAAAGTGCAGTAAGCTAGGGGAGGAGAAGGGGGCGCTGGGCTTACTGGGTGCTGCCAGCCTGATAGCCAGACCCACGAAGGCCTTGCTAAGCTCCTCAGGAGCAGGGAAGAAGGAAATTGATGCCCAGTTCTGAGGCCCAGGCCAGGCAGTTGGGATTCAGGCACAGGATGGAAGTCTGTGGTCTGTCTGCAGAGAGACAGGCTCCAGAGAGCCTGTGACTGGCAGGTGGCAGGCAGGCTGGTTGGGTCCTGATGTTCCAAGAGACCTCCGGCCTGGAGGGAAGGGAGCGTGCAGCATCTGGCGTAAAGCGTGACTCCCAGGGCTAGACTGGGAGGAGGAGGAGGCTGGTGAGTTGGCTGGGGAAGAAACATGTGGGAGTCAGACTTGACCCGGTAGCTGCACTGAGTCGGGGCTAAGTTCTGCTGAGGTGACAGGCAGCGGGGCTAAGATGGAAGGTTTGCACAGGGAAGCAGGGCTGTGGGCCCCGTGATGGGATGAGAAGCCAGAAGGGCCTCAGTCCCGTTTGGATTCTTGAATCTGAGAGAAACTGCTTCAGACTTCCGTCAGGCTTGGGTACTAGCAGCAGGACACCTCTGGGCCCGGGTGGGGCTTGTTTGCGGAGGCAAAGTGGGGAAGCCAGGCATATACAGCGCGCCACGGGAATCCCCTGGTCAGGACGGCAGCAGCTACGGGCACTTTCACCTCCACCATCTGATGGGACTCCCCCAACCCCCACACGAAGGGCTGCCTCAGTTCTAAGCCCAGAAGCCTTAAGTGGATCCCCCAAACATCACAAGCTGGAAAGTGGCAAAGCCAAGAGTCTTTCAAACCCCCAGCCCTGGGCTGTTTCCAAATCTAACAAGAGGCTAATTTCATCAGTATACAGAAAGCAGGAGCTGTGGACCACGGGTGGGAGCTCAATAGCTGTTTGTTAATGGACTGAGGGAAAGGCCAAAAGATGGCGGCAGGTGGCAGATTTGGGAGGAGGAGAGCCACAGGGTAGCGCCATTCTGGGGGCGCGGGAAGGCGGGGCCACACATCAGAAAGGCCAGACTCAGGAGGACACCTCCTCTCTCTCCCCACACAAGGAGCCGGCTGCCAAGGAGGACTACTGAATAAAACCCCCTCGGCCAAGGAGTACAGTTGAGGTCACTGGCTTGGGTTTCTGGCTGGCATTTCTGAGCATTTTAAGTGACGAGGCACAGGATAGGAAGGGCAGCGCTTGGAAGATGTTTCAGTATTATTCAGTGGCAGAACAATTTGAATTTGTGTGAACCTTCCTGGCAACAGAGACGCCCAGGGAAGGACAGAAAGGAATGTTGGAAGCCAGGAGACAAGGGACAGGTGGATGTCTGGGTATACCTTCCTAACCTTTCCCAGCACCGGCCTTCCCCACCTGGCCTGTCCATGCTCCCCATCTGCAGAAATGCATCACGAGGGGCCATTCGGAGCAGAGCTACTGGGGTGCTCTGTGTTCACCATAAGGCAGGGGCAGGAGCGGGAAGGGCAGCGTCCAGGAGTGAGGCATGGGGCTGTCCCTGCACCAGCTCAGGCAGTCTCTGCAGAGCAACGACACCAAACCATCAGGGAAATTCTCCCCGACCAGGAAACAAAAGTCAATGATCAGGAAGAGAACCACATGATGGGTCCCCAGAGAGACCTGTATGGGTGAAGGGGAGCATAACCTCTGGATCAGAGAGGCCGTTCAAGAGCCCACGGGGAGGGGGAGGGGCAGCCTGCCCCGTGTCTGGATGGTGAATTCACCGGCAAGCCCCATGTGAGCAGTCGCAGCCTAGACCCGGCTCCCCTAGGCCTCCTATAAAGGAAATAAATTAAACGAGGAGAAGGAGGGGGAAAGAGGGTGACTCCCTCTGGATTTTTTTTAATTGTCTTGCTGTGATTGCCTATTTAAGCCCACCTGGCAGAAAGAGGAGTAAAAACACTTCACCCTCCTTAGGGGGCCCTGCGAGAAAGGCAAGCTGAAAGCTGAGCAAGCAAGCAGCAGGGAGGGGAAGCTGGGGGGATTTGGGAGGAAGGGTGATGGTGCAAGGAACTGGTAAGACTTCTCAGGAAAAAGATTTAGGAGAGAGGCTTGGGTCAGGTGAAGGCCATGACCAATGTGGGCAGGGTCCCTACATGTCCGGCCTTCGGGGAGGCTGAATGCTCAAGCTAGGAGATAAAACGTCACTACTTGAGAGCATGGAAGGTGACTTTCCTCATCTGTGAAATGGGCTAATAATAGCATCCGCCATCATAAAACTGTTGTTGTGAGGCACCATCAAGATGGCTCATCGGAACTTAGAACAGTTCACCAGAGAGTTACCACCATCATGACTGTCTATCCCCAGCAAGGCCATATATGTGGCCAATAACCCCTGCGTGTTCATTAACTGATGGAAAAAAATCCAAAGGCTCATTTGTTCCACACGACGAAGAACAAAGGATAGCAATAAGCTGCCTAAGTTTCAGAGAGACCCATGGCCTCATGAGCAGAGAGATAAGAGCCCAGCTTTGTGTGTAAACAACAGCCAGCCAGCTGCCCACTGAGTGAGATTAAAGTGGGGTACTGTAACACGCCCCTCCCCCATGGCTGAAATTCCCCTCCACTGTTGGCCTGACCACTTCCAGACACATCCTTCTTTAGCAGGATCTGGTTTGCTAGTAAAGAGAAGGGACTTGAAGAAATGAGGCACAGGCCAGGACACCTTGGGTGCTGAAGGGTCTTTATGGGTTCAGCAATGGAGGGGGCTCTTTGGGTGAGGGAGACAAACAGCCATAGGCCAGTGGGAGGCACGTGGGGGAAATGGTCCTAGGACAAGTCTCCCCAGTTTAATTCTCCCTGGAGTCAACCAAAGAGGGCAGGAAGTCTGGAAGGAGTCTTGGAGAAAGGTGGATTCTAGAGCAGGAAATCTCAGAAAAGTCCTGAGGGGAATTTCGGTATTGAATGCCTCCTTTCTCAAAGCCAGGGCTCCATGCAAAGGTGGAGGCCAGTGGTCAGGGCTACTGAGCCTGTGTGCCAATAATAACAGCTCACACTTAAGAGTCAAGCAGTGCTGAGTGCTTCAGATGTACATCTCGGGGCGCCTGGGTGGCTCAGTCAGTTAAGCGTGCAACTCTTGATCTCAGCTCAGGTCATGATCTCACGGTTCGTCAGATGGAGCCCCAGGTCAGGCTCTGTGCTGACAGTGTGGAGTCTGCTTGGGATTATCTCTCTCTCTGCCTCTCCTCTGCCTCTCTCTCTCAAAATAAATACATAGAACGTTTTAAAAAATGTACACCTAACCTTTCAATATGAACCTATTGTTCCATCTCTATTTTCCAGGGTAAGAAACTGAGGCACAGGACGGTATCTTGTCCAAGACTGCCTAGGTAGAAGGTGGCAAATGCAATGTGAGTGGGGTCTGGTTTCTTAACCACAGTGCTGCCTGTCTCCATGACTCCTGGCCCCTTCTTCAGAGGTGCTGGCTGTGCCTGCCCTGAACTCTCACCCTCGCATGCTCCTTCGAGGAGGTCGGTCTTCCTTCTGGGGATTCAGAACAACACATGCAGCCTAACAGCAATGAGAAGATGGGAGGTTTCTGGAATAACGCTTGGACATTCATCAGGAGGCACACACAGGGTCTAAATGTGCTCTCAGCTACTCTGGAGGGAGAAGTCTACCTCAAACAGTGTGAAAAGTCCCATAGCTGAAAAGCCCTACTTTAGTACATATTTAAGAAGGATCCAGCCATAATATTAAACAACAGCGATAACATATCCCAGAATGGAGGCAGTGCCAATCTCTCGCTCTAAATCAACGTTGCAAGTTAAGTCCAGAATGGCCCACCCCGCAATTTTCTTTCCAGGAAGTACTGACCTAATATAACAAAAGAAACTGTTCCACCTTCTTCTAGATTCTCAGCGCATAAACTGTTCCTCATCATTAAGAAGAGGCTAATTTCAAGAATCAGGAAATGAATAATAACATGAACTAGGAAGATGACCCAGACAGGCCCCCTAAAGCCTGGGGGTCTCCTGGAAGTCTTTTTACCAGTGCACCTTCTGAAGGCTGGAAGAGGCCACGCAGCTCAGACAGGTGCCTGGCTCTTGGGAAATGGCTGGATGCTAGATTTCTTGGAGAAAGAAAAGGAAAGGGAATTACAGGGAAAGGGAAAGAAACTTCACTCACCATAAAGTGAGGGCCTCAGTAAATCTTATTAGTCTATTAGAGTAGAGAGGTATAACAAGATAAGTTCACAGACCAGATCTGCCAATTTCCTAGCCTGGGAGAAGATTTACTCTCTAAATCTCAGTTTACTCAGCTGTAAAATGGGCAATGATACTACAGCTCACCCACATCACACACATCACCACAACTAAGAAATGTTGGCTGCTATTAATAAGTGTTGTTCTTTGAATTTGCCAACCTAAAATGCCTGCTCTAATGGCCGTTACAATGTGATTAGGAGGATTCACATATTGGTGGCCTCTCTTTGGCAGTGTTCTCTCCACACTGCTGATTTGTCAACTATACGCCCTGCCTGAAATCGAGCTGTTTTCAGTACCTAGTGAGTTGAGTTCAGTACCTAGTGTGTTTCCTGCACAATTTGTCCTTAACTGGCTTTCTTGATTTCTTTCTTTAGGCAGATATTCAAAATGAGGGGACCAAAAGGGAGCATACGTTCTGCATTGGTGCCCAGCATCTTAACACTTTTCCTGTGCTAAGAGCAGGGCAATTCAAGGGTAGCACAAGAGCATGGGGCGAAAATCCCTTAAGTTCTAGAATCTACTTCGAACGTGACATGTCGGAGCGACCAGAAGGCAATTCCGTGTGGTTCTGCTCTCCCGGAAGTCACAACTTCAGTACGCAATCAGTCAGGAGGCCCGGAAAAATGCCTGATGAAGTTTCCCCTGTGCGATGGACTGCTGTCTCTACACTCTAATTCCATTTCTTTTTCCTAAAATGCCGTGGGGACTACTGAAAAGCCGTTAGCCTCTCTTTTAAGTGGTTGCTGACATACTTACTTCCCGAGAGTGGCTCCTCACCAACTTCCAGCAGGTCACCCTCCGGCCCATCCAGAGTCTTGCTCACCCCGTGTGGAGAAAATTCTGCTCCGTCCCCCTCTCCTGAGGGCAAGCTGGGTTGCTCAGCGATGGGCGTCTCCCCTCCTGGGCCCTGGCCTGGCTCCCGGCTGCCGTCCATCCCCACGGGAGCACCCGGGTTCTCGTTATTCTCACACCTGCCCGGCTCCTTTTCTGCATCTCTGGCGTCCACTGGGGGGCTGCTGCCTGCCGACCTCGCAGGGCAATGGTACTGAGGTATGACGCCGACAAATTGCAGGCCCTGACTTGCAGCCTCCTGGATCTGTAAGGCAAACAAAATGAAGGGGACTGAGTGAAGGGAACTTTATTCTATCAAAGGGGGACACGGGCAACATCCAAAACGTCTCACTGGAGGATTCTGAGGATAATTCAGTTTGAACATGAAGTCTCTCAAGGTGGCAGGTGTCCCATGTCCCTCTAGGCAGTGGCCACACCCTAACCCTGGCCCGCCTGGGGACAGACAGCATGGGGCTTGCTCTTTTTAATTATGAAGCATATTGGGGGCGCCTGGGTGGCTCAGTCGGTTAAGCCTCCCACTTCGGCTCAGGTCATGATCTTACAGTTTTGTGGGTTTGAGCCCCACATTGGGCTCTGTGCTGACAGCTCAGAACCTGGAGCCTGCTTTAGATTCTGTGTGTGTGTCTCTCTCTCTGACTCTCCCGTGCTTGTGCTCTCTCTTTCTTTCTCAAAAATAAAACATGAAAAAAAATTATGAAGCACGTGGCTAAATAGGGCTGGGATTACCTCTCTTCGCAATACCGCATTCGTCCCTACTGGTTATTTTTTCTCTAAGAGGCTGAAAGAAGGTTCCAAAGGATGAGTTGAAACAAAGAGTTTGAAAGAGGAAGTTCATTTTGGTAAGAGTTTATTTTTTCGTTATTTTTTTTTTTTTCTGATGAATCGCCTACTTCCTGCCAGCCAGGCTACTGTATAATCCAGTATGTCTATATAGCCATATACTAACTACCAGATGACATTTTATGACCCAAAGAGCTTCCTCTTTTAAACAATTGTTTTGGCAAAGAAGGGCGGAGGTGGGGGAAATCATCACTGCGTGGAGGCTGGTGTGCACATTCCCCACAGCAGGGAAATCTGACGGACAGACACCTGTTCCTTGGTGCCCCGCAAGCCAAAGGCACCTGAAAGCCATGCTGGGCCCACAGGTGTTGCTACGGCTGTCTCGTGATTCTGCAGGCTACGGGATACACCATCCAGTCTAGGAAACAGGTAACTTGCTTCTCACTTCCTGAGCCTGCAAGATGGGGGGTGTTGGGGGGGCTAATGACCACACAAAGTACTAAGGCACTTTAACTCTACACTCCCTGACAGATACCCCTGGGCAACTGAATGTAATAGTTGTATGTGAAAGAAAAATTGAAAGTAACAGTCTAATAAAATCAAGCAAGAGCCGACCCAAACTGGAAAATCGGCTTTAAGAGACATCCTGGGCAAGGATGCTCAGGTCATTTTACAGATAAATCAGGAAGTGAAGACCTCAGAGTTGTGTAAGTCTTAGTCACCAGCCTCTGAGTGGATGACCTCAGAAAATCTTGAGGCCTCTGTAGCGATCATCCACTGTCATTTGAGAATTAGTAAGAAACCCCAGCATGGAGCTACTCTTTCTAAGGGAGAAGTAAGCTGTGACCACCCTCCTTGGATGAAACGCCCTAACTTTAAGCCGAAGGTCATTTTAGTTCAACAATGCACACTCTAGAAGGCAATCTACAGCAGTTACAAATGTACCATCCAGTCTTTCTATAAAGTCTAGCTTTTTCTAGAAATAATGACAACAACAGTAGGGATTACCGTCTACTGTAGACCTACTAAGTCCCAGACACTGTACTAGGCATTTTACATAAATCGTCTGTTTAATCCTTCAAACTCACCACATGGTATCATTATCTCCATTTCAGATGAGGATACTGAGGCCCAGAGACATTACGGTCATAAAGTAAGCAGTGAGTAGCTGAGGTTCAAAGCCAGGTCTGACTCAGACCCAAGTTCATTCTCAATCACTAGACCAAGTGGATGCCTCTCAAGGCATCATCAAGTACATATGTGTTCTCGGACATGTATGTGTCCACACATATGCCCGTGGCTGGCTCAATTCACTCTTCAAAAGTTAAACAAAAAAACTTAAAGTCACTCCATCCCATTCCGAAAATTCATTTTGACCCATTAATCTGTGATAGCTGCCTGCTTCTAGAAACTGTTTTGGAAAGCTTCTAAAGGAAGACACAGGTACCAAAGTTTTAAGAGAAAAGAGTGGGAGATCATTATTACCAAAGAACCTGAGGTTAAGGGAAGCTACTGCATATGAAGGCTTGCTCTGAGCCTCCTGGCAACATAGGGAGAGCCATGGATTTTTATAATCCTTAAATGAAATGAGGAAACATGCCAGGTCAATAAGAGAGAAGCATAATTTGCTGGTAAGGAACAGAGAAATTTGTCATATGACTCTTGCAGAGCTATGGAGTCAAATGGGTCTTCCTTAGTTTTAGAGAAAACGAAGAGACATTTTTCTTACATCATTTACATACTCTTAACCCTTGATAGAAGGCGAGGACATTGTGCTAAAGCACAGATCTTCGACAGTCCTTCCGTGTGGCTCTAACGTGATAGAAGCCAGATAACTGAAGGCAGCTGCGGCCGATGGCAGCCCGCTGAGATGTGTCATGCTCGGGGACGGGGCCACTTCAGCACTAACTTCCCCAATTCCCACCGTACTGGAGTGAGGTGGCTTGTTCTCGTCTTAAAAGTTTGTGAAATAATTTCAGAAATCACTTGCCTATGCTTCTTCCCAACGGTTGGGAAAGTGGCTTTTTAAAGTATTGAACGTGTTATGCACATCCTCAGGGCACTGAATTTATAGTAGAAGTAAACGAAAACCTAGCTGCCACAATTTTCATACGTGGGAAAACACCACTAATAACTTCCAGGGGTAGCTCCTACAGGAAGGACAGTGACCCAGCTCCCCTCAAAGCTGCACACCTCTGTTTCAGCCGGGTGGCGTTCCCTTTCATGAACCGCGAGTCTGAGCCTCTCCATTTGCCACCGTGCTGCAGGAACAGGTGCACTGTTGGCACCGCCTTGCACACGCCCCCCTTGCACACAGCCCCTGCTGCGGGTGTCTCACCACACACAAAACAGCTATGACTGTTGAAGTATTAAAAGCTGGTCCCACCGGGGGCTCAACCACAGGCCAGTCTCGACTTGAGTCATGGGGTTTGGAGGCAGAAAGGCTTGGCTTGAAGCTCCAGATGTACGACTCTGGAACCAGAGTATGTTATATCACTTTCTATGCCTTAGTTTTCTCATCCACAAAAGGAGGGAGATCCTACTTCTCTTGCGGTTGCTATGAAGGTTAGACGTTACATACAGCAGGTGTGCCGAAGGACAGGCACAGAGAAGGCACTCCTGACCATCACTATTGCTCTACCCTCTCTCCTCATCGGTCCTAGGCTTCTGTGACCCTGCTGACTGCTGACAGTCATCCAGAAGAAGGAGGTGAGGACTCTGGACACAGGGCATTATCCCAAACCTCTCTTTCCTTACTGGGACTTGAAATTGCGAGAGGCTTTTCATTAATCAGACATGTCCCTTCTCTCCCAACTAACTGGACAACCATACTCCTTTGCCCTCCTGTACCTCAAACTTATCCTCTACGCCAGGGGTTCTCAAAGTGAGAACAGCATCAGCATCACCAGGGAACCTGTCAGAAATGCAAATTCCCAGGCCTTGCTGACTTCAGAAACTCTGAATCAGAGCCCCTGGGGATAGGGCCCAAAGCCTTCCAGGTGATTCCAATACACCCCAAAGTTTGAGAATCACTATTCTAGAATATGCATTTCATGAAGTCTGGAGTTTTGTGCGCTGCTTTGTCCCTGGTGCTAGAATGATGTCTGACATACAGGAGGTGCTCTTTAAGTATCTGTGGAATGAATGAATACATTAAATAATGAGTGAATATGTATGTCTCCTCTCCCAGAATGAGCTCCTTGAAGGTAGAGATGGAGACTGATTAATTTTTCAGCTCCCGGATTCAACTGTATTAAGTCCCAACACTGGCCTAGACCAACATTGCACTTAGGTGCTGGGGATACCAAATGGGGCACCTGGGTGGCTTAGTCAGTTAAGCATCTGACTTCAGGCCAGGTCATAATCTCATGGTTCATGAGTTCAAGCCCTGTGTCGGGTTCTGTGCTGACGGTTCAGAGCCTGGTGTCTGCTTCGGATTCTGTGTCTCCCTCTCTCTCTGCCCCAACAAAAACAAAAACAAAAATAGAAATCCTTACTCTCAAGAAGATTCAGCTAACTACTGTAAACAGCTTTGAAAAACAATTACAGTAATGTGGCACAAAAATGCTTATTTTATAATGTTATATTAAAAAAATCAAGATTCTGGGGTACCTGGGTGGCTCAAGTCAGTTGAGCTTCTGACTCTTGATTTTGGCTCAGATTATGATCCCAGGGTTATGGGATCAAGCCCTGTGTCAGGCTCTGAGCTAAGCCACTGAGCGTGGAGCCTGCTTAAGACACTCTCTCTCTCTCTCTCTCTCTCTTCCTCTCACAGGCTCTCTCTCTCAAATAACAAAAATAAAAAATAAAACAAGATTCTAAATTTTATAGACACAGTATCATGACAGCTATGTCATATTTCTGAAGTGTGTAATTTTTCAAAATTTATCTGATGAGTATGCATATTACTCTAAAAATTTTTTTAATGTTTATTTTTGAGAGAGAGAGCATGCGAGAGAGAGAGAGAGAGTGGGGGAGGGGCAGAGAGGGAGACACAGAATCTGAAGCAGGCTCCAGACTCCAAGCTGTTAGCACAGAGCCCAAAGTGGGGCTCAAACTCACGAACCGCGAGATCATGTCGTGAGGTGAAGTTGGATGCTTAACTGACTGAGCCACCCAGGTGCCCCTGCATATTACTTTTATGCAGTAAATACTGGAAAAATTTCTCATAGAGCATGTTAAATGTAGGAATGGATATAAAGGTACAGAAATGACAGTGATTATTTCTGCCTTAAGGGGAAGCAGAAAAGTTTCTGACAGGTCAGGGCTATAACAAATGAAATAATGTAATACAGTAGGAAGAGGTGAGGAGTGTGACAGAATCAAGAGTGTGTACCTCTCACTTTACACTTTCAAATTCAATTTTTTTCTCCAAAATACTATGCTAGACAAACTCTATCTGGGGACCAAATCTGCAGGAGGCTTTGAAGGATGAATAGGAGTTTACCAGACAGGTGAAATCAAGGGAGAATGGTAATGCAGGTAAAGAGAAAGAAGAATCATCATGGGCAAAAACTTGATAGTATGCAACAGCCTGATGTATTGAAGTGATTTCTATAAATATTTCTGGATCATGACAGGAGAAGCCAGGAATGAGGGTGAACTGGAAATCACAAGGGCCATATGGTGGATGTCACTGAATACCATGCCAACAAAGGCTCTGACTGCACCCTGCAGGCCAGCATATCCCCCACATTTCGCACTATAGTAACTCCAAGGGCAGAGAATAGGGGTCTGAGGGCAAAGCACAAGATTTCTTTGAATGCTCATCTTTTATCTTAAACATTAATGAAAATTTTATATCCTGCACCATAGTACTGTAGAGTACCAGAACGTCTAAAAAGATGGCAAAGGTAAATGCCTCCCTCCCCCCGTCCCCAGCCCTTCCAGAGAAGTTCGCGTCTCAGGCATATGAAACATCTTTGTGCATAAATCTTTGCAGCTCTGCTTACTTCCTTCAGGTGGATTCCTGGAAGAGGAATTAATGAGTCAAGGGATATTAACTTTTCAAAGGCTGGCTACAGGCTGCCAAATTGTTTACCAGAAAGGGGGAGTAGTCCTTTTTAACCAGAGGAACCACATTTAGATTTTATAAAGATCGATATTTGGCTAGACCCTGAGGGTCTTGACTCTTCTTAACTCTAGGACAGCACTCTCTTTTCTCTTTTTCTCTCTTAAAGTCATTTGACTGTGTTTGCCAAACAGATTCCTGTTTGTTTCGCATTTACTCATGTATTCATTTGTTCATTCACAACCTTTCTTGAGCAGATCTCATGAGCATACTAATGGCGGGCCCTAGTTACTGCTCATCGGGGTTCACCCTCAGCCACCTGGTCTCCTCGCGCTACACTCCCTGCAGTAACCTTCTCCACTCACTTGGGTTTAGCCACTAGTTATGTGTTAATTATTCCCAAATTCAGACTCTCCAGCCATGACTTTCCTCTGGAGTTCAAACCTACACGGCCGATGATCATGGCTGCTGGGCCCACCACTGCCCTCATCTCTCCAATTGGAGCCACAGGCATTTTCCTTAGCTCTTGCCTTTCTCTAACCTTGTGTATCTGCTCACCACATCCTGCCAGATTTCTCTCCCAGTGTTTCTGAAATTCCGCTCCCATTCTCCACACATCTAAGATGGACTTACTTCAGGTACTCATCATCTGCTGCTGGACACCACTGTTCCTCCAAGCTACACCAAGTCTTCATGAGCATAGGGTCAAGTCAATATGGAAGATCAAATCACGACCACCCGGGTCACCTTGTTACAGAATTCCCTGCAAATTATCACGTGCGCCTATAAAATTTCTCTAACAACTGTGATTATTAAAACAATAATTGTTAACATTGTACAACTCTTCCACAAAGAATTTAACGTGCATGATCTTAGGCTCCAAAAGAATACCCTACAGAAAAGGAAACTGGTTCCGAGACAGTTATGTGACTGGTCAAACCACCCAGGGATAATCACTGGCAAAGTCTGGATTCAACTCAGCATCCTAAAACCAACGTGATGCTTGCACCTTTAATGAGACCACTCTTTCTACTTCATGTCATCCAGCCTGTGTCCAAGATACCAGTTTAAACTGAAACACAGCTTCACCCACCTTCTTATTTCTGCTGCATTTAAGAACCACCACACCCCCCGATACTTAAAGGAGTAACCCTTGCTGGGTTAGGCAGCAAAAATTAAGTAACACCATTTTCAACTGGTCCAAGACTTCATTCAGCTGCTCTGTAATGAGTAAGCACAAATTTGATAGTTAACTCTATTTTCCCAATCTAAAATCAGAGATTATGATGTGAAAAAGATCTTTCCTTCCTTTTTAAAGACTTATTTCTATAAAAAAATCTCAACTCATTGTAAAAAATTAGAGCTTCTATTTAAAGAATAGCTTTCATGAAAAATAACAACATGACATTGGAATAATCTCAGAAAACTGAGACAGAGAATCTGTTACTCTACTTTCAAAATGAATACCATGCTGCTAAAGATAAGTTCAAGTATATGCAGGTCTTAGCCCTACCATGTGAAAGTAGAGCGTTCCTACGAAAACTTTTAGAAGCCTGAATGGCATAAAGTGAAGAAGGAATTATCATTAATTTCTATGGAAAAAATTTTGAGCATTCCCAGATCCAAAAAATAACCTCTCTTAAGCCTTTCTGATACCTTAGGAAACATTTTGCTAACAGATGCACAAAATAAATCTAGATAAAGCACAGATGCTCATAGACATAGTTCAAAGCTATGGAGGCTGGATACTGAGATGCTGAGCGTCATTCCCCAGGGAAGGAGCTTGGTGGGGCCACTGTTGCTGCCTGGGGTACGTGCTGCCTCTGTAATGGCTTGCTGCAAAACAAACGCTGAATGCTATTTTTGCTTTTTGCCTTTTTTCATAAAAGCAAAAATCCTCATTGGATTTCTTTCACTTGGTGAAAACGGGTACTAAGGTAGGTTTTTGTACAAGGGAAGCTGCATAACATGAACTCTTGAAAAGCAGGGGATACCTGCACTCTATCTAGTACAGGTGTTTGTGTTTTAGAGAATAAGTATCAGTCAGGGTGAAACCAGTTACAGAGAAGCGGAACGTGGATCGGATTTTGTAAAAATGAAAGCTATATGTCACATGGAGAAAGGAGCAGAATGGGCTTCTGCTGACAGGTCAGTAGGAACTGGAGTGCCCACAGACCATACCAGACGGCATGGGTGAAGGGTGAGAGACAAAGACCATTCTGTCTGAATCTAGTGAAAGAGTTGCCATGGGTCAAATGGCTAAACTATGATGACCAGTTGCTTGGTCAAACTAGTCTAGACGTTGCTGTAGAGAGATTTTAAACATGTGACTGACACCTATAATTAATTGACTAGAACTAAAGCAGGTTACCCTCCATAATGTGGATGGACCTCACTCAATCAGTGGAAGGCCTTAAATGCAAAGACTGACTTTTTCCAAAGAAGGAATTCTGCCTTTAGACAACAGCATGGAAAATCTGCCTCAGTTTTCAACCTTCAGACTCCAGACTGCAACATCACTCTTACCTGAGCCTCCAGTTGGCAGGACAGCCCTCCAGGTTTCGGACTTGTCAGTTCCCAAGACCCTTAAACTCAATCAATTTCAATCCCAGTATCTCTCTCTACAGACAGATCAATCAATAGACAGATAATCCTATTAGGTCTGTTTCTCCAGAGAATTCAAATTCAGGGGGAAAACAGGGAAAGGGAGTGAGGTGTATAAGACAGCACAGGGCAGGCTGATAAAGGTCTTTAAATCTAAATCTGACTTGGTGTGAAATGAAGAGATGCCTAAGAGCTCCCAAAAGGCAGTGAGAGAGCATGTGCCCCCAACAGAAACAACACCACTAGGACTTAATCTGGCATTGAATCAAGGTCCCAGGGGAGAGAGTGAGGTATGGCAAGAAGGTTACCAGTGGTCACTGTCATCAGGTAAAGGAAATTTCCCCACCACATTTTGAAATGAGGGAAAGTAAATCCTTAACCGGTAGATTTAACTTCTACAAGTTATAGGCAGTTTCTAACTTTCTGATGAACTTAATGGAATGGCTATAATTCATTAGCTAATTTATGCTGGAAATCAGAAACTCACTGAATTTTTAAAAATGTAGAGGGGCACGTGGGTGGCTCAGTCGGTTAAGCGTCCGACTTCAGCTCAGGTCATGATCTCTCAGTTAATGAGTTTGAGCCTCATGTTGGGCTCTGAGCTGACAGCTCAGAGCCTGGAGCCTGCTTCCTGTGTCTCCCTCTCTCTCTGACACTCCCCAGCTCGTGCTCTGTCTCTCAAAAATAAATAAATGTAATAAATAAACAAATAAATAAATAAAGCAAGCCAAGAGTGACGATTTAAATTTAAGTTAATTCAAACAAAATTAAATTAAAAGTTCAGTTCCTCAGGCCACATCTCAAGTGTTCAATAGCCATTCATGGCTAGTGACTATAGCATAAGACAATGAAGATACAGAACACTTCCATCATCACATAAGAAGTATTATTATGAGCATAATAGACCATATAAAATACTGAATAATAGAGGGGTGCTGGGGTGGTTCAGTTGGTTAAGTGTCTAACTTTGGCTCAGGTCACGATCTCACGGTTCGTGGGTTCAAGCCCCGCATCAGGCTTTGTGCTGACAGCTCAGATCCTGGAGCCTGCTTCGGATTCTGTGTTTCCCTCTCTCTGCCCCTCCCCCACTCACACTGTCTGTCTGTCTCTCTCAAAAATAAATAAATATTTAAAAAATAAAAAAAATACTGAATAATAGAAACAGTTTTCAACAATGACTTCAGGGGCATGTAACAATAGGGAAAAGAGCAAGAGCCACACTCACACACACACACACACACACACACACCCCAAATTTACCCTAGACCAGACCACTGCCCACTCTGACCCCTCCCCCATAATTCATAGGCCACCATTCTGCAACAGCTGACATTTTAAAGTCTTTGGGGATTTATGAAATAGAAAGGCAACCTACAGAGGCATGCACTTATGTCAAGACCAGGCACAAAAATGCTGTTCTGAATTGCACAGTTACACATGAGTCTTTACGGTGAATATTTTATCATACACACACAACCCTTCTCATCTTTTGTCACCTAAACTCTTGTACAGCTTTCTGAGAAGAAAGGTTCAAAAATAGCACGGGTTTAAGCTCAAGTCTGAAGATGCCTTGAGTTCGGATGTGTTAACGTTTAGCTTTAGAAATTGAAACCTTTACTAAGCACTGCTGGGAGTTTAGCTCCATTATCATATAAACCTGCTGGTGTTGTGGTTTTCTCCTTTAATGACCAGGAGGTCTTAGAATGAGCCCTGAACAAGAAGTCTGAGACATACAGCTTCAGACCCAACTCTGCAACTCACTAGTTTAGTTACTGGTCAACCCAGCTAATCTATCTGAACCTCAGTTACCTCATTTATAAAATGGGGTTAATAATACCCATTCATTCATGCCATAATGCGATACCTTAGTATGTGCTAGGCACTAGGAGCTTGGGAAACAATAGCGAGTCAAACAGGCACTATCCCTACCCTCTTTTTTTTTTTTAATTTTTTAAAAAAATTTAATCCAAATTAGTTAGCATATAGTGCAACGATGATTTCGGGAGTAGATTCCTTAATGCCCCTTACCCATTTAGCCCATCCCCCCTCCCACACTCCCCCTCCAGTAACCCTCTGTTTGTTCTCCATATTTATGAGTCTCTTATGCTTTGTCCCCCTCCCTCCTTTTATATTATTTTTGTTTCCCTTCCCTTATGTTCATCTGTTTTGTCTCTTAAAGTCCTCATATAATGAAGTCATATATGATATTTGTCTTTCTCTGACTGACTCATTTCACTTAGCATAATACCCTCCAGTTCCATCCACGTAGTTGCAAATGGCAAGATTTCTTTTTGATTGCCGAGTAATACTCCATTGTATATATACAACACATCTTCTTTATCCATTCACCCATCGATGGACATTTAGGCTCTTTCCATATTTTGGCTATTGTGGATAGTGCTGCTATAAACATGGGGGATGCATGTGTCCTTTCGAAACAGCACATCTGTATCCCGTGGATAAATGCCTAGTAGTGCAATTGCTGGGTCGTAGGGTACTTCTATTTTTAGTTTTTTGACGAACCTCCATACTGTTTTCCAGAGTGGCCTCACCAGCTTGCATTCCCATATCCCTGCCCTCTTGAATTTAGTATGTGTCCAACTCAAAGGGTAACTTCGAGACTCTGGAAGAGTTAATGTGTTCAATCCTTCTCAGACTATCTATGCTCAGTTTGAGGGACCACCCCTTGCCCTGGCAGGGCTGGGGTTGGGGGGGAAGAGGTGCCTTTATTCTTCCTCTGCTATTAGGGGTGATTTGGTGGGAGGCTTGGAAAATTCTGAAAGAACCCAGAAAACTACAAACTCCCTAAAACAAAAGGAAGAGGTGGAGCCCAGTGTGCTGGTGGTAGTAGAGAATGGATCCATCCTCTTTGGTGGCTCCCTTCAGGGCAGGCATTTCTGACAAAAGGATTTTTATTGGCCTTCATTATCTGTGTTAATTGACTCCTTTCATATAGAGGGTGCCTATAATTTCACAATTCATTAAAATTATAGTGCATGGGAGTTAGAAATCAGTAGAACAGAGAGATGTGCTGTTTAATGCCTATTCCTCAAAGATCTTCAATTAGCTATTGGTGCCTCCTGAAAACCAACCCACTAGAAGACTCCAACTTGTCAAAAGTCTAAGTCAAAGATGCAAAAGGGAGGTACACAAGGAAAGGCCTACATACGAGGAATGACTCAGTGGGATCTCAAATAGCAGCCAAGTGGCCTCAAATAGGGCCAGAGATGGACCTTAGGAAGACCTGGAGCCAGTGTCTTCAGCACAGTCAGGAAACTTTCTCCAAGTTTTCTCCCTACTTGTCTTTATTTGTTAGCATCATTCTTCTTTCTTATTTAGGACAGATTTTCTCCGTGTGGCAGGAAATAGGATCATTGTCAGATTCTGAGCTTTCTGCTTACAGTCTAGCAACTAGAGATGAAGTGTCCAAACTTCCTAGTTACACATTGTGAAAGATCCCAGAGAAGGGCTCTGATTGGTCCAGCTTAGGTCAGGTATCCACTTCTGGGCCAGTCAGCTCTGGCCAGGGGCAGGGTAGCTCCCATGGAAGTAATACAGCTGGATTGTTGGAACAAAGGTTAGCAACAGGAAGAGGTAAGAAAGTGTCATAGATCATGTAGAGAAGAGCAAATGCTCATTATGCCTGCACAGAAAATCCATAATTACAAAAGCTTACATTTATTGAGTGATCACTGGTGTGCCACAGACTATTTTAAGGGCCTTACAGGAGTTAACTCATGTAATCCTTATAGCAACAATAATAGATTTTCCTTTTTAGCCCCATGTTACAGATTAGAAAACTGAGGCACAGAGAAGTTGCACAGGTTGGCCTTGGTCACACAGCTAGTAAATGGCAGGTAGCATTCAAACACAGGCAGTTTGGTTCCAGACTCCTACCTATTATACCATTCAGCATTATATTGTCTATACTATATGCTATACTCGAATCCACATTTTGAAATACCAGGGCTAGATCATGAAGAGTGTTGAATCTTTAGAGTCTGGACTTTTTATTCTGTAGGCAATGAGGTACCATCACGGTGTCAGAGCAGCAGTGACATAATCATGTTTCTCCCAAGGAAAATTAATCTGTCCACAGGATGTAGTACGAATCGAGGCAGGGGTTGGTGGTAACAGAAATGAGCACACAGGAGGCAAAAAGAGTGGTTGAGGGCCTGGGAGTCACCGCAGAGGTTGTGGGAAAGGTCATTAAGAGCTACTTTTGCCTGGGAAAGGATGTGAGTGAAAGGTGGATGGGAGACCGAAAGTAGAGACAGCAGTCTGTCGACTAAAAGGCCTTGTACCACAGGACTCTGATGTGTTAAACAACTGGCAATCATCCAAACAAGAACACTTTGAAAACAAAAGGTGAAATTATGAATAATAATGCTGTGATAACAGGGATGAGTTGGAACTATCCAAGGGAAACGAGGCACATGGTCACCTAAACATGACCAGCAGTGAAGACCCAGAAAGCTGCTTTAAAGAAGACTCGAATGACCTCTTTCTCATCCTTCCCTGCCCAACATGTGGTCTGCTTCTTCCATCACACTCCTGGTATTACATCCTTGGCTTCCTCTGCCTGGCCCCTCCCACAATGTCAAATCCATCCCATCAGTGCAGGGTCACAACAAAGAAGGCTTAAGGTCTTCCATCTAGACCACAAGTAGACACTGTGCTGACCTGTAATCCCTCCTTCCACCTCTAGCCAGCGCTCCTGTCCTGCCCCTGGGTGACCACCCCCGCACCTTGTTCAGACCTCTCTACTTTCCCTAGCCTTTGTTCTTTTACCATTCAAAGTTCCTCCCCTTTCGGTCTAAGCAGAACCTTCTGTTTGAAATGCTGTTCCACCCACTCTCCCCACGACAGGATTCTCCTTGCTACCAGGATCCCCTCTTCCCATTTATGGCCCTCCCTGAAATCCCAGTCTAAAAATGGTCACCTGGACATATTTCAGCATTATCTCTTTCCTTAATTTTTATCATATCCCTTATTTCTAAATGTTTTCTTACTAACTTAGTGTTTTTCCCAGTTGAATGAGAACTCTGTGAGGGCAGGAATGAGTTCTCTGTGAGAACTCTATTTTGTTCCCTACTATGTCCCCAGCATCTGAAACAGTTTCTGGTACCTCGTAAATCCTCACCAAATGCCATTAAAGGGAAGAATAGGAAAGAGGTGAAATTTACAGCATCTCAGGTTACTTCTAAGTGGAGCGTCTTTGACTCTACAATTTCAGGAACTATCCATCTGGGACTAATATTGTTTTACAAATAACACTCATTTGAGATTTTGAAAATCTGCACATCATTTGTTACTCATCTCATTTTAACAGTGAAAAAAACCTGAAGCCTAGAGAAATTAAGGGGTTACAAGTCCAGGAGTACATCTTAAGAAAGCAACTGTTAAAATAAAATTACTTGCAACCCTTGGGTTTCCAGTCCCATCTCTTAACAAACCAGGTCAATCTTCCCCTCAGGCAAAAGAAAACATATAGTAACAAACAATTTGCTCATATCAGTGCTTCTTATCAAGGTAAAAAATGCCTCATAACTGGGCATTCCTTGGAGCCTTTTTTCTTAAAGGAACTACCTAACACAAGATCATGCATTTCTTTAAAAAAACAAAATGAAACAAAACAGCTAGAATTCAGAATCCTGGAGCCGCTGAGGTTGACAATCCCAGTTTTATACTTTGGTAATGCCAGTGACCCTGGCATTTTAGGCTAGGGGCAAAGAACTTCAAAGGCTTATTAAGACTCCTGAGAATGTTCTGGAAAACCAGTTTTAGAGTCTTCATGGAACTCAAATCTCAGCACCACAGTTAAATGACTGAGGCAAAAGAACGTAAGTTTAAAGAACTTTAACCAAGAACAGATGTTTCCTTTCACACCACACTGCTTTAACATCCAGTATTTGTGATTTTTTTCCCCCAACCATTCCCTGATTTACATAGGCCTTCAAAACATTAATGAAAGGCACTTTAACAAAATGTTGAGATGGTGTGGTTGGACAAGTGCTATCCTAGTTTTACCTCTTGGTTAAAAAAAAAAAAATCCTTTTCTATTCCCATGACTTCAGACCAACAAAAATATAACACGGTCCTAATGGCATTTGAAACCCCCATGGTAAACAGAGCAGTTAAACTAAGTACTTGGGGATGGTTTTCATTACAATGTGCTAAAGAAATGAATGTTTTATTGTTCCTTTGTAAATACCCTGGAGAACCTTGGGACGGTTCTTCTGGAAGATGGAAATGATTTAAGAGAGTTTCAGATCTCACGAAGACATGTGATCTCTGTGAGTAACAAATAGGATTTATTTTGAAGGGGGAGGAATGGAGCTTTGCATTTACAACAGTTGAGAATTACACTTAAAGATTATTTTCAATGTCCAATGACCCTTATATTCAATATTCAATTCCACTTCTTGCCTTCCTTTTTATTTTTTATGTATTCCATATTTGCCCTAGCATGGTCTCAAAGTTCTCTCCCACTAGAATGAAAACAGCATGTCTGAATTCATGTATGTGGCAGATTGTGCGTTCTATGCCACAACAGTATTTCTCATTCCAAACTATCTGCTGGAACCTTGCCCCTCCCCCATCAAGAAGTAGAGTCTATGCCCCTCTACTTGAACCCGTATGGTTTTGACCAATGAGTGAGGTGAAAAGGGTGCTATGTGACTTTTGAGGCCTGGTCGTAAAAATTCCGTGAATGTCCACCTTGTTCTCTTGGGATGTTTGGTCTTAGGACCCAGCCATCCTGTTTTGAGGAGTCCAACTCCAAGAGTCCAAGAGTCTGTGGAGAGGCCTGTAGCCAGCAACAACTTGTCAGCCATGTGAGTGGCCTTCTCGAAAGTGGACCCCCAGCCACTGCCAAGCCGCCCGGTTGACATCGCATGGAACAAAGATTAGCCACCCCTGCCAAATCCTGCCCAAGTTGTAGATTTATGAGCAAAATAAAAGACTTGTTTTATATCTCTATGTTTGGGGGTAGTTCATTACAACACAGCAATTTACAACCTCTTAAAATACAGCAATCCTCACCAACTCATACCCATGGGAAGACACCAGACCATAGTAATGTCTTAAAGCAAAATCTCCATCCTTCATGAAGGATGCAGTTGGCAGCACTCTCAATATGCAGAAATGTAAACAAGGATAACACGAATACTTCCAAGGAGTGGGCCTCGAGGGATACGCTTTAGTCGAGAGGTAAGAACAGTTTGTAATTAGCTTCTCAGTTTGTGACGATGATGCCTCGGAACTGCTACCACTAGGCAGGTACTCTGAGGTAAGCATCGCCCCTGCAGCGTGCCTTACATTATTAATCGGCTGAGCAAACCTACAGACACAAGCTCAGTTCTTGTTTATCACAAGTTACAAATGTGCAGAATGTGAATTAATGATGATGTTTTACCATTCAAGAGCGACACAGACTAATGCCCACATTCCCGGGCACCATCAGAGTCGGAAGGGGTTGTAGAGACCTCTGTGCTTGAGGCGTAGGAAAAAAATCCATCTGTGTTATTCTTAAGGTGCCATAAAGAGAATCTTCCATTGCCCTCTGGGGAGTGTCTCAGAAGGGAGTCAGAGTAGCAGCTACATCTCTCATTCAAAACGGGAAGTCATTGAAATCAAAGTTTCTACACCAACTGAATGATAAAGAGTTCCAACAAAAACTAACTTTACTTCTACCAGGAATATATTTAAACATTTTCTTTTAAAGTTTCTTCCATGTTTTCAGGTATTTTCTTTTGATTTCTACTCCTTGTACCCTCCATATCCCAACCTTCTCCTCTGTGAAGAAGCTTTCTTTACAAAAGCTTCTTTGACTGCCTTCTGCTCAATAAATCAATAATATCCTTATCACTCCACCAGTAACATCCTTACTGCCTCCACCAATAACCCTACTTAAAGAAACTGTGGCGGGGGGGGGGCGCCTGGGTGGCTCAGTTGGTTGGGTGTCTGACTCTTGGTTTCTGCTCAGGTCATGATCTCACGGTTTGTGGGTTCCAGCCCTGCATTGGGCTCTGTGCTGACAGCTCAGAGCTTGCTTGGGATTCTTTCTCTCTGCCCCTCCCCTGCTCACACACTCCTTCTCTTTCTCTCTCTCTCTCTCTCAAAATAAATAGATAAAAACTTTAAACAAAGAAAGAAACTGTGGTATATGTATACAATGAAACACTACTCGACCACTGAAAAGAAGGAAATCCTACCATTTGCAATAACATGGATGGACCTTGAGGGCATTGCGCTAAGTGAAATAAGTCAGATAAAAGAAGACAAATACTGTATGATATAACTTATATGTGAAATCTAAAAAAGTCAAACACACAGCAACAGTAGAATGATGGTTACCAGGGGTTCAGGGTGAGTAAGGGAAATGGGGAGGTGGTGGCCAAAGGGTACAAATGTACAGTTATAAGCTCAATACATTCTGGAAATGTAATCACACCATGGTGACTATAGTTAACAAAACTGTACATATTGTATAATTGAAATTTGCTAAGAGAAAAGATGTTAATATTCTCATCACAAAAAAGAGTTTCAGATCTCATGAAGTGATGTGTTAAATAACCTTAATGTGGTAACCATTTCACAATATGTAGGTATTTCAAATCATCATGTTGTACACCTTAAATTAACAAAGTATTGTCACTTATATCTCAATAAAACTGGAAAAATAATAATATCCCTACTACCCCACTACCCCCACCAATACACCAGCTCTATCACTCCCACCAATAAGAGTGCTAAACAATAACATCCCTAATACCCCATCAAATTACCTACCCATCATCCCCAGCTACCTTTTCTTTTTTTTAAGCTTATTTATTTATTTTGAGAGAGCGAGAGAGAGCACACACACGAGGGTCAGCAAGAAGGACAGATAGAGAATCAATCCCAAGCAGCCTCTGTGCCATCAGTGCAGAGACTGATACGGGGCTGGATCCCACAATGTGTGAGATCATGACCTGAGCTGAAATCAAGAGTCAGACCTCAACCGACTAAGCCACCCAGACGCCCCCACCAACTACTTTTTCAATACCTAAGAATACTACTGTAAGGCTAACAGAATGAAAATACAGATTGGGAAGTAACTAATTAGATGGGAAACTTTGGTTCTATCTATTTTCACTTATTGCGTAGACTAGATGTGTAATAACTGGTTATGAAAGTACTTTGGCCTTTTGTCCAAATATACATATCTTGTGTTACTTTTATAGATTACAGCACCACCCACAGAGTGATAATCTCTCTTGTTCTTTAGTCCTGTAAACACTTAAGTCAGAAGTGATCCAATAAGTGAATCATTTGAAGTTTGGATTTTCCTCACAACATATTTTCTTCACTGGAATCTTAGAAGGCAACTTTTATTTCTAACCTCATAAAAAGAAAAAAGAACGTACAAAAATAATAGCCCTGATTTAAATTCCAATCACAGTTATTAGTGAAGGGGGCAAGACGAAAATAGTTATCACTCAACAAACATCGATTTACTGGATGAAGAGCACAGGGAATACTAAAATGAGCCCAGCAGAATTTACAAAATGAGGATGTGTGGTGCTAAAATCCAGCATGTCACCATCATAAACCTGAATTAGTCAAACAAGCCTCTTTGATGAGGGAGAAATAATTCAAATAATTCTATGGCTTTACCATAGAATCACAGAATATTAGCGATTATCCATGTGCAAAAGCCTGATCTGACAGAGAACAAAGAATTCAAGAAAGTGATGTGCCTTGCCTAAATGACTGTCAGTTAAGCAGCAGGTTTCCTTTACTGGAATCAGGAGAAAATTCTGGAATTTTTGTGTCCAAGTGCTTCCCACCACCACCACCACCCGTCCCTCCCCACACCATGTTCCACTGCTGACTAATCCTAACAGGACTGGCTCTCTGAGTGGAAATTCTCCCCAAAGGCAGAAAGGAGAAAACCTTACATGGGTTGTGATCCTATCGTACTGGCTCTCAAAGACCCTCAGAAAACATTCCACATAATCTCAAACAATAAAAGCGAAACCTTCCAGTTTCGGGGGAAGATACAGCAATCAGCTTAACTGCTTGCCAGGATAAACCCCACTTCTCAGATGAGACATCCCACCCTCCACATGCCGTGAGGTTAGTCCAAATTCCCACGTTCATTGTCTGTGCTGGAACCCACACAAATCTGGCAGACAGGAGGTCTCACCGAGCGGGGACATTCAGCACCTCTGAACAACGCAGACGGGGAAGTTCAACCTGTGCTGTGAACCTGTCAGCTACCACATGTGTTCACTGACGGTGCATAATTAGCACTCAAAACATGTTCCATCTCATAAAGAAAGATATATATATGCACATATATATGCATGCATGCCACTTTGGAAACTTTCCTGGTGATAACAGCAATTTCCATATTTGTAAATGTGTCTGCTGAGAAGTATGAGGTAGAAATGGGTGACATATAACCTTCACAAATCACTTCCAGAAAGAGTTTACTCAACAGGTTTCAAACACCCTGAACTCTGGAAAAAGCTACTGCAAGTTACAGGAAAAAGAAAATGCATGAACGTCTGTCTACTTTATCTTCATCACGTTACCTCTGAAAGTATCTGTCTACACAACTCTGAATTTCTGTTCAAGCCTCAGAAATCCATGGGCTTTCACTTTTTCATTCCGTAAATATTCACTGAGCATCTGCTATCTGACTTACACTCTTCTAGGCATGGAAACGAGACAAGAAACAATGAACAGAATAACTAAGTAACAATAAGTAAAATATCTCTAGGAAGCAAAAAGAGCTACAAATGAGAGAAATAGAGAAGCGTAAGGGGAATCACTTTTAAAAAGAGTGTAAAAAATCACTCTTTTACAAATGGTGGGCAGGGTGGTTGGGCTCACTGAGAAGGTGAACTTGAGCAGAGATCTGAAGGAAGTGAAGAAGTTAGCCAAGCGGATATCTAGGGGGAGGAAGGGCCATACAAATGATCTCCCCTGCTGAGAGTTAAACCAGTATGCAATAACCAGTATGCAATAACATGATGATCCCCCTCCAAAGGAGGCTGGAAGGGGAAATACACAGCCCCACACATAATCACATGCCGTATCTCCTGGACACATCCGGGGTTTTATGCCCGCAAATGTTATTTCTCAGGAAAGAGGGAATTACTTCACACGCTGACATAATTTTACAGAGTCTCTCACAATCCAAGGACTCTCTGCCACTTTGTTTTGAACAACAAAGCACTTATGAGGGTTTATTAATTAAAACACATTGATCTAAGCTGGTTTGGGACCTTTATTAAAGTCATCTGATGGACTTAATTCTTTAAGAGGAGGGAAACACATTTAACAACAATTTAAAATAATTCCTATGGAGTGAAATAAAATTTTGGGTGCTGCAGTAAGCATGCTTCTTAAAGAGTGCATTTAAAAAAGCAATATAAATATTCTATACACAAATGAAAATAAACAAACTACCAGGACACTGATGGAGCTCATGGGGGGGGTCAGCGTTGAGCAAAAAATGCCATTTATGAGAGATTCTACTTGTATAAAGTTCAAAACCAGGTGAAGCTAACTTTTGGTGTTAGAAATTAGAGGCTATCTTTGGGGAGGAAGTGGGGGGAGGTGAGGGGAATGGCCACAAGGAGGGCTTTGGGCTGTTCTATTTCTCGACTTTGGGTGCTGGTTACCCAGGTGCATTCATTTTGTGCATACTCACCGACACTTATGATTTATGTTCTCTCCTGTATTTACGCTATCTGTAATAAAAAGAGACTTTTTAAAAAGGGCAATGCAGAGTAAGGGGGTGCTACCAAGATTTCTCCCGCACATCTGAGCAGGATAAGAAAACACAACTATCCTTGTGTTAGATGAATGAGTATTTTTGACTGAGGATAGAGTTTCTAGTGATAGCATCATTCATGAATTTTTAAAGTGCTGAATTCCAAACAATTTGGATGAAAGTACATACGATGAGCTGAAACCTTACTTTAGATGCCCCAAAAAGTCACTCTGGTGATGATAAAGACACTGAAGGCAAAGATGCCTGAAAAGCGTAGGAATAAAATTGTTTCATGAAGTGTAAACATGGGGAAAAAAGTATTATTCCCAAGCTTATATATTTCATCTATTTTTAAAAATGCAGGTACAACTAAATTAATACTTCATTTTATAAATAGAAATTTAACTTTTCAAATATATTCCTAAAAGGCTGTAAACTGGGCTCCAAACTGTGTTCTAGATCTTTCCACAAGGAAAATTTTCTTCAGTTATACAATATATGCTATCAACTGATACTGCTCCTTGCTCCTTGTGGCTGACAAGACTCATAACCACATTTTTTTGTGTCAACTAAAAACACATTAATCCATGCTAAAAACACATTAATCAACTAGAAAACACGGAGAGCCAAAACTGTTTAAGTATAAATGAACCCTACAGAACCATGCTGTTCACGACAGTAGCCACTGGTCACTGTGGCTATCGAGCACTTATAACGTGGTTAGTGAACTAAGTAGCCAATTTTTTTATTTTATTGAATTTTAATGAACTTCAATTTATTATTTTTTTTTAACTTTTATTTATTTTTGAGAGAAACAGCACGAGCAGGGGAGGGGCAGAGAGAGAGGGAGAGAGCAGGCTCTGCACTGTCAGTGGCGATCTGGATGCAGGGCTCGAACTCACCAACCAAACAGTGAGATCATGACCTGAGCCAAAATCAAGAGTCAGACACCTAAGTAACTGAGCCACCCAGGTGTCCCAATTAATTTCAATTTTTTTTTAAATTTTATTTTTAATGTTTACTTATTTTTGAGAGAGAGAGATAGAATGTGAGCAGGGGAGGGGTAGAGAGAGAGGGAGACACAGAATCTGAAACAGGCTCCAGGCTCCGAGCCGTCAGCACAAAGCCCAACACAGGGCTGGAACTCACGAGCCGCAAGATCATGCCCTGAGTCGGACGCTTAACCGACTGAGCTACC
This sequence comes from Lynx rufus, assembly GCF_022079265.1. Classification (NCBI taxonomy): domain Eukaryota; kingdom Metazoa; phylum Chordata; class Mammalia; order Carnivora; family Felidae; genus Lynx; species Lynx rufus. The sequence continues at coordinate 25,233,246 of NW_025814867.1, read as the reverse complement.
CAGGCACCCCAGCTTCAATTTAAATTTAAAAATTAAAGCAGTAGAAAATATTTTTTTCTGTTACACAGAACTTTATTTTGTTAAAAAATTGTTTAACGTTTATTTATTTTTAAGAGAGAGACGCAGTGTGAGTGGGGGAGGGGCAGAGAGAGAGGGAAACACAGCATCCAAAGCAGGCTCCAGGCTCTGAGGTGTCAGTACAGAGCCCGGCATGGGGCTTGAACGCACAAGCTGTGAGATCATGACCTGGGCTGAAGTCGGACACTTAACTGAGCCACCCAGGTGCCCCTACAGAACTTTATTTTGTAGGACATTTCTCTTTAACTGTTAGTAAATGTAGCACCCAAACTGACATGTGATACACACATTTCAAATATTTCATTTGTAAAAGTATAATATATAAATATATACATGTACATATATAATATCTCATTACAAATTGAAAACAGAGTATTCTGGATGTATTAGGCTAAATAAAACATATTATTAAAATTAATTTCACCTTTGTTTTTACTTTTTTTTAACATGGCTACCAGAAAACTTTAAATTACATGGGTGGCTGACACTGTATTTCCATAGCACTGCTAAGGGATAAAATGCCAGTTTTGATTAGTGACTATAGGGGAGAGATAAAAGAATGAGAAATCAAAGCTGGAAAAACCAATATATTTGAAGATCTGATTAACAACTATGGCAGAGTGCAGGGTGGGAGTGGGGGAAGAAAGCAGAAAAGGAGAAACATGCCCAGGAAACCAGTCCTTTTAAAGGACCGTGGTCAGATAAGCCGGGACTGACCCAGACAGAGCAAACACTATCTATGAATTCCACAGCTGTCAACAAATCCAATGACCTAGTTTTTGCTGACTATGTGTTAGAAGATTGCTATGTCTGTTATTAAAAAAGCAAGAGGAATGACAGAGGCGCTGAGCACGTCTTTCTGGAGTGACAAAAGAGAGGAGGGAGTTTTAAATTGCCCTGGTCCAGATTTCCCCTTCTTTAGAGGTTTGGTGAGGATTAGGAGACACAGTTGCTATACCAAGTGTCTGGGCTTACACACTTATTTTAGGAGAACCAAAAAAGTGCAATAAAGTCCTTCACTCCTGCGAGCAAGGGCCATTGTGTGCAATGTTAGGAGACAATCAGTGTTAGGAACCCACTGTATAAAGAGAGGAGACTCACCCCGCTGCTAACAATCTGTGATTGTCAACGGTGGTATAGAAATAGGAATTTGGGAAAGACAAGAAGCAAGGGGAAAGTTCTTAAATTATAGCCGAGAAATGCCGAGGTAAAGTAAGTAAAGAAGTTTCTTACCACAGACCTTTCCAGAACCTTGACTCCTTTAAGGAGCATCATGACCCTCCAACAGGATTACAACATGCATGTTTCTTAAACACATTGGGCTACAGAACCTCTTCTGCTGAGGAGTCTCGCAGGAAGAGCACATATCAAGAAACGCTGGCTTAGAAGAAACTCCAGATCTTCGGCGCTTTTTGGCTTCACCTTCAGCCCCAAAGGAACATTACTGTCTGCTATAAGCACGGTTCGCAGGCCATGGGAACTAGAACACGGTGGTCATTCGGATCATCCGTCACCAGGCTCCTTGTGAGGCCTACTTCAATACTGTGAGAGCAAAGTACATCTCAGGTGTTCCGTGGCCACTACTATGTCTTAGAGAGGCGCACATCTTCCTCACCTTCAGGAGCTCCCAGGCTCACCTGCAGCCAACCAAACATCTGGCCTCAGGCAAAGTTATGTGTGCCCGGCATCATCAACCTCCTACCAACAAGTGGGGATGGAAGAGATATTAGCCTCCCAAGGTGACAAATGCGAGCCAGGAGGGTAGAAAGGTATCGTGAAAAGTGTTAACGCCCAGGCTGAATGTCTCCCTAGAACAAAACAGGGAGATATCAGGTATATATCTGGTGGCATATATCTGCCACCTCTCTTGGTATACCTTCTGTTTTCCTTCCAGTCTTGTCTGCTCCACTAGCACCTAGAATATTTTCTGATTCCTTGGATTTGGGCAATTTCTCTGCAGAGACCACAAAGGAATGCAAGTCTGAGGGCCACAGGCTGCCCACAGAGCCTACAACAGGCGACTTTCTGTTCTATGCACATCTAAATACCATTTTTAGGAATCCCAAGTTAATTTTGTTTCTGATTTAACTACAAGTTTGCTTATTGTTATTATTTCATGTGATATGTGCTGCAAAAGCTAAAAATTACATAGAATTGCAAGTTCTAATCCCCTAGTCAGGTATTAAAATTCGGTTGCTTAATAAAAATTACATTAAGGAGAACAATGAAGATGATTCAGCAAGCCCAAGGAAAGAAAGAACATCTTAAATTTAAAAGTGGAAAAACAAAAGACCACAAGACCAGAAATCTCAGAACCATCCTAGGAATAATACAGGAACAACATGAGTTCTATGGAATAAATGGCAGTGGTTTTTAATTATAACCCAAAGACATTTTGGAACAGGCTTCGTAAATTATGTGCTGGAAGGGGTGAGGCCACCAAAAGAGCTTCCACAGAGGCTACCAATGGCCTCATGACTACATCACCAATGACATTATCAGTGGTTATTTCTGATTTTTAGTCTTAGGGTCGCTGACAGAGTTGACAACCCCTCCTTGCTTAGATACCCTCGACCTCCATCGCCCAATGTTTGAATTTCCCAGGCCCTCTTAGCCACTTCCTTTCTGCCTCTTTTCTTTGCATGGCAATCAGTGCTGGAATTCCCCGGGGCTCAGCTCCCTTCCTTCATCAGTGATTTCATCCATGACCACAGTTTCAATTATCATTTTCCAGCTGGTGTCTCCAGCCCAGATGGCTGCCTTGAGCTCTTGTACCATGGAAACAATGTCCTGGCCCACTGTCTCCCTTATCTCAGCAAAGGACCCCATTCACCCAGTTGCATAGCCAAACCAGCTCGATCCTCTCCGTCTCTGCCACACCCTGTTACTCACTCTGGTGAGCTCTTAGGCTCCATAGTTCTTCTTTTTTCCTTTTAAATGTTTGTTTATTTTGAGAGAGAGCGAGCGCACACACACAGACAAGGGGGGAGGGGCACAGAGAGGGAGAAAATCCCAAGCATGCTGCACACTATCAGCACAGAGCCCGAAACAAGGCTCAATCTCACTAACCGAACCATGAGATCATGACCTGAAGCAAAATCAAAAGTTGGACGCTTAACCACCTGAGCCACCCAGGCCCCCCAGCTCCATAGTTCTTAATTCAAACCACTTCTCTACATCTCCACTATGATGATACTCTGACTGTAAGCTTAGCTACAATCTCTGTCTATAAAGAGATACTCCAACAGTGTCCTAACTGCACTGACTCCTTCCCCCAATCCAATCTCTACATCTCTTCCCAACGTGCACATTTGGTATCATTCTTTAGCTCCTCCTTAAAACCCTCCAATAGTTTTCCATTGCATTTGGGATAAGATCCAAATCCTGAGCCTACGTGTGAGTCCTAGCCACCCCCAGAACTCATCCTCCATTCTCTGCCGCCAAATCACAATGGTCTCCTTCTTGTTCCTTGTACCAAACATGCTCCCTCCCACCTCATAGCCTGTGTCCAAGCCATTCCAATAACCACTAGCCCTGACTCTCCCTCACCTGATTACCCATTAGATCGAAGTGTAAACCCCACTTCTTAATGGACCATTCCCTCCTTCTTCCACTGCCAGCCTGGGTCAGGGCCGCTCACAGTGTTCTGCTCTGGAACGCATACCCATTTTGTCACTCTACTTCCATTATGTGACTATCTGCTCCATGTCTGTGTCCTCAGCTACACTGTAAGCTTCATACGACCAGGGGCATTACCTGTACTGGCTCACTAAGGTATCCCGGGACACTACCACATAGGGGTCCTCAAAGATCTGTTCAAAGAAACATGAATGGATCTTGGCCCACACTACTAGATCTTGGATTCATGCAGAGAGACAATGAACCACAACAATCTGTCTTGTTTCTTGGGGAGTGATCAAGACAAACATATGATCCCTTCCCTCCCCTCAGGCTAAGATTAACTTCAACTGTGTCCCCTGGACAGAACAGGAAGGTCGCAGGCCAATGAAAATAGCAGGGGGACAGAAGATCAAGAGAGGCTGGGGTAGGAGAGGAACTTTATAAGAAAACAGAGGCCTCCAGGCAGGAGGGCCTACATTTTTCTCTCCACTCTGAGCATCGAAGCCTATAAGTGGCTTCCTACCTCCTCTCCAAGCCTGAGGAATGGGCATCCAGTCCCCTGTATGCAGCCGATGTCCACTCTGTGGGCTCACCCCACCTGGACCTGCCTCTACCTTTAACTCACCTCTGACTTTCTTTAGTTTTCTCCTTTCCACTGGTAGCTTTTAACTCCTACTGAGAGCAACCAAAACTTCCTCCACCTGTACCCTGTCTTAGCCACCACTCTCTCTCTCTTTCCAAACTTATTTACTCTTAAACCCATGGAGGGAGGCCTCTGCCTGCTCCACTCTTGAAAACTGCTCTTACAGGATTTACCAGTAGCCTCCAGTGGCCAAACCCAGTGGGCCACCCACTCAGTGGGTTCTAACTCAACCTCTTTTCTGCTCTTATAATATTCTCTTCCCTCAGATTCTGTAACATCATGTTCTTCCTTTTCTCCTCTTGCTTCATGGAACTTCTTTCTTTTGTTTTCCTTTTCTGGGTCCTTTCCAGAGCTCCAGCCATGGTATTCTCGTCTCTTCCCTCCACAAGCACAAGTGAGTTCTCAGGTCATGATTCTATCCTGTCCCATGGTGTTGCCACCTCAAACAGTGGCTACTCAAAGTGTGGTTGGTCCTCAGCACACTGCTGGTCCATCAACTTTTTGTTAACAGTCCATGACAAGATAGGTACATAAAACAAGGGCAGGCATGTAGACACTTTTCTAGCCATTTGACATTGCCGCCATGTTTTTACCGTATTTTACCTAAGTATCACTTCTTAATGGACTGGAAAAAAACTAAAACCAAACAACAAAAAACTGGTCCTTCAGCACAGAAAATTTGAGAAACACTGATCTAGATCTTACAGTTTTAAACTGATCGATTGGCTTACATTGAAAAACCAAGAGACGTCACAATAAGAAAATAAAAACATTGTCGGCTTCTCTAAATGAGACAAAACCAACTAGCCAACCAAAATACAACAGAAGATCTTGTGGTACTGGGTTCGTATTTCCACCAGGCAACAATGAGTTGATGCTAAGTGGCAGCTGCCCCCTTGAGATGGGCATGTGCCATCCAGATGACCACCTGAACTTCCTTCTCACTGTCATTACCTGCCTGGCCCCTCTGGGCCTCTGAGTCTGCCCCTCAGATAACTACAGCTCCATTCCTAGCTTCCTCCTGCGTTCCAGCCCAACAATCACAACTGTCTTCTGGAATGTTCCCTTGAGTGTCCCACCAAGTCCCAACATGCCCATCCCCAATCTCATTACCTCTCTGGCCCCAAATAGTTCCTCATGCCATGTGTTCTCCGTCCTCACAAGGGACCCTACCTCACACTTCAGTCACTGGAGTGTCATTTCAGACTTCTCTCTCCCCTTCTACGACACAATCTTAACGATTTTTCCTCTGCATTCGTCTTTTAATTTGTTCATTCCCGTGACAAATGTTTATTACGTTCTGGAGACAATAGCAAACGGGACGCCCTCATTCTCCAGCAAGGCCTCGCTTCCACCACCAGCCTCTTCCCTGCCCACCCCCAGCAATCTGTCTTCCACTCTGAGGGCATATGCTCATTCACACACCATTTTGCCTCCACTCCTCCCCAGCGCCCACCAGATCCACCTTTTTGAAATGTCACAATTCACTTGGCTTGGGGGTAGGTGGGGGTGTAGGTAAGGGAAGCCTTTTAACATATTTCTTCTTTCATTCTGAATCCGCATCTTGCACGAATTAAAATTAAACTCTCTGCACCGCACTTGTAGAAATGAGGCCCTAATACTCAGCAATCAGACAGAAAGCAAATGATGAGTCATTTATATACTATGGCCAAGTTTCATAATCCTGGGAATTTGGGATATTCTGTTTCATTAAAAGGAGACATTTCTATTTTAAAGATCTGTTGGGTTCTTCTCTTTAGGTCAAGATGTTAAGAAGCACCATTTGGTTTTTAATTTTTTTTAATGTTTATTTTATTTTTGAGAGAGAGAGAGAGACAGAGCGTGAGCAGGGGAGGGGCAGAGAGAAAGGAAGACAGAATCTGAAGCAGACTCTAGGCTCTGAGCTGTCAGTACAGAGCCTGATGCGGGGCTCGAACTCACAAACCTTGAGGTCATGACCTGAGCCAAAGTCAGATGCTTAACTAACTGAGTTACCCAGGTGCCCCACACCATTTGGTTTTTGAAAGGGCAACACATCTAGCTTAATCTAAGCCACTGAGTTTCTGACCATGAGCTGTTCCCCACAGGACAAGGCAGGGGTCTGCCTCGCCTCCCCTCCACTGCTACATTCTAAGGTCTCTGTGGTCCAGTGGAAGACAAACGTAGGTCCGAGTAGCTCGTGCAGGTCAGTGCTCACCCTTCCATCATAAAAGGGAGTGAATCTATGGGGCAGAGCCCAGAGTTGAGTACCTGAGGGCAAAGGCCCTGAAGTCTCTCACCTGGAGAGTGGCAGGGAGTGTGGCTTTCTCAGATGGGCAGCGAGGCCTAGAGACCCAACCTCCACAGAGGGGAGGCATTCAAGAGGTTCTAAAATCTATCTGTATGTACCAGACAAAGCTCCACCTGTCTGCCTCCCATGCCATCTCTCCTCCAGCTGGGACAGCCCCCTCTCCGTTCCTGAGGATGACACAGAATAGGCAGCATGGCCAAATGGTTAGGAATGCACCCTTTGGGTCAGATGGGTTGGGTTCAAATCTCAGTCCTGCCTTTCACAGTTTTAACTCTGGGCAAACTGCACAGCGTCTCTGTGCCTCAGTTTCTCCACCTATAAAACAGGAATGAGCCTCCAGAGGGGGTGAGATAAGGGTTAAGAGTATAGTGTGTAAAGCCTATTAGCACAGGGTCTGCCTGGCACACACAGGGATTCCCTCTGTGGAGTGAAATCCCATTTAAAATTCAAATAAACCTACAGGTACATAAATATGGGCCAGCAGCATATAATATAGCCAGGGAGCCCAACCATTTCCTTTCCTTTTCTTCTTCTTCTTCTTTTTTTTTTTTTTAATTTTTTTTTCAACGTTTTTTATTTATTTTTGGGACAGAGAGAGACAGAGCATGAACGGGGGAGGGGCAGAGAGAGAGGGAGACACAGAATCGGAAACAGGCTCCAGGCTCTGAGCCATCAGCCCAGAGCCCGACGCGGGGCTCGAACTCACGGACCGCGAGATCGTGACCTGGCTGAAGTCGGACGCGTAACCGACTGCGCCACCCAGGCGCCCCTCTTCTTCTTCTTCTTCTTCTTCTTCTGCTTTTTTTGGGGGGTGGGGGATGGGGGAGGGCTTTTCTGTATTCTGTCACAGGGGCTCCAGGCCATTCCTGCATCTTTGTAGTAAACCCCCCTGATTTACCGCACCTGAGCTGGCTTGAGGAAGGCTCTGTTTTCACACAAGCAAAAGAATCCTGCCCAGAACAGCCTTCCTCTTCCCTTTGTTCATCCCAAATCCCAGCTAAACAGAACTTGACTCTCAGCCTTGAACTTTCTTTCCATGCTCCTCTCTTTACCAAAAACAGCGCCATCCACCTCACCCCTCCATCCAGCCCTCACTTTCCGGGGCCCTCATTCTATACCACACCTCTCCAAAACCTTCCCCACTTGGCCGCGGAAACTTCCTGCTCCACCCAAATCCCACCGCCTCCCGCTGGGGCGCTCCTGTAGAAAGACCTGCCCAGGCTGCATCCATGAACAGTCCCAGCCCCTGGGCAAAGTCCTCATCTTCTCGGAGCTGTTTCCTCGTGTCTAGAAGGGAGACACCGCTGCCGGTGTGGCCTCTTGCCCAAAATTAACCGTGAAGCACAACCCAGAATGACTCTGAAAACTTCAAAGCGTTTTCCAAACATAGGAGCTCTTTCCCAAGAAGCTCCAAAGAATGTAAAGGAATGTGAAGATGAACATGTAAGCCCTTTGTTTGACATCATTCTGTCTCCTTTACAATCCTCTGGGAACTCTGAAGAACAGGAAATTCCAAGGGGCCCCACAAACCAGCCACACAAGACAGGCTCTGGAGGTACCTGGCGGCGGGACCTTTGTTTCAAGGCAGCAGAGGCAGCATCTCTGTTCTCAGACAGCCCTGAGACTCTTTGTCCCTGAAGCATTCGGTTCTAGGACTTGGAACACACAGTCTCTCCAAGTCTGATCATAAATCTGCCTTTTAAATGTTCTGTGGTCCATAATAAATAATTTACATAAAGGGCCGGTTGGATGGAGCACAGCAGGATACAAGAGGGGAAAAACAAAATGCAGTAGCCCAGATTTAATTTGAACAGCCAAAGTGCTCAGAGAAATCATTAGACCACACTGAAAGGAACAGAGTTGTCTTTACAGAATTCCCCCTCACCCTCTGCCGAAAATCATGATGGAGAGGGGCTGTGAATTATGGCACCTTCAGCTTAATTTTACATGACACAGATACAGATGATTTTATTTTTCCCATTTGTGAGAAATAATGAAATCTCCTTTCCCTCCTTCCATCCATGTTCTCTATCCAAAAGTTCTGCTAATTTAAAACATTCAGTGGAAAAATAATACTGGGCCATTGTTCTTAAGAAAAAAAAATTTAATCACTTTGAATTTAATTCTAATAGGCAGAGAATATGAGCTTATCCTGTATGATGGTACAATGACAAAATGAGTTAATTACCATCTCATCGTAAGACGGATCTGCTTGTCACAGGAACAGGAGCCATTATTTCACACAAAATAATGACCCAGATAAAAAGTAATGACTGTAAGCTGTAGCCGCCAGTGACACAGCTTCATCTTGGCCTAAGTGAATGGCAATTAACAAGTGTCACCACTCTCTATATATACAAATAGGGACCAGGCTATTCATTAAATATTTACTGAAAAGACACAAATGGTTTTTAGTGTATTTCTTCCCAGGAAGCTCCCATGGTCTTCTACCTGCGCGATGACAGAAAAATTTACACATGTGTAAAATTCTGCCATCAGCTGGAAAAGCTGTTGATCCTACAGAGGGGTATTCAGTTCCCTTCTGCTCTTCACACACAGAAGTGGTGTTTTCTCCAGACATCTTGTCCGACAACAGAAAAAAGGAACAGAGGGAAGGAGGCCCAGACCCATTGTTTTGTCCCTCTTCTCCCGGGTGTCACAGCCATTGGCCTAGAAACTTCAGCCACAGCCAGCACCAATGACCAGAAATGCTGGATCCTTCCAGGTCCAGCTCTTGGCTACACTGGACGGCGAGGGACAAATGGCAGGATCTCAACACCCCTGGGTTGTTGGCAGAAACTGCACCTCCATCTGCTGACCATGACCATAAACCACCTCTCTAGAGATGAGCAGAGGTGAGAGATTCTGGGATACACATGAGGAATCTTAGTACTACCCTAGTGTGCAAGTTATCTAGTCTGTCTGGACCCAATGCTTTTTGTTTGAAAACCAGGGGTATGGCAGGAGCAGGATGGCATGGTGGGCTTTTTAAAGTATATAATATTCAAAATGTTAAAAACATAATTCTTATATTAACATAGAATAAGCAGGTGTCAATGATTTACTATGAAACGAACCATCAGATACTGATACGCATGCATGCATGTACACACACACACACACACACACACAGATAGACAGATGTCTACCTACACTCCAAACACTACACACACCAGTATCTGAGAGCCCACTAATCAGGCTGCTGTCTCCTTAAGACCTGATATTGGCACAATGTAACAGTCATGCAATGATTTGGCTTGGTTAAGACAAAAGTCCCAAATCATATGTTTTTTCATTATTTAAAAAAAAATTTTTAATGTTTATTTTTGAGAGAGAGAGAGAGAGAGAGAGAGAGAGAGAGAGAGAGACACAGGGTGCAAGCGGGGGAGGGACAGAGAGAGAGGGAGACAGAATCCAAAGCAGGCTCCAGGCTCTGAGCTGTCAGCACACAGCCCGATGCAGGGCTTGAACTCACGGATCATGAGATCATGACCTTGGCAGAAGTCAGATGTTTAACTGACTGAGCCACTCAGGCACCCCCCAAATCATATGTTTTTAAAAGAGCAAATGTGAAAGTATGGGCAGAGACTCACGTCCTCATCTTACCCAATTACCTACAAACATTCCAAGTATCTAAGTCTTGATTACAAGCCTATTTCTAAAACAGTTTTTCCCCAGTACTCAGATCATGGGGTAAGTTCCACCTCTAGCGTGTCCCTACTCAAGTTTATTAGAACATTTTGTCTGCATCGATCCAGGAAAGAGGGCCCTATGTGTACAGACATCTACATAAGTTACACAAAAACTCATGTTGTCAGGCTTATGCACATGCAAACAAAAATTGCCTTTCTCCCCATTTCTTTCTTTTTTTTTTTTTCCCTGAGAGAGAGAGAGAGAGAGAGTGCAAACAGGGGAGGGGCAGAGAGAGAAGGGGGAGAGACAATCCCAAGCAGGCTCTGTGTTCTGTGCTGAGCCCTATGTGGGGCTCAATCCCACAAACTGTAAGATCATGACCTGAGCTGTAATCAAGAGTTGGTGGCTTAACCGACAGTGTCACCAGGCACCTCATCCCTCCATTTAAGTAATGACCTGAATTCCATCAGAGAAGAGTCTGCATCGTTCTAGTAAAATTATCAGAAATTTTGACCTACGAGGTCATCTGACTCCCAGTCTCCAGGTCTTGGCCACCACACATGAGGGGTTATTCCTAAGGCCTCGTTGAGCCTGAACACGCAATCAATGTTGAAGGGAGGGAGGCAGGAAGGAAACAACAGCAAAAGGGTCACTGGGTGTTTAAAGGGACAATCTGATTATTTCACTCTTGCAAAAATCCTCTGAGCAGCCTCCATTGCGTTTACAGCAGAGTCCTGGCCCTGCTCTCACCCCTGGCACTCTTTTTCTTCCCCAAAGCTCCTCTGATCTCTTCACTCCCCTCACTTGCTCCTGCACCAGGCCCTCACACACGCTGCTCGCTCTGTTTGGAGGAGTCCCCGACCTTCCCCGTGCAGCCCCATCACCAGGTAACTCCTCATCCTCTCTGTCTTAGCATGAGATACCCCCCCACTGATACCCACCCCGCACGGTGTCTGCTGCTTTCCTGCTGGTAACGCTCATCACTCTCCTCCGGGGTCCACCTTCCAGGTGTGAGGACCTGAGGGCCTGAGAGCGGGGACCACGGCTGTTCTCCGTGTCCCAGCACCAAGCAGGCATGCGGTATTTCTGGCCCAAAGTTGATGGCCAACACTATTTATTAATGAATTCATTAGCTGACAGATGAGGTCCCAAACAAGCCATAATCACCTCTCCAGGATGGGGAATTGTCAGTTGTTGTGGGAGACTGGGCGAGAGAGAACAAGGTAAGCACTAAGGAGTGAACTTAGCCCCAGTCCGGGCAAGGACATTCCTTCTGCAGTGAATGTCCTACTGAAACTCAAGTGAACCCTGCAATTAGGCAAGGAACCTCGTATGGCATGAAGAGAAATTCAAAACCAGACACATTTCTGGGCAGAGAAGGACTCCCCTGCAAATAGGCAATTTTCCCTTGTGTAACTGCATATGCCAGTGGTCACGGGGCTCTGGGCTGCTCCCACACTAGGAAAGAAAGGCGGCTCGTAGCAATGAGGCCCCACAGGACAAGTGGAAGGTGGGATCCGGGCTGGCGGTGGGGAGTGGCCCACCACCCTGAGGGTTTGGCAGGAGTCTCAGCAGTGGGCCCACAGGCCTGTTCGCTGTGAATGCCGCTCCAGCCTTAAAAGACAAGGTCCAAGGTCTCACCAGACTGGGAAGGGGGGAAGCCATCTTGTTTCAGACTCATCGTCAGCCCGAGCTATGTGTGTGTGTGGGGGGGCGCGGGGGGTAGGGGGTGCTGCACCCCTGTGGGGCCGCCCGAAGGCCCAGGTGTGAGGAGGCACTGGCTGCTACCCTGGCCTGTGCGGTGTGGCGGAACTGCCCTTGGCCAGCCCCCGGCCGGCTCGCGCTGCACAACTGTTCAACTGTCTCCTGACCACAGGGCTCACCTTCTTAATGAACTCCGGGATGAGCTTTTGGCCCGTCAGGTGGTCTAAGGAGGAACAGCAATCTAATTCCAAGATGTAGCGTTCGTTGTGGAGATCATTTTTCTGAGATCTGAAGAGAGGGGGAAAAAACAACCAAAGGTTAAGATTTTGTAATATACTTATGTATGAATCATTGGGTATTTAATAAAACCCCAAATTCTTTCCTGAAAGTAAATACCAAAAAGGCACGGCTGAAAAATAATTTATGGTAAAAACTCAAATTATACATAGATATATAATTATACATATCATGGAAAGACCTCCAAGACATAGCATTAAGTAAAACACACCATTATAGAATTTTAGTACAATATGGTTTATGCGTCAAACACACACACACACACACACACACACACACTCCCATAATATTTATTTCCCATGGGTTTATATCTGCCAAGGCATAGACAAAAAGGCACACCAAACCAACAACAGCATTTAATTCTGGGGGAAGGAGAGGATCTGTCTGTAGGGGAACTGGGTCTAGGGCTGGTGGCGGTAACTTAAATTGACTTTAGCTGTATCTTTAATTTTTTCCACTTTTTCTGAAGATAGTATATTCTTATAGCACTTGGAAAATTAAAATTAATTTAAAAGAACTTTTAAAAGATTCAATCCCTACAGAAGGCAATCTGGCAAAATCTACCAAAATTAAAGACGCATTAAAGAAAGAATATAAAGCAGGGCACCTAGGTGGCTCAGTTGGTTAAACACCCAACTTCGGCTCAGGTCATGATATCATGGTTCGAGCCCTGCATTGGGCTCTGTGATGACAGCTCAGAGTTTGGAGCCTGCTTCGGATTCTGTGTCTCCCTCTCTCTCTTCCCCTCCCCCGCTCACGTTCTGTCTCTGTCTCAAAAATAAACATTAAAAAAATTCTATCTATCTATCTATCTATCTATCTATCTATCTATCGAGATATATGGCAACTAAAGTCCTGGGGAAAGAGTGGATATAAAGGGTTGTTTGTGGCAAACAATTTCGGTCTTCTGGTCGGTGCAGAGGCATCCAGCATGGCCCTGTCATTTCCCCACCCAGGTGGTGTGGCCGCTTCTGTCCTTCCCACATGTAACTGTGCACATCATGTACATCATGCAACACTCAGGAGAACCAGCAGCAAGTGATACCAGAAGGAAATTCTACCACTCCACACCATGCCTTTGAAGAGCTCCTATAGGGAGCTCTTGTATGGGGGCCTGAGGAACTCCTGAAAGCCACGTGATCATCAGAAATTGAAGGTGATTCCTTGGCCCACCCAGCCAGGGATAAGGCAAGAAGAAATGGACTGCAGTTAAGTGTCAGCGGGGCGTGTCTGCTCTCTCTCCGGGTGGCTGGTCATGGGGATCAGGACTTAGGGACCAGGGTGCTGGACTCTGTCCAAGGGCTTACAGCACGCGCACAGTCACTCCCCACTGGCCGAGGGGTGAGCAGGGCTCTCCCGGCCCACTTATGAGGAGCTCTACCTAAGAGGGGCCCATGCCAGCCTCTGTGAGAGCAGGGGTGGCCAGAAAATTCTTAAAGTGGGCACTTTCATACAGAACTCTGAATACACATATATCCTACCAAATCAATGGTTTCTGAATGCATATTTGCTATATTTTAAAAAATGATTTCTAAGATTCTTATATATCATGAAAAGCAATTTATGTGCTACCATTAACCATCTGGGTATGATTTACATGGAATTCAAAAGTGAAAAATTTTTAAAGAGGATTTGGTTTTTCCCAGGTGTGCAATTATCATTGGGTAACCAAAGGTCAATAGCATATCTTGATTTTATTTTTCCTTCTAACATATCCTTTCAGGTGTAGGGACTGAGGCACATACTTTTGAAATGTGAAAGAATAAACTGATTCCTACTGGTCAAACTGGAATAAACTAACTCCAAAAAAGAAACCGATTCTGCGCTCCAGTTTTCCTGCTTTATAACTTCATCAGAGACTGGAATCATGTTCTCATTTCCCCCCCACTTTCTCATCCTCTATCCGCCCCCCAAACAAAAGACCTATTGAGAGGAACTAAAGCAGAATATTTCAGACTTTTGAAAGAGAAGACGTGGTCATGACATCCTGTCATGCGTATCGTGGGGTCTCCAACAACAAAGACAGGCGTGGGAAGACAGTGTTCTAACATGTGAAATCCCAGCTGCTCTGTCATATGAAGACAAAGGTCAGACTGTGTGAGGTTATTTATAAACACCCACTGGAGGGGGCACCTGGGTGACTCAGTTGGTTAAGCGGCCGACTTTGGCTCAGGTCATGATCTCATGGTTTGTGGGTTCCAGCCCCGTGTTGGGCTCTATGCTGACAGCTCAGAGCCTGAAGCCTGCTTCAGATTCTGTGTCTCCCTCTCTCTCTGCCCCTTCCCTGCTCACACTCTGTCTCTCTGTCAAAAATAAAATTAAAACACACACACACACACACACACACACTGAGATTTGAAATGAGTAGGCTGAAAAACAGGAATCATTTTAAATAAGTCGACACTGTATCCACTCAGTAAAACACTCATAAGATGAACAGAGGGAAGAGGAGTCTGTCCTTCAGCAGCTCAACAGCCCAGGTTCATAAGGAATAACCTTTAGTAGAGGACCTCATAGCTACCATCTTTGGTTCTATAACAAGAAGTACTATAAGAAGGGAGGCATCTCTGGTTCATTTCATCAGATAATTGACTCAGTTACATCTGAACTGAAAGGAGCACAAAAAATCAACAAAAATAGGCATTATTACAAATTTTCTAGATGCCACATGAAAAATCACATCCTGACCTACAGTCTTGGCAAAGCGAATCCAACATCTGCTGAGGGAATAGATGAGCAACTAATAGGTCTTCCCTGGCTTCAGGGATTACCTCCACAATTTAACCTGGTTGCTCTGGTGAACACACGCTAAGGTGACCCCTTCCTCCCAATCACCTCCACCTGCTGGTGTTCATGTCTTTGTAAAACCCTCCCTTTGAGTGAGGACAGGTACTGAACCTTGCTTCTAACCATCACAATATGGCAAAGAGGATGGGATATCACTCCTGTGATTACACTATGCTATAAGATTCCATTTCAGCAGACTGGAGCTATATGTTCCTCTTGCTGGCTTTGAAAAAGTAAGCTGCCATGTTATGAAAGGGCCATATAGCAAGGAACTGTGGGCAGCCCCTGGATAACAGTTGGCAAGAAACAGGGATGTCAGTTCTATGACTGCAAGGAGATGAATTCTGCCAAGAACCTAAGGGAAGCAGTGGAAACAGATCTTTCCCCAGTTGAACCTCTGTTGAGATCACAGCCCCTGACAGCACCTATATTGCAGCTGGATGAGACCTGATGCAAAGAACCTAAATACGCTACAGAATCTGTGAGATAACGAATGCATGTTGTTCCGAGCCATCAAATTTGTGGCAATTCATTACAGAGCATAGAAAAATAATACAGATGCTGAGTAGGAAGATATTATAACTTCATGCTCAGAACAGGCCTCCCACTGGTGAGTAGGTCCAGGTCCAGGCCCAGGCCCACAAGATCTAGTCAGACAGCTGACAGCCTGAGAGTGGCCACTGACAGGTGACGAGTGTTCCACATCTCTGAGGACAAGGACTACCCTGGGAGAGAGAGGCAGACACCTGCCAGAAGCAGCTGCAGGGGCCTGGGCGTGGCCCTCCAGGGGATCACATCAGGAGGGAATAGTATTCTGCAGTCAGTAAAGTTCCAAGGAAGAAGCATTAACATGAAACTCTCAGCCGAGGAGATATTTGCCCTCACAGGAGGGGGAACACCATTTATCTTTCCCCAAAGGCCATTCTGGAAAAGGAAACGAGAAACCTGGAACCAAACTTCCCCCGGACTGAGGCTTAAATGGCTTCCAGTTCTGGAAAGGACAGAGACCTGGGTTTAAACAATAAGAAAAAGGAAGAACACAGACTGCATTTTTGGAGATGTGGGATTAACTACAAACTAAAGCCTCCCTCATCTGGAAATTAACACCGCATACTCTGAAATTAAATGTGAGCACTCTGACAAGAGCACTGTTAACAACGAAATATGCTTCCCCCTCTCCCTCCATTATCCATTCCATAATTTCCTCCAGACTTACTGGTTACAGGCTACAGGTGCTAAAGCAAACTAGAGATGAGCCATTTACAATTATGGACAATTTATTTAAACTTTCTGTGTCTCAGTTTCTTTCACTGTTAAGTGGAAATATTATGAATAACTGTCTCTTAACATCATTGTAAGGATCAAATAAGACAAAAGCCTATAAAGCCCTTACTATAGGCCATGGCGGGAGGTCTGGGCTCAGCAAACATTAGCCATTGCTGATCTAGCGACTATCATCTGTAATTGTGTTAACTTTCCAAACACCCTTCACAGTTAAGAATTATTCATTCAATAAAAACTGACTGTAACTACTATGTGCCAGACATTATTCTTAAGCATATATCAATAGACAGAAGAGACAAAAATCTCTGCCCTCGTGGAGCTTACAGTCTAGTGGAGAGGGACAGGCCAAAAACAATAAGTATACATGAGCACATAAAAGAGTATGTTCAGCAGTAGTTTAGAAGAAAAAAGAAACAGCAAGATGAAGAGAATCAGGAGTATGTGGGAAAGCTGCAGTTTTAATGAGGGTGGTCTGGGTGTCCTCACAGAGAAGTGACATTTAGAATAAAGATCTATGGGAAGTGAGGGAGTTGGCCATGCCGATATCTAGGGTAAGAGCCTCCAGGTAGAGGGAATAGCCAGTGTAAAGGCCCTGAGGTGAGATAACACAGAGGCCCTGTGGCTGGAGGCCAGTGAATGAAGGGCAGAGGAGGAAGAGAAAGAAGACAAGCCAGAGAGCCAATGGGGAGTGAGGTAATGTAGACCGTAGAGGCCACAGTGAAGACAGTAGTTTTTACACAGAAAGAGGGGAAGCCCTTGGAGAGTGCTGAACAGAGAAGTAACATGATCCAATTGATTGGAGGCAGCTAAGAGAGACTAACTCAGTGGCCCAGTGGGGAGATGATGGTGGCTCAATGTGGGTTGTTAGAAGTATAGCAACAGTCACAAAGGCTGGATTCTGAATATATTTTCAAGGTGGAAATTTCAGGACTTTCTTGTGGAGTGTAGAGGGAAGAAAGCAGATGAGGATGACTGAGAATTTTTGTCCCAGTAACTGGGAGACGGGAGAAATTGCTACAGCTGTCATGGGGAAGGTTGTGGGTGGCACAGGTTTGGGGGAAGGTCAATAATTCAGTTTCAGACATTCTGAATTTGCCTTATGCAGCAGACATCTAAGTAGAGATGTCTGGTCGACAGTTTAATACATATTCCAGTCTGGATTTCAGGAGAGGGGCTGGAGATATAAATATGAGAGTCATCAGCTTTCAGATGGTATTTAAAGCACAAGACCAGCTGAGATTTCAATTAACATAGAGAAAGAATAGTCAAAGACTAAATCTTGGGACCCTCCATCATTGAAGACATTGGGAGAAAAGAGAAGAAAGCCCAAAGGAGAAGAAGGAGAAACCAGGGAGGAAGGAAGAAAACCAAGAGACTATGCTATCTGTCCTGAAAGTCAAACCAGGGAAGCATGTCAAGGAGCAAGGTATGGGCCACCCTGTCATCTGCTTCAATTAACAAACGCACAATCTTCTCTTCAATTTACCAGTAGTCTTGAAATCCCCAAAGGGAAATAGGATTTAATCCATCCTATGGAAAAAGTGCAAAGAAATCTGTTTACATTTAATATGTGATTAAAATGCGTTGATTATCAAATTAATCCATTGACTTGGGTCCTGAACAGTTTGGTCCCTTGAAAAAATAAAAACATCTTCATGCTGTTAGGTCATTTCTCAAAAACTTCCTGGGGAAAAATTAACTGAAAAAACCTCTAACCCTGTCACATCTTGAGGCCTCCACTTGTATGCAGCATTGGAGAGTTGGTGGGGGGGTTATTTCCATTCCAAAGGGATTTTCTGAAAGGAAGAGGGATAAAAGGGATACTACTGGGCAGAGATGTGATGCCCTAAAAGCCAAGAATACATAAGACAAAATGCATTCAAATTCTTAGTGTAGCAAGGTAGTGGTAACAAGGCACATACACATGGCGGTCCTTGACTGCTCAGGACACTGGAGAAGTAGCTAAGACTTCACAGCCCAGCAAAGTTTTAAAAAGCCATCATAACATGACAACTAAACTGGGTCCCATAACTAAAGGGCATTGGAGAAGTAGCTAAGACTTCACAGCCCAGCAAAGTTTTAAAAAGCCATCATAACATGACAACTGGCTGGGTCCCATAACTAAAAGAGAACATGAATAGAAAAACTGATGAAATCCAAATAAAATCCACATTTTAGTTAACAGTAATGTACCAGCGTCAATTTCTTAGCTTTGACACATGCACCATGGTAATGTAAGATAGTAACACTTAGGGAAACCTGATGAAGGGTATAACGGAATTATTTGTGATTTCTTTGCAATTTTTCTGTTAAATATAAAATGATTCCAAAATAAAATTTATTTTTATAAAGAGAAAAAAAGCCATTCTATACTTTTGGGTATTTGTGTTTCCTGTTTTGATTCTTTAATATTGATTCTCTGGGTCAGCATCTCTACACTAAACCTACACCGCTGCCTGACCCTACTTCTCATATCGGAGGTCCTTCAAATCATATGAAGGCAATGTCTGAAACAACTGGGTATGGAGAAGAAAAGGAAAATGGCCTTTGACGTGCCCTGACTTCAGGCACTGGAATGGGCTCTTTTAATCAGACGGGGTTTCCTACAGCACAGGCAACCTCAGCCCTGGCTGCATTCAACACTGGAAGCACTTGGGGAGCTCTCATAAATTCGGATTAATTGGTTTTGAGTATGACTTGGGCAAGGAGACTTTGGAAACTCCCAGGTGATTCTAATGTGCAGTCAGAGTGAAGAACCACCACCCAGGCTGGGTATGTTGTATCTGCCACTCTCCTAGAGATCTTCCCTGGGCAATAACTGAACAAGCCCGTGGAAAGAGAAAACACAGAATGAATGACTTGCAGAGACCAATAATGTAGACTCTGGAGAAAAACAAACCTTCCAAAAAAAAAAAAAAAAAGACCAGAGATTAAGGAAATGTAAAATAAGAATGAGGACTTTTCTCTATGCCTCTTTTGGTCAGAAAAACTCAAAAAGTATATTCAGCTTCTTGCCCCCCTCACTTCTTCTTTTTTTTATTGTGGCTAATGTATACATAACATTTACCACTGTAACTAACCGTTTCTACGTGTACTTTCAGTGTCATTAAGTACATTCACAATGTCAGGCGACCATCACCACTATCCATTTCCAGAACTTTCTCATCATCCCAAACAGCCCTCACTTGTTTGACACCTTATAAATGGGATGTGGGCCAAAAGTGAGTAGAAATTTTTAAATAAACGCTTGCAAAACAAACACATAAGAGCAGACTTAGACGCTGAGCACTTGTGCGCAAACCTTTCCTAATTGTAGGGCAGGGGAGCAAAGAGCCCCTATGCTGAAGTACCTCAGACGTCAGCACAACTGGCCACAGATGTCAGAGTTGTTTAGGACCGTAAGAAAAGACCACCTACTCTGAGTCGTGTTGACCTCATTACATGCAAACATCAACTATAATAAAAACTGCGCAGATCAGAGCTGTGCTTGTTACAACGATCACATCTGCCGAGGGTTGTGCAGTCACTCCCCAGGCAGCCAGGGGATCAGAAGGTCAAATAAGGGATACAAACTTAAAGGCCCACAGGTAATGAGTGGAAGAGGATATTTTTGACCAAAAACACATAATCTAGACACTTTGTTCTCATATAAAAGATATAGGAATGGTCTTTATGTCCACCAAGGCTTTCTCTGCTTTTCATTCAGACACAGGATTCTACTGGATGTCCTCTCACAATGACATTTTTTTTTTCTTTTTCTTCTTTAAAAATAAATTTTTCTTAAGTTCATTTATTTTTGAGAGACAGAGAGAGTGGGCGGGGCAGGGGCAGAGAGAGAGGGAGAGAGAGGATTCCAAGCAGGATCCTCACTGTCGGTGCAGAGCCCGATGCAGGACTTTGAACTCACAAATCAGGAGACCATGATCTGAGCTGAAATCAAGAGTCAGACACTTAACTGACTGAGCCAACCCAGGCGCCTCTCACAATGCCATTTCTGAGGGCAATGTGGTTGCAGAAAACTTGTCTCCCCTATGAGAGAAGTCCCAGTGCTGGAGTGACGTTAAATAGGCAAGTGCTGTGTCACTACGGTATTAGGAAGACAGTGGGAATAGTGGAAACCATGGTAACCTGGGAAGTATACATCCCAGCCATCACTAGAGATTCCAGACCAGGGCTGCCAAAACTTCTAGTTTTGTCTTTTTTAAAGAAGTCATTAAATCGTGTTTTTATATCAGTCATAACTGTCAATATTTTTTAATGTTATGCTGGCCAACATCTTGGGATTGAATTTGACCTCTTGACCACCAGCCTCTAGCCTCTCAGTTACATAGACAACTTCCCATTTGAGTCACAGAAAGCTGGATGCCAGGGAAGAGATAAGAGTGAGCAGATTATCTAACTATATCATAATCAGAATAACCAACCCATATACCCAATTCAGATACTTCATTCCTTGTAATGACTTAACAGATTCTTCCCTTCCATGATGCTGGCTAAACCATCATGATCTTGGTCAGTGCATTCACACAGCCCCTGTTAGCTCCACAGTGGCTGGGACATAACCTTTTGCTAAGCCATTGAACAAACATGTTTGAAAGTAAAGAAAAAGACCATGTCTATGAGTACATTAAATACTCAAAATTAATGTAGGCAAAAGGGCTAGTCTTCAAATTATACTGACAAAGTGCCAAGCAGTTAATTAAATACCCATTTGGTTTCATGAGCAGATCTGAAACAGTCAAAAACTGTTATAAAAATAAACATGTGAATAAAAACTACCATACACACTACTTTTACCTTTTTATTATTATTTTTTTAAGTAGGCTTCAACCCCAGCACAGAGTCCAACATGGGGCTTGAACTTGTGACCCTGAGATCAAGACCTGAGCTAAGATCAAGAGTTGGATGCTCAACTGACCAAGCCACCCAGGAACCCCCATACACACTACTTTTCAATAATAAACATGTAACAGATCTCACTTCAACTCTTAAATCCCTTAGATAACTTCAAAGACCATGCGTTTAAACAATATCTCCTTTTCCCAGGACATTAAGCACAGACTGAACTTGAGTTATGGAAAGAAAGGAGAGAGAATGTGCAGTTCATCACTAGAACTATTTTTGCTTCATTTAGGAATAATCAGAACGAAATGGTGATAAACTCAAATTTAGACTACTAGGCACTTCTCCAACTAGAAAAAAATTACTAAATGTCAGTTGACAGAAACAAATTCTCTATGTCTGGGAAACAGGAAGGATTTTTAAGATATTTCCCCCAAGGCAATACCAAGTTCAAGTAGAATAATCAGAATGACTTTTTTTTTTTTTTTAAGTAGTGGTAGAGGGGGAAATGAACTACAGATCTGAAGATTTGTCAAGGAAAGAAAAAAAAAGGCTTTTTCTAGTTTCATTAGCTAATGTAAAACTAATGACAATAAAAAGATCTATGTATTATTCATTTATCTGTTCATCACCTTCTTGACCACAGACCCCATGTAAGGCACTAAATTAGATCCTGCTTCAAGAAACCTACAGTCTATGGGCATCTAACTACCCAATACTGCTGTTTACTATATGCAAACCACATAACAACGTAAGTGCTATGGGAGTTCAGTTACTTTCAGAGTCAGGGATCAGGAAATAAGAAATTTTTTAAAAAGCAAGAAGTCATGGGATGCCTCGGTGCCTCAGCCAGCTGAGCATCCAACTCTTGATTTCAGCTCAGGTCATGATCTCACAGTTAGTGAGTTCAAGCCCTGCATCAGGTTCTTTGCTGACGGCACAGAGCCTGCTTCAGACTCTCTGTCTCCCCTTCTCTCTTTGCCTCTCCCCTGCTTATGCTCTCTCTCTCAAAATAAATAAATAAACGTTAAATAAATAAGTAAATAATAAGAACTCTGTCAGGGGAGTCTGAAGCTGTATGAAATTAGTCGTGGAACAATGGATGAAAGGCTATTCCAGGCACTGAGAACAGAAATTAGTAAGGATATTGATGGAAAAAAGCATGAGTTAGATGGTGGAAATAATAAATAGGTCAGTTTGGTAAAAGGTGCTTGAAGGTGAGGGCTGCCTATTGGAATCAGCGGGCCCAGTCAACAGGACCCCAGCAAACAGGTGAATGAATCTGCTGTTAGGAAGGACTCGAGCCATGTCTGCAGTAGGCAGCAGGAAAGTGAGAACCGTGGTTGGAAAGAAAGGATGGGGTGTGTTGCTGCAGGAGGGGGCTAGACTTCATTTCGAGGGAAAGGCAAGTCATGGATGGTCTTAGATAAGAGAAGATAGTAAAATACAGACTTTAAGAAGATTAAGCAGGTGGCATTGTGTGTGATGGACAAAGAAGGGAAGAATATTTTAGAAGAGCAGTAATGAACTGAGCTAAGATTTTGCAGAGGGAGTGGACGGGTGGGAGAGAGATTTTAGCTATTCCCTGATCTCTGCAACCAGTGGTAGTTGGGGTGAAGAGGAGGGGAACAGATGCTGCTTCCCAGAGATGCTCACAGAACAATGGGGGAAAAGATATCTGATTATTTTATGACTCCTCCCCCTTGCAAAATAAATCAAATCTACCAAAATAAAATACGAAGCTACTGGAGTCAAAATTTCCCCTAATAGTGAAGCTTAAGAAATGCTTGGGGCAGGGGAAGTAAACAAATCCTAGCAAATCTTTAAATAAAGTACCTACCTATGTAATCTATCAGGGGAGTTCTGAAACAGGAAGTAGAAAGAAAGAGAAGAATGAACTCATAGATGGGTCACTGCCTTTTCTTCTAATTTCATCTTCCTCTTTCACCAACAGACATTCACCACTTCTGTCGATAAGGGTTTGGTATCACCGGGAACATTCCGGAAATGATGGGGGGGGGGCGTGCAAATGATACCCTAACCACACGCTCTCCAAGGGAGCTGTGCACTGCCAAGTGCGTGCAAGTCACTGTGGGCATCTCACTATTCAGTACTGCTGTTTATTCTAAGAAATCTTGCCACATCCCGTCTCACTGTTTACAGTCAGAGCCAGCTCTCTGGTAGATAAACCATCAGTGACTGCACAACCCAAGGAGTTCACCATTAATCTTGAAAGCAACAGGAAAACAAACAGCCTTTACCCCATTGGTCCCTGTATAATGTAGCTGTGAAAGAATTTCAATCCCCGCCAGGCTGGGCTACAGAAAAGAAAAGAACCACAAGGAATGGGATCTGGGGCAGGGTCCTGCTTTCTCTGGGGTCCTTAGTAAGGCTCCTCATTTACACTGAAAGTTGTGGAAAGGACTAATATCAGTATTAATGCACAAATAATATTTTATCACAAATGTAACACTGAATAAAAACAAGTCTGCCTGATATTACTAGTTCAGAAAAGTCACATTAGCTGAAAATCAAACTAACAGTAATATCTGAATGCTCTCCATGACTCTCTCATGGGCCATGTCCAGTTGAGTGACAAGAAGTCTCTTCTTGTCTACATTTAATGCATATTTTCCATGTTAAAGTCTGTTTATTGTTTCCTTCTTTTCTTCCCATCTACACCCTCAAACTGAATGAGATGATGGAAATGTCCTATATCTGCACTGTCCAATATAGTAGCCACTAGCCACATATTGCAACCAAGCCCCTAAAATGTGGCTAGTGCACCCAAGGAACTGAGTTTTTAATTTTATTTAACTTTAATGAATTTACATTTACATCACTACATGTGGCTAGTAGCTACCTAATAGGAAAGCACAGCTTAACTCTGTTCTCAAACTTTAATGTGAAAACAGCTCCCCCCGGGATCCTGTTAAAATGAAGACTTCCAGGGGCGCCTGGGTGACTCAAGGGGTTGAGCGTCCGACTTCCGTTCAGGTCACGATCTTGTGAGTTGGAATCCCGCGTTGGGTTCTGTGCTGACAGCTCAGAGCTTGGAGCCCAATTCAGATTCTGTGTCTCCATCTCTCTCTGCAGCCCCCCCCATTCTCTCTCTCTCTCTCTCTCTCTCTCTCTCTCTCAAAAATAAATAAAAACATTTTAAAAAATGAAGATTCCCATTTAGCAGGTCTGGATGGGGCCTGGGAACCTGCATTTCCAAGGAGCTCCCAGGTGATGCCAATACTGCTGGTACTGGGACTACACTTTGAGTAGCAAAACTCTAACTGCTTTGGGAACCATCCGAGTGACCCAGAAGTTCCATGAGCCAGTGGTCTCCAAACTTTTGGATCACGTAACTAGGTCAGTCAAAACTCCTGCCTACTACCATACCAGCATCTTACATATGTTATAAAACAATACCTACAAAACAAGTTTCAAGAGATGAGAAGCAAATGAAATGAACAATATTTTAAAATTATAATCACAGTAAGTTCATATTATGAATAGCTGATATTTCAAGACTTAATATACACTTGAAATGAGATTCACTGTTAACAATAGTGGAAGTAAACCTATATTTCAAGATGCCTTCTTGATGATTCCAAATTTCTTTGGCTGTCTTCTCTCAGATCTGAATAGGTGGGCATTGATTTTTTTTTTTAATCTCACTAAGAAAGCTCTTACAAACAGTGAGAGATGGGTCAGTGTGGCCATTTCTCTGTGTGTGGGTGTGAGTGTGTGTATGTGAGAAAGAGAGAGAGACAGACAGGGACAAAGGAGAGACAAAGAGAGAGAAGTATTTTACATTTACGTTCCTGGTATTTTCCTCAATCTGTGATCGCGTTATAGGAATTTTTTAAGCCATGTGTACATTTCACGAGGGCTAGTTAAAATAATCCACAAAAAATAATCCACAAAACCACTTCATTGAGTTTTCAAATGAAGTCTTCTTCTTAACCCGGCCTTCCTCAGGACCCCTCCTGCTTCATGCAGACAGGCGGTCTCTGACATCAGTACCCAGTCAGGGTACCACCTCCAACCCGAATGTTCAATATTAGTAACACATCATTTCTCTCCTAATTTTTCAACATAAATAAATATACACAGAAGCCTCAGTACTCCTTCAACATGGGCACGTTCCCCACTTTGGTCATACTGGTTTAGATAGTGCATAGAAGTTTCAGAATTATCACAAAGCTCTAACATAAAAATTTACTTCCAACAATAACAGTGAACTCTACATTCTTCAAAACACATGGTGGAAACTCTCCTCAAATTATTATGTAAATGTAATTACAATTTCAAAAGGATTCTCTGGGAGCTGGAGAAAATAACTTTAGACTTGATATGGAAAAATCAACATGCAAAAGCTACTAAGATTCTGGAAAAGAAGAAGAGTGCCTTAATAAATATTAATATACATTACAGACAGATTGTAATCAAAATGGCATGGCATGGCACAAAAACCAATAAAGAGATCACGGAAACTAAAGAATCGGGAACGAACCAGGGTATGTACAGAAGTCCCAACTACAATAAAGGTGCCGCTTCATTCCAATGTAAATATAGGTAAATGCAATAAATGCTGTTGAAAAAGGTAGCTGTCCGGAAGACAATAGAGGTGGACTTCCTACTTCCTGCCTCACTCTCTAACACTAACCGGGTGGTTCTCAACTGGGGGTAGTTTTGCCTGTCTGAGGACATCGGTAATGTCTGGAGACATTCTGTCATTAACTGCAGGGCTGGGGGTAGAGGTGCTGGTGATTGCTCCTGGCACCTAGTGGGTAGAGGCCACGGATACTGCTAAATAGCCTACAATGCACAGGATGGTTGCAGCCCAAACTGTCAATAGTTGAGACACTATAAAGGCTGAGAAATCTTACCTTACCCCTAACCCTAACGGTTAAAAACCCGAGGAGGAGCAGCGCTAGTAGTAGACCGATTCTGATGTGAATCCTGGCTCCTCTGCCAGGACTCTGGCAGGACTATCTACCAGGACTCTCTCAAAAGTGTGACTCTGGACAAGTCACCACTCTGAGCCTTGGCTTCTTCGTCTTGGCTTTCAGGAGTAAAGATAATGTATGTCCTGAATCAATGAACAAGAGCTCTGACCAGACACAGCAATTAACAGATGGTGGTTATTATGGCTGGTACCATAAATGATGGATCGTATTAACGATTACTTGCAAACGTATACATGTTCTTCACAAGGAAAGTGGGCTTTTTGTTCCTAATAAGATCCAGGTTGCTTGACAGAGCTATTTTGGGGATTTTAACTATAAAAGTTTGAAAATAAAAATTTCAACAAGTTGGGCATTGTTATAAATGCCACCCACCCCCCCAGAGCAGGGATTGTGCTTATCTCATTCTAACAAAGGCTACTACCTTAGAAGATACAAGACACCTAATAAATACATTTTTTTAATTTTATTTTATATTTTTCGGAAACAGAGGAAAAATAATTCACTAAAGGCCTCAGAACCATTTGCACAGAACTTTTTAGTGCAGAAACTGGTAAGACCCAGCCAGTCTGCTGAATGGAGCCATCTAGGGTGGTCCAAATGGCTTGCAGTGTCAGCCCTATGTCCTGAAACTAGTCTGGGGATAACCAGGCCTCTGGTCCCAGAGCCCAGCTATGGGACTGACAATGTTGCAAAGCCCAGAGGATTCTGGGAATGCTCTGAGGACTCTTCTGTAAGCTCCAGGACCCCTGAGCTGAAAGATGGTGTATTTCTGAGCCATGAGCCTCAAGATAAAATTAAGCCCCACACCCACCCCACAGTCCCACTCACCCACCCCACACTTCAATACCAAGGAGTCATTTATACCTTCCTTAGGCTAATTTTCCTAGGCTATGAAATGGGAGGTGGGGAATAAGGGAAGAAAATGGTACCTTTCAGCTGCAAAACAGAATTAAGTCTAAAACCTCCACTGAACACACGATAATGTTTTCAACAAATACTAACAACAAAAACAGCCGTCATGAGGACATAGTGAGAATAGATTATAAGACTTAACACATATAGGAGTGAAGCAAAAGTGCTCTCAGACTCTCAAAAACAGGTGTTGTATGAATACAAGTTACTAATTTGGTTTTTAAAGACTTTGGAGCCACTTTCAGTTCCAACTCATGGTTGATGAATGGAAGGCAAATGAAATGATGTACTCCACTAAATCATATTTATAGCTTTTATCTCTTTGTAAAATGGCTCCATCGTTCAAACACTTAAAAAATTATACGAGACAGTTATATAGATATAAAGACAGTCATTATATCAAAATCCTAAGAACACAGAAATCACTAATAATATATTTATATGGACCTGACAGTTACTTCTCACCTGCTGCTGAATTCATAGCTAAATATGTAAAATTAAGTCCTTTTTCCAGGATGCAACACTGGTAATGCCCATGTCTTTCTCAGCTTGAAAAACACACACAAACTAATTTAAGTCTGATTGACAAAGAGAAAAGACAAAAAAGACTGCCAGGAATATTTAAAGTAAGACAATCTGAGTTCCCAAATTTAATATGCAATAGGCATATAAAAATCTAACACTTCAGTAAAAGTATCTGCAACTCAATTACCTACATTGTGTGCACAAGGCCTTCAAAATAGTGTGTAACTATCTGTATAGCCCACCTGTAATGCCACAGAATAAATCTTCCATTGTTGTTAAAGATTGTGTGTTCCGTGGGGAAGGGGGACTTTATTTATTTGACTTTAAAACAAATACAGACATTTCATGGTACTTTAGTATTTGCATAAGCTTTAAGATCAACAGGATATTTCAAAGAAATTTAGTGCTTGTGTTTCTGTGCTTTGGGTACCTGTTTGCTATTCTCCGCCATTCTAAACTACTGGAGAACAACTGGAAATCACTAGTATGCTAATTCTCTCTCTCAGAGGAGACAAAAATAAATAAATAAAAAATAAAACACGGGGAATAACACAGGCAATCAAGGACAGCTATAAAACGGGGAGCGGGCGGGAGGAATGAGTTCTCACTGAACAGTGCATGTCTGTCTCCCTTGTTCTCTCCACCAGGACAAAGGCCGACACTTTGGAGGTGGAGAATAAGAGTAACTAGGCAAGCCATTAGGGGTGTGGATTGAAGAAAACTCTCTTTCCCCAAGAGAATGTGGCTTTACACCAGCATATTAGATTGGAAAGTGCAAACACAATAATTAACAGTGAATCCTGATACTTCAACACACCAGAGAAGGGTGTCACTCCAGAGTGAGATGGGAAATAGGAGGAATAAATTAAGGCAGTCTTCGGTGATGCTGGACAGCTCCTTGGGGGGTACAGTGGCAGCCCAGGAGAGCTAATCAAGTCCTCCAAATACCTCAGGAAGCTTGAGAAAACTGATGAAGGCTGATACCACGCCAACAATGAGGGGCAGCTGCGAGCACAGAGTGGGGGCCCTTTCTATATCTGAATCTAAAATAACGACCTCCATGCTAAACAAACACCTTCGTATTCCCTGCTCTGATTTAAGAAAAGAACTTTGAATTCACCTTCCTCAATTTCTGCTGTCAGGGAGTAAACCAGCTGCTGTGGTTTCCCCACCACAGTAACACATGTCAATCACCGCTAAGCCCAGCGTTACTTTTCTTCCCCACGTGTGATTCCAACAATCAGCATGCTTCAGGGCTGAACCTCAGCCTCGTGTGGGAGCATTTTCTAGGGCACACCCCTGTAGGCTACCACCCCCTGTGTATTTCGTTTAATTATGAAACCTCTTTCTAGAAACCCTATAATTCTCCCAAGAGTCAAAGTAATTGGTAGAAATTAGACATGAAGAGACATAAGGCCACTTAAAGAGGACACTTTCGATTATAATTTTTAAAAGAACTTTCTTTTTAGTTCCAGTATAATTTTGTACTTTCCCAATTTTGCCCTTTGCAAATGCCAGAGAAAATGCTCATGTTATCTTGTGGGCTATAAAAAAAAAGGCAATGTAATACATTTGTACTCCACTTAAGGTCCACAAAGATTTCCTTTCCTTTGAAGGCCATCCTTTGGATATTTTTAAAAAGAAAAAAAGAAGAACAAAAAATAACATACATATACCCTTGTGGCAAATCACTTTTATTTGGGCAATGAAAGGATGTGTGCGTGTGTGTGTGTGTGAGAGAGAGAGAGAGAGAGAGAGAGAGAGAGAGAGATCCATTACTTGGGGTCCATGTTGTGTGGCTACATTATCAAGATGCACTTTTGGTATGGTAAATATGTAAACCGAAGACAGATCCATTTTGCAGTGAATTTATGGTCTTTTAGTGAATGATGGTAGCAAAATTCCAGGCCATAGTTTTATTCTACTCAATTCAGGAAAATTCTATTGAGCAACACCTACTCACCACCTGGCACTCTAAGTAATGGGAATCCAAAGATGAAAGAAGATTTAACAAGGGGGAGAGGAGGTGGGCAGACATACAGAAATGGTAACAAGAGGGTCTGAGAAGTCTGATGATTGCTGGGTGTGAAAGGGAGACTAGGCAGCTCAAAGGGTGAATGATTAACTCCACTGAAAGAAGCATCATACAGAAATCTGAAAGATTGTAAGATGGCAGCCAGTGGGGTGGGTGAGGGCTGCACAACGTTATAGGCGTACCTTGGAGATACTGCAGATTTGGTTTCAGACCACTGCAATAAAGTAACTCGTGCAATAAAGCAAGTCAAATGAATTTTTTGCATAGCAAAGTTATGCTGACACTATACTGTAGTTCATTAAGTGTACAATATCATTACGTTTAAAAACACAAAATACCTTAATTAAAAATACTTACTGCTAGACAATGCTGACCCTCATCTGATGGTCCTAATCTTTCAGTCAGTCCTAATCTTTTTGCTGGTGGAAGGTCTTGCCTCCATGTTGATGGTTGCTGACTGACCAGGGTGGGGGGGGGGTTGCTGAAAGTTAGGGTGACAGTGGCAATTTCTTAAAATAAGATAACAATGACATTTATCATATCCACTGACTTGTTCTTTCACAAATGATTTCTCTGTAGCATGTGCTGATGCTGTTTGATAGTATTTTACCCACAGAACTTCTTTCAAATCAGAGTCAATCCCCTCAAACCCTGCTGCTGCTTTATCAACTAAGTTTATGTGGTATTCCAAGTCCTTTGTTGTTATTTCAACACTCTTCCCAGCATCTACACCAGGAGAAGGTTCCATCTCAAAAAACCACATTCTTTGCTCATCCATAAGAAGCAAGTTCCCATCCGTTAGTTTTATCATGAGATTGCAGCCATTCAGTCACAGTTTTAGACTCCACTTCTAATTCTAGTTCTCTTGCTGTTTCCATCACATCTGCAGTGACTTCCCCCACTGAAGTCTTGAACCTCTCAAAGTCATCCATGAGTACTAGAATCAACTTCTTCCAAATTCCTGTTAATCGATATTCTGATCTGTTTCCATGAATCACGAATGCTCTTAAGGGCATCTAGAATGGTGAATCCTTTCCAGAATGTTTTCCATTGGCTTTGCCCAGATCCATCAGGGGAATCACTATCTATGGCAGCTAGAGCCTTACAAAATGTATTTGTTACATAATAAAACATGAAAGTCGAAATTCCTTCTTGATCCATGGGCTGCAGAATGGATGTTGTTAGCAGGCACAGACACAACATTAATCTCATTGTACCTCTCCATCGGAGGTCTTGAATGACCAGATGCATTGTCAATGAGCAGTAATATTTTGAAAGGAATCTTTTATTCTCAGCAATAGGTCTCAGTGGTGGGCTTAAAATATTTGGTAAACCATGTTGAAAACAGATGAGCTATCATCCAGGCTTTGGTGTTCCATGTACAGAGCACAGGCAGAGTAGATTTCGCATAGTTCTTAAGGGACCTAGGATATTCAGAATTTTCCATGAGCATTGGCCTCAACCTAAGGTCACTGGCTATATTAGCTCCTAACAAGAGAGTCAGTCTGTCCTTTGAAGCTTGGATGCCCGGCAATGACTTCTTTCCAGCTATGAAAGTCCTAGTTGGCATCTTCTTCTAATAGAAGGTTGCTTTGTCTCCACTGAAAATCTGTTTATTGTAGTCACCTTCAGGCACTGTCTCAGCCACATCTTCTGGGTCACTTGCTGCAGTTTCTCCATCAGCACCTGCTGCTTCATCTTGCCGCCTTCTGCTAAGGAGGAGGCTTCTTTCCTTAAACCTCATGAACCAATCTCTGCTGGCTTCAAACTTTTCCCCTGCAGCTTCCTCACCTCTCATCCCTCATAGAATGGAAGAGAGTTAGGACCTTGCTCTGGATTAGACTTTGCCTTGAGGGAATGTTGTGGGTGGTTTGCTCTTCTCTCCAAACCACTGAGACTTTCTCCTTAGCAGCAATGAAGCTGTTTCTCTTTCTTATCATTCATGTGGTCCCTGGAGCAGCACTTCTAATTTCCTTCAAGAACTTTCCTTCGCATTCACAGCTTGGCTCACTGTGTGTTAGTTAGGTCTAGTTTTCAGTCTATGTTGGCTTTCAACATGGCTTCCTCATTTCTAGTTTTTGATTAAAAGTGAGAGATGTGTGACCCTTCCTTTCACATGAACACTTAGAGGCCACTGCAGAGTTATTAACTGGCCTGATTTCAATACTGCTGTGTCTCCAGGAACAGGGGGGGCTCCAAGAGAGGGACAGAGATGGGGGAATGGCTGGTTGGTGGGGCAGCCAGTTCACACCTTGATCTATTAAGTTCACTGTCTTATTACATGAGTGTGTTTTGTGGTGTCCCGAAACAATCACAACAGTAACATCGAAGATCACTGACCACAGTCTACGATAACAAATATAGTGGTAACGAAAAAGTGTGAAATATTGCAAGAAATACCGAACTGTGACACCGAGCCATGAAGTGAGCAGCTGTTGGGGAAAATGGCACCGACAGACTTGCGTGACACAGGAGTGCCACAAACCTTGAATCTGTAAAACATGTAGTATCTGAGAAGCACAATAAAGCAAGGTATGCCTGTATTTTGGAAAAGTGAGGCAATCTTGAAAAAAGGGAAGTTTTCATGTAAAAATCCAGATTTCTGGCTTTTCTCAAGAAAACGGACAAGATCTGGTGACACCTGGCAACAACAGGGCAGAGTGAGGCAGTGGTTCTCTGATACCCAGGAGCCCCAACCCAAGGTCCTGGCCCCTGGAGGCATCTCACTTTGCTAGCCCTATCTTAGGGGAAAAAAAAAAAAAAAAGTCAGTCTTCAGGATTTCAGATTCCCAGCCCCCAACAAGGAGTAAGGGGTAAAGGCTGGGCGCTTTCTGATATTTGCTTTCCTGGAAATAAAACAGCAAAAAGCCAAAAGTATCATCTCTCACTGCATCACTTGACACTGGGCGGCCAGAGCTGACTCATCCAGCAATCTGGGCTGCTCGTAAGTACTTGGGAGTACAGCTTGCTGATGCGGTCTGAGAGGAAAAACTTCTCAGACTCCAAGCATATGGTCAATTTGGAACAGAGCAGCTCACTTAGCGCGGCTTTCGGCAAGCCACTGCGTCTTTTCTAAGAATTACAGAGGCATCTGGTGTAGGGAATGGGGACCATGACAGGCTGGGCTCAGTCAGCGACGCAGCAGTGGGCCCGTCCTCATGGGCTTCCCGTGGCCTCACACAGCCTCCCATGACCTCACTCAGCTCAGACTTCTCTCCTGGCTCCTGACCGCCCGGCACACACCTGCCAGTGGACATCCTGCCACCGGCAACTGCCCGCAAGCACGACGCGACCTAACTGATGCCATTCACATTCCTTCTGCGGTGGAAGCTGCCCATACGCACCCGGATGCCCCCCAAAGCCCCTCTTGGTTCTGTGCGTCCCCCCAGGATCTGCACTTTCCAGGTTTTCCTCGGCTATCGTGACTGCCTCTCCGGGATGTGCCCTGGATCTGGAAGTGTCTAGGGTGGCTCGCGGCAAAGGGCTCCTCGGTGCAGGAGTACGGAAGCCGCTTCCCCAGCCTCAAGGTACACTCGCTGCTTCCTGCCGAATCAGGCCAAGGTTGACATCGTACTCTTGCAGGCTTCCTTCCCTTCCCCGTCCCGCGTCCCCACTTCTAACCGAGGCTTCCTGGGAACACTTCCTTGATCCTCTCAGGATCTGTTTCTGGGAAACCCCACGAAGACACAGCCCTTCCTCGTCCCCACGCCCCCCTCCTCCAGTTACCCCTCCGGGTCACTCAGAGTCAAAACTGCACTCGTATCTCGATTCTTCCTCTACCCTCATGCTCTCCCTTTTCAGCTAAATGTTAAAATCCACTATTTCCTCCCATCAGACACATCTCCCATCCATCTCAGCCTACTTCAGTTACCATCCGGCTCCCTCCATAACTGACAGCCTCCTTTTTTCTCCCTCTTAGGTTTTTTTTTTTCTTTTTTCTTAGTTTTCTTTTCCTTCGCCTCTTACACTTTGAAAACTCAGCACGACTCTAAGGGTTGCTCCTCCAAAACAAAACAAAACAAAACAAAACAAAACAAAACAAAACAAAACAAAACAAAATAAAACTATTGCAACGGTTCCCCACGGACCTCAGGGTAAATTCAAACTTCTTAGCCCAGCTGTTGGAAGCCTCCTGATCCAGGCCCTTGTGCTTCTCATGCCTCTTCTCCCTGCTTCCCTCTGACCTCGTGCTCTGGTCACCCCACACCATCCCCGGTCTGCTTTTCTGGGTTCTGGCTCTTCCAGAACCAGTCCGCCTGCCTGGGAGACCCATCTCACCACTTGTTTCCCTGTTCAAATCCACCCATCAGGGCGCCTGGGTGGCTCAGTGGTTAAGCATCCGACTTTGGCGCAGGTCATGATCTCACAGTTTGTGAGTTTGAGGCCGGCAGTGGGTTCTGCGCTGACAGCTCAGAGCTTGGAGGCTGCTTCAGATTCTGTGTCTCCCTCTTTCTCTGCTCCTCCCCTGCTCACACTCTGTCTCTCTCTTAAAAATAAATTAAAAAAAAAAAAATCCACCCATCATTCCAGACCCAGAGCAAATGGGAGCCACAGAGCCTCCTTTTCTAAAGCACCTCCATTAATAAATTCCGGGTGAGAGGTGAAAACCAAGACCTATTGATTTAGCTGGGCATTCACATAATTTGCATATATATCTGACAACTCCCAGCCCAGCAGAGAAGTTTTTTGAGAGCTCTTTAGAGCCATCTTTGCATAGTGAAGCTATTATCTCACACGTTTATCTCCGAGAAATCTGACTGAAGGACAGGCCTGTTTACCACTTAAAACGGCCCAATTGTTCTCAACAGGCAGATGTGTCCCAGAATGGATGTGAGCCGGGAGGCGAGGCGCGGAGACCTTTCCCTCCACCCGGGTTCCCACAAACGCCTCTGCCTCTGCAGGTGCAAGCACCTCACCCTTCTGTCCCCAGGTGTGATTCTAACGAAGGCTCCTTCTACACAGAACCAACTTACTTCCCCACGGGGTTCACTGTAGGAGACACCGATCTAGTCTAGTCCTGCAGGAAAACATGCACAGATCAGGTAGAGAAATGCTTCAGTATTACTTCGTGGGCTGACAGAGATTCTCAAAGGTAGTTTCCTTTTTTTTTTTTTTCCTAAGGGCAGTGTTCATTATATGCATTTTCCACCCTCCACAAGGGTTTCCGAATCCCACCCTTTGCATTAGCGGCGCCTGGCTGTGTGCCCCAGCCCCTCACCCTAGACCAAAGGGCACCTGATGAATGTGGACAGAATTCACCAATGTTTGTGGTCCTCTGTACCATATAAGGCAAGATCCCAGGGGACCTGGACCCAAATGGCTTCAATCATGGCTCTACGTGTGAACAATGACAATTCAGCAGCTGAAAAATGGGGCAGCACAATGTGTTTTTGTACTCATGTCTACAACCATAAAATGACCTAGAATTAAACCCATACTCACGAAATACCAGAAGTGACATTGTAATAAGTGACTTCTCTTAGCCAGCAAGTTTTGAGATCTTTGGCAACTCATTCTAAGGAAAGCTGCCCCCCAAAATTGAAGGACAACTTAACTGTATTTAGAATTCAGTGAATGAAACTATACTAACTATACCGTCCGTTAAAAATCACTAAGTGTTCCAAAGAAAGAGCTTTGAGAAAGAGTACAAATTCTCTTTCTACTTATTCATTAAATATTCCGTATTCAGCTATTCATTCTTGAGTCAGTTTTCAAAGTAAATTCAACACACCTAGGATCAAGAACAATTTGTACTTAGGTGTATGGGTTGGTCTGACATCTTAAAATGAAAGGGTGGTTATCAGAATTTTCAAGAAAAAAGACGGCAATCTTTCGTGGATTTAAGTAAGGTTTGTCAAAATGGTATAGGGCTCAGAGAAATACTACTGTGCTGAGCCTTTGGAAAAACTCATTAATGATCCACTTAGACTGTCAATGATGCTCACAAATTATCCAAACTCCACGAGAAAACATTTCATTATAAGATTTAAATACACTCCTCTACCTCTTGCACATTACTCCTATTTTTGCCCCAAAGAAATCAGGACCACGTTAAAAGCTCTTTCTTCCAGAAACACTTCCTTGGTTTCCTTTCCAGCAGGAGGTGACTTCTTTTTCCAAACTCCCATGGCATGCCTTATTTTCTCAGTTGCTTTTTAAGTGTATTTATTTATTTTGAGAGAGAGAGAGACAGAGACAGAGAGAGAAAGAAGGAGGGAGACAGAGAATCCCAAGCAGGCCCTGTGCTGTCAGCCTGGAGCCTGATGTGGGGCTTGAACTCACAGACTATGAGATCATGACCTGAACTGAAACCAAGAGTTGGGACACTTAACTGACTGAGCCACCCAGGTGCCCCCTATTTTCTCAGTTAAATCGCAGGTATCTGGAAGGCAAGCTCCATGTCCAGTTGAACCTCGCACCTTCTACCTCCCCACCAAGTGGAGCTCCTAGGAAAAAACCCTACAAAGAATACGTGTTCAGTGAGTGTTTGCAAATGAATGAGGGAGTGAGGGAGTGAAATGAGTGCAAGCCTGCATGGTTCTATTCTTTTTCCTGGTCTGGCTGCAGATCCCAAAGGCCAGTTATTTGCTAAAAACATTATGTTCACCTTTCAAACGTATTAAGATTCATATCCAAGTTTCAAGTAGTCATCCCATGGTAATTCTTGCAAATGAACTTGATTTGGACTGATGGTACTCTAAAAAGTTTACCTACAGCTCTATCAAGATGGTCCACTTAGAAAAAATATTAACCAGGCATTTACTTCATCTTTGAGACCTAAATTATTTCATTTAACAGCATCTACAGCTGTCAGAACTTTGGCAAACTTTATGAAAAATATCATTTTAACTGTCTTTATTAAAGATTAATCATGTACTTCCTTTGTTTCATTTCTACTACATAAACTCCCTACTGGTACAGGAAAAGCTCCATTGGTTTTTGTTTGTTTGTTTGTTTGTTTGTTTATAGCACAAGTGGGGGAGGGGCAGAGAGAGAGAGAGAGAGAGAGAGAGAGAGAGAGAGGGAATCCTAAGCAGGCTCTGGGCTGCCAGCACAGAGCCTGAGCAGAGTTCAGTCTCATGAACCCTGAGATCGTGACCTGAGCTGAAATCAAGAGTCTAGGGGACACTTAGCCGATGGAGCTACCCAGGCGCCCCTGTTTGTTTTTAATAGTGTGGTGTCTTTTCTCAGTTGCAAACACACATGGTTATTGTGTTTGTTATAAGAAAATGCCTGTCCTTTAACATGATATCCTATAATGATCCTGCTTCTCACCCCCACTCCTCCCACCCAATACTAATGGAGAATGGATGTAGGGGAAATTCTGTCATTTTTGCCAAGAGAATGGCAAATTACCACTGTCATTACCATGGCTTTAGCAATTTCCTTTAAAAAAACAAACACGACAGGGTGGGGGTGGGAGCAGCTTCAAAGATGCAGCACAAAGTTATCCAAGGAATTTCTTGCTCTGATTCTGCTTGTTAAGAACCTGGAATGTTCCTTAAAGTCATCCAGGCAGGTGGTCCAGGCACTGTAGACCAGAGTGAACTCGAACCCAAGGAGAATGCCATCTTCTCTTACTTAAAAACCCTCAAGCACACCCGTGTCTCATTCTTCTTAATAGCTTGACCCATTTTCCTTTTCTGGAAAGTAAGTTCATTAGCTCAGGGACTGTCCTCAGTGGAAGTAAAAAAACCCCTCTTGAACACTTCAGCTCCACCACTGGCTGATAATGGACTATTCCCAAAAGTGAGGGTTCTTCATCCTTAAGAGGAGCTTTCTCACCCACTTCATCTGATCAGATAATTGAGAGTAAGTTCGGGCCTTGCAAATCATTTAGTACCAGAAAAATCTACAAATGTGCCCCTGACACTACAGCACTCACTGACAGCCAGGTCAGCATAGAGCACAGGCCCTCCAACCACAAGCATGTTCCTTCTCATCTTTTCCAGTTCTCAACACTCTCCCTGGCAGTGAAGGGGCAATCCCCAGGAATGCAGGTGACTGTCAGGCACTGAGTGGGATAAGAATTAGTCAGGTCCTCTAACCCTTGCTGCTCTAAGTGTGATCTATGGACCAGCAGCATCGATACCATCTAGGAATGTGTTAGAAATGCAGTCTCAGGGCGCCTGGGTGGCTCGGTCGGCTTAAGCAGTTAAGCGTCCGACTTCGGCTCAGGTCATGATCTCGTGGTTTGTGAGTTTGAGCCCCGCGTCAGATTCTGTGCTGACGGCTCAGAGCCTGGAGCCTGCTTCAGATTCTGTGTCTCCCTCTCTCTCTGCCCCTCCCCGGCTCATGCTCTGTCTCTCTCTCTCTCTCTCAAAAATAAATAAACATTAAAAACAAAAAGAGAAAGGAATGCAGAGTCCCAGGCCCACCTCCAGACCTGTGCTTGAACAATATCCCTGGAGATTCACAGGAGGCACATCAAAGTTTGAGAGGCAGTACTCCACAGCAGGAAAAAAAGAAAACATATCTTCACATTTAGAGTCAAATTCATTTATGATGTGCTGACTTCATGGCAAATCCTTGACAGTGGAATTACACAAGAGGGATGCTCTTGTGACCTGGCCAAAGTGGACTTTCCCCTCTAAACATCAAGGCCAGTGGCATGAGGTAAGGAACAGACACACTGATGCCCAGTGAATGCCTTGTGTAACCTGGAAGGTACATGGTAGGTTGGTTTTACTTTGTTTCCTTTCTGAAATTCTGACTTCTTTGAGATTATTGAGTGGTAAAAATGGAGGAAGGTGGAATGATGAAATTACTTCATCTAAAAATCAAAGGGATCTTCCCCACTTTTGTTGGGAAGGAGTTGTCCACAAGAATCCTGGGTGCAGGAACACCTCAGGTACCTCACATCAGGGTTCAGATGCAGGTCTGGGAGTCAGCCTGCCTGGGACCAGTCAGAGCTCTGCTTGCTGCCATTTGTGTGACCTTGACAAAGAAGTCAACTCCTGGGCCTCAGCTTCCTTACCGTTAAAATGGAAAGAAAAAAAGTACCTGTTTCAAAGGCTGCTTACGGGAATGAAATGACACCTATAAAGCCTGGCACACAGTGAACACTTGGTACAAGGGACCTATAAATAATCAGGCATATCCTATGTGTCGGTGGAACCTAAAACCACTATGGCTCCCAGAACAACGCTCTCTTGTGACTGACCCAGATATACAGCAAATTGACATAAAGAAACCAATACTCAGAAAAGATAGACTTGAGAAAAGTTTTACTCTACACAAACCATGGTAATTCTGGACATTAGCAAAGGTGCCTGCCATCTCTCACTTCAAACTCTAATGCATGTTGACTCCGACTAAGAGCCCAGAGCTTGATCAGCCATGAAGAAATGAACTCTACTGGCCAGGAAGGAGGAGCCCATCTTAGTCACTCAGCCCTCTGCCTCACAGCTGGCCTTGGTGAGCTCACTAGCCAGGTGTCTATCGTCCAGGCAGAGAGAAAGAGAAGCAGTCACTCTGCCCTCTCGCTTTTTAAACTATACCTCATGTCATCACTCCTCCCATGATAGTTGGCCAAAGGACAGATCTGATTCCTCTCGCCAGACTTTATTTCACAATGAAGCACAAAAACATAACGTGTTTACTATCCCACCTTTGTTGTTAAAAACAAAAAATCACTTAAAATTAATACTGCTCCTTTTGAGAAACCAACCTCAACCTCTCTTTGCCTAATTAGACCCAATAAGAGCATAAGAATAAGCATTCAGCTGGGCAAGCCGTACTGGAAAACATCCTCAAAGTCTTGAAAATCAAAATGAAGACCAAATCAATCACAGCACTTGATTCAAGTGGCTTTTGTTTCTCCTCCCTAGTGACTGACAGAACTTATGGTAAGTTTAAAATATCCAATATCTCTACAGTTTTGAGGAAGATATTAAGTTTGCATATAGCCTCTAAAACAATAATTTTGGGGAGCCTGGGTGGCTCAGTTGGTTAAGCATCTGGCACTTGGTTTCAGCTCAGGTCATGATCTCATGGCTTTGTGGTTTGAGCCCTGCTTGAGATTTTCTCTCTCTCTCTCTGCCTCCTCCACCCCCCCCAACTCTTGCTGTCTCTGTCTCTCTCAAAATAAATAAGTAAATAAACAAACAAACTTTTTAAAAAATTTATTTATTTTTGAGAGAGAGAGACAGAGAGAGTAAGCCGGGGAGGAGCAGAGACAGAGAGGGAGAGAGAGAATCTGAAGCAGGCTCCACACTGTTAGCACAGAGCCTGACGCAGGGCTGGAATTCACAAACCGTGAGATCATTACCTGAGCCAGAAACAACAGTCAGACACTGAACCAACAGAGCCACCCAGGTGCCCCTACAAATAAACTTAAAAAAAAAAATACTGTGTTTTGCAGCCATGCATTTGAGATTAATAGTATGATGCTTTTACCAGCTACATCATTCTGGGAGTACACCTCTTCAGAGGAGGCATTTTTCTAGTGGAGCGTAATCCAATAAATTAAAGGAGGGACAGGATGTGATACGGAGTCAGGTGTGGACAGTCACAGGACACTATGAAACTCCTCTCTGGTTGTCTAACACTTTGCCT
The DNA here is from genome assembly GCF_022079265.1 of Lynx rufus. Classification (NCBI taxonomy): domain Eukaryota; kingdom Metazoa; phylum Chordata; class Mammalia; order Carnivora; family Felidae; genus Lynx; species Lynx rufus. Next base: position 25,193,074 of record NW_025814867.1, on the reverse strand, counting down.
TACCTGTCAGAGGGCAGAGGCCCTGAGAACGTCATGCAAATTTCAAATATATTCTCCACCCCTTGTCTTCTCACTTTCCCTCCTCCATTCAACACGCAACAGCCTTGTAATGCTAAGCTAACCATTGACCCTCAGAAGACTTACCTATCAGTTTTCTTGATCAGGATGGCCCTGAAGATGTGCTCTAGGGGTGTTTTCTCCCGCTCGTGGGTTGGCTGCACGAAGGGGTGCAGGGCCACTAGTGAGAAGCCTTGCTGATACAGTTCCAGGAGCTGGGCGGGCAGGTCGTGCAGGGAGGCCAGCCTCACTGCTGAGGACCTCGGGAGCTCTGCTGTAGATGGAGAGAGGAGAGGCTCATCAGGGACCCAACAAAACTGCCCGCTCTCCCCCACCCAAGTCCCTCTCCCCTTGCCCTTGCAGAGACCTCCAGGTCACCTCTCGCTAAGAGCAAGTTTATTCCTGTCTTAACTACTGCCTTCAAAGAGAACTTAAAGCAGCAGGTTATTTCCCAACTCCTCTCAAGGCATTGCTGACTGGATGTCTTAAACCTAGAAGTCAGTCTTCTCAGAGGTCACATTGGAAGAGTCATTTCCATCCCCTCCAAAAATTAAAAAACAAAAGAAAAGAAAAGAAAAGAAAAGAAAAGAAAAAGAAAGAGGAGGAGGAAAAAATGAAATTGCACACAAATATAAAATTTCCAGGTGGCAAAAAGCAGTATTAACAAAGTCAGAAGACAAACTGGAACAAATTTCTGTGACACTTAAGACAAAGAGGTAATTTCCTTAATTTGCAAAGAAACTACAGAAAGAAAGAAAGAAAGAAAGAAAGAAAGAAAGAAAGAAAGAAAAAGGGAGAAGGGAGGAAGGAAGTTAGGAAGGAAGGAAGGAAGGGAGGGAGGGAGGGAGGAGGAAAAATACGAATAGGCAATTGCCTCAAATTAGACACAAAAAGCTAGTCAATATTTGAAAAAACACTCACATTAATTCAACATTAGAATTATGAATATCAAAACAAGTATTTTTCACCTACGGAATTATTTTAAGATTTGGATTTAAAACAATTCTTTGAGAAGGACAGATAAGATTCAAAAATCAAAAGCTGTAAGCATATACACAATTAAAAGTATACACCCCAGCCCGGTCCCCCTTCAGGCTTTCTCCCTAAAGGCAATCAGTATTATCCATTTTTTGTATACACATTAACAATTGCTGAATTCATACACAAGTAAAGTCTATATGTCTCCCTCTCTTTTTATACAAATGGTAGCATAGTGTTACACATTTCATTTTTTATTAATTTTTACCAATTGACAGTATACTTTGCTTAGAAAGCATTCAGTAGTAGCACACAGAATTCTTCTTCATCCTCTTACAGATGAACAGTGTTCCTTTGTATGATGTACCACAGATTAATCAAACTTTTGCTTTTATAAGTAATGCTGACGAAAATTATGCTCCTACGTAATTTCACATGTGCTCATGTATAATACATCATACCTAGGAATTCCATACCTAGGAATTTGCTAGACCAAAGATAAATGCACTGTAATTTTCTCAGATATTGCCAGATTTCTTCCACAGGGTAACATGGATTTACCACCTCCCCCCACCCAGTGATGTACAAAGGTATTTCTTTTTCCATGCCCTGGCAAATCTCATAGTGAAAAAATGATCCCTGTGGTGGTAATCTGTATTTCTCTCATTATGTAACTTGTATTTTTTTTTTTTATTGAACATGTCATGTTTTAAATACTGTCTGTGTCGCCTTTTCTGTTAACTATAATCTTTGCCCTAGTTTTCTGTTGGGTTATTGGTCCTTTTTTCTATAGGTTTGTAGAAACTCTTTATACATTAGGAGATTTAATTCTTATTTGTGATATCACTTGCAAATATTGTTCCCAATTTATTGTTCATTTTTTGACTTTGCATAAAGTGGGTCTTGTCATGAGGAATTTTTTTTTTATGAAGTGGAATTTCTCAATCTTGTCTTCAATGACTTCTGAGTTTTGTATCAGAGCAGAGACATCCGGTAGTATAAAACGATTCTCCTGCTACTACATATTTCATTTTTTGGATATGAATCTTTGATCCAGTTTGGAATTTATTCAATATGAATTCAATATTCTACCCCCCCCATGTTTATCCATTTTTTCCCATTAGTTTGAGATGCTACCTTTATCATATATTATATTCCTGAATATATTCAAGTTTATGATTGTCCTCTACTTATCTATTTTAACAATTTTAATGTTACATTTTAATATCTGGTCAGGCTATTTCCTGAAACTTCTTATCTTCCTGTTTAGTTTCTGAATCTTCTTGTCTGTTATTTTTTTTTCTTCTTTTTTTTTTTTCTTTTTAAAAATAGGTGTTTTATTAAATAAACACAATGTCATTATTATAACAAAACTAAAATAATCACCAATGTCATATAATCCAATTTCATAGTCACTTTTCCCCAGCTGTGTGTTTTGTTTTTTATTTTATTTATTTATTTATTTATTTATTTATTTATTTATTTATTTTTTATATATATGAAATTTATTGACAAATTGGTTTCCATACAACACCCAGTGCTCATCCCAAAAGGTGCCCTCCTCAATACCCATCACCCACCCTCCCCTCCCTCCCACCCCCCATCAACCCTCAGTTTGTTCTCAGTTTTTAACAGTCTCTTATGCTTTGGCTCTCTCCCACTCTAACCTCTTTTTTTTTTTTTTTTTCCTTCCCCTCCCCTATGGGTTCCTGTTAAGTTTCTCAGGATCCACATAAGAGTGAAACCATATGGTATCTGTCTTTCTCTGTATGGCTTATTTCACTTAGCATCACACTCTCCAGTTCCATCCACGTTGCTACAAAAGGCCATATTTCATTCTTTCTCATTGCCACGTAGTATTCCATTGTGTATATAAACCACAATTTCTTTATCCATTCATCAGTTGATGGACATTTAGGCTCTTTCCATAATTTGGCTATTGTTGACAGTGCTGCTATGAACATTGGGGTACAAGTGCCCCTATGCATCAGTACTCCTGTATCCCTTGGATAAATTCCTAGCAGTGCTATTGCTGGGTCATAGGATAGGTCTATTTTTAATTTTCTGAGGAACCTCCACACTGCTTCCCAGAGCGGCTGCACCAATTTGCATTCCCACCAACAGTGCAAGAGGGTTCCCATTTCTCCACATCCTCTCCAGCATCTATAGTCTCCTGATTTGTTCATTTTGGCCACTCTGACTGGCGTGAGGTGATACCTGAGTGTGGTTTTGATTTGTATTTCCCTGATAAGGAGCGACGCTGAACATCTTTTCATGTGCCTGTTGGCCATCTGGAGGTCTTCTTTAGAGAAGTGTCTATTCATGTTTTCTGCCCATTTCTTCACTGGGTTATTTGTTTTTCGGGTGTGGAGTTTGGTGAGCTCTTTATAGATTTTAGATACTAGCCCTTTGTCTGATATGTCATTTGCAAATATCTTTTCCCATTCCGTTGGTTGCCTTTTAGTTTTGTTGGTTGTTTCCTTTGCTGTGCAGAAGCTTTTTACCTTCATAAGGTCCCAGTAATTCACTTTTGCTTTTAATTCCCTTGCCTTTGGGGATGTGTCGAGTAAGAGATTGCTACGGCTGAGGTCAGAGAGGTCTTTTCCTGCTTTCTCCTCTAAGGTTTTGATGGTTTCCTGTCTCACATTTAGGTCCTTTATCCATTTTGAGTTTATTTTTGTAAATGGTGTGAGAAAGTGGTCTAGTTTCAACCTTCTGCATGTTGCTGTCCAGTTCTCCCAGCACCATTTGTTAAAGAGGCTGTCTTTTTTCCATTGGATGTTCTTTCCTGCTTTGTCAAAGATGAGTTGGCCATACGTTTGTGGGTCTAGTTCTGGGGTTTCTATTCCATTCCATTGGTCTGTGTGTCTGTTTTTGTGCCAATACCATGCTGTCTTGATGATGACAGCTTTGTAGTAGAGGCTGAAGTCTGGGATTGTGATGCCTCCTGCTTTGGTCTTCTTCTTCAAAATTCCTTTGGCTATTCGGGGCCTTTTGTGGTTCCATATGAATTTTAGGATTGCTTGTTCTAGTTTCGAGAAGAATGCTGGTGCAATTTTGATTGGGATTGCATTGAATGTGTAGATAGCTTTGGGTAGTATTGACATTTTGACAATATTTATTTTTCCAATCCATGAGCAGGGAATGTCTTTCCATTTCTTTAAATCTTCTTCAATTACCTTCATAAGTTTTCTATAGTTTTCAGCATACAGATCCTTTACATCTTTGGTTAGATTTATTCCTAGGTATTTTATGCTTCTTGGTGCAATTGTGAATGGGATCAGTTTCTTTATTTGTCTTTCTGTTGCTTCGTTGTTAGTGTATAAGAATGCAACTGATTTCTGTACATTGATTTTGTATCCTGCAACTTTGCTGAATTCATGTATCAGTTCTAGCAGACTTTTGGTGGAGTCTATCGGATTTTCCATGTATAATATCATGTCATCTGCAAAAAGTGAAAGCTTGACTTCATCTTTGCCAATTTTGATGCCTTTGATTTCCTTTTGGTGTCTGATTGCTGATGCTAGAACTTCCAGCACTATGTTAAACAACAGCGGTGAGAGTGGGCATCCCTGTCGTGTTCCTGATCTCAGGGAAAAAGCTCTCAGTTTTTCCCCGTTGAGGATGATGTTAGCTGTGGGCTTTTCATAAATGGCTTTTATGATCTTTAAGTATGTTCCTTCTATCCCGTATTTTTTTTTTCTAAATCATCTTTTAAATCAGCTCATCAAACCTTCCTTCCAAAAAAAAAAAAAACCCCAACTCCTAGTGATATTATTTTTGGATCATGTTCAAATTATAGCTTAACTGAGGGAGAATGGATATTTTCATCATATTACAAGTTCCCATCCAAGAACAAGGCATAATTTTTGTTTATTCAAGACTTCTTTGGGGTCCTTCAGGCACGTATTAAAGTTTTCTTCACATAGATATTGCACACTTAACAAGTTTATTTCTACTAATATTGCTATTGGAATAATAGAATTTTTTTCTTTTAACTTCTATGCTATCCATTGTGGGCAAGAATGTTGGGGAAACAGGCATGCTCATCATGGTTGATCGGGTAAACTTTTTTTAAGGGGAATATGATGCTTGCCTTCCAACCTAAAAGTACACACACCCTTTGTCCAACAACCCCACTACCGGATACTGCATCTATGGCTGGACTCCTAGATGTTTTTCAGGATTTATGGGCAAAGATACTACAGATATGTTCACATAGCAAAAACGTGGAACCAAGTAGTTCTTCATTGGAGAGCTGGCTAAATAAACACTGGGATACCCAGTGATGAATCCTATGGGCTATCTAACAAGATTAAGGTAAATCTGTTATGTGCTGATGGCAATGTGTCCGAGATAAATTATTAAGTTAAGAGGCAAGGTGTCAAGTGTTTATCCTATGCTAGTCTTGTATAAAAATAGAGAGATAATCTTTTTTAGAATAAAATTTTTTTTCTGAAAGAAATCACAAAACTATGAATATTGGAGAAAAGGGCTGGAGAACAGAGGGAAGGATGGAAAGGTGGCTTTTACTTTCTTTTGTACTTGCAGTAGGCACTGTTACCATCCATCAGGGTCATTGGGTGGAGGGTTGATAAGACATTTAAAATTTTCTGATTTATATGTAAAAACATTATCTGAAAGTTCTTTATGTATTTTTAAAAATAATGTGTTATTTTAAAACACAATCTTAAAAACAAATCTAGGGGTACTTAAGAACACTACTTAACATCAGCCACTGTAGCTCTCATTTCCATACATCATGCAAGAAATTTACAGGAAAAAAAATCTATAGCAATGATTCACTCTAAAGCAGTGCCCAGCGTCCTGGAGAAACCTTCATTGATAACAGTGACAAAGCGAAGATTGGCCAGGAAAGCAGAAAAGTATGACATCTTTTCCCTTGAACGGTACATTCTGGACATGCTGCTCGACCAAAGATCTGAAGACAAGTCTGGTAAAGAATGCTGAGCCCCTCCGAACTCCGCGCACAGAAATCTGAATTCCACGCACAGAAATCTGTCAAGCAACTTCTTAGACCCAGGCAAGGAGACCCCCACCGTGGATCCCTGCTCTAAAGTGTGCTCCTTGACCCACCAGCAGCAGCACGGAGGAGCACATTAGAAATGGAGACTTTGGGGCCCCACCTCAGACCTGCTGAATCAGAGTCTGAGTGATCTGTACCTTCCCAAGCCCTCCAAGGGACTCTGAGGCTGAGAGCTACTGTCCAGAGGGTTCCTTTGGCCCTCCTCCAACCACTCTCCTCTCCTCTCTGAGGGCAAGGAAACAGCGGACCTAGGGACACGTACCCACCTGTCATCCATAGCCCAACTTCCCACAGCCAAGACCCTGGAATTCTCTGCCCTTAGAGCCCAGGTACCACTTTGGGGGATTGGACAGGCTTCTTCAATCTGTAGCAAGGGTGGATGGTGCCCCAATGTGTGCATCCGCAAGCCCAAGGGAGGGCAGGGAGACACCCCCACAGCTGCAAAATTTAGGGGGCACCAAAAACTCAGTAAGAAAGATCAATAAAAATTTAATGCAATATGTTACAAAGTGAAAATTCATGCAAGAAGTCTACAACAAACAAGATATCCAAAATTTTAATAAATACAGGATCAGTATTATTGATTTTTTCTTTTGCCTCAAGCTCCAATACGGCTTAGCACCACACTGTTACTGATCTTGTCTTTTTAAAAAATGTTGCCTCTCCGGGCGCCTGGGTGGGCTCAGTCGGTTAAGCGTCTGACCTCAGCTCAGGTCATGAACTCGCAGTTCGTGAGTTTGAGCCTCACATCGGGCTCTGTGCTGACGGTCAGAGCCTGGAGCCTACTTCAGATTCTGTGTCTCCCTCTCTCCCTGCTCCTCCACCACTCGCACTCTGTCTCTCTCTCTCTCTCAAAAATAAATAAACATTAAACAAATTTTTTTAAATAAAAATGTTGCCTCCCTCGCCTCACCCTAGCGCTGGCTCAGGCCCAACATGTCTTGCACTTTTTCTCCTGGGCCCTGCAAATGACAGGAGCAGGTCTGTTATGTAGGGTGTCAAGGGAACAGGGGCAGGTTTCTTCTGCTATCAAGAGATTACAAAGCAACCGAACTGAACGAGCATAACCGTGTGTGGCACAGATGCCTGTGGTTTCGTCTGCAAGACGTAATGGACTTTTGGTAGGAGGGCAGGCCTTTTGGGGTGGGTAACTTCACGACAGCGATCAAACCCCAAAATGCTAGGCAGCACTAAGCTCCCCTCCTCTCTGATAAGAGTGTGTAGGAAGAGCATCTGTGAGTCAACCAGTATGAGACCCTCCCACTCAGCCAGTCTCCACAGTGTGGTGTTTTGTGAACGCGCCAAGTATTTCAAGCTCTTACTGCTGTAATAAAATAAGCCTTTACTAAGATTCTGATAATTTATGTATTTGTTCCCCCTTACGCATCACGCTCTAATAAAAAGAAATAAAAGCAGTCCGTACGTTTGGAAAATTTGGGATTCTAGCTACATTCCTCCCTGGCGATAATCCTGGGCATGTGAACACACGGTTTCCTTGTTTAAAAAATGGAGATAATGACATCGTACAGTGGCTGTAAGAATCAAACGGGATGATGTGTGTGTAACGGATAAAGCTCCAAAGTATCATTCTCAGTGGTGCTGGCAGTGGTGGGTGGGGAGTTGGTCAGGGATATAGGTCAAATGAGGCTGGTGATGACAGTACAGTGCTGGGCTGTAAATTGTTTCCCATTTCCACCCACACCCCTTACCCTCCAGGCTTGCAAATCAGTGCACTCAAAACATTGGGCGACCAACCACTTTATAGTTAAATGCGTCCTGAATAAAACATAGTATCTTTAAAATTTTTATCTTAAAATCTAAAGATGTATCTCTTGTCAAAACTCAGCAATTTTATGGCTTTAATTTTTGGTATGCATGCTGTCAAAGTAAGTTTAGCTTCATGGTTAAAAAACAAATAAAAATTAATCTCAACAATCTCATCGCAATAAAATAAAACCAGGCTCTTATTGTAAATATGATTAAAGGCCTTAATTTCTTGTTGCTGTTTGAACCTTAACCTTCAGAAAAACCCTAGTTCTTATAAACTGACCAATCCCCCACTATTATTACTAGAAAAATAAAGAAAGGAATGACTTCTCTGTGTGGATGGACATACCAATTGTAGCCTCTTGGTCTCTTTCTCACCCCACCCACCCGGATAACCTCTCCATTATTTTTGTTTTGTGAGATTTGCCTGACTTCGTTTACAAATTATGTAACCTTGGACAAGTCATCTAACTCCCACCCCATCTCCTGGGTCTGTTGTTTATAAAATGAAGACCCTGGAGAGGCAATTCTGAAAGGAACTTCCAGCATTAAAATGCAATGATTTCATTACTTCAGTTTGAAGAGTAACGTACCAGTTCCTAATTAAAAGGTGATACTGGATAATATAATAAATGTCCGCAGTGCAAACCGAAGAGTTCCCCTAACCTAGAGCCAAAATGGGAATACGGAATACCCACACGTGCGAGTGGGTGGAGAGATGGATAGAGAGGCAAGAAAATAATCTGTTGCCACTATGACCGAATAAAAATCACTGCTGTCTTTGAGGGTCCCAGTCTTCTGCCCATCCCAGGGATGAGAAAGGATTCTGCCTGTTCTGACTGTCCCTGGGAGACATTCAGGGGCATTCCAGGGAAGAGATGCCTGCACAGTCATAGGAGAGAAAAGGGGTATTCTAAGAAGTATGTCTGGGGACAATGGGTTCCCTCTTTCCTAGTGGAGAGCTATAAAGAAAACAGTATCCGTTACCTGAAGTTACTTTGACTTCCTGGGCTTTTATGAGGCCACGCCAGGACTGAACCCATAAGCCACCTCATGATAAATTGAAATTTCTAATTATAATCCTTCATATTCTGAAGATGAGGGGCACAGATGATGCTTTCTTGGCCAATGTTACTCCAGTCTGAGGAAATGCCACTGTTAGGGCCCAATGTCCATCTGAAGATCATACTTTCCTCTCTCTCCACTTTCCAATCTGTCAAGTTCCAAAGTCTTTTTTATCTACTGTGGTCAGTCTGCAGACCTGAGGACCAGGCTGGACGCCCCGGTGCTCCCACTCAGGGAGCCGTGTCTTCATCCCACACAAGGACTTGGATGCCACTGCTGTACAAAGCCCAGTTCTCCAGCTGGCTTCTCCCACTAGCCTGGGTGGGGGCTGGCTCTTATCTCGTGACCTGGTAGAGGGCCTGGGGCAGATCGCAAGGCCAGGGCCCAGATGGACAAACAAACAAGAGACACAGCCATGGGAGGAACAATGGATACCGAAGCCCCCTCTCACCCAGAGGGCAGTATCATGCCTTTCAGCCTGCTTATTGCCAATGGGAATGTGGGCCCAATGGTGCCAAAACTTCTCATTCTTACCTTCAAGAACTCAGAAATCTTGGTCTTCATAGAAACTCTCCTAATCTTTAGATTTGGCAAGTAATTCTCATTTTATTTCCAAGTCCATATGGCCCAAAGCCAAGGCATGGTAGGTTGCAGACTGGATGGGGCATTTGATAAATGTAGGGGGATAGATGCCCCCTACTCCTTCCTATCCCTGATCATAGCGTTGTCAAGGCACGCTGTAAGCCTCGGTCACATACTGAAGAGCTTGTGATTCCGTTCATTCCCACATCATCACTATTTATATCAGTTTTCAAGGATACACCTGCAGGTATTTGACACAGCTCTCTATTTCCCAATTCTTCTCTCCTCTACACTGATGTAAAGATGAACAAAATGTTTAGAACTATATAATTTTTTGGGAACTATATAATTACATTTTGAATTCCTTGGAAATATTTTTTTTCCCTCACTCAATTACCAATAACAGGCTTTTGATAAAAAAAATATCAAAATATAGAAAGCACTGCCGGAAAGGTATTTTGGGTGGCATGAGAGCCCAAGGTCTTTTAGAATAAGTGTTCTGTTTTCCTTTCAGAAAATAACTCCATATAAATAAATAAACCATTATTCCAGGACTTAAAAAAAAAAAAAAAGGGAATGAAAACGGGGGAGGGGGGGACCTAATCCACAAAACCACACATTTCTTAACACTCCTGGGATGAAGGAGATTTTGTTTTTGCTATGACTATGTTTTGTTTAGCAAAAACATTCCGCAGCCCCACTTATTCCCCGGACACGAAGCCCTGCAGACATCTGCAGAAGAGCCAAAGGGACGGCTTTGCTCCTTCAAACTTTATTGCTGGGAAAGTGCCAGGTTCCAAGGCAAGAACAAAACCACTGGCATACAGCAAGCCGCCACTCATTTCTCTCCTCTGTACGGCAGGCAACGGCACGCTGAACTGCAACAGCTTCTATTATTTTGCTCAGCAATCATCTGTGACTTTAACCTAATTATTCAAAGTCCAACTCTGCTTTTCTAATTACATCTGCTAATGGATCTGTCAATACCAGAGAGCGAAACACAAGAGGACTGACACCATCTCCCCCGGGTAATTTCCCTCACAGGTAAAGCTGATAATGACACTGTTCAACCAAATCTCTCCCTCTTTTTTTTTTTTTTTTTTTTAAAGTTCCTTGAAGGCCGTTATTTCTATAACATCAGTCTGCCTGGGCTTTGCAGTAGATCCAATTTAGCGAAACACTAAAATCAATCATTTTTCAAATGTGGGTTTTTTTTTTTTTTATTGTATAGGTAAAGAATAGGAATTCAATTTTTTAAAATAATGTGTGCAGCCCGAAGGCTTCTATCTGTGTCATTTCTAAATCTGAAGAATAAGTTACAACTATCGTTTTCAGGCTTTCCAAATTCAGATTTCTGTCATTGTCTTATCACATAAATTCATGTTTCTGAAACTTAAGAAAAAAAAATAAAACATAGCCAGGCTCAGGAGACCACACTACTAAAACACTGTTTATTCTTTTTTTTTTTAATTGAGGTGAAATTCACATAACATAAAATCAACCATTCAGTGAATAATTCAGTGACGTTTAGTACGTTCGCAATGTTGTACAACCATCACCTCTGTTTCTAAAACATTCTCCTCACCCCAAAAGGAAACCCCATACCCGGTAAGCAGTTCCCTATTCCCCTCTCTGGCAACCACCAATCAGCTTTCATAAAACACAGCTCTTAACACCTTACCTAAATCATGGATAAAGTCAAGGGGAAAATCTCAGTACGACTAAAAGCACTTTTTAAAGCTTATTTAAACCTAGGATTCTACAGGCCAATCATGGAGGAGTTGGCCAAGCAACAAAGGCCTCATCAAATGAGTTCTTAAGTGCATGCCACCAGACCACAAATGACTGTGAAGCATCAGACTGTCAGACTGCTGTGACCACAGGGGTGTGTGCTTGTGTGTCTGTGTGTATGTGTGGGGGTGTGTGTGAAGGGAAGGGTGGAGGGAGAGGGGGAGATCAAGTTGTTATTGGCTTGCTTGTCATTTCAAAGGATCACACGCAGTCACTGGATTACACACATGCAATATCACACTGTAAAAAATTCAGTGTCTAGGACTTTGTAAGGAGAGTGCTGAATAATTCCCATTGACCGTAACCATTAATCAAACCCAAAAGACGGCGTTCCCGCTCATCTCACCGGTCCATTTTGTCAGAGAAGACACAGGCTAAGATTCATCAAGCAAGCTTTTCCAGAAACACCAGGCCTCAAGCTGCTTGGACTTCACAGTGGGGTATTCAAATATTAAAAGCAACCGGCTAGAAACTGAAGTTGGAGTATTAATAAAATATATCACATGCTTAAAAATACTTTTTATGGTGAAGGGGAGAAGCAAAGGATCACCGAGTCTTCAGAATTTCTATTCAAACTGGTCCATGCCAAATCCAAGGAGAGCTTAGCATGAGGCGGAAGGGAAGCTACTTGTCAATATTTTATGCCATTTTCCTAATTGAGCACGATATCCTGAGAGCTGACGCTCCGGGTAGTTCTCTTTGATTCTGAGAGTACAATAAACTGATTGCATCCAAGACCAGCCACTAATGAATATGTACAAACAATATGGAAATGAAACTGTTTAGAATGTAAATGGGACCCTATATGGATTTCTATGATAAAGTCTGAAGACTCTGTATAAAAGTAATCAGTACTGAAAATATAACGCCACTGTGGCCAAGTTCTCAGAGTAGGCACAGCAGAAAAATAATGCATCATTGCAAGGAGCTGTGGGGAATCTCAGTTTCAACTAAGAAGCGTGATTGCTCTCGTACTTTCTCATTCAGGTGTGCTGAAAGCCAAGAGGCTAAAGCAAAGGGGCACCTTAAATGGGTAGCACACTGAGCCGGCAAACACATTCTGACTCTGGCTCGTCACCCCACACACGGTCTCGCCCATCCAGCTCGTGGGGCAGTCCCATTAGAGCCAGGCGGTCAGTCAGCTCTTTCGGAACAAGAAGGGACATGGTGCTTTTTTCAAGTCTGAAACAGCCGAGGGCCATTTTAATTCCTTCCCTACGTGCACATGATGAAATCCATCAAGAGCAGAATGGCTGAATGAATACACTATGGCTCATCCAATACTATAGACTATTAAGTAGCAATTTTAAAAATGAGTTGGATCCATACCTCTGACCTGGAGGAAAAATCAAGGGTTGATATGACAATGAAAGCAAAGGAAGTATATAAAAATTCCACTTTGCGGAGATGGCCAAATAATGACAGGACAAAGTCTGTGGTTATACACAAGGAGTGACGGGGAATCTTAACCCCAGGCAGAACAAAATGGAAAAAAAAGAAATTTCCCAAAAAGTATGGTGCCCCGAGGGTACGTGCACACTTCAGTTTGGCATTTATGCAGAGCACAAGGGAATACTACTCTTTCTGTTTACCTTGAGTTATTATCACAAGGATCTCAACTCTGTAATAGAGTTTCACACTGGTATATCAATAAACTCTTTACTTAGGAGAATTTTTTAAAATTTCCGAATATAGTAATATAAACAATATATAAAACAATGCACTCTGGAAACTGCTGGAAAGCACAAAAATGCCCCATGTGCAGGAATAGTTTCAAGATCTTATGGCAAGAATAAATTCTATCCTCTGTGGGCTTTGTACAACTCCTACCCACAAAGGAAATCAACTTGTTGGTTCAAAGGCACTACCCCCAGACACACGAGCAAATTCAACTCAGTAGACTCTCCTTGTCCTCGCTGTAGTGGAGACATACCATATGTTCGGTGGCACAGTCACAAAGACATTCGTAAGACTTACAAAAAGCTCCATATATTGGAAATGTATTTTAATAAATAATACTTATGCATATGACATCACGAAAGAGTCAACAAAACTCAAATGAGAATGGGGTCAGACAGTTCTCTTACTCTAAAAAAGGCTTCCACACCTGCATTTTCAGCTTTGCATGAACAATTACTGCGTTCATGCGCAAACTCCCAAATTGGTGCATGGAAATAGAAAATTGTACACACAAGTTGAGCAGCCCCGGGCTCCGCTAACCAATTTGCATGCAAAATTGTCATCAGCACTCTCTGGTTTATTTTTTGCCTATGGAAGAGATGGGGGTCTATGATGCCACAGGAGGCCAGTTTTAAGAGGCATTTTGGTTCCCACTATAAAAATGGAGTCCCAAATAGTATCTGAGGTCTATGCACGCATGTGTGTCCCTCCAGCTGCCTTCTCACAGATTCCAGTGGAGGAAGAGAAAAGCTGGAGGGTGAGATCAAGTAGAATAGTTACATGAGAGTAAATGGCCAAGGAAGGTTCTCCAGAATAATAAAACAGAAAAGAAATGTAAGGGGGGGGGGAGTTTTTATTTACATCCAGAAACATGTCGTCTACCGACAACAGTTGGCACAAGAAGGGAAAGATGGATTTTAACCAGGAAGGAGAAAAGATTTTCCTGACTTGCCGGTGAGAATTTATGGAAATGGACCACCAGGAAGTGTGGCCTTTGGGATTGCCAAAGAGGGTGCGATAGGCATCTATTTGCTTAGAAGGCATCTTCAGGTTTTCACTAACATTTCCTCCCACCCCCCTCTCCCTCCTGTCTTTCTTCCCTTCACACATCACTGCTGAGCACCTGAAATGTGGTTAGTGTGAACAGAGATGTGCTTTAAGTGTAAAACACACACAATTTCAAAGACTTCACATGAAAAAAAGAACATAAAATATCTCGATACAAATCTGGTATTGATTACATGTTGAGATGATAATATTTTGAATATACTGAGTTAAATAAAACATACTGAAATTAATTTACCTACTAATTACTAATGAATTTACCTATTTTAATTTTTTAATTTGAAATTTTTACTGGAAAACTTTAAATTACATCCAGGGCCCACATTATATTTCTATGGGGCAGGTCTGTTCTAGAATCTTTTGTTTTAAATTAGACTCATTTTTTTTCTTTTTTTTTAAAATTTTTTTTTTCAACGTTTTTTATTTATTTTTGGGACAGAGACAGACAGAGCATGAACGGGGGAGGGGCAGAGAGAGAGGGAGACACAGAATCGGAAACAGGCTCCAGGCTCTGAGCCATCAGCCCAGAGCCCGACGCGGGGCTCGAACTCACGGACCGTGAGATCGTGACCTGGCTGAAGTCGGACGCTTAACCGACTGCGCCACCCAGGCGCCCCAGACTCATTTTTTTTTCAGTCCAAAAAGCATGCTCCCTTCTCCACCTTTATTAAGGTGTCAGTTTAATTCATTACTAAGCATCCTTTAGCTCCAATTATGAGTAAGGTCACTTCTTTTCCCAAAATAAGCCTGTAACACCAAGGAGTGGGGGGAAAGCTGCAACAGTATGTACAGTGTGGGATCAAATGGGTAATCTTCCTTCACGTATACTAAATTTTTTTTCACTAGCTGTCACTATTCCAAGTTGGAGGAAGAAAGCAAAACTTGGTACTGCCTTCCTGTTTGATGTTTTGGTCCCTGAGACCCTTAAATCCCTGCTCTTCGAGAATCTCTAGTAACACAGTCACACTTCCAAAGTGTTTACCTCTGTGGAGCAAGTGGGTTCTCAACATTTTTCTGTTCTTACTCCATCAGCAGATCGCACGCCCTCCTGAGTCACACCTTTTACCCCATGCAGGAACTCTCAAGCAGGGAATCACTGCTCTGGCCAAACTGGAAATAAGTGCCAGAGGCCCCCAGCCAGCCGGCATCCCGGCTAAGATGATTCGGATCAGAAATCTCAATAGACAGTGGACCCTCCGGTCTGTTTTGCTGAGTCCCTGGCAGTGCTTTGTACTGGACTTTCTGGATGATTTATGTTACATTCCGGAGATGCAAATTCTCCCTCATACCCCTAATAAACTCATTTGTGTGGTCTTAGTGTTTGCACTTAACAGAGCTGTCTCCCTTCCTATGCTTCCTTGCCTGGTTTCACCGGGGGTAGGATGGGCGGCTTCGTGATATTCAGAATTCTCACGTGTCCCAAGAAGTAGTATTATTTGTTATAACTGCAGTGTAGTTTGTCTTACTTCTAAACGATGCAGATCCTATTAGGCAAATAGAAAACAGAAATCAAGAATTGAATTATAGGGTAGAAAGCTGGTGATGTATCAAATCTGGCGAAGGCAGAAAGATGGATGGTGTGGGGGCCAAGGTTCACTCTCTGGAGCCAAATTACTTGGGTTTATTTTCTATTCGATTATTATTTTTTAAATTGAAGTATAGTTGACACACTATGTTATATCAGTTTCAGGTGTACAACCCAGTGATTTGACAACTCTAGGCATTATGCTGTGCTCACCACAAAATGCAGCCATCATCTGTCACCATACTGCTATTGCAATAGTATGGACTGCATTCCCTGTGCTGTGCCTTTTATCCCCATGACTTACTCATTCCATAACGGGAAGCCTGTGTCTCCCTCTCCCCTTTACCCATTTTGCCCATTGCCCCACCTTTATTTAAACTCTCAGTTTAAACTCTCAGTGCCACCCCTTAATAGCTTTATGACTTTAGGTGAGCCCTAAGCCCTGATGGGCCTCAGTTTTGGCTATATCATACAAAAGTGATGTTAACCACGTCGGCCGGCATGAGGATTAAGTGAGATAATGCAGACAGCGCAGTAGAACTGGACCTGGAACCTTTAACTCTTTTGTATATGGGAACCACTAAGATCATTATTGTCAATATTATAATAACCCTAATCATCTCCCAACTTGTCACCGAGCATGACAGGTCTTCATGTCCGCAAGTGGATCCTTATGTCTGAAACCATTCCAGCTGTACATCAATATTCTTTAGTTTTCACATATGACTTTAATTTCTCAGCCTAAGCCACAGAACCACATATTTTTTTCCCTGCAACCCTCTTTTAAATGCTGGTTTAAACTTCTATTTCTTTCTTTTTTTTTTAATTTTTGTTTTTTAATGTTTGTTCATTTCCTGAGAGAGAGAGAGAGAGAGAGAGAGAGAGAGAGATAGCATGCAAGCAGGGGCGGGGCAGAGAGAGAGAGGGAGACACAGAATCCGAAGCAGGCTCCAGGCTCTGAGCTGTCAGCACAGAGCCCGACACGGGGCTTGAACCCACAAGCTGTGAGATCATGACCTGAGCCGAAGTCAGATGCTCAACCAACTGAGCCACCCAGGCGCCCCTAACTTCTACTGATTTCTTAATGTGAACCCCAGATGGGTCTAGACATCAGGACTCAGAAAAGAAAGTGAGGCAAAAAGCATGTTGAGGGGTTCCTACCTCTGTGATTTGCACCAGACGCTACCACAGACTTCCGTGGTATCGCAGAATGAGGAAGGAGGAAGGGCCCACAGCTGCGATGGGACTGGAAAGTCTAGGGAGCCAGTTCTAGAAAACGGCACCATCCGTAAAAGTAACGAGGAACCAGAGGAAGGACAGCAGGAGGTCCCAGTGAGATACATAAACCACACTCCAAAAAGAGCAAGAGAATAAAAGAGAGGATCGAGAAAAGAGGTGGAACCATGGTGAGAACACATTTAGAGCCTTTAACACACAGCGCACCAGGAAAAGGCGGATGACAGACGAGGGAATGGCCAAGAGGAAGGCATCCAGCAGGAGATGGGACAGGAACATGTCACCACTGCCCTGACTACTCTCCGTGTCTGTCTTGAATCCATCCCAAATTTGTGAAGTTAAATGTGCAAAGAGAAAATATTTCTTGAAGGAGGCATAAAGCCAGGGGTAATTCTAGTCCTGTACTTCCCTTCCTCACCCACACGTCCTAAATTCCTCTACTATCCGCCACCGGCAAGGACTCCTACCCTAAATTCTCCTCCCACTTCAGGCCTGCTCTGCCAGCAGCTCCACTTGGAAGCATTTCAGGCGTAACATTTAAAGTGAAAAAAAAAAAAATTTATTTTAAAGCCCAGAAGTTGTCCTCAGCTACCACAGAGAAAGGGGAGGCTGCACAGATAGTGTCTGTCCACCCCCGATCACACGCGGGTGGCGGCCTCAGGGAGGGTTGGGTGAGAGCTGGAAATGGAAAGTGAGAAATGTAACTGGAAGCAGGCTGCGGGGGGTCAGCGGCCACCTGACAGCTTCTCTGCCTGTTCTTCCCCCACTGTCATCCTCTTCCCATGTAGTGTTCTAGACTTCAAATACTGCCTTTGAATTGCTTTTCTGAGAATCATGGTTTCAGAGGGTTTAACAACTGAAAGAGCCCTTAAAGACGAGATAAGAGAAGGATTACAGAAGTACTAATGATGATAGCGACAGCTCACTTCCCCTGAACATAAGCTCTACATAAGACATTGTTTTATGCGTGTTACACACTTCCTCATTTAATCCTCGAACCACCTCTCTATAAGCTCCTTTTCAAGGATGAGGAAAACTCTCGATCAGAGAGGTTGAGTACTTTCCCGAGGTTGCCCAGCCAGTAAGTGGTGAACCCAAGACACAAATCCAATCATTCAGAACCTATGCCCTTAACTATGAAGTCTTCCTAATTACCTAAACTAGTCCATTCGTTTTCATCGATTGTAAAGTGATGTCCACAGGAATTAAACAATTGTCTACAGGCATATAGTTAGCGGCAGAATCAAGACTATAAAAGACCCCTGGACTCTCAATCCAGTGCTCTTTTACCATACCACAAAACTATAACGAGTGCGGGAGGATCAGAACAAAATAACTCCTCAAAACCAAAACACGCTCTCTGTTTCTGTACAACTGCGTGCCCCCCTGGCAGTCCTTCCTAAGATCAGTCAACTCCTTGGATCAGTGTTTTCCTTGAAATGATTACACGTAGGTAAACGAAGCCTTTCTTCAAAATGTAATGTTTATTTCTTCCATAAATTTCACAGTGTATTTTCTTGATTGGAAAAAAAAATACAGCCATGAGTGTGTACAGCATGTTTACTGCCACAGAAGTCTATAATGGGAAAACCAGAGAAATAAAGATAGCTACGCAGTGATTATAAATAACCATCGTAAATCAGACTCGCTTAATTTCAGGGTATGACACGAGAAAATAAACAAAGCAAATGTTTAAAAGCAAATCCAATTTTCAAATGTAAATGTTAATAGTGATATTCAAAGACACTGATAAAGTGGGGGCCAATGTATTTCAGTTGGACAAATGCAAATAACTTGTTATCAGCCTTCTCCACATCACTGGACTTCCTGCCCACAGTGCAGAGGTGGGGGACAGAGGACAAAAGTCAAAGCCAGATTAAAACGGTGTCGTGGCAGACCTCTACAATACCTGGTGTGCATTTCCCCTAGTTGTGGGGGGGGGCGTGGGGTGCTGCCATAACAAAGCTTCCTCGTTCACCTCTGTTCTCCTAATGGTAATCATTTTTAATGCTTTTCTAGAATCCCATGTTCGCACATCTCACAGGCACAAGATTTGATAGGAATTGCCTGACTGCCCTACAACTGTCTTACCAATCCATGGAGTGAGACCATGCCTATTTCCCCAGAGTACCAATCTGGTTGGTGAAAAATGACACTGTTGCTTTATTCTAAGTTTCTATAATTAGTAATAAGGTGAGAATATTTTTATACATGATACGTACAAATGTAATTATTTATTTCTTACTCTTCAGCCGAGATCCCATTTGCCCATTTTTCCATAACGCAGCTTATCTTTTTTCTTACTGATCTGTATACAATTTTCTATTAGATGGGTATGAGTCCTTAGTCTGTTACATGCATTGCGATTTTGTTTTTCTTTCACTGCAGTAGTGGCCCCTTATCTGCGGGGGATACTTTCCAAAACCCCCAGTGGATGTGTGAAACCATGGAGAGTACCAAACCCTAGCTATACTATGTTTTTCCTGTACATACATACCTATGATGAAGTTTAATTTATAAATTCAGCACAGTAAGAGAGTCACAACAATACCTAATAATAAAATAGAACAATTATAACAATCTACTATAGTAAAAGTTGTATGCATGTGGTCTCTCTCTCAAAATATCTTATCATACTGTATCTGCTCTTCTCCTTCCTGTGATGATGGGAGATGATAAAGTGGCTTCATGATGAGATGGGGTGAGATGCATGGCACAGGCACTGCGATGTAATGTTAGGCTGCTACTGACCTTCTAACGATACATCAGAAGAAGGATCATCTGCTTCTGGATTGCAGGTGACTTTGAGCAAACCATGGATAAGGAGGACTACTGTCCATTAAAGTTGTAAAGCTGTATGTTTGTCAACACTTCCCAAATTTTTAAGGCCTTTGGGTTCCATGGCATATTTAGAAAGGAGTGCACTTTATATTTACATTGATCTTTACATTGAAAACCCTTTCAAAAAAATTTTTTTAAAAGAAAAAAAAGGAAAGAAAAAAAGAGAAAACTTCTATAATTAAAAATGGTATCAGTGACTCCTAAGATAAGCAGATGCTCTGAACTAGGTTTCCAACTATGATGGCAGGCCTCTAGAACAGTCCTGGTGAGCTGGTTGTACATGTGTGCTGAGGTCCAGGAACACAATATTTGTCTGAGCAGGGCCAAGAGCCCCATAAGAGAATGAACTAAATATCCAGGACACCCTTCCTCTGAGGCTACTGAGATATCTTACTTTTCCCCCCATTCTATTCTAATTTAGATCAAATTTAGGTTATGTTCATGCCTAATATATTGCTTCCTTTTTTTTTTTTAATGCTTATTTATTTTTGAGAGAGAAAGAGGGAGACACAGAATCCGAAGCAGGCTCCAGGCTCCAAGCTGTGAGCACAGAGCCCGATGTGGGGCTCAAATTCATGAACTGTGAGATCATGACCTGAGTCGAAGTTGGACGGCCAACTGACTGAGCCACCCAGGCATACCTAATATATTATTTCTTGACAACTCAGAAACCATACTGTTGGGAATTTAGAGCTTGAAGGGACACTCATTTTATGAGATGGGGAACTGAAGCTTCTCCCCTGCTGGACCCACACTATTTGGGTACTGCTGGAGAGAATCACAATAGAGAGGCATACAGTCTCCAACATCAGCAGGGCCAGCACTGTGTAACCTCTGTGACCCCCTCTCCTAACTAGCCCAGGAGGAATTACAAGCCTGAACAACATCTCATCCATTCCATGACACCACCACCATTTCCTTCCAGATAATTCCATGTGCCCAACTCTCCTAAGTCTCTATCTCCTGAGCTCCAGACCCACATCTGCAGCTGGTTCAGAAAAATCTCCATCTGCAAATCCCACAGGCAATTGGAACTCAACATGTTTGGAACAAAAGCCTGCCATCCTTCCAACACTTGCCCTGCCTCCTGCATTTTGTCATGGCCCATAGCATCACATCTAAGAGCGGCCAAACTCAAACCTTGGGCAACAACAGATACCTCCCTCTCCCTCATTCTTCTCTACATCCAACTGGCTGCTGCATCTTGTCAAGTCTCTTCCTTGGGACTCTCCTTTCTAAGCCTCCTTCCTTTCCATGGCCACCCTCTCAGCCTCCTATGGCTTCCTGATTACCATGCCTGCCTCCCAGCTACACACTGTCTACACCAACAGCCCAGTGGTCTGGCTAAAACACAAGGCTCGCACACCTTCCCCCTTCCAAAAACCCAGGGCCCATCATCTGGCTCCGTGGTTCTCACAGGGGATGGTATTGCCTCAGGAAACATTTTGGAAATTCAAAGGGGGCACTATTAGTTACTACTGTGACTGGGAGGTCACTACCGCCGGTGAAGGCCGGGCAAGCAAGACACCTACAAGGCACAGAGCAGCCCCGCAAAGAATTGTCCTGATTCCTACACAATTTTTGAAAATCCAACATGACATGCTTTGTAGGTGGAAAGACTGTCTATAATTATCTGAGCCTAGAATTTCAATTTGCTTCTGATATGAATGAAAATAATATTGCTGGAATGTACTCATGTAATCAAGAGATCGACTGCCAGAAAATGATTTCTCAATACTATTGCTGAGCACCTCTGTATCAGGGCCGCCTGGGGGTAGGGTAGAGCAGGTGTGCTTAAAAATGGATATCCCCAGGCTATGTCCCAGATCCACAAAATCAGATCTGCAGGGGAACAACCAGGGCCATTTACTTCTTTAGCTCATTCAAGTTTGAGGTGGATTGTGAGAGAGGCTGTTGGGAGCCATGTTCTGAAAAAGACTGTTAGGCTGAGGGTGAGCTCACCATGAAATAGTTCCCAACTGATTAGTAATGCCTGCATGGCGGCAGGAACGGAGGAATACCGGGTCCTGACCTCTCCTTCTTCCCCTCCTGCTCCTTCCCTGTCTGCTTAGAAAATCTCTACTCATGGGGGGCCTGGTGGCTCAGTCAGTTAAGCACCTGACTCTCGATTTTGGTTCAGGTCATGATCTCAGGGTTGTGAGACTGAACCCCACATTGGGCTCATCGTGGAGCCTGCTTGGGATTCTTTGTCTCTCTTTCTCTCGCTTTCTCTCTCTCTCTCAACAATAAATAAATAAACATTAAAAAAAAAAAAAGTCCCTACTCATCCTCCACAACGCTTTCTAGAAGAGGCCTGCTGAAGGCCTCCCTCCATATCTGAAGGCACCATCTAGCACTCTCATTAATGTAACAGTTTACTGGTGCGTCTCTCCTGGGCAGGCAGGGACTTCATCTTGCTCGTTTTGTTCTCCTCACAACTGGCCTCCTCTTTGCCTGGCTAATTATCAGAATTCAATAACTACTTCGCAAATGAATAAATGATTAAAAAAAAAAAAGGACAGAGTAACTACACAGTTACTGGGAAGGACAAGACCGCAAAACCGTCTCTTCCTCTACACCTTGTAGTTCCCATCAGGATCCCTGGCTCCTCTGAAGAAGAAGAAGACTGGCAGCCAGCAAAACCTCCCACTCTAGCCCCAGACTTTGCGCGCCGTGACGGGAGCCTCCAGGCCAAGCCTTCCCGCGCACGTACTTGGGCACCGGGGATTAGCGAACAGCTGCAGAAACAGCCGAACGGAACCATCCCAGTTTGCTTAGGTGGTGTGCGTTTGTGAGAAAAGCTTGCTCTGTGGTGATTCTCTTTAACTACCACTCGGAGGACGGATGTTATTTTTAGGGGCTGGGGGACACCAAAGAGGCTTATTTGGCGAATGAACGCGATTTGTTCACCTGAGCTTTGCGTGTGTATGTTAAAATCCTCACATCACACTCCTAGCCTGCAGTTCTCAAATCCACTGAGAAGAGTCTCCATAAACAGGTTGGGAGCAGGGGAACAAAAACCCCAGGATGACAAGCGTGCAAATTAACCCTGGAACCAGACGAAGAACCAGTGTTGACAGACAGAGAGCAATGAAGCTGGCTGCATGTAAGGATTAGGGAAATTCTGAATAAGAGAACACTCTGCAACAAAAGTTTTATTAGCAGAAGACATTAACACCAGTCATTTATGGTCCCCAAAGCCCAGTATATTATCATCAGGGAAGGAGGTATCCGCTGTGTTCAAAGGGCCAGAGGCACTGAAAATTCAGGACCCAGAGATGTACACTCCTCTGAGCTCACTCCTCCAGCTCTCAGATAATCAACTAATAGAGACAAAATAATCTAATCATGAAGTAATAAATGCACATGGCAAAAACACAACGGATATACTACTCAACAGAATTATACATCAGCTGTTCTGTCAAGATGATAATGAAACATCAGACAATCTGTGAGAATAACATGCCAAGGAGGAGAAATACAAATTGGGCTCCTCCATTCCTCATGGAAATTAGAAGATTCTAAACTAATCAATTAGCTCAACATCCCCCACTACCTCCACCCCATCTCTGCATTATCATTGCTCTTCATGAAATTTCCTGGGAATCCACTTACTATTCTGTGATCGCAGATATCAAATGAAAATCAAGTTCTCTGCTGAACACAAGAGAAACTTTACATTGTAATGGAAGATGAACTGATTAAGGGCACTTAATCTTTGAACAGCTAATTCTGAAAACCTCGAAGCAGAGTGGGTGAAATGACAGGAAGGAGAAATGCAGCTTAGTTTTGATCACACAGAAAAAATGGATTCTGGCACTCAGCGGGCTGCCTTATTAACAAGTACAGTAGCTGGGGCTGTTCTTTCTCAAATAATGCTCAGCAAGTTAGAATGAAGACCCAATCTTTGGAGAACCAAGATAGAAACAATACCTTTTCTTTTAGGAAATAAGTTGCTCAGGGCTTTGGGAGTACCCTAAAAGATGCAAGGTAGCTCAAAGAGAAGAATGGTTTATTTTTCTAAGGCAAATTTCATCCTACCCAACTTCTTGCACATTGGAAAGGGATTACAAACTCAGGTGTATTTGGAATACAGTTATTATTTAAAAAAAAACAGTAAACACAATCTATTGAACAAACTCAGAAAAAGGGTCTCAGAATGGCTTTTCACGGAAGAAATTCTTGAGGACTCCCTAAGAGGTTTGTTTACATGGGTTATATCTATCGATATTTATTTTATTGGAAAACTTAAAACTAAGACATTTTTATTTTATTATTTTCTTAATGTTTGTTTATTTTTTGAGAGAGAGAGAAAGAGAGAGAATGAATGAGCAGAGAAGGGGCAGAGAGAGAGGGAAACACAGAATCTGAAGCAGGCTCCAGGCTCTGAGCTGTCAGCACAGAGCCCGACGCGGGGCTCGAACTCACGGACCGCAAAATCATGACCTGAGCCGAAGTTGGAGGCTTAGCCGAACGAGCTACCCCAGGCGCCCCCAAACTAAGAGATTTTTAAAACCAGTATATCCAAGCACACATAATTAGTGATACATCATACATCATGTAGCCTCTGGAAAACTCCATTGTGCGCTTGTGAGAGAATAAGACTGAAAAAAAGCAAAAAAAAAAAAAAAATCTTAATATTACTTTGAAAAGAGTTTTGCCCTTAGGAGCTCCCCGGGGTCCGCAGACCACACTCTGAGAACTGCCAGAGTCATGTCTGGCTGACACAGAGATGTCGACTGTTTCAAGCACCACTTCCCTCATAAAAACAAAACACTCTATGTGTATTATGAGTCAATAAAAAGTTTACAAATTGGCAGATGCCAGCTCTATAAGAACTTCGACAAGTACGTGTGAAACTTTCTGGGAGAATGACAGGAAAACTAGCTCTTTAATCTTTTACAGTTCACCACATTTGTTTTATGGTCTCCACTAGTACACATGACTTACTGCTTCTACCCAGGGTTATGCCATGTCTCCACCAAGGGACGGGCCTGTCTGGTTCAACTCAGTCCGTTCAACAAACACTGCGTGCAGGTCAGCCACTCCCTCCCAGGGGCAGTGTAGCTTAGTGGTTAGGAAAGCAGATGTGGAGGGAGACTCCCTGGACTCAAACCCTGGCTTTGGCCACTTGCTGAAAGACATAGGGTGAGTCATTTAAATCTCTTCGTGCCTCTGTTTCCCCAAGCATAAAAAAGGACAACAGGGGCGCCTGGGTGGCTCAGTCAGTCAGGTCATGATCTCAGAGTTCGTGGGTTCAAGCTCCAGGCTGGGCTCTGTGCTGACAGCTCAGAGCGAGCCTGAAGCCTGCTTTGGATTCTCTGTCTCCCCTGTCTCTCTGCCCCTCTCCACCTGTTCTCTCCCTCCTCCCTCTCTCTCTCAAAACAAAATAAACTTAAAAATAAATAAATAATTTTTTTTAAAAAGGGGGGGACAATAAACTGTATTTGCCTGGTAGAATCTTTATAGAAACCGAAAGAGTTGGATGCCTAAGACAGAGTAAATGCCCAATAAATACCAGTTATTATTATACCTTCTTTTATAATACACAAGGTGCCTCAGAAGTCTCAGGGCAGTTTTAAGCTCAAAGTTCAGAAATATAAGCTTTATAAACTTACAAAAAAAAAAAAAGCCCAGAAAAATAAAAATGTCACCCATTATTTAATTCTGTGAATTGAAAATAAGATTTTACTTTTTTGTTTCAGTCCTTCTGACTGAAAATGGTAAACGCTGCCTGAAACAAAAATTAAACTACTAATTTCATGGTGGGTTGAAATGTGCAGAATAAGATGAACACATAAATAATTCTTACAAAAAGAAGTTTTTTATCATTAAAACTTAATTCATTGGACATTTTTTGAGCGCCTACCATGTACCAGGCTTGTACTAGGTGCCAGGAAGGGAAAAAAAGCAGCCTGACAAGGTGCCTGGCCAATAGGGGCTTACACGGTCTAGTGGAGGCAGGAGGCATGGAAATAGATCGATACAGCATGCATTCTACTGTATTAATTAATACAGCATCCTGCTGAATTATTAAAGTCCAGTCATGATAGGGTGCCGGGGCCTCAGGTCCTTAGCCCAGGCTAGGGCACAGGGAAGGAAGAAAGTACTGTCCTTGCTGACATTTGGAAATCATTTTCCCTACCAGTGAAGTGAATTTTTCCTTTTGCTTGTCATTGATTCTGTTCATCCACAAGAAGCCCATCTATCAGCTTTCCTATTGCACCAGCTCTTCAATACAGATCTTTATTGAGCTTTTCCGTCTTTGTAAATCGTAAATTGTCCTTTCAACATCCATAATGACAAGCATTTCGACCCATACGTTCTATTTACATATCATAGTAACAGCCTCTTATTTAGATGTCAGATTCCAGTAACTAAAAACTCAGATGCATACACAACAAACTAAAAGCACAAAGACGCCAAAATAATTCTCAAAACCACAGCTAATTTCCATAAACTTTAGTTTCCTTTGGAGAGTGTCTAAGGCCAGAGTTACTCTTATTTTATACAAAGGTATAGTGAGTTTGTTCACTTTTTTTTAAGCACATTGGAAATACAAAAATCTGATGAAACACTGAAAATATAATGCTCGGTTTCATAAATTCTCTAAAGTTACCAACCAGGACTTCTACCAAATGAAGTAAGTCTTCACGAACCAGAAAAGTCTAAGAAATGTCCACAAAGTATTTCAGACATCTAAACTCTTACAGGAAGAGCCTTATTCTTATGAAAGACTGATTTCATTTTCCCATATGTCAAAAGAGTGAAAATTAAAAATCAAACTTAAATCTATACTCAGAATTCTCCTAAAAATTTTCTTAAAAACTCTAGTCCATGCCCAGAATTCCCTTGCCTAAGTAGCTATCCATTATCTCTATAATGACTTTGTTAGACAAAGGACGAAGAGTGAGCACATTACTATAGGAATGTTGGCCATTGTTTGTTTAAATGCTGGAGAAAAGTAAGCTCTAAGATTTATAGCTAATAGGTTTTGAAAGAGGTTTAACTTTTTTTTTTTTGTTACTGCAACTTTTAGTTGTTTGTCAAACAAAGAAACAAATTCAATGTGATTCTTTTCTTCTCAGATAACCAAAGCCAAGATATTTTTGAGAATGTGAACTTTCCAAATGATTGGTTCACTTCAATACTGTATGTGGACATGGCTTTGGTCTGAATGTTTATTAGTTTTAGAGATGATCCGGGTATCACACATGAAATATTATACACAACCAGATAATGCAGTATGTAATACATACGTTGCAGAGAAAGTAAATTATGTGGATTCTTCTGGCCCTGAAAAACACCAAAATCGTCTCGATTTCTCTTTTTCCAATGTGATTTTTACCTAATGAGTGTTGTTTTGATATCCGTACATTTACTGGAGGCTGGGAGGATAAGTTGCATGCAGCTTTTTTTTTTTTTTTAACCATATTTGGTTTTCATTTGAGGAACAAATTCCTCTTCATTTTTTCTTCCCCCAAGGCCCATTAAGTTTATAAATCAACTCACAGCCCAGAGGGAAGACTTCAGGAGGCACAGGTGGACACTTCATCTGAATTTGCTGAGCCCACTTTTGTCTGAACAGCCCTCATCCTCTCTGGATCACATCTGGGCAAGCGACGTGAGGCAGGAAATAGAATAATCGGATCAGTGATGTCAACCACCAACACCACTGGCCAAGATCAAAACCTCACATTTCAATCAGAGGTTGGGTGGGGATTACATTTTTTTTAACTGAAATTTTCTTCCCAGTTTTCTCCTTTTTTGGCTTCGGTGAAAGTATCATATCAAAGGCCTGTTACACAAATAACAAATGTGAAAGATGTATGAGCAGACCATCTCTTAAGCCTCCTTTTCCAAGCCAAAATGCAGGAGGTACAGTCTAAAGCCAGAAAGAATATTTAAAATCAGGAGGTTTCAGAACATCTGAGACATGTGGCCTCTGCAGCTGTGACCCTGGTCCACTCCCTCCCACCCACTCACCCCAGAATTTCTTATCCTTTGTAAGGCAGCCCCTACTCTAGAATAGCCAGACTTCTCAGACAAAATGCCAGACAAAGCAGGCTTGGCCCCAGTATAAATTGGAGAAGTCTAAGAACACACTAGTCAGTCATTTGGAAAGGGATCTGAAAAGGCCCATGGAGGCCTTTCAGGCAGCCCGGTACAGCGACAACACAGGCCAGTGCAAGCATACGTTGGATCGAGTCAAATGTCTCTGATCCAATGGCAAAACCACAACATAGATCCCATTAGGCAACGTTTAGGCAGAAGCTGATGAACTGAACCAAGTTTTCCTGTGACCATTTTTGATGAGGATTAGGCTCTGCCATGATAACTTACTTGGGTGATTCCAATATAGACATTACAGTAAGGTTCAATGAAAAAAAACCTCTTATAATAAGGAGAGACCATCTCCTCAAATAGACTCTAAGGTGATACCTTTGACACACACATTTCTGTAAAACTCTCACATGAATTATCACAAATAAACCTTAAAATACTCTCTATATTCCCATTTTTAATTAAAAATATATACACATACACACACAGAAATAAATACACACACATATATGTATGCATTTTTCACCAGGCAACCCAAGCTACGTACTGGGGTTTGTCTGTAATAATCTAATACACTGTAACCCAATGGCCAGGCTGCAGACAATAGCAGGTGCTTCAAGAGAAAGAATAGAGAGAACGCTTTCAACCAATTATAGAATTACACAATGTGACCATGTTTACATTATAGAAGGGAGGCAGACCCAATTACCTAGCTACTTCAAATTAATAACCCCATTTACCTCAATTATCTGGCAGGCAGGCTCTAAATAATCTGAGCAATTACCTCAATTCACTCAGATGGTATAGACTTGGCCTGGGAGTCCAGAATAATTTTTCCTTCCAGAACACCTCCACCATCAGCAAATATCAAAATGCACAACAGCAAATTCACATCAGCTTCTTCTTCTGTGAGCATAATAAGCAAATTCTCTCCATTGTCTGCCACATTAAAATTTGTATACTCTAAATAACACAGGTTTGAAGTGTTTTTGTTTTTTTCTGACAAAATCTCAGAGGACCATATGATTTTAGAGCTAGAAAGTACCCAGTCTAAAAGCCATTTACTGGAAGCAGTCTAACCGAAAACCCAGCTACTGACTCAGAGCAGTTACGTGGAGCTCCAAAGCCTAAATGGTTGGGTTCAAATTTTGGCTCTCCCAATTCATAGCTGCCAGGTGACCTTGGTAAGTATTCATTTCTCTGAGCCTGAGAGTTTTCATCTGTACAAAGGTAGTAATGATGGCTCCTACCTTATATCCTTGGTATAAAACTAAATGAGATAATGCATGAAATGTACTTTGCAAGTTCTTGGCATACACTATCATTTTTTTTTTTTTCAACGTTTATTTATTTTTGGGACAGAGAGAGACAGAGCATGAACGGGGGAGGGGCAGAGAGAGAGGGAGACACAGAATCGGAAACAGGCTCCAGGCTCTGAGCCATCAGCCCAGAGCCCGACGCGGGGCTCGAACTCACGGACCGCGAGATCGTGACCTGGCTGAAGTCGGACGCTTAACCGACTGCGCCACCCAGGCGCCCCTACACTATCATTTTTAAGCACTTAATATTATTATTACTAGAATATCACTGTGTTTAATGAGCTCAAAAAGATATGTCCCCCTTCTAATCCCCAGGACCTGCGTATAGTACCTTATATGGTGAGATGTGATTAAGTTAAGATCCTGAGAAAAGGAGTTTATCTAAGTGGACCCTAAATGCAATCACATATGTCTTTATGAGAGAGATGCAGAGGGAGTTTGGAGACAGACACACAGAACATAGCACAGACACACAGAGCAGAAGCAATGTGAAGACAGAGCACAGGGAGCTGCAGTTCCAAACCAAGGAATGCTGATAACTGCCAGAAACTGAAGAGGGAAGACACAGATCTCCCCCTAGAGACTCCAGAGGGAGTGTGGCCCCATCCCCTTGATTTCAGATGCTGGCCTCTGGAACTGTGAGAGAATACATTTCTGCTGCTTTAAGTTACCATGTTCGGGGGCGTTTGTTATAGCAGCCCTAGTAACTAATATCCCACCCAAACGGATATGGCTCTTGTCTTGACCTTAAAACTGTGTCTTGATAATGTTAACAATGACCATGACTAGGTAAGGGTGCCCAGAAGTGGGAAATGGCCAAGGGCTGGTGTTAGGGGTTGTGCTTGACAAAAACAGAGAGGCAGGAAAACGCGGGAGATAAAAAATAAACAGGTTTGGTTGGAGGACAGGGTTTAGAGAAACAAACGCATTAAGCCTGAGGCTGGAGGTTCATCCTGTAAATGGGTCTCATCCACCAGTAATAGTAATCCAAAATGTCAGTGGATTGAGGGGCGCCTATGTGACTCAGTCGGTTAAGCGTCCGACTTCGGCTCAGGTCATGATCTTGTGGTCTGTGAGTTTGAACCCCACATTGGGCTCTGTGCTAACAGCTCAGAGCCTGGAGCTTGTTTCAGATTCTGTGTCTCCCTTTCTTTTTCCTCCCCCACTCATGCTTTCTCTCTTCTCAAAAATAAATAAACGTTAAAAAAATGTTTCTTATAAAAAATAAAATGTCAGTGAATCCTTAGTTTTATTTATTTATTTATTCATTCATTCATTTATTTATTTATTTATTTATTTATTTATTTAGAGACAGCAAGCGACCAGGGGAGGAGCAGAGAGAGGGAGACAGAATCCCAAGCAGGCTCGGCAGCATCAGCACAGCCCGACACGGGGCTCAACTCAACTCTTGAACCGTGACATCATGACCTGAACCGAGATCAAGAGTCAGACACTTAACCGACTGAGCCACCCGGGCACCCCTAAATCATCTGTTTTTCAACGACATCCTTAGCCATTCAGCACCTTATGTTTTTTTCTTTGTATTTTCACATCTTCTTGAATCTGTGGGTAGCTAGCTCTCCTAAGTTTGGGGAAAATTCTTAGCCATCTTCTCTTCAAATATTGCTTCTGTCCCATCCTCTCCCTGTCGTCTTCTGAGAATCCAATTATACGTATAGTAGACCTTTCATGGTATCCTACTTCCCTTATGTTCTATTTTGTATGTTCCACTTTTCCCTCTCTGTGCTTCAGTTTGGAAAATTCCCATTAACCTCCTTCCATTCACTCTTCTTTGTCCTCTTCTATGTAGGCTCTTTCCACTGAGTTCTTATTTCAGGTATTTTCCCACTAGTAGAATGCCCACTTGAGTCTTTGTAGATTCCAATTCTCTGTTGAAATTTTCCATCTTTTCACCTATTTTCCCCATTCAAAAATTTTCTTGAACATATGAATCACAGTTATTAAAATTGTTTTTGCTAAATCTAACTGGCAAATTCTGGATCGCCTGTGAGTCTGTTTACATTTTCTGTTTCTCTCTTGTTTTTCTGGGTGGCATTCCCCAAAAATTGGCATTCCCAATAATTTTTTAGTGATACTAGACACAACTAAAACTATAAAACAACTGAAGAGACTTCTGATGAAGTTGCCCTCCTCAGGAGATGGCTCTCTCTTCTGTTGGCAGATGGAGCTGGGGTGGAGGATGAGGTTGAACACCTGAGCCAATGAGGGACGGGAACGGCACCAAACTTTCCCCGGTTTGCTCCTGTTCCCAGGACGTGGCCCACCAAGGCTTTCAACTGAGAGCCTGGTATGTTCACTCTCCCAACTTCCCAAAGGAGGTTTTGAATGCTTTTCTTTATCTTCTTAGCACCATGACTGCTCAACGTCCCTTCTGCCATTCAGAAGCTTTCTTTTCATACTATTTTATTTTATGTTATTTAAATACTTTTTTTAAACTTTATTTTGAGAAAAAGAGAGAGAGAGAGCACATGGGGGAGGGGCAGAGAGGAGAGACTTAACTGACTGAACCACCCAGGTGCCCCTATTTTATTTGAGAGAGAGAGAGCACACACACAAGCAGGGGAGGGGCAGAGAGGGAGAGAAAGAATGTCAGGCAGGCTTCACACTCAATGCAGAGCCCAACATAGGGCTCAATCATATGACCCTGAGATCATGACTTGAGCCAAAATCAAGAGTCAGAGGCTCAAATGACTGAGCCATCCAGGTGCCCCTAGAGACTTTCAGATTAGCCTTCCAACCTCCTAGTTCATGCAGCTTCAGAATTCAGCAACCATCTTGAGGGGAAAACTTAGCTGACTTCCCAATTTTGTCTCTCCAGTCCCATCCGAGGAGACCAGCAAAAGCTCTGCCAGTTTTCCTTTCCCAGAGCAGCAATGCTCCAGCCAGGCAAAGCCTGGATTTCCAGTCCCTTGCCAGCACTTGGCACCAGAAATGCCCCCAGGGATACAGTAGCTACAGGTCTGTCTGCTCATCTCCTCCTCATCTCCCCTTCCTGACATCTCAGCACTCCCCACCCAGTCCTCATTGTTTCAACGCCTCTCAGGTACTTTTAAACAGAACGTTGTATGTATGTCGTGTGTGTGTGTGTGTGTGTGTGCACACGCGCGTGCATATTTTACATGGCTTTGCTTTTCTTGTTCTTCTTGGGATCACCAGGATGCTTCAAACTACTCAATCTTACCTAGAAGCAGAAATCTCTCCTTTGTATTTTTCAAAGTGCTTTCACTACAGTATTTAATTTCCCCCTTATAAACCCATGGGGAAGAAAAACAGGGAAGTATTTATTACTCCAATTTTTTAGACTAGGGTTGGCCAACTAAGGCCTGCAAGCCAAGTCCAGTCCCTTGCCTGTTCTGGTGAATTTTTATTGGATCGCAGCCACACCCATTCACTTACATATTGTCTGGAACTGCTTTTGCATGACAATGGCAGAGTTGAGTAGCTGTGAGACCACAGTGCCCCCAAACCCCAAAATATCTACTATCTTTCCCTTTACAGAAAAAATTTGCCAGCCCCTGTTTTATATAGAGGAAGCTGAGGCTTGCACACTTTCAGTGACCTGCAAGTTAACTTGAGACAGAAGACTGCATCAAAGTTTCCCTGATGTTTACCCTAGCCACCTTGCTACTCTTCTGCTAATTTGCTCCCCATCACAAGATTTATTATAATCATTTTTTAATATGAACACAACAAGCAGAGGGAGAGGAGTCTGAACCAGACAGTCCTGGCATGGCAAAAGGAGGAGTCCTACCATATATAAGTAAGGGCCCTTTTATCTCTGGAATATTTGAGGGATTTCAGCAGTCACCTTGGAGATCTGCTGAAACAAATAAATACTAGAAGGCAAGTATTCAAGGATGCTACTGTGAGGTAAGAGGCCTTAATATTTCATAGAGGGTATCTGTCATTGCTCAGAAAATGAACATGTAAGGTCAAATAATGAAAAGAATCCTGGAGAATATGCTCAACTTTTATCCATTTGATTGCTAGACATTTTCATCATGGCAGTCCCTGAGCTGGAGGGAAAATGCCCCCAACAAAGGATGGCAACTCAGACAGACAGACAGACACACACATACATGCTCTATATTAAACAAGACAATAAAAAAAGAAATTCAGTTCCAAACTTAACAATGACTTGAAATGCCATCTTTCTTTTTCCCCTCTTCTGCTTAACACAATGCATGGCAATTTGCTTCTTTTTCACAAAATTGTACAATCTGATGAGGGTTGCAATTTACCACCGATGTCAATTATGGATGCTAGAAGTTTCACAATCATGAAGTCACCAACACACACACACACACACACACACACGACCTGTTGGGGCAGCCAGCCTTTCATTACATCTTACTCGGAAGGCTGTGCAGGACACTTCCCCATCTTGCCAACTCTGGAGCCCCATTTTTCCACAGAAAATGGATTTATGGCTGAAGAGGGCAAAGCAAGGTGTAAGAGAGAGGAGAAAGACTAACTTATAAAAGTAAGGGAATCATGCCTTTAAAAAAGAAACACGAATTCCCCTGAGGACAGGAAAGCAAACTCAGGAGGAAGGAAAGGCTCCCCCAGCCTCCCTGAGAGGATCCCACAGTTGGTTCCCCCAGGGATAAGATTTTTTCAGACACAGAAAGGCAAAAGCAGAATTTAGCTCACATTTCCATGAGTGAACAATTTAAATGTCCATCATTCCATGTCACTGATGCTCTGAATTCTTCAATGGTCCCCATCACCCACTTATAGAGCTCAAGGCCCTGGACACAGCATATGTGCCCCCACAACCTCTGGTCTCCCCTCAAACTCATTTTCCAGCCACACTCTGCCTTCTCTGTTCTGCTGCTGCAGTGAAGAATGCCTTCAAGGGACATCTGGGTGGCTCAGTCGGTTGAGCGGTTGAGCGTCTGACTTCAGCTCAGGTCATGATCTCATGGTTCGAGAATTTGAGCCCCACATTGCGCTTGTTGCTGTCAGACTGTCAGCACAGGGCCCACTTCGGATCCTCTGTCCTCTTCTCTCTGCCCCTCCCTGGCTTGTGCTCTCCCCCCACCCAAATAAATACATATTAAAAAACTAAAAAGAGCGCCTTCAAAATGCATCACCCCACCACCCCAACTGCAAAGGAATAAACTTTTGCTTGAGGACCACATTTCTCCTTCAGAATTTCACATGAAAAAAGTCAGAGTATTTCACTTTGTTTTAAAGTTGTAATATCTATAAAATCTCTATAGTCATTTACTGATGATATCACGTAGGAATATTGCAAAAATTACTGAATTATAAAGCTCAAAGAGATCTCCTGCATTGTCTACTCCAAATTTTCCAATTGGTCATTTCACGGAGCCCGTAAAAGAATTCAGAGGATTCTTTCTGCTCATTGATAAAACCACAAAGGGGGCATTTCCAGGAAACCAGTCATTCTCTCATTTCCTTCTGAGCCTGACCTCAAGCTCATACCTGATTTTTAAGTAAAACACCAAGCATCCTCAGAAATCAACACTTTTTACAGCAGGAGTCTCTTCCATCTTGTTAGCTGAGAATTTCAGAAGCATATCCCGATTGCCACACAAGGCTTGCAGCCCCACAAAGCAACGGTTACGCTGAAGTAAATACGTGTATACACACACTCCCTTCTTACAGCTGCAAACAAGGAAGGCAGTTCAGGGCTTACTGTGAGCACCTATAAAACACGAGACTATCAAATATAAAAATGAGTTTCTAAGCCCAAGGAATGTATGATATAGTTGAAGAATTAACACGACAGACATACATGAAATCTAACCACTGTAACATATATTATTTTAAACGGTATTTTAAATATTAAAGGTTATGAGAATAAGAAGTTAAAAATCCTCAACATACCAAAAAAAAGCTTTAAAAACTGGTAAGGAAAACACATGCATCCCAATAGAAAACAAGCTGAAGACAAAAAAACTTATTTTTAAAAATACAAATGATTCATCACCAGATTTTTAAAAAGTTCAGCCCAGTTACTCGGCAGAGAAATGTCACCCAGGGGAGGGAAGGGTTCAGGGCAACAAGGATTTTTGTGGCCTCCTGCAGGTAGATTCATCTCTAGCACATTTCTTTTCTGGAGGACAGCTTTGCAAAATAAATCCTACCAGGATCCAGTAAGTATTCAGCAAGCCCACAGGGAATGAATGAAAGCATACCTCTGTTCCTCCTACAACCACGGGCATTGTGGGCCCACTTACTGGCATATTCGTTTACAAAACTGCCTGCCCCAGCTCCTCATTATCTCTGCATGCACATGCGACTCTTCCCATCAAGAGGCAGGGTCTATCTCCCCTCCCACTGCATCTAGGCTGGCCTTGTGACTTGCCTTGATCAACAGCATGTGGCTGAAGTGATGCTGTGCCATTTCCAGGCCTGGGCCTGGAAGCATGGCAGCTTCCACTTTCACCCTCTTAGGATCCAGCTCAGATGAGATAGAGGGGGAGAGCAAGACCAGGGAAAGATGCATCAAGATGCCCCAGCCAACAACCACCTCCGTGTGCCTGAGAAGTGAATGGAGCCATCTTGGGTCTTCCAGCCAAGCTCCCAGCTGGTGCAGCCACATGAGTGACTTAGGTGATACCACATGAACTGAAGAACTGTTCTGCTGAGTCTGGCCAACTGACAGACTCATGAGAAATAAGGCATTAAGCCACCAACTTCAGGGGATTGTTTGACACAGCAAAAAATAACTGAAACAACATGTATCTAATTCTTTCTAGACAGTGAGCTACCTAACACAGGTCAAGACACAGTAATTATGCTACAGAGAAAGGCAGGGAGGACAAAGGGAGGCCACTCTGATTAGAGGGGGGAGAGCAAGAAAGGAGGGGAAACAAAATGGCAGACCTCAAGGCCAATCCTTGTTGGTATGGAGAAGAATGAGTTTTCTGGTAAGATGCACAAGACAAGAAGGGGGTGAGAATGTCAGTAGAAGGGAGTCACTACTGCAGTCTACTCCTGTGATACAGGCCTGGGCCAGGGGGCCACGGGAGGAATGTGACTGAGGGATGAAGAGCAAGATGTTGGAAAGAAGAATCAAGTGGATATGATCGGAAATGGCAGGAAGGGAGACAAGAAGAAATTACGGCACCTTGATCTTTGAATTTGGCAGGGGACAAACAGTAAAAGGTCAGTAACACCTCACTTACACAGCGGCCACGCAGCCTACCGGCTCAGCCACCCAGAATGCAGTCACCTTCCGCGCACAGGCTCCACGAGGGACAGCCACACTGCCACGGGCCCTACCCCCAGGCCGGGCCCTGCGACCCGCCATCGCACTGCCTACCACTCCCCCCTTCTCTACTTGGACCCCGACACAGACTGCTTCCTGTTCCTCAACATGCCAGGCACACGCCTACCCCAGACCTAAGGGTGAGGCAGAGGAAAGCACAAAGTCGACTTGCCCAAAGAGATGGAAGGGAACCTAGGGATTCAAAAATCTAACTGCAGTTCATAACATCAAAAGCTTCAGGAGATGAAAGCGAGAGGAAACAAAGTTCGGTGGAAGGAAGGAAGGAAGAAATGGATGAGAGCTGTTCAGGGCAAGCAGCCTTGGCAGTCTGAGCGGGGAGTGAACCCACGTGGGAAGGCAGTCGTGAAGCCCCACCACGCACACACCCTACCGCACCCGCGTGTCAGGGAGCTGGGAGAAGCTGGCTCACGCCCACTAACCCGAAATGAATTCCTCGGAAACCTTTTCCATTCATTATCGTCTTTTCTTCATAAATCAAGCCCTCTAGACTCAAAGACTGGAGCATTCAGGAAGTGCTTACTCAAAGCACAGAAACATCAATACGGAGACTACAGACCCCGGAACGATAACAGGGTGAGATATATTTATATTCCACGGTTGGCAATGCCTCAGCACACTTTTCGCTTTCCAGAAATCCTGTCAGCTTAATTTATGTGGCTCATACCTCATTCCCTTTCAGGCGACAAGCTTTTTATCTTTTTCATTTGGAAACTTATCTTTAGGATTTTCCAAATCCTCGCTGTTGTTAATTTTTGATGTAGTGTGTTCTGTCTAGAGTTTCTTGTAGATACGCAGGGCTCCTTTAGATGCCGTCTGTCTACACCTCATGGCTGTTGAATGTGCCCCACCCTGAGATCCAGCCTCAGATCCTAACAGCACTGATGGAATGAGGGGCAGGGTTCCCTCTTTCACGGTGTTTTCTCTTCCAAGCCACTAAAACCCTCCCAGATGTTTTTTCGTGTCTTTACCATCTTTAGATTAGATGCTTAATGCATAAGTCAGCCCAAGTAGAGTGACAGGGTAAAGAAAAAGGCTGAACAGACAACCCAGCATTTGGAGTTAAAAAAAAAAAACAACACTAAAACAAAACAAACTTTACTCAGGAAAAAAGATAAGGCTAAAACCAGATCTCAGAATAAAACCGGCAAGGAACTGAAACTAGCGGAAGCCAATTCAAGCTGGGCCAATTATCACCAATCATAAAAGATGACTTATATGAGGCCCCAGTGCCCCAGTACAACGGAGCGATTAAATCTTTATCACCAAAACAGAAAATGCCACATAATTAGACACAGCCAGAAAAGGGTACGTTCGCTTCTCCTTCCTGTGGCTGACCCATGAAGGCAGGCATGCAGCCATCTCCACACTGGCAAAAGGCCGGTCCACTCTCCCATCACTCAGCCTGCCCGAGCCACATCTGACAGCAGGCCAGTAAGGTGGAGTTTCCTCTCGCAGCAGGCCACTAACAATCTTTGGGTCCCCTGCCTACTCCAGGTCCAAATAAACAGAAGAACAACAGTGTCTCTAACCCCACAGGTATCCACCTGGTTACATATTAAAAAAAAAAAAATCTGGCTGTTCATCAAAGTGTTCGAGCTTCTGGAGCTAGGCACCTAGGTTCAAATCCTAGCTGTGCTACTCCCTAGCAGTGTGCTTATCTGTAAAATAGGGATAATCCTAGTACAAACCTCACTGAGCGTTGGAAGGAGTAAATGAGTTCGTATACGTGAAGGGTTTTGAACGGTGCCTGGCGTCCAGCAAACGCTATGTAAGCTGGCTGTGGTTGTAGTGCCCTGGTTGTTGTTACTATTAACTATTCCACAGTGGTATCATCATTATTAAGTCCACAAGAGCAAGAGTTGCCATCGGAAGCCAGCTGCAAGGCTGCTACACTTATCCAGGCAGGAGAACCCCAGGGCACCAGTCTTGGGAATAGAGAGCACAAGCCAATGCTGAGAGGCATCGCAACAGCAGAGCCACAGCCTTCAACAAAAGCCTGCCACAGGCAGCAAGGGAACTAGAGAGGTGAAGTTCCAGGAGAGTGGCAGGGCAGGGTCCCGGAGGGAAACAGGGAGAAGACCAGTTGCTCTGAGACCCCTCAGACTTCCAGGGAAGATGGCCTTGGGCCTGGCAGATGCTCGCTCACCTTGAACATGAAGCTTATTCTTTTCCCTCCTCACCTATCAACAGTGACTGGACACAGAGCCAAGGCTGGCCCCATAGGAAGATAGGACAATGAGTCACAGAAAAAACACCCCCCAAGGACTCTTTCTGTTGACACAAAGACATTTCCTGAAGGTCTGCTCTGTCCCAAGCACTCCAGATATGTTATCACATTTTACCCTGACAATGACCCCGTGTTGCTGTGGGCACAGAAAGGTTAAGAAACTTGCTCAAGAGCACGGGGTTAGCAAGAAGCAGGGTGAAGTTTGAACCCTGATATATCAGAGACTCTAAAACATGCCCTCTCCACTGCATCCCAAAGTGCCTGCCCTCCAGTAGTGATCAGTTTATCAGTGTCAGCAGGAGAACCTCAAGTGTATTGTCAATGGCATTGAAGTGGAAAAGAAACTTCCCTTGTTCAACCACTAAGCCAATCCACGTGAGTGGAGAGGTGGAGGGGAAGAGACAGGAGAAAAGAGGACCAGGCTACAGACCCAGGGACATATTCGGTCTCTGTTAACAGACTCAGAGATGTGGTCCCTTGGTACTTTCACTTGTCCGTCTATAAAATAGGAATGTTAATATTTTTCCTTCCAGCCCTACTTCTGTGGCTGAGGAAGCTCCTATAAGACTGATTCTCCTGCAGATGACAACTATAGGCTCTGCACAAAACCCAAAACAAAACTGAGGGCACTGGAGAGTGTGCCAAGGCAAGTAGCCACACTGAAGCAGAGTCAACACTTAGAAGAAAGGTACTAAACTTAGTAAGTTTACGTATGGCTCTCTGCCTAAGAGCAAGTCCTGGTCTGCACCACAGAGGAGGCTAAAGCTCAGACAGGAACCTACAGTATTACTGGCTTGGACAAACAGAATCCAGGCAACTTCAGCTGCTGGAAAATGCAGGGGGGGGGGTGTCCCAGAAAAGAGACAAACCAGAGATGAGGTGCCTCAAATAATGTGTGTAAACTCTGTCCAAATCTCTGGCTGACCCCTGAACCATGCATAAAGTACTCTCCAACTAGCCAGGCTGAGATTGAGCCACGCAAGGGAGGTAGTTTGCAATTAGAGTCAAATCAAGGAAATGGCCTGCTAAAACAAGCAAACAAACAACAATCAACTCTCACCAAAGGAATGTAACAGAACCCAGGGTCTCCACAACATGACAGTCATAATGTCCAGGATATCATCTAAAAATCATTCCAAAATGTGATCTAAAATGTGACTCATTCTCAAGAAAAATGATGATCAGTGAATACCAATCCCAAGTTGACATGGAAGTAAGAATTTACAGACAAGGATTTTTTTTTTATTTTTTATTAAAAAATTTTTTTTAATGTTTGTTTATTTTTGAGAGAGACAGAGACAGAATGTGAGTGGGTTAGGGGCAGAGAGAGAGGGAGACACAGAATCCTAAGCAGGCTCCAGGCTCTGACCCATCAGCACAGAGCCTGACGTGGGGCTTGAACTCACAGAGCTGTGAGATCATGACCTGAGCCGAAGTCAGATGCTCAACCAACTGAGCCACCCAGGCGCCCCCAGACAAGAATTTTAAAAGCAACTTTTATAACTACACTCAATATCTGTCCAACCTACCTCACAGAGCTATTTAAAGCTAAAATAAGGTGAGGTGAGCAAACAGTGCTTTGAAAAGCTTCACATATGCTACACCTACAAAATAAAAATACAGGTACTTCCCACTTTTCTCGTCTATTCCCTCAAACCACACAATAAAGCAAGTTTTTAAAATATGCTTTACCTTTCCTCTAGGAACAAGTGATATTCAAGAACTAAATTTCTGGTGAAAACCCTCCTTATAAATATATAACAAGTCAAATAATAATGTGTTATTATAAATCAAGCCCTATGATGCCCATATAACAACTTAAATCACTTTAAAAAGCAAGATTGGGCCACATGTCATAGCTGATTTTATGCAGACGGAGGGGGCAGTATGTATAGAGGTTACAGACAGTCTGGGCTCAAATCCCAGCCTCACGACACAATATCCATGTCTCCTTCAATGATTTACCCAGGTGCTTTGCACCTGAGTTTCCTATTGGAAAATGTCAATTACAATAGTACCTGCCTTGCAGGATTGGTGTGCAAATTCACATTCAAGGCCTATGCGGTGACATGGTACACAGTCAAGTGTAGAATAAACAGGAGGTGAGAGAGGGGAGGTGGCTGGACCAGCACTGCCCAGCTGATCAGTTACAGACCTGGGAGTAGAGCCCAAAGCCATCCCTCTTTTTAAAGTCACTTCTTCAACGTTTATTTATTTTTGGGACAGAGAGAGACAGAGCATGAACGGGGGAGGGGCAGAGAGAGAGGGAGACACAGAATCGGAAACAGGCTCCAGGCTCTGAGCCATCAGCCCAGAGCCCGACGCGGGGCTCGAACTCACGGACCGCGAGATCGTGACCTGGCTGAAGTCGGACGCTTAACCGACTGCGCCACCCAGGCGCCCCTAAAGTCACTTCTTTATCAAAAGTCTTTTTTTGTTAGGTACAAATGTACTGTAAATTGGTTATTCCAATTCCTAAAGTTTTACAAAATGAGCAAAATACATAAAAACTACAAGTCTGCCATCTCACACTGTCTAAAAATTAGAGTATTTTAATTTCAAATTTTCTTTTATTCCTTTAAATTTGAAATGTCTTAAGATGTGGTTTAGAAAGGCGCCATTCTTTTTAAAAGGTGACCCTGGGAGATTTACGTGAGTGGTTTATTTATTTATTTTTTCCCAACCATTTTCATCAGCACCCCCACAGAGTCTCAGAATTCACCGGACACATACCCACCAACAGCATCTTTATACAGGGTCTCTGTGCAGCTGTGGAAGATGGCGTGGGTGTGGGAGAACCAAGCACCTCTTGCTTATGTTTCTTGTATTTGCTGTTTTTCTTTTCTGTCCCTTTTCATTTCCCCAACAGCTGACAAAGCATTAAGCCATAAAAAAACAACTGCCTAGTTTAGGAGGGAAAGTCACATTTCTTTGCCTGAATGACATAAGAAGTGTTATAACCTTATGAAATTTGGGATTTTGCCTTTAAAAAAGTAAGTGTTAGGGTGCGGAGCCACTGAGAGAGATGATGTGTCTCTCCCCACAGAGCTCTCCTTCCTGTGACAGAGGACAGAGTTTGAGAAATGAGATATGGGAATTCATTAAACACTGGATATATAAGAGCAACAAAGATCATCTACACAGGTAGATACAAATCTGAGCTATGAGCCAACGTCCTGGGCCTCATTTGGTGAGAAGAAGAAACTAAAACCTTAAAAAATGTCTCAGAACAAAACTCCAGTCAAACAACTGAGGCAAGAGACAGAAAGGAGAACATGGAGAAGCCTAGCGGTTATAGCTTCTGACAGATGTATGTGGGAAGACTGGCCAGAAGGCATCCATGAGAGAACAGCTCGAATGTTCTGGAATTACAAGGAACCCCTGGCCTGACTGAGGCGTAGAACCTCAGCAAGGCAGCCATTCTGTTATGTTTCCAAATCCAGGAGAACGTGATTTCCCGTTTGAAAGAGGCAGACTTTGTCTCAACACGTAATGACCTTCACAGGTCTTTAGTTGGTTCCCTAACAACACAGGAGGGGACATCTGAACCCGAACTGATTAACACAATGTTAAATGATGAAAAGGTGGGGTATGTGGCCAATCTGGGGCCATGGTGAGACTGGGAGTCACCAAGAAATCTGGGTTCTTCCAGGGGCTGGCATGCCACCAGGTTGGTCTCAGTTCCTTCATCTGCCCAGGGTCACACTTGGGTGGGGTGATCTGAGAGCCTCCTCTCCCCTCTAAATGCTGTTAGAAAATCACTGTTGGTGATAAATGTCCTCATTGCTAACACCTAGTTCTTATTGTGTGTGAGTGCACACACATAAGATTTTCAGAATGCAATTACCTTGTCTATTCCTTTAGCACAACCCACTACAACACTGTTGGCCAGAGCAACCTACCTCAGCTCCAAAGTTGGGCCAGATGCCGTGACACCAGGTCACCGGAGGTGCTGCAAGGTACCAAATTTCAACAAACTGATTTTCTTCTTATCCCACCTACAGATAAACCTTGTAAGACCCAGAGTTCCGTATTATCAAATGATTAAATAAGGTAAGAGCCACAAAAGCACTTTGCATTCTTCTGTAATCCCTCTATTAATATGAAGCACTACTATTTCCCCCAACCCAGTTGCCTTCAACCTCTGAGGGGGAGCTTTTCCTCAAAGTCACCCCACTTTTCTCTATCTTGCCCTGTCCTCAGGGGATATCACCCTGGGCCTCAGGGCTGCCCTCACCCTTGTGAACCCTGACCTCTCCTCAACTGATGCCTATGATCCTCACGCCCTGGGTTGTGCCACATTCCACACCGTCGTATCTCATAGTTACTCACTCAGTGCAGTGAACCACTGTCTGTCAGCATCCCAGCAGTGGATGGGACCTTGGAGAAGGATCAATTAGGACAAACAACTTCATTTTTCAAATGAGGGAATGAAGGTCCAAAGAATCATTTAAATCATTCATGTCTTGGGCAGTAAATCCTGTCAGGCCCTCAGGGACATGATTCATCATTGACTCTTCCTTGCATCTGGTATAATACCATTTACTGAGTCTTATCTATGGGCCTACCTAATGCCATGTCTGATGACTTCATTCAATTCCAACAACTTAGGAGAAATACATTGCCATTTTACAGATAAGAAACTGAGACCCAGAGGTGCTGAGTAACTTACTCGAGGTCACAGAGTAAATGAGACAGGTCTCCCACCAGGTCTTCTGGCCTCACCCCAGATATGTGCCCACCAAAGTCCCTGCTTTTAATCACCCAACCAGCACTATTCCCTGATGTGCAGGGAGGATGGACTGATAGATAGCTGTTGACTAATTAGTTAATGCTGCTGCTATTCTCCCTCCTCCCTCCAAGATAAACATGGCCCTGGGGCCATGAGAAAGATGCCAGCACACCCCCAGAAAGACAGCCGGTCCCATGGTGATGAGTGATACTGGGAACAATGGACTGGACATCTTTGGGCATCTGATGGCCTCTTTAAAGCACTCAAGGAGACGTGGCCAAAAAAATAGGCTTCTATCCAATGCAATTTTTAAACCACTGATTCACCATGAAATGCACAGTTGAAGTTGAAAGAGCCTGAGCCACCACTATGTTTGGAAAAATCTTTACATGATTTGAAATAAAAAAAAAAAAAACACCAATTATTGGCCCAACATTCCCTGTGGAACCAGATGGGGAGACAACGTCCTGACAAGTTGGGAGTTCACTCTCTCAGGACAAGGAATGTAAGCAAAATCAGTTCTATTCCATTGTAACAACCAAGGGGTGGAAGAAGGAATGGCTCCTCTTCCTAATAGATTTTTTTGCTTCCTGGCCATACAACTCTTGGCGCTGCTGGTGTGAAGGTCATGGTTCTCAAGGAAGGAATACTTCTACCAGATAATTTGGCAATGGTTTCAATGAACTGGCAGGTGACTCTGCCCCTTGGCCATTTTGGATTATGAATGCCACAGAACCAAAATGTACTGGCTGGGGCAAGTGATCCTGATTTCCAAAGGGAAACTAGATTACTGCCAAAAAATGGAACCCAAGGCAGTCTCTGGAGTGCCTCTTGTTACTTCATGTCCAAGAATAAATATT
Organism: Lynx rufus; assembly: GCF_022079265.1. Lineage (NCBI taxonomy): Eukaryota > Metazoa > Chordata > Mammalia > Carnivora > Felidae > Lynx > Lynx rufus. The sequence goes on along the minus strand of NW_025814867.1, from coordinate 25,148,953 downwards.
GGAAAACTAAGGCAACAGGGATTCAAGGCCACTAAGGATTTAGATTCCTAGATTATTCTACCAGGTGATAAACCCCAGTCAGGTGAAGTGTTGGCTGAGGGCAGAGGCCAAGTCCTAACAGTCAAGGCATCCATGTCTGAGCAACACCGAAGCCTCTTCTAGCTGCTCCAGTCCCATCTGAGCACTCTGTATCTTACAGACTGAAGTAGAAAAATCACTCATGTCACCCAGAGAAGGACACTGTGTCTCTCCTTCTTGGGGAAAGAGCAAGAGCACTGTACGAAGAGCAGTTACGTCTTGTTAGGCAGAAACGAAGTTGTTGTGTTGTCCTGTCGAGTTAAAAATGCACAGAAAGACATCTGGATGCCGAGCATCTGAAGGGGTAGACTGTGCTGATCATTCGGTCACTGTCACTCAGGTCCATCCACCCTTCTAGACCCTGATGTGTTGAGAGCCAGCACTTTGAAAATGGCATTCCTTCTTGCCTTTTAGGTTCCTATTAGGTTCTACCAGTGGGGGCTCCAGATGGAGATTAGCTGGCAGGAGAGGGGAGAAGGGGCCTCCTTCTCTTTGTGGCACTTCCTCCTGGTGGCAGCAGCTGGTTCCAGCCTCCAGCATCTTTCATTACTCCCAGAAGCAGCTTCATGTAGCTCAGTGGTAGATGCAGAGGATAGAGAGTTAATGAGATAGAAACAGCTTCTATCCTCAAGGTGTTTAAAATTCAGCAAGGGAAAAGGCACAGAACAAATAAGAAATTGTGACCACTGCTGTAAGGATATACATTTCTATAAGAGCATATTACAGAAAAATGATACCCATGGAATGACTGCATTGTGGGACTTCTGGCTGTTGGCACAAATATATAAGGGTAATGGCACCAATCCACATTCAGGGGATCAACTCAGATTGTGTCATCTACCTGAAGTGAATATACCTTAAAAGGCGGCTGGTGTGCATATCCAAGAATTTTTTTTTTCACGTCCAAGAATTTTTAAATTATTTTGCATTATGGAATTTTTACACTCATCATTCATTCACTGACTCAGTCATTTAACAAGCACCCTTAGCATCAAGGCTCTGAGGGCTTAGCAATACACAAGGGAAGTCAGGTCCTCCTGGAGCTCACACTATGGTGTAAGGGATACTATAAAAAATTATGGTGGAAATAATGGTATACCATAAAAAATTACCATTATGGTTGGGGGATACCATAAAAAATATCAAAACAATAAAACAGATTCAGATGATGGCACGTTCCATGAAGAACGTAAAGCAGGGAGTGAAGGATAAAAGTGAATGGGGCAAGAGAAGTGGCTATTTTAGCCAGAGTCCTAAGAGAAGACCTCTCTGAGAAGGTGGAATTTAAGCAGAGACAAGATGAGAAGAAGGGATAAGCCAGGAGAAGATGTGGGAGCAGAGACTTCCAGTAAGAGACTTCATACTGCCATCGGAGAGAAACCCTCTGGTCACGAGATATCAGAGATACTTGAGCAATGCCATTGTGGAAGGAGATGCTCCATCTTGGGGGAAAAAACTGTCCACTCACTTCCAGAAAATCCTATAAGTCAGACATAACTTAGTAGTTGAGTTCACATCCCCACTCTGGTATGTGGTTATTTTTTCTTTACTTTCAATTTACATTGCAAGCTGGAGAGAAATGAATTACATCCCCCTGGGTTTCTCTGTTCCGTACAATTAAGAAAAGCTATTTCTTAGTCGCAAGGCGGATGACGACACCAAGATTTCCCATTTTCTCTCCGCAGGGAGGCTATCATCACTCAATATTAATTGATCCTACTTTTCATCCATAAAGCAGGGGTTGAAACAAATTTTTGGTCACAAAAACAGCAACTATTACACTATTAAGGTAAATTATTAATGGGTCTCTATTAAAGCACACTGGTGTTCACATGGCATCAGCTGCCTCAACTTTTATGGTGTTTCTTTAATGGAGAAAAAATGAGTAAATTATTATATTCCTTCCCGATTCTGGATAAATCGCTGGTGTCTATCTTATTTAAGGTTGCCAGGGATTTTCCACCATTTCATCACAACTAGGAACACACAGAAAGGGTGTAATATATCTTGGGTTCCCAGCAGGAGAGTATGTCAATCGAATGCAATTTTATTTTCCTGCTAGAGAGCAGATAAAATGAAAACAGCAAGAAGACACAAGAAACTCTCAAAAATTGAGGACAGCTAGTATCATTTATATGTATTTTTTTTATTTATTCAGACAAAAAATTTGATACTAATTTTTAGAATATGTATCTGAATTAGAGGGATCTAGTGGAAGGAAGGAAGGAAGGAAGGAAGGAAGGAAGGAAGGAAGGAAGGAAGATGGAAGGAAGGAAGGAAGGAAGGAAGGAGAGGGAGGGAGAGAGAAAAGAGAAAGGAAGAAAGGAAGAGAAAGAGAGAAAAGAAAAAAGGAGAAAAAAAATCTAGTTGCATCTACAAGTAACCAGCCCACAGTGAACTGGGGACATTTGGGAGGAGCCAAACATTATTACTACTGATGGGGGTGACCAGATGCTAGAATTCTGTAAAGAACAATTTGCAAATTTAAGAGAGGGCTTTGGATGCCCATCTCTTCCAGCTCCTTCTATGTCATTTACTTATCTAAGTGCTAGGGCTTTGTGGAAGGGTATCCACAGGGCATTTACATTTCATCAATATGTTTAAATGCCACAAATCTTGACTTTCACAATTCGAAGGCAGGCTTAGCAATTTACATCCAGGCTAATGAATAACTGTGGTCGAAGCAGAAGGCTTTTCTTAAACATATAATTTAGTCTTGGGAATAGATATTCTCTGCTCAACAGGGCCTATGGCATGAAATGGGAGAGATGCTACAGACATGGCTCATGGTATCAAAGAAAGGGCAAGGATAGAAAAATGAACACTAATCATTTGCTTCCAGACTAACAGACCTGTGCACCTATCCCTCAGGTGCTGTGTGTTGGCTGCCCCTTCCTCTGGAAAAATGGCCTCAGCTAAATGGCAGCCACCTGATCTGGGAGTCTAAGAGGTACAAGATCACAAAAGCCACCAATATGGCCCCTTCTTTCTGCTCACTGGGGCAGAAACTGTGGATTCTGTCAATTAATACCCATTTCCACCTCTTTCAAGCTAGTCTTCCTGGAATATAGATCTGAAATCCAAAACTATTACATTTCCTGTTTACAGATGAGGAAACTGAGGCACAGAGAGGTTAAGTGACTTTCCCAAAGTCACATAGCTTAGTAAGTGGCAGAAATGGAATTTGAAGTCTGTGCTCTATCAACAATAGCCAAAGTATGGAAAGAGCCCAAATGTCCATCAACTGATGAATGGATAAAAAAGATGTGATGTACGTACACACACACACACACACACACACACACATACACACATATGCACAATGGAATATTACTCAGCGATGAAAAAGAATGAAATCTTGCCATTTGCAACAATGTAGATGGAACTAGAGTGCATTATACTAAATGAAATAATAGATAAAGACAAATATCATATAATTTTACTCCTATGTGGAATTTAAGATACAAACAGATGGGGGTGCCTGGGTGGCTCCGTTGGTTAAGTGTCCGACTTTGGTTCAGGTCATGATCTCACAGCTCGTACGTTTGGGCCCCATGTCAGGCTCTGTGCTGACAACTCAGAGCCTGGAGACTGCTTTGGATTCTGTCTGTTTGTCTGTCTGTCTGTCTGTCTGTCTCTCTCTCTCTTTCTCTCTGCCTCTCCCCCACTCATACTCTGCCCCCCTGTCTCTCTCCTTCTTTCAAAAATAAATAAACATTAAAAGAAGTTTTTTAAAAAAAGATACAAAACAGATGAACATAGGGGAAGCAAAAATAATATAAAAACAGAGAGGGAGACAAGCCATAAAAGACTCTTAAATACAGAGAACAAACTGAGGGTTACTGGAGGGGCATTGGGTGTGGAGATGGGCTAAATGGGCAATGGGCATTAAGGAGGGCACTTGTTGGGATGAGCACTAGGTGTTATATGTAAGTGATGAATCACTAAATTCTATTCTTGAAAGCGTTACTATACTATATGTTAACTTGGACTTAAAGTTAAAAAAAGAAAGAAAGAAAGAAAAACAAACAAAGAGTCTGTGCTCTCCACCACTCTACAATGCTACCTATCCTAGCAGAACAAAGCTTTTCACATGAACTGCCTATATTAGTTATGTAATAATGTGTAATAAATTACCCCTAAATTTAGCGGCTTAAAACACAAACATTTATTACCTCACAGTTTCTGTGAGTCAGGAATCCAGGTGAAGTTCTGCTGGGTGTCTCTGGCTCAAGGCTTATCATGAGGTGGCTTCAGGGCATCACCCAGGGCTGAAGGGATCTCAAGGTTACACTAAGGGAGAACCTACTTCCAAGCTCATGCATTTGTGCGTCTGTAGGGCTCAAGTCCTCCAGGGCTGCTGGACAAGGGCCCAGTTTCTCACTGGCTATTAGCAGGTGGCCTCTCTAAGTTCTTAGCCATGTGGGTCTCTCCACTGGGCTAACTAACAAAATGGCAGCTGGCTTCACTCAGAGGAAGTGAGGAAGAGAGCAAGAGAGAGTCCACTGTCTTTTTGTAACCTGATTTCGGAAGTGACATCCCATTACTTTTATGGTATCATATTCACTAGAAATAAGTCATTAGGTCCTTCCACACTCAAGGGAAGGGGATTACACAAAGGCTTAAACACCAGGAGGGTTGTTGGAGGCCATCTTGGAGGGTGTGCACCATGCTGTTTAATATCATGCAACTAGTAAGCATAAAATTTGAGTTTAAAGTTTTTGTTTTTGTTTTTACCTCAGTTAACCTTGCTCTCAACTCATATTACTCCCAGTTTGAACAACAAAACCTTGGTTCCTTCACCTGTCTGGGGCACTAGCCCCATCACTTGCCTTAAGCCACATCTAAATCCTCACTTTATAGCAAAGACAGTAAAGGCTATTAGGAGAAAAGATAGTTGTTTTTTTTTTTTTCTTAGATTTTAGTTATTTTGGTCTAATCCATTTATATAAAGTCCACAGTAAGTACTGCCAAGTAGAAATAAGAATTAATTTACAGTTTCCAGATTCATAAGAAACACTGGTAAGAAAAGGAGCAGATGGGCCATCAATTTGGGGGATTAAACAAGGCAATCCTCAAAACCCTCAGTGCCCTTCCCCCTGTCCCTAGTCCTGGTCCTGGAATTAACTCAGCCCAGGCTATTGGAAGAACCAGCAGTAACTTTTTTTTCATAAGCCTATCTCAGCCTGGCCAAGCAGACCATTGCTTACGAAGAAAGGCATGACAGACTAAAACCCAGGGCATCCTGGATGCATCTACTAAGTCCCCAGAAGCTCGGATGTGGGCATGAGCAGCCCAGGCAAGTCCCTCACTTCCAGGAAGCCGGTTTGGTTGAGGCACTAACCCAGGGGTTTTCCCACACTGCAGCTGGTGGGCCCAGGGATCAGACCTGGTCTGAGATTTCCAGGGCCTTCCTGTGCCCACCAAACAGTAGACAAATCTCCAGCCATGCAGCACCCACCAAGTCAAAGATAGATCACAGTAAGTCAAAGCAGATGCTTTTCCAAGATAAAACACAGACTCTATAAAGGCTGTGCCTGCATTGAACTGGTTTCCAGAGAAACCAGACCCTGGGGTAGGACATTAATAATGTAGAACTGGATGGAATGTTTTAGACATTGGCTCCTACACTGAGGGACCCCGCCCTGACAAAGAGCAAGTAATCAATAAATATCCAATGAATTAATTTTACTGAATAAGCTTATCAGAAAAGACTGCTTTCTCCATTAAGGAAAGTCCACCCCACCAAGTATGCCAGCTCCCGTAGGAATATGTTACCAGTCTTGGATCAAAAGCAACATTCACTCCAAATTGGGCCATACTGTGTTCATGCTTACTACACAATTCTGAATTTACACCTGGGATACCCAACTGAAATAATCCCTTTCCTCTCTGGAGAAGAAGACTATCAAACTAATGTATCCTCCTCCTAATAAATCCTATGTATGTACCTGAAAAGTATGTTTATGCAATAAAATAGGAAAACATCTCAGCTGCTGGTAAGTGTAGCAGGTACCCATCACCTATGTAATTTTTATTTATCAAAAGATCTGGCCTGTAAATAAAGAACAGCTTGAAATATGTCTAAAACACAGAACTGAGCAAATGACTTTCTAGACATGATGACAGTGATATCCAACTTGAAGCCAGAATCCTCTACCTTTTCATACCAGAGTTGTTTTCAAAAATATTTTATAGACAACATTCAACAAGCCTCCTTTCTTTGAAGCATCAGTGAAGTCTGGTCAAAGTGCTGGAGAAAGCTTCTTTATAAAAAGTCTTTGAAGCAATATTGCTAGTAACATTAGTAGAACACATAGAACATTAACTTGTTTTCTGTTTCATTTTAACCAAATTTGATAAAAATTATTCCCGCTACTACAGCGCTGCTTTTATGAATTCTGCAGAAAAATAATTTGGTTTTGCTCTGACAGATAACAGTCATCACCAAGAAATTTCATTTCACTGAAGGCAGACTTAAGTCGCTGAAATTTACTGCTTGCACACAGACACACACATATAAACCTGAGCTTTTCCTCACACAACACTGAGTGTTGTTTCTTGGTCTGGCTTCAGACTAGCTGGGAAAAGAGCAGGAAGAATTTTTACATTAAGAAAGGAATGCAAAGAATGCCTTCCTTCCTCTTAAATCTAATCTTATTACCTCCATTAGTGAATATTTAACAATAACATTAATACTAATAGGCTTGCTTGCATTATCAAAAGCAGCAATAATACAGAAGACGCACATCGTAGCTTTGCTCAGAAAAGCTTAAAGCCATGTCATGCATATTATCTCATTTATCTTTAAAAATCCCCACAAACTCTGTAAAAGCATATTTATCTGCAGTAAGACATGTTTTATGGGAACCGATTTCCTTACCACTCTGCGTCTTCAGTATAAAAACAGGGTCTGTTTTTAGCACACCTCCCAACCAGAACCTCAACTCATAACTCATGCTGCTGACTTCCTTTCATGAATCTTAAAAACAAAACAAAAAAAAAAGCAACCGACTCAGAGCAATTACAGAAACTGAAACAAAAATGAAACACAGGTAGGAAATTAAATAAATTCACAGCACCCAACAATTGCTGTTGCCCAAACTGAAATTAAATAAATATACACACACGCTCTCCACGAAAACTCTGCTACACAATTTATTAATGAACAGTGAAAGGAAACAGAAGCCGAAAGTGGGTCAGGAGAAACTGTTTAATCTAATAGTCTGGAAATTATACTGGAAGGAACAGATGGTTTCACAGAAGTCGATGCTACCTAGAGCAGCAAGGAGCGATTTTCTAGGAAAGAAAAATGTTTCCCTACCCTATTGCACATACTATTTTCAGCAAAGGAGGAGTCTATATTCAGCACAGGATAACCTCTGAGCTTGGCATAGTGACAAAACTGGGACTAAGTGGCAGCCATCCACACGTACCCGAGTTCAGACTTGGCCTTCCAAATCTGAGCTAGAGGTCAAACAGCCCTATTTTAAAACCAGCAGCGAAAGGAAGCCAACACTATACTCTAGTGGGTTATTAACCATATTCGTGATTTTGCCAAAGAAGAAAGTGGTTCTCAATAGGCGATGGACAGTGTGATCTTCACATGGCTTCCAAGCCCCAGACTCTGAAAGTCCTGGGCAGCAGGAGGATCACAGGTCACATGGAGTCAGAAGACTGAAGTTCAAGCTGTCCCCTGCACAACAACCCTGTGAATGAGCCTCTACATCTATATATACCACAAGACTGAAAAATCACCTATAGAGTTGTAAGGATTACTTGAGTTCAAGCATATGAACCTGCACGTTACCCCATACAGCATAACAATCAGTTGCCATTTTCATCTCCACTACATCATACAGTTCTTCCTAGAGCAGGGCTCAATTGAAGGGAGGGCTGTCACAATGGGGTCTTTCAATGACAGGCCACAGTCTACCAAGCCTCAAACTGTACCAGAGAAACCTATGGTACAGCCAACGCTACTTATGAGCAAAGGATTTAAAGAAGGCAAGTCTGAGTTCTGATTCTAGCTTTATCACATATTTGCTGTGTGACCATAGGCATCTTGGGTAACCTCTCTGAGCTCTGTTTACTCGTCTGCAAAATCAAGATCCTGTGAGGATTAATTTGCACTGACCATGGTACATGGCTGATTACCTATTAGTACTGTTGTTATTGTTACAATAATGATAACATCATCATTCAGGTCCATTGCTCCTGTCACAATCTCATCATCTGCAGGGATCCTCAGAGAGTCAAGAGATGGCACAGGAGTAGAACAGTCTTTCTGATATTAAGATTAAGGGCTGCAGCAGGAGGACCCTCCCTCAGGGATGAGCGTAAGGTTTAGGGAATGTAAAAAGCCATTACCCCCAACTCAGACCAGGGGACTTCCTGCCTTATGCTGTAACATCAAGGGCTGCTTTGGGCCTGCCTTCTATCCCCACCCCCCCCCCTCCTTCATGGCTTCTGACATTTTGCTTCAAGGTTGGTTGGTCTATTTGTTTTACCCAGAAAAAAACAAAAACAAAAAAACAAAAAACCTGACATCAGTGACTTTATGTTCAATTCAGCTGAAGAGCTGCAAATATTATAGATGAATCTGTTATGTTCTAAAGCTGCAGGTATCATATTTAGAGAGAGGTAATAAATACCTCATTAAGGATGGAAAAACAAACACTTCAGAGCACTTGAGGCTCCATCTAAAGGAACCCCATGATGAAACCCACTTTAAACCAAGAATCCTCCTGTAATGCAAATATCCACCCCATCCCCCAGTTCTTTTCCTTACTTTCCATACTTTACCATGTTGCGCTTCCCTGTAAAGAGGGACCCACACCTGTAGGCCCCTGCAGCCAAGTGTCACGCCTAGCCAACTCCCTGATCTATCACAGACTCAAGCTCATCCATTCACACTTGTTCTAGGTTTTCAACTTGAGCTCATTTGTATGGGGCCTGGTCAGGCTGGGAAGGGCAAAGCAAAGGAACAGAAAAGGGGCGCAGGGAACAGAGGTGGTGGAGACTTAATTAAGGCAAAGGCTTCCAGAAAAGAGCCAAGGAAGAGGCTGGGACACATGACTGGTGGGGCACAACCACAGCCTACAGATCTTCTAAGGTGGCATAAAGCTAAATGTGATGAGCCATGCAACTTGAAAATAAAGGTCGATCGAGATGTTGGGGTTGTAACTGGGCCCCCAATACACCTGGCCAGAGTATTACACCTGTGGCCAGAGCCACAGTTCTGACTGTCCCGAGAGCCTGGCTATGATCTTCTGCCCTCAATGAGTGGGCCAAGGCCTCTGAGCCAAGGAGGGGCTGTCTGCAGACCCCAGGCCACTGGCTACAAACCCACTAGGCAGCAAGAAACTGGCCCCTAAACCCATCTCTCACTTCTCTTCCTTTCACCTGCACCCAAAAACTGCCTTGTAAACCCTTATAACCCATCAGTGCAGCTTCCCATCCTCAAATCCATCCTTCCCTCCTGTGTCCACTGTGTTCACTGCCCATGGCCTAACCCAGTGGTTTTCAATGTGGTCCCTGTAGCAGCAACACCCAAGAAGAAGCATCACCTGGGAACTTGCTAGAAATGCAAAATCTTGGGCCCCACCCCAGAACTTCAGAATGACAAATTCCAGGGGTAGGGGTGCAGCAATCTACATCCTGTGATTCTCGCGTTGCTAAAGTTTGAGTACAACTGTTTATTCCAGGGCCTCCCAGTCTACACCATGTCACACAATCGCTCAGCACTCTGGGGAAAGAAACCAGTCATCAGGGAACTGGAGGCAACCTGCAGAAGAATCCATCAGTCCAAAGGCTGAAGGGAAACAAAATCTCAGCACACGTGACCCACCTGAGGGTAACCAGTGGGAGTACCCACACTTACACCAACCATCTAGCACTTTATACCCGCTCACTCATTCTCAGCCATAGCTGCATACTGGCCTCACCCGTAGTTGCAAAACATACTGACGTCTGGGTCCCTTCCCCAAGACTGACTGAAGTGGTCTGGGGTGTAGGGTGGGCATGGGAATTTTTTAAGCAAAGTTTGAGAAGCAATGTATCCACTGGTACTAATTTTTGTCTTAGGAGTACGGCCTCTCCTTCCAAATATATTACAAGCTACTTGGAAATAAATTATGAGTAGGTGACAATAGATAGGTATGTAAGGATTTATTGACTTTATTTTCTGCTTTAAAAAAATACCTTTTTCTGTCTGCCATCTCCACTCAGATAAAAGAAAATCAGCTGGAAACTTGTTACAAATGCAGGTTCTCCAGCCTTGCCCCAGACCTAAAGAATCAGAAACTCGGGCCGGGGCCTGGGCTTCTTCTAACGAGCCCTCCTGGTGATTCTGATTCACCCTCAAGTTGGAGAACTACTATTTTAAGAAAATGATACGTTCTAAAAGCTTTCTCTGGAGGTTAACATTATTTTGATTGATATCTTAGACCCTGCTTATCACCTCCCTTCATGATCCATGAAATCGGACAGGCTAACAGTGCTGGGACATACAACCAGCTATTAGGCACCCAATAGCCCCCAAACACTTTGATCTGTAATTTTTAGGCCTCAATATAAATTATGATCCATCTTTTTTAGGTTAGCTTTTTTTCTTGGTTGTAGAGACAGATTAAAAGGACAACTTAAATAGACAATGATTATCAGCTGCTTCTGCAGTTGCAGTGAGGGCTAAGGTGACCCAGACCGGAAGTTAAATAAAAACTGGACCCTAGGGGCGCCTGGGTGGCGCAGTCGGTTAAGCGTCCGACTTCAGCCAGGTCACGATCTCCCGGTCCGTGAGTTCGAGCCCCGCGTCAGGCTCTGGGCTGATGGCTCAGAGCCTGGAGCCTGTTTCCGATTCTGTGCCTCCCTCTCTCTCTGCCCCTCCCCCGTTCATGCTCTGTCTCTCTCTGTCCCAAAAATAAATAAACGTTGAAAAAAAAAATTAAAAAAAAAAAAAAAACTGGACCCTAAAATGATTCAATGCACAATCTGCATGTTTTGAATAATGAATGTCATCCTGTGTTATTATCATGACCACCCAAAATTTAGATACAGAGCTTAAGGCTAAAATGCTGGCAGCCAAAATCCTAGTCAGCACAACGTCAAAGAAAAATCCCAAAGGTCAGTTCTTAAAGACCTGTCAGACAGGAAAACCACAAAGATAGGAATTTTTTAAATGTGGCAATGTGAACTAATTTTAGAAATTGTAATGCATGTCATGGGACATGCTTTATTAGCAAGAATTTAAGAGGAGAAATAAGATGAATTGAAGAAGATATGCAATGGAGCAGGAGATACTTTTCAACTTTTTCAGGTCGAAGCACTTCAATTTCGCTTCAACCCAGCCAGTGTGCAGGAGATTCAGGAACTAAGAGAGCCCAAAGTGATGGCTCCGCTGTGCCGTAAGATGGCGGGATATGCTACAAACACCCAACACCTTGCTGGCCTAGAGCAAGTAGCTTTTACAACCCCTTGAAACTCAAGATCTCAATTTACTCCTCTATACCACAAAGGTAACCACCTACCTCCTGAGATTGTTGTTAGCTTTTTTTTTTTTTTAATTTTTTTTTTTCAACGTTTATTTATTTTTGGGACAGAGAGAGACAGAGCATGAACGGGGGAGGGGCAGAGAGAGAGGGAGACACAGAACCGGAAACAGGCTCCAGGCTCTGAGCCATCAGCCCAGAGCCCGACGCGGGGCTCGAACTCCCGGACCACGAGATCGTGACCTGGCTGAAGTCGGACGCTTAACCGACTGCGCCACCCAGGCGCCCCTGTTGTTAGCTTTTAAAATGGACTAATACGACATGAGATACCGAATACGTAGTGGCTCTCATTATCACATATAAAAAATGAAGCTACTAACTCTTACCTCCCATGCATTGTTGTTGGAAATGTTGAATGGTGCAACTATTTTGGAAAACAGTTGGCAGTTCCATATAAAGGTAAACATACATTTACCAAATAATCCAGCAATTCCACTCCTCCTTATTTACCCAACTGAGATGAAAACGTATGTCCACACAAGACTTGTTCACAAATGTTCACAGCAACTTTTTTGATAACGGCTCCAAACTGGAAACAGCCCGAATGTTCAACAGAAGAATGATGAAACCAATTGTGGCACAACCAGACAATGGAGTATCATTCACAAACAAAAGGGAATGAGCTCTTGATACATACAACGGCACCGATGAATCACAAAAGCAGCACGCTGAGTTAAAGAAGTCAGACACAAAAAACGATCCCACCGCTACATTATTCTATAAGAAGCAAAACTAACGACAGAATGCAGATCAGCAGTAATCTGGAGCATGGGCTTGGGGGGGGCGGGGCATGAGAGGATTTTCTGGGGTGATGGGAAAATTCTGTATTTTGAGTGTGGTGGCAGTTCCATGGGTGCTTACACTTATCAAAACTCATCAAACCACATGCTTAATATGGGTGTATTTCATTGCTCATAAGTTATACCTTTAATAGAGCTATTTAAACAAATACACAGACACCATTCAGCAGGCCAGACAGGTTGGCGCTGAACTCTCTTTCATGTGCAGTTGAAAAATCCTATGTGAAGAGAGTTAAAACACTGGGTTCTGGTCCCACTTACTACTTACTACCTGTCAAGACCATTTCCTCAACTGAAAAGAGAGAGAGAGAGAGAGAGAGAGAGAGAGACAGAGACAGAGAGAAAACCTAGATTCCCAGAGCTACTTGGATGATAGAGTGAATGTGTTATTTGAAAATACTTTAAAGCAGAATCTGAGTATCCAGCTGGGCACGCACCCAGCATGCCATCCACTCTGCCAGTCCCTCACTCCTCCTCACCTGCCATTCAGTCCCTGGGACCACCTCCTAATCTCTCTTGACCCCACCCACTCCTCTTGTCCCCACTGCCACTCCCTCAACAGAGGCCACTTTCGCCCCTTGCCTGATGACTGCAATGGCTTCCAAATGGTTTCTCCTTCCCCAGTTTTACTCCTTCCATTCTCCTTCATTGTAAACCCAGACCAGGCTTTCCAGAATGTGAATTTGACATGTCACCCACCCTGTTCCCACCTTAAAAACCTTTCAGCACTCTTGAGAAAGCTTAGACTCCTCAGTCCAAGACCCAAGATCTTTACTCATTTGGCTTCTACTTACTTTTCCCAAAGGTCACACTCCAACCAAATGGAACTGCCTATAGCTTACCATTTATGCAATGTTGTCGTCAGGTTCTGACCCTCCCATAGGTTGTCCCCTTTGTCTGAAAAGATCATCTCCTTCCACCCTCAATCTTCTGTCAGGATAACTCTAAATCCACCTGTGGATCTCAAGTCTTCCTCAACACACACACTCTTTCAACATGACTAGGGGCTACCACGTCCCCTCTATCATCATCATGCTAGCATCAAGTCCTACAATTGCCTGGCTCTTCGTCTGTAAGAGATTTTGAACTGATCTAGACTAGCGGACTAGACTGATGCTATGGACTGAATGTGTCTCCCTTCAAAAGTCGGATGTTGACTTTTCAGTCAACATTCTGTGTGTGTCAACCAGTGTGACTATTTGGAGTAAGGAATTAAGGTTAAATGAGGTCATAAGAGTGGGGATCTAATCCGATAGGATTAATGTCCTTATAAAAAGAGACATAACAGAGCTTACTCACTCACTCACTTAGTCCCTCTCTCAGTCACGTGAGGACACAGCAAGAAAGCAGTCCTCTGCAAGCCAGGAAGAAGGCTCTTACCAGGACCCAACCATGCCAGCCCTCTGATCTCAGACTTTCAGTCTCCATAACTGTGAGAAAATAAATGTCTGTGGTTTAAGTTGCCCGGTCTGGAGTATTTTGTTACGGCAACTGAGCTAACTAACCAACTTGGAAAACCTCCTGTCTGGTTCACCCATATGTCCTCAGGACGCAAATCTGGCCCCTGAGGACCATTCAGTAAGTCAACATTCAGTAAGTATCCATGGAATCAATGAATTATCATCTTATGGTCCCTAGCAGACCCACGGGCAAACTTTCATAATGAAAATGGCACATTAGTTTGAATTAGAGGTACAGATTCAGACGTGGAACCAAGTTATCCTCTCTTGAAAACAGACTAGAGCAGCATGGCCCACAAAGAACTCACCATGATGATGGATGTGTTTTGTACCTTTACTGTCCACATGTGACTGGTGAGCACTTGAAATTGTGGCTAGTGTGACAGAGGAGTTGAAGTTTTAATTTTACTTAATTTTAATTACTACATTTAAAGAGCCACCTGGCTGGTGGCTCCTGTACAAGACAGCGCAGGACTAGATGGTTGAAGCAAGAATAAAGCCCTGGACACTAGCCTCATTAGGCAGGTGCCAACCTCCCTGGCACCGAACATGTACAAAACACAACTGATTCTCATGAGGCTGACATAGGTAGCTTTCAAGTGGTATTAGAGTGGCCTGGCACAGAGAAGCTTGCAAAACATATGTACAAAAGGGATAATGAGGCACCATTTTGCAGAAATTGTGGCACTTTATGGGCCTCTATCTGTGATGAAACTCTCCAAAGGGCAGGTTCATCCCTTGGTGACCAGAGTTAATTGAAAATTTAAGACCCAATCAAATCACTCAGAATTGAGATTTTTGGCAGCTTATGTGCTTCACTTTGAGGATCCTGCTGCTTTTCACCTCTGTCAGCCCAACAAGTGGGGTTTCATGTTCCAATATCATCTACAGTAGCACTGAGCTCTGAGCAGGGGACAAACAAAACAGCGTTCACTCTGATTCTGACTTTTGTAAAAGTGCACGACTCCTTCCTGCTTAAGCCACCAGGTGGAAGTGGGCCCACACCCTCCCTCCAACTTGCAATTTGTTAGAGTCAGATGAGCATCTTCTCAATGATAAATAAGCCTATCAAGTGCTACTTAAAAATCTTTGATGGCCAAAACAATATGGGCGAGGAATATCCTTACACCCTCCTACCCGATAACACCAGTTTTCTAACAAGAATGTTCTATTTGGTGTTAATGCCTACTTGTCTAGCACCTTGCAGTATTCGAGGCATAAGAGCTCTGAGGCCCAAGAGATCTGAGTTCAAATTGCACCCCAATCACTTCCTAGCACTGCATCTTTAGAAAAGTTACTTAACCTCCTGAATGTTGGTTACCCATCTGCAGAAAAGGGATGTGTGTACCCATACACCTCGCTGTGTTTCTGGGAGAATAAAATGACATAAGATGCCACGCAAAGATGAATGCTAATTGGTAATAGCCCAATTGGTAACAGCCCAAACCAGGAGCGACCCAAATGTCCATCAACACATGATGGAAAAACAAACTGAGACACACCCAGATGATAGAATACTACTCAGCCATAAACTAAGAATGAACTACTACACGTAAAACAACATAAATGAATCTCAAAATAAGCAAGCTGAGTGGAAAAGGCCAGACCGAAAAGAGTACATACCGCATGGCTCCATTAGTAGAAAATAAAATCAGTGACAGAACGCATACCGTTGGTTGTCTGGGGACAGAGGGCTGGAAAAAACAAGGGGTTACAAAGGAGCAGGAAGAAACCTTGTGGGAGATGGAAATGTCTTGCCTCTTGATGAGGTAATGGTTTCATGGGTCTGAACACTTTAAATACATGCAGTGTGATGTGCTTAAATTATATTTCAATAAAGCTGAAAAAGTTGGGAAGATGTCCCATCACAGGACTTGGCACATAGTAGGCTCTCAGCAAATGCTGGCTCCATTCTGGAGCAGTAACAAAGGATCCCATTAGAACTTCTGGAAAAGAACCTGAGGGGCTGCCAGGGAAACGAGTCAGCATAGGTAACACGTACTCTGGTTTACTACAACCCAGTTACGTAGGACACGCTATTCTCAGCTAAAAAGTGTGAACAAGAAAGACGAAGAGAAAGATAAGCAAGGCTTGATCTCTGCCCTCAAGGAAACACAAATACGTTAAATATATGATGTAATAAAAATGTCATAAGGATGCTACTGACGAACGACAGGCGTGAATAGAGGAGTAATTGTGATGGACGCATGCATGTCGGGAGGTACAGTTTCAGGTGGGTGGGACTTTGGCAAGGGCTGAGGGGCGGGGCAGGTTCTGTGAGGCTGGAGGAGCGGAAGCTGGGGTGGGAGGGGGCGGGGCCAGGCCCTGTGTCCTCCAAGTAGGGGAGGGTCCACAAAGGGCAAGGATGAGCTGAGGAAGGTCCTGGGCGCCGGGCGGAATCTCTGCTGCATTTTTCCAAGGGAACCTGCCAAAGGGCTCAGCATAATCAGATTTGTGTTTTACACAAATAGGTCCTATCTAGAGGGCAATCTGGCAATTTATCAAGAGTCCTGACATTCATATCTTTCAACTCAGTAATTCCTGAGGAAATAATCAAAAATGCACACAAAGATTTATGTATAGCACTGCTTATGCCAGCATTATTTATAATAGCCCAAAGCCCGAAATAACTTAAATGTCCAATAAAAGAAGACTGTTAAATAAATTATGGTATGCTGAGTGATTAAATCATATATAGCCTTTAAATCATATTCTGAGAACATATGGAATGACAGGGCACAGCCTTACTATCCACTGTTAAGCTGAAAAAAAAGCAGGACACAAAAATATACATTAAGTATTCATTCAACAAATATTTATTGATTATCTACTATGTGCCAGGCACTGTTCTCTAAGTATTGAGGGTACCACAGAGGCTAAAACAGACACAATCCTGAACTCGTTAGAGGAATTCTATCTTCTAACGAAAGAAGGCAGACCACAAGGAAACAAATAACAATAAACAAAATACATAGCAATTAAAATTTTTTTTACATTTATTTATTTTTGAAAGAGAGAGAGAGACAAAGCACGAGTAGGGGAGGGGCAGAGAGAGAGAAAGACAGAGGATCTAAAGCAGGCTCCAGGCTGTCAGCACAGAGCCTGACACGGGGCTTGAACTCAAGAACTGTGAGATCACAACCTGAGCCAAAATCACACACTTAACCGACTGAGCCACCCAGGTGCTCCAATATGTAGCACTTTAGATGGTAAGAAGTGTTATGGAGAAAATCAAGAGGGCAAAGGGATGGGGAGTCGGAGATTAGGTAGAAATATATAGGTGGTTATATAGAAATTATATAATTTCTATAGGTGGTTATATAGAAATCTATATAATATACATAGAATATATATATATAACATATATATATATATTCTATAAATATATAGAAATTATATAGGTGGTCAGGGAGGGTTTTCCAGAGAAGGAGGTTAAGGGTTTGTGCCAAGGGTATATCTGGGAGGATTTCTAGGCAGAGGAAACAGGTAGTGCAAAGGCCCTAAAGAGTCCTGGAGGGTTCAAGAAAGAGCAAGACCAAAATGGCAGAACATGCAGGACAAACATCTGGAGAATGAGGGTGAAAAGTAGCTGGTGCCACTCAGGGTGAGGGGGAGCCATGGCAGGGCTTTGAGCAGAAGAGTGCCATGATCTGTAGGGGACATGGGTGGACGTAGGGAGATCAGTTGGGACTTGTCCAGTGTTTTCGTAACTTTTTAATAATGGAGGTATGTTCATTTCATAATCACAAAACAAAAGGTCATTCAGTCAAAGAAAGCACAATGCAGCAAGCAGTGTGGGTGCTCTGAGCAGAGTACAAGGTAGCAGAGAAACTAATCAGGAGGTTAGGGGGATAACTTAGATGATAAGTCATGGAGCAGTAGGTACACAGAGGAGGGCACATGTCTGTTGAAGTTTCTGTGAGCAAAAATTACTCTTCTTAATAATAAAAGAAATACAACCATGATGCAAAATATATATATATATGTCTATAAAAGAGAAAAAGAATTACCCCATATTCTCAGCTTCCTAACAATTTTTAACATGTTGGTGTATTTCCTTGCAATCTCTTTTCCTATACATGCTTTGGTTTTCTCCTTAATCATTCGACAATGCCTAAACCATTGTAGGCACTCAAATATTCACTGAACAAATAATGGATGACCAAATACTCCAAACACTTTTGTGTTCAGATTTGCTCGTGTTAAGTTAGCTATATTACAAGCATTTTCAGAAATAGCTTTAATAGGCTTGGGTGATGCAATGGAAATGGTGGGCAAGGAGAAAGTATGGTCACAGATGCCTAAGGTGTCAAATGTGACTGTTTAAGAGGATGGTGGTGACATTATTCATCAAGGGCACCAGCAGGAAGCCAATCTGATGAGGAAGATGCTGCATTCAGTTTGGGGGACCTAAGGGACCCACGAAACGTCCCTGCAGAGAGGCCCAGCTGCCCATCTCTCTCGGGGCTCAAGAAGCAGCGGGAGCCTCGGTGCAGAGGTGGTCTCAGCAGGAACAGAGGTGGAGGCAACACCAGCTGCCCTAGTAGGTGCTGAGAACTGTGCTACGAGCTTCTCGCATCTTCCCTCTTCCAGTCTACAGTTGCCCTGAGGGGCGGGTATTCACGTGTTCATGAGACAGAAGAGCACACAGCAGGCCAACTCCACAGCAGAGCCAGACATGAGCCCCCAAATATGAGGGCTTTCCCCACCTATTCTCTTTTCTGTTAACAGAAGCCTAAAATGTACCCAGCAGCCCAGGGAGAAAGCGGCAAGATGCCTTAGTTAGTGCCTGTGTTTGGTCACAACTTCTAGGGACTGCCCTCCACACCAAAAGAATGATCTCTCCTCTTCTGAAAACATATCTTACGTATTTTCTTGCTTACAATTATAGCCTGTTGAGGGTTTTGTTTTGTTTTGTTTTTCATGTGTATGAGTCTTCTCTCCCACTGGGTAAGAAGCTTCAGGAAATCAGGACACGCTGCCCATCTGCCCCACAGCTCCAGCCTGACGCTGCGCACGGTCAGGGCTCAGCAACTCCCCTGGATGAAAATGCTACCTCTTGCCTGTCACCCCAGAGCCACCGGGACACTGTTAGTGAGGTGACCTGGACGCCCTGCGGCTCGGATGAGGCCAAGCCAAGCCCAGACGGACAAGCACTCTTGAAAGATGCCAGGCAGCAGGCAGGTAACTTTGGAGGGACAGACACAACAGGAGATAAGGCAAAATTTCCCTTCTCCACATGGCTCCCTACGAAACAGTCTGCAAACTAGCTGGCCCAGGGGCCAAACGCGGCCCACCAGCATGTGTGTACTTTTTGTCTTGCACGTGGTTTTAACGTGTTACAATTTAATTTAGTTGCTATCTTTTCAAAAGTGAAAAGCTGCACATACAAATCTGGACTTCTAAAGGCAGTATGTTTTCAAAGGCCCACTTTTACAAGTTCCCCACAGCCCCTCACCCCGCTCACCTCCCAGGCGTGTCCTGTCAGGCCCCACCAGCCCTGCCCTGGGTTGGGGGGGGACACACACCTCGGGTGCGGGGCTGAGCTGAGCTCACCCGCCTCCAGGGGGGGCAAGGCCGCCTGTACTCACCCGCACTCAGGGTAGTGAACTCCAGGAAGCGGTATTCGTAGGACACATCTATCTTGGTTTCCACCTGAGGCCTCTTTAAAGTTGAATAGATATTTCCAGGCCGTTTGTCATCACGTTTCTCTAACTTGTTCAATCCGCAACCCATTTCAGCAGCTGCAGCAGAAGCCAAAAAAAAAGGACAAGGGGGGGGGGGTGATTTTTTTTTTTTTCTGAGATTTTGTTTTCAAGCATCATAGTGTAAAAGACCCCGTACTTCCCTGAAGACTACATAAAGGACCTCAGCCTTTAGGACGCCTGGAGTATAATTCAGTGGATGACCTGAACACCTGAGGAACTGTGCTCAGTACCCAGGCTGGCTTCTCTTTCTGTGAGGACACCATTACCAGGCATCCCGCACTTTTGTGATGACACCAAAAGCCTACTTGTCTTCTATCTTTTTCCCCTACCTGAGGAAAATAATACCTCAGAGCGCCTCAGTTCCACTATAATCTGTACACAGGATTAAAAAATGAGATCTTAAAAGCAATGTGGTACATTATGGTGTCAGCCCATCTGAAAAGAAAAGACAAAACAAGAGACGTGTCGCTTTCGCTGTGGTTGCTAAGAGAGAATCAGAAGTTGTTGGTACAATTTCTAAACTCCGAAGTCCTTTCTGCCCTCACCAGCAATTATTTAGACAGGAATTTATATTCATAAAACAGCTCTTAAAGTAGACGGTGGTATTTTTATCCGCTTCATCTAAAAGTCCCCCTTCCATTCTTTTTTAGAGCAAACCACATGAAATAACAGGACGCTTCCACTCTCTTAGAGAGTTGTTTTAGACCAAAATGAAGACTGGCTGAACACTAATAGCAGGCCAAGAGAAACTGGAAGCAGAAACGCACGTGTGTTAGAGTGAAGATCTGTGGCTATCGTTGGAAGGGAAAACGGAGAAATGCTAGAATAATGTGCATATTAGGGTGGGCTGAGCTCCCAGCCTTTTGAGGGCTTAAAAACAACGAAGTTCTCTGTTTATTTAGGCAGAATGACATTCACGAAATGACTTTTTATCCACTGCCCAGACTTCAGCAGAAGATATTTTCCTTTTGTGCGCTGAGCATGACCAATAATTCTTCCCCCTTCTCTGGCGTAGTGGAGCTGCCATTAGAACATATTTCACAAAAATATTAACTGGCCAAGAATATCACAAACAGAAACGTGGTGACTGCTTCCTTTTAGAGATAAGAATGTCCTTTAGCTTAATCCATTCACAAGGTACCCAGCTTCCTAAGGCAAACTGGCAAGCTCCAGAAAAACACAATGAACCTCAAAAAAGCAGTAAGTGTGTGGGGGAAGGGAAGAGTGGGAGAGGGTGGTGTCGTGAAAACCAGGCTATACTTTTTAGTAATTAAAAAAAGTCTGGAAGGATGGATGAGAACAGGAAGGCTTACTTACGCCTTAATAAGGGAACATTAGTGTCCAAAGGGCCAGAGCAGACATGATTTATGTGCAATCTGCATGAACTGATTACTTGTAAAATACTCTGTAGTTCTGCAGATATAATAGCTGATATGTACAGAGGCTGCATATTTAACTACTAAAAAGCAAGCCAAGGGGCATCTGCTGAGGCAAAGCAGAAGAGAAGTGGACAGGAAGGCTCCCGTGTACTGGGGAACAGGTAAACCTGGCAAGATGAGCACTGTTACCACCAGAACAGACATGGAAATAACCCAGAGACTCACCAAGTAAGTCACTCACACACGTACCTCCCTAGGAAAGAATGTGTGTTTGGGGCCCGAAAGAAAGAAAGAAAGAAAGAAAGAAAGAAAGAAAGAAAAAGAGAAAGAAAGAAAACTCTTCCTCAAACATCCTCCCATTCTTGTTATCCTAATAAGGTAAATTCTAGCATTAGAGATTCATTCCTTTGAAATTAGAATCACTCTCCCTCAGGATCTCCTTTGAAACCACAAATACCTCCATGGGAAGGGCAACAAATTAAGCTTGTGGTAGCCTCTAACACTTTAGTATGATTTAACATCTTCTATAAAGGACAGGTTTCCTGACAATAGAGAAAAAAGAGGAGAGAATTACCAGGACGAGTAAAAAGACTCAGAAAAAGTTAAGGAGGTGGGGGATGGCAAGAAGCATCAGAAAAATTCTCCCAATTTACAACTTTAAGGTTTCAGTCAGACTGTCTCAACTTAAGGTCTCTGCCCCAATTCACTCCAAAGGGCACTGTGCTTATCTCATAGGATATGACAAGGCTATGGGTAAATCATCTCTGTGGTCTGACACAGAAAAGATAAACAGTACCAGCCAGCAGCAAAACTATAATATCGGTGAATCCTCAATGTCTCAAACTTTAGAGATTAATTTCTTTGGAATACGCACAATGCCAATTAAGCAACTGCTTTTATAGCATGACTATCTTTGGGAAGGAAGACATATGAAGCAGTTGTGAGCCAATAAAACCTTAGTGTCAATTTGTTTTTCTTACTCTCTTGTGTTGAGGACCCTACCTTATTCACACCCAGCACACCTGTGCTCTGCCAACCCCCAACCCCTGTCAAAATGGTAAAGATTTTCACATCATTCTAAAACTCTCTATTACAGTGGGGCGCCTGGATGGCTCAGTAGGTTGAGCATCTAACTCTTGATTTCAGTTCAAGTCATGATCCCAGGGTCGTGAGAACAAGCCCCACATCGGGCTCTGTCCTGAGTGTGGAGCCTGCTTGGGATTCTCTCTCTCTCTCTCTCTCTCTCTCTCTCTCTCTCTCTCTCTCTCTCTCCCCCTCTCCCTCTGCTCCTCTCCCCTGCTTGAGTGTTCTCTCTAAAATAAAGTAAATAAATAAAACAAAACTATCTATTACAGTCCCTACTATGGCTCAAACCAGAAAAATCTAGCTCACACAATGGAGGAAAAATAAGATAGAACAGCGCCTGATGGTACTGTTTACTATGTGAGGTTTCAAAGCTCGTATTAGAATCCCACAAGGGGCCTGGGGCAGGGATGGGTATGGGCCTTTAAGGGCAGGGAGAGGTTGGAGGCAGAGGGAAGAGCGGAGGGAACATCTCTGCCAGATGCAGGCATTTGGTGCCTGGTGTGGCTGCGCATTCCCTCCGACATTCAGGGAGCATCTCAGTGGAAGCACATCGGCCTCAAGGGTAATAGGGCAGAAGGTAAATGGTAAGTGTAATGGTTTCGAAATATGGCCCCCAAATCCTTTGACACGCCTGCCATTGAAAGGTGGGGTCTACGTCACCTCCCCTGAATCTGGGCTCCACAGTTGCCTGATCAATACAATATGGCAGAACGGCACCGTGCCAGCTTCTGGACCCGGACCTTCAGAAACTAGGAGCACATACTGCTTGATTCTTGGGATGCCGACTCTTGGATCCCAGCCACCATGCCATGAGGGAGCCCAAGCAGCCCCACAGGGAGGCCCATTTGGAGAGGAACCAACAGCCAGCACCAACTTGCCAGCCATCTTGCTGGTGAGCCATCTTGGAAGTTGAGCCTCTGTCTCGGTCAAGACGCTGACACTGTGTGAGGCAGAGACAAGCTGTTTCCACCAAACTCTGCCCAAACTGCAGATCCTTGAGCAAAATACACCATTGTTTCTGTTTCAAGCCTCTAAGTCTGGGGATGATTCATCATGCAATATGTAACTCATTCACCAAGTTTGTTCAAAAAGACCATGGCCTGCTGCCTCCTCAGTAGACTACCAGTCGAGATGGCCTGCATTTAGAGGTTCTGCTTTAGCCACTCGCCCTTAGAAGGGCATTTCGGTTGTTTCCAGGTGATTATGAATAAAATGGCTATAAACATTCATGCAGAGGTTTTTAAGAGGACCAAAGGTTTCATCTCTCTAGGGTAATACCTAGGAGTGAGATTTCTGGGCTGTGCGGTAAGTGCAGGGGTCCTGTTAATGAATGATGCTTCTCTTTCCGCACTCAGGGTGGCCAGATGCTGACCCCAGGAGAGGCCTGGCGGAAGTGAGACCCTCTGAGAGACTGACAGATTAGCCCCTCTACCTCCTGCTCACTCTGCAGCATCAGCTCACTGGGTGGAATCGTGAGAGCGGTGCTATTCCTGGCTCTTTCTCCCCTTTTGTTGTTGTCTATTTCTGTAAAGGACACATGCTAAAAATCACTTATGTGTGATGAGATTCTCCCGGTACTTTATCTGTGGGTCCATTCAGCCCCCACAGCTCCACCCTTCCATATTCCTACGGTCACGTGAATCAAGTTAGTCATTTCACGTGTGAGTGGATCACTGACCAGCTTTGATTATATGACAGTCATACAGGAGATTTTTTCTTTTGTTTCCACCTTTGTCTTCCCAGGAGACATCCCTGCACCTATGAGTATGGGTCTCTCAAGCATCAAAGAAAGTACCAAGAAAAACCTTCCAAAAGCTCTTCAAAGGTAAAGCAAAGAGAAGTCTTTCCCCATTCCTGTGGCGAGACAGTAGGGAAAGAGCCAAAATAAACATACAGTTCTCAAGCAGAAATTGACTAAAAGTAATTAAGAACTGGCTGCTGATTATGGAGGAAAGTAAGGTAATCACTGGGAGGTTGAGATCCTAGGCTGCAAGGAGAGGACATTAGACATTGCAAATGACCAGAAAGCAGAGATCCCTCAAATGGTGACACTCTGGAAAACCAACGCTTTCCGGATCAAACCCAGCATGAGGTGTGCCTTTGACACATGGGAGGCCAGCTTCATGCAAAAACTGTCAGCTCCATGAGGGAGGGAACTTTTCCAAGTTCATGAGTATGTGCATGCATTCATTCATCACGCGTTTATTAAGGTCTGCTTTGAATCTGGCCCTCAATTAGGAAATATAAAAATGGGAAGACCAGGCCCTGCTCTCAAGGAGATCAGAGGTAAAATGAGTAGAAAGACAATGAACAGAGCACATGGTGCAGCGGGCTGGCTGTTCTGGAAGTCTGGGCAGAGTGCGGGACACTCACAGAAAATCTCTGTGATATAAAACAGAGAGTACAGGGGCGCCTGGGTGGCTTGGTCAGTTAAGCGTCCAACTGCGGCTCAGGTCATGATCTCACGGTCCGTGAGCTTGAGCCCCGCGTCGGGCTCTGTGCTGACAGCTCGGAGCCTGGAGCCTGTTTCGGATTCTGTGTCTCCCTCTCTCTCTTCCCCTCCCCTGTCCATGCTCTGTCTCTCTCTGTCTCAAAAATAAATAAACGTCAAAAAAAAAAATTTAAAACAGAGAGTACATCGCCACAGACTTGGTTCCAGAAAAAGCTGATCAGCAATGGGGCATGATACCCTGTGTCATTTTAAATGTTAAAATCTTAAGACTTTTATTTTAAAGTATTTCTAATTTGTTTCTGAAATGCTTCCCAACATGCCCATAAGACAACTAGAAAACCACTTCAAGAAAAATCACCACCTTGGGGTACCTGGGTGGCTCAGTTGGTTAAGCATCCGAGTTCAGCCTAGGTCATGATCTTGCTGTTCCCGAGCTCGGGCCCCACGTCAGGCTCTGTGCCGACAGCTCAGAGCCTGGGGCCTGCTTCAGATTCTGTGTCTCCGTCTCTCTCTCCACCCCTCTCCCATTTACACCGTCTCTCTCTCTCTCTCTCTCTCTCTCTCTCTCTCTCTCTCTCTCTCTCTCTCAAAAATAAACTCCAAAGGGGCACCTGGGTGGCTCAGTCGGTTAAGCATCCGACTTTGGCTCAGGTCATGATCTCACGGTTTGTGAGTTCAAGCCCCATGTCAGGCTCTGTGTTGACAGCTCAGAGCCTGGAGCCTGCTTGGGATTCTGTGTCTCCTTCTCTCTCTGCCCCTCCCCAACTTGTGCTCTGTCTCTCTGTCTCTCAAAAAGTAAATAAATGTAAAAAAAATTTTTTTAAAATAAACTCTAAAACAAAAATTAAAAAAAAAAAGAATCACCACCTTAAAAGATTATTTTTCAGTGAGGGTTTCTAAAACCTCAGTTTAAAGGTTCATTTTTACTATCAACTGGTGTACATGCATTTAAATAATGGGGCAATAAATGTAGTTATATTTTCAAATACAAATTAGTTTCATTAAGAGTGAGCCCTCATTTACCACACTTGCCGCTAATCTGTGGCAGGACCGTAAAGCTAATTTTTACAATTGCCAACAGCTCATGACAAGCAACCAGAGATGGGGCAATTACATGCAATGATGCTGGGTCAGCTGGCAAACTCATTTTTTATTTCCACACTCAAATCCCGTATTTGAAGCCTCAAGCATGTTTATTACATCACTCAGTCACCCAGAGTAAGAACTGATGATCCAAATTAAGACATTTTTACATGACAGGAACATCTCTCTCGCCCCAGAAATGTAAATGGAAACTTGAAAATTCAGAGGGTGTCAAATCTTGATACCCTAGAAACACAGTCTACGACAGAAACCCAAGGATAACTATAATTTACTCGTTGAGGGATGGGTGAAATAGGTGAAGGAGGTTAAGAGGTACGAACTCCCAGTTATAGAGCAAAAAAGGCAGGATGAAACGTACAGTACAGAATACAGTCGATAACACTGTATGGGGACTACACGTATTGTGATGAGCACTGAGTAATGTCTAGAGTTGTAGAATCAGTATGTTGCACACCAGAAAATAATACAACACTGTATGCCAACTATACTTCAATAGAAAAATGTACCTGTTCAAAGTGTTCCTGATTGGATGCCAAATATAAAGAATAATCTATATGAAACAGTATTATTTCCATGGTACCACTTCTTCTAGGTGTGGGTGTGTATAAATATATGTTATATACATTATAATATATATTAATATATAGATATGTACATATATATGTCTCCACCTTTAAAAAAGGTGGGTTTTTTTTATGTTTATTTATTTTTGAGAGAGAGACTGAGTGTGTGAGGGGGGGGAGGGGCAGAGACAGAGGGAGACACAGAATCCGAAGAAGGATCCAGGCTTCCAAGCTGTCAGCACAGAGCTCCATGCGGGGCTCGAACTCATGGACCGCAAGATTATGACCTGAGCTGAAGTCGGACGCTTAACCGACCGAGCCACCCAGGCGCCCCTCCACCTTCTTTTTTTAACTGGTAAGACACAGACCACAATGTTCCCAGAAATGTCCTCGGGGTCATGGGATTATGGGTGGCATTCTTTACGGTTCTGTATATTTTTCAAATTTTCTGTGCTGCATACACATTATTTTCCTCATTGAAAACAATAAGAGGTTCCAAGATGACCCTGAATAATCCTCCCGGCATTCACGAGTGGTCCCCACCCACAGTGACTAGGGCTGACCCGTGTAGCCAGGATGGCACTGCAGAAATGATGAGTGTGGTTTCCAAGGCTGGGTTACAGTGTTGTGGGTTCTACCTTACCCTTTCTTGGATCCCTCACTCTGGGGACAGCCAGCTGCCACAGTATGAAGACACTCTAATAACCCTATGGAGAAGTCCCAGGACAGGGAACTGAGGCCTCCACCCAAGAGCCAGCACTAACTCAACCTTCAGTCCCAGAATGGCCTCCAGCCCAGCCCACATCTTGACCATAACCCCATGAGACACCCCAAGTCAGAACCACCCAGCTCAGCTGCTTCTGGATTTCTAACGCACAGAAACTCTGTGGGATAATAAATGTTTATTGATGTTTTTGGCTGCCAAGTCTGGGAGTAATTTGTTATATAGCGAAAGATAAGGAATACAAAGAGTATTTACATCGTCAAAGGAAAACACTTGCTTACCATCCCCCACCCACACATCTCAGTCTGGGTCTGATCCAGACCACCTTTCTGCCCTCCCCAGTCCCCATCACAAACACCCTTCTTCACTAAGCACAGCTCCCTCCCAGAAGAACCTGCTGCTCCAAGCGTGGAGCACTTGAGCCAGCAGCACCAGGATTTCCCGGAACCTATGAGAAATCCAGAATCCCAGGCCTGCAGAACCAGAAACTACATTTCAATGACACGTGATTCATTAATTTCTGAGCGGCAGTAAAGTTTGAGAAGCCCTGGGCAATGGGTTTCCCCGGCTGAAAACTCTAAGGGATTCTAACCGGCAGCCAGAGGTGAGAATCAACAAGCTAGGAAGAAGTCCGGTTTTCCTCACTCCGAACCCTCTCCAGTCTCCTTCACCCCAGCCTCAGCCAGGCCCAGAATCCTTCTTAAGCCTCTTGGCCAGGGCTGAGAACCCCAGTCGAAAACATGGCCCTGCGGACCCCCTTGATTCCACAACTCCATCTCTTGAACTTCTTTGTACCTCCGATGCCCTCTTCCCAGCCTCACTGCTGTCCTCCCAAACACAGGCACACCCCTAAATTTCTATCCCCAGCCCTCATTCTGTCTCACTCTCTTAAAATCATTTTCAGTATAAACCACTTCGGACATATAGACGAAGATAACAAAATGAGACATCTCTGTACCCAGCACCAAGATTTAACAAATGCTTACATTTTACTTTATTTACTTCACATCTTTTATTTTTGAAGAAATGAGACCTTTTTTGAGAAAGAGAGAGAGAGAGAAAGCATGTGCATGAGTGTGGGAGGGGCAGAGAGAGAGGAGGACAGAGGATCCAAAGCCGGCTCTGGGCTGACAGCCGGGAGCCCAATGCAGGGCTGGAACTCAGGAACCCAACTGTAAGATCATGACCTGAGCCGAAATCAGACACTTAACCGACTGAGCCACCCGAGTGCCCCAGAAATGGGACTTTTGAAATGCGGTCCCCATGCCCCTCCTTTCTCCCCTCTTCTAACTGGGCTTTTCCTGTAACACCCACAACAATACATGGCAGAGGTTCTGAGACTTTCCCGTTTCATGGCACCTTTAGCGTCTCCGTATGTTTTCCACGGCACCCCCCCCCCAGCTAAAAGTAATACTTACAGTTCCACTTACGAGGTAGTTAGGTGCAAACAACATAATAATTATTCATGTCCAAACAACTTATTTGCCTTTTGGAAAAAAAAAAAAGCAGCACACAAAAACTGTAAGAATAAACCTTTTTCTTTCATTCCTAAGTTATCACAATGACTTACTCACGGGATGTGTGCATCTCTCGGGCACCACACGACCTCTCAAACCCTGTAATCACACTGGACACCACCATCTTCATTTGCCTGTTCCACAAAGTGGTTTCTTAGCAACCACCAACACGCAGCTTCGTAGAGATAGGACGTCATCAAAAGGAATGCGGTGCTGTCTAACCTCCTACTGTAAACTACCCACAGACAGTAGTTAGTGTGCTAACATGTCGAGTGCCACTCTGTTCCCCTCATTAAAAGTAAAAAGCCCTTTTGCCCCGCCCTCGCTAGTTTGCTGTGGTGCCTTGGGGGTGCTTCAGTACAGAGTTTGGGAACCTCTAATATGTGGTAGTGTTGTATATGCTCAAAAAAGGCACATAAATGCTGTCCTCTCTGCCTTAGCCCGCATACCCCTCTCGTGGGCCTTGCTTTACCTGCTCTGGGCAAAAACCTTCCAGTCTCCCTCCCAGCCTGGTGAACTCCAGGTGAACATGCCCAAGGACCTGTTTTGGTACCTTAACCTAGAACTTTGCCAACACTCTCAATGAATATGCTCCATAGGGAACTCGACGCCTTGCCCATCAAGGCCTGTTCTCTCTCCTAGGTTTCTTGTATCTGTGGGGAGTTCCCCTGTCCTCATAACATCCAGGCTCAAAACACCAGGCAGCAGCCTGCTTCTGCCACTGTCCTCACTGCCACAGCCGGCCTGGAGCTGAGTGCTGGCGGAAGCCTTTCACTCCACCACCTCATTCTCTGCGCCGACCCGCCCACCCTGAGGATGGTCGGAGGACTTCCTTGGTCTCTCATCCACTAATTCTTATCCTGGGCTAATGCTAGAGCAACCATTCTGCGCCCTACAAGTGGCTCACAGAGCATAAGAAACATATACTGCCCAGCCTGGAGTCCTTAGCCTCAACCTCACCCCTAACCTCCTTCCCCTCCCCTGTCCCTGGTTGCTCCTCTTCAAGTACCATGGGGTCAGGTTATACGGGGCCAGTGCTACCTTTTGTACACACTGAACATTCTCCAGATACCATTCCTTTACCTCCAGTGGAACCTCCCCCTGACACTCTTTTCCTTTCCATCTCGACCCTCTGTCTTAGGGCTCTCCATAGAAACAGAACCAACAGGATAGTGTGTGTGTGTGTGTGTGTGTGTGTGTGTGTGTGTGTGGAGGGAGAGAGGGAGAGAGAGAGAGAGAGAGAGAGAGAGAGAGAGAGAGAGAGAGAAGGCAGGGCAGATGCGTTTTAAGAAACTGACCCTCAAGTGATTGTGGGAATTGGCAAGTCTGAAATCTGCAGGGCAGGCCAGCAGGCCAGAGACCTAGAGAACAGTTGATGTTACAGTCTTGAGTCAAGCAGTCCAGAAGCAGGATTCCTTCCTTCTCGGGAGATTTTAGACTTTTCTCCTAAGTCCTTCAACTGACTGGGTGAGGCCCACCCACATTATGGAGAATAATCTACTTTACCCAAAGTCTTTTGCTTTAAATGTTAATCACATTAAGAAAGAAACATCGCCCACAGCAACACCTACACATGTTTGACCAAAAACTGGGTACCATAGCCTAGCCAAGATGACACATAAAATTACCCATCACATCCTCCTTTATTAAAGCACTTACTACACGCAAAGCACCATTCCAAATGCTGAGGATACTAAAGCGATACAAAAGACATTAAAAAAAAAAAAGGGACAACGCTGCCCTCATGAAGGACCTTACCTTCAGGAGCAGAGAAACAGACAATATACAAATAAAAATAATACATGAATTTCAATTTTAAAAGCATGTTAGGTGTGCCTGCGTGGTTAAGAATCTGACTCATGGTTTTGGTGCAGGTCATGATCTCACGGTTCCTGAGATCAAGCCCCACGTCAGGTTCTGTACTGATGGCACAAAGCCTGCTTGGGATTCTCTCTCTTCCTCTCTCTCTCTCTGCCCACCCCTGCTCATGTACTCTCTCTCTCTCTCTCAAAATAAATTAACATTAAGAAAAAAATTTTAGGGGTGCCTGGGTGGCTCAGTTGGTTAAGCATCTGACTTCGGCTCAGGTCACAATCTCACAGTTCCCGAGTTTGAGCCTCACATCAGGCTCTGTGCTGACAACTCAGAGCCTGGAGCCTGCTTCAGATTCTGTGTCTCCCTTGCTCTCTGCCCCTCCCCCATTCTCTCTTTCTCTCTCAAAAATAAATAAATATTAAAAAAATTATTAAAAAAAGGAAGAAAAATTTTTTAAAAACTACATCAAATAAAGAAAAATAAGGCAGGGAGGAGGGATAGCAAGCACGGGGGAAGATGCAATTTTTAAAAACAGGATGATCAGGGACGGCCTTACCCAAAAAGTGATGTTAAGCGAAGTCCTAAAGAGACCATGGGATAAAGGGGATGGTGTACCAGGCAAGAGGGTGGCAAGTGCAAGGTTCCAGGACCTGCCTGGGGAAGGTGGGAGGGGGTGGCTGCTGGTGGCACATGAAATCAGAGAGGCCTGGGAAGGCAGGTTGTGTGGGCTATGCAGGTGGGGGTAAGGACTCCCTGAGATGGGATCCCCTTGAGGGTTTCAAGCCAAGGGAGACACAATCACTCTGGCCATGACTGATGGTGGAAATGGAGAGACCAGATGATGATGGGGTATGAGCAACAATCAAATTCTGGATATATTTTGAATGTAGAAAATGGGACTTATTGGTAGTTTAGAAATAGGGCATAAGAAAAAGAAGGCATCCAAGCCACCTCTAGGGCCTATGTATGACCTGAGCAACTGGAAGGCTGCAGGGGCCCCTTCTGATCTGGGGATGGCTATGGGAGGAAGACACGGGCTTGTTTTAGATGTGTTAACTCCACTGGGTAGAGGTGTGGGGTAGGCAGCTGCAGGGACCAGTCCCGAGCTCAAGGGAGAGATCTGGAGCTTTCGGTAATGCCTCATCTGTCCATGTGACATCCAACTTCCCAAAGGGAGCAATCATCTCTTCTTCATCCCCAACAGCAGCTATCCCAAGGCCCTGCTCCAACAGATGCACAATAAGTATCTACTAAGCCAACATCCTTTAAGACTAGGACAGACACTTATCATCTGGTAAAGGAAGGAATATTTGGAATATCTGCATGTCTCTCTCAAGTTCACCTTCTTTTTTTTTAGTTTTATTTTTTTAATTTACATTCACATTAGTGTATGGTGAAACACTGATTTCAGGAGTAGATTCCTTAATGCCCCTTACCCATTTAGCCCATCCCCCTACCCACACCCCCTCCAGTAACCCTCTGTTTGTTCTCCATATTTATGAGTCTCTTATGCTTTGTCCCCCTCCCTGCTTTTATATTATTTTTGTTTCCCTTCCCTTATGTTCATTTGTTTTCTCTCTTAAAGTCCTCATATGAGTGAAGTCATATGATATTTGTCTTTCTCTGACTAATTTTGCTTAGCATAATACCCTCCAGTTCCATCCACATAGTTGCAAATGGCAAGATTTCATTCTTTTTGATTGCTGAGTAATACTCCATTGTGTGTGTGTGTGTGTGTGTGTGTGTGTGTGTGTGTGTGTGTGTGTATCTTCTTTATTCATCCATCTAGGGACATTTGGACTCTTTCCATACTTTGGCTATTGTTGATAGTGCTGCTATAAACATGGGGGTTGCATGTGTCCCTTCGAAACAGCACGCCTGTATCTCATGGATAAATGCCTAGTAGTGCAATTGCTGGGTCATAGGGTAGTTCTGTTTTTAGTTTTTTGAGGAACCTCCATACTGTTTTCCAGAGTGGTTGCACCAGCTTGCACTCCCATCAAGTTCACCTTCTTCAAAACATAGTACAGGGGTTGGGTGCACACGGTCTGGAGCCAGACCGCCTGGGTTCAAATCCCAGTCTTTACTTGCTAACTAGGTAACCTTGAGGAAGCCACTCAACTTCAGGTTTCCCAATTATAATATGGGGATATACACACAATCCACTGGCAGGGTAAATAAGTTAATATTGAACAGGACTTAGAAGAGCTCAGACACATAGAAAAGGCAGTATAAATGTTAACCATTATTAATATTATTACTGGTATCAGTTGTTATCCTTTGTAAAGATTCCTTTTGACCTGCCTATGGCCAAAATTACACCTCACTGCAAAGGGTGCTTATGCAGTGTTCCGAGAAAGTGGAAAAATTCCAAAAGCCCTCTGTAAATTACAGAAGTGTTTAAATGAACAATCTGATTTCTTGTACTTGGTATTTCTGAAATTTGGTAATACATGATTCAGTCACATTCCATTAACCGCCCTCTGTGATTAGCCAACTCTTTTCCTTTTTAAAATTTTTTTTAATGTTTATTCATTCTTGAGAGACAGAGACAGAGTGCAAACAGGGGAGGGGCAGAGAGAGAGAGAAAGAGAGAGAGAGAGAGAGAGAGACAGAATCCGAAGCAGGCTCCAGGCTCTGAGCTGTCAGCACAGAGCCCGATGTGGGGCTCGAACCCACTAACCGTGAGATCATGACCTGAGCTGAAGTCACGCGCTTAACAGACAGAGCCACCCAGGCACCCCTAACCAACTCTTTTCTTATCCATCTTTATGGATAAGGTCTACTATAATAATTTCTTCAAACTTAGCAATTTGGCAGCCATTCCATAAAACTTGAAGGATTCCTCAGGAATCCGCAATTCCTCAAGATGAAATACAAAGTAGGAAATTTCAACACACACACACACACACACACACACACACACACACACACACACGAATGGAAGCTGAAAATCCTCTGCGAAAAATAAATGCTCACCATCAAGGGGGTCTGCCTACAGAACAACAAAAGGGGACATTTTAGTTATAAAAGCCAGATGGTTTCCTGGTTGAAAAAGTGTGAAAACATCCCATACGGTTACACAAAGTAACTTAAGAGTTGGTCAGTATCAGATGAGCGAGGCAACACACAGCTGATGTGGACTTTCCACCACTGGCTCGCCTTGGTGCCCCATGACACCTGAGGGCTAGAGTCCCCTCTCCTTTGAACCACAGAAGAAGGGCAAGCCAGGGCACTATCCCCCTCATCGTCTGGTGCAACCAGGACACGGAAGCTGCCGGGCCCTCTCCAGCACTCCCTGTGCCACAAAGGCAGTCAGACCCAGGAAAACTCCAAAGCAAAGCCCTCAATACCCCCAAACAGTGTCTCCTCCATCTCAGTCTTGGCAGGTAGCCATCTTGCGTAGAATGTGACCTGATTTTCTAGCTCTTTGGTTCTGGCCCCGCTGAGAGCCGATTCTTCTTCCTGAATTCAGCCCAGGTGGGGAGTAAGTCACACAAATGCATATTTAAAAGCTCAACCGAATTCTTATTTGGAGAGCAAGGAATTAACAAGGCTCAAGCAGTGGCCATCACTTGCTTGCTGTATGGATCTTTTCACAGAAAGCATCCTAGTAAAATATGCAATGATAATAATGAAAGCCCCTTTGGGGGGCCAGGAGAAAAGGGAAACTCAAATTTATGTCGAAAACTGAATGTGAATGGGAAAAAAGATCACACACATGCAAAACCTTTAAAAGGTAAACATAAAAGAAATGTCTGGCTAAATTTATCTCTTTGTCAGTGAAAAATAGCCTAAGCCTTAGCCAAGGGTGTTGCCAACTCTTCAACTAAAGGAAAAGGGAGAAATGCTTACTGTAGAGCAGCACTATCAAATAGGGCTTTCAGCCATGGTGAAAATACTCCACCTCTGCACTATCCAACTCCAATGCCAATAACCACGTGTGGCTCTACAGTACTGGAAATGTGGCTAGTGAGACTGAGGAGCTGAACTGCAATTTTATTTCATTTTAATTCACTTTACATTTAAATGCAAATAGCCACATGTATCTGGTGGCCACTGAACAGGACAGCTCAGCTACAGACCCTCAAACTCAACAGCTGGCAACATCTTTCTTTTCTTCCAATAAAACTAAAATCGTACTCAACGGACAACATCGTAAATTGTCACCAAAATAATTAGTATCTCTATACAGGCCTGGCTGCCCCAAACCCAGAAAGCAGAAAAGAAAAAGAAATGATTCCACTGTGTCATTTCTTGCAATGCTGTTGTGCCCTACCCAGTTTATGTTTCTACTGTACCATGGCCTCACGTTTTTGGAAATCTTTGCTTGTAGATGTAATCTCCTTTGCAAAACCAGAACATCACAGTCTCTTCCCTACATCTAGGAAACATGAAAAAGTCAACTTAGGGCAAGTTACTTAACCTCACTAAGCTTCAGTTTCCTCAAGGCTAACGTGCAGATAAGAATAGTACTTGCCTCTCATGTGGATTAAATCCACAGAACGCACGTAAAGTGCCTAACAGTGTTGGCAAAGAATAAGCATCGGGGGGTTAATTATTATTTTGTTAATAATACTGTAAAATCTGTAATGAAATAAGAACAGTGCTACTAGAATGGAAATTTACGGTTGGCAAGTCTTCTGAGGTGGGAACACTTTGAACCTGTTTCCCAGGCTATGGTTAAATAACCTCTAGTGAAGTACATCTTGGGGCCCTGACATCTTGACACTCACTGTCAACCTCCAGATGGGCAATCACCCAGACGGGTACCATCGTGAGTCACCAGTCATCATTTAGCCAATGTTTACTGTGCCCCCATTCTGTGGCAGGCACTGTCCTAGGCTGTCAGATCAGAACAGTCCCCAAACGGGCAATGTCTTGAGACTCTACACTATCTGTCATCTGAGCCCATTGAGACACCTTGGCCAGATGCAAATATTTCATTCTGGGGTGGCAAGCAGTCAGGGAGGCTCAATTCCTGTTCCTAAATCAGTCCACACTGGGTTCGGCTGCTGGTCCACAGAATGGGACTAATGGGTAAGAGGACCTGAGGGGAACCGACCCATTTTCTCAGCCAGGACGACAAGAGGGTGTCGATAGGTCATGTTTCTCACTGACAGTCCAAATCACTTTAACAGGAAAGCTGTTTTCTGAGCCTTCAAAAAGCCAAATCTGATCTGCCTCACAAAGCAAACACAACCGCGTTCAGCAGCCAGCTGCGCAAGCCGGTGAAATCCAACGGGAATCTCCTCCACCAAGTTCACATCAACTAGACCAATACGTCAGAAATCCCCCAGGAGTTTCTAAGCAGAAGTGTACTGGAATTCTGTGGGGTGTGGGGGTTATTTTTCTTTATATAGAAAGCACTCAATCAATCTTCTTTCACAACCAAGGGTACATTCCCCTGTGGAATTTCCTTCTCTGAAGATCTCTACAAATAAAATATTTGTCTGATCATCTGCAATAATTTAAGTGTAAACTCATTCACTGGCAGAGTCAGGGATTTCTTACAGCTGCTCCACCTATGAAAACAACGTGTTTCGCACTGTCTCGAGCATCCAATTTCTGTACCCTCTAACCCCCAAACACTGGTCAAACCATGCTCTTGACTTTGGGATAGGAAAATAGGGTTGTCGTATCTGGACTCCCATACTCGTATTCTTTGCTGGTGGCACTGTAAAATGGTACAACCGTGTTGGAAAAAGATCCCGCAGCTTCTTACAAGGTTCACATCCACCTCTTCTATGACCTAACGGTTCCACTCTTAGGCATTTACCCACGAGAAATGAGAACGTATGTCCCTAGGAAGACTTGTCCACAAATATTCATAAGAGTTTCATTCACAATACCCCAATAACCTGGGACTGACTCATGTGTCCATCAACTGGGGGAATATGTTATCAAACTGTGATATGGACATATCCTGGAATATAACTAAGCAATAAAAAAAGACCAAAATACTGACATATACAACACGGATGAATCTCAGAAATATGCTGAGTGGAAGAAGCTTTACACAATACTGCATAATTCCATTTATAGGAATTCAAGAACAGACTAAACTAACAGTGGGAAACA
Source organism: Lynx rufus (assembly GCF_022079265.1). Taxonomy (NCBI): domain Eukaryota; kingdom Metazoa; phylum Chordata; class Mammalia; order Carnivora; family Felidae; genus Lynx; species Lynx rufus. The sequence continues at coordinate 25,112,637 of NW_025814867.1, read as the reverse complement.
ATCAGCAGTGGTTGCCGCTGAAAGGGGGAATGGGGATGAGGAAACTTTCTGAGGTGATGGTAATATTTTCTATCTTGACAGAGACTAGGATTATACAGGTGTACACATCTATCAAAACATTATGCAAACATGACTCTCAACATTTGTGCATTTCATTATATGTACATAAATTTTACCTTAGGGGTGCCTGGGTAGCTCAGTCAGTTGGACGTCCTACCATCCGTCTTGCCATCCGTTAGTTCAAGCCCCGTGTCGGTCTCTGTGCTGACAGCTCAGAGCCTGGAGTCCGCTTGGGAATCTGTGACTCCCTCTCTCTCAACCCCACCCACTCACGCTCTGTCTCTCTGTCTCTCAAAAATGAATAAACATTAAAAAAATTTTAATTTTACCCTAAAAAAAATCATGAACATATAATGAACTCTGAATAATAAAATGTGCACTGAACTGTTTAGAAGTGACCTATGCCAATGTCTGTAACTTACTTTAAAGGGCATAAAACAATAATCTGGGACTGATGGAGGGATGAATAAATCGCCAGATGTGTAATAAAGCCAATATTGCAAAATTACACCCTAGATATGTGTATTTGGGTAGTTACTGTTCTTGCAAGTTGTTTATATTTTTTAAAAATGAGATAGGTCAGGGAAAGAAAAACTCATAGTGCCCTCTCCTTAGCCCACCAAGTTAGAAACTTGACAAGATACCCATGCCCACCAAGCCATGAGCCCACATAGTTTCAATTCTGCTGCAGAGTGAAGATTGGAAGAATACAAGTAGCTTTACAGGAACTCACATCACTCATGCCAAAGATTTTCTGCCTGTTTCCCTACAGACAAAGCAATTATTTGAATGGAAGCCAAAAATTCCTGCTCAAGAGGGAGAAAAAGAACTCATTCCCAATTTGTTCTCTTTCAATTCCTGCACCAATCTATTAGCGAACTGCACAACACTCCACTTCCATTCGCCCCAAGTCCATTAAGTCAAAAGACTAACAAAGAAAAACCAACCCAGCCACATGATATACAGAGGATAATGCCCCAGCTCTCAGGGCCAGAAACCCCACTGAAGGCAAAAGAGGATGCAGAGTCAGTCTGAGGTTCAAGTGATTTCAACTGAGGTTAGCACACACGCACCAAAGAGACCTAAACAGCTTGTTGCTTAACCCCTCCGTGGGATTTGGTGACATCTGGGGTCACTTGAACTTGGTAGGGAATTCAGCTGTTCAGAGATACAAATTAGGAATCCTGGCAGCCAGGGACACGTGGGGTGCACAGCGTGCCCTACCCACAGGCCCAGAGGTCACCCACATTACTCCCGCCTTCCTTCCTGGCATGGCCTCGGTTATCCTGAGATGACACACGATGGCAGGGGCTGAAGACGCCTAGTCTGACTGCGCGCCCAGCATCTGAAAACAGCTGTGCCAATTACAAGAAGGGACTGTTGCTGGAAACCCAGGGCAGCCACTCAAATATAGAGATTTGTGCCGGATTAAAAAAAAAAAAAAATATATATATATATATATACACACACACACACACACACACACACACACACACACACACACTTTTTGTTTAAGTCCCCCCAACAAACTCTCTGCCACTTCTCAGTGTCCCTGGGGACCACCCACAACCACATAGGGCAGCTAACTAAGCATAAGCAACTGGAGGCAACAGGGAGCGTGCCTGGGTTTAGCACTTTGGCCTCCACGCGGTTCTCGCTGCCAAAGACAGCGATATCCTAGGTCAAGGGCACGGGCTCTGGTCAGGGGGAAGGGGGAGTGTTGCATGCCTGACAATCGGTTTTCTGAAATGTACGTCACTATCACCCCGCCAAGACCCGACCTACCCTGGAGTCCCTTGAGCCTAGGAAAGCGGGTTAGGACGAGGAAAGAAGTCCCCTTACAGAAGGGGAGATGCCGTTTTCAGCGCTGGGGACTTCCCGTGCCCCGAGTCTCTGTGCCTCCAGTGGCTGCGGCGCTTCCCCTGGACACACGGCAGGTCTGCTCCCATCTATCCAGAACCCCTGCGCCAGGAACAAACCCACCTCCCAGGGCGCACGCAAAAGGGCGGCTAGAGGCGCCTCCACCCCCTACCCCACCCCACCGCAGCCTCGTGCCTTCCTGAACCTGGACTGCGTAGCCGGCTCCAGCCAGATCTTTGCCAAGGACCCCCTGCAGCAGTGTCCCAGACCCACCTGTAGCCTCGAAGCTTCCCCTCTGCTTCCTTCTTAGGCACCCCCGAGCCTGCAGAGTCCACGACCCCTAACAAACTGCTCTAGGGTGCCTCTCCCCATTGCGTGCCACGGATGATTTTTTTTTTTTTTTTCCAAAAAAAGTTGGCCAAGAGCGTTGCGAGTCGTGGATCGCCGCTGACCCATCCAACCCCGGTAGGGGATGTGGTGGTGGGGGCGGTGGCCCTCTGGCAGCCCCGGCAACCTGCAGGGAGGCGCCACGCGGAGCTCCTCCTGCCCGCCCAGGTCCCGGTCCGCGGGGCCAGATGGCAGGGCCTGTGCCCGCCTACACCCCAAATCTTGCCGCGCGCCCACCTACCGTTAGGGACTGGCTGAGGAGAAGGCGCCGGCGCGGGCTCCCTGAGACAGCGTGTTCCGTCCCGGGAGGAAAGTTTGTGCCATGCAGAGCAGGCGGCAAGGGGAAGGCGTGGGCACCAGTGGGTGGGGGCGGGAAGCGGCTGCGCGGCGTGCGCCGGTATATGTCCCTCCCGCGATTTGTGCGTCCGTCCCTCCGCGGAGCCCGCGGCCGCCGCGCTCCCGCTCGCTGCGCCCTGAGCCCGGCGCGCTCCGGCTCCAGCCCCGACGCGCCCCCGCCGCCGCCGCCGCCGCCGCCGCCGCGCGTCCGCCGGCTACACTTCCTCTTCCTCTGAACTCATGTGCAAAATATGCTGCGCTGCATCTTCGGGGGAGCCGCCGGCCCCTGACAGCCGCCGCGGGAGCAGCGGGCCCGCCCCGCGCCCCTCGGCGCCCTGCACCCCCTTGACGCCCCGCGCCGCTGCCTCCACGCGGCGGGCCACCTGCGCGCGGCACACGCCCTACCTCACTGGCGACCCTAATGCCCCTCCGCGCAGAGGTCCAGGCGCCAAGACCACTCCCTCGACCCCTTCTAACCAAGGTTGTATGAGGCTAGAGTGCGCCTAGGGGACTGGGTTCCCTAAATATTTGAGCTGGAGTGCTGGATGGTGACAGCCACCAAGGTGCTGATGGCTGAGGGTGTGGCAGGACCATTGAGAGTGGACTGTTCCTCCTCCCCATTCCACAGGTGGGCCATCTCAGGCGTCTAAGGTATTTGAGAGTTAGTGATTAATGAAAGGGATAATGCCGCCCCTTGCCACGCCGGCTGTATTCTGCCTACTTCAGGTGTCCTTAAGGTTTCAGAAGATCTGGGGGACCATCTTGGCCTGCAACTTTAGGTTGCCCAAGGAGACAGTTATATAAATAAAGCACCAGGTCAGGGCTGACTTAGTAAAGTGAAGATGTGAGGCAGAATACTCATTAAAAAGCATTTTTTTTCCCCTTGGAACTTTTTAAACAAAGCAGAATTACAGTGTAGGGGTTAAAAGCAGGAATCATAGCACCAGTTGGGGTTGGCCTAGCCTCCATCCTTACTCCCTGTGTGACTTGGGTAAGTGACTTAACTGCTCTGGGCCTGTTTCCTCATCTGTTAAATAGCACTTCCTCATGAGTTTTATGTGTAAAGTGTTTAGGAAGCACTCTATAACTTAGAGTTATATTATAATATATTAATTATATATAATTATAACTCTTGTCATTGTTATTATTAATACTATCAAGAGAACTGCAGCAAGACAGCTGACATAATCTAATTAACTATCTACATTTTCTGATTGGGCAAAGAGGGGGCCTTAGGCATTGGAGCCCACAGAGTGGTGGGCAGGTTGCAGGCCCCAACAGTGTTTTAATGAGGTCCTTCTGGTGCTGATAACACCCCCCCAAGGGGTAGAGAAGCGCTATTTTCTTTTCAGGAATGCCTGTTCAGCACAGCTTCTTAGATATTTTCTTCCTTGTTTTCTCTTTCCATCGCCATCCCAGTTGTGTCCCTCCCTCCCGCCTGCCCCCACTCCACTGCCCACCATTTGTTTGTGTTTTCTGTTTTGCTCCTTTCTCTTTCTAGCTCACCACTTATGGGCATCACTCACCACCACCAACTCCAATATTCCCCGCTCTCTCCCCAGCTTGGCTTGCCCACTGGGAGAATGTAACAAGACCAGGTGTCAGCCCAAGTCCAGGTTCAAACAGTAGTGTGTGGGGACAAATGTCCAGTGGCACCACCCTGGTTTTGAACACCCACCTATGAGGCCAAAAGGAGGGATCTTTATGTCATTTATCTGCCAAGGCCTTGAGTTTCGCAAGTCAGGGCCCATCTGAAATCTTTCTGATCTTTTCTAATCCTTACCTCAGAGGGAAAAAAAATAACATTATGGGTGTTAACCAGAAGTTCAAAAGGAAACATGGAGTATTTAAATGAAGATAAAGAGTAAAGGGGGGAAATACAGCATAACCTGGTTGGGGGGGAAGAAGCTGATTTCTTTTAAGCAAATCATTTTCATTCTATAAATTTTTGCACATAAGTGTGTGTTTTTTTTTTTTAACACCAGATCATTGGGGTTAATAAGTTATTCTGATGGTTTCCATTTTCTTCTACTCAACATCTTCCTAAGTACTATTTGTAAATGTCTTAAATGTCTTTTTTCCCTGCTTGAATCTGCCTTTTTTTAGGGTTTTCTAGAATTCTCAACTTCCCCCCCTAGATATTCTGACACTTCCAATCTGGTACCTAGTAGGTGTTCAATAAACATTTATGGAATGAATGGATGAGTCATTAGCATCCACATCTTTCAAGGCTCCACGTAACCTACACTGAAAATCAGAAATATTCTAATTCTCTTTCACCTGGCATACCCAATGAGGAGTCAATGTTGGGTTCATTTGTGCTGTGTAGAGGTCAACCTCGATTTTCCAATTGGCTGCCATGCACTGGCCAGCCAGGGGATAGACCCTGGGCAGCTGGGACTCACCTCTGACTGACCTCGCCTACCCAGCGTCAACCCCAAAGATGCTGGATCTATATCCTGGTGGGTTACCTTGGCAACCTCACAATGTCATCTGTTAGAATGTCCTAGGGCGGCAGCTTTTAATTCTATCACAGCGGTCTCATCGGGGGTCATGTAATAGTGCTGTTTTTCCTCTGCTCACACTTCCTCCCCCTATGATTTAACACTAAGTACTCAGGGAGGGAGCTGAACACGGGGAAAACCGAGCTGTTATAGCACGACAGGTCACAGATGGCCCCAGAACTGGGATCCTGAGTGTTCGCAGTCAATAAAATGCAGGCCCCAAGTTAATGGGGAAGCTGGTTCTCTCAGCACCCCTCATGGAAAGGAGAGGAGTTAAGCCAGCCTAGGCAAGCATAAGAAGCAGCCGTGGCCAGACTGTACAACTCTTGCAAAAGCTCAGTTAAAGGAACCCCCCACTGGAGCAATTCTCTCTCTTGGCCTCTGCGGCATCACCCCACTCCGGAGAAGATGAAGGCCATGGGTACCAGCAGCCGGAACAATTTTGCTGCACCCCAGCTACACTGAAGCTTGGAGGGAAGGAGAATCCCAGCTAATCCTCTATTGTGCCCTACTTCTCCCCACAGTGTCACCAAACTCAGCACCCCCAGCTTAGCTCAAAGTAACTCAGTCCCCCATTATTCTGTAAAGAGCAGTAACAACTTATGCAGAAAGCAGATCCATCAAAAACTTGGGAACCTGAAATGCTGTTATTCTATTTTTTCACATGGCCATGAAACCCAGCTCTTGTACAGGGCAGCTGAACAGCAGCATTTCAGGACTGACAGGAAAGAGAAGTAAACTCCTATGTGCCCTGGAGGTACAAGAATTATTCATCTTTATCAGCACGGTTAATATTTTAAGTGGGTTTGCAGTTACAGTGAGATCACAGTTTGGCCAGCTGCTCCACACTAAATGGCTGCAGGAAGCCGGCCCCATGTAGAGTGACACTGGTTTCTATGAGGAAGCATGGTGGCAGAGGCCAGAGTTCTGCGCCCCAGAGCCAGTGGCTTTGGAGGAACCCGCTGCCCTTTGTTTATTGTGAGAGGCACAGCCTTCCCAGACATACCCCCTGCCAGTCTGTGGTGCCCCTGGTCACAGTGGAGCGGGGCACACTCGTGCCAGCGTCCAGACATGCCCTGTAACCCTCAGCTGTGTGAAAGTGTGAATTGGGGTGGGGACAGGGGGCTTGTTAGGATGTTTTATATGTATGCACTGATTGGCCAAGGCCAGGGGCTTTTGTCCAAAGTGTAGTCAGAGTGCGCTCTGCAAATGCCCCCATAGACATCGCCAGTTTGAGGAAACGTATGATTGCCAAATGTTCCATTCACACCATCACAAAACCCATGGATGTATTGTTATTTGGCTCCTGAATCTACTCCTCATTTTTCCTCTGAATTCCCAGGCTGTCAAACAGGCAGTTCAGGGGAGCAGGGGCCCTCCTGTGGCTGAGACAGAATTTGCTCTCTAGAGCAAAAAGCCATGAGACTGAATTTGAGGAATATTGTGTGAAGCATGCGGCTATTTGCAGCCTTGTTTCCCTCATGCAGCTTGATGAACCTTCTGGCTTTACCAAAAGCTACCCACATCCATAGCCCTTCACTGGTTATTCCATTTATGGGACAAAATGGAATGCTCTACTGACTTGCATTTGTGGACAAACTTTATTATCAGAGATTATATATATATTCATATATTTATTGATGAATATATAGAAGCCTATATATGCTACAGGAATAGAAAAGAAGGTTGTGGAAATAAATCATTAAGTAAATGGTGGAATAAGATTTTGATACATTAATTGATATGCTTTTCCTTCTACCACCACTCCTTTCCCTCTCCCACTGTATTTCTTGTCATGCTGTACCAAGCCTCTTTTCTTCAGTTGAGACTAGAGAAGACCCAGTGTGCCACAAGAGAGACTTATCATGGCAATACAAGGGAAAAAAAAGTAAAATTCTTGGCTTTGGGGTTTCGAAAGTCAAGGTTAAAATATAAAATTTAAAAGATATGGAAAAATGTGAAATCAAGTAGAAGCATTGTCCCCTATCACATCTCCTTTCCTTCCCTACCCACCCATTATCACACACACACACACACACACACACACACACACACCCCCACACACACACACACACTCCTTCCAAGAATAGATCAAAGTTGTCAAACAGGAGCAAGGGAAGCTGAGAGAAACAGAGGGCTATGCCAATAGGGAACATTTGGTAGGACTCAGGGACTGACGACAGTCAGAGTCCAGAAGCCCGCTTCCCTCTATTCAAGTGAGAATCATCCACATAACACTTGGAAACCCTGTAGACAACTAGACAACAGTTCTTAGAACTTGTCCAGGAGCACTACAGATCTTCAGCAGAGGAAGGAAAAGTGCTGTTCATCCTTCCCACGGATATTTGGCAATGAACTCCCATATAGAGCAGCCAGAGCATGACCTGTGGGTCATCCAGAAGGACTAACTCCTATTCCTCAACTTCAACCCTCATTTAACTGCCTAAGAAGCCATTTAGCCCTTGAGAGTGTGGCCGTTTAAAACCTCAGGGACAGTGAAGAGATCCGAGTGTAAAAGATGTTCCTATCTATTTCTGTTAAGCCTGTCCTTAGATGGGCCCAAGTGGACCAGCTCAAAATCCCGTGGTGATCATCAGTGCTGTTCCCCAAATATTTCTGGTCCTTTCCTGGTCCTATGGTAGAACTGGTCTTCATAGCTCCTTGTGATTGGGAGAGGTTATATGACTAGTTCTGGCTGGTGAATTGTGAGCAGAAGTGATGTGTACCACTTCCGTGAAAATGACTTAATTGTCAGAATGAGACCTTCCAGATTTCTCTCTTCCCTCTAGCAAGGCCGCTGGCAACATTCGGTCCATGCTGAGCCCTCCATCTAACCTGCAATAATTATGTAACATGAAGAGGAAATGACTTGCTTTACGCCACTGAAACTGTAAGTTGTTTCTGCAGCATAAGCTAGCCTATGCTGGCTGATATTACCTATTAGAAGCCACTAGATGTTCTGAAAGGCATCACAAGCGTATCTGGGAGCTGTTAGAATAAAGGAGGGATCCAATTAGGAATATTTCCCTCTTGGAATCCTAGTAATTCTCAAGATGATCAAAACACAATAAGAGCTATTATTACACATTTAATGTTAACCTACTTATTGAGAACATACTATGTGCCAACACTACACTAGGAACAGAGATCGCCAGGGAAGGAACAGGCGCTGTTCCTATTCTCAGAAAGCTTTCAGTCTAGCAACATGGGGCAGTTATCTAATGACTGAAAAGGAAATAAGGGCCTAGAGAAATTGACAGACTTGCCCAAGGCGATGCAGTTAATAAATGGTGAAGTGGGCTTAAACTTGAACTTTTTGCCTCAAAATTCTTGAGCTTTCTTCACTGTCCCAAGTCACTTTAAAACCACAAAATCGGTATTGCTTCAAGGCTGCTCAAAAGAGTAGGTAAAATTTAATCCTAGGCTTGCCTTACGGTTCCTTCCTAATATTTGCTGACACCTGAAATTTCTGTAATAAGCACACTTTTCATTCCATAATTAGTACTTAGCACAGGGCCTGATAGATAATAGGCATTCCCTAATTTTTTTTTTTAATGAGTAAAACATACTTGAATGAATGGATGAATGAAATAAGAAGGCTTAACTACTTAAAACTACTGACTTAAATATCAGATATACTGAATTTCGCTCATACTAGACCACAACTAAGTAATCACTCAACGCAGGTGTTATGCCTAAGATGGACAAACAGGTTTTTTGGAATACTGATGCTCTTTCCGATCCCAACACATCCTGTCATCTCACCCCTTATCTTTATTGGGGAACCAGCTAAACTGTGTGGCATCCATAGCTCAGGGAATGGTTATTTCAGTAGAAGGACAAAGAAAAGTCTTGGGGGTCTCAAAAGCTTGTGAGTTCAATTGTCCAGGGAGATTCAACACTAAAAAACAATTCTTAAAGAGGCAGATAAAGGTCTCTCCAACCTCCCCCGAGGGCATAATATCATCCCATACTGCAGGGAGGGAGAAAAATGTGAGGAGGTGCAGGAGTGAGTGGACATTTTAAGTCCCTCAGAAAGAGACCCAATATCCTGCCCTTACAGTATATGCAAAAGGAAGCACAGCAAATCCCACTTCAGCGCAGTAAAGTAGCTTGTATTGAACCAATTCTCTACAGAGAAACTCTAGACGAGATCTAAGAAACAACTCTCTGAAGGCAATGAAAAGCAACTGAAAATAGGTAGAAACTGGAAGGGAGGTGACATTTGAAAAATGGAAACATCCGTGGGTGGGTTTCCCTTTTTTTAAATGGCTTTTCATCAAGGCCCCAGTTAGCACTCTGCAGGGCAGCCCAAACTTGAACCAGAAACCTACAGTCGCACCAGCCAAGGAATCAGATGACAGATTTCAGAGTGATCACAGCAGCTGGAAAGTGAGGGGACAGAAGCCCAGAAAGGAGAGAGCCATAGACGGGAAGCACCAAACTGTATTAAATCTGCCTGACCCCTGAACTAGACCCTAAGCACCACCCACTGCAAAGGAGACCAAGTTTGGAGTTGTAGCTCAGCATAGTTAATTTCCTGCTAAGATGTTTTAAAAATCAATATTCTTGAGAGTAACATAGCAGAATCCAGAGTCTTGGCAATGTATCACTCACAAAGGTCCACAGTACCATCCAAAATTACTAGACGTTCAAAAGAAAAAGGAAAACGTAACCCATATCCAAGACAAAGATTAGTCAACGGAGACCAACCTCAAGATGAGTCAGGTGTTGGAATAAGATTAAGATGTTTAAGCAGCTATTATAGCTATTCTCAAGAATATAAAGAAAATATCTCTGATGAATGAACAAATAGGCAATCTCAGCACAGAGATAAAACCTATAGAAAGAAAAGAACCAAATGGAAATTCTAAAACTGAATATCTGATATAAAAGTGAATAATAATAATGGTGGGTGGTATAATAAAAACCTGAGATGTGTTTGGGAGAGCCCAATTCCAGAAGGAATACTGATGGGAGTCCAGAAGGGACTCATGGTTCCTGTCCCAGGTAGAGCTCCGGCTGGTACTCAGCATGGTTTGTCTGGGCAGCTGGGTCTGAGGAAGCCTCCAGGTCTTACCATACTATGGAAGAAACAGAACTCCTGAGCACCTGAGGGAAGCACAAAAGTGGTAAAGGGCTGTAAATCCCTCAAAGTTTACAGTAGTCAGTAAAGGCACAGGAGCCACAAAATACTCTCATGTGTTTAATATTTTTTTTGATGTTTAATATTTTAATGTTTAATCATTTTTGAGCAGACAGCAGACGAGCAGGGGAGGGGCAGAGAGAGGGAGACACAGAATCCGAAGCAGGCTCTAGGCTCTGAGCTGTCAGCACAGAACTTGACGCAGGGCTCGAATCCATTAACTGTGAGATCGTGACCTGAGCTGAAGTCGGACACTTAACTGACTGAGCCACCTAGGTGCCCCTCTCATGTATTTAAAGCAGCCGGAGGGGCGCCTGGGTGGCGCAGTCGGTTAAGCAGCCGACTTCAGCCAGGTCACGATCTCGCGGTCCGTGAGTTCGAGCCCCGCGTCGGGCTCTGGGCTGACGGCTCAGAGCCTGGAGCCTGTTTCCGATTCTGTGTCTCCCTCTCTCTCTGCCCCTCCCCCGTTCATGCTCTGTCTCTCTCTGTCCCAAAAATAAATAAATGTTGAAAACAAAAATTTAAAAAAAAAAAAAAAATAAAGCAGCCGGAGAGTTAGCTGAGAGACCTGGACCAACAGGAGGTTGTACCAGATCTTATGGCTAATACAGCAGAGAGCAGTATGAAACAACAATAGAAAACCAGACACTGCAAAGATGTCTCTGTGGATGGCATCCTGGATGTTGATGACACAGATTACGTTGCTAAATCCTGCTCATGCTTTGGCACAATGTGACCCCTCCCACCACCACCACCAAAACTTATGCATAGTGGGGGCCAATCTTGAAATTGGGAACAAGTTTCTACCACCTCTGCACCCCCTCTGAAATGTTTTATTTTTAGCACACCTGAGTACCTACTATGCTAATATGAGATAATGTGTGTGATATGAGATGAGACAGTTGAAGGTTGACATCACGATTAGCAAACAAACATAGGGGCCTCCACCCACTCTTCCTGTGCTGTATAGAAGGAACTCTGAACAGTTAAGAGTCATTTCCCCCCTAGCTGCTAGCATATGGTTCATGCTCTACAGTATGAGCATAGCTTCTCAAGGTTTCTGGTTTTTGTTCCCTTCCAAATATGATTTTATATAAAGGGGCTCCCTTCCAAGAGATTTTTGTTAATTGAGATTTAACTGTATTGCCTGATATGCAGCCATTTACTCCTTTCCTATTTTCCCAAATACATGAGGGTTCTGATCTAGTCATTTCTCCATTTCCTAGGATTCCCTGGCTTATAAAATAATATGAATGAATACATACACAAACAAAGGAATGAATAAACAGGTGAATACCATTTGTCTTAGTCTGTTCAGGTTGCTATAACTAAATACCATAGACAGGGTGGCTTATAAACAGCAAACAGTTATTTCTTACAGTTCTGGAGGATGAGAAGTCCAAGATCAGCAACCCCGCCCCCCGCCCCCCCCCCCACCACTGCCCACACAGATTCAGCGTCTGATGAGAGCCCACTTCCTAGATGACATCTTTTCAATATAACCTCACATGGTGGAAAGGACAAGAGAGCTCTCTGGGGCCTCTTTTATAAGGGCAGTAATCCCATTCATGAGGGCTCTGTCTGCATGACTTAATCAGCTCCCAAAGGCCTCACCTCCTAATACCATCACTCTAGGGGTTAGGATTTCAACAGATAAATTTTGAGGGGACATAAACACTCAGACCATAGCACCATTCATACCAGGAGCTAATGCCTATATGTTGGATTAATAATGTTTCTTGAAAAGCCTGTTCTTCCCTCCTCCTAACTCACTCTGTTCTCATCCCTTTTGAAACACATTTCAAGGGTTTAAATGTCAGTGGCTGCAGGCCCACTTTCCTCCCTCCTGTTGTCTGTCGTCTCTCTACTCGGCTGAAATGGGAGCTTTGGAATAGAGCTCTCTGTCAATCACCACTGAGGCCTTTTCTCTCAGCCCTACTGACTCCAGACCCAAGTATCAAGAGTCGGGCTGACAGGCCTGGCAGTCTGGGGAAAGAGCCTGAGAGGCTTTTTAGCAGGCCTAAATCTTGCTTTTGGCATGTGGCCTCAGCTAAGCAACAGCTGGATGGCAAGAGGCCAGACTCCAACATCTGCCTTCTTCTGCAGGCGTTAGTAGCAAGCATCTTTGCTAATGCTATTATTAAGGAATTATCAATATTTTACAACTGTTAATCACTTTTGGAAAAAAAAAAAAAAACAGCTAGTTAAGTCATGTAGGGCAGGACCTGGATGGTCAAGATATAATAAGGCAGGTCTTATTCTTAACTCTCCTTTCCTCTCAGGGTCATTATACTGATTGAATATTTTAAGGAGGGAAACTCTGATTCCAAAAGCCATCGCCACTCTTGTCTTTTCTTTTATCCCAGTAAGAGGCTCTAATGAAGAGTCTATAAGTAAACTTTATTTTAAATAATAGAGAGTGTGCACACCAGGGTTCTAGAGAGATGGGCTCTGGTTACCTTAAGGTGTAAAGAAAATTAGGAAAAAGCTTTTAGGTAGTTGATAAAATCAACAGGAACACTGAGGAATGAGGCTTGGGCAGTGTGGCTAATTGTGTTTTCCATAGATGGCCTGCAATGATATCTCCCGTCCCACATGCTCTTCCAGAGCCAATCCCCCATCAAAAAGTGGAGTATAATTTCCCTCTCCTTAATCTGAGCAGTTTGCTGCATACTCATAACCAATGGAATGAGGTATAAGCATAAGCAAAGCTATGTGACCTCTGTAGATAGAAGATAAAGCATTTTCCACTTAGCTGGTGTTCACTCATGAAACATTCAGCTACCAAGCAAGTGGTCCAACTGCTCTGAGGCTACCATGTTTTGAGGAAGCCCAAGCCAGCCCACATGGAGACCACATGGAGAGAGAAAGAGATGCCCAGTCAGCCCTAGGCCAGCACTCTCACTGACTTAAACTGATGGGAGACCCGACCGGAACCACCCTGTCTAGCCTCCCCCTAATCCTGATCCATAAAAATCATGAGAAATAACAAAATGGCTTATTGTTTGAAGCCACTAGGTTTTGGAGTTACTTGTTATGCAGCAATAGCTAACCAGAACAGTCAGAAATAAAGGAATGTAAGAAAAGGATTAGAAACAGTTTGTTCAAATGGGATCTTCTCACCAGCTAGATTTCCTCCATCCCCTTAGATTTCCCACTGCTGAGTTCCTGGTTTTATAGAGATAGATAAGAAAATTAGCAATGAACATAAATCTTGAAATTTCAGTGGCATACAGATTGTTTTAAGTATAAAGTTAACAACCTGAAGCAAAACTCCCCCAAAACAGTCTTCTGGCCTCCCTCCTGCCTTTCCTATTTGTCCCTAGTACAAAATAAAACTAAGCCAAAGATATCAGGTGGTGTTTTGTCTAGGTAGGCACGCATTTTGTGAGTACATCTTTCTAAAAATGGGTCTATATTTTTCAGATGTTCATGTTCACGTTTTAAAAACGTGGGCTGAAATATGTAAGAGAAACACCTCTGAGCTCTTAAAAATCTACATATACACATGCACTCTCTGTGGGGCTTGCACAGTGAGACTCATGCATCCTCAGATGATTGGAAGGGAGAGCCCTTTGGCCCACAAGGGAGACAATGACAAAAAAAGTACTCTTGTTACTTTTTGAGAACCACCAGCTTACCTCACCTTTGAGTTCCTATTTTTGGTTCCCATTATGATACTCAAAAGAAACTTTCATTAACATTTTTACTTAAACAAAACCAAGATACAATTAACAACTGCTTCGGGATTTTCAAGTCCTGACATTCGGGAATTTCCCAGAAAGTGTTTTTAATTTTACAAGTAAAATGTGTTCTGGAGGTGAAATATAGCCCCTGACTCATCTGCCTGACCACACAACAAGGAGTGTGTCATCTATTCCTGATACATAAGCCCCCTGGGTGTTGGGGGAATGACCATGATCACTGACAAATGCCAATGCTGTCCCATTTCCACATGATGGAAACCTGGAAAACTTTTCCAAATGTGTTTGCCATCAAGACTAACAACAGAGGATACCAGAACTTGGCTTGTTTGGGCTGCCAAACAGGACAAGTGAGGATCAGGCCACATAACCCATTTGGATAAAGGCTAAGGACTGATGTCCTAGGTCGTGTTCCAGATTCTACTGTTGAACAACAAATCATTCCAAAATGCAGCTAACCTCATGGCCACATAATGACACTTTCACCATACACATCCTCCCCAATTCAAGGGGATGGACACAGACACCCACCCAGTGAGACAAGTCACATTGTAAGAAGAGCATGTGGGATGAGAGACCCTGTGGTTGCCACCTTTGGAAATTACAATTTGCCACAAGTCAGGTTCTCTAGAAGCAGAACTTGAAATAGGGATTCTTGTGCCAGTCATTTATTAAGGAATAGGGAAGGAGAAGAAGCTCAATAAGGATGCAGTTTCAAGTGAAGTCTACTCTCAGCCCAATCTTGCAAAGAGCTCTGGAGCATACAGTGTTTTGCAACGTGTGTCTTTCCTTGAGGCAAAGAAATAGGGCACGTGTACACCCACATCAGTCAGCCATTAGCTCAGAGAGGCCCCGGGGTAGGGCGCTGTAACTCCCAGGTACCTCAGAGAGAGTCAACTCCAGGCACCCAAGGGTATTGCACAGGCAAGGATTGCCTTGTGAGCCTTCAGCAGCACCCAGTAAAAGAACCGCTGTGAACTTGGGTGGGTACAAGGGTTTGTGCTACAATAGACATGTGAGGACATATTCAGGGGGTAAAGTCTATAGGGAATAGCAGGTTAGGACCTGAGTCTCAGGTAGGCCCAGGAGGTTAGTCCCTAGGATGGAAGATGTTGAAGTGTTGAGTGGGAGGTGTGTTCATGGCACATCCAAAGTATCTAATCTAAACAGGATTTGGAGACCCAGTCAGAAGACTTGTCAGATTCAGGGCAGGAAATCAATTTAAATTGGCTTAAGCAAAAAGAGAACGTATTGGATCATGAAATAAGAAAGTCAATAAAAAGTGCCAATCCAGGCTGGATCCAGGGCTCAAACAGTATCTTCGAGATTTGGCTTCCTCTTCTTCCCCTCCACCTCTCTCTTCCATCTCTCTATCTCTCTCTCTCTCTCTCCCTCTCCCTCCCTTTTTATGAGCTCTATTAGGAGCTTCTACCTTTTGGAGAAAAGATGGCTGCCAGAAATGCTAGGGTCATATTCCCCAGGCTCAGCAGCCCGGTGAGGAAAGAGCTTTCCTTTCCCATTCTTACGAAAGTCCCATCATTGAGCATCACCAGCTTTGAGTAGCCTGACTTGGTCACATGGTCATCTCTCAACCAATCACTGTGGCCAAGATGATGTGATCCTCTGGCCAGGACTGAGTCATATGCTCATCCTTGGGGCTGAAGGAGTCAGTTCCACTAGAACCACAAAAATTGGAAGTAAAGGAGGGACAATTTCACAGGGAAAAGTAGGGAACAGTTACCAGAAGAAGAAGGTTAAGACAAGACAGGGAAAATACCCCTAGCAGAGGAAATTAAAGAATGTGTGAGGAATCTAGTCACTGGTGAACGAGGATAGCGTGCCTACAATGATCATGGCAGACCCCATTCAGAGTCAGGTGCCTCTGAGCCTATGTTGCATCTGACTCCTCTGCCCAAGGGCAATCTTGATTCCAGAATTTGGGGCCAGAGTCCCACATGTGAAGATTTAACCACCAGGAGAGGTTATGATTCTCCAGCTTTGGGGCGGGGGCCTCAAAAACAGGAGGCCAAAAAGTCATTACAATCTTATCCTCCAGTTAGATAAGAGATTCTTAGTGACCATGCAAGTTTTTAAAAACTCTAACTGTAAATTTTATTTGATCGAATATCACATGATTAGAGGTTTGAAAAATAAGATCTATGAAGAAAGTCAAAGAAATTGGTATTAATTAGCCAGGGAAAATAAACAGAAACACACACACACACACACACACACACACACACACACACACACACACACCACAGAGATGGAAGAGTATTTTTAATTAAGTCATCTTCCTTATTTAAAAAGATGGTAACTAGCCATTCTTGAGCTCTACTGAGGATGAAATAAAAAGCAAATGGGCTTAATTGCAGCATTGGGGAATTAAACATAAGAAGGAATTCTTTGTTCAACACTGGCCTAAATTTTAAGCTCTATTTAATTGTAAGCTTCCTCTGGGTAAAAAAAAAAAAAAAAACTGTGTCTTCTTTATGTTCCCCAAAGTTTGAAAAGACAGAGAATTGAAAACTCTGAAAGACAGAGACCTATACCAGACTCTAACTTTTAAGATTTTATTTATGGCTACATATGAATCTGATTTATCCATTGTATCAGGAATATTTTGGCTGCAAGTAAGCTAACTTTAATGATTTAAACAGATAGTAATTGTTTTTCTTACATAACAAAAAGTCTCAAGGCAACAGCTTGCTGGCTCTGGTTTGCAGCTTACAGACTTCTTTCGGTCCTTCCCTCGTGGTGGCAAGATGGCTACTGCAACTCCAGGTATCACGTCCATCTTCCATCAGAAAGAAGAGGGAAGGGACAACAACTATATCTGGAAAGTATATGCTTTCCCAAGAACCACAGAGACAACAGGAACTTAGGTCTTATTGGTCAGAATTATGTAACTTGGAGCCTCCAGTTAAAAGGCAGGGTAAGGGATTGAGAACAGGAGTTAGATCAGCCATGGAGTTAGATCCACGACGTTGCATTATTTTTGCGAATATATAGCTGTGAACATGATATGAACCAGTAAATATTTGTCCCAAGCAATGACTTCATTTCTGGAATTTAGGCAGACCTCTTGTCTCTCCTGGACAATCTCAGCTTTCCAAGTCAGATAACCATTCATGTTTGGCTCTTTATTTTGGTGTGGGAAGTGCTTCTCCCCAGGCCTAATCATCAGAGCCTAGTGAGACTGTTGATCCAGAAGGAAGTTCTGACATAGGTGTGTGGGCACATGATCTGGGCCAAGCCATTGATAGTAACCCAATCACCTGTTCCCAGAGATTGGTCTATGGATGGTCATGAGTCCCTAGCAGGGCCAGTCATTCCCTAGGATTTTTTATTTCGAGTTAGAGGAAAAAAGAATCCTTAAGTTTGGTGGAAGAGCTGGAAATGGGCTGCTGACAAACATCTTCCCCATGTGGAGAAAGTCTATCTTGAGGAGAAAATGAGGCCACAACCACACAGAGATATAGAGTCCAGATAGCATGTGAGAGCAAAGGAGAAAGAACTACTTACAATCTTGTTTACGTCTCTGAATCTAATTGTGGATGACCTAACACTCACATGAGCCAAAGTTCCCGTTTTGTTCAGATTGGTTTTGCTGCATTTCTATCCACTGCACCTGAGAGTCGTGATTAATTAAGAGGTTGCACAAACACCCACTAATGCCAATGCCATTTATTTGGAATTAAGAAAAAGGTCTGCCAAGGGGAAATGAGGAAATGCTTCATGTACTTATACTGAGCTAATAAGATTTTTTAAAGCATTTAGAAATACCATAATATGCAAATGTTGCTGTTAGACAATTACAATTTCTATAGTTGTTTCCTGTCCTTTTTTTTAGAGCCCATTTAAAGGCCTCTATGATGAGCAGTGTTTGCCATCTGCTCCTCTACAATGATTACTTTACGTGCTGGAAAATACTGCTATAGAAGGGACCTTAGGATGACAGCCTGGCCAGATGGGAATGGGCTACAATAGGAGCTAGACATCTGAGTTCCTATCTGTGCTTATGCTACTGAAGTGCTGTGTGGACTAGTATAAGTTACTTGGCCTCTCTGGGCTTCAGTTTCTTCATCTGTTCACTCAAAGTCATAAACTAAAGCCTCTGAGGCCCTTTTCACTTCTGTTCTGTGTCAATGTGATCATTAGGACTAACACCTGACTTTACCCATAAGGCCCAGGAGTATGCCCAAGTCTTACTGCGAGGACACAGTCTAGAACGGAGACATCCCAACTCCCAGACTGTCCTTGAAGTCAGACTAACCTCCTTGTCAGTTATAGGAGAATGGCTGCATTCTGTTGGGCTGATAGGAGTTACTTTTATTCATTGCAGAGCACCTGATCATTTTACTCCACGTGACCAAGCATAAAGAATGAGGCCAGCTCATAAGCTCAGTCCCTATGTGGGCCACTTAACTTCCTTCTCTTCATGGCCCAGGAGTTATCCCAGTGACAGGCTGTTGTCTTGCAAATGCGTGCACTTGGCAGAGAAGGACCAGGAAAGATTAGGCAAATGCAACCTGGAGGCCTATTGGGGGATAATGGAAAAAGGCACCTATGTCTATGTCTGAAGGAGTGGGTCTCTGAGGGTATGAGGAAGGTGCATTCAAAATCATCACCCGAGTGGGAGGTCAGATGCCAAGGTGAGGGGTCAGCCACCTCCCCAGACCCACCATCATACCAACAAGGACCATGCAGTGAGGTCCTTGAGGCAGGGGTCAGTGTGTCTCCAAAGTAGGATCTAGGGAGAGAGTCAGAGGTATTTCAGGGTGATTAAAAATAAAAGAGGGGGGAGATACTCAGTGCTCAAACATGTTTGGAAAGTTCTACACTCAACAGATTTGATGATGCAGACAGACACAGTCTTTAACATCTTTGACTCTTGTGCATCTCCCAGGCAGCTGAGATCTATGGAGATCTTTCTCTCCACGAGAGTCAGTGGTTTGCTCTGAGTTACTCTACTGTAAGTGACTAGGAAATCCCTTTTGAAAGGAATTTTTGGCTTATGAAAGTGTCCTGGAGAAATACTTAACTAGATGATCCCAGCAGACCAGAGTTCTCCAAACATTTTTGACCCTGACCTATGGGATACAGGGAAATATATTTCATCCCATGGTCTGGTACAAGCTCATTTATATGGAAAAAAACCCCAAACAAACAAACAACTGAAACAAAACATTCAGGACACAAAACTGACCCCTTCTTTCTGTGACATATCCTGATAGCTACACCTTGTTCTGTTCTAGTCTGTTTGGTTCAGTTTCCTTTAAAAAAAAAAAAAGGTGTGGTTGAGACCCACTCAATCGATCCAGTAATGAATCACAAACCACCGTTTGGAAAACATGGCTTCTCATACTTCCCATGGCTATTTGTTGAGTGCCTGGGACTTTGCTTCCTCTGTGTGCAAGGTGTTGTGGGTGCTGCTTTCCTGATCTGGAAAAGATAGGTGGAAACTACACAGGAACAGAACTGGGTTTAAATTCTGTTGGACCCAATTCCACCAGATGATGTAGAAAAACTTACTGGAAGAAATGCTCCCAAGTAGAGCCCCTTGGAACAGCGGCAGCTGAAAATAAGGGGGCTGGGACCTAACCAGAGAAGGTGTCCCTGAGCCGGTGATGTCGATCTGCGAACTGAAAGAAGAGACATTAAGTGAGTGAAGAGGGAAAAATAGAATGTGCCACAGCCACGCAGCCGGTGGGAGATGGCAGGAACGAGGCTGAAACGCAGCCAGGGCAGGTTAAAGGAAGCCAGGCTGGTGGAGTGCCCACGGGGGTGTCCTAGTTCTGGCTGCAGTCACACAATACCACAGACTGAGTGACTTACAAACAATGGAAATTTATTTCTCACAGTTCTGGAGGCTGGATGTCCAAGGTCATCCCCAGCAGACTCCATGTGATGTCTAGTTAGGACCCTCTTCCCAGTTCAGAGATGGCACCTCCTGGCTGTGTCCTCACACAGCGGAAGGGGTCAGGAAGCTCTGTCAGGCCTCTTTCATGAGACCATTAATCCTACTCACGAAGGTTCCATCCCCATCCATGACTTAAGCACCCCCCAAAGGCTCCACCTCCTAAAATCACCTCCAGCGTGAGGATTTCAATATATGGACCGGGGTGGGGGTCACACAAGCATTCAGCCTGGCTGAGAGGGTAAAGCAGTGGGTGGGACACACAGAACCCAGGAAGGTTTCCTCTCATCCCCTGGAGGTTTCGGTAGGGTGGACAGGATCAGATTCACATTTTGAGAAGCCTGTTCTGCCAGCAGTTGTGAAGGAGGGGTCGAGGGAACGTGTGGAGGTCGGGGCACTGGTCATCCAGATAGATGACGAGGCAGGTGTCCCAAGGAGAGTGATGAGGGGTTGAACGGGAGGTGCTGTGGAAAAGGGAGAAGATGGCAATGTGGGGAAGACTTCCGAGGCTGCGTGGAGAGAGCCGAGGTGGCAGAAACGACTCCCTCGTCTCCAGCTCACATGGGCACAAAGCCTCCTGTAAGAACCAGTGTCGGCAGTGAGCTGTGGAACAGAGCCACTGCTCGGCCCTGTCCCCGGTGGCCCCACATACTCTCTTGCCCATGCACCCTGTACAACACTCCCTCTTGCTTTCTGCCAGCCCGGAGATCTCCGCTCCCCTCTCTTGGTGTCCCCTGCCCTATGCTGCAGAGTCCAGTGCACTCGATTCAGCCCACAGGGAGTCTGAACGTTGCAGGAGTCAGGCCTCCCCAAAGACCTCACGTAATTCAAGATTTACATAATCCAAGAGCAATCCTTCCAGAAGCGTGAGGGGTAATTCTGCTTCGTGGCTGTGACTCCCCTACCTGCCAGCAGCACAAACCTACCTTTTAACCCGCTCACTTTACAGCTCAGAAATACTACCTGATTCTTGACCAGCTTTTAAATGTAAAAGGTTTGAATTATTTTGTATCTTGTATATAAAGTGAGACTTCCTAGCTACCTAGAATACACATAATGTGAATTCAGATCGACTTGTCACTTGGGGTTTCTGCTTTCCTGAGGCCTCTGCAGTCGGCAGGGGGCCTCCAATGCCAGAACCAGCTGTTCAGGCCCACATCTGTCCAGGTCTTGGACTTCCATCCCATGCCCTGGCCTGGCCCTTCCCAACTTGGTCAAGAGCCACGAGCAGACCTTGAGAAGAAAGACGGAGCTTCCTGAGCAGAAGCAGGCTCAGAGGACTGTTTGGAAGCAGCAAAATAGAACAGAGGCTTGAAAGATGCACTTGGTCAATGCAATGGGGCTCAGCACAGTGTGTTTGGGGGTCATTAATCAGGTAGTCTCAGGTATGACGGCAAAGGGTGGGCTGTCTAGCATATAATAGGCGTGCAGTAATAGTGGCTTTTTTTAATGTTTATTTATTTTTGAGAGAGAGAGAGAGAGAGAGAGAGAGAGAGAGTGTGTAGGGGAGCAGCAGAGAGAGCAGAGACAGAGAATCCCAAACAGGCTCCATGCTGTCAGCACAGAGCCCGATGTGAGGCTTGGTCTCAGAAACCAGATCATGACCTGAGCCAAAACTAAGAGTCGGACGCTCAACGGAATGAGCCACCCAGGCATCCCTGCAGTAAAAGTTTTTTGAATCAGTGAGTGAATGAAAACATTACACAGGGTCAGAAGTTACTTGTCCTGTTTAAGTACTGATTTGTTTTCCAACATTTCATTATGAAAAATTTCAACTGAAAAGTTGAAAGAATTATACAGTGATCACCTATATACCACCCACCTAAGTTCTATATTTAACACTTTACTATACTTGCTATATCACATATCTATCCATCAGTCCGTCCATCCATCCACCTCCTTTTTCGATGGCTTGCTAAGCTGCCGACACAAGTACACCTCGCCCCAAACATTTCAGCAGGCATATTAGTAACTAGAGCCCATCACATTATTGTTTGCATCCCTTTTTCACGTCTGAGGTGAGATTTACATTCAGTGAAATGCACAAAATTTAAATGTGCCATTCAATGAGTTCTTCCAAATGCATCCCAAGTCTCTATCAAGATCCTGAACATTATCATTACACCAGAAAGTTTCCTCCAATCCTTTCTCATTCATGCCCTGCCCTGACCCTCCAGACGCAACCGCTATTCTGTTTTTCTTTTGTACCTTAGATTAATTTTGCCACAAATAGGTGGAGTCATACATTATGTACTCCTTTGTGTCTGGCCTCTTTTCACTCAGCAGAATGGTTTTGAGATTTGTCCTTGTCGTAGGTGTATATTAGTTGCTTATTCCTTTCGCTTGCTGAGCTGTATGCTTTTGTATGAATAGGCCACAGTCTGTTTCGTTTATTCACTCTTCTGTTGATGGGCTGTGCTGTTTTCAGTTCGGGACTATTATGAATAAATCTGCTATGAGCAATCTTGTTAAATACTTACTTTTTATTATAATAAAAACTAAAATGCCATGAACTGGAAACCTCAATAAAAATCTCCAGCTATGCCTGACAGTCCTTTGGATGGAAAAATAAACAAATAAAAGCTATCCTTTGTGGTAGATGTCTATTATGCCAGGCCATCTGCAGACAGTGTTCCTCCCATTAATCATTCCATTTCATCTTCACGGCCCCACTTTCCAGATTAGCAAATCGAGGCTTAGAGCAGGGAACTGACTTGTCCCAGCTCTTACAGCTTGCATGTGGCAGACCCTATTGTGCCTTTTGGAAAGTGGCGTGAACATCAGTAGTAATCTCAAAGCCGAGAAAAGATGACTATGATGTTTTGTTTTTTCAGTGATCACACTTTATTATAATGCTGACATCGTTTTTATTTGCCTTCTGTGATGGGCCTTAATTACAATAAGGGAAAGCCAAAAGCCAAGGATGACAACAGCAGAAAGAAAGGCCATCTCTTTACTAAGAAATCTTCAGGAACAGCAAGGAACTTAAACAAAACCCTTTCCTATTACAAAATACTGAAGAGTAAGAGCTCCAAAAGATACATGCTCAGCCAGCTTTTCATCCACATATAAAAACAGATCTGACCAAATTGGAATGTTTGCCAGGAAACTTGTAAAGGAAGGACAGATTCACCACTACTGTTTATCTAGTCTACACTAAGTGCCAGGAAGTCCTGCTGGATCACTTAACATGCATTTAACTCATTTCATCTTCCAGCAACTGCAATACGTATTCTCCCCTTCTTCCTTAGTAATGGAGCTGCTAATGTTTAACTGGGTATTTGGACTCACAGAATAAAGACATTTCTCAGCTTCCTTTGCAGCTAGGTTTGGCATGTGACTGAGTTGTGGCCACTGGGATGTAAACAGAAGGGGCATGTGCAACTTCCAGAAAGAGGGTGACCTTAAAGGGAGGTGTGCCCTTCTTTGCCCCTTCCTCCTTCCAGACGAATAGAAGCAGATGCAATGGCTGGAGCTAGAGCAGCTATTTAGGACAATGAAGTGGAAGAAATGTGGTGTGAACGGCAGAATGAAAATGTAGAAAGCCTGGGTATTTGACACCCATGGAGCCCCTAAACAGGTTCTGGACTATATGTCGCCAGAGTCTGTTTATGTGAGAGAAAAATACACTTTTCTTGCTTAAGCTACCATTAATCTGTGCTTTCTGTCATTCTAGTTGAATCTAAACCTGGTACAGGAGGTACTGTCATCTCTGTTTTGTAGATGCAGAGACTGAACCTCAAGTTTGCACAGCTTGAGAACTATGCCCCACCTTTGGAGTTGGTTGATTCCCCGACTCCGTAAGCTGATAGTGGTGAAGTGCCAAAAAAAAATATCCCCTTCGGGTTTTGCTCCCTGGAGCCATGCTGCGTGTCCACAGAAAGGGACATCATGTCATGACTTCCTTAAAGCCTAGCCCTGGAGAGGCTTCAGATCCCTGGGAGTGAGGCCAGCTTTCCAAGAGCCACAGATCTGGGTATCTGACTCTGAGAAAGTTCCTTAACACTCCAAACCTCAGTTTCTTCTTCTCTAAGATGGGGAGGATGGTGATGGTATCTATGACAAAGTTGCCGGCAGGATTAAGGAAGAGTATGCACAGTGCCTGGCACTGACTAAATAATCAACAACTGGGCGTTTTGATTATTAGCTCCTGAAGCTGGGATGGAGTCAGGCTCTAATGATCTCTTTTTCCCTATCTTCCTTTCTTCCATTGTGAGGCCTATCCCCTCTTATATTGTGAGCCTTCCTCCCCAAACAAGATTAAACCAACACCCCCTTTCTCCTTGCAGACTGGGCTCCCTCCCCTCCCCTCACCTCTGCCCACATAACCCCTCACACAATTGATCGCCCCTTGGACTCAGCGGGAAAACCAAACGTGCAGTATATGGCTGTCAACCCCCAGCCATGGGCCTAAATTTTCAAACACAAGGATGTTTTAACAAGAAGTTTGATATTCCTAAAATCAGGACTTACTTATCATTTCCACTGCTCATTCTTAAAATGAATTGGCTCAAAAAAAAAAAAAAACCTTCAAGAAAACTGTAAGGAAGCAAAATTTGTCTTTAAAGCCACCCTCTAAGTCAAATAGGGGATATTCCTGCAGAACCCACATCCTCTATGGTTCTGTGTAGCAGAGGAGATTCCAGCACAACTTCTCTGGCTGCTACTCCCCATGGAATGAATGAATGAATGAATGAATGAATGAATGAAACATTCTGATTTGATAACGAATACCACATGGATTAAGGCAGTGGTTCCCCACCTGTAGGCTATGAGGCATTTGGGTACAGGGAGGGCACACAGTTTTTGCAAGGAGATCCTCAAATGTCTTACTGTCCACGGACTCACTTTCTTATGTCTCTTCCACAGGGTTATACCACTGATTTTCAAATGTATGTATGTGCTGTCGTGATGAATAATATTTCATTAAAAGCATTATATAAGCAGGCACTTGGGTGGCTCAGTTGGTTAAGCATCTGGCTCTTGATCTTGGCTCAGACCATGATCTCATGGTTTCTGGGTTTGAGCCCTGCTTGGGCTCTGCGCTGACAGTGCGGAGCCTGCTTGGGATTCTATCTCTCCCCCTCTCTGCCCCTCCCCTACTAGTGCTCTCTCTGTCTCTCTCACAGCATTAGATAAGCATTAGATAATCAACAGGTACGAAACGTATAACCACTATCATGTAGGAATTAAACCTTGGGTTAATGCTCCTCAGCAAAAACTTTGAGAAACAGTCCCACAGGTAGTGATTCTTATGGTAGAGTTTCAGACACAGAAACAGTCCAGAGAATGGATACGTGGAGGCCTCCAGACCATTTGGTCCCCTTCAAATCACACTGAGCTAGAGCTCACCTGCTGTGTAGTGAGGCTGTACTGAGAAACACAAACCTAGAGCCTTGAACTGGAGCTCCTGTGCCCAGGGAGCACAGCATGCATGCTCCCTTCCCTCTTCTCACGTGGAAACGAGGGCCAGGTCCCATGTGCATCAAGAAGCAGGCACATGGCAATCATAACCAGGGCAGAAAGGACAGGATGCGGAAATAGCGAAGGAACGAGCAGCAGTAGCGTCTGCAGGCAAGCTCTCTTGTTTCAGTCAGGACTATCTGATTATAAGCAACAGAAATGGACTCTGGACAACTCGGGCCAGAAAGTATGTACTAGAATTAAAGCTGAAGAACAAGACCTTAGGAAGGACAGATGAGGGCTGATGGCAACAGACGCTTTAGGAGAGCTCCAACCATTTTCCATCCATGTGGTACTTCACCAGGATTGGGATTCTTTGGAAAAAGCATAGGATTAGGTAGAAGACCATGAGTGAGAAAACCACGAGGGAGCCTCCTCTCTACCCCCACCAAGACTGAAGAAGGCACGCCCCTCGAAGAAAACCAGGGTGCTGGCACTAGAGAGAGGGGGAAAGATGCTGAGCATGGAGGAAACAACAGATGTCTCTTCTCTTTCTAGGACTCCATCTCTCCCTCTGTAAAATGGGATTACATATAAGCTACGTTGTGATAAAAGATAACACAGAACATAGTGTGGCACATGAGAAGTGCCTAATATGTAAGTCTCCAAACTTTCCTTCAGAGAATGAAAATGCTGTTGTAGGCTCTGTAAAGAATGCATCCGCGACATAGACTGAAGAACCTGCGTGTCCAGCCACGCCATTTTACAGGTCTCCTGAACCTCACCCTAGGGCAAACAGTGGATCTCTGCATGTTTGATCCATCACTTCCTGCTAGGGGAATAAAAAATAAACTGATTTTTGCATGAGTCCTTTCTTATAGGCAGGCTGGGGCTCTGGAGGCAGTCAACCCAAAGGCCAATTCATCTGAAGTCAGAGGCTATAATAGAGCTATTACTTGTTTTTGATATTAAAGATCTCCCTCTGGCATACGGTGTTCTTTATGATGCATGGCCAACTGCCCACTGTGGAAGCTACTACAGCCTGAACAATTTTATTCCAAAATCATATCATTTTGTTTTTATTTCCCACCGAGACACACACACACACACACACACACACACACACACACACACACACAATCACAATCTCTTTCCCTTAAAAAAAAAAAAAGTGACCATAGGTCAGTTACATTTTAACCTCACATTTTTCAAATTTGAGGATTGTTTGTCCCCATCTGGGTGTAGGCATGTCCCAGGCACTGCCTGATGGATGGCCTTGGTTTTTTCTCCATTCTTTTTGGCTCTATTTTTTGCCAGTTTGAACATTTTTGCTTAGTTTCAACATCTTCTTTCCATTAAGCCAGACATTTCTGTTGCTTCACTATTTTAGTGTTTTTTCCTTTGTCAAAAGTATGAAATTTGACAGATCATTTACTGATAATGAGCTATTGAAAGATGAGGCCATTTCAAATTATGAGTTTCAAAATCTAGCTCTGGCGAATTTGTTTGAAATAATGAACTATTAGACCCTTTCCCCTTTCAGGTTTTTTTTTTTAATGTTAAAAATAAAGTGATAATGCTGGACTTCTCATCCTGTTAAGGATTTTGGTTTTCATCCTAAAAACGATGAAAAGACACTGAATATTGAATGGTATTTCACAGAGAATAAAGTGACCAAATTTGTGTTTTTAGCAGATTTCTCTAGCTATTGAAAATGGATTGGGGGATGGGGCTCAGGATTGAGAATGAAGGCAACAAAATAGATAAAGTTTGTGTTAATACGGGCAGGAGATGATGGTGACCTGGATCAACAGGGCGGCAGGAGAGTTAGAAGGAAAAAGATAACTCAAGGGAGCTGTCTGAATTTGGTGATCAGCACAGACAAAGATGAATCAAAAATTAAGGAGCTAAACTAAATAATTCCACACACAGACAGACAGAATTGCATTCCGAATTACAGTTCTTCCTCAGAGCAAATATTATAGCTAAGATATAGCCATTGGTGTTCCATCCATTTCCTTTGGATTTACTTCCAGAGTCAAGAAAGTCGACATCCATAGACCTAAATTCTTAATGATTTTTAAATGATAAAGCTCATTTAAAACATACATATTGAGGGGCACCTGGGCAGCTCAGTCGGTTAAACATCCAACTCTTAATTTCGGCTCAGGTCATGATCTCAAGGTTCATGAAATCGAGCCCTGAGTTGGTCTCTGCGCTCACAGTGCAGAGCCTACTTGGGATTCTCTCTCCCTCTCTCTCTGCCCCTCCCCTGCTCTCTCTCTCTCTCTCTCTCTCTCTCAAATTAACTTAAAAAAACTAGACATGTTGAAAAACTAACCTCTTGAACGTTTCAAGAAAAAACCCATTCTTCCCCTTCTCCACAACAGACACCCTTTAAATTGAACAGTAAGCATACTTATTTAGGAAAGAAACAATCTCTTTATGTTTTTCCTCCCAAGATGGATGGTATTCTTATTCAGAGCTATAAGAATGTCCAGGAGGTTGGACTGTCTGATGTTTTGGTAAAGTGAGATAAACATTCTCAGAAGCATGATTGTGGGTTAAAAAAAAAATTTCCATAGAGGAGTTCTCCTTTGGGAACAGACACTTTTCTTTATATTTTCTCTAGCCACACACAGATGAAAAATATGAAAAAGGCATAATATATCAATTATGGAAACAGCTACATTTTAAAAGAACTCAGATTTTTTTCCAAATATATCTTAAATCTTCAACACAGGAATTCTAGATGGAGACAGGAATGAATTTTCTTGCTTCTAAAAGCACTCTGATCTCCTTCTTGTTAAACATTTTGCACCACTAACACTATAGATTAGCTCAAGAAAAGTATTTGTGGATGAAAAACTGTTCAGAAGAAGGCATTGTATTAGTTAAACTATCTGCCTACAAATAACCAAAACTGATTCCTGCTCTCTTAGAAAAAGAGGGGAGTAACTGGAAGGATATCTGGGGCTTGCTGACTTGATGGTAGGCTGTGGTCCCAGAACCAAGGGGGTTCTGAAAAGGACCATGTCCCAGGAAGTACCTGGTGCAAACACCTCCTTGTCCTGAGATGCACCATGGTTTCCAGATTTCAGAGCCTGGAGGGGAAGGTGAACCCAAGTGCCAGAGCCTTTTTCCCTGACTGTGTTCCTCCCAAAGCCTCACATGATGGAAAAATCCAAGAGCGGTGGGGATGCGAGACAGCTTTTGAATGACTAATGTCCACTCCAGGCACTCCTCTCTACTCCAGGACCCTGCAATTGTCCTTCACTGGGTTCCTTGGATTTGGCTAACTTATACAAAACAGTTATCAATTCAGAGCCTACAAATTCGATATGACAAGAACTCATACAGGGGGTGGAAAAGAGTTTAACAGTGGCATTGACAAAGACAAAAAAAAAAAAAAAGGTTTCTAATAAATGAAAGGAAGGTTGTTTAACTACTTAAGAGAGAATTAAATGCTTTGGAACCCTGATGAATTTATTGGTAGTCAAACCACTTAAAGTAGGTAAGCTCCTGGGGCTGGAATTTGATTTTCAAGGCAAGTCTTTACTTGGTAAAACTTAGTCTTTAAATTGTAATGCTTAAATGTGTTTCTGAACTGCTTTTGAACAAGTAAAGTTTGATTTTTTTTTTTAAAGGAGAAACTTGATTATTCAGACTCTGCACTAATTCAGGCTTTCCTTCCTACCAACAAGCCCCTTTTAAGATGGTTCCTGACATCACTAATATTGTAGTAAATGTTTCAGTAATGAAGACTATATATAATATATAATAATATAATATAATATAATATAATATAATATAATATAATATAATATATAAAAACTTCCCAAAATATTTTCATGATTATTACCTTATCTCATCTCCACCACCATAACGTATATGAGGTAGATAAATTATTTTCATTTTCCAGATGAGGAACTTGACACTCAATGATACTCACATAACTTATCCCAGGTCAAATAACTAGGAAGTGTCCAGTGATTACTCTTCTATTACATGGCCCCTTGTTATTATGGTTTTACTTTTTCATCATAACTCACCTCTTTATTATTGTTCCAAAGGCAAACTCCAAATCTGAAATAATGGAGGAAATCAATGCCAAGCCTATTTAACAACAAATGTTTACTGAGGGCTAGTACTGGCAAGGAAACGGGCCGAGCTGCTGTAACAAAGAGACCCCAAGTACACAAGAGCAGTAGCTCAAAAAGAATAGAAGTTTGTTTCTCTCTCACATAACCTTCTAGGGCAGTGGCATTTCAGGGTGGTTCATCCAAGGACCCAAGTTTATTTTAGCCTGCCCATCCTCTAGGGCAGAGGTTCCCAAATTTTCTTGGTTCACAGCCCCCTCAGCATCTCAGTCGTTTTTTCACAGCACCCATAGGTCAAAAGAAATGCTCAGAAAATGTATATTAATTAGTCAGGTCCAAATAATTTAATAATTGTATCTTAACAACCTATGACTATTTTTTATTAAAAATGTTTTAATCGAAGTATAGTCAACATACAGTGTTATATTGGTTTCAGGTGTACAGCATAATGATTCAACAATTCTATACATTACTCAGGCAAGGATGCAGAGAAAAAGGAAACCTGATGCACTGCTGGTGAGAATGCATACTGGTGCAGCCACTGTGGAAAACAGTGTGGGCCTTCCTCAAAAAATTAAAAATAGAACTACCCTACAATCCAGTAATTCCACTATTGGGTATTTACCCAAAGGAAGTGAAAACAGTAATTTGAGAAGACATGCATCCCTATGTTTATTGCAGCATTATTTATAATGAATAGCCAAGATATGGAAGCAGCCCAAGTACCCATCTACAGATGAATGGATAAAAATATAAAGATGTGAGATATATATATGAGATCTACCCCTTTGCAACAACATAGATGGATCAAGAAAGAAAGAAAGAAAGAAAGAGAAGGAGGGAGGAAGGAAGGAACAAAGGAAGGAAGGAAGGAAAGAAGGAAGGAAGAAATAAAGTGTGAGAGGAGCACCTGGGTGGCTCAGTCAGTTAAGCGTCCAACTTTGGCTCGGGTCATGATCTAACAGTTCATGGGTTCAAGCCCTGCATCAGGCTCTGCGTTGACAGCTCACAGCCTGGAACCTGCTTCAGATTCTGTGTCTCCCTCTCTCTCTGCCTTCCCCCACTCATGCTTGGTCTCTCTCAAAAATAAATAAACATTAAAAAATATTAAAAAAAAATAAAGTGTGAGAAATAAGACCACCACTCCAATCAAAGGAGGGATGTGGAGACTCAGAGCACAGTGGAAGTGAGACTTTAATCAACGTTCTTGCAAGAGCAGGTGTCTGATGGACAGGCACACTCAGGGAAGTTACAGCAGGCAATTTATCTCCTAGCAGGAAGTCCCTCCCCTGAATCCTCATTGGCTGAATACTACAGAGGTTACAGCCTTACCCGACTTTGCCTATGCTCATGTAAGACCAAAGAGTAGTCTGATTGGAATAAATGTACATTCCTTGAGGTGACTCAGAGACTTCAGTTCTTTGGTGCATGCTCACTGCAAAGCCCGCAAAAAATAAGCCTGCAAAATAGAGACGGAAAGAAGAACTAGGAAGTGAAGTGTCTAAGGGTTTGGGGCTCCATTGTGGGGTAGGGGGATCCTACATATTTCCAGTAGGTTGTAAACCTATTGTTAACAAGACAGCACAGCTTTTATTTGGCACTTCTGAAAATGAATCATCTCACTTACTTCTCACAGAAAGGAAGAAAGAAAGGGAGAGACAAACTAAAAAACAGACTCTTAACTATAGCGAACAAACTGGTGGTTACCAGAGGGAAGGTAGGCGGGTGGGTGGGTGAAATAGGTGAAGGGGATTAAGAGTACATTTATCTCGATGAACACTGGGTAATGTATAGAACTGTCGAACCATTATATCATACTTGTGAAACTAATATAACACTGGTATGTTAATTATACTTGATTTTGAGAAATGTACACTAATCCTGAAGAACCTAGCAACTACTTGAAAAAATAATACATACAGATTGAAATGAGAGATGGTGTTTTGTTTTGTTTTTATATATAAATACAAACAAATATAAATAACCACAATGTCTTAATAATGGGATGAGTGTGCCTTTTGGGCACTGCACAACTTCTCAAACCTTGGACTCAGATCGGATATCATCATCATCATTTCTTATCCCACACTGATTTATGAGTACAGCATGCTTTTTATCATAACAACCGCCTGAACCCCAGCTTTACGAGACATGATGTCGTGATCTAATGTTGAAACTGTGAACTATCTTGAACTAGTCATTTTATTTAGTATCTGGCAGAGGTTAATGAGTTTCCCTCAAAAATCTAAACTATCCTGTAGCATTCCTGTGTGTTCACTGAGGTTCCCCAGGGTGTCTTCACACACATCTAGGAGAACCACTCTACCATAGTGTTATCCTTGTCTCCCTGGCTGTGCAGTCATTGTGCTAAAGTTAGATATGGCTTCTTCTGCGGGAGCTATACCTTTTGGCCTCTCAGGTAATCACTTCCTAAGCTCTCCCCAGACTACTATCATTACGTAGTACCCATGGGTTATGCAGGAAGAATGAATGCTAGTGAGTTTACCAGCAATTTCCTTGCTACCATGCCTCAGTCGGGTGGGAACCAAGCTTCCCCACCCCTGCTTGCCTTACCCCAGTGAGAAGCCCAAAACAAAACTCGACTCACTTAAAAAATAAAGGTGATGATTTGTAGGCTCCTATATTCCTGTTTGACATAGACCAGACTCTACACTGGGTTGAATTGTGAGGAATGAGATGTCCCTGCTTCCATGAATGCTCCATCCAAACACTGGGAACTGTGTGAGTCTGAAAGGGCAGGGCGTGCAGGACAATGCACTGTAATGGGAGCCAATTGTCTTGGAGCCCACCGGCTCTGATCTGAACCACTGAGCGTCTCAAGAATTGATTGGTGTTGAGGCAATTCTATGTAGACAGCACAACACACAGACTTCAGGCGGAGGTGGGGGGTGGGGGTGGGGGTGGGTAAGAAGTCCAAGTGTCTTTGTTTGGACTGAATTTGATTTCTGTTTCAAACCTCTGTTCTGCTTGGTGATAGAAACGAAATTGCAGGCAGTTCTGGGTTTCCTACGACATTACGCTGAACAATGGGAAATTGCTGCTGTTTGATCATTTCTAAACAACAAAAATGGCACATGTATAGCATTCAAAGTATAATTCAACTCCATTGCTCCCAGGTTTGTGTCTACATTCTATGGGGCTTATGTGGTGATGCGGTCGGGGCCACTGGGCCCCCTCAATCACTGCCCGCTCTGTAACGCCCCTGGGACTGGTCCATGAAGATCTTTTCTCTGTCCTTGCTCCATTTCCAAGGCCTCCATGAGGCTGCATCCCTCTCAGTAATTCCCACAGCCCCTTTGGGTGCATGTGAGATGTGTGTGGTGGGAGCAAGGCATAGTCTCCTTTCTCAGACTTACTAATATCCAAGTTCTGTTCCCTACTCCTCACGTCTCTTCCCCACTCTCTTGCAATCTCATTTATTCTTCCAAATCTGTTGTTTCTGGCATAAACTTTGGGCCTTAATTCATTAGGGCTCAGATTTTTAAGCTCCGCATCTCTAAAATTTTTTTTTTAATGTTTATTCATTTTTGAGAGAGAGAGACAGAGTGCTAGTGCGAAAGAGGCGGAGCGAGAGGGAGACACAGAATCTGAAGCAGGCTCCTGGGCTCTGAGCTGTCAGCACAGAGCCCGATGCGGGGCATGAGCCCACGAACGGTGAGATCATGACCTGAAGTTCAACGCTTAACTGACTGAGCCACCCAGGTGCCCCCAAGCTCCTGCATATCTTTAAAGCCTTGTTGCAGGAAACAAAAAACATGTGCTTCTACTTTTATGCCTTAATGTCCCTCCTCTGACATAGCAGATGCCTCCGGTGTAGCTTGAGGGAGAAAGCCTTTGGGGTAAAAATGATTACAAAAATTAGTATCAACATATCATCCTGCTGTGTAGTGGGGTGCCTGACCCTTCCTCGTGCCTATGTCTTATCCAGGTGTCCAGAAAGACATTGGGCAGGGAGTCAGGAGACTGTGTGAGAGTCCTGACTTCACATTTCCAAGCGGTACAACCATGGACAAGTCACTTACCCTCTCTCTGCACATCAATTTCCTCAGGCCCTCAGAGTCAGAAAATGTATCACCAATAGGCGCAAAGCTCATGCTGTGTGGTCAGAGATATTTAGGCAAGGGAGAAAAACATCTTCCAGATTCAATCAAAGTGTAACTGCCTCCGGTTGCATTAGGAGCAGCAAGACCAAATGCTTTAAAAAAAACAAAAAACAAAAAACACCTAGAGATAGTATATTTGAAGCAATCTGTGTATACTTTATTCCATCTCATCTACCCCCGCTGGCCAACCCAAATGAAAAAAGGTACAAAGCACATTTCTGGCTTGACTATTGCCTGTTTAGATACAACCCATGGTGAAACACCCATTTTCCCACTCAGCTGTATTTCTGTTTATTCCTGTTAACACATGGTCTCTAAAATTGGCAATGACTTTCTCTTTGTTAGATTTACCTTCCTTTCGGGGGCCAGCCCAGACTCCTGGGTGGATTCATTTCCCATTGAATTACCAGAATAGGGCAGAATCTGATAGGAAGAAGTGTGTGGAAGAAAGCCCTGTTCCCAGGCCCTTCCACCAGGGGATTCGTCCTCCCATCCAGCCTGGGGGCCGTGGGGAAACTGAAACGGGACATCCTGTCCCCTCCATCAGCATTCTTTCCCTCACCAAGCAGCAGTATTGCCTTTTGTGCTGTCACACAATTCAGACGAGGTGGAGTAGCCAGTGTGGCACGACTGGAAAGACCCCACGACAGAAGTGCCCCTTTCTCCAATGCTGAAGCCAAGGGCCCGAGGGCACACCGTTGTTTGGGGTGCCTCTGCCTATGGTCCTTTTAAAGAAGAAATACTCCAGGAATGGGCTGAAACACCAGGCAAGTTTGAAGCACAGGCTTCACAAATTTCACTTTTGAGGAGACAGGACAGCCCGGATCTACATTAACCAAAAGTACAAAAGGGGGCCCTGAAGACACACAGCTTCGCCAAGGACCAGCTTTCAGGCATAGGAGAAAGGGCAAAGTCCAGGGCAGCTATTTTTCTGTGCTGAACAGTATGGTTGCCCTTGCCACCACCTCAGCCACACGGTGATGGGCCTGGCCTTGCGCCTGCCCTTGTCCTGAGCGTGGAGATATCTTTGACTCAGAAGTTGTTAGGACCTTCCACTTTCTAAATGTAGGACCCCGGATAAATCGCTTAACTTCTGTCTGAAGCTCAATTTCTTCATATATAAATGATAGTAGTAAACCCACCTACCTGACAGGGTTGTTTTGAAGCTTAATCAGAAAAAAATATGTGTCTAAGGGTTTTATAAAGCACCATATGAATATAAAGATAGTTTTTCCTGACTTAGAATCTTTTGGAAGAGAGCTTAAATAAATCCTTTACCCTCAACCTCTACTAATTCAGGAATCCTGGACAAAAGGTCACCTACCCTCTGCTTGAATCCTTTCTAATGATGGGAAACTTGCTACCCTTCTTTGATGAGAAATTACAACTACCACAAAACTTTATGACTTGAGTTTGCTTCTTTTAAATCACAGCCACCTCGCATAAGCTCCAGAGTAAACGGGAAGAGTGGGTTTTACTCCTCTAGTAATTGCAGAAGGATCATCATGTAGATTCAGTTGACCAGATGTTTACAGACATTTTTTTCCAATTCTGAAGTGATTATATTCATCTCCCTTTTTTGAAGGTTAAGTGCGTTTGTTTTGTTTTCATTATCAGAAACACATTAAAACCAGCTTAGGGACAATGTTCAGAAAAATGAAAGGAAAGGTAAATTCACAGATGTTCAAGGCAGTGTATCCGCTGTATGAACAAGGAGTAAAAAGTGACCCTAGGACTACTTCACTTTGGCTATTTAATCTTTTTTTAAATATTTATTTAGTTTTGAGAGAGACAGAGAGAGAGAGAGAGAGAGAGAGAGAGAGAGACAGAGCGTGAGTGGGGGAGGGGAGAGAGAGAGGGAGACACAGAATCAGAAGCAGACTCCAGGCTCTGACCTGTCAGCACAGAGCCCGACAGGGGTCTCAAACTCATGAACCATGAGATCGTGATCTGAGCCGAAGTTGGACTCTCAACCAACTGAGCCACCCAGGCACCCCCACTTTGGCTATTTAGAGAGGACTCCTGTGACTGGTAGAAATGGGGAAGAAAGCTTTGTCCATTTCTTTTTAGCCCAAAGAGTTCAATGAAACAAACATATCAGAGAGATTCCTAACTTAAATCTCTGCTGTGAGATGCTATTGAGGACACCAGTATGTGCCTTCCAAAGCCTAGAACTTTCTTTAGCTTTAGTTGCAGCACAAAGGAAAATTGGTTTTGCTTTTGGATTTAAGATTTGGCAAGCATGTGAAATTAAGTACTACTTTGGGGAATTTTTACAGAGGGGAGCTAGGATTTTAGGAGTGTTAGGGCTTATAGTTTAAATCTGCAATTAGTATGAACATGCAAAGGTCAGCCTACGGAGACGCACGCACCTGTGATCTGTAGATGGAAACGTAAGGACAGAAGTTGGCAGACAGGGTTTTGCAAAAAGTTGTGCCACAGAGGTTCAAGTTCACACGCATGTATTGCATCAGTGATCTAAAAGGAATCATAGAGATTCAAGAGTGAGGAATCATCAGCCCAGAGGGATGCCATTGACCTTCAGCCTCACAAAGTAAAGGACAATTTTGGCTGAAAATATTAGTCATCAACTCAGTAGTGATTATCTCCTCCTTCTTTGTTAATGGAAAACTAAATCTGTTCAGAAATGCAGCAGATAGTTCTGGAAGCTAGGTCCCACTCAAGTCTCAAGGTGTAAATCTTGATTAGTCTAGGTCCAAAATTATAATTGTTTCCATTGTCAGTGATTGTTTTAAGATGAGGCATTTGACACAATTCTGGCTAATGAGAGGTCTGCAAGAAGGACTTCTAGGAAAGTTTTCCTCACTCTTAAAAAGGTGAAACCAAATCAGACTTTCTGATTCTGGCATTTGGATATCGCTGGGAAAGATTGTGATGCTTAGAGCTCTTGTAGCCATCTAATGACCATGAGGGGACAAACCTGAGACAAAGGCAACATGCTTAGGAGAATCTTTTTCATGTTAGGAAGATGGAAAAATCTTGAATCCTGCACTATGTTTTGCTGCTGAAGCAATCAATGCTGGTACTGCCTCCCTACAGACTTATTATCATGTAAGAAAATAGGTCTTTTTCTTATTTATGGAGTCATTTAGAGATGAGACCATAGACTGAGACTTCCTAGGTTCAAATCTTAACTTCACTGAAACTTTACTGAAATATTTTATATAATCAAAGGAAAGACTGTCAGCATGAGTGGTAGTCAGGCTTCAATGAAATAAGGCAGCAGCCCTGCCTTCTTGGATAGGATAGGTTCTGCTGCTATACAAGTTAAGGCCAAATCTCAATGGCTTAACACAACAAAATAGTATTTCTCATTTGGGTTACAGGTCCAGTGCAGGTCAGCAAAGGGTTTTTTGCTTCCCACAGTCTATCTGCCATCTTGGAGGAACACCTTTTGGAGCATATGGCCTCCATGATTTCAAGACAGAGGAAGAGAATATGAAAGAGCCAAACTGGTTCCTAGGTGCCTCACACCCTCACACCCATCCCTTCCAATCACATTTCCATTGGCCAGAGCTCATCCACAGGACTGTAGGGGGGGTTGGGAAATGTGTGTGGCTATTTGGGAAGCACTACTTGTTACTGCCACAGACACTAACCTAATTACAGGGGTGGGGGGTGGGGGAAGATGAAACAAAAGGTTGAAGTTGAAAGCCTTTCTGCCAATCCTCACATTTATCAAAAAATTCCAACATCCAAAATACCCCAACCCACAATTATAATATTTTATCTTATAGGCAAGTCTTCACTTTCTCATTTGATAATCTTAGTACATCTTTGTAAGGAACAAATTGACTCATACTTAAGCTGCATATCAGAATTACATCTGCTGTCATTTCTTTTTAATAATGAAGCTTGAAGAATAGATGGCAAGCGCTAGCATTGGAGAGACTGGCTCCAAATTCCTTGATAGTGTGAAATACAAAAGAATAAATGTATAAATTCACCATAATAATATGCGGATGTTTAAAACTGAGTGGGCCAATCTGGATGAAGCTTCTCTCACTTTCTTAACACTTTGCAAAAAAAAAAAAAAAAAAGTAGCAGGTAAGGAGGGGAAGTCCTGGGCTTTTTTCCATTCAGCACTTTGGGCAGAAGCCGGGACAATGGAGCTGTCAGAGTAGTCATCCCCGCTGTGCCCAGCCAATTTGCCTGAACTTGAAAGGGAAGTGTTAACTTTATGGAGTGCAAGTCCATCCATCCTCTGCCTTTTTCCTCACTGAGGCTTTCAGCAGTGCCTGAAAAGTCTCCCCCCAACAAGGGGAAGAAAAGGTGGTTGTTTTATTCCTAATTGTACAGAGCAGCTGATCAGTGTCTGCATGACTTCTTGAACAATGAACGTATTTCAGGCCTTCTTACTGCTTGCTTACTTCATTTAAAATTTAACAGATGTCAGTTGTGACACAAACACTTTCTCCCTAGGTGATGGATTAAAGCAAATTTCATTTTAGGCCTGGCACGAAAGCCATGCTATAGTGTGTGTTGAAAGACCATTATTTTAAAAGAGAGAGAAAAAGAAAGGATAAACCATTTGGACTTAAAATGCTGTGATAATGGAAGAAAACCAATTTCCACAAAGGCATTGTTCTGGAAAGCTTTGTTGGCTTAGGGCGCCACCTACTGGGTCCTGTGGCGGATTACACAAGGGCTGTTTCAAGTCACTCGTGCTGTGGGCACAAAGGCAATGTGTGTGGCTGTGAATGCAATTTATGCGGATTCCCATGCCCAGTGAGATTTTTGTCTTCAAATTCTAGGTCTGCTTCTAATTAATTATGAAACCCTGTGCAAGCCTCTCAATCTCCCTGAGCTCCAGGGTCCTCACCTAAATGGAGGTTCTTGAAGTCTTCTTTGTGGAATTGCCCAGAGGACTCAGAGAGGGTGTATTTGAAAGCGGGATATAGGGGCGCCTGGGTGGCGCAGTCGGTTAAGCGTCCGACTTCAGCCAGGTCACGATCTCACGGTCCGTGGGTTTGAGCCCCGCGTCGGGCTCTGGGCTGACGGCTCAGAGCCTGGAGCCTGTTTCCGATTCTGTGTCTCCCTCTCTCTCTGCCCCTCCCCCGTTCATGCTCTGTCTCTCTCTGTCCCAAAAATAAATAAATAAAAAAAAAAAAAAATGAAAGCGGGATATAATCCAAGGCTCAGGGACTCAGATACTGCGGGTCATGATGTCATAACATCATGAGGCCCTGCATATTTTGTCTTCCTCCTTTTGGTAGAGATGCAGGTTCAGAAGTATGTTTCCCAACAATAAGGAAAACAACAGCGCAAGCATGAAAATAAATGGCAGTAGGCAGCAGTCCTCAAGCTTGGAGGTGACAGGAAAGTGTGGGGACTGTAATGAACTGGACAACACTTGTCTGGTTTCAGGGGATGGCCACCGTCAGCCCAGTCGATAATGGTCAGTTTCCTGTTTGCCAAAAACAACCCCACTTACTCAGGTGGAATCTCCTGCTTTGTAAATTGGTTCAATTTTTGAAACTCTACAGGACCTAAATAAGCTATACGTGGGAAATGAATTCAGCCTGTAGGTCTCCAAGCTCTACTGCTGTTCTACGAAGTGTAAGAAGACAGGGCTCCTGGAAATGAGCCTGCTCCCTGAGGGCTGCTGGGTCTGGGGGAGGGGAGCACAACCCTCCATTTCTGGGGGTGTGAATCTAGTGACAGGAATGGGAGCTGGTCTGAAATCACCATTGTGCCGGCCCTGAGGTGAAAGACACAGCTAAGGAAGCCTCTCCTCTGTTATCAGTTGCTCTCCCTCCCCTTCTCTCCTGTTTCTTGGGACCTGTCTCCCTGAAGCGCCAGGCTCCCCTGCTGAGCCCCTCCCAAGAGCCAGACAATCACTGGCCAAAGGGAAGAGTGCCAGACCGGGAGTCAGACCCTGCAGATACTGTCACTTGGGGTGTGACCTGGGGCCGGACACCTCTACACCTCTGAGTCTTTGTTTCCTCATTTGCAAAGTGGGGAGACAAACACCTTCCCTGGCTTCTTCTCAGGATGGTGCCTGGGTCTGGGTCGAATGAGATTATGTGTGAGGCAGTGCTTTTGAACTTTAAAGTGCCGAACATTATTTGGTTATTTGAAAACTAGGCCATCTACCCTTGAACAATTCTTAAATGCTGGAAATACAGCATTAAGAATGGATCATCCATTTATTTGGTCAATCATTCATTCAACAAATACTTACTGAGCAGTGACTAAGACAAACACGGATCTTCCTGTCCCAGAATGTACATTCTGAAGGAGGAGGAGGCAGAGAACAAGAAAAGAGATGAAGGAAGAAGGGAAAGGAAAAAAGGGAATGAGGGAGGAGGAAAAAAAGGAGGAAGAAAAGAAAGAAAGAAGCTTGAAACAGGCCATAAAATTATTTACACCACTAACATTGACAGACTACAAATCAAGGTCCTTTCCAAGGCTGACTATTAAACATTTACCATCAACCACTGAACCAGAGGGCTAGATCTCAACAGTGAGGAGCCACGGGGGGATTCTGAGCACAGCAGAAAGATGATTCGCTATACATTTGTCAAAGATCAGTCTTCCACCATGTGGAGAATAAACTGTAACCGGACACAGTGGCAGCAGGACCGGCCTTGAAGGTCATGGCAGTAATCTAGGCTGGTGATGGAGGGGCTCAGATCAGGCCAATGGTAGAGCAGCAAAGTGTGAATGGATTCAGATAGGTACTGGAGCAGGGTGCACAGCATTTGTTAATGGATTGGCTGGGGGAGAAAGACAGAGATGGGCTGTAGCAAGGAGAAATCAGTACCATGTGAGCATTCACCAGCTGCCTCCCTACCCTCCTGAGCTTTGCATTTATCACTCCTGTGAGCTGCTGGCATAATGAGAGAAGTGGTAGAGATGAAAGTGAGAATGGGAAAT
Source organism: Lynx rufus (assembly GCF_022079265.1). NCBI lineage: Eukaryota > Metazoa > Chordata > Mammalia > Carnivora > Felidae > Lynx > Lynx rufus. The sequence goes on along the minus strand of NW_025814867.1, from coordinate 25,072,193 downwards.
CTGAGAGAACAAGCCAGGAGTATGGCAAGAGGGCCAAAAAAGACAAGACTGCTGGTATGAATAAACTATCTGATAGACAGCTTGGGAAAGAGAAAGATTTGGAAGACAGCAGGTGTACTAAAGAGGAGAGCCTTGAAGGAGACAGATGATGAGTTTCTTTAGGGCTGATGGTAGATTCTATCTTTCTACCCTTCCTGTACGGACTACCTTGAACATGTGACTTTGTAGATAGATACTCCTAATAAAAGCACAGAATATATTTCACCATAATCCTTCCTTATCGTTATCCATGCAAAACTCATCTATGGAGTTTTCAGGAGACTGACAGTAATTAAAGTACTTTTACATAATCATTTGCTTTACTGACATCTGGGATATTCTATTAGTCTCATATAGCCTATTTTTCTTTCTCTGGTAAAACTTTTAAAGAAAACTGGGGAGCCTGGGTGGCTCAGTTGGTTAAGCATCCAACTTTGGCTCAGGTCATAATCTCAGTTCATGGGTTTGAGTGCCACATCAGGCTCTGTGCTGACAGCTCAGAGCCTGAAGTCTGTTTTGGATTCTGTGACTCCCTCTCTGCCCCTCCCCTGCTCACATTCTGTCTGTCTCTCAAAAAAATAAATAAACATTAAAAAAATTTTTTGGAAGAAAACAATGAGCTATTTCCCACCTATGTGTCAATGCACATTCTAAATCACATTTCCAAATTATTTTTATATTTATTGGTTTAACTTTATTTATTTGAGAGAGAGAGAGAGAGAGTGTGTGTGTGTGCACACGAGCTGTAGAAGGAGAGGGAGAGAGAGAGAGAGAGAGAGAGAGAGAGAGAGAGAGAGAATCTTAAGCAGGTTCCTCACCCACTGTGGAACCTGATGCAGGGCTCGATCTCACAACCCTGAGATCATGACCTGAGCCGAAATCAAGAGTTGGATATTAAACTGACAAAACCCTGTTGGTTAATTAAAAATTATTTTTAATATCAAAGTATTTGGGTTCCATTGCTGTAATCCAGTTTTTTTTAAATAATTTATTATTTTTTTAAAACGTTTATTTATTATTAAGAGACAGAGATAGACAGAACATGAGCATGGGAAGGGCAGAGAGAGGAGGAGACACAGAATCCGAAGCAGGCTCCAGGCTCCAAGCTGTCAGCACAGAGCCCGACGCGGGGCTTGAACTCACAAACCGTGAGATCATGACCTCAGCCGAAGTTGGACACTTAACTGACTGAGCCACCCAAGTGCCCCACTGTCATCCAGTTTTTATCAAAGTGAAGTCTATTGGTCAACTGTAACATAATCATAAAAATCATTTGGGGAACTTTCTAAAATTACAAATATTCTTTCCTCTCTTCTTTCTTTCCCTTAACAAACAATTCTGCTAAAATGATTAGCTAGAACAGAGCAAGACAGGCATCTGCACCAGCAGCTAAGAGTACAAGGAGGGAAAGTCTAGATGGCATGGTACTCAGAGCAGGTGACAGGGCCCAAACAGGGAAAGGAGGATATCCACAGAGAAGTGCCTGAGCAGGGTAAGCATGATGTTGATGCGTGGGTGTGGCCTGCAACAAGGTGACAGACTGTGAGCTGGGTAAAGAGGTGCCCATTCAGAGAAGCAGCATGGCATGGGTTTTAAAGCCCAAGTGGGTAAGGCAGGCCTCTATGTTGGAGGGAATGTGGCCCAGAATGTGGATTCAGAGCTCAAGCAAGGTAAGAATTTATCTCCCAGAAGGGTGTCCTAGTGTCCTGGTACAGGATGTCAGAGCCCAAGTGTGGTGGGGAGAGCATCTGTATTAAAAAGGGGGTGGTGGTGTAGCAAAACCATATGATCATCTCAACAGACATAGAAAAAGCATTTGGCAAAAATCTAATACCCATTACTAATAAAAACTCCTAGAAAACTAAGTATAGGAGGGAATTTCCTCAAATTGATAAAGGACATCTATACAAAACCTATACTGGACACATCATACTTAATGGTCAATACTGAATGCTTTCCCCCTATGATCAGGAATAAGATAAAGACACTTGTATTTAACATTGCATTGGAGGTCCTGGAGCATGCAATCAGACAAAGAAAAAGAAATAAAAAGGTATTCAATGTGGCAAAGAAGTAAAAACTACCTTTATATATAGCAGACATCATCACCTATGTAGAAAACCCAATGGAATCCACAAAAAAGTTAGAAGAATAACTAAGCTAAGTTAGTTAAGGTTGCAGGATAAAAGACTTAGCTAAGGTTGCAGGATAAAAGATCAATATAAATATCAAGTGTATTTCAGTAAGCAAATAACAATCAGTAAACAATTCATTAAAATTTTAATTTTAAAAACAGCATTTAAAATAGCATAAAAAATATGAAATACTTAGGGCTAAATCTGACAAAATATGTGAAAAATTTGTACATATTGCTGAAAGACATTAAAGACCTAAATAAGTGGAGAAATATACCTCATTTATAGATTAAAAGACTCAACATTGTTAAGATGTTAATTATCTCCAAAATAATTATATATTCAAGATAATCTCAATCAAAACCCCAGCAGAAATTTTCTAGAAATTGACAAGCTGATTCTAAGATTAATATGGAAATGCAAAAGATCTATACTAGACAAAATGATTTGGGAAAAGAACTAAGTTAGAGGGTTAATACTACCTCATTTCAAGACTTATTACAAAGCCAAAGTGATCAAAACAGTGTGGTATCAACATCAAGTATTGACAAAGGTATTTAAAAAATACCTTTTATTCAACAATAAAAAGGAACAATCAAAAACATGGATGCATGTCAAAGTATTTATGTGGAATGCAAGAAACCAGGAAATAAAAGAGTATGTCCTGTATTATTCCATTAATATAAACCTCTAGAAAATGCAAACTAATCTATAGGACAGAAAGCAGTTCAACAGTTGCCTGAGGAGGGAGGGTACAGGGAGGGAAAGATTGCCAAAGTGCACAAGGAAACTCTTCGGGGTGATGGATATGTTCACTATGTTGATTATGGTGATAGCTTCACAGGTAAATGCATATATCAAAACTTACCAAACTGTACCCTAAACATGTGTTTATTTTATGTCAATTATACCTCCAAATGTTGCTAAAAAAAATAAGCTCAGATTAATTCAATAATTAAGAGTCTGACAGAAGGAAAAATCAATTAAGATTTTGCTTGTAGTTGGAAAATAAATAGAGCCAAATGGGTAAAAATTTGCTGTTCAACCCAATTAAATGTCAGTGAAAAACTGGAAATTGCCATTTGTGCAATGGTTTTGTACAGTTGAATCTACAAGTTAAAGTACCATGCAGGTATTTAAAAAATCATCGTGAAAACATTTGTTTAATCCTAAGTAAATTGAGGGGCGCCTGGGTGGCTCAGTCGGTTAAGCGTCCGACTTCAGCTCAGGTCACGATCTCGCGGTTCGTGAGTTCGAGCCCCACGTCGGGCTCTGGGCTGATGGCTCAGAGCCTGGAGCCTGCTTCCGATTCTGTGTCTCCCTCTCTCTCTGCCCCTCCCCCGTTCATGCTCGGTCTCTCTCTGTCCCAAAAATAAATAAACGTTAAAAAAAAATTAATCCTAAATAAACTGAGAAGATTGAAAATTGTGCCTAACCCTTTGACTATGTGTGCATTTTAGTCAAGAACTGGAAAAATACATGGAAAAATAAAAAGAGTTTGTGTTGAGGTGATGGGACTATGGGTGACGACTTTCTTCTTATTAAATCTATGTAAACAATAAGTAATATAACTAGTAAAAAACGGGAGTGAAGTATTTTTAAAGCTATTAATTTTAAATCAATGGCCTAAGGCCGTTTATTCCTAATTATCTTTCTACAATGACTAAAAACCAAACAGATGGTCTAGGGAGCAAAACCAACACTTTTTGAGGAGTTCAGATAATCAGGGAATTGATTGCATCCACAAATGAATCCCTAGGTATTGATTTTAAAGGAAGGCTTTCCTGGGGTGCCTGGGTGGCTCAGTTGGTTAAGCGTCCGACTTCGGCTCAGGTCATGATCTCGCGGTTCGTGAGTTCAAGCCCTGCGTCGGGCTCTGTGCTGATGCCTCAGAGCCTGGAACCTGTTTCGGATTCTGTGTCTCCCTCTCTCTCTGACCCTCCCCCGTTCATGCTCTGTCTCTCTCTGTCTCAAAAATAAAGGTTAAAAAAAATAAATAAAGGAAGGCTTTCCTGGGAATGATGAAACCCAACAGTAATGACAACTGTCGTTAAAACCAAAAGGCTAGATTGAAATATTATTCAGAGCAAAAAGGTTGGCACCACCACTGATTTTTATTAAGCCTCTTCCATTGAAAAGCCCAATTTTTGTAGAGTGCTAAGGTAGGACTTGAGACAAATCTGTAAATTTACCACTTTAGGCTTTTTAAAACTTTTGGGGCACCTGGGTGGCGCAGTCGGTTAAGCGTCCGACTTCAGCCAGGTCACGATCTCGCGGTCCGGGAGTTCAAGCCCCGCGTCAGGCTCTGGGCTGATGGCTCAGAGCCTGGAGGCTGTTTCTGATTCTGTGTCTCCCTCTCTCTCTGCCCCTCCCCCGTTCATGCTCTGTCTCTCTCTGTCCCAAAAATAAATAAACGTTGAAAAAAAAAATTAAAAAAAAAAAAAACAAAAAAGAAAAAACTTTTGCACTAGGACTCCTGGTCTCCTGAGTGCCATGGCAACACCAATCAGGAAGGAGATAAAACTCCCCTCAGCTCGAACCTTTGTTTATGTCATTCCTGGGGCTCCCTAGGTGTCCACTGAAGATGATAAAAACTACAGTTCACAGAGGCAATTTGCATTCATTCCACAAGCCTTCCCAAACATCTACTTGTGCCAGGCTTTGCATGCTGGGCTTATAACCACGAGTAACACACAGTTGCTGCCCTAGAAGAATTTACAAAGAAATAGGGGTACTACAGGTGGTGTGAAACTGCAAAGTGCATATAAATGCTAGCGTATATAGCTTAATGTGATCTTTTTAATGTCAAACACTTTTTTATTTTATTTCTTCTGTTTTTACATTCTTATTGTAGAAAATTCAAACAATTCAGAAAAGAAAAAAATTTAAAACTCCCTAAAATCCTAGCATCAAGAAATAAACATCAATGACACTGGTAAAACACCCTTCCACTTACACATTCATGCATTCAATACATGGGAATCATACTCCAAATGCTATTTTTCAGTATGGCTCTTCTAAGCAGCAATGTGTAGTAGATCTCCTGACATGTTTGTGTACATCTTTTTTTAATATGATGTTAGCTATAATCATTCACTACTTGAAGTCAAAATGCCTTGGCCTGACATAAAAGCCTGCACCTCCAACTTATCGTGTAAGTAATATCTGTCTTTTGTTCCAGGGTGGAAGGAACTCTGATCTTGGAATTGAAAGGTCTTGGTTCTTGTGCTGACCCACTTTTGACCCTGGGCCATCATTTAAAACTCCAATAAGCTTTAACTTTTCTCTTCTGTAAAACAAGAGTGGTGTTTATTCTACCTACCTTTTTTTATTCAGTCAAAAAGCCTCAGTGCCTTCGGCTAGCTATTCCTTCTCACAAAAGTGTGCTAGGAACAGAGGAAACAACAAACCATCCTTTAACCTTCAGGATTCTACAGGCCAGTAAAAAACAGAGAAAAAAAAGGAAATTACAAAACACTGTTTTGTAATTTTGAGGTTCCTCAAAAAATTAAAATAGAACTACCTTATGTCCAGCAATCCCACTTCTGGGTATATATCCAAAGAAAATGAAATCAGTATCTTAAAAATATCATCCACACTCCCATGTTCACTGCAGCCATTATTCTCAACAGCCAAGATACGGAAATAGTCAAAGTGTCCCATCAATGAATGAACAGATGAAAAACTGTGGGATATATATATCAAATATATATATATATATATATATATATATATATATATATATATTACTTGACCTTAAATAAGAAGGCAATCTTACCATTTGTGACATGGATAAACCTGGAGGATGTTATGCTAAGTGAAATGAGCCAGACACAGAAAGACCAATACTACATGATCTCACTTATATATGGAATCTAACAAACTCAGACTCAGAACCAGAAAGACTGGTGGTTGCCAGGGGTTTTAAGGTGAAAGAAATGGGAAAATGCTGGTCAAAGGGTACAAACTTTCTATCATAGGAAGAGTAAATTCTAGAGTTCTAATGTATAATATGATGACCATCATTAATAATACTGGATTGTATATTTGAAATTCGCTAAGACAGTAATCTTAAGTGTCCTGACCACACACAATAAAAGTATGAGATAGACATATTAACGAACTGGATTGTGGTAGTCCTTTTACACATATATGTATATTAATTAAATCATCAGTTGTACACCTTAAAAAATCACATTGTATAACCGAAAGAGATGTAATTTTTATTTGTCAATTATACTTCAAGAAAGCTTGATTAGCAATGGATTCTTAGATATAAGCACAAAGATATAAGCTTAGATATAAGCACAAAAAGCAAGATTGATAAATTAATTTCATCAAAATTAAAATTTTCATGAATCAAAGGACATTATTAAGAAAGTGAAAAATCCAACCTACAGAATGGGAAAAAATATCACCTCTTGCAAATCATCTCTGGTAAGAGACTATCCAGAAAAACATGTATGTGTACTTATGTATTAATATATCTATACCTATATCTATCTATATATTGAGAGACAGAGAGACAGAGAGAGATTTAAAAAAATTTCTTTTTTATTTGAGAGAGAGCATGAACTGGGGAGAGTGGCAGATAGAGAATCTCAAGCAGGCTCCACGCTCAGCACAGAGCCCGATGTGGGCTTGATCCCACGACCCTGGGATCATGACCTGAGCCAAAATCAAGAGTCGGATACTCAACCAACTGAACCACCTACGTGCCCCGAAAGAGAAATTTTTAACAACTCAACAGTAAAAGTACAAATAGCCGAATTCAAAAATGGGGCAAAGGACTGAATAGATAGTCCTACAAATAAATGAAAATGGCCAACAAGCACATGAAAAGATACTCAGTATCATTACACATCTGATAAACTATTATCCAAAATATATAAAGAACTCTTAAAACTCAACAAGAAAAAAAATCCGTTAAGAAATGGGTCAAAGCACTTTTCCAGAGAAGACATCCAGATGGCTAATAGACACATGAAAGATGCTCAACATCACTCATCATCAAATACAAATCACAACCACGATGAGATACCACCTCACACCTCAGAATGGCTAAAATGAACAACCCAGGAAACAACAGGTATCGGTGAAGTTGTGGAGAAAGGGGAACACTTTCGCATTGTTGGTGGGAGTGCAAACTGGTGTAGCCACTCTGGAGAACAGTATGGAGGTTCCTCAAAAAAAAAATAAAAACAGAGCTACCTATGACCTAGCAATTGCACTACTAGGTATTTATCCAAAATTATCCAAAGGATACAAAAATGCTGATTCAAAGAGGCATATACACCCCAATGTTTATAGCAGCACTATCAACAATAGCCAAATTATGGAAAGAGCCTAAATGTCCACTGACTGATGAATGGATAAAGAAGATATGGTGTGTGTATACACACACACACACACACACACACTGGACTATTATTACTCAGCTATGAAAAAGAATAAAATCTTGCCATTTGCAACAATGTGGATGGAACTAGAGTGTATTATGCTAAGTGAAATTAATCAGAGAAAGACAAATATGATTTCACTCGTATGTGGAATTTAAGAAACACAACAGATGAACATAGGGGAAGAGGAAGAAAAATAAGATAAAAACAGAGGAGGCAAATCATAAGACACTCTTACATACAAAGAACAAACTGAGGGTTGCTGGAGGGGAGGTGGGTGGAGGAATGGGATAAAAGGGTGATGGGCATTAAGGAAGACACCTGTTTGGATGAGCACTGGGTGTTAAATGAAATGATGAAATCACTGGGTTCTATTCCTGAAACCAATACTACACTGTATGTTAACTAACTTGAATTTAAATTAAAAAAGAAAGAAAGAAAGAAAGAAAGAAAGAAAGAAAGAAAGAAAGAAAGAAATGGGTCAAAGACCTAACAGACACCTCTCCAAAGAAGATATACAGATGGCAAATAAGCATATAAAAAAGATGTTCCACCAAACCCTATGTCATCAGAGAAATGCAAACTAGAACAAGATATCACTACACATGTATTAGAATGGCCAAAATCTGGAACACTGACAACACCAAATGCTGACAAAGATGTGGAGCAGCAGGAGCTCTCATTCATTGCTGGTGGGAATGCAAAGTAGTACAGCCACTTTAAAAGACAGTTTGGCGTTTTTTTTTTTTTTTTTTTTTTTACAAAACTAACAGTAACTAACTTACTATACGATCCGGCAACTGTACTCTGATATTTATGCAAATGAATAAAAACTTCTGTCCATATCAAAACCTGCACATAGATATTTCTAGCAGCTTTATTTATAATTATCAAAACTTGGAAGCAACCAAACATCCTTCCGTAGGTGAGTGGATGAACTGTGGTACATTCAGACAATGGAATACCATTCACCACAAAAAAGAAATGAGCTATCAAGGCACAAAAAGACACAGAAGAAACTTAAATGTGTATTACTGGTGCAAGAAGTCAATATGAAAAGGCTACATACTGATTATTCCAACCATATGACATTCTGGAAAAGGTATAACTATGGAGACACCCAGAAGATCAGTGGTTGCCAGGGGTTGAAGGTGAGGGTGGGGTTCGAGACACAAATAGGTAGAACACAGAGGATTTATACAGCATTGAAAATACTCTGCATATTATAATGATGGATTCATGTCATTATACATTCATCCAAACCCACTGAATGTACACCAAAAGTGAATCCTAAAGAAAACTATGGATCTTAGGCAATTATGCAACGTAGGTGCATCTATTTTAACAAACTGCTCTGTTGGGGGATATCAATAATGGCAGAGGCTATGTGTAGATGGGGGCAGAGGGTATATGGGAAACCTCTGCATCTTTCTCTGTTTTGCTGTGAACTTAAAACTGTTCTTAAAAAAATAATAAATCTTTAAGTTTTTTTTTTTTTTGAGTAAAACCATACACACATACAAAAAGAAAAGAAACAACAAATTATTTAGTGGTTTAAACCAAAATTCAATTTAGTGGTTACCTCTTGTTGAGGAGAAGGAGGGTGTGGTCAGAGAAGACCTGGTCTAAATTAATGCCATGTTCTCTTTCTTAAGCTAATTTGGGTATTTATTATCATTCTCTAAAGGTATACTTACTTAAAAATTAAAAAAAATAAAGGTATACTTATTTTTATACTTATATGAGTTATATGTAAAAATTTTAAATACATGCACAATATGAATCTCAATATGCCCAAGATTGTCTCTGGAACTTGAGTTTTTAAAACGTATCAGTAATAGTATTCATATGCCATTAACATTCTTAAGGAGGAGACATATTAATTCCAAGGTGGGAAAAGAAGCAATGACAGGCCATACTTCTCTGAAGTCCGTGAGTAGTATACTAAATTTTTCCAAGAGGGCTAAAGGTAGAGTTCCTCCCTCCAAGAGGCAAGTATGGTATCTCTGCCTCCATAATGTCCACTCAGCACCTTCCCCGCTGAGCCTAGTTCATTATTACCCTTGGCTTGCCTGCACTTGGCCTCAGAATCCACCTTTTCTTCTGCAGTCACTCCCTCTTCCTTCTTCCCATTCATTTTTGGCTACGTCTTGGCTTTCAGATCTTGTTCAATCCACTTTTCAGCCTGTTCATGAGTCTCCCTTGCCTTCGACAACTAACATTCCTGAGTACAAGCTTGGCAGGAAAAGATGAATCATGCCAACAAAATCCTTTATGTAGTATAAATGGACCACAGAATTGTTCTCCAAATCCAACTATCCCCAAACTAGGGGTAGCCAGAGATGATATACTGAGAGATCTTCCTCTGGGGTAGCATTCCTCAAAGTGAGTACTGCAGAGATTGGAATCCCATAAGGGACATGTTAAAAATACAGATTACGGAGTCCACCAGCCCAGGCCTTCAGAATAAGAGCATCTGAGATTAAGGTCCAGGTGTCACAATCTCTGAAAAGCACCCCAGATGATGACTCTGATGTTCTTTTGACTTTCCTGATACTGAGGAAACTTGCCCCATCATATATAGGGCTGATCTAATCATGGATATAACCTTGTTAGATGAATGTACGTGTTTTCATTTTGTCAAAGACTGACATACAACCAACCAGAACCAAGCTACGTTCAGGAAAAAAAGTGCAGTTAAACTTTTCTCATTTAGCAGATTTAAACACCATTCAGATTTTACCTACAATGTAAAGAACTCAAAACACTAGGTAGGGGATCAGCTTAGACAAAAACTAAGAGAAAATGGTCTCAGCATTTTAAATTCTCTCCATTCTCATTAGTCCAGCCATTTATTCTGGGGAGGTGGTGGTGGGTTGGTAATACTAGGCTTTTAACAAGTATGCGAGGGCAGAGGTACCGGCCCACTGCAAGCAGGTGATCTGGCTATACCAGTGCACATCAGTTGACTTCTCAACCCTACCTTTCTTCTACAGTAAATAGTTTTGCCCAAGATTGAACCAGAACAGAGTATGTTTCTATTCATTCTATTTTGGGGAAACGACAATAGATGCGATTAGAACCTTAACGTACTTTTTTTTGCTAGACTTGTTTTCTGTAAAAAAGAACTAATAAAGGATTATAAAACCTCCAACTTTCTGCACTGCTTGAAATGTTACCATTGCTTCAAATTTATAAAGAGCTTTCATGACCTCAATATCCCAGTTATGCAAGCATTTGTTCTATTGTTAAAGACCTACTGAACTGGTATCTGGGAATTTTTTATGTGGGAAAAGGCATATTCCTGGCACACAGCCTTAATGGAGGTGCACATAAGATACAAAGCCTCCATGTGCCTTGGGAAAATGAACTAGAGACTCAACTGGAAAACTTTGTTTCAGACCAGTTAAAAACATAAAATATAGCTACCATAGAGCTTAATTGTACAGTGCTAGTTTCAATTTCTGTATCAAGAGACAATTTTTTGCATTTTCGTGGGATTGGCCCACAGCTACAGCCATATTGGACAGATGTTTTTAACTCTAAATGCAAGGCAGAATTACCTCTCATTTCGTTACGCAGATTGAATATTTTGCATGAGCACTCAAAAACGCATGTTTATAGTTTGAACTTCTTATGTTTATTGTTTTCTACTACCAAATGTACTTTCTACAGATGGAAAACTCAGAGTCTTTGATGATGGGTGGTGAGGAATTGCTCAAAAAGATTCAGTTACACACCGAGAGACGTATTACACGTAATGTTGGGAAGAGCTAGATTATACAATTATCAAAATATGTACAAGAGCAATCCTCATCTAGAAGAAGTGTTTCAGGGATTCCAAATGATCATACTCAACAGCTGGGCCTATTTGCAAGACTTGGTCAATGGAAAACACTGCCACTTTTCTCCCCCTTATGGTCCCCACACTCTCTATTGCCATCTTTGCGAAAGCAGAGTGGCACACTGCCTTATCGCGGCTGCTCCTTATTACTCTCAAAGCACAGCAATGAAAACAGGCAAGACGATTAAGCAATGTGGCAGCTCATTTTTATGAGTTTACCTTTAAAGACAACCAGAGAATTTTAGAGAAGTGGATAGAAGGCTTTACAGCTACAGGGAACTGCTGTGGAATATGTATTTTTGGAAGTCAACAACTTCCTTGAAGTCTAAGTGTGCTAATTGATATTACTTATTTTCAACAATACAAAGGTTACATGTTCTTAAGGGGAAAAAAAGCACACAGAATACCCTTCTTACAAGGGTGCCCAATGCTTTTGGCATCACCTGATTTTGTCATAACTTGCAACATGTTACAAAAAAAAAGTGTATGAAATTTCTTCTTTAAACTCAAAGACTTGGGTTTTGTTTTGAGAATTTTGTAGTAACCCTCAACTTGCAAATATGCTTAAAATATCATGCAGGTTTAAAACAATTGTTTAAGATATATGTAATCTAGTTTTAGGATCTCAAAAATGTTACAAACTGTTATTTAGTTTAGTCAAGGCTAATGAAATATTCTGGAAAATGGCCAATATATATTTATGTGTCCATACATACACACACATGTACATTTAAGGATTACTAACCTTTAGCAAATGATTACTTTAAACATCAAAACTTCATCTCTAGTGATTCAGAAGGCACTGTTTTATCCTACACAACCTTGATAATACCCAGTTTTCTGGTAATGAGTCCATTAAGAAATACAACATAGGAACCTCCAAAGGGAGAATTTCCTCTCCTCTGGACTCAGCTGATAGAACTAGGAGTACCGGAGTTTGAGCTGGAAGAGGTGGTGAGTAATGACCTTTTGGACACATCCTCATGGAATAAATACAGTATGAAAATTTAAGCTCTATCATTGACAACTGCGATATCCCCAAATAAAAGGATCACTGAGGATAAGTGCAAAGTACGTAGTAAAATATTGAGAGAGTCCAAAATGATAGGGACCTTGGCTCTGAAACTATAATCACATAGGACTTACCAAGCATTCTCACTAGGCACTGTTCTGTTGATGCATGGCATTGGAACTAACTGTTAACCATTTCCCATTCAATCTAAGAGGGATTATTTTCTCATGAAAACCTATCTCTTAATTTCATTAAGAGAACGCAGTACAATACAATGTACCAAAATTTGTTTGTATAAACTCTACCAGATTAATAAACTAAACAGTATTTATGCTTCTGAATTTCAAGGATCTACACCTTGTCACATACTACCCACCCAACTCTCCAGCATTTCTTTGGATGATATGACATGAATAAGTAGGTCAAAAATGCACTTGGGAAAAAAAAATTTCTTTATTTCTATTTATTCATTTACACAAAGACAGTATCAACAATAGGTAATAGGAACATACTTTTAAGTTTTAAAATTAATTTTCTATTTTGAAAGGTTCAGGACTTTGTCTCTTTTTTCTATCTTACTCCCTTAAATACTTCAGTCCAACAAAAAAGCAGAAAAATAAAAAGTTTATTCTCTTACTTTTCTTAAGGTCAGATTGGGATAATTAGAATCGGCTCTTTTGAATTTAGCTATCATTTAGAGTAACCTGGAAATTTATTCACAGAATGAGACATGTAAGAATGTTAAAGCACAACCAAAAAAACAAAACAAAACAATTTTTTAAAAGACAAATTTCAGGGCACTTTCAAATTCTAAGGCATAAGAAAGCCCTCTTAGGGATCCTTAAGTTAAAAGATTCTTCCCTTTGATACAGAGTGAAAATTATTAGGAATTATAAAGCACCCATGGGGACTGATAATAGGGCCCATGGCAGCTGCCTTAAGTTAGGGATAAATGGAATCTCCATGTTTTAGTGAAGGGACCAACAAAAGAAAGTCCAGGAAGCCACCTTAAACTCATTTCCATGGCAGGTCAAATGATGCGGATACATGTTTCCTTTAGAAAGATTTTATCCCACTGCCACCTTTCTAAAGCTTAGCCCTCAAACTGTTCTTGTTGCTACTTCTCTTCTTTACACCACCTGTTCTAGGAGCAAAACTCCTGGAAGAATGGTGCTACAGACTGGAAAATCAAGACTGTGGGGACACGAAAGGGGCTCTAGGGGCCAAAATACACAGCATCTAACAAGGAGACTAGCTAATCTAGAAATGGACTGTTAACTCTGACTCTAGTATATTCTCGAGATATGCTTACAACTTTAGTGGTACTTAAACATCAAAATTACTTGGACTCTTCTAAGCATATTTTACTTTTAAAAAAGGAAATATACTAGGCTAACAAGCAAAAATAAAAATGTATTTGCTCTTCAACAAATAATATTTTAATGTTTTTATAAAAACAATTCCTTTCAGATACTCTGATTAACCTTTAAGTGACATAAAAAAAAGTTTCAGCATTCTTTAACATCAGTATTTTGCACAATTTAAAATACAGCTATTGAGTGTAGCATTTCAATGGGGAAAAAAAAGAAAAGAAAAAAGGAGAATGGTAACTCACTGAGAAGTTTATATACCTAGTAAAGTTTAGTTTGTCTTGGATTCTTTAAAAAAATCTGGCCCAGAATTTTAGTTATCCTAATTACCATCCCAATCAAATAGGGTATCTATGTGTGGATTCTAGATACAGGTAAAATATTTTGAACTAATAAACACAAGACCCACTGATTGGACTGTTTGTTTAGAATCTTTTTTACTGGGTTTGGACAAAGAAGACTTCAATAAAGCTAACTATATATTGAGTTCCACTGATTAAAAATGCAGTTTTAAACACTCTGCTTTTGTGGTAAATTTTGAGAGAAATCATAAGCGTAACGAACAATATTGTAAACGTACTGTTTGCAGGTAGTTGTTGGAGAAGTGAAATGCTTGTATTCAAACTATCAAAATTCTGACCTTTCAGAATAGGTTTTATAAAACAATTTCCTGAAAATCAGCAACTGCTTTAAACTCTTAAAATATCAATTTCAATAAAAAATATCCTTACAGATAAATCTTAAAAGTTATTCCTCTCAGTCTCAATTATTTTTTACTTCAACTATATATTGAACACAGAACCAGTTTCTAAACATCTAATGAAGAACAATCTGAATGTCAAATAAAGCTAGGCAATCTAACACAACTTGTATAAGAAAGTCTCAGTGTGATTTATCAAAATTCAGAATTAAATTTCTAGAATAGTGAAACACTTTCAGTCTCTTCTTAATATTCAAAATCAGCAACTTCCCATGAGACTAGAAAGTTAGCAGAAGGGATCAAACAGATTTAAGCACTGCCCGACTTCTTCTAAAGTGATGTACTCTTTTATCCTAGAAAAGACAGAAGTAAGTCCTTTTTATTACTTCACTGAAAACTTTCGTATTATCGCTATGACCTAAGATAGTTGCAAAATAGTTAAGCATTCATTTTGGGTTTAAAAACTGTTAAGAGAAAAGTAGTCCTTTTGGGGAAGCATTCCTGAACAAATGTAACAAGTGTAACAAATGTACCAGTGAGTAGTTTTATTCACTAATTTAAAAAGAAATCTCAGGAAACAGAAACAGAAGACTTGGAGTCAATACCATTTTACAAAGATTATTAATTAATGATTTGGCAGTGATGCCCCAAAGACAGCTGGCATAAAGCATATTTAATTTTTAGAAGTACTGTTTTTACTAAAAGAAGTGCATCTGGTGGAAATCACAGCTTGAGAATACTACAATTCAAACTAAAATTTTATACTTTTAGGTTAAAAGCTAAAAGTTTTGGCATATTTAAAGGTATATCCTTAAACTGTGATGAAGATATATCACTCTTTAGGAAATGAAGAGACAAAGAAAAATACATGCAAAATTTTCCTTTCACTTTATGTTGCCTGCAGATGTGCAGACAGAAGGAAGTGAGGCTGGGGTGCTTGGTTGGCTCAGTCAGTTAAGCATTGGACTTTGGCTCAGGTCATGATCTCACATTTTGTGAATTCAAGCCCCACTTCAGGTGAGACCCATTTCTCTCTCTGCCTCTCACTCACTTGGTGCCCTCTCTTGGCAGGGGGGTGGGGAGGGTGGAGGTGGGGTGGAGTAAAGCCTTACAAAAAGGAATGGAGCTATTTTCTTTTCTGTAAGAGCTTAACTGTGTGCCCTTTTCCTAGAGATTAAAAATCAGTTGGCATATAAAGAAGAGTAACTTCTGGAAATTATGTAACCTTTAATATATACTCTTTTATATAACAGGCTAATATCCTGTTTAGTTTTAAGCCCAGAAAAGTGGTCATAAATTCAAGTATCTTCAGAGGTCAGGTAGGACATGAAAGATTATAAAGACAAGATAGAAACAGTATATACCCTGCCTCAATGCATTCAAATTCAACTAAAACAACAATATTTAGCTAATCAAAATAGGTCTAGATACCAGACTTCAGACTACCAACTTCTGACTCCTAGCCCAGAGAACAGAAAACCGGAAAGTTCAAAGTAGGGTTTTTGGTTAACGCCAAGTTTAAAGACTACTTTCTGCCTTGTAAACAAATCATTTATAAGTACTACCTATTTAACTTTCAGAACTTTGGGCAAGGTAGGCTGTTAAACAATCCTAGTTCTTTCCTTTTAAATTATACTATGTAGAATGAAATAATAAGAAAACGAATGTCAACTTTAAATGAACATGTTTACTTCCTGTTGAGAAGATATGTTAAGAACTTAATCCTACTATGGCTCTACTCTTGTGCATTATACAAAGTCCTTAGTATATCCCCATTAAAAAGGTTGGAAGCTTCATCCTACATCCATTCATAGATTAAAAAAAAAAAAAAAAGCTATTCTCCTTTCCCTGTTTTAAGACACAAAGCAATGGTTAAAATTTTCCCTTTGAATGTAAAATGGTGTAGTCGTTTTGGAAAAATTCTCACAATTCCTTGAAAGGTTAAACATAGTTACACAACGTAGCAATTACATTCCCAGGTATATACCCAAGAAAGATAAAAGTCTATGTCCACACAGTAACTTGTCCATGAATGTTCATAGCATTACTCATCACAGCCAGAAAAGTGGAAACAACCCAAATGTCTATCAAGTGATGAATAAACAGAGTGGTATATCCATAAATAAAAAGAAATGAACCACTCATACACACTGTAACATTGATGAACCTTAAAACCATTATGCTACGTGAAAAAAGTCAGTCATAAAAGGCCACATATTGTACTATTCTATTTATATGAAATGTCCAGAACACGAAAATACTTAAAAAAAAAAAAAGTAGGATAGTGGTTCCCTAGGGATAGAGGAGTTTGGGGGGGGGGGATAAAGAATAACTGCAAATGGTGAAAGGGTTCATTTTGGGGCTGGTTAAAATACCCTAAAAATGATTGTGGTCATGATGGCACAACTCTGCAAATACACTAAAAAATGGAATTGTGTGTTTTATAAGGGTTTACTGTATAGTATGTGGATTATATCTCAATAAATCTGTTGTTAAAAAAAAACACAAAAAACCTTCCCTTTTAATAAGCACAATATTCCTCCCTCATTAGAGTGAGTAGTTGGTTCCTTTCCATATTCACAGACTCAGACCTAAGGGATCTTAAAAGACCTTTAGTCCTGTGTCTTCTCATTTTAAACTTGTAAAATCTGGAACCTTAGTTAAGATTATCAAGTAATCTATCTAATGTAACATAACCAGGATTAGAAACCAGAACTTTCTTAAATTCAAACACTCACATTCTCTTCCATGTCATCAACTCTTAATCAACTTCCATTTCTTTCTACTCAGCTCTTTTCACTGCTTCACTTTATCTCTTCTCCCCCCACATTGTTCAGGTATGTAATTTGAACGATCAATTTCTTCTCTTTCAAAAAATATTTTTTAAAGTTTATTTAGTTTGAGAGAGAGAGAGAGAGAGAGAGAGAACACACACATGCGTGCTCATACAACATACAAGCTGGAGATGGACAGAGAGGGAGACAGAATCGTAAGCAAGCCTCACACCACCTGATGTGGGGCTTGAACTCAGGAAATGTGAGATCATGACCTGAGCCAAAATCAAGAGTTGGATGCTCAGCTAAGCCACCCAGATGCCCCACACAGCCATACCTCATTTTACTCCAATCTCATGTGTCATTTTTTGCAAATTAAAGGTTTGTGTCAACCCTGCATTGAAAGAGTCTATTGGCACCATTTTTCCCACAGCAATTTGCTCACTTTGTGTCCCTGTGTTACATTTTGATAATTCTAATACTGCACAATTATTACTATTATATTTGTTATGGTAATCTGTGATCAGTGATTCTGAGCTGCTGAAAGCTTAGATGATGATGAACATTTTTTAGCAATAGAGTATAGATGTATTTTTAAAATGTTTATTTTGAGAGACAGTGTGAGCAGGGGAAGGGCAGAGGGAGAGATGAGAGAGAATCTCAAGCAGGGTCCACAGAGCCCAGAACCCAATGTGGGGCTTGATCTCATGTATTGTGAGGAGGCAGACACTTAACGGACTAAGCACCCAGGCGCCCCAGCAATAAAGCATGTTTTAATTTAGATACATATATCATTTTTTTAGATATAATACTATTGGACACTTAATAGACTATAGTATAGTGTAAAGAAAACTTTTATATGTACTAGAAAACAAAAAACATTAACTTGACTCACTTTATTGCATATTCTCCCTATTGCAGCAGTATGAAACTGAACCCACATGATATCTGAGTTATATTCTGCTTTGTGTACCTAACATTTCCTCTTTTTCCATTTGGTCAAGCCAATATTCTCTTTCGACTCCCTTCTTTCACAAACCTTTTCAATTACAAGCTTCTGCTAAAGATTTCTTCTGTAAGGACAAACTACACTATATCAAGGTTTGAGCAGCGTAATGGCCAGGTAAAATTCACTCAGAGAGGTTTTCTGAGTTACTAACATCAAATGCCAAGAGTTCAATTAAATAAATGCTCTATGCAATCTCAATATATATATTCTACAGAAACAAAGATACTTCATATCTGACAAATATGCTTTTTATCCTATATAATACTATTCCTTTTATACCTTGAAGTAGTCCTCTTGAGTAACAAGAGAGTTTCTCAGTCTGTTCTCTGGATTAAACAGACAAGATACCACAGTCTGTATGCTTCTGTCCACAGATTTCTGAAAAAAAGAAGTTTTTCCAACAATCTAAGGACTATTCCTTTTACTTACTTTAACAGGTTTTTCAAAGAAAGTTGAATACATGTACTTCTAAAGAATTATTATGTAATTCATACTACATATTAAATGTGTTACACATTACATTTTCATGTAATTCATTACATATCACTTAATATGTAACTTTTCTATCAAATTTTAAAAATATTTTAGAATCTTAGTGATAAGGGTACTGGTTATAAAGCTCAATTTAGTAAAACCCTCAAATATTTCCTTAAGGTTCTTTAATTTTCCCTGTTAAGATAAGAAACAGTAAACTTCAGCATTTGAAGAAAATATATCTAGGATAAAACCTGATAATTATAACCATTTTAATATTTTTTCAAATTCTAATCATGAATCAAATCAAGGAATTTTTTTACTCTGCAGTTCAGTAGTTCTCAATTATTTTTAATTTCCACTAAGAAACACATGGACAAAGTAGCTGATGTGATGGGAATGTGCACACAAACTCCAATGGGAATCCTTCAATGTTATTATGCACATTCCCATCACATCAACTACTTCCACATTCCGACCCATTCAACAAAAACAGGACAATTCAAGAGTGAGAGCATTGTTATATGAATTTGTTCCAACGATAAAAAAAGAAGAAATTGTACCTATTTCGGTATTTCGATTATTACTAGTGACTCTACCACTCTTGAGAGCTGCTGCCATATATAATGTTATGAAGAGAATGCCATAAATATTTGTATATTATTATTCAGCTAAGTGAATGTTTAAACTGGTTAAAAAAAAAGAGGTAAAATTCATATTAATCTCTTTTGAAGAGAGGATTCTTGAGGAAGCGATCTACTACATTCCACCAAAGTACGTTTGTACGCATTAAAGTATGTTTTAAAAAACAACGAAAATACAAGAGAGAAAAGGACTACTGAATCAGAAACTATATGTAAACACTGAAAGTTTGGGGTGCCTCAAGTTTCATGAACTTTCACATAAAATGCCAAATTATTAGTCAATTACTTAAGCTGTTATTTTTGGCTTCCATATTTAAATTTGAAAAAAGATACTTGCATCTCCAAGGGCCATTATAAAAACTTCAAAAAATAATTATGAGAATATAAACAAAATATAAAATTAGATGTTTGCCTTTTGTGGGCCATTTCCAGAGGATGGAGTAGCTTCATGAACTGAACATTCACTTTGCAAAACTTCAGCTCCTGGATCAACTTCATTACAGTGGTAGTTAACAGCGGTATAAGTCTACATTATAAAAGTATAATTAAAAAGATGTACATTAGATACATTTCTGAACAATCTATTCTTCAAAATTAGCGGATATTGAGCATTTAAATGTGGGTTGTGTTGAAGCTGAATTAATGTTATTTCAGAAACTTTATTTTGAACTGAATAACTGAATTGCAATAAGGCAGTATTTTATTTTGAAAAGTCTTCTAAACTTCAACATAATCAGATTAGAAGAGCTCTAAGAAAAAGAAGCTCCAAGGATGCCTGAGTGGCTCAGCTGGTAAAGTGTCGACTTTGGCTCAGGTCATGATCTCGTGGTCTGTGGGTTCAAGCCCCACGACAGGCTCTGTGCTAACAGCTCAGAGCCTAGAGCCTGCTTTGGATTCTGTGTCTCCCTCTCTCTACCCCTCCCCTTCTCATGCTCTTTCAAAAATAAACAAACATGTTAAAAAATTAAAAAAAAAAAACCAAAAAACAAAAACCTCCAACATCTAGTTACAGAATGAGAATTTCCCAGTGCCTGAGAATTTGAATTAATGTCATATCATTCAAAGGTCCAATCTTGATGAAGGATACAAAGTAACAAATACTAAAGTGTTTTAAAGCTAACACCCTCTTTTGTGTTCTTATATATAACATCTAACAGTATTAACAGCAAAACATTTGCTTCTCTTCAGCAGATTTTTTTTATGGAGAGAAAACTAGATAGATTCAATACAAATTCTAAATTCACTGAATTAGAATTAACAGGTATTAATACTACCTTCCTTAGATTATATATAATTTAGTACCTATTGTATGCAGAGCAGCCATTGCCTGAAAGCACACAAAAACCACATGAGAAATGAAAAGTGGTTTCTCCCATGGAAGAATATACTTGGGCTGACATTAATAAAACATAGCACATAATGTGAAAGGGAATTTAAAAATATTTTTAGGCATATACAAAATAACAGAAAGTCAAGAAAAATATAATAGTTAAAAGTTAAAACAAGAAAATATTTTAAATAAAGAAAAGGGAGTATACGTTTTAAATAAAGAAAAGAGAGTAATTCTCCTTACCGGGGGTATAACATAACTCCTTTGTTCCCCAGCAGGCCACTGTGGTGGCATCTTAAAAAAACAAACAAAACAAAAGGAAGTAACAATTAGTTAACCATTCTTACACATTTTCACAAAGATAGACAATGTTGAGGTATTTGTCATGCTGGTTCCTTGAACTTGCAGTAAAAGAAACAGAATGGAAGAATGAAATACTTTAGGTTTCTAATACCTGAGGGAATTACTGTTACTTTATACATAAACCCTAATTTTTCTCAATTTTCTGGTGTTAGCTTTCAGAAAAACTCAAAGATAGTAGTTCTCTGGATTTATTCCCATAGCTAATGGTCATGGGCTATAGATATGGTCATATCTATGGTCAGAAATTCAGAGAACTACTACTTTGTAGTAGTCAGCTAAAATAAACACTACTAAATATAATTGGAATTCAATGCTCTAAAACCTGAGTAATTTTATTTCATCTATCCCCCTAAAAAAGCTTATAAAAGTTAGTTTGGATGGTTCAGCTATTTGCTAGCAAAAATGGAAGAAAACATGCTGAAATACAGAAGAGGACACAAAATCTTATAAAACAGTGTAAGAAATCTTTATGCTAAGTATATTCCCGTCAAATCTTTTTCCCTTATTTTTAAATAATTAAAGGTCCTAATTCTAGACAAATTTGAACTTTCTTATCTTAAGCATGTTCTACTAGTTTAAAGGACAAACTATTGGAGAAATTCATATAAATGCCTGAATAATATTCCAAAGTAAATCATTTTGTTCCCTTTTAAATTACCTGATAATTATATACAGGCAGCTGATATCCAGTGATAACCTGAACTGGTGAACTAGGATAAGGAGGATATGCCTGCAAATAAAGTTTACAGGAAGAATGGATTAACATGGAAAATTCTTGAAAATAATAAAGTAAAACTTCCAATACAACAAAAATATGAATATAAATCATATTTTTCTATATACGAATGCAGAATTCTATTGGAGTGATTGGCTACATTAAGAAAAATTCTCTGTCAAATGTTAGTCTTTTGGGAGAGGAGAAGGGATGAATGAGGGAAGAGACTGATTTTGCCCATTTACGTTTATCTTATTTGTGTATTTATCCCCACTGAGAAGTTCTTCCTTATACTGGTGATAAGGCTCTAATTAAGATAGATTTCCATATTAAAGTTATATCAATACATCTGTTATTTCTTTGTAAAAATATTTTTAAGCAGTTTTGTATTCCTTGACAATATCATGGAGTAATGTGTAGTCCTCCTACACAGTTTATGGCTCTTTCTGTATTTCATTTCTACAAGTTAAGGGCAGTATATAACCCCAAAACTGAAATGAACAGTAGAATGCCTTTCATCTTTCAATAAATATTTATTAAAAGCATCTATGTAATATCATACATGAATACACCCAAGTTAAGTAATAGCTCACAGCAAACGTTAGGAATGAGTAGGGCTCTTCTTCTAACCATGTTTAGAGCAAGAAAAATAACAAAAGGTATACCCTGTGTTTAGGGTAGATGGAAAATGTAAACAAATGAAAGACACTACAGAAACACTTCTCTACAATTTTTCTTTTCTTGAAAATAAAATGTCTTTTAAACTGAAGAAAATAAAATGAAGAAAATCAATGTTATTCATCATCAATAGGAGATAGTAAATATTTCAAATCCCATTTCAAATATTCAAGTATCCAAACAAATTATATGCCAGAAAACTCACAGAATTTACAAATACAGTTAACTCATCAGAAACCTATCCATTCTAGAACCAGAATACATCCAGAAGTCAGTAATCTATAGAAGACATCTGAAAATCACTGAAAATAATGAATAAATAGAACTGCCAAACTTAAAGAAGAATAAATCAGGCAAACACATGAGGAAAGCTGCCTTCAAATATTTTAGGAATTATCCTATGGGGGGAAGGGAAATGAATGAGATATATATATTCTTCATGGCTACAGAGGTCAGTTCTTAAAAACTTACAAACTATATAGAAGCATATTTTAGCTTGGTGTTAGAAACAATACTAAGAACAACAGATTTCTAACAAAAGTAATAGATTTCCTTCTCATCACTCAGAGACAGTATTACCACTTATTATGGAAAATATGCATCTGATTTGAGGGTAAAAAGTGAGACTGGCTTACTTTTAAGGTGCCCCCATCTATAAGATCTGCAATACTATTTAAAAAAAAAGAAAAAGGAATGTTAAATAATTTTTACCTGAACATACTGAGTTATAGGATTCATCATGGTTGGAGGCTGCATGTAAGTTTCAGTGTTTGGATTACTCCAGACACTCTGAAACTGCGGTGGAGGAGGAGGATTAAAAACCAAAGGACGCGGCTGCACATGATAAGCACCTTTTTAAAGAATAATACGAAAACAAAGACTACTTTTAGTTTCCTGAAAAGCTACATATGTTAATAAGAACAATTCTTCTCCTTACTCACATAAATTTTGTTTCCTGATTGCAGGTCCCAGTTTCAGCTTTTTACCATGGAAATTTATCTGTGACTGAAAATAAAACCATAATAAAGCTAAAATCAATTTCAAAGACTTCTAAGACTTTGGTAAATACCCCAAATCTTCTAAAATTTCTACCATCGGAGATCATCACTGGTAAGAACATACCAAATCAAAATTTATCAGCACGAAGCGACCTTACCCTCACTACCCAAGTGTTGAGAGAAGTCTTGGAATTTGATCAAAAACCTTTACACTCTGTCTCTAACCTTTCCTGTGTCTAGCTCATGAAGCTAGATGTCCAGTTACAAATAAACAGGTTCTGACTAGTTATGTAAGATTACTCTAGGTTTGGATTTCAAACAGGAAGTTTATTTCTATATTTCATACAAGGCTATATATTCAGGACTCAACACTAAACACTGCATCCATAAACTGAGATTTTTCCATAAGATTACTTACTTCTACTATCTTCTGCACATCCACATCATTATAAAATGAAACAAATCCATAGCTACAAAGAAAGATAAATGAAGTGTAAAAATCACCACCAGAACAGTATATGGTCTAAAACGTCCAGCATTCTATGAAGTAACTGACTGAAATTATACTGATGAAGGATGAAGAATATACTGAAATAAAGTTTTAGATGTACATGATCAGTCATCTATAAATACTACCTTTTGTCTTCTTCCCCTGATCTAGGGGGAAGAAATGCGTGAAGGTTAACGTAGTGTGGGACATCATTCATTAACAGAAAATTCACATCTATGAACCTGAATTTAACTTACTATCTATTGCAAGATGGTTAAAACTTAAGATACCGTAAGATACATGAAAAAAACAGCTCTGATAGAACGGATTAATCCACTTATGTAAAATAAATGAAGGTAGGAAATATTTACATACAAACGCTATGAAAATGACTACATAGAAGAGTTGGCAGCAAACTTATCTTTTATATGTAAGAAACAAAGCAAAAAATTTATACAAGTGTAGGAACACGCGTTTTGAATTCTTCTATGCTACTCTATATAGAGACTATAGCTCACATATTTTTTATACTTTATACTGAACATTATGTTTTACTCACCCTTTGGACACACCAGTTCGATCCGTGATTATCTTCACTTCTTTTACTGAACCGTATCTAGCAAAGAAACTTCTAATTTCGGTTTCATCCATCTATGGAGAAGAATTTGACTTCAAGAGTAAAAATTCAGCATTCAAAAATTTCAATTATACTATAAAAAAGATTTGAAAATGTGGAGGTATCTCTCCTAAGGATCCCCAAACCACCTGTGGCTCTTTGTCAAAGATACTTTTAGTCTCTATAGGTTAAACATGAACCCAATTCCAAACCTGCATGAAGTACAAAAAAACCTTATGTTTGCATCAGGACCCAAACCCCAGTGTTCACTAAATATTTTCTTAAATAAATGAAATAGGAATACAATACCCTAACATCAATTCCACCAACAAAAACGGTGTTTGGCATGATTTTGCCTTCTGGTAAAACATAGCCTTGGCTGGTTGTAGCTGATGAGGACTGAGTGCTGGCCTCTCTGGAGATGGTAGAGTTTGGAGTCTCAGGATTTGCAGCAGACTGTAATTTGGAAAGCAGATATCATCACTAAACCATGATGTGAAACACAATCTTTGTATTTAAAATACAGAGTATTTTCATATGAATTACTTTCATAGTAAATTGACCAGTAATACAGCTTAGTTCAGGTTTAGGATTTAAGGTAATCAGAGTAGATCAGTATGAAATTTTAACAAAAGAGTACAGTACATTCTTAAGCCCAGTGTTGCTTATCATCATCTCTTACACTAAAGTAGAATACTGACTTTATACTGACTTTGTGAACTGGAAAGTTGAGATTTGTAAAAACAGTTATTAAACTCATTCTATTGTATGCCAGGTAAGCAAATTTTCACTTTACTGAGTACCTTATTAAAAAGCATGGTAAATCTTTAAAAAAAGATAATTTTTAAAAATCTGCATCAAAAACATACATCAAAGCTTTGTTTTCACTTATTTTTTATTTTAAAGAGAGTGCAAGAGACAATGAGCACATGCCCATGGCACAAGCAGAGGACAGGGGTAGAGGGAGGGAGAGAGAACCTTAAGTTGGTTCCATGCTCAGCACAGAACCTGACAAGGGGCTTGATCCCACAACCCTGAGATCATGACCTGAGCCAAGATCAAGAGCCAGACACTCAACCCACTGAGCCACCCAGACACCCCTACCACAAAGCTGTAAACAAATTTCTTTTGCCTCCTCTTTCTAGTCACCAAAATTAACATGCATTTTGTAATGAAATACTCTTTGTGTTAGTATGCATTTACTTTGGAAATGGATCATGAAAAGATTATTTGCTCACATATTGTAATACCTCCTGCTAAAAAAAGGGCTTACAATCCTTTCCCTTAGTGCTAGGGTGTTCAAAGCATCTTTTGAAATAACATTTTTCCTCTTCACTAACACCAAATCAGTCCCCACTGATAATTCTACTTTTCACAGTAGGCTGATAGATATAAATGATACTATCTTTATTTTCAAATTAAGAGACCCACACATGAAACTCATTTTTCTGGATTCTGGTCAGAACTCTATCTTTAGTTTTTCCACATAAGATTAATAAAAATTTTTCTGAAGCAAAATTTACTGATAATATATATGTCGGAAAAGCAGTCTAACATAGTGAAACAAAATTGATTTAGTCAGGAGATCTGGGTTCATGTCCTTTACTAGGTTATAACCCCTTATTTGGTAGCTATTTATATCTGGAAAATTGCTTTGAGAATAAAGTGAGATAACATCTGCAAATTCATTTTGTAAAGTATAATGTGGTACACCAATATAAGTTAGTGTTCTATTACCTGCATTTATTTTCAATAGTTTAAAAAGCTTCTTTCTTGGTTTTACCATTTACTTATTTATTTTGTACATACTTTATTAATTAACAACCAATTTCAATTGGAACTTCAAAGAACCAATTATTGGCACATCCATATATTTGAAATTCATTTATGAAGTACCTATTGAGGGGTGTCTGGGTGGCTCTGTTGGTTAAGTGTCTGACTTTGGCTCAGGTCATGATCTCAAAGTTCATGAGCCTGAGCCCTACTTCAGGCTCTGTGCTGACAGCGTGGAGCCTGGAGCCTGCTTGAATTCTATGTCTCCCTCTCTCTCTGCCCTTCCCCCTCCCCAGAATGAATAAACATTAAAAAATTAAAAAAAAAAAAAGAAGTAGCTATTGATTAAGAGGGAAGTACAAAAGGCTGCAAGAGAAATAAACCCATTACATCTCTGCTTACGGAGAAAAACAGGGACAAAATAAACCAACTGATACATATATTTTTAAAAAGCAAGCACAGTAATTTCTATAGAAATCAGTGACAATAATAAAGTAGGTATAATTCCTATTTTTTTAGATGCTAGAAGTTACTAGTAAATTTAAGATTCTATAAACTTCTATACTGATTAGAGATGAAATCAAAACTCAAATCACCAAACGTGTTTTAGTTTCTATTAGTTTGTACACATACAACTGATTCTTGAACATGGATTTGAACTGTCCAGGTCCACTCATTCACAAATATTTTTCAAAGAAATACAGTACAGTACTGTAAATACGTGGAGGAATGGTGGGTTGGTGTCCCTAACTCCTGCATTGTTCAAGAATCAACTGTACTTGCTATTTCGTGTTTCTATTTGGGTGCTTCCTAATTCTTTCCTCTTAACTATAGTATACTAATATTTCATAATAATGAAATAGAGTAAAAACCTTCTGAAGTTTTCCCATTTTTTTGTTTTCTAATTTTAGTTTTTTTCCTACATGGGACTGACTCTACTACATACTCCACGTATCTTTAACTATTAAAACTTGACTAGATTTCTCTTCACTATAAACAACTTACCAATCTCTTTCAGTTAGTTATTTCATAAGTTCAAAACAAATCCAAAAGTGGCTCTGAAATTCTAACAGACTTTCTTTTCTCCTTCTCAATTTCCCCTTCATTTGTGGATGAACTTTGGATACCTTTCTATTTGACAAGCTAGTATTATCTGCTGTGAATGACCACGGATGAATGTTTTAATTTGAAGGTGTAAGGTCAGGCCAGAAAACTGTACCACATTATAAGGGGTTATGAGAATGTACTGATTCTCAACCAGGGGAGATTTTGTGATGCAGGGGCATTTTTGGTTGTCACAACTGAGGGGTACTCCTTGTATCTGGTAGCAGAGGCCAAGGATACAGTACATATCCTATAATGCAAAAAACAGCTTCCTACAACAAAAAACTATCTGTTCTAAAATGTGAACAGGGTCGCAGTTGAGAAACCCATGATAGCATCCCCAGAACTGAAGATGAAATTTCTAATTCTCATATTCTATTTAACAAAAGTAAAATGGATACTTGAGACATTAGGCAACAATTTGGGAAAAAAGGCCATTGTATATTATAGGAAATTTGGTTTGGGATTGAGTTATTCAAATTCACGGTCTCGTTAATTGAGATATTAAACATTATATTCAGCAAATCATTTTCTTTACATCTTAAATTAAGACACTACCATGTCTTAATCTTTAACCAGCAGGTGGTGCTCAAAGCTAACAAAGTAGTCCATTTTAATAAGACATCAGCAGGGATTTTTTTTAAACTTCTGTGTGTGTACTTGTATACAATTATAATTTATATACACAACATCCAAAACCAATAAACAACCTTTAATACTTTTAAACTACTGCTAAAAATACTCCACAAATAAATGCTTAGGCTAAAGCAAAAAGTTTGGTATTATTAAAGTATTAATATTAACCATCAATAGCATACAGAAATAAATTTCATATAAATTATAGGGAGTAATTATTTTTCTTAATTATATCTTCAGGTGAGTTGGCGGGTTTTGAGAAAAGTAATGCTAGGATATTAAGTAGCAGGAAACTTGGAGGCCTTCATATACAGAATTCTCATCACTGGTATTTACAGTAATACATTCCCTGGTGTACTTGGATAACGAAATGACAAAAATACCTAAAAGCTGAAAAAAAACCTTATCATTACTAAAGCTCCTGGG
This sequence comes from Lynx rufus, assembly GCF_022079265.1. Lineage (NCBI taxonomy): Eukaryota > Metazoa > Chordata > Mammalia > Carnivora > Felidae > Lynx > Lynx rufus. The sequence continues at coordinate 25,043,664 of NW_025814867.1, read as the reverse complement.
ATATCAGCTCTTTAACATTATTTCATTCAACTTTTATAGCTACATGCAAGGCAACTGCAATCTGTAATTGACCACAAAAACAATCTATAATTTGTAGTCACTAGAGTTATATCCACAGAAGACGACACTAATAAAAAAAAAAAAGCATAATAGGAAATAGGAAATGAAAATCAGAATAAAACCTTGTAAGTAAATCCAAGACTGGACTCTTAGAAACAATCCAAATAATAGACAAACAATCCTGAGAAAACCAAGAAAAAGGCAAGAAAGGAAAAATTTACATTTGTGTTGAAAAAAGGTGGTATGACCACAGATTATAACAGAATCTTGATGAAATGGCCAACTTTCTAGAAAAATGTCAATCTTGAAAACAATCTTAAGAAAAAATACTTGATTCCTAGCTAGTTTCACTGTGAGTTTTTTTCAAATTGTGAAGAAACAGATAATTTGTGTGTGTGTGTAGGTGTGTGTGTAGAGGGCACCAAGACAGAAACAACTGTACACAGAAGACAATGTGTATGAGAAAGATTCAGATACTTTAACTGAAAAACATTCCAGAGAAAAGAGAAGAAAAAAAGGGTATTTCTCAATTCATTTTACAAAACTAACACCCAAATAACAAAACCTAATCAAAATGGTCCACCTCTGCCCCAACACAAAGATGCAAAATTCCAGCAGTATATAAAAAACATACAATTAAGAACAATTTATATTGAAAACTCCAAGATGGTTCATTCTTAGGAAATCTGTTACTGTCATTCACCAAAGGAAAGCATTTTATAAAATACATCCATCATTGAATTTTTAAAAACCCAAGTAAAACAGAAATCTTACTCTCTGTTGATGTAGCTCTAAGCTAACATCAGGCTTAAAAAGAAACAGCAATTTCCACTGAAATTAGAAAATAAAGGCAACTCCTTACCACTATAAATGACAAAGAATATTAATGGAGTTCTTATAAATCCTTAAAAAAGATAAACATCCAAATAGATGGATGAAGAATTTATAAAAAATAAATTTTGAAAGCTAATGACAAACTTCAACTTCATTAATGAGTAAAAAAAAAAAAAGCACATCAGAATGTATTTTCCACCTATTATTGGCAACTTTAAAAAGTGTTAACACCTCTCACTGGAAAGAGTGTGGAGATCATTCTGCACACAGAACACGTACTGGTACATGCTCCATCAAGAATAACTCAGAAAGATGTACTGTAATTTAAAATTGTTATAAAATGGGCATAACCCTTTCACTCAGTTGTTTCCATTCCTGGCAATTAATTTCAAGGAATTAATAAAATAAGTATTCCAAACCATTCACACAAAGATATTTACTATAGTACTGTTTTAATACAGGAAAATTATTCATTATAATTCATTATTCATTATTATTCATTATTTAAATTTGGTAAAACAAGTAATGGTATAATCTTACATCTTAACATTACATACTTGAAATCATTAAAAAAAATTTTTTTACATTTATTTTTGATAGAGAGAGACAGAGCGTGAGTGGGGGAGGGGCAGAGAGAGAGGGAGAGACACAGAATCCGAGGCAGGCTCCAGGCTCTGAGTTTCAGCAGAGAGCCTGAAGCGGGGCTCGAACTCACAAACCACGAGATCATGACCTGAGCCGAAGTCGGGCGCTTAACCGACAGAGCCACCCAGGCACCCCACTTGAAATCACTTTAAATATATCTTTGAAAAATAATATCCATTATATTAAGTGAAGGGTGCAAGATATAAAAAAGTATTATGTAGCATGGTACAACTTTTATAAAATAAAACTTAACCTATCTACGTGCAATACATGCATAAAACAATCTGGAAGGGCATACATATAGCAAAACTTTGTTAAAGGGTTTGGGACAGACCGGTTTTCTTACACTGATTACTTTCAAATGAGTTAATATGCTACTGTTATAATCAGGGGGAAAAACGCTATTAGCATTCCCCTTTTTCTCTAAAAATGGAGAGGAAAAAAATACTGTACTTTTTTAAGAGCAACTCAGTGATTAGATAACGACATAACAAATAATAATACGTATAATTGCAGATTTTTATATACAGGATAATACATATAATTGCAGATTTTTATTTTAACCTTTATAGGTAGTAATATAAACTGTCTATAAATGTCCTCCGTTTACTTCTAAAAATGGAGAATACGAAAGATTACACTGCAAATCCACAGCGTCTAGAACACGTCTGTGACTTAAGGGTATGGGTCCAAAGTTTCAGAGTTGCACCTCGTGGGGGGGTCACCGCCAAGCATTTACCAAAACTCACCGAAACGTCCCCCGCCAACAGCAAGTATTACTACTGTGCGGACGTTTGGTTTAAACTCCTGCCGCATCTCGAGAGAGAAAGCGTTTCCCGAGCACAGAACTCGGGCCTCTCGGGTCTGCGGTCCCGCAGCAGCACAGGCAAGCCCGGCCTCGTGCGGCAAGGATGGCGTCGGGTGAGTTTTCCGCCTGAGGCCGCCGCACGAGGGAGCCCCCGGTGCCAGACCAGGCACGAGGTGCCGCCACCGAAGCTCTCGTTTGTCCCCGCCGGCCGCCCGGTTTCCCCCGACGTGAGCACCCCGCGCCCCGCCCCCCCTCAAGAGCCCGCCGCCACCACGTGCGAAGGCCGGAAAGAAACCACTTGCCGAGGAAAACGCCGGCCCTCAAAGTCGACAGCCCAGTTCCCGGAGAGCCGGCGCCAGCTGGCTTCCGGGGACGGCAGCCCGACGCCATCTCGCACCAGACGCGCGGCCTCCTCTCCTCAGGGTAAGCGCGGGAAGGGAGGCCCGCCGGGCGGGGTGGGGGTGGGGCGGCCGCGCGGTATTCACCCCCCCCCCCAAGTCCCCGCGGTCCACACCGCAGGCCGCCCTCACAGCCTAGCGGGCGCCTGCGGGAGGCAGGCGGGGCGGCGTGAAGGTCGTGGCCCTGCACGTGGTCGGCCGGAGGGACAGCGAGCCCCGGGGCCATTCCCCTCAGCGACAGCCACGGGGAATTCCTCCCCTCCCCCACGCCTCTAGGCCGCCTCGCCCTCCTCTCTCAGGCCATCTGTGGTGCACCCGGGCCGGCGCCCCAGAACAAGGAAGCGGGGTGGCCCCGATTTCAGCCCCCCTCCTGCGCGGCGCCAGAAAAGCAGAGTTTCCGCCACCCGGGAGATCCCCACCCGGGCGTGCGCCCCTCAGGCCTCCTCCTCCCCAACTCACCATGATGGCGGCAGCTAGCTGTTCCCGCTGAATGGGCTCGAGGAGGAGCGGAGGCTGGGCTTCTGGCACCACTCTTAGGGCTGCCGTTCGCTCTGCTCTTGCCGCTGCCCGGGTTCGACTTGGGCAAAGGGATAAAAGAGGACTAGAGGGAAATCGAAAGCGAGCGGCGAGATCCAGGAGCCCTAACAACCAAGTGGTGATGCTGAGGGGCGCAGGCGAACTGAGGCGTGGCCTGCGGGGCTCCCAGAGGTGGCTCCTGCGCCGGGTACTGGAGCTCGTGGTAGCCGCCTCAGCCAATGGGTGACAGCCCCCCGCCCCCTGCGGGGGGCGCTTGGGGGGGTACCGGCTCCCCCACCGGGGGTATGGAGGGGCTGCGCGTGGGTCGGCACTCCGTAGCCAGGGAGGCGCGGACCTGAGACTTACGGGCTGACAGACCCCCTTTCCCCTGGACCCACACGTCACCCCGAAAATGCCTTTGAAGCACACTTGAAATAAGCGTGCATCCTTAAATGTATATGAAAATTAAAAAAAAAATTTTAATGCATCTACGCTCTAGTTTCAAAATGGCGCCCGAACGGCCCAGGATTAACCCGTTCCGGGTTATCCCTGTTGTCGCCCCCCCAAATCGATTAAATGACTACAGAAATAGAAAATAGAACCAAGTCTGTAGAGTACGGGGAAGGAGACGCCCGAAAGTCCAGAAACATGGGCGCTTTTCTGTCAAGTTTGAGGTAGATGGGGTTGGTTTGGACAGATAGGGCGGGCCAGGTTGGTTGGCGTTCAGGGCGTTTATTATTTCAAGAAACGTGTTGATGGTATCGACTGGCGATAGCACGGTACCGCAGATACAGGATAGAACGAAACAGGCAAACATTTCTTCCTTCAGGGAGTTTAAATTGTAAGGGGGCGGGTGTATTTTGTAGGCCTTACAGGAAGAAACTAGGCCTGCTTAGAGAATTCTAGAACATTCTCAAGGTCTGAGAAACCAGGCCTAGAGCAAGGGTGAGCCGTAGGGCAGTTGGTGGAGCAAATCACACCCCTTTGGAAACTACTCTATCATTCTCTATGCATAGGGGATAACCGGCTATGACTTTTATCCTCAAACTTCACTCTTGTACTGATGAAAAGCATTAAAATGTTACTTTGTGAGCTGGAATAGTGGTGGACTTCTGTAACCTGAAAACCTTCACTACCAACACCTAGCATTACTGGATAAAATAATAACTAACCTTATTTTTAATATTCAGCTGAACTCATAAGGAATGAAGGGAAATCTCAAGATATCAGAAATTTACCTGAAAACCAAAGCAGTGACTTCTTGAACTAATTCTTCTCTAGTCCTATGAGGGCTGGGGTGTAAGATGACCAGTCAACTAGTTTGCCCTGGACTTTCCTGGTTTTAGTACTGAAAACCTCCCACACTTCATGAAACCAGGTCTGAGGCAAACCGGGATAGTTATATGCTAAGGGCAGGCGGGCGTGCAAGATATTGTTAGTCTCTGACTTGAGGCCTGGAAGTATATAGGCAGGAGGTAAGGGTTTGAAGTAGCTCAAGGTGGAGCTAGAACTGAGTACAAAAAGCTATTGTCCCTGAAAGACATCATCCTCAGGAAATGGGTAGGTTAAGGAAGATATAAACCTCCCCCCCCCCAGTAGATAAGCAGATGAAGAAGTTTGTCCCATTTCTGCGTGAAAAGAAAAAAAATTATTTAACTGTGATGAAATTTTGAAACCCTATGTCTGCATTTCACAGAGAATTTGAAGTTTAGTTTTTAGCACTTGCATGTTATTGGAATCTCAAAACCTAGAAATTGATTCTTCAACCCCATCCTCTTCCCCAGAAAGATCTAGAAAAGGAATCTGGAATGCCTTGCAGAAACAAACGTAAAACCACCCTAGAGGGATGTTTCCAAAAAAGGCTCAACAGGATGGTCATAAGAAAAGGACCCTTGGAGATAACACTCACAATGAAAAATTTTAAAACATTACTTATTCAGAGCAATACACTCTGTGTATATTTTACATAGGTGTATGGTGATTCCACTATTTTAACATGTAAACTTAAAGTAGAAAACTAATACCTTGAGATATTTTAACTCTGTACAACTCCTCCATATTTATAAACAATTATTATTCACTACTTTAGTTCTGTCTTGTTTTCCTTCTATAAATTAGACATATTTTTTAGGCCCACTGACATCTGTAAAAACATTTTGCTTACCATTTCCTTGCATATCTCAGCTCTTCTTTCTGGATACTTTTCCTTGTGCCTAAGGTAAATTCTGTGGAATTTCCTTTAATGAGAGTGTGATGTGATAAGTGCTCAGATTTTTCCCCACCTGACATACTTTTATTTTGCTCTTGATCACTAAAGATCATTCTACTGGATATATAATTCTAAGTTTATAGTGGTCTTTTTTCCCCTCAGAATATTGAACATGCTATTCTATTATCTTCTTGTTTCTGTTGCTACTGAGAAATCTGCTATTAATCTAATCCTGGTTAAGATCTATTTTTCTTTAGTGTCAATGATGTGACTGGGGCAGTTTTAAAAATTTCTTCTGCTTAGGAGTTTTTTGGCTCTATGGATTTGTGGATTAGCTCTCAGCACTTCTAAAAAATTTCACACGTTTTCTTTCAAAAAATTAACTGGTTAGGGGTGCCTGGGTGGCTCGGTCAGTTGAGCATCCAACTCTTGATTTCAGCTTAAGTAATGATCCCAGGGTCATGGGATTGAGCCCCAAGTCAGGCTCTGCACTGAGTGTGGAGCCTGCTTTAGATTCTCTCTCTCTCTCTCTCTCTCTCTCTCTCTCTCTCTCTCTCTGTCTCTCTCTCCCTCCTCCCTCCCTCTGCCCCTCTGCCCCTCTTCCCTGCTCATGCATGCTCTTTCTCTCAAAAAAATTAACTGGTTAAAGAATTTAACCTATATTCTTTTTTTAAATTATTTTTTAATGTTTATTTTTGAGAGAGAGAGAGACAGACCATGAGTGGGGAGGGGGCAGAGAAAGAGGGAGACACACAATCTGAAGCAGGCTCTAGGCTCCAGGCTATCAGCACAGAGCCTGATGAGGGGGCTCCACCTCACAAACCGTGAGATCATGACCTGAGCCAATGTCGGATGCTTAACCAACTGAGCCACCCAGGCGCCCCTGGAATTTAATCTATTTTTAATTCTTATAGTTATTTTTGTCTAGGTTATGATTTTTTTCAAATGTTGGTGGTATTTACCTGAAACTTTATGAAATCTTCACTTAATAGAAAAAGAATTGCCATTTAAAATCAGTAGCTGTTATTTTATTTTTTTAGAGAGAGAGAAAGAAAGAAAGAATGAGTGGGAGAGGGGCAGAGAGAGAGAGGGAGAGAGAATCCCAGGCAGCCTCCACACAGTCAGCTCAGAGCCCTACAGAGGGATCTATCTCAGGAACTGTGAGATCAGGACCTGAGCAGACACCAACAATCAGATGCTTAACTCACTGAGCCACCTAGGCGCCCCTCAGTGGCCATTATTGAAATCAGTAGCCATTTCAATGTGTTAAGAATGGTAGCACAATTTATATATTGTTTCCTTATCCTCCAAAGACTGAGAGGGAAGGGAGAAGAAAAATGTCTGATATTTTTTTAACTCTTCTGCCAGTTCTTTTGTGTTCCTAAAGCCTGGGATTTTGATTAGAAAGCTTATAATTAGTATAAGCAATCTCAAACTTCATTCATTTACAAACCATTTTTATGATTTTTTGTTGTGTCTGCTCTGAATCTCTATATTATTATTTACCTAATTAAAAAAGAAAGACTCATTGTCCTAAGCAGTATTTATGAAATCACATTTATTGTGTTAGTTACTTTTTTTTAGTTATGCCCATTAAAATTTAAAACAGTGTTTGTCCATGGATCACTTCAAATCATACTTTCCCAGGGCAACAGGTTACATACTTTTGGATTAGGAGAACTCTTTTAAGCTTTGGATATGCAAAATTAGGTCCAAGGAACTAAGGGGTAGAGTGTCAAATTGTTCTGCATAATGAGTGAATGTAATTGAATTTGAAAAGGAAACCAAGCAAGGCTAAAAGTGGAAATCTGGGAATTTGGAGAAAAGAGATAAGCTTCAAAAGCAACAAAAAGTTGATGCCTAAAGTGAAAGATGCAATCTGAGTCATTCTAATCATCTGAAGGCTTTTAAAAGTTTATAGTCCCAGGCTTTACCCCACACCAATTAAATCAGCTGAGGGTGAGACCCAGACATCAATATTTTTTTTAAAAAGTGTTTCTCAAGTTACTCCAATATGCAACTAAATTTGAAAATCTTTGCTATAGAACTTTGCCACTCAAAGTGTGGTCCTCAGACCAGTGGCTTTGTATCACTTGGGTGCTGTGGAATCTCAGGCCTCACCTTAGATTTACTCAATCAGAACCTGCATTTCAATAAGGTCTCCAGATGACTCACAAGCACATGAAAGTTCAGGAAGCACTGACATAGAGAACATCTGCAGTAAACAACTCGCATCTGTGGACTTGAGAATCCTTCACATTTTGGAGGAGAGACTGCTTTCCCAGCCTCTCTTGCAGCTAGACCTGGGCATGTGACAACATCAATGAAATACACATGTCCTCCGTTTTGAATAGGGGACTGATGATGCCACAAAGCAGTGAGTACCGAGAATACATTTGGAGAAGGGTGGCAACAGCAGCAGCTGTGGCATCAGTTAGAACTGCACTGTCTAGTCTTGTCAGTTGTGCAAACTGCTCTGTAATTCACTGCCTGGCAGTGGCAGCTGAGGCTTCTTTACTAGACCAGTTCTGCCACGGGATTTTGTGTGTCATTTCTTAAGGCACAAACTTCCAACCTGGTTCTTCAGTCCTTTTTGAGATTCCTTTCATGCTTAAATCAGCCAAAACTTCTGTGGCTATTACTTGTAACAAAGAATATTGACTGAAATAGGTGATGAATGAAGTCAGCCAAAGCACTTTAAAAAAACATTTTTTTTAATGTTTATTTATTTTTGAGAGAGAGAGAGAGAGAGGTAGAGAGAAAAAGACCGAGACACAGAATCTGAAGCAGGCTCCAGGCTCTGAGCTCTTAGCACAGAGCCTAATGTGGGGCTGGAGCTCACAGATGGCGAGATCCTGACCTGAGCCAAAGTCAGATGCTTAACTGACTGAGCCACCCAGGCGCCCCAGCGCTTTTAAGAAAAGGGTTAACAGCTAAAAGATTTATGCCTCTTTGCTCTGTGACTCAGTAACATAATGCCCTGCTATTGTTTGTAATCTTGAGTAAGGTTCTACTACATACACAAAAGCTTTGTGCCAGTGGTGTTTTGTGAGGGATATCAAGGAACTGGTCTGTTTTCCCCTTCTATAGCAACATGGTATAACCAGGAAATGCCTGCTGGGCAGTCGGGCAATCCACAGATGAAGTAATTTAGCAGAACAGAAGCTAGGGGCCAGAAGTGACCTGGAAAAGCATAAATCATACTCTCAGAATTCTCAGATAGGAAGAGATGTGTGCTGTTCCCACTGCATGTAGGCTGAGTTTGAGCCAATTCCATTTAAATGGGGTGCCTCAGCTTCTATTGGGTCTGCGTTCACATGGCCTAGCGTAGCAGCATACATCTCCAGTTCACTTGTGCATACTTGCAGAGCTATCTGTCCACTGAACAATGTTGCTTAAGCCCTGCTTGTTCGCCTTTAACCCTAGTGCCTGCATAATAGTTTATTCATTCCACACTTAATTTCTGAGGCAGGTTGCCTGAATTTTGGGGTTGGTCTGAATCAAGCTGCCCTAATCTTCACAATGGCTTCATAAGACCTGCTTCAATATATGACTGTGAAAGTGATTAACTTGTTAAAAGTAACGATAATAATAATTTCTGAAACTGATGTAGTGTTTTCTATGCACCAGGTACCATTCTAGCCATTTTATTTTTATTAGTTCATCTAATGTTTATGACAATAATAGGTACCGTTATTATTCTAATTTTATAGAGAATGAAGCAAAGGGACAAAGAAGTCCAATAATTTGCCCAGGATCACAAAGGTGGTAAATATCAGAGTGATGGTTTCAACCCAGTTAGGCTTCTGAATGTGATTTCTTAACCATTATGCTATATTAGCAAACCACATGGTAGAAGAAAGCTAATACAGTGAGACAAAGTTGTATATTACAACCCTGGTTTCCATGAGAGTGGCTAAATAAAGAAGGAGGCTGTGGGTCTTTTCCCATTAAAAATATTTTTTTGTTATTTCTGATATATCTACATTAATAAGTAGGATCAGGATCAGAACTTCAGATGTTTCATCAAAATGAAGCAAAACCTCCAAATCAACACCCACACCAACCTATACCAATGAATCGCTCCAACACAGTCGGCCCTTGGCTATCCACTTCACAGAAAAGAAATTTTCCTCTGAATTTTGCCTGTAAGAGAATCTCTTAGTCCTTTTCTCAAGTGTTGAAATTAAATCTAAAGTGTCTGACAACCTCATCTCCAGCCCTGGCCTGTACCACTGGCTTCCAACTCACACATAAATTCCTCCCCATCACTTTGAAACTGATTTTCTGAGTCCAGAGGCATCACTGAGCAGGCTTTCATAAATCAGAGAAGCAGAAGCTGCTTGACACTTGGAGGAGCAGGGAAAGAAAGCTGGTAAAACTTACCCATCTTCCTTTACTCTCCTCTAGTCACTCTCACCTCCATTTCCATAGTTTTATTCTTTCTGTGTTTAGATTTTTTTTCTTTTGCTCACCCATTTTTGAGAATACACAAATCTGTTTCTCTTTCTTATAAATAAATAAATAAATAAATAAATAAATAAATAAATAAATGCACTAAAGGTAAGGTTTAAGTTCCCTTTGAACCACCAACTCTGCATCCCAGATCCCTTTCCAGAGGTAACCACTGCTAGTAGTTTGATATGAATCCTCTCAATTCCCTTTTGTATGCTTATGTAGAATATTTGATGTTTGTACTTACTGAAGGTACTTGTACTAGTAGAAAATATGTAGTTCTTTCAGTAGACTTGTAGAAAGTATACAGTTAGGTTATATATTTATACTCAATATGTAAGTATATTTACAATATATAATAGTTTGTGTGTTTTTAACACAAATAGTGTCATGTTGTATGCATCTTATAACTTGATTTTTTTCCTTTAATAACAGACTTCTAATATCTGTATAGAGGCACCTAATTCCTTTTAACTCTGGCATAATTTTGCATAATGTGGATATATCATAGTTATATAGCCATTTCCTGGTCAGTGGACATTTAGGTTATTTTCACTTTTTCATTGTTATGAATAATATGCAAAAAAACCTGTCTAATTGGAGCCACATGAGTATTTTTCTGCAGTGAATACCAAGAAGTATGACTGCTGGGTTATGGGATATGCACATTTCGAATTTTAATAGATAGCATGAAACTGCCCTTTGAAGTGCTGTACCAATATATACCAATTTACAGCTGTGAGTAAGAGTCCCATTTGCCTATTCACCTGCCAATATTGATATTATCACACTTTAATTGCCACCCTGATGGGCAAGAAATGACATCTGTTTTCATTTTACTTTGCATTTCCCAGATTGCTCATGGAGTTGAGCCTCTTTCTATTTGTTGACTGTTCAGGTTTCTCTTCCGTGGATGGCCTGTTTCTAGCCTTGGGCCAATTTTCTTTTGGGATATTTATGTTTTTCTTACTGTTTTGTGGGAGGCTTGCCTCTTTATTTTCCTTGTTGGCCTCTTGGGCAAAGCGTGCAACAGTGTTGGTGCCTCCTTGAAGTTCCAGTCCAGTGTAACGAACCAGAGTTACATCCATTTCCAAGAATGTCTTTCCCCAAACTAAAGAGATGTAAGCCACAAACAAGAGAGAAAAGGAAATCTCTGCTGTAAACACCCAACTATTGACCCTTTCAGTGCCTTTGCACATCCCCTCTTTCCTGGACATCCTCCTAAACAAACCAGATAGAGATTCTACTTAAATCAGTCATTCCCTTATTTTCAAAGAACATTTCTTTAGGATCTCAAGGAATTGCCAAAGAGGAAGAACTGTTAGGGGTGTGATTTCTACTGAGCTTTTCTGTATATTGCGTTTTTGTTAGGCAATGTGACAATTTGAAAGAAATCTGCTCAGAGCAGCAACGTACTGAGGTCCAACAACTTTTGAAGCTCTATTCTTGCCCCTGGTCCCCTTAGTTTACAGTGAGAATGTCTGTAGAGAAAAGAAATAAGGGGCGCCTGGGTGGCTCAGTTGGTTGAGCGTTAACTTTGGCTCAGGTCATGATCTCACAGCTCGTGAGTTCGGGCCCCGCATCGGGCTCTGTGCTGACAGCTCAGAGCCTGGAGCCTGCTTCTGCTTCTGTGTCTCCCTTTCTCTCTGCCCCTAACCCATTCACATTCTGTCTCTGTCTCTCTCAAAAATAAATAAACATTAAAAAAAGAAATAAAAAAGAAATAAGACATTAGTTGAATAAATACAACATTCACAGGGTTAGCATGTAGAACTTAGCAGGTAAGGCTCTGAAAATAATTAACAAATTAATTTTTGATCACCCTATGTAATGCTAAGTGAAATAAGTCAGAGAAAGATATCATATGATTTCACTCATATGTGGAATTTGAGAAACTCAACAGATGAACATAGGGGAAAGGAAGGAGAAATAAGATAAAAACAGAAAGGGAGGCAAACCATAAAAGACTCTTAAATACAGAGAAAAACAGCGTTTCTGGGAGGGAGGGGGTGGATCTAATAGGTGATGGGCATTAAGGAAGGCCCTTTTCAGAATGAGCACTGGGTGTCATATGTAAGAGATGAATCACTGGGTTCTACTTCTAAAGCCAAGACCACACCATAGTTAACTAACTTGAAAATAAGTTAATAAAAAAAAAATAATAAAATCTGTGATCACCCTAAAAAGGAGAAGCTGTTTCCTTTTCCCCACCAAGAATTTTTCCTGTGTCCTATGTGGAATTGACTGAAAAAAAAAAATTAAAAAAAAAAAAAAAAAAGAATATGGAAGGAAGAAAGGGATTCTCTTCTTCTTTTTTTTTTTTTTTTTCAACGTTTATTTATTTTTGGGACAGAGAGAGACAGAGCATGAACGGGCGAGGGGCAGAGAGAGAGGGAGACACAGAATTGGAAACAGGCTCCAGGCTCCGAGCCATCAGCCCAGAGCCTGACGCGGGGCTCGAACTCACGGACCGCGAGATCGTGACCTGGCTGAAGTCGGACGCTTAACCGACTGCGCCACCCAGGCGCCCCAAAAGGGATTCTCTTCTAACATCTCTCTTTTATTTGAGAGGAAAATATTTCCTAATAGACTTCTTTTTAGATCTCACTGGACAGAGATATCATTTGTGATGTATCCACTTCCAGCTCAAAGGGAGTCTGGATTAATGCATATCTGGCAAAAGGGAAATGCATTTATAATAACTAACCTGGACTAGGTATGATTCATCCTCTGGGCTTGGGCACATTACTGCCTGAAAGTGCAAGTGGGTTCTATTATCAAAGAAGAGGGGATGGCTGTAATGTAAGTGTCAACCATGTCTGCCCTTTGGGCAACGCAAGATGGCACATTGACCTCTTTCTTTTGGCTACAACTGATTGGAAATGAACAGTGAGCTAAACTGAATCAAGGACCAGTAATTCCCGATTCCAGTGCTTTAAATTCTAAGGTATACCTTGTATTTTTCCAGTAAAGTCTCCTTTTAGTGGGTTTCTGTTTCAAGCCACAGGCTCATTTAAATGATCTCAATTAATAATCACTAAAATAAAAACTGTCATAATATTTACTGGCCTGTTTTGTTTTTTAATGGTTTCACACATGTTAGTCTTCTCTTGCACATAACCTATAAATTCCTTAAGGCAGAAATCAACTGTGTACTTTGTTTTCCATAGTTCTTAAACTACCATTAACTATAAGGTATGATGAGCTCCCTTAATACCTGTGGAATGATTGGTTGATTGGTTGCTATTCTTTTTAGTTAATATTTTTAACTGTTCCAGAAGTAGATAAAAAGAGAAATGTATTATCCCTCAGATTAGTAAAATGCAGTTCCAGATTTCTGGTTTGATAAATTTAAGATCTTTTAAAATATAGCAAATTGGTAGAAGAATAAAGAGATGTACTTCAATATAAAAACAGTAGTTGTGTTACCTGTAAGAGGTAACACTGTGACTCTATCTTCATCATTTCAAATTTTCCATGTAGGACATGAATTACTTTCAGAATCTAAAAAGAAATAAGTTCATTTCAAATGAGGCAATAAGGGAAAAAATATATTTGGCCACTTAGTACATGTTTCTTAATTTCCTTCTTTTGTCTAACAGCATAACTTTGGCCTTCATTGTATAATATAAAATTCAGATTTTAATCTCTTTTTAACTTAGGATAATATTAATCTCATAGGAAAGTTTAGCACAATTTTTAATTCACGATACTAAATTATAAATTTTCCTTTAAAGAACTTAAAAACATTCCTATTTCATTTATTTATTTTTCTTTTTTTCCTATTTAATTTAAAACATGACTTTAAAATGAACAAAAGACTGCTTGGCTATGTTTTTAGTCTAAAATCATTTGGGTTTTCTTGCATCTCTGCTCATTGTTTAAAAGGAATGCTACTTTGTTAGCAGATCATTCAGATGTTTAATGGGCATTTGTACAAAGTCTGACAAGTAAAAACAAAATTCCCCCAGAATCCAGTATCACAAAAGCTTTTGTTTCAGGCCACAAATTAGACAAATCTGTTTTTTTCCTAACACTCTGAACATTTTATATCAAACAGCTCCAGTTTAAGTAAATACCCATTTCTTTAAAAAACAAAATTAATATTAGAATTCTTTTTGTTTGTAAAAAGAGCTAGATTCAACACATTCCAGATGTTGCAACTGGACCGCAGATGTATCCAAAATAACAATAAGGGAAATACATTTTTTGTTTTGATGCCAAGCAGAAACAATCGCCACTTAAGAATTCACGTTGAGGCCACAAAAAATTGCACTCTTGTACCCAGCAAATAAACATGATTGTTTTAGCAGAGTGCTTTAGGACATGATGTTGTATAAGTACCACACCTTCCTATCTAGGATTGGCAGCCTACACACAAATTTCTCATCTTTAAAAATCCAGTGCTGTTGATATTAGGGTTATCAGGGTCTAATATTAACCTATGCAACATTGAGATGTGCACAGAAAAGGTAGCTTCCTTAAGTTTAACTCATTTCAACAGGCCTGCGTGGGGTCAAAGGCTGTGGTGGGTAGAGGAGGCTGTGAATAAGGGGGAGACAAACTCCAATCTGGCCTGTCAGTAACACTTAAATATCTTCTGGTGTTAATGGACCCCTTTGGGGTGAATTCATTCGATTTGTATGTCAGGATCAGACTAAAGCTTCTTCCAGTTGGAATAAAAAATGGCAGCTGATAGATGGAGATTTTATAAGGCCTCCTATTGGAGGGGAAGGCCCTCCAATCCATGCCGGTCCCTCCAGAGCGGTGCCTGCAGCGTGGCCAGCCAGGACTCTTTACTCTGGAGGCCGGTGGAGGCTGCTCTGTCTGGGTCCTCAGGCAGGTATGACTCCCCAGTTACCTAGCCCCATGTGAACCCTTCCTGGCCTGTGATTCTGGGCCCAAGATTCACGCAGTGGCCGGTCTGGGCAGCACCACCCCAACACGGCTCTGCGAGCCCCACTGCAGTCCACACTACAAAGCACAGCAAGGGGAGAAGGGGCAGGCTGGCTCAGGGAGGGCTCAGGGCTGACCCATTCTTTCCCCCTGCCCAGCCTGGCTCTGCCACCCTATGCCCGCCAGCCCACCTGTGAGGCCACTCCTTTCAGGACCCCTTGGTTTTGGGCTTTGCCTCCCTTCCTCTGACACATCCTGGCCCTCTGGGGCTTTGACCTGGAGTGGGGATATCAGGGCACACCGCTCTCATAGCTTGTGTTCCCTTTTGCAAAAAGGGCTGCCTTTTTTTTCCTTTGTCTTACCAACTTCCTCCTCCTTCCAGGGACTTTGCCTCCCTTTCCTGGGGCTGTGATAGAAATGGGGAAAAGCCAGATTACCCAGAAAGAAAACATGAAAATATGGAGGAATTGTTTGTATATTTCAACTGTGTATCAGGGTTAGATTTGTCTGGAGTACTACCTCAAAACAATAGTGGCATAAATAAGATTGAAGATGATTTTTTTCTCATATAAAGTCTGGAGGTGGGCAGTCCAGGGCAGGTATGGCCCAAGGAAGTACCCCTGACTCAGGGCTGCTTGGGACTGGTAAGTCTACTATGTGTGACATTTAGTTTGATGGTACCTTGTGGTCCAAGATGGAGGCTCCAATTCCATCCATCTTGTCTGCATTCTCACCAGAAACAAAGGAGGAAGAGAAGAGCAACGAGTGAATTTTAAGGAAGCTTCCAGAAGCTGCTACAGGACGCTTGTCTCACTTGGTAATATGGCCACATCCAGCTGTAAGGAATGCTGTGAAATGAGGTTGCATAGTGGGCAAGCACATGTCCACCTACAATGAGGATTCCTTCGCAATGGAAGGAGGGGAACATGGTTATTGGGGGACAGCCAGAAGTCTCTGACTTGAAAAGTTTTCATTATTCCATCTTGAAACAAGTTACAGGAATACGTTCTTGAGTTTCTAAATTTATGGTAATGTAGAAAGAGCATTTGACTAAAAGTGAAAACAAATAGCAAAAAACAAAACAAAACAAAACCCCCAAACCAAAAATCCTTACTTTTTAGTTCTAGCTTTTCTACTAGCTTATTGTATGGCTTTGAGGAAGTCAGTGCCTCTCTGATTTTGATTTCCTTTTCTATAAAATAAGGAGGTGTACTAGAGGCTTCAGAAGGTTCCTTGAAGCTCTGATTGTACCTGTGTCTACAAATCCAACCTTAATTTTAAGGATCTATGTTTTATAATTCCTACTTTCACTTCGTATAAGTATGAGAACTTATCATGGTGGGCAACGATGGATGCATAAGTCCCTTGATTGTATGTGCATTACAAAACTGTGTTAATATAATGCAGTTGCCCAATATCCCCCATACTTTTTATCTTAAACACTCACCAATGATTGTCTTTGATCTGATTTTTAAATTTAAATCTTACTTATCTGGTGGCAGATACAGAACATATTAACCTAGGTGTTCATAACAAGATGGATATATGTATTGATAGCTATGGAACATATTATCTATTGGTATTGGTTCAAATAATATATATGAATATGTTATGAATAATGTTCATGTGATGTGATTATTTTACTGACAGTTATATATTATATAATATGAATTTTATATGTATATTCTATGGAATGTGAATATGTATTCATTATGATATGAATGCATTATGGATGTTAGGTTTATAAAAATATTTACTAAAGAAAAGATGGAGATATTAGTTACAAATATATTCCTAGTCTCTGAGATTGAGGTCATGTAGCATAAGTAGACTCCCCTAGAAAAAGACTGCGTATCATCAGGGAGAAAACAGTTGGCTAGTTGAACCGTTGTTTTGCTCCTGAATGTCATTTTTTAATGTTCTTATGAATTAGACCTACAAATAAAGCTTGGGCATAGCTTGGAAATTTTAGAAGACTGTGTCCTTTGGCATGGGCAGAGTTTTGCTCACTGCCTAAGTGCCCTCCTCATAAAGTGTATGTGGGGTTGCATATTGATTCCATATCTGTTTTATCTTCAAATTCTCTATGTAGAATATTTCCTACCTTAGGTGGTTTTTCTAAGAATCTAAATTCAAAAATCTATTTTCCTTCTTTTTACTGTGTATTTTTGGTGAGGAGGAAGAAATGGCAGAGAAGATGACAGGAATAAAACCTCAGTTGGTGTTTGCAACGTCTCTGGAAATCATGCTTAGCTACCAATGTTCAGAATCTTCTGGAGCTTCTCAACTCAAAATTACATGGCCACTTTTGTCTCCTGTCTATTTCTGGCATTTCTTTTCTCCCTTGAGTAATAGATAGAGGCTCTAAGGACAGAAGCTGCTAAGCCATATCCTCCTTTGAAGGCCAGCAGATGATAGAGAGATAGACATCCTAAAATGCTCTCTCTTTACTGTTTTCAACACAACCTTCGATGTGTCTGTTGGAAGCCACTCAAGGTTGGGAAAGGAAACGATGGTGCTGTAAGAATCAGGTGGGGACATATTGCAGATAACTCTTGTTACATTGAATAGTTGTTAACATTCACATTTAAATATGTATGTATATTTTTGTTTGAGACTGAGGTATGAATTCCTTCTTTCTCTATGATTTCCTGCATCTTACTAAATTCAAAGAATATTGGCCATTGGTACTTTAACAGTAATTACATTTGTCTTTGCCTTTTCCTCCCAACCTTTGTTTACTATGGGCTTCAGCACAGAGACTATTTGAATTCATAGGTGTTTATTTGTTCACCCCCTTTTGAAAGTGTGCTACTGTTTTTGCAACTAATTATTATACTACTTTTGACTGGACTACTTGTAGACCATACTAAGTAAGACACAGCAAATTACTTTGAAACATTTTTTATTTAGGGAAGAAATACTTATAGTCTTCCTTGTTTACCTAATTAAAGACACCCACTTCTCTGAAGAATGAGTACAATAGACATTTTCTCTGCCTCGTTAATATCAAGCCCTTCACATGGGCTATATGGTTCATATTAGAAAGTCAAAATAGTGAAGAGCAAAATTGAGAATATTTAAGTGTGATCAGGTTCAGTTAGTATTTTAGAAGTTTATCCCCATATGAAGAAAATGGGACTTGAACCAAGAATAGAATTAAAAATACAAGGATGGTGAAAAATCAGACAGGTCAGATTAATACCAACTGGTGTCTCTGAGATCTAACAGAAAGCAAACATGTAGTTATTTGCATAATTTTGATCATCCAAGAGTAATATGGCTTACACACACTTGGATGAAAACTGACTGGTATTAGGGTATTCACCAAGGAAGGATTGCAGAGGCATCAAACAAGGAAGCTTAGGATACCAACCACTCCCAAAAATATAATAATATAGTGAATATAAATGCTTACTTTGGGCACAGAAATAGGTGGCATTGTGGGGGTCATACAAACCAGACTGAGATAGTGGGCAAAACTTCACAAAGGAGGGATTGTGGCAGATGTTGTAGGCTGGCTGACCCAAACTCAATCTCCAACCTTTTCCCTTATCTCCCTTCTTTTCCAGCCTCTGGTATAGCTAGGGCACCAAAAAACATACTTCAGGTCAATGAGATACAGGCAGAAGTCCTTAAGGGGAAGCCCCTAGTGTGTCACTTCCTGAATAAAAAGGCCAAGCCTCCTGAAGAGAAAGCCCCTTGCCCATTGTCCCTTGTTCTTTTCCTTTTGGGACATGGTCATGAGCCTTGGAGGGGCAGCAACCATTGGAGAACAATGAACTGACAGACATGGATGTGAAAGTCATTACATTAAAGATGGAGTAGTAGAAAAAAAAAGAAAGAGCCTGGGTCTTTGATAGCATCACTGGGCTTCAGTACCAGCTTTGCTTAACTTAAGAATGTCATGTTATGTGAAAAAGAACATACTCCCTTAAATACTAGTTATTTAAGTCATTTTGGGCCTTTTCTGTTATTTGCAGATGAATATAATCTTAATTGACACAGTGATCAAAGAAAGGAAGGGTTTTAAATTTAGGATAAATACATAAACACAAGCGTGTATGTTTGAGAGAACTTCTTGAATGTTGTCAACTTATTACTTCTCCTGCTGAAATGAGTTAACTGATCATATGGTTTTATATCCAAGATATGGCACTTATTTTATCTTATAACTAGTCAACATCACTATATGGATGAAATCATGAATAGGGGGAAGATGGTGGCTCAGACTTCTAGAGTCCTCCAGGACCTGGCCTGGGATCAGACCTAGCTATGTAGCCCATTGCTGAAATGGCTCTCCTGACCTTGACATTGCCTCTGAGTAGGGAGTAGAATAGTCAGTCAATAGAATGCTGTACCCATTGCTAAAGACGAGGGAATCCAATTTGCATAAGGACCAAGGGCCTTCTCAGAGGGAAGAGTCTGACACCCCAATCCCTACTTTCTGAAATTCAAAGTTAAAGAAAGATGGTGGGGTAGAATGAGATGGCTTTGACCAGGAGGTGTGGTCCCAGTATGAACTTGGGCATGACCATGTGATTTACTTTTGTCAGTGAGATGTAGGAGGAAGTAATGTGTGTCACTTCTAGGCAAGGCAAAGAGGCAGTGTGAGGTTTATACTGCTCTCTTTCCTCCAGCTGGCAATGTTCCAAATAGTGGCTGCTCTGTCCATGGGGATCCTGGAGTGAAGATGATGCAGAATACCCATAGCAGACCCATACGGGTCTATTTCTATTATCTATTTCTATGTAAGAAATAAGCCCTTGTTATGATCCAATTAAGTTTGGAGTAATTTGTTTCTTGAACACAGCCTAGCTATCCTGACTCCTCAACTAGGACTAATTGAGTGCTTTTAATGATATTAAGCTCAAAATAGATGCTTTGTGGTTACATGCTTTGGGGTGCCTCATTTCCAAAACTGGGTCCCCCAGAGGGCTAAAGTCGTAGCAAGCATCAGTAGGATTCAGTGTTGGGGGTGGGGAGGAATTGATACTAGTGGATTTTTTTTCTTTTTAAATATCTAAGAAAAAAATCAAACCTGTAGCATCATGGGATAATTTATCATTAAGAAATGGTATGGCATTCCTGAGAATACTGCTATTGAGGGATAATATTGAGAATAATCTATTGGTGCTCTCCTTACTTCCCTCTTTCCACTCCAAAGTTGTACTTAAAAAAATTTTTTTTTCAAAGTTGTATTTTCAAATCAAATTCCTTCTCTTCAGCCTTTCGCCTCTCCCCCCACCCCAGGCAGCCAGATATGACCAGTCACCTTCTGTGCATGGACAGAGGCTCTAAAGACAAGAAAATAAAGGTGGCATATTTGAGTCTTGAATTCAAAATATACTGGTGAAAAGTAGACAATTGTAGAGGTAGTGAAAAGCAGACTCAATAGAAAGAACTCATGGGATGGGGAGAAATATACTGGGAAGGACTGGGAGGAATTGTTTGAAAGGGATGCAGCATACAAGCGAGACACCATAAGTCCCCACCAGAATCAGCACAACCTGAGGTCCTCCAGAAGCCAAGCACAGGTTCATCTTTGCCTGTTGTGGTCCAAAGAGAACTACTGATAGACAGTCATCAGTATAGTGCTTGCCAATCATCCAGCAGGAGTGGTGGCCATCTGTGCTCTGAGATTTTTTTCAGGGCCCCTCTCTGACTCACCACAAGTAGGTAACAGCCCAGATGCTCAGGAACCCCCTGGATTATAGAGTGGGGTGTGGACGCTTTGTAGAGGGTAGGGTAGTGTTGGGGGCTTGAAGAGAAAGTTCCTGCTTGGATGAAGATGGGACCCAAAAAGGCCAGCTGGAAATCTCCCAGCATGTCCCTATTACCCAGAAAGTTACTTCCTGCTGATGCACAGATGAGAATGTTTAATCTGCACTTTGTAACAAGGGCAGAATTTACGCAGGTCTGTGTTCTGTATTTTGTCTTAAAACATATTTTTTGTCTTAAAATCTTAATTTGATCCAGGAGAACTGAAAACATATTATCACATAAAAGCTGGTACATGAATGCTCATAGCAGTATTATTCATAATAGCCAAAAGTGGAAATAACACAAATGTCCATCATCTTATGAATGGATAAACAAAAAGTGGTATATTCTTCACACAATGGAAAATTATTGAACCATTAAAAACGAATGAAGTACTGATTCATGCTACAGCATGGATGAACCTTGAAAACATTATGCTGAGTGAATGAGCTAGACATAAAAGATCACATATTGCTTAAATTCCATTTGTAAGAAATGTCCAGAAAAGGCAAACCCATAGGAACTAAGTAGATTAGTGGTTGCCAGGAGCTGGGGGCTGAGGGAAGTGGGGAGTGGCTGGTAATGGGAATAGGGTTTCCTTCTGGGTGATGAAAATATCCTGAAATTAGTGGTGATAACCACATGGTAACTAAAAATCATTCTAAAAGCCTGTGATATATCTTGATAAAAATTAATTTGTAATATTTAGTTTTGATTGCATGTAAAAATATTTATTCTTTATAAACATGTTCTCTGTGGATCTGAAATTGAAAAAAGAGTTTTAAACAAAAAGCAGTCTTGATAGCTCACAAACTGTGTCAGTCTAAAACAAGCAAAAAGTGAAATGCTTCAAAGTGAAAATGAAAAATCACAGACTTTGTTTTCTACAAAAAGAAGGAAGCGAGCTATTCAGGATGAAATAATTGAATTTTAGAGAAGCCTGCTTCAGTAGTCCCCAAATATAGCAAAGCACACTGATCATATTGTTCTTCATTTTCTGGAAAATGTGAATTTTTTCAGATTATAATGTATTAAAGGCAAAATTTCAGAATAGACTGTATACTCTTTGATCAGCAACCTTGTTGCTGATATTAAGCAGGCTCACAACTTTTAAAAAGTCACATAAGAAAATCTGGATGAAACAAAATTGACTTTGAAAGTCAAAGAAATGGTCTCGATTTGTTGATTCTTAGCATAAAAATGACTTGTTTTTGGCTTTATTCTAAGACTAATAAGACATGCAAATCAAATTTTGATCATTGGCTCAATTAATTGATCTGTGTGACCTATTTTTTTCTGTCCTCACTAATATAGTCTATGCATTTTATCTCATGACTTCTAATTAATATCCTGTCAGTAAATTATACTTGCAAAAGTGTTCTGCAGTTAAGCAAGTTTGGGCAGTCTGCTGTGGCATCCTTCTCTGCACACCTTCACACCAGAAAGCTATATTTAAAAATAGGTTATGCTACAGGAATGAACAATCCCAAAATCTCGATTGCTTTTTTTTTTTTTTTAAGTCTATTTGAGCTCACATTCCGTATCTTAGGTGAGTCAGCAGGAGTCTCAGCTGGCAGTCAGCATGCCAGCAGTTAAGTCTTCATGTTCACCTCCACAGTTTCTTTGGAGGGCACTGCAGTGTCTTGCATGGGCAGTTACATGCACCATGCAAAAGAGCACGTCTCTCACTCACATTTCATTGGCCAAAGCAAACTACATGACCACACCTAATTTCCAAGGGGGCAGAGACCTGCAATTCTACCTTGTACCCTGAAGGAAGAGAAGCCAACTATAAACAGCCCTAATATCTACCCTCTAGTCCACTCACTGTCCAATGGAAGTATAGCCCAAGCCCCAAATGTAATTTCCAGTTTACTAGTAACAACATTTTTTTAAAAAGTGAAAAAGAAGCAGGTGAAATTAATTTTATTTTTTTTAACGTTTATTCATTTTTTTTGAGAGACAGAGAGAGAACGAATTGGGGAGGGGCAGAAAGAGAGAGGGAGACACAGAATCTGAAGCAGGCTCCAGGCTCGGAGCTCTCAGCACAGAGTCTGACACGGGGCTCAAACTCACGGTGAGATCATGACCTGAGCCAAAGTCGGACACTTAACCGACTGAGCCACCCAGGCACCCCTGAAATTAATTTTAATAATGTATTCTACTTAAACCAATTTATCTAAATATTATTTCTAAAATATTTCAACAATATTATTATTAATATTAATATTTCAACAAATATTTCTCAATAAGAAATTGAGAAGTTTTATCCTTTTTTTGAACCAAGTCTTTCAATTCAGGTGTGTATCTTACATTTGCAGCATATCTCAGCTTGTACTACCATATTTCAAGTGCTCAGCCACATGTGGCTAGGGGCTGCCTTACTTGATGGCACAGTCTAGTGTTTATGGCTTGTGAACATAGCCCTAAACACTACCACAAGCTTGAATTTCCTTGAAGAGCTTTGTTTTAATAACAAAAATTAATATGTATATTTTAGTATAAAATAACATCTTATAGATTATTATTGCATAAAAATTGTTCAGGAAAAATAAGCCGTGTTAATCCTATAGCTCTGCTTCTTGCCAACATATTACCTTGAACCTCAGAAGGACTGGACCCGCACCTGGAGATTTCTGTTCCAGTTCCAGGGGATACTGATTAATTGGAAGGCTTTACATAAATCATGTGGCCTTACTGAGCCTCAGTTTCCTCATCTGTAAGATGGCATGCTTAGATGAGATCATCTTGAAAGAGCCTTTTAAAATCTCACATCTGAAGATTCTAGTTAGGACGACATGGGCTATCATGGAAAGAACTGGAATTTTTTTTTTTTTCAAGAAAAAGGGAACTTTTGTACGGTAGCCTGTAGAGTAACATGCTCGGCGCCACTTTTTTCCAAGGAGGAGAATCGCTAGCCATCTAAACTGCATCATTACTGAGCAGCCATTGGCAAAAGGAGGCCTTGCAGTCCCCTAAGTCAAGTGGCACAGGCAGCTTCTGAGAACTTAGGAAGACTTGCCTTTGGTTTAGGTTTAGTTGGCAGTGAGTGCCTGTAAACGGGGTCTGGTGAATCCTCTCTTCTGTCATTGCCATTGGAATCCCACTGGGCATTTCACCTCAAGGCAGGGAAAAAGTCCAGTGTCTGTAAGATTAACAATCCACAGGGTGTTTCCAAAGCCAGAGTATTTCAACATAAAGGGGGAGGAGAATGAAAACTTCCTTCTTTCACTCCCTGGGCAGTAAACTAGTCTGGTTGAGGATGAAGCTAATACTTGAGGATAGGACCTCACTCCTGTACCTTCAGGGGGTTATTCACTGGGGTGGTCTTGATTACTCTTTGGAGGGATGTCCTGCACAGCCAGGAAGAGCTTGAAGGCCTCAGCCACAGGCTCTGCACAGTCCTGAGTTGCCTTGTTGCCTGACGTGTTCTTCAGACAAGGACACATCAGCTTCTTGCCTTTTCTCCTGTCGATTTTTAGAGCAACAGCAATGGAAACAGAAGTGTCTTCCTGTGGTCTGCTCTGAATTCACTCACAAGGCAAATTTCAGTTCCTCTAATTATTCTAAGTTTCTTCTCACATAAGACACCAGGATTAATTAGCAGAGTTCATTTACTGTCACTTGTGCACTTGGGAATAAAGAATTTAGAATCAGGTCACTAGGTGAATATAATTCATTATGATATGGCAGGGCAAAAGGGATTACTTGGCGACATCAGCAATGGTATTTTATTATATGTCGATTGAAGATGTATAGTATCTTCTAGTCCCTTTCTTCAAGCCCATGTAAAAAAGATACATTGAGTGTTTTTATGAGAATCTCTGATTTAAACTGTTGGTCTCCCTTTAGATCAAGGAAGTGAGAAATTGCAAACCGAAAACTTCCTGCTTAAATATTTGGACTCCAGAATCTGGGCTAGGACACCGGTATTTTGAAGCTTTGTGCAGAAACTCTAAGCTTCAATATTTTTCTTACCCCTTTGGGCAGGAATTCATACCCAGGTTGAGTTTCCCCTTAAGAAATGGTCCTCATGTTAAAAAAAAAAAAAAAACAAAACATGATAAAAGAAGACAAAAGAGTGTCCAGTTCAGCTTTCCTTCCAACTGAAACATCTTATCAGTAAATTCTTACATTCCTGGATCAATTTCTGGTGAGTGAGACAAAATAAAGTATGCAATATGAGTTCAGGTGAGGTGAAGTGAGGGTGTTTACTTGAAAAAAACACCTGTGTTTTGTTCTCTTACAGCTGGGTGTTTCTTTCTGGCTCTGTGTGCCACACAGGACTAACAGAGAAGGCCGGTGCTGCATTAAACGCTTGATGCATGTTGACTGGTTCTGATTCTTGCTCCGGCATTTTTGGTAACCTTATGTAGAAGATATGTCAGGACCTCCTGAAATAGAAGATAGGCAAGTCATTGAGGGTTACATCAGGTCTTCTGCTGGCCCATCTTCAAACCCGGGCCCACAGGCCTGGCCCTTGTTGGTTAGAGACCATCATGGGCTCCCAAACGCCACTTGCCTTTCCTGTCGGTCCCATCCCTGGTGTCATCCCAAGCCCTTCCCCACCTCTGACACCTGTGACCGCCCGGAATATGCTGTGCACTTTCTCACACCTGAGCTGTCACTCTTGATGTTCTCTCTGATTGGAAGAAACTTCTACTCTCTTCTTGTTATTGGTTTTTCAGTTTGCAGCCTGAATATCTCTCCCCTTATGAAGTCCTTCCAAGATCCCTGCCCCCACCCTGCCACCCTTCGAAAGTAACTGCCACTTCCCTTGTGCTTTCAAAGCACACTGATTGTTTCTCTCTCTCTCTCTCTAGTCTACCACATGGCTTTGACAGAGTTCAGGACAGCTTCCCCAAAATATAGTATCTTGTGCATTGAATATTTTAAAGTGAAGGAATATGAGAAATGGCAAGTGCAAGAAGAACTCTCTGACCTTCCCCTGAAACAGATCATAAGACCCTCATGTGAGAGGTGCCTTCCCTAATCCTGGAAGAAAGGAGCATCCTTATCTCTTAAGAAGAGGAACACCCAGAAGAAACTGAAATGGGTCTTACTAAGTTCCCCCCAGTTTACTACTCTTAGCTCATACCCTTGTCCTATCACATTTCCCTAGAACTTTCCTCTCTTCAGCCAACTGAGCTTAAAAGCCCTCAAGTTTAATCGCTTCTGTCCTCATTTCCTTATAGAAGGTTCCGGTGTCATGTAAAACTTACATAAATTTGTATGCTTTTCTCTTGTTAATCTGTCTTTTGTTACAGAGACCCAGTTGGGAATCTTGAAGTGTACAAGGAAAGATAGTTTTCTTCCTCTACAGTTTCATAGTGTCACGTGGCCTTAAACACGTGCCTTACTGCACCTCGGTTTCATCATCTGTAAAATGTGAGCAGAAACAGTGCCTCCACCATAGGGCTCTTGTAAAGACATGAAACTTAGCCCTAGCACAGTGCCTGGCACACAGTAAGAACTCAATTAATGGCTGCTACTATCCTTATTACTGTAATTATCATCATAGTTATTAATGTCACAGAATAATGTGGAATAGTGGCAGAATACCACTTGATCGGCAGGGTTTAGTGGGAGGACTGAAGCGACAGTATCTTCTAGCTCTACTCCATTCCTTTTTAAAAACTTTTTATTATGAAAAATTTCTAATACAGACAAAAGTAGAAGGCACAGTATAACAAACCCCATTACCCAGCTTCAACAATTATCGATATCCTGTCTAATTCTTCATCATCAAGATAAGCATACTGTTTTGTATACCTAATACAGTTGTTTTAACCAAATTAAAAAATTTCTGAATATATCATAAACTGTACTGTACAAGATATTACTTATTATATAAGTAATGGAACAAGACCATGCATTTGTACTATTCTCTGCAGTTTATTAAAAGCTCTAATAATATGCCACTAACTCTTTCAATAAACCCATGGCTTAGATATCATTATCTTCATTTTACAAATGTGATCCTGAAGCTCAAAGAAGTTGAATGCCTCCCTATATCAGTCAGCTTGGGGTTGTCATAACAAATACTATAGACTAGATGGCTTAAACAATAGAAATTTATTTTCTCACAGCTCTGGAGACTGTAAGTCCAAGGTCAGGGTGCCAACATGGTTAGGACTCTCTCTTCTAAACTTGTAGGCAGCCTTCTTCTTGCCATTTTCTCACATGGGAGAGAGAGAGAGAAGCAGGGAGGGAAGGGGGAGGTGGGAGGAAGGGAGCTAGAGCAAACTCTCTGCTATCTCTTCTTATTAGGGTACTAATCCCATCATAAGGATCTCCCTTCATGACCTCATCTAAGTCTAATCACCTCCCAAAGGCCCCGTCTCCAAATGCCATCACACTGGGGATTAGGGCTTCACCATATGAATTTAGTCAGGAGGGACACAGTCCAATCCATAGCACTCCTCCTCTCTCTTTCAAGGTCACGTGGCTCATAAGTGGCAGAGCCAGAAATTAAACCCCTAGTTTTCCAAATCCAAATCTTGAACTCTTTCTTTCCCTAAAACCAGAGGCATTTAACATTATTTTGAAAGTAATTTAGTAAGGACTTTCACCTGTTTTATTGGCTACTTCTTTTTTTTTTTTTTTTAATTTTTTTTTTTCAACGTTTATTTATTTTTGGGACAGAGAGAGACAGAGCATGAACGGGGGAGGGGCAGAGAGAGAGGGAGACACAGAATGGGAAACAGGCTCCAGGCCCTGAGCCATCAGCCCAGAGCCCGACGTGGGGCTCGAACTCACGGACCGCGAGATCGTGACCTGGCTGAAGTCGGACGCTTAACCGACAGTGCCACCCAGGCGCCCCAATTGGCTACTTCTTATGACAGACACCCCTTAATTCATTTACCTGGCTCTTGTGGAAATTGGATTTGAGAACATTTCTTCCTGGTGGTGATTTCTTTACAGGTACTAGATAACAGATCCTGGGTAGAGCCCAGTTGGACACTAGGGAGTTGCCAGAAGACCTTCAGGTTTTAAGGTGCGCAGTAACTTCAGAAATTATTAATATCATGGAAAAAATGAAACTTACAGAAATTGAGGTTTTGGTTCTTTATTTGACCTATTGAATGTAGTGTGATTTTTTTTTAAACCTCTTTGATATAATATGGTTTTTCTTGGTAACGAGTGAAGTTTAGGAGAGTTTTGTTTTTCTCTTTCATAAAAAGCAGGGAAGCAATGATTTTATTTTCCTGGGGACTTTAATCTCCATAAGCTTTTTACCTCCAGTTGAATATAGTGATAACTGTTGTAATTAGAGTGGAACCAGAGGTTGTCCTTTGCTCTTTTTGCCTCCTGTAGATTCCTGCTGCTTCAGATTTTAGGATTTATTATTTTGTTGCTTAACTGTTATGTTTTGAATGTGAAGAGTGACCTTGAAGAGTTGAGTATTCTTAAAGTTTTAACTCGGTTTTTTTTTTTTTTTAATTTCTTACTCTATTCCTAAAGAGAGAAGAGACCAATTTGTTTTTCACTTTAACACATCATTGGAGGTTATTTCTGGAATATTCCAGGGAAGGTTTAAGAAGATGTTGACATAAGAGAACCAGAATCTTTTTTTAGAAGTCTGATGAACAACGCAATTGCTAATAATAGAGCGAACTCAAGGTTCTGAGGAGGCCTAGAGAGAGAGGCTCCCTATTCTGCTCCCTGTATGTACTGATACACAATCTGGGAAATGCTATAAGCAATTTGAGATGGTTAATTTTATGTTTTAACTTGTCTGGGCCACGGAGTACCCAGATATTCAGTCAAATATTATTCTGGGTGTGTCTGTGAGGGTGTTTCTCAATAATATTAGCATCCGAGGGGGCGCCTGGGTGGCGCAGTCGGTTAAGCGTCCGACTTCAGCCAGGTCACGATCTCGCGGTCCGTGAGTTCGAGCCCCGCGTCAGGCTCTGGGCTGATGGCTCAGAGCCTGGAGCCTGTTTCCGATTCTGTGTCTCCCTCTCTCTCTGCCCCTCCCCCGTTCATGCTCTGTCTCTCTCTGTCAAAAATAAATAAACATTGAAAAAAAAATTAAATATTAGCATCCGAGAATAGCAGGTTGCCCTCCCTAATGTGGGTAGGCCTCAACACATCAGTTGAAGGCCTGAAATGAATAAAAAAGCTGAGTAAGAGAATATTTCTGCCTGACCACCTTTGAGCTGGGACACTGGTCTAATCCTATCTTCAAACTTGAAACATCAGCTTTTCTTTGGTCTTGAGCCTGCTGCCTTCCAGACTGGAACTTACACCATCAGCTCTCCAGCCTGCTGACTGCAAATCTTGATACTTGTTGCCCTCCATAATTGTATGAGCCAATTCCTTATAAGAAATCTATCTATATGTCTGTCTGTCTATCTATCTATCCATCCATCCATCCGTCCATCCATCCATCCATCTATATATCTATCCTTCCATCCGTGCATCTATCTATCCATACATCCATACATCTTATTGGTTCTGTTTTGCTGCAGAACCCTGACTAGCACACTTCCATGTATCTCCTGTGGTAGCTTTATAAAGTGTGAACTTGATAACGCTGAATTACATTTTCCAGAATTTTCTTCCCTGTGTGTTGAAAGTGGATCACAAGACACATTCTGCCCCAAATTTGGGAGCAGCAGCCATATTGCTGTCATGTGCAGGGGGCGGAGTTGGGGGATTGTTTGGGCAGTCAGTACAGAGGCACCATGTGCTGCTGCGGCTCACACCTTTTTGCTACTTGCTGGCCCACTTTGTTGGTGTGGCACAGCAGCTGGGCCTGCAGCTTTTCCTTGCCCCTGGATCCTTCTTTGGCTGAGCCAAGCACATGGCTAGCTCTGTGACAAAAGGCACCAGCTACTACTGCAGGACACCTGCATTCCTGAACTTGGACGCAGTAAGGGACGTTGGTTTTAGTCCATCTTCATGGGCTCTGGATTACACTTGCAGGTTTTAATTTGTTCTTCATTTTACATCAGAGTTTCTAAACCTTAGTACTTTTATTGACATTTGGGTCAGATTAGTCTTTATTGTGGGGAATTTTCCTGTGCATTCTAAGATGTTTAGCAGCATCCTTGGCCTCTACTCACTGGATGCCAGTACCCCATCCTACAGTTGTAACAGCCTAAAATGGCTCCAGAAATTGTCAAATGTCCCCAGGACAGGGGCTAAGTGGGGTGGGAAGGGGTGGGGCAGTGTTGGCCATGAATGAGAACTGCTGCTTTATATACATCTTCCCTTCCCAACTACCTGTGGATAACTTTAGGGTCTAACACCAGACCCAGCGTCTTACAGAGACTATACAACTGAATCCATTATTGCAAAGGTGAAATCCCTAAATAAATTCCTCATTGTATATCTCTCCTGGTGGTATATCTCCTACCATATAACTCTCCTGCTTCACTGATCAAATTCTGAGTAATATCCTCCTTAGAATTGGTTGTGTCTTCCTGAATCTCTGGGAAGATTCTCTCATTTTCCTCATCCCTTTATTCCAACAACTTGCCACACCCCTCGGCACCCTCCCCTCCCCCCGGAAGAATGCTGCCTTGGAAAAGAGATGATCAGATCTGTAGGAAGTGTGCTTGGTGCAGAATCTAGTGTAAACTCTGATCTTTGCACTGCCAGGGCTTCCAAGGAGCTGGAGCTAAGGCAGAGCTGTGGAAAGTCTCAATGGGATTCAGAACCACTAGGGGTTTTATTTCTTTATTGAGAGTCTAAGCCTAGAGGGAATAGTTACAGGCTCTGTTCTTAAAATCTTTCAACATACATATTTTTTCAAAGTGATTTATAAGAAGTGTGTTGTACATTTGAACTAGTGAAAATAATTTGCTGTTCACCTAGTCTCTAGCTCCAGGAAACTTAGTAGAATGCAGTGTTTTATATAGAAATAGAAATTGTCAAAATCTAAGATCAAAGCCTTTATTTTCTGGGTAAGAATTCCCCTTGAAAAACTGGTGAGAGTAAGATTGAGCGATGATATAATGAAGTCTCTATAAAAATCCAAAGGACAGTGCTTGGAGAGCTTTTGGGTTGGTGAACACATGGAGATTTGGGGAGAGTGGTGCACCTGGAGAGAGCATGGCAGCTCTGTGACCCCTTCCTGCATAACTTGCCTGTACATCTCTTCCATCTGGCTGTTCCTGAGTTATATATTTGTATAATAAGTCAGTAATCTAGTAAAAAAAAAAAAGATTGAGCTATGATAAAATCAAATCTATTCATTTTTTTCTTTTTCTTTTTTAATTTAATTTATTTTATTTTGTTTTTTTAATTTACATCCAAGTTAGCATATAGTGCAACAATGATTTCAGGAGTAGATTCCTTAGTGCCCCTTACCCATTTAGCCCATTCCCCTTCCCACAACCCTTCCAGTAACTCTCTGTTCTCCATATTTCAGAGTCTCTTATGTTTTGTCCCCCTCCCTGTTTTTATATTATTTTTGCTTCCCTTCCCTTGTTCTGTGTTTTAAAGTCCTCATATGAGTGAAGTTATATATTTGTCTTTCTCTGACTAATTTCGTTTAGCATAATACCCTCTAGTTCCATCCACATAGTTGCAAATGGCAAGATTTTATTCTTTGGTTGCCGAGTAATATTCCATTGTACACATATACATCACCTCTTCTTTATCCATTCATCTGTCAATGGACACTTGGGCTCTTTCCATACTTTGCCTATTGTTGATAGTGCTGCTATAAACATGGGGGTGCATGTGTCCCTTGTAAACAGCACACCTGTATCCCTTGGATTAATACCTAGTGGTGCAACTGCTGGGTCATAGGGTAGTTCTATTTTTAATTTTTTGAGGAATCTCCATAGTGTTTTCCAAAGTGGCTGCACCAGCTTGCATTCCCACCAGCAGTGCAAAAGAGATCCTCTCTCTCTGCATGTTTGTCAACATCTGTTGTTGCCTGAGTTGTTAATGTTACCCACTCTGACAGGTGTGAGGTGGTATCTCATTGTGGTTTTGATTTGTATTTCCTGGATGATGAGTGATATTGAATATTTTTTCATGTGTTGGTTGGCCATCTGGATGTCTTCTTTGGAGAAGTGTCTATTCATGTCTTTTGCCAATTTCTTCACTGGATTATTATTTTTTTGGGGGGGGTGTTGAGTTTGATAAGTTCTTTATACATTTTGGATACTAACCCTTTATCTGATATGTCATTTGCAAATATCTTCTCCCATTCTGTCAGTTGCCTTTGAGTTTTTCTACTTGTTTCTTTCACTGTGCAAAAGCTTTTTATTTTGATGAGGTCCCAATAGTTCATTTTTGCTTTTGTTTCCCTTTTCTCTGGAGATGTGTCAAGTAAGAAGTTGCCGCGGCCAAGATTAAAGAGGTTTTTGCCTGCTTTTTCCTCTAGGATTTTGATGGCTTCCTGTCTTACATTTAGGTCTTTCATGCATTTTTAGTTTATTTTTGTGTATGGTGTAAGAAAGTGGTCCAGGTTCATTGTTCTGCATGTCGCTATCCAGTTTTCCCAGCACCACTTGCTGAAGAGACTGTCTTTATTCCATTGGATAGTCTTTTCTGCTTTGTCAAAGATTAGTTGGCCACATGTTTGTGGGTCCATTTCTGGGTTCTCTATTCTGTTCCATTGATCTGAGTTTTTGTGCCAGTATCTACTTTTTTTTAAGTTTATTCATTTATTTTGAGAGAGACAGAGACAGCATGAGTGAGGGAGGGGCAGAGAGAGAGAGGGAGAGAGAGATTCCCAAGCTGGCTCTGCACTGTCAGCATGGAGCCTGATGCGGGGTTCAAATTCATGAAACTGTGAGATCATGATCTGAACCAAAATCAAGAGTTAGACGCTTAACTGACTGAGCCAGCCAGGCACCGCAAATCTATTCATTTTTAAGTAAGTGTTATGAACCTGGCACTGTGTCTGAGGTTGAAGATCTAATAGTCAACCAGACAGACAAAATTTCTGCCCCCATGAAGTTTACAGTGGTGTAGGAGAAACATGTGTCGCACAGATAATCATATGGCCCAAGTTGTATGAAGGAACAGTGTGAGAATCTTAGGAAAGGCCAAATATGGATGGCAGGGGTGGTGAGGAATGGCTCTCCTGAGGGCTGAGACATGAATGGAAGAGAGTTCCAAGCAGGGACAGGAAAGAACTTAGTCCATTCACGAAACTAAAGAATGCCAGAATGGCTGGAGTATGGTGAGCAAGGAGGAGAGAGGAGGGCGTGAGGCTTCAGGGGAGGGAAGGGATCAGATTACTTCAAGGTTTGCAGGCCAAGTAAGGAGCTTGGACTTTACTCTTAGGGCAGAGTCACTAAAGGGCTTAAAGTCAAGAAGTGGCACAATCTGATTTATAATTTTAAAAGATCTCTCTGGCTGCCACGTGGAGAATGGATTAGAAGGAAGCAAGTGTGGGAGGTGGGAGGACAGGCATGGGACTGTGGGACAGTCCAGGAGAGTCCAGAGGAGAGAGGATAAAGGCCTTGACAAGAATCATGGCAGTGGAGGTAGAGCAAAGTGCATCATCAGGAAGTAGGTTGGATACAACTTTGCATTGACTTCAGGGTGAGCAATGTATGAGAGGGAGCTGTGGAGGAAAATACCTGGCTTTTGCAATCCAGTGGGTGGTGGTGACAGAAAGGAAGGTGTGCTGTTCATGTCATTGCTGCTTTCACATGACGTTTACACCATGAGAATCCGCAGAATCAGCACTCATTCGTATAAACTCGGTGCTGAATCGCTTTACAAAATGGCAGTCTGTAATATGGATACAATATCAAGAAAAACACTAGGGCATTTATTCTTTTTATCTGTTGGTTTTTTGGTCAGTTCTATTCAAATGAGCCTTTAAAAATTTTACTTTAGGCTTTATTTGTCAGTTGCAGTTTTTCAGCACTCATCCAAAGATGGACTTAGTAAAACTCAGTTATGAAAGGTGGACACCTTCCCACTGGGTACCCACTTCCCTCATCCAGCCCATTATCCAGAGATGGGAAGAAGAATAGTGTCCAGAAGAAAACCACAATGGAAAGGATCAGAGCCCCTGATGGGCCTTCTGGCTGTAGAAGTGAAAGCAAAGGCATTGCCCAGTGCGACAACACCTACACAGGGTAAACCTGTACACATAGTCATTTTGTGCTGTTTTTGCAGAGTGATTCAACAGCAAATAGTTTGTACCACAAAGTTTCCACAAAGTTTAATACCGTGGTTGGATCCACTTGCCAAATGTTTATGCTACATGTACCGGTTGGTAAAAGATGAAGTATCACCAGAGAATAATGAAAAGGAGGGCACAGGCTGGGACAGAGAAGTACAGAAGTAGGCAGTTCCAGGATTTGGTCCAGAGACTCAATAATATCATCAAAGATTCAGACTTTTTGTATCTTTCTGCTCTGCCGTCCTCAAGGATGAAGGCCTGCTTTTTTAAGTTTGTCAACTCATGGTCACAAATTGCTGCCACAGCTCTGAACATTACATCCCAAACATCTGGGGATTTGAAGTAGGAAAGAAAGGGATGAAAGAGCTCTCTTTTTATCAGAGAGGAGAATGCTTCCCAGATGTGCCCCAACTGAGTTCCTCATGTATGGTAGGACTACATGGCCACCTGAAGGGGCCAAGTGACTGAAAAAATGAGTTTCTAGAATTGCCATAACTGGCTTAGACCCATTGTGATTAAACTCCTGGAGCTAAAGACACTGTCATTATTAACAAAACCAGAGTTGTATTAGCAAGAGGCAGGGAGGGAAGAGAAGACAATGGCTTTTATAGGCAATGAATAAAATTCACTACAGTTCCTTTAGAAAATACATTTTAAATAGAGTAATGTGTGTAGGTGTGTAATAAGTTAAAATTCCCTCAAACTTTTTTAACAGTCCAGCTTTTGACAGAAAATGATCTTTTTTCTTTTTCTTAAAAAAACCCCACACATTCATTAATATCCAACTACTATTTTATGAGCACCTATTATGTACCAGACACTAGGTTTACAGCAGTGAGCAAAACAGACACAATCCCTGCCCTCGTAGTACTTCCATTTCAGCAAAGGAAGACAGATATTATACAAACTAATTATATTTCTAGTTTTTTAAAAACTTTTTAAAATGTTTATATTTTTGAGAGAGAGAGCACAGGGGAGGGGCAGAAAGAAACAGAGACAGAGGATCTGAAGCTGGCTTTGTGCTGACAACAGTGAGCCCAATGCAGGGCTCAAACTCATGAACCATGAGATCATGACCTGAGCTGAAGTTGGATGCTCAACCCACTGAGCCACCCAGGTGCCCCTGTTTTATAGCTTTTTCAAAGGCTATAAGTCCTATGAAGAAAAATTGGGCAGGGAAGTAGGATAGGAAATGATGGGGCATGCAATTTTTAATTGAGTGACCAGGAAGATTTCTTTGGGGAAATGACTTTAATAAGAGAGTAAATTACATAGTTATATGAGGTGGAGGGAGAGGGAGAAGGAGTAGTCCAGGCAGAAGGAACGGCAAATCTGAAGCCCTAGAGTTCACGGCGTGTCTAGTGGTTTGAAAACAGGCCAAGGGGCTGGTGTGATTGGAGTGGAGAGAACATTGGGAGGACAGTGGGAAATAAGTGGGGGCTAGAACTTCTAGGGCCACATATGTCATCTAAGGATTTTAGCTTTTGAGTACAATGCAGAACTACTGAGTATATAAGGGACAAGAATTGACTTACATTTTATGAGTATTACCCTGGCTGCTGTGTTGTAATAAACTGTAGGGGTGGACAAGGGTAGAAGCAGGAAGAACAGTTAGGAGGTTATTATAATAATTGAGGCCAGATGATGGTGGTTTGCACCAGGATGGTAGGAGTGGTGCTGGTAAAAAATGGACACAGTCTGGAGATACTCTGAAAGTTAAGTCAAAGATTGGAGGTAGATTAAATATGGATAAGAAAAAGAGAGGAGTCAAGAATGATTTCAAGGTTTTTAGCCTAAGCAACAAGATAATGGACCTCCCTTAAACTGAAAAGTGGAAGGTGTTGGTAGATAAAGTTTTGAGGAGAAGATGACTAGCCAGTTTTGAACATGTTGAGTTTTGAGGTGCCCCGCAGATATTTAACTGGCTGGATAGCAGTCTGGGATCTGGGGAAATGTTAGGTTTGGATATGTATATTTGAGTGTCATCATCATATGGATTTTTTTTTAAGTTTATTTACTTTTTTTTTTCCCAACGTTTTTATTTATTTTTGGGACAGAGAGAGACAGAGCATGAACGGGGGAAGGGCAGAGAGAGAGGGAGACACAGAATCGGAAACAGGCTCCAGGCTCCGAGCCATCAGCCCAGAGCCTGACGCGGGGCTCGAACTCACCGACCGCGAGATCGTGACCTGGCTGAAGTCGGACGCCCAACCGACTGCACCACCCAGGCGCCCCAAGTTTGTTTACTTTTGAGAGAAAGAGAGCACAAGTGGGAGAAGGGCAGAGAGAGGGGCTGGGGGTGGGGGCGGGTGGGGAAACACAGAATCCAAATCAGGTTCCAGGATCTGAGCTGACAGCAAAGAGTCTGACAAAGGGCTCAAATTCACAAACCATGAGATCATGACCTGAGCCGAAGTTGGACACTTAACCGACTGACCCACCTAGGCACCCCCATCATATGAATTTTAAAGTCATAAGATAGTTGAGCTCACTGAGAAGACACTGTAGATCAAGAAGACCTGAGGACCAATGACTGACTGGTACTTGAGTCCAGGAGGAGCCAGTAAAGGGGACTGAAAAGTGGCCCATGACATAAGCAGAAAACCAAGAGTCCTAAAAGTCAAGTGGAGGAAAGTGTTTCAAGGATGATGCAGCAATCAGTACATAAAGTAAGATAGGACTGAAAACTGACCATTGGCTTTACCACCTTGGTGGTCATTTGGTGACCTTGAGAAGAACAGTTTGGGTTGGTGGATGGGGTCAGAAGCCTGATTGCAAAAGGTCATGAGAGAACTGAAAGAAGGGACTAAGAGTCAGCAAATACAAGTAACTCTTCTGAGGGATTTTGTTATAAAAGGTAGTAGAGAAATGGAGTGGTAGGTAGATAGATAGAAAGATCAATGGGAATCAGAGAATGTTTGTTTGTTGTTTGCTCTTAGGATAAGATAAATAATGTATGTTTTTGTGCTAATAGGAGTGATCCAGTAGAGGGGCTGGAATTTAGACACCAGAAAAAGTACCAGCCTCGGATAGAGGTCATGGAGTATTAGGAGGGAAGGCAGAGTACATGGGAACCCATGCTTATTGCTTGGTTGTTGTGATGGAGGAAATTTGCAGGTCTCTCTTGTTACTCTATTTTCTCAATGAAAAAGGTCATTGGCTGAAAATGTGAATGGGAGAGGTGGAGCCAAACACTGAAGGACAAAGAGGTGTGAAATTGTCATGTAGTAGAGTAGCAGAAGAAAAAGACCAGGGAAATGTACAATTGGTGGGCAACATTACAGTCCTACTTGGAAGTGTGTTTGGGACCCACAACTATATGGTCAACTAATCTTCGACAAACAGGAAGGAATAGCCAATAGAAGAAAAACAGTCTCTTCAACAAATTGTGCTGGGAAAACTGGACAGCAATATGCAGAAGAATGATACTGGACTGGGGCACCTGAGTGGCTCAGTCGGTAGAGCATCCAACTTCATTTTGGCTCAGGTCATGGTCCCAGGGTTGTGGGATGGAGCCTCACATCTGGCTCCATGCTGAGCGTGGAGCCCACTTAAGATCCTCTCTCTTGCTCTCTCTCTCTCTTTCCCTCCATCTCCCTCCCTTCCGCTCTCTTCCCCTCTCCCCTTGTGTGCACTCTCTCTCTCTCTAAAATAAAATAAAAAAATAAAAATAAAACATGAGTTCCCCCCCCCAAAAAAAGAATGAAACTGGACCACTTTCTTACACCATACACAAAAATAAATTCAAAATGGATGAAACACCTAAATGTGAGATAGGAAACCATCAAAATTCTATAGGAGAAAACAGGCAGCAACCTCTTTGACCTCTGCTGGAGCAACTTCTTACTAGACACATTGCCAGAGGCAAGGGATACAAAAGCAAAAATGAACTATTGGGACCTCATCAAGATAAAAAGTTTCTGCACAGTGAAGGAAACAATCAACAAAACAAAAAGGCAGCCTATGAAATGGGAGAAGATATTTGCAAATAACATATCTGATAAAGGGTTAGCATCTAAAATCTGTAAAGAACTTATTAAACCTAATACCCAAAAAACAAATAATCCAGTGAAGAAATGGGAAGAATACATGAACAGACACTTTCCCAAAGAAGACATCCAGATAGCTAACAGACACATGAAAAGATGCTCAGCATCACTCATCATCAGGGAAATGAAAATCAAAACCCCAATGAGATACCACCTCATGCCTGTCAGAATGGCTAAAATTAAAAACACAAGAAACAACAGGTGTTGGCAAGGATGCAAAGAATGGGGAACCCTCTTGCACTGTTGGTGGGATTACAAACTTGTACAGCCATGCTGTAAAACAGTATGGAGGTTCTTCAAAAAGTCAAAAATAGAACTACCCTATGACCCAGCAATTGCACTACTAGGTATTTACCTAAGGATACAAAAATACAGATTTGAGGTACATGCACCCCAATGTTTATAGCAGCATTATCAACAAAGGAAAACTATGGAGAGAGCCCAAATGTCCACTGACTGATGAACAGATAAAGAAGATGGGGTATATATACAATGGAATATTACTCAGCCATGAAAAGAATGAAATCTTGCCATCTGCAACAATGTGGATGGAGCTTGAGTGTGTTATGCTAAGTGAAATAAGTCAGAGAAAGACAAATACCATATGATTTCACTCGTATGTGGAATTTAAGAAACTAAACAGATGAACACGTGGGAGGAGGAAACAAGAGAGAGAGGGAAACAAACCATAGGAGACTCTTAAATGATAGATAACAAACTGAGGGTTGATGGAGGGAGTTGGGTGGGGCATAGGCTAGATGGGTGATGGGTATTATTAAGAAGGGCACTTGTTATGATGAGCACTGGGTGTTGTTTATGAGCGATGAATAACTGAATTCTACTCCTGAAACCAATATTGCACCATATGTAAACCAACTAGAATTTAAATAAAAATTTTCAAAAAAAAAAAAGGAAGTGTGTTTGCTCTGGCCATTTGTTTTAATGGCATGGATGCAGGTGCAGAGCAGGCAGAATTGGATTCAACCCAGCTCTTTGAGGTTTTGCCAAGGAAGAACAACAAAACAAGAGAGGGGGACAAGGGAGTTGAAGATATATGAAAGATGTGATTACAATTATTGATCATGGAATTCCAGCCGGGTAAGAAGGGAAGTGAAGATATGAAGCAAGGTGACAGAAAATTCTAAGTTGTAGGAACAATGAATTTTAGGTCATAGGGGGTAGAAGCATTACTGGAGTTGAGACCTGTGGTAGGCAGAATAATGTCCCCCTTACCCCTCCCACCCTAAGATGTCCATGTCCTAATTCCTAGAACCTGTGATTATATTCAATTGCATGACAAAGGGGAATTAAACTTGCAGATAGAATTAAGTTTGCTAATTAGATGACCTTAAAATGGGAAGATTATCTGGGTGGACCCCATATAATCACAGGATCCTTATAAATAGAAGAGGATGATAGAAGAAGAGTCAGGATGGACATGACTAGAGAAAGTGGTTAGGATGATATGATTTAACACGGACTCAACTTGCCTTTGATAGTTTTGAAGGTGCAGAATGAGACATGAGCCAAGGAATGCAGGTGGCCTCTTAAAGCTGGAAAAGGAAAGGGATCCTATCTAGAGCCCATAGAAAGGAACACAGTCCTGCCAATATCTTGATTTTAGCCTGGTTTGATTCATGTCAGATTTCTGAACCACAGAACTGCAAGGTAATAAATTTACATTGTTTAAGATGGTGAGTTTATGATAACTTGCTACAACAGCAATAGAACAATAATCTAGGATACTAGAGGGAAGGAGCTAGACATTCATAAAGTGAACTTAAGATTTTAGTGGGTTTATGATTTTGGTAGTGTCAAGGTCAAGGATGAGGCCATAGGTGGGGGTCTGAGGGAAGGTAGTCAAGAGATTATTGAAAGAACATACCTCATAGAACTAGACAGTTCAAAACCAAAATTGTTTCCATATATAAGTCAAAATTAAATAGCAAATTGTGAATGTATTAGAGTTTGGGACTTGTTTTTTTTCACTAGCAGGCATACCCAGCAGAATTTTTGGCCCTCCCATTCCTGCAGCTGATCTTTATTAGTGTTTACTGCTCACTGGTATAAACTGTGCTGCTCAGAATTGGATTAGTGGGAGATCTGGTCTAAATTAAAGCCTTAATAAATGAGCACTGTTTACATTTCCTCACACCCGCCCTTCTCCACACACACATCAAATTATTCTGGAAATGAAATGCAAAATAAAACAAGGAGGGATTCTGTTCTTCATTAACGTGTAATTATAAAATGCTGGGGCTCCCCTGCTGGGTGGAGAAGCAAAGCCCATAGCAAGGGTGGGAACACTTGAGGGTGGGACATTCTTCCTGGCTTGTAACTATGGGTGAATTATTATTTTCACATCTTTACAAAGAGATGGATAAAAACGAGGACTTAGATAAGAACTGTAGTCCCCTCCTAGAACCATAATAAGACAAGGAAAACAAGAGAACAGAACTGTTTGTCTTGCAAGACTAGAACCAAATAGTCTAAAAGACGATTTGATTTGATTTGATTTGATTTGATTTGATTTGATTTGATTTGATTCGATTCCCCTGAATTCACTATTTTTTTTAAATAAACTAGAGCATTGATAAGTAACTTCTCATAAGCTTTATTCCCAATCTCTGAGTACTTAGTCTTTTCTGTAGAAGAAGCAAAAATGATAGAGATGCTCTCAATTTATTTCAGTTTATTTTAAAGATATTTGGAGTCTCTGAGCTGAGAGAGGAGGGTGAAAGGTAGCACAGCATAGGGCTAAAGCTCCGGATCAGACAGACCCAGTATTCCAGGCTGGCTGTGTGGAGGAAGTTGTGCTTTCACAGGCTCATCTCTCTCTGTGTTGAATGGAAATGTTAACAGTTTAAACAGCCTCACAGGACTATGTGAAAATTTGATAAGATTATTGATTAAAACACAAACCAGTAATAGATATGCAAAGAATAAAAAGAAAAGAATCCAAGTATACCACTAAAGAAAGTCAGTAAACCATGAAAGAGAGCAAGAGAAGAAAGGATCAGAGAAAAACTACAAAAACGACAAAATAAATAACAAAATGGCAATAGGTACACATCTATCAATGATTACTTTGAATGTAAATGGACTAAATGCTCCAATCAAAAGACACAAGATGACAGAGTGGATAAAAAAACAAAACTCATCAATATGCTGCCTACTCAGACCTAAAGATGCCTGCAGATTAAAAGTGAGGGGATGGAGAAACATTTGTCATGTAAATGGATGTCAAAAGAAAGCTGGAGTAGCAATATCTATATCAGAGAAAATAGACTTTAAAACAAAGTTTGTAACAAAAAACAAAGAAGGACACTATATAATATTAAAAGGGACAATCCAACAAGAAGTTATGACAATTATAAATATTTATGCATCCAACATGAAAGCAACCAAATACATAAAACAGTTAATAGCAAATATACAGGAACTAATTGATAATAATACAATAATACTAGGGGACTTTAGCACCCACTTACATCAATGGACAGATCATCCAAATAGAAAATCAACAAGGAAACAGTGGCTTTGAATGACACACTGGACCAGATGGATTTAACAGATATATTCAGAACATTCCACCCTAAAACAGCAAAATATGTATTTGTTTTCAAGTATGTACATGAAACATTTCCAGAATAAATCACATATTAGGCCACAAAACAAGTCTCAACAAATTCAAAAATATCAAAGCCATGCCATGCATCTTTTCTGACCATGATGCTATGAAACTAGAAATCAACCACAAGAAAAAATCTGGAAAGAGCACAAACACATGGAGGTTAAATAACATGCTACTAAACAATGAATGGATCAGCCAGTAAATCAAAGAAGAAATAAAAAATTACATGGAAGCAAATGAAAATGAAAATACAATGGTTCAAAATCTTTGGGATGCAGCAAAAATGGTTCTAAGAGTGCAGTTTATAGCAGTACAGGTCCACCCCAAGAAGCAAAAAGAAATCTCATACAACTTAACCTTATACCTAAAGGAGTAAGAAAAAGAAGAACAAATAAAACCCAAGCCAGCAGAAGAAAGGGACTAATAAAGATTAGAGCAGAAATAAATGATATAGAAACTAAAAAAACAATAGAACAGATCAACAAAATTAATAAACCTCTAGCCAGACTCGAAAGAAAGAAAGAAAGAAAGAAAGAAAGAAAGAAAGAAAGAAAGAAAGAAAGAAAGAAGAAGGGAGAAAAAAAAGAGAGAGGACTCAAAGAAAGAGGAGAAATAACAACACCACAGAAATACAAACAATTGTAAGAGAATATTATGAAAAATTATATGCCAACAAATTGGACAACCTAGAAGAAATAAATGCTTAGAAACATATAACTCACCAAAACTGAAGCAGGAATAAATAGAAAATTTGAACAGACTGATTATTAGAAATGAAATTGAATCAGTAATCAAAAAACTCCCAACAAACAAAAGTTCAGTACCAGACAGCTTCACAGGTGAATCCTACCAAACATTTAAAGAAGAGTTAATACCTGTTCTTCTCAAACTATTCCAAAAAATAGATGAGGAAGGAAAACCTCCAAGTTCATTTTGAGGCCAGCATTACCCTGATACCTAAACCAGATAAAGACAACACAAAAAGAGAGAGAGAGAGAGAGATGATTACAGGCCAATATCTCTGATAGATGCAAAAATCCTCAGCAAAATACTAGCAAACCAAATCCAGCAATACATTAAAAAAAATCATTCACCACGATCAAGTAGGATTTATTCCAAACATGCATGGGTGGTTCAATATTAGCAAATCAACCAGTGGTATACATCACTTCAATAAGAGAAAGGATAAAAACCATATGATCATTTCAATAAATGCAGAAAAAGCATTTGACAAAGAACAACATCCACTCATGATAAAAACCCTCAATAAAGTAGGTTTAGAGGGAAAATACCTCAACATAATGAAGTCCTTATATGAAACACCCACAGAAAAC
This sequence comes from Lynx rufus, assembly GCF_022079265.1. Classification (NCBI taxonomy): domain Eukaryota; kingdom Metazoa; phylum Chordata; class Mammalia; order Carnivora; family Felidae; genus Lynx; species Lynx rufus. Next base: position 25,000,955 of record NW_025814867.1, on the reverse strand, counting down.
ATCATACCCAGTGGGGAAAAACTGAGAGCTTTTCCCCTAAGATCAGGAACAAGACATGGATGTCCACTGTCACCACTTTTATTCAACATAGTACTGGCTGGAAGTCCTAGCCACAGCAATCAGACAATAAAAAGAAATAAAAATCATCCTAATTGGTAAAGAAGTAAAACTTCATTGTTTGCAGATGGTATACTATATATACAAATTCTAAAAACTCCACCAAAACTAAAACTGATAAATAAATTCAATAAAGTCACAGGGTACAAATCAATGTACATAAATCTGTTGCTTTTCTATACACTAATATGAAGCAACAGAAAGAGAAATTAAGAAAACAATTCCATTTACGTACAATTGCACCAAAAGTAATAAAATACCTAGAAATAAACTTAATGAAGAAGATGAAAAGACCTGTACTCTGAAAACTAAAAGATTGATGAAAGAAATTAAAGATGACACAAAGAAATGGAGAGACATTCCATGCTCATGTATTGGAAGAAAAAACATTGTTAAAATGTCTATATTACCCAAAGCAATCTACACATTTAATGCAGTTCCTATGAAAATGCCAACAGCATTTTGCACAGAACTAGAACAATCATAAAACATGAAATTTGTATGGAACTACAAAAGACCCCAAATAACCAAAGCAATTTTAAAAAAGAAAAACAAAGCTGGAGGTATTACAATTCCAGACTTCAAGTTATATTACAAAGCTGTAGTAATCAAAACGGTATGGTACTGGCACAAAAACAGATATTATAGCTCAACAGAACAGAATAGAAAACCCAGAAATAAACCCACAATTATTTGGGCAATTAATCTTCGACAAAGAAGGAAAGAATATTCAATGGAAAAAAGACAGTCTCTTCAACAAATAGTGTTGGGTATACTGGACAGCTACATGCAAAAGAATGAAACTGGGCCACTTTCTTACATCATACACAAAAATAAATTCAAAATGGATTAAAGATCTAAATGTGAGACCTGAAACCATAAAAATCCAAGAAAAGAACAGACAATAATTTCTCTGACCTTGGCCACAGCAGTATTTTTCTAGGTAGGTCTCCTGAGTCAAGGGTAATAAAAGCAGAAATAAACTATTGGGACTACATAAAAATAAAAGCTTGTGCACAGTGAAGGAAACAACAAAACTAAAAGGCAACCTTTGCGAATGACATATCCAATAAAGGTTTAGTATCCTAAATATATAAGAACTGATATAACTCAATACCTAAAAAAAAAAAAGAATAATCCCATTAAAAATGGGCAGAAGATATGAACAGACGTTTTTCCAAAAAAGACATACAGATGGCCAACAGACACATGAAAAGATGCTCAACATCATTCATCATCAGGGAAATGCAAATCAGAACTGAAAAAGATATCTCACACCTGTCAGAATGGCTAAAATAAAAAACACAAGAAACAAGTGTTGCTGAGGATGTGGAGTAAAAGGAACCCTTGTGCACTGCTGGTGGGAATGCAAACTGGTGCAGCCATTGTGGAAAACAGTATGGAGGTTCCTCAAAAAGTTAAAAATAGAATTATCCTATGATCCAGTAATGGCACTACTACATATATATCCCCCAAAACATAAGAACACTAATTCAAAGGAATTATGGACACCTATGTTTACAACAGCATTATTTATAATAGCCAAATTGTAGAAGCAACCTAAGTGTTCATCGATAGATGAATGAAGAAAGGAGAAGTGGTATATATACAATTAAGCCATAAAAAGAAATGAAATCTTGGGGCGCCTGGGTGTCTCAGTTGGTTAAGCGTCCCACTCTTGATTTTGGCTAAGGTTATGATCTCACGGTTCATGGGACGAGCCCCATGTCAGGCTCTGTGCTGACAGTGAGGAGCCTGCTTGGGATTCTCTCTCTCCCTCCCTCTCCACCCTCCCCCCTGCTCGCATGCTCTCTCTCTCTCCATCTCAAAATATATAAATAAACATTTTTTAGAAAGGAATGAAATCTTGCTATTTGCAACAACGTGGATGGAGCTAGAGAGTATAATGCTAAGTGAAATAAGTCAGTCAGAGAAAGACAAATACCATATGCTTTCACTCATATGTGGAATTTAAGAAACGAAACAAATGAGCAAAGGAAAAAAAGAGGCAATATAAGAAGCATACTCTTAACTATACAAAACAAATTGATGGTTATGGGAGAGGTGGATGGAGGGATGGATGAAATAGGTGAAGGGGATTAAGAGTACTTATCATGAAAACACTGAGTAATGTATAGAATTGTTTAACTAAATTTTACACCTGAAACTAATATAAAACTGTATGTTGACTATAGTAGAATTAAAATAAAAATCTTAATTAAAAATTCATCAAAAATAGATTATTGATGAAAAAAAGTGCTTGCACAGTGCTTCAGGAATGGAAATGGTTATCATCATTTCTGTTCTTGGCAGTGAAAATGGAAAAGAGATAGGAAGAAATCTGTGTCTTCATTCCAGTCTCCTTTTCCCCCAAACTGGGCCATCTCTGGTTTAATTTAAAACTTTGCATATTGGGGCACCGGGGTGGCTCAGTCGGTTAAGTGTCTGACTTTGGCTCAACTCATGATCTCGTGGTTCGTGAGTTTGAGCCCCACATCAGGCTCTGTGCTGACAACTCAGAGCCTGGAGCCTGCTTTGGATTCTGTGTCTCCCTCTCTGTCTGCCCCTCCCCTGCTGTGCTCTGTCTTGTTCTGTCTCTCAACAATAAAAAAGTGTTAAAAAACAAAAATAAAAAAATAAAACTTTGCATGTCACCTAAAATTTGACTCTCAGTAAGTCACTTCTTTCTACAATGCTGTACCCAGTTCTGAATAAGAAGGGAATACTAACTGGTTTTCTTCTTAATTCATATGATGACAAATGAGGTATTTGTAAGGACACTGTGTTAGGAAGACATATTTTTTCCTTAAAGACCTTATAAATGTTCTTCAAGGATGAAGCTACACTTTTCACTAGCTATGTGTAGCTATTTAAATTTAAACCAATTGGATTAAATTAAAAATTCAGTTCCTCAATTGTGTTAGCCTCATTTCAAGTGCTCAGTAAGCACATGTGGCTAATGGCTACCACACTGGACAACGAACATTACTTCATTACAATGAACACTGGGACATTTCCATTACTCTACTATTGTGTTCATCCTAACTGGCTTAAGCTTGTGGTCAGTAAACACAGGAGAGAAGGTGAGAGATGGGGACACAGTGTTCAAAGACAAAGTGGGAAGATAAAGAAGAGAAATTTTATTAGTCATAAATTTGTGAAGAACTGGTCTTTCATTTTGTTGTAATAAAACTACTAAATGCTGAACAAAATTGCCCATAAATTGCCTTTGGAGGGTCTGAGAAGGAATGTTCAACAAATATTTTTAAGTTCTTTTTTTTTATCTTTTTTTTTTTTTTTTTTTTTTTAGTTTATTGTCAAGTAGCTAACAGAGAGTGTAGTCTTGGCTTCAGGAGTAAATTCCCACGATTCATCACTTACATATATCACCCAGTTCTCATCCCAACAAGTGCCCTCCTCAATCCCCATCACCCACTTTCCCCTCTCCTCCACCCCCCATCAACCCTCAGTTTGTTTTCAGTATCCAAGAGTCTCTTATGGTTTGCCTCCCTCTCTGTTTATATCTTATTTTTCCTTCCCTTCTCCTATGGTATCCTGGTAAGTTTCTCAAATTCCACATGAGTGAAATCATATGATATCTTTCTCTGACTGATTTATTTCACTTAGCATAATACCCTCCATTTCCATCTGCATTGTTGCAAATGGCAAGATTTCATTCTTTTTAAATGCTGAGTAGTATTCCATTGTGTATATATACCACATCTTCTTTATGCATTCATCAGTTGATGGACATTTGGGCTCTTTCCATGATTTGGCTATTGTTGATAGCACGCTATAAACATTGGAGTACATACTTTTAAGTTCTTGAAAATTTTATTGTTGTACTTTATTTTTCATAAAATAAAGAAATTCGTTCATTTATTCATCAAATATATTTTGAGTGCCTCCCATTTGCCATGTGTCAGGTAAGGGAATGAGTGAGCCATTTAGCTATCTGAGGGAAGAGTGTTGCAGGGCTATGGGGGGAAAAGTAGATCTAGATAAGTAGGATCAAGAATGTGGAGGTGGGAAATAGACTGAAAAGAGAAGGTAGGATTGAATAGATTGATCAAAGAAGGCACCTCTGATTGAGAGAAGGGGAGATTGAGCAAGTCTGGAAAAAGGTGAAGGAGTGAGACTACCTAGTGTGGCTACCTGGAGGAAGTGTTCTCAAAGGCATGGGTCCTTAAACAAGGACATACCAGGCTCAATGAAGACCAAGGAACTGCAAAGGCCAGTGTGCCTAGAGCAGAGTGAGTGAGGAGAGTGAAGGAGATGATGCCTGAGAGAAAATGGGGGAGATGGGGCAGGTCATATTCAGTTTTATAAGGCACTGTTAGTTCTTTGGTTTTTACTCAGTGTGAAATAGGGAGTCATCAGATGGTTTTTTGAGCAAGACAGACTGGTCTGCCTTAGGTTTTAGAGTCTTCTGGATCCTGAGTTGAGATAGTGGTAACTTGGACCAGGGTGGTAAAAGGAATGCTGGTGAGAAGTGGCAGATTCTGAATAGAGCTGACAAGATGTGTTGACAGATTGGATGTGTGGTGTAGGAGAAATACAGGAATCAAGATGATTAAAATTTTTGGACTGAGCAACTTCAAGGATGGAATTGCCATCAACTGAGATGCAGAAGACTGTAGAGCAAGTTTTTTCTTTCTTGGTGGGGAGGAGGAGATGAATAAAACATTCAGTCTTGGGGGCACCTGGGTGGCTCAGTCGGCTGAACATCCAACTCTTGATTTTGGCTCAGGTCATGATCTCACGGTTTGTGAATTTGAGCCCCACATCAGGCTCTGTGCTGAGTATAGAGCCTGCTTAAAATGGTCTCTCTCATTCCCTCTGCCCCTCTCCTCTGCTCTCTCTCTCTCTACAAAAAAAAAAAAAAAAAAAAAAAAAATCAGTTTTGGACATGTTGGGTTGGAGATGGCTTAAGTAGTGAGGTTGGACAGATGGTTGTATATAAGAATATGGAGATCCCTCCAAAAATAAAATGTTTGGAACTAGAGTAATATAAAATTTGACAGAGTATTTAAAGAAACCATATAAAAGGTAAATCTAATTATCCACTAAATTATCAAAATCATTCATAACCATGGAAATACTGCATGTCTGGCTATGAGTGGAATCCTTTCCTCCAAGGTGTTTGCAATTTGCTTGAGAGTAAGTGGAAATAATAATAGTTATGTGCTGTTTTTATGTGAATCCTGAATTTTATTGTCAAGGTCTGCACAAAGCACTGTATACATATACTGACATTAAGCAACATCTATTCCTGTCTTGTTGAGAACAATAGCCGTGAGTCACATGTTCCTCAGAGCACTTCAAATGTGACTAGTGCAAATTGAGATGTGCTGTACTTATAAAATACACATCTGAGTTCAGAGATTTGATGTGAAAAAAAAAAAGAATGAAGAATAACTCATTAGTAAACTTTAAAATAGTGACTACAAGGACACTAGGGTGGCTCAGTTGGTTAAACATCTGACTTCAGCTCAGGTCATGATCTCATGGTTTGTGGGTTCGCTCCTCGCATCAGGCTGTGTGCTAACAGCTCAGGGTCTGGAGCATGCTTTGGATTTTTTGTCTCCTTCTCTTTCTGCCCTTTTCCCACTCACGCTCTTTCTCTCAAAAATCACATGGGGCGCCTGGGTGGCGCAGTCAGTTAAGCGTCCGACTTCAGCCAAGTCACGATCTCGCGGTCCGTGAGTTCGAGCCCCGCGTCGGGCTCTGGGCTGATGGCTCAGAACCTGGAGCCTGTTTCCGATTCTGTGTCTTCCTCTCTCTCTGCCCCTCGCCCGTTCATGCTCTGTCTCTCTCTGTCCCAAAAATAAAATAAACGTTGAAAAAAAATTAAAAAAAAAATCACATAAAAAAAAAGTAAAATATTGATTACATGTTGAAATTATGTTTTGGCTACATTGGGTTAAATGAAATACATTATTTAAACTAGGCACCTGTTATTCACCTGTTTCTTTTTACCTTTTTTTAACATGACTACTAGAAAAGTTAAAATTACAAATGTGATCTGCATTATATTTCTATTTGACAATGCTTCTGTAAAGTACATCCCTTAGGCTTAAAACTTTTAAAAACAAATGGCTTTTCTTAGGAATAAAGTAGTTACTGTTTTTTGTTTTTTCCTTTTTAATCTTTATTTTTGAGAGAGATAAAGTGTAAGAGGGGGAGGGACAGAGAGAAGGTGGGACAGAGGATCCAAATTGGGCTCTGTGCTGACAGCAGAAAGCCCAGCACAGGGCTCAAACTCACAAACCATGAGATAATGACCTGAGCCAAAGTTGGACGCTTAACTGTCTGAGACACCCAGCTGCCCCTCCCCATTGTTTCTTCCACTGTGAATAAGAGGATCCAGAAATCATTAGTGACATGGACTGTATCCTCTGGGAGGCTTCCCCACTGTAGCAGGAGGCTCTGAAACCTGTCCTAACACTGAAGCCATATTACAAGATTTGCGATTGGTCGATTCCCCCACAATGACCAGATTGAAAGTGGTAATGGTGTCCGATGTCCACATTGTCTGACTAAATGCTCCTGGTATGTGACAGAAGAGCTGGTTTCAGGCAACTCCTAGAGAGCAGCTCACTGTGTCCCTGAATAGACAATGAAGGTTGGGGCTGCACCCCCACAGCTCTCCTGTGTGGCTTGACACCTCCACACCAGCTCAGACTTGCAAGATAAGAGGGAAGAATGGTTCTGAGAACCCCTGGGAAGTTGGGGGGAGGAGGGGACGAGACCCCTGCTGGTCTCTAAGAGGCATTCTAAGAAAAGACTTCACAGAAAATCAATTGCTATCACTTAAGACCTTTAACTCACTATATTCCATTGTAAACTTAGTTTTTTCTTGGAAGGGCACAAAGCAGTGTGTGAAAAATTGTATACTGTTCCTGTGGTGTCTTTGAAGGAAAGTTTATAAATTCCTAATATGCATTCCTGTTAGTCAGGAGTCTCAAAGAGAAGAGGGTGTCAATAAAAATCATCCACAGGCCAGATGATGGTTTTTGAAGCAGGGAGAAAGGGCATTGTTGGAACAGAATGATACGGGTTCAGGAAAGATGAACTGAATTTGAAGAAAGGAAAAGTGTTGAGGTGAAACACAAAGCTGCCCACCCCCAACCCCGCAAAGTTTCTGAATAAGTCTCCCTGGCCCTTTTCACGCTTTTGCTTCCCTGTGGCTTGAGGCTTTCATTCTGTAGGGGAACCAAGGAAGGATTTCTCCTGGAAAGGCCAGACCCTGTTAGTTCATGGACTTCCTCCTTTTACTCTGTCTGCCCCTAATACTCTTTATTTTTAAGTCTTTTTTTGTATGTCAGCCACTTTCCCCCAGCATGCCTTGTGGTTAACGGCATGGTTTCTAGAGGCAAAGCCTGGAGTCTAACCTTGGTCTGTTACTTCCTAGCTGTGTGACCTCAGCAAGCTGTCTAATCTCTCTGGGCCTTCCTTCCTCCTCTACAGTTGAGAGCCCTGGTAGTCTCTGCCCTGTGGGTGGCCGTGGGAGGGAATAAAGTAGCATGTATGTGTTGGGCTGAGGGTCTGAAAGTGCTCAGAAATGTTAGCTATTATTATAATTATTGTAATAAAAAATTGTGTGTAATTTTAGGGAACAAACTATAAAATAAGCATGTCTATAGTTCATAGATATTAGAATTTCAGATTACTCAATTTGTCTATTTTGGCATAAGGTATTATCAGTCTATATCAGATACTTGATTTATAGGCATGTAGGTTAGCCAGTTGGTCATTTCTTAGGAGTGGATAATTAAGAACAGGGACAGTATACTTCTAATACACACACACACACACACACACACACACGCACACCATCCCTTCCTATATTAAAATAGCAGAGTGTTAATATAATAAATCAGTAATTCCCAAGCATTTATATATGGTACAAAATGTAGCTGGATGCTACCAGATGGATTTAAAAAGCAAGCCCCCTACCTAGCTGGGGCTGAGGAAAAGTTGTACATGCATCCATATGGAATACAGATCTCTGTTTCCTCCTCTGTAATGGTACTTTCTAGGGCTCTTATGGCTCATTAAAGGGTTAATGGGTATAAATGTTACCTCAGTGGCTGGCATATGTTACTAAATATTCTTAATATTCTTGCTATTAGAAACTCCTGACTGACTGATTATAACTGGTTTCTCCCAGAGCCACTGGCTGCATAGACTCAAGAGACTCTGGAATGAGCATCTTTGGTATTAGGTTGCAGTCCTGACTTGGCCCCAAATCACTCATGGGAGCCTGGGTCTGAAGATTACAGAAATCCATGCCTACCTCTAGACTCCTGGAATGTATGCTCTGGGGAAACCTGAGAACATTTCCTGCAGGTCTAACTCAAGCCCGCACGGGTCAAGCTGTCTGAGGTCCCTCAGCTTGTGCTTGCCAAATTTAGGCCTGTAACACAGGGAGTGGGTTATCATTTGCCTACTAAAATCTTTGCTTTGACTTTCCAGAGATGGGCTTTGTCACTATACAATATTTTAGCAGAAAGAGTGCATTATGGATCATCGGAACAAAACCAGGCCAAAATCTTCAGTCTCTGGCTGGACCATTATGGACAAAGGAGAGGGGAACTCTTCATTCCTGTCAGCTCCTGCGTAAAGTGAGCAGGCTGGGAATAGGAGTAAACAAAGGGCCTGGGAGGTCCTCGAGCTGCTCAGTGGCAGCCGACACGGGGCAAGTGTGATGACTGGATCAGATGGGGCGCAGGGGAGGTGAAAATCATGCTCTGTGGGATCTAAAGGGAAAGCCCTCCGCTCTCTGCAGAAGACAAGCTGCAAATTGAAATGGTTGAGTTTGAAATTAGGCTTGCCCTCCTTTTCACCCTGGCTCTTGTTCCAGTCCCCTCCTTTCCTTGGGGCATACTGGGAGCCAGAGGAGAAGGGAGGGAGTCTGGACAGAAGGTGGGGGGGGTAGAACTGTGGCAGTAGTGGACCCTGGCTGGCAGTGCCTACAAGGGAAGGGGGTGAGAACAAAGTAAGGGGGAGCAAAACAGATTGGAACAACATTCATTTATTAAGAGATTTGTTGGGAGAATAAATATATAAAGCACTTCCTATGTATTTTCTCACTCTGTCAGGGGGCAGGTATGCAATGACCTCCATTATACAGGTGAATAAAAAAAGACAGAAAGCTTAAGGCACTTGCTCAGTCACAGGTGCACTAGGTTGGAGAGCTAGGTTTCAAACCAAAGACAGTCATCTCCCAATGGAGGCCAGAAGGGGGAGCTCTGATGCCCTGCCACTCCTTGTCACTTGCACACCCACCAGGGAAAAGAAGTACTTTCCAAGTCCATACTACTTTAGCAACTACTTTACCAGCCGGGCTGGGGAAGAAGAAAGATTTCCTCCTTGCCCAACAACAGCCCAGCCAACCAGAAATTGTCCCAACCAGCCAAAGAAGCCACTGTACGTGGAACTCCCAGTTTACTTTTTGTTTGTATGGACTTTTTGTTTGTAACAGCCCCTCCCAACGCCCCCCCCTTCTCTAAAAAAGCCTGTTCCTTTGCTTTGTTCTCCACCTGCCAATGGTTTTGCTGTAGATCATTTGTCCCGAATTACAATTCTTCTGTTATTCCTGAATAAACCTTTTCTTTTCTTTTCTTTTCTCTTTTCTTTTTTCTTTTCTTTCTTTTCTTTTTCTTTTCTTTTTTCTTTCTTTCTTTCTTTCTTTCTTTCTTTCTTTCTTTCTTTCTTTCTTTCTTTCTTTCTTTCTTTTTTTTTTTCTGGTAAAATAGCTGACAATTTTATTTTTAAAGTCCACATACCCGGGGCGCCTGGGTGGCGTAGTCGGTTAAGCGTCCGACTTCAGCCAGGTCACGATCTCGCGGTCCGTGAGTTCGAGCCCCACGTCGGGCTCTGGGCTGATGGCTCAGAGCCTGGAGCCTGTTTCCGACTCTGTGTCTCCCTCTCTCTCTGCCCCTCCCCCGTTCATGCTCTGTCTCTCTCTGTCCCAAAAATAAATAAACGTTGAAAAAAAAAAAAATAAAGTCCACATACCCAAGACAGACTCTGCTTTTCTTTCTCTCAGGAATGACTTGATCAGGCAAGAGAACGAAGAAGGAAAAGAAGGGGAGTGCCAGTATATGCCAGACACTGCTAGGAACATCGCCTATGTTATATCCCTTAACCCTGACAAGGCAGCAAGGCCAGCATTTTAATTTTTTTTTTAACATTTATTTATTTTTGAGATAGAGACAGAGCATGAATGGGGTAGGGTCAGAGAGAGAGGGAGACACAGAATCTGAAACAAGCTCCAGGCTCTGAGCTGTCAGCACAGAGCCCGACGCCAGGCTCGAACTCACGGACTGCGAGATCACGACCTGAGCTGAAGTCGGATCCTTAACCGACTGAGCCACCCAGGTGCCCCAAGGCCAGCATTTTATTTTTTTATTTATTTTATTATTTTTTTTTAAGGTCAGCATTTTAAATTCCATTTCATAATGAGAAAACTGAGGTATGGAAAGGTTTAGTGTGTAGGGAAAAATTAATCTCACCCAAAGAGAGAGGTCTGGCCTTTGTCTCAACTCCTGGCAAGATGGTGTTGGTGTACATTATATACCCTGATTGCTTCAGAGCTTTGTTTTTGATGCTCTAACCAAGATTTTGTAACTCAAAACTGTGCCCTCTCTCAAAAAGCACAGCTTTTGTAAAGGAAAACCTTGTGATTTTGTCATGAATTTCAAATGCCTGCTTAGAAACTCAAAAGGCATAGAATCAGACTTCAAATTCTTTGCAGTCACTATCTGAGGCAGAAACCCACAGGCCTCAGCCTGCCCTCACCATGCAGTGAGGATAGGGGAAGGTGTAGGGTGAGAAGAAAGTCACTACTGGGTATGGAAAACAGCAGTTAGTATATAGGTATATACAAATACATGTATACACATACACACACACACACACACACACACACACACACATATATTTGAATGTTTATTTTTGAGAGAGAGAGCATGAGCAGGGGAGGGGCAGGGAGAGAGAGGGGAAGAGAGAATCCCAAGCTGACAGTACAGAGTGCAACACAGGGCTCAAACCCACAAACCATGAGATCATGACCTAAGCCAAAGTGTGACACTTAACCGACTGAGCCACCCAGGCGCCTCGGAGTAGCTAGTATATTAAAATAATACCCCCTCTCTCCCATATCTATCAGAAAACATCCCAAAGAAACCAACTCTCCCCACATCCTCCATGCTATGGCTTCTGAGATATACAAATGTCAAACTTTGGATGCAAATGGTCACATCCAAAGATTTTCTCTTAATCTCACTTCCTAATGGACAGAAAGACCTGTAGATACTGTCTGTTGTTTTCACTGCCCAATAGTATTTCCTAGGAAAACAACAATTTTCTTATAAAGACAAGAGTGGGGCACAGTTCCGGAAAGTAACATAGATTTTTTCCTAGCTTTTTCCCCTTGAAGTAAGGATAGTTAGCAATATCAGAGCACCTCACAGTTCAGGCTTGAGAAGCTACTGAGCCATTTCAGTTGCAAGCCCACGTATTAGCATCCCCTGTGGTTACATGCTCTTTTTCCTTAGGCTAGTTAACCCAGTTGATTACTGCATGTTGCTGTTGATGTCAAGGTTAAGTCTTCAGCCTCCACAGGGTCTAATTACCTTTGCTGTGTTCTAGCCCTTTATAAAATACATGCACTTAGTCACCAGGGGGACGAGGCAATGTAATAGGTTGAAACAAAACTTTCAGAGAAATTCCAAGCCTTTGTGAGGGAAGAGGCAAGAAGACACATGTTTTTCTTTTCTGGAAACCAAATAACAAATTTTGGAAAAATTACAATATTTACCTAATTTTTTGCTTTTCCCCAACATTTTAAATTTTTTTAATTTCAGACACGCAGAAGAGTTGAAAGAATTTTAAGTTAGCACCCATGTACCCATCACTTAGATTCTACCATTAACACTTTGCTGTGTGTGCTTCATCACACATCTAAGTACCTATCTACCCCTCTATCGGTCCCATAAACCTTTTACACACACACACACACACACACACACACACACACACAACATATATATGTGTGTGTGTGTGTGTGTGTATATATATATATATATCTTTTTTTTAACTTTATTTATTTTGAGAAAATAAGAGAGAGTGCAAGCAGGGAAAGGGCAGAGAGAGGGAGAGACAGAATCCCAAGCAGGCTCTGTTCTATCAGTGCAGAGCCCTACGTGGGGCTTGAACTCATGAACCCAGTGCAGAGCCCAACATGGGGCTCAAACTTACAAACTGTGAGATCATGACCTGAACTGAGATCAAGAGTCGGATGCTTAACCAACTGAACCACCCAGGCACCCCAAACCATCTTATATTTTTGATGCGTATTGAAGAAAGTTTCAGCAATCAGTATACTTCACTTCAAAAAATTCTGGCATATTATTAGTTTTTCTTGTTGCTATAACAAATTGCCATAAGCTCAGTGGCTTAAAATAACACAAATGTATTATCTTACAATTCTGGAAATGAAAAGTTTGAAATGGGTCTTCCGTGAGCTAAAATCAAGATGTTGGCGGAGCTGTGTTCCTTCTGGATGCTTTAGGAGATAATCCATTTCCTTGTCTTTCGCAGCTTCAAGAGGCCACCTGCATTCCTTCACTCATGACCCCTTCCTCCATCTTGAAAGCCAGCACTATAGCATCTACAGATCTCTCTCAGATCTCTGCTTCTACCATCCCATCTTTCTGACTCTGACCCTCCTGCTTCCCCAGAGAAGGTACTTTGTGATTCCATTGCACCCATTTGTATAATCTAGGACCATTTACCCATCTCAAGATTCTTCATTACACCTGTAAAGTCCCTTTCACCATGTAAGGTAGTTGTATCAATCTGGTTGGGCTGCTATAACAAAACACCAGTGACTGGGTGACTTTAACAATAGAAATTTATTTTTTCAAAGTTCTAGAGGTTGGGAAGTCCAAGAGTGAGGGGTTGGTCAATTTGGTTCCTGTAAGAGTTCTCATCCCATCTTGCAGATAGCTGCCTTCTTGTTGTGTCCTCACATGGCTAAGAGAGAGAGCTCTCTGATGTCTCCTCTTATAAAGGTGAGTACCTAGTCCTATCAGATCAGGAGTCCCCATCATGACTTTATTTAACATTAATTACCTTATTTTAGGCCTTATCTCCAAATGCAGCCATATTGGGAATTAGGATTTTTTGTGTGTGTTTGGGGAGATACAATTGTCCACAGCAGTAACATATTTGTAGGTTCCAAGGATTAGGACATGGACATCTTGGTGGGGGGCATTATTCTATCTACTACAGCATGTGCAACTTTTTCATTTTTTAAAAATGTTTATTTATTTTTGAGAGAGAGAAAGAGCATGAGGTGGGAGAGGGAGGGGCAGAGAGAGAAGGGGACAGAATCTAGAGCAGGCTTCAGGCCCTGAGCTGTCAGCACAGAGCTGGACACGGGGTTTGAACTCACGAACCATGAGATCATGACCTGAGTCGAAATCAGACACTTAACTGACTGAGCCACCCAGGTGCCCCATCTTTTTCATTTTTAACACTCTCTAAGGACAGTCAGATGAAAATTTGGGAGTCAACATATAGGTAGAAACAAATATTGATACAAAAAGAAGTCTAAGGACTAAGTCCTGGGGCACTTCCAGAGATGAAAGAAATAAGGAAGAATCAGCAAAGGAGTCTCAGGAGGAATAGCTAGGTGAGGAAGAACCCCAGTAAGTGTGGACTTCTGGGAGGCAGAAGAAGAGAGTATTTTTAGAAGGGGCTGATCAACTGGATGTCACTGCTGCTGATAGATCAAAGAGATGAGGGTTGAAACTTGGCCACTGGTGCCTTGGTGGGGTAATCAGGGGGAGTGCTTGGCTAGAGTGGGAGAAGAGGAGGAGAGGACCTGGAGAAGGTACAGTTGTGAATGGAGGAGAGGAGAACACATCAAATAGCTTTCTCAAGGAATTCTGATAAAAAGAGGAGTAGAGGAAGGGATGGTATCTGATGTCATCAGCACTATGAATTTCATATATTTGCACATATATTTGCAAATATATGACCAAATTTTTTCATGAGCTCCAGAAATTAGAGAATAAAAGAAGGGTAAAGTAAGAGTCTGCAAGTGTTTCATTTGTAAGTCATCTCTACTGCCCCAATTTAGCAGGGAAACTCCTGAAAGAATTCGAAGGGCACTGATGCCCTGAATTCTGATAGTATTATCAACACTCTTTCCTTCTTCCTTCCTTCTTTCCTCTTCCCCTTCTTTCTTTCATCGTATTTTTTACTCGTTTATTCATTCTTTCCTTCATTCATTCCACAAACACATATAAGCCACTATACCTTTGACACTTGGATCCACAAAAGGGATTAGTATGAATTAGCTAACTGTAAAATTCTTTCCATTTTGAACTGAATTTTTTTATTTTTTATCTTCTCCGATACTTGAGAATGAAGATATTCTTAAATTTCAAAACCAGTTGGTTTTATCTGCCAAAAACGCACTCCCTGATTTAGTTGCAGACGTTCCTCTAAATAATTTTTCATGCAAATGTCCCTATTATATAGTTTTTAGGAGTAATTTTTGGAGAGCAAACACTGGGCAGCATTATGCAAATAACTTAGATCATAAATTTCATTCACTTAAAAAGATAATCCATTCTTTTTTGGTTTTCAAAACTTCCCTCAGAAATGAATGGGGAAATTTTATGAATTTTCCTTTTTTTTTTCCCCCAGGACTTCTCATTTCTGAATCTAATTCTTTCTTGATTTTCCCCAAATCCAGAATCTTCCTTTTCCCCATTCATATACCCACACTATTTGTTTTTGTTTTTGTTTTTGCGTTTCATTGTGTCTTTTCCTTAGTCTCCTTGTGATTTCTCTGTCCCAGGCATGTCTGATAATGATACACGTGCCTAAGAAGACTGCTTCATATTGTTCTTTTAATCATTCTGTTTCTATCAGTTCATTCCTTCAAGTCCATTCTGTGATTAGAACAATCTCACTCTCCTTTGCTAGGATGATTTTCTCACATCTTAGGATTCCCTCTCAGAAGCTTAACAATTAAACTATTTCACTGAAAACTTCCAGGTTTAAATAAAGAAAAAAAAAGAATTTTTACAACCTTGATATTCACCTGGCCAAATGTTATATGAACACACGAAACATTACATTCTGGTCTGGACACACATCTTAAGATGGACAGTGACAATTAAAATATGCCCATTGGAGAGTGATCAGGAGTTTCAAAGCCATGACATAAGGAATGACTGAAGGATTTTTGAATGTTTTGTTTGGGGAAAAATAAGTCTTGGGTGGGAGTGAGGCTTGGGGCAGTCAGAGATATCAGATTGAGAGAGAGTTTGATTGAGATGGTGACTACCACTATGAACCAAATTGGCTGGCTGTCCCATGAGAATATTGGTAGTTGGGATGAAGGGAAAAGGCAGTACCCTGAGAGGCACCCAGTGGAAAACTGGGTGTTTTTAAGCTTGGTCGTTGCTATAGCTTCCAGGTAGATCCCAGAAGCAGAGGTGGTTAATAGTCTCAACAGACTGAAGATAAGCCCACAGCCAAAAATCATGGAACAATTTAAGAAAAACAATTACTGTGAGAGAATAACCACAAACAGAACAACCTAAATCAGAAAAAGACCTATTGATAGGATATGAACAAGAATCTTAATCCTAAGTAAGACATTCCAAATATGAAACAAGAATTGGTGGTTTCAACCAAGGATACTGGCTCTAAAAAATGTAATTGCTAGCCAACTTTGGTTCAGGTCATGATCACACAGTTCATGGGTTCAAGCCCCATGTTCCATCCCTGCTTTGGATTCTGTGTCTCCCTGTCTCTCTGCCCCTCCCCCGCTCACACTTTGTCTCTCTCTCCCACTCAAAAATAAATTAATGTTAAAAAATATAATTGCTGAGGCGCCTGGGTGACTCAGTCGGTTTCTCCCTTTCTCTCTGCCCCTCTCCCACTCACACTCTATTTCTCTCTCAAAAGTAAATGAACATTAAAAAAAAAATTTTAATGTAATTGCCAAAATAAAGAATTGGTTGAAAAGCTGAATGGGTGCCAAATGGATAGAATGTAAAAACCAACCCATATGTACACATTCGAGGTTGGTGTATATAGCACCATCATAACTTGGTAGGGAAAAGATGGATTATTCATCTGTAGTCTTTAGAAAACTGACTCACTATATGGAGAAAACTAGGATTAAATGTCTACCTTGTCTACACACAGAAATGAATTTTAGGTAGGTTAAAAGCCAAATATGAAAGACTTAGAGCAGGACACCTGTGTGGCTCAGTTGGTTAAGTATCTGACTCTTGATTTCAACTCAGGTCGTGATCTCATGGTTTGTGGGATTGAGCCCTGCATTGGACTCTGTGCTGACAGCATGGAGCCTGCTTGGGATTCTCTCTCTCCTCCTCTCTCTGCCCCTCCCCCTGCTCATGCTTGTGCACACTCTCTCTCTTTCAAAATAAATAAATAAACTTTACAAAAGAAAGACAAAGCCATTTATCTATTAGAAGAAAATGTATTTTTTATGAAGTTGGAATGGAGAAGAATTTCTTAAGATGTCAAAAAGTAAAAACCATACAGGAAATAACTGATGAAGTTAATGACACCAAAATTAAAGATTTCTGGTACCATAAACAAAGTCAACAGATGGGTGATAGACTGGAGGTGACAGAGCGGTAATAACTTACAAGGAAGTGATACATAAAATATACAGAGAATTCCCACAAATCAGATAAAGAAAAGAAAAGAAATGGATAAAGGAGATTATAGCAGACCCTGCTGATGTCTTGCCCACATCCCTTGGCGTACCTCTGAGCTCACCCGCAGCTGTGGTGAGCCGATGGTTCCCTGCATCACACAAGCTTCCTGCCTCAGCGTGGAACCTCTCTCGGTCTGAAGGTTCTCTGAGGTACTGTGGGGCACCCTTCATTTAGGTGCAGTGCAAACTGGAAGTTCTGGTGGCTGAATCCCCCCCAGGAACAGCTCTCAATCAATGAGGACCAGGGGGTGGTATATAAATAGCTCAGCTTCCCCATTTCTTGGTGGGACAATTCTGAGGAATGTTCAGCACACTTCCTCAGAGAGTCCGCATCAAGACTGAGCCTGGTTGCCTACTCATAACCTACCTTTTTTGTTTGTTTTTTGGTTTTTGGTTTTTCTCCTTTGTCTCCTTGTTCTTACTCCTTCACTTGTGCTTCTGAATAAATGACCTTCTCTCATGAATGGATATTCTAGGCAGGGAGACATAAAATAAATGTGAAAATGTGCAATCTGTCAGGAGGCTAGATGTGCTAAGAAGAAAAATAAAGCACAGTAAGAAGGAAGAAGCCAAGGTGGGGATGGGACTGTTACTTTAGACGGGTGGACAGGGAAGGTTTCTCGCTGAGGGATATTTGAGCAGAGACTGTAAGGATTGAGAGAGCATAGAGCAGGTGCAAAAACCCTGCAAGTGGGAGTGCTCTTGGCCTGTTCAAAGCACAGCAAGGAGGCCAGTGTGGCTGCTGCCTGGTGAGCAGCAAGGAGGAGAGTGAGGGAGATGAGGGAATAGGGAAGAGAGAATAGGGAAGGGAAGGCAGACCATGGAGGGCCTTGCAGGCCATGGTAAGGACTCTGGATTTCCCACCCCCCAAGTGATAAAGGGAACTTCTGCACACAAGTAACATGATTTTACTTTTGTCTTTACAGGCTCCCTCTGGCTTCTGTGCAGCAAAGGGACAAGAGTAGGAGCTGGGAGCCTGTAGGATACATACAGGTAAGAGAAGGTGCTGGGTGGGACTGAGGTGGTGGAGGGTAAGGAGGAATGATCTGACTCGAGATGTATTTCAAAAGTAATGTTAACAGCCTTCTCTGAGCCCCTCATCAAAACCAGGTCAGATTCTCTTGTTATATTTTCTCACTGAATCATTGACTTGGCATTCCTTCAGTTAGTAATTATATATTCTTTGTGTGATTGGGTGGCGAGATAACATTTGAAACTACTTTCTGTCTCAGGGAGTAGACCGCTCAGAAAAAGGAATCTTCTGTTAGATTTTGAGATTGAAAAGTTTAGGCCCTGCCTAGAAGGGCCTGTCAAAGATAATATGTTTGGAAGAATATAGAATGAGGGTCATCAAGACCTCCTACCTTCAGAATGAGCTAAGGATTGCCCAGGTTAGCAGCTGGTGGCTGAGGAGAAATATGGAAAGGTAGGAAAAAGATCATCCCAAAAGACTGAGTTTGTGCCATTTCTCCTAAGCCAAGGCCTGAAAGAAGGGGGGGAACAGATATACAGATATATCCATATGCTAGGTTTAATTAATGTCTGTGTGCCCAACTGAATGGTGAACTCCATCAGAGCAGGTGTATCAGTAAAGGAACATTTCTGGCTACAAGTAAAAGAAATGTAAAGAGTTCTATGTTTGGTGCTGGACAGTTGCTGATACTGGTTCACTACTCAGTGATATAAAGGATGGTGTCTCAATTATTTTCTTGTTGTCTGTATGATTTTCCCTCATGGTTGCCATTACTCCAGCTGTCATATCTGTATTCAGTGCAGAAAGAAAGGGAAGGTATGGCTCAAGCTATATCTATCTCCCTTTATTAGGAAGGTCATGGCTTTTCCAGAAGTCCTCCAACATATTTAGCTTTATAGTTTTGTATCTCACTGGCCAGAACTAAGTCATACAACCTTACTGCAGAGGGAAGCTGGGAAAGTGGGGAAAGGAATTGCCATTGTTATCAGAGACCCATAATGATTCATCAGCAGTGACTGGATACATTGCTGCCCTGAACAAAAACCGGGGTTCTGTCAGCAAGGAAGAAGGGGCTCCCTAAGAGTGTAAGTGAAAGCAGAGATAATGACTGGGTTTATATGCCCAGTACTCAGCACATCTTAAATGGAAATTCAGTTCTAAAGCCAGGATTTAACATATAAATTTCATACAGTTAAAATTGCCCTTGAACACTTCCTTAGAATTTTGCTATGTTGGAGGCCAACATGCCATCTCTTTAAAAGACTACGCTGTCATTTTTACCCTAACATTGGAACGGATCACTATTTCAGCAGGTGAACTAGCTAGTTTATGTTAATGCTTCAACAGTAGGATCTTTAAATAACAGCATCACCCTCAATGCAGCAAGATACACTTATTCTAAGAGGCACAGGGAACCCCTGTCCCTAAGCTCATTAAATAAACTGGTAGGTAGAAATGAACTCACTATTTAAATAGTCATCCACATGCTAGGAAGCAGATGGTGTAGAGGTATGGTTCAGAGCCTGTCCACCAGAGACAGGCTGCCTAGGTTTGAAGGTCTGTTCCATCACTGACTACTTAGTGTCAGACTCTGGACAAATTATTTAACTTCTGTGTGGCTGTTTCCTATCTGTAAAATGGTGATAATAATGGCGCCAGCCTTGGGGAGGTTGTGAAAATTAAATGAGTTAATACTGGTAAAGCCTGTGTGTCTGGCCCATTATAAGTGGTGCAGAAGGTTTAGCTATTACTATTGTTGTTACTTCATAGTTGTGTTAACTTCTGTTAAATGTGCATATGATGCCGCTCCCAAGTAGAAGGTATTCAATAAATATTCGTTAGGCAGAAAATTACCAACTTCAGGGTCTAGGTTACATCAAGGAGACTTCCCTTAGGCAGAACCCCAAGTGTTGGAAGAAAGTCTTTGAATTACAGCTAAATTGACTGTTGCACGAAAGATGTTGCTTGCAATTTGCCTCAACTGAAGCCAGTTTGCACCGTTTCCTCCCACTGCAGCGAGGTTTATGGGCTGTGAAACTATCTCTCATAATTCATGTAGGTAACATCTACTGGGCCTCCACTGGACCCAGTGGGAAAGTGGAGGAAGCCCGGAATAACTAGACTAGGGCATCACCTGCAGGACTCACTCAGCTGTAGGAAGAGACCAGCAGGAGGTGACTAAATATCCAAATCTGTGTCCATAAGAGAAGAGCAGCTCAAATCCCACCCAGACTGACATTGCTCGAAGCAAGTACATCTGGTGGGGACAACGTGGTCCTGATGCTTCAAAGCCAAGGTGGGCAAATCTATGCAAGCTGTCCTACATTTCCCACTCTGGCATGTGTGCAGTTTCATGATGAGCTTGGGCATGGCCCCAGAGCTCCAAACACCTATCAGCAAGTGATCAGAGTTCACACTCAATTACCATCCCAAGTCTGGGCTTAACTATTCTCAGAGTGATGTGGGTGGCAACGCTGGTAGGCATCAAGGTCTCATTTATTTATTCAGTCATCCTGATATTGAGGAGATAGAAATATGTGCCTAGCACTGTAGTAGGCTTTGGGGACACAATAGTGAACAAAAATAGGCATAGTCTCCACACATTAAAAACCAGCTAAACAGGGACACCTGGGTGGCTCTGTCAGTTAGGTGTCCGACTCTTGATTTTGGCTCAGGTCATGATCTCACGGTTTGTGGGTTCAAGCCCTATTTGGGATTCTCTCTTTCTCCCTCTCTTTCTGCCCCTCCCCCCAAAAATAAATAAACTTAAAAAAATAAACATGTAAATACAAATTGTAGTGAATGCTACTGAGGGTCCAGGAGGCTAGTAATTAAGTCACTGACCCCCCCCCCGCCCCCCCCCCCCACACACATTCACATCCCACCTTGGTTTAGAAACTAAGAGACACAGAAGTAAAGGAGATGGAGATAAAAATATCATCTTCATTGCTGTTCAAATGAACATGGCTGAGGTATAGCCAGCTCAGCTTGTTAATGTTTCCCTCCTGAATTGGACATATCGCCCTTCTGCCTCAAAACCTCAAGCTGCAGGGCTGAGCCTGACCCATCAAGCCTACCTTGCAAGCATAGAGGAGTTTAGAGAAGCAACCTCTTCTGGTGTGAGGAATAGGGCCAGGCGTGCCCAGTTCCTTCTCTCAAACCCACCAATCGGAGGAGTTGTTGCTCCTCCACTAGGGGTGGGATAAGTGGTGACACATGTTAGTCTAGTAGAAGTCCTTTTACTTGAAAACAGGAGGAGTGCAGAGTAAGCGATCCATGGCCTCCTCCACAAGGGCTATGATAGGCAAGTAAAGGACACAATGAGGGATGCTAGGAGTTATTCAGTTAGGATCTGGATGTTGGAAAGGCTTCTCTGAGTGGGATATTTAAAATAAGCCCCCAAGCAGTTTGGTTCCAGAACCTAAACCATTTACCTTCAAGAATAGATCTTCAGGGCTTACTTTTAAGAAATTGGGATTCCCCCCCCCCCCCCAAGAGTAATGACACAGTATTGAACAATTTAAGCATGGGATCAAAGTAACATGATCAGTTTGGCGTTTTCAGAAGCTAACTCTGCTGACTGTGAGGACTGGAGACAGACAAGAGGCAGGGTTGCAAGCGTTAGCAAACAAGATTCCCAATTAAATTTGAAATTCAAATTAACAATAGGTAGGCATGCCCCAAATATTCTATGGGATATACTTAATACTAAAAAGTGTTTGTTGTTTATCTGAAATCAGTGCTTATCAGTTGCCCAAGTTTAACTGGGTGTCAGTGTTATTTGGCAAGCCTGGCAACAGGGAAGACACAGAGAAACCAGGTAGGATCTCATCACAAGAACTGATGATGATGGAGATGAAAAGATGGGGTGGATCCCACTCCTGTTTTGCAAGAAGACTCTTGGTAATGAATTAATGTAGTGGGTGAGGGAAAGAGTCTTGGGTCAAGGGTGACTCAGACTCTGGGTGAGCCTTTGGATGGATAGAGATTGCAGTATAGTCAATGTCACAGAATGAGAATAATATTAGTTTTTACATTTCAATCTGCCATTGTCTTGTAAAGCTGTGCACCCTATGTAGTCATGTTTATTACAATACTTACCTGTTTATTAACTGACTTCAATATAACCTGGTATTGAACCTGAGACAGAGGGAAAAGGCTTGTGTACTGCAAATAAAAGTAGCATAAACACCTTGTGGTGTTAGCATTGCCATACCTAATATGACATTGCATGTGGCTGAAAAAATTATTAGAAGCCTCTAGGCTCATAAGACAATGAAATTAGTCCAGAGGTGAGGGGAACACTGACTGTGTCACTCTGGGACCTTAAGGTCTTCTGGATTGTGTAATGTGATATAAATGTAGCCTCCCCTATACATGGCTGTTATGAATGTCATGAATTAAAAATATAAAAAATCCTTTAATAATATTCCAACACTTATGTGTAAGATATTTGTGTCCGCTCCTCCCCAAATCCATGTGATGAGGCCCTAACCCCCAATGTGATGGTGTTTGGAGATGGAGCCTTTGGGAAGTAATTAGGCTTGGATTAGATCACGAGGCTGGGGCCTTCGTGATGAAATTGGTGGCCTTATGAGAAGAGGAGGAGACCCTCCACCCCACGTGTCTCCACAAGCACACAGAAGAAAGACCATGTAAGGACACAGTGAGAAAGTACCTTGTTGCAAACCAGGAAGAGTCCTTGCCAGAACTTGGCCACACTGGCCCCCTGATCTCAGTTTTCTAGTCTAGAGAAATGTGAGAAATAATTTTCTGTTGTTTAAGCCATCTGGCCCATGGTATTTTGTCATGGCATCCAGAGATGATTAAAATAGGTACTATTATTTTTACAAAAGTAATCAGGTGTAAGCAAACTGGAATTTTAACAGTAAAGTAAAATCTCTTGCTATTTTTAGTCTTCAAGTGAATGTTCTGAATTTATAAGCTAGGCCACCCCTCACATACAGTCTCAAGTCTTGGGGTAAATTACATTTCATGTATTTCCATGTCTTCTCCTTTTCTTTCTCCCAAATGCACACTTTAAAGGTAGCTCAGTCAGTTGAGTGCCTGAGTCTTTTTTTTTTAAATTTTTTAAATGTTTATTTATTTTTGAGAGAAAGAGAAAGAGAGACAGAGTGTGAGCAGGGGAGGGGCAGAGAGAGAGGGAGACAGAATCTGAAGCAGGCTCCAGGCTCTGAGCTGTCAGCACAGAGCCCAATGTGGGGCTTGAACCCACGAACTGTGTGATCATGACCTGAGCCAAAGTTGGATGCTCAACCAACTGAGGCACCCAGGCACCCAAGTGCCTGACTCTTGATTTCAGCTCATGGGTCATGAGTTCAAGCCCCGCATTGGGCTCCATGCTAGGCGTGGAGCCTACTTAAAAAAAAAAAAAAAAAAGTAGGGGCACCTGGTGGCTCAGTCGATTAAGCATCTAGCTCTTGATTTCAGCTTTGGCCATGATCACACAGTTTGTAAGCTTGAGCCTGGGTCAAGCTCTGTTCTAACAGCATGAAGCCTGCTTGGGATTCTATTTCTCCCTCTCTCTCTCTCTGCCCCTTCCCACACTTGTGCTCGCTCTCTAAATAAATAAATAAATAAATAAATAAATAAATAAATAAATAATTTTTAAAAAAGAAAAAAAAAAGTAGTCTTAAAGGAGATGTCACAAAGGTGTGTCAGGAAGGGGAAAGGGAACTTGGTTGCTAGAAACCAGGCTAGCTAAACAGTGCTAGGTGTTCAGGGGCTGTGTGGATTGTGCTGACTACATATATGTGAGCATCAGGGGCATTTATTTCTCTTTTAGCATCAACTGGAAAACTGGAACATCCAGCCCTCCAGTCAGAAATCTGGCTCTGACATCAGTTGTAAAAAGATGCTGAATAAAGTACTAAACCAGTAAGGCTTTCCATTACTTGAAAATAGAGAATTTTTTATATAACTGGGAAGTCCAGGGGTGGATATTACTTCAGGCAGGGCTGCATCCAATAAGTAGAATTATGTCATTAGCCCATTTTGAATCTCTTTCTTTTGTGCAGTGTTATTCTCACTTATTTTTCTGCCTCTGAGTGGGCTCCCTGCAGATACTAGGAAAGAGGTACTTGGGCTTGAGACAGCTCCATGTTCCCATGTCTCAGGGAACTACCCCCTGGCAGAGAAAGGTTCTCTCTTTTCCACCATCCATATGTAAAATCCCATGGAAGGAATCTGATAGCTCTGCTTGGGTCAATAGGTTCTGTTTGACCAATTACCATGACCCAAGTAGCAGGGTACTCTGATGTGCAGCCCCACCAGAACCATATGGAATAGGGAGAGGCAATTCCCCCAAAGAAAAATGGGATCTGCTATAGGAAGAGGAGGGAACGTAGTGGGCAGATCAAACAGCAGACACCCACTATCCACTACATACCTGTAAGGACATAGTGACATGTGACTTTTATCCACAGGGAAATTTTTATAAAAAATTACTTATGAAGGATGCCTTCTGAAACATTGTTTGTAATGAAGGAAAACTGGAAACAATTCCAAAGTACACCTTTAGAGAAATGGCCAAATAAATGGTTACATTCATACAGTGTAATACTAAATAGAAATTACAAAGGAGGTAGAATTTTATTTACTGACTTAAGAATGTGATTTTGATATATGCTAAGAGGAAGAATAAATTGCAAAATATAAATTTCACAGTATGTAACCGTCTGTAAAATGTGCAGTTTTGGTAAAAAATTAATATTTAGAGAAATAACCCTAGTGTCATATGCCATCCCCCACCAAATTACTATGACTTCCTTGTGGGAACTTATTATTGGATTCTTTTTTTGTGTTATGAACTTTTGAAAGTATGATATTTTACATAAGCATATATTACTTTTATAGTTAAGAAAGATGAAAAAATCAATATGGATGTTTAAAAAGTGACAGCTTTATTGAGCTATAACCCATGTATCAGAAATGCATCCTTTTAAATATACAATTCAGTAGGGATTTTTTTCGTATATTCAGAGTTGTGCAAACATTACCACTTTCTAGTTTATTACCACTATCGGCACATTTTCATCACCCCAAAAAGGAACTCCATAGCCATTTGCAATCACTAGCTAGTCTCCCCTCTTCCACAGCATCTAGAAAACTCTAATTTACTTTCTGTTTTTATAAATTGCCTGTTCTGGGTATTTCCTACAAACGGAATCATACAACATGTGGTCTCTTGTGTCTGGCTACTTTCACTTATGATAATGTTTTCAATATTCATCCATGTGATAGCATGTATCAGAGCTTCACTCTTTTTTATTGCTGATGAATATTCAATTTTATGGATGTACCACATTTTTAAAAATCTGTTCATCAATTGATGGACATTTGGATTCATTCTATTTTTGACTATTATGAATAACACTGCTATGAATATTCACGAATAGGTTTTTGTGTAAACATGTTTTCAGCTCTCTTGGGTATATACCTAGGAGTGGAATTGCTGTGTCATATGGTAACTCAGTGTTTAACTTTTTGAGGAACTGCTGAAACATCTTCCACAGTGGCTATACCATTTTACATTCCCATCAGCAATGTATAAGGGTCACAGTTTCTACATATCCTTGTCAACACACTTTATTGTTTGTTTTTTAATTTTAGCCATTCTAGTAAAATGGCTTTATCCACATTTTACAGAAGAAGACATCCATGTTTTCTTTGGAGAAATGTCCATCCAAATCCTTTGCCTATTTTAATAATTGGATTATTTTCTCTCTCTTTTTATAAGTTTATTTTTATTTATTTTGAGAGAGAGATAGAGAGGAAGTGGGAGAGGGGCAGAGAGAGAGGGAGACAGAATCCCAAGCAGGCTCCACACTGTCAGCACAGAGCCCAATGTGGGGCTCAAACTCATGAACTCGTGAGATCATGACCCAAGCCGAAGTCAAGAGTTGGACTTACACTTAATCAACTGAGCGATCCAAGCACCCCATGGTTATTTTCTCTGGAGAGGGGCAGAGGGGAGAGAGAGAGCAAGAGAGAGAGAGAATCTTAAACAGGTTCCCTGCTCAGCATGGAGCCTGATGTAGGGCTGTATCCCATGGCTCTGGGATCATGACCTGAGCTGAAATCAAGAGTTGGATGTTCAACCGACTGAGCCACCCAGGTGCCCCAAGGGTTACTTTCTCTTTATTGTTGAGTTGTAAGAGTTTTTTATGTATTCTGTATGTAGGTGGAATATTGTCTCCTATTTTGTGGATTTTCTCTTCATTTTCTTGATGGTGTACTCTATTTTTCCTTTTGTCACTTTTACTTTTGGTGTCATATCTAAGAAACCACTGTCTAATGCAAGGTTAATGAAATTTTACACCTTTTATTCTAAGAGTTTTAGGGAGATGAAATGATCTTTCATTATGATTTTGATATACATTTCCTTAATGACTAATGACATTGAGCATCTTTTCATGTATTTGTTGGCAATTTGTATATCTTCTTTAAAGAAAAGTCTATTCAAGTCCTTTCCCCATTTTTAAATTGGTTTGTTTTTCTTTTGTTGTTGGTTTAGAGAACTACTTTATATATCCTGGATATAAATCCTTGTTGGATATATAATTTGCAAATATTTTCTCCAATTTTGTAGATTGTCTATTCACTTTTTTGATGGCGTCATTTGACAGGCAAAAAGTTTTCATTTTTATGAAGTCCAATTAATTTATTTTTTCTTTTGTTGCTTGTGTTCTTGGTGTCATATCTAAGAAAGCCTTGTCAAATCCAAGCTCATTGAGATTTATACCTATGTTTTCTTCTAAGAGTCTTATAGTGCTTATATTTAGCTCTTTTATCCATTTTGAGTTAATTTTTGTGTATGGTGTGAGGTAAGGCTCCAACTTCATCCTTTCACATGTGGAAATCTAGTTGTCCCAGCACCATTTGTTGAAGGATAGTAAGCACTTTTTGACACATGGTTTTTGTGGCTGCATACTATTCCATAGAGTATTACTCTTTGGGTACACATTCTTCCCTCACCTAGTGGTATTTTACGTATGCATATAATTTAAACTTTTCCCACATCTTTCTTTAAGGAACTTATGGCGGCTAACAGCTCTAGAAAAAGCAACACCTAGAGATTACATTATCATTACCTTTGGATATGGCTGATCAGACCACAGGTAGACTACTCAGCCAA
Source organism: Lynx rufus (assembly GCF_022079265.1). Lineage (NCBI taxonomy): Eukaryota > Metazoa > Chordata > Mammalia > Carnivora > Felidae > Lynx > Lynx rufus. The sequence goes on along the minus strand of NW_025814867.1, from coordinate 24,973,925 downwards.
AGCTGAGTCCATCAGATTTTTCCTTTGGGAATTTGACATTAGCTACTAAAACTATGTCTGTTATATTTATGGATATGGGTTTAAGGGTAATATCAACTCTGGAGGTTGAGGTTATTACAATGAAGTCTGTATAGAGAGGATAGAAGAAGCTGGCTATAAAACAGAAAGAAATGCTATAGATACATTTAAAATAGAGACTATGTGAAATGGAGAGGTTTGTGGCGTGGTAACTGGTAACTGTCCAGTTCTCATGAAGCCCATAAGATCTTCTCCTTCCTTTGCTTCCTCTCTTTTTTTGAAATTAATTTGAATGGATGTCTGCTTCTTTGCAAACAAACTTTCCCTAAGACAGGCCTTTTATTGATTAGGAATCTTGGTTTCAAGAAACAGAAAACTTAATTTAACTGGAGTAAGCCAAAAAAGGACTCTTGTTGGCACACATACTCAGAAAGTCCAGGGAATAGCTTGATCTAGGAACTCAAAAACATCATCAAGACCTGGTTCTCTTCATCCTTCAGCTCTACTGCCGACAGTGTTCACTTAATTCCCAGCTTCTTAGGAACTCTTGTCTTCAATCATTCAGACTATCAGTAGTCTCAAAAAAAAAAAAAAAGAAAGAACTTATTCCCTAGCTCCTGTACAAATCTGAGACTCACTCTGATTGTGACCATATTGTATGAGTCATGGCCCATCCCTAAACTAATTCCAAGGGGGATCTGCCACTGGATCTGAGTCATATTTCCACTCCTGGTGCATAGGGAAACCTCATTGGAACCACATTGACTGAAAATGAGGAGGGAGGTTTACATAAAAGAAATTCTGGATTCTGTTATGAAATAAAAGGAGAAATGGATGCTGAGTAGAGAAAAGAAAGAAACAGCAGAAGTTCAACACAGATATTTCGATTAATTCTATTATTTTACTTATGCAAACAGACTTGTACATTAATATTTGTTGATGTCTCTCATTATTTCTTTAGGATATTGTTTCAGTTCTGTTTGTGCATTACAGACCATCCCAAACTTAGTGGCTTAAAATAACAACATGATTTCTCACTATTCTGTGGGTTTATTGGGTTCAGCTGGGGAAATTCCTTGTGATATAGCCAAAGTCACTTATGTGGCTGCATTGAGCTCTTGGGCTGCATCGTCAAAGACAATCTCACCTCCTCCATGGTTCTCCATGTGTCTTTCTTTTTTTCAATCCATAGTGAAACCTGAGCTTCTTTGTAGTAAGGTGGCTGGCTCACAAGATGGACAAAGTGGAAACTACCAGATAAGCCTTTTAAGACTCAGGCTTGGATGTCCCAATGCATCACTCTTTTTTTTTTTTTCCTTGCTTGTTAGTCAAAGCAAGTCGTAGGGTCTACCAAGGATTCAAGGGGAGAGGGATATAAATATATACACCTAGAAATGGAAATACTAAGAGAAAGAGTATGCATATGTTAAGACTCATGATGCAGATTATCAAATTGTCCCCCAGAAAGGCTCCTCCAATGTATAACCACAACCCCCAAGCAGCGTATAAGAACATGCTTTTCACCATGCAAATGCCAACCCTTAGCAGTTTCATAGATTTAAAGACGAGAGTGTGATTGTTGTTTTATTAATGTTGAAGAGTTTCAACTTTTTCGTATACTTATTGGCCATGAAAATATTTTAAATATATATGATATTATAATATATATTATATAAATAAATATATATGATATATCAAGAATTACAACACAGCATACATACATGTACCACCATCTAGTTTAGTAAAAAGCGTCTTGCTATAAAATGTTCTGTGGGTCCTTCCTTGTTTCCAATCCCTTCTCTCCCCCGCAAAGTTAACCATTATTCTGAATTTTGTGTTTACATTCTCTTGCCCTTATTTTTTCAGCTCTACTGAAGTATTATTGACAAAGTTGTAAGATATTTATCTTTTAAAAGATATTTAAAATATGATTTGATACATATATGAATTGTGAAAGGATTCCCTCCATCAAGTTAATTAACACACTTATCACTTCACATATTTACCTTTTTCTTTTTCTTTTTTAAGTTCATTTATTTATCTTTGAGGGAGAGAGAGAGTGCACGAGGAGGGGAGGGAGAGAAAGAGGGAGAGAGAGAGAATCCCAAGTAGGCTCTGCACTGCCAGAGCGGAGACTGACGTGGGGCTCACACTTACAAACTATGAGATCATGACCTGAGCTGAAACCAAGAGGCAGATGCTTAACTGACTGAGCCACCAAGGCACCCCTATATTTACCTTTTTCTTAATGAGGCTTGCCCTTATTTTATTTTATCTTTTATAACAGCTTTTCTGAGATATAATTCACATACCATGCAATGAATTTATTTAATGTGTGTAATTGAATGGTTTTTAGTACATTCAGAATTGTGCAACCATCACCACAATAAACTTTAGAACATTTTTGTCATCCAAAGAGAAATCCTAGGCTCTTTTCCCCTTACTTTTCCATTCCCTAACTTGCCCTGTCCCCTCCCTAGGCAACTATTGATCCACTTTATGCCTATTTAGATTTGCTTATTTGGGACATTTCACATAAATGGAGTCATACACCACATGGCCTTTATGACTGGCTTCTTTCACTTAGCGTAATGTTTTCAAGGTTCATCTACATTGTAGTCTGCATTAGTACTTCATTCCTTTTTATTGCTAATAAGATTTCCTTGTATTGATAGACCACATTTTATCCATTCGTCTCTTGAAGGGCATTTAAGTTGTTTCCATTTTTTGACTATTATGAATAATGCTGCTATGAACACTTGCATATGTATGTTTTGCGTGGACTTGTTTTCAATTCTCTTTGGAGTGTTTCAATAACTCGAAGTGGAATTTCTGGGTTATGTGGTAATGCCATATTTAACCTTGTGAAGAGCTGCCAGGCTGTTTTCCAATGTGACTGAACCATTTCACGTTCCCACCAGAAACCAGAGGGTTTCAATTTCTCCACATCCTTACCAATATTTGGTATTATCTATCTTTTTTATTGTAGCCATCTTAAGGGTGTGAAGTGGTATCTTGTGGTTTTGATTTACATTTCTCTGATGGCTAATAATATTGAGCACATTTTCATGTTCTTATTTGTCCTTCTTTTGTGATAGTATAAGCATGTTTATATTTTTAAATAATATATTTATTAACTTTACATATTTTGAAGTTTGTGTTAATGTTTTTTATGCAAATTTGATTTATATAGGTATATATTAAATTTGATACTTTAGAGGTTCATCTGTGTTGATGCATGTTGCTACAGTTTATTTTTACTTCTGCATAAAATTTCATTATGTGTATCTAACACATAAGAAATTATTCATTCTTTTTTATTAAACTTTTATTATTTTTTATTGTTTACTTTTGAGAGAGAGAGAGACACAGAGCACGAGTGGGGGAGGGGCAGAAAGAGAGAAAGAGAGAGAGAGAGAGAGAGAGAGAGAGAGAGACAGAGGATCCAAAGCAGGCTCCATGCTGACAGCAGAGAGACCGGTGAGGGGACTCAAACTCACAAACCATGAGATCATGATCTGAGCCAAAATCAACCAACTGGTCCACCTGAGACGCTCAACCAACTGATCCATCCGGGCACCCCAAGAAGTTATTCATTCTTCTATTGATGCACATTTGGGTTATGTCCCTTTTTTTTTTTTTTTTTTTTTTTTTGCTATTATCCACAGGAAGCTATAAATATTGTTATACACAGATGCATGAAGTTCTCTAGGGCATATATAGAAGTGGAATTGTTGGATCATAAGGTATACAAAATTTCAACACTACTAAATAATATCAAAGTTCAATATGTTGTACCAATTCATACTCCCCTAACAGTACTTGGGAATTTCGGTTGCTCTATAATCCCTCCAACATTAGATGTTACCAAATGTCATCATTTTTGCTAGCCGGTAGGAGTGGTGTGGTTTTAATTTACATTCCCCTCATTACTAATGAGACTGAGAATGTATTCACATGCTTATGGGACATTCATATTTTCTCTTCTCTGAGGTGCCTAAGTCTTCAGTCATTTTTCCATCTAAATTTTTCTTATTGATTTGTAGAAGTTCTTTTTTGTTACTGATACTTTGTCCATTGTATATGTTGGAAACGTTTCCAAATTTTAGACTCTCTTTTTATTCTCTTTCAGTATCTTTTGATAAACAAAAATCCTTGGTTTTAATGTAACTAAGGCAAGCTATAATCATATTATATGATTTTTGTGCCTTTTGGCATCTTATTGAAGAAATCCTTTCCTTACTTCAAGGTCATAAGTCTCTACTCCTATATTGTCTTCTAAGTGCTTGGCATATGTCTGTTTTTTACATTTAAGTATTTGCTTGACCTAGAATTGATTTTCATGTATAGTATGAAGGAATATGTATAGTGTAGAATAGATAACCAACAGTCCCAGCGCAATAGAAAAGCACATTCTTTACCCACTGGCCTATTTTGCTGATTCTGCCATGTATCTAGTTTCCATATATGTGCACATCTATCTCTAGGCTCTCTATTCTGTTCCATTGGACTTTCTGTCTATTCTTCTGTCAATTATATAGCGTTTTAACAACTGTATCTTTATAATATGTATTGACATGTGATCAGGCAAGCCCCCATCTTATTCTCCTTTTGGGGAATATTTTGGCTCTTCTTGACACTTTGCTTTTTCGTATAAATTTTTGAATCTAGGATGTTGAGCAAAAATTAAAGGCTTGTTGCAGTTTTTGTTAAAGTTACATTGATTTGGTAGGTTAATTAGGGGAAATTGATAAATTCATAACATCAGATTTTCCAATTCACCTGCATAGTGTAATCCCTCTCTTATTTTTGTCCTTTTAAATATATTTCACAAAAGTTGTATAATTTTCTCCATTATGCTTTGCATATCTCTAGTACAATTATTTCTAGGCACTTAATGGCTTTTTAATGTTACTGTAAATGGTGTCCCTTCAAAATTATTCTTTCTAAATATTGATTATATATAGAAATTCACTAGACTGTTATGTACAGATTTTTGTATCCAGTGAACTGGTTCACATCTTTAATGAACTCTAATATTTTTGTGTAGGTTCTTTGGGCTTCATGTGTAGATATCATATCGACTATAGATACTAACTGTTTTATTGTAAATCACATCCTAACTTTATTCTTTAATATTTTTTTTGTATTGGCTAGGACATTTAGTATAAGGTTGAAAATAAGAGATGATAGCAGGACTCTGTTGTTTTGTTCCCCTCCTGAACTTAAAAGGAATGTCATCAATATTTCACAATTAAGTATAATGTTTACTGTAGGATCTTGGTACATAACATTTATTGGTTAAGGAACTTTCTTTGTACTAATAGTCTGTTAAGAATGTTTATCAGAAATGTATGTTTAATTCTAGGAAATATTTTTACTGTGTCTATTAAAGTGATTGTATGATATTTCTCCTTTAAAATTATCTTTTATGTTTATTTCTTTTTAAGAGATAGAGACAGAGTGCGAGTGGGGGGAGGAGCAGAGACAGAGGGAGACACAGAATCTGGAGCAGACTCCAGGCCCCAGCTATCAGCACAGAGCCCGACTTGGGGCTTAAACCCATGAACCATGAGATCATGACCTGAGCCAAAGTCGGACACTTAATTGACTGAGCCACCCAGGTGCCCCTGACATTACTCCTTTAAACTAAGATTATAGTTAATTATATTAATTGATTTTATAATATTAAACTAAACTCTCATTCCTGTGATAAACCTGCTTTAGTCATATGTTACTACCTTTAAAAAAATCTGCTTTCTGTATTTAGTTTGCTACTGTTTTGTTTAGGATTTTTGTATCTGTGTTCATGACTGAAATTGACTTTCAAAATTTTTTTCTCACACTATCTTTGTCATCCTCATCAAATTAGATTATGTCATCCTCATCAAATTAGTTGAGGTATGTTCCTTCTTTCTCTATACTCTGGGTTATTTTTCACAGGATTAAAATTTTTGTTACTGAATGTTTGCTAGAAACCACTGATAAAACGACCCAAGTCTGGTTTGTTTTGTGGGATTAAAAAATTTTGTTTAACGTTTGTTTATTTTTGAGAGAGAGAGAGGGAGCGCTTGCATGCGTGCACGTGTCCACAGGGGAGGGGCAGAGAGATCGGGGGACAGAGCATCCAAAGTGGGCTCTGCAGAGAGCCCCCCTTGGGACTCAATGTCACAAACCTTTGAGATCATGGCCTGAGCCAAAGTCCGACGCTTAACTGGCTGAGCCACCCAAGTGCCCCTGTTTTGCGGGATTTTAAAGTTTGGCTTAGTTTATTTCATAGTCTTAGAAATATTCAAGTTCTATATTTTTTCTTGAGTCAGTTTTGTTGTTTTCTATTTTTCTAGGAATTTATACATTTCGTTTAAGTTTTGAAATGTACTGGCACTTTTTTCATAATGTTATCTTATTTTTTACTATATATTTTATTAGAGAGAGAAAGAATGAGAGAGAGGCAGAAGCAGAGAGAGAGAGAGAGAGAGAGAGAGAGAGAGAAAATCCCAAGCTTGATCTCACAAATTGTGAGATTGTAACCTGAGCTGAAGTCAAGAGTCAGATGCTCAACCAACTGAGCCACCCAGGTTCCCCTAATATTCTCTTATTTTAATAACAGAAGTATTTGAAATTATCTCTTCATTTTAAGTTTTTAGACTTGTCTTTTTTTTTCCTCTTTGATCAATCAAACCCATTTTGATCTTGTTGATTTTTTGATTATATATATTAATGTTTACTTATTTTTAAGAGAGCACAAGCAGGGGAAGGGCAGAGAGAGAAGGGACAGAGGATCTGAAGTGGGCTTTGCGCTGACAGTAGTGAGCCCGATGAGGGGCTTGAACTCACAAACTGCGAGATCATGACCTGAGCCAAAGTTGGACGCTCCACCGACTGAGCCACCTAGGTGCCCCGTTTTGATTATATTTTTGATTGTATCTTGACCAATGTGTAGAGTAGTATAACTACTGTGGCAATAAAGACATAGAGTATTTTATCACAAAAGTGTTTTTTCATGCAGTAGCCTGTTCAACCTGAGATTTTGTAGTCAAACCCTCATCCACCTCTAAACCCTGTTTTTACTACTGATATGTTCTCTCTCCCTATAGATTTACCTGTTCTGGAATGCCATTTAGTTTAAATCTTACAGTACACAGCCTTTTCAGTTTGGTTTCTTTCACTTAACATATTTTACTCTTAATTTTACTCCATCTTAATTCCTACTGACTTCTGAAGCAGTACCTGTGTTTAGAAGCAGAAATTATTGCAGAAGAAATAACCAAACTATTAGTAACTTGCTGCTTTACCATCCCAAGGACAATTTCTTTAACATTTATGTGTATTTCTATCTAGTTTCTTGATCCACTCTTTTATCAATTTTTTCAATTGCCAAATTAAAATTTCAAATCATAAAAGCAATATGTACTCATGGTGACAATTTATACAGTGTTGAAGGGCTATAAGAAGCTGTCAGTTTCTTGAGTGTTTTTTTAAAAATTTTTTCTAATGCTTTTATTTCTGAGAGAGACAAAGCGTGAGTGGGGGAAGGGCAGAGAGAGAGGGAGACACAGAATCCGAAACAGGCTCCAGGCTCTGAGCTGTCAGCACAGAGCCCAGCACGGGGCTCGAACCCATGAACTGTGAGATCATGACCTGAGCCGAAGTTGGACCCTTAACCGACTGACCCACTCAGGGGCCCCTTGAGTGTTTCTGAGGACATTTTATTTATTTATTTTTTTCAACGTTTATTTATTTTTGGGACAGAGAGAGACAGAGCATGAACGGGCGAGGGGCAGAGAGAGAGGGAGACACAGAATCGGAAACAGGCTCCAGGCTCTGAGCCATCAGCCCAGAGCCTGACGCGGGGCTCGAACTCACGGACCGTGAGATCGTGACCTGGCTGAAGTCGGACGCTTAACCGACTGTGCCACCCAGGCGCCCCACTGAGGACATTTTATATGGATATGCATATATTCTTTTCTTCACGTATAGTATCATAATATACAAGCTCCTCTCCTTCTTATTTACTTAGTGCAGAGACTTATGGCTATTACCAGTACCTGTTTTCTTCCTCTTCCTTCATTAAGAAGCCTCAGACTTTTAGCTTAGTATTTGGCTGCCCAGAATAAAGACTACCTCTCATACCTCCGTTGTAAGAACACCTGATCCTGTGGCTAAATTCTGGCTGATGAGATATAAGCACAAGTACTATGTGGAATTTCTGATATTATCCATTGAAAGATAGGTGGTCAACACTCTTTTCTCCTTTTTCTTTTATCCTAATGCCTAGTATGCACATGTTGTGTTTGGAGCATTAGCTCCTGTCTTGGACCATGAAGATAAAGGCTACCCCATAGGGATGACAGAGCATGGACCTGGGGAGAATCCTATGTCCTTGAGGACTTCATTGAGCAGAGCTGCTACACTACCTTAAATGCCTTTCTCCAGACATTTACATGAGACAGAAATAACCCATCATCAAACAGAGTTAAAGAATCCAAATTTTTTTTATAGAATCCAAATTTTTAAGCACTGACATTGTCAAATGTTTCTCATTTTTTTCCATAAAAGTTTGCACCATAGTGTTTGAAAGTGCCAGTTTCCACATATCTTAAGATGTTTTCAAATCTTAAAGGAAGATCTTCATCTTAAGATGAAGAGTAACTATACATAGAGTTGGTTTATTGTGCTAAATTTATCAAGTTAGTACAAAGGGAAGACTTTACTCTTGCTGGAACTGGCTGGCACCCCCACGACTCAGAAACAGACTTGTTGGCTGTTAGGTGGAGAACTGTAGCTTGGCTTTTACAAAGAAAATGCCCTTGGAGACCATCTGCTAACACCCCTCACTTCCAATTTATAGCTGAAGACATTGTTTCGCACAGAGCTTCATGTTGCCTGACTTAATGAACAGAACACATCTGGACTGCATGGTCTGGGTGAATCATATCCTCTTCAGCCTCAGTTTCTTTGTGTGTAAAAGGAGACAACACTCAAGTCTCACAGAGATGTTATAAATATTAAACAGGCTCTCCTATAATATGTGCCTTACACAATCCCTGGCACAGAAATGCTCAAAAATAGCCCTTCCTTCCCCTCTCACTCAAGGGGCATGCCTGCTCACTCAAGACTGTAGCACACTGTCTTCTGTGGGCTTCCAGCCTCAGCTGGGGTATGCTCATAAATGGTCTTAAAGGATGGTTTGCTGAGGCATTTGGCTCTTCAACTTTACTTCTATGTATCAGATCAGGTTTCTCTCCTGTAAAACTGCAGCGTTAATTCTTAAGTAAGATCTTAGCAACTGTGATAAACCTGTGACTGGGGACTAGCTTTGGCAATGATGATAAAACAGATTTCCTCAGCAGGTGTTCGAAGCCATGTTTGGCTGAATTTTTGTTGTTAATCCCTGGTTTCAAAGGAGAAAATGATCTTCGCCTGTCTGCTTTGCTTGAGTGGTCTGCTGAGGTCAGCAGAATCATATTAATTATTGAATTAGAGAAGCAGTGGCTTCCTTTAAATCTCCCTGTTCTGAAACTTTGTGTTTTAGAGTTTGGGTTTAGATAGTTTCTGAATTGGAATGGAGCTTAGGCTATGTGGAGCCTTACAGGTACAATTAGACTCAATGTATGCTTGTTTTATTATCTCAGTGAGTTGTCCATGTTCTTAACATCAGCTTTTCTTGAACTTTCTTCTTTGGTCATCCACACCTGTATTTTCAAATTAGATGTCCTTTTAGGGTGGGCATCAAATTATTTGTGATTTTTGTCCTCTACAACACCTAAGACAAGTACTTTGTCTGTAACAGATGCCAAATGATTAAGTTAATGAATAAAAAAAAATGAATGAATAAGCAGACAAAAGCTTTGCTCCAGTTTTCTTTCTTAGATTAAATATTCAAATATGTCATAAAAGTCATAGAAATTTGTGGCCTCAACAGATCATAATCCCACCATGAGAGAACTTTCTTTAATCTCCATTTTTAAGAAATAAGTGAGTTCTGTATCAATTAAGAATAGGTTCAGCAGAGACTGATAGTCTTTTTTTTAACGTTTATTTATTTTTGAAACAGAGAGAGACAGAGCATGAACGGGGGAAGGGCAGAGAGAGAGGGAGATACAGAATTGGAAGCAGGCTCCAGGCTCTGAGCCATCAGCCCAGAACCCGACACGGGGCTTGAACTCACAGACTGCGAGATCGTGACCTGAGCTGAAGTTGGATGCTTAACCGACTGAGCCACCCAGGCGCCCCATAGAGAGTCTTGAATAAGAGTGGCTTGAATAGATGTGTACTTTAGTGTAATCTCCTCTCACATAGTAGAAGCCCAGAGGTATCCATCCAGAAGTAATATGGCCCCTCATGATGACAGGCAATCAAGTTTCATTCACTTTGTGGCATTGCTGTCCTCAGTATGTGTCTTCTACCTTCATGGTCCAAGGTGACTACTCAAACTCCTGCCATCCTATTAGCAATTCCACCTGAGAGAAGAAATAATACACCCTCTTCTTTAAAGATACTTCCTGGAGTGGAGAAACGGGAACCCTCTTGCACTGTTGGTGGGAATGCAAATTGGTGCAGCCGCTCTGGAAAGCAGTGTGGAGGTTCCTCAGAAAATTAAAAATAGACCTACCTTATGACCCAGCAATAGCACTGCTAGGAATTTATCCAAGGGATACAGGAGTACTGATGCATAGGGGCACTTGTACCCCAATGTTCATAGCAGCACTCTCAACAATAGCCAAATTATGGAAAGAGCCTAAATGTCCATCAACTGATGAATGGATAAAGAAATTGTGGTATATATACACAATGGAATACTATGTGGCAATGAGAAAAAATGAAATATGGCCTTTTGTAGCAATGTGGATGGAACTGGAGAGTGTGATGCTAAGTGAAATAAGCCATACAGAGAAAGACAGATACCATATGGTTTCACTCTTATGTGGATCCTGAGAAACTTAACAGGAACCCATGGGGGAGGGGAAGGAAAAAAAAAAAAAAAGAGGTTAGAGTGGGAGAGAGCCAAAGCATAAGAGACTGTTAAAAACTGAGAACAAACTGAGGGTTGATGGGGGGTGGGAGGGAGGGGAGGGTGGGTGATGGGTATTGAGGAGGGCACCTTTTGGGATGAGCACTGGGTGTTGTATGGAAACCAATTTGTCAATAAATTTCATATATAAAAAAAAATAAATAAAAAAATAAAAGAAGAGGAAAAAAAAAAATAAAGATACTTCCTGGAAGGTGCTTCTATCATTTCTGTTTACACTTCATCGGCAAAAACTCAGTCACATAAGGGTCTGGGAAATGTAGTCTTTATTTTGGGCAGCTGTGTGTCTGGCTACATTCTGGAGTTCTATTGCTAAGTGAAGAAGGTGTGAACAGATATTGTGGGACAAACAGGGTCTTAGCCATAGTTTCCCTTTGCTATGTGGATAAAGTATGAACTCATTGTTATGGCCAACAAATCCCTGACTGATGGAGTCACTGCTTGGTCTCTGGCCTCATCTTTTATTTGTACTTATTTCTACTGCTTAGCTGTTTTCTCCCTCTCATTTTCTGTGAAGGATCGGGCTCCAGTCCCCCTCAGCACCTTTGCACATGCTCTTATTGCTGGGATTTAGGAATCCTAGAATAGGTTTTCTCTGTCCCCATGACAATTTCTTATCATATCTTGTACTTCCCCTTTATAGGACCTACCACAATTGCAATTATAAATTATTCATGCAATTATTTGTTTTCTATCTATCTTTCCCACTATTCTATAAGTCATGTGAGTACAGGGACTGTTTTTTGGTTCATGACTGTATTTCTAGAACCTCACAAAGCATTGGGCACAGATTGGGCACTTAATAATTCTTTGCTAAATGAACGAATGAATTTTCTAATGGAACTTTCTTATTTTACAGGTGACCTAGTAGTTTAACCAGAGTATTCAAGGAATCTGGATTCTAGGTTTTTAAATCAGTTAAAATGAAGGTTTTTAACTGAAGTTGAAAATATTTCTGAAATGTTATTAAATAACAGAAATTTAACCAAGTGAAATTTGAAGACCTAATTGACTTTATTTAATGATTCATGAATCGGGCAGCATCCCATCTAGCAAGTAGAAAGGAGTTCCAAAGAACTGTACAGAATGGAAGGTTTTTAAAAGCAGAGAAGGGGTGGGATAAAGTCATCAACAAAAATAGAATTATTTCAGTCAAAGTCACCTTCCTTTGGGGGACAAAAGGGCCCTATTAGGTAGATTACTGGAAGGTGCTGACCAGGAAATTCTAGACTAACCACTTAAGATTGTGTTCCTAAGGAAGATTGAAACTCCAGTTAAGTTAGGTATTAAGCCCTGGTTTAGTGGCATGGCCTAGCACAAGTGACTCCATTTGGGGCCTGTGATTTTCTTTTTAATAATGTTCTGGACTAATTTCTTGCATTGATAAGGACATTGCACCTAACAATATTTATTTATTCTTCCTTTGATGGTCAGGATCTTTACATGTATAAGGGTCAACATTATAACCATTGATCAACACTGACCAAAACTAGAGATGCAGAATGAGAAAGAAATTGCTGGAATCTGCCCTGACTCTGGGATACAGCTTGGACACTTGCTTTAAACAAAGGTGCTCAACATTAGCCTGTTTTCTTATCAATCACCTCTTTCTCCCAGAGTAGGGTGCCAAAAATTTCTAGTGATTGTGTTTTCCAGTTGATGGAGGATTTATTTTATGCAGGAACTGTTACCCTTGTTTTGAAAGAAAAAAAAAGCTTTTAAAAGTGTCAGTCATATGTTGGGGCTGTGAGTGACAGTCATGTCTGAGTTCAACAATTCTTTTTTTAAAACAGTAGAGGAGAATGGCATTTCTTGTCATCCTCATCTTTAAATATCAGCTGCTAGAATCAACAGGAAGAAGGGAGGCCAGGAGAAGGATGGTGATCTTTGGAATACCCTGAATTCTGGTGATGGCCCAGAAGCTTAACAAATATCATGGTTTAGACTTTTAAATTGCTTTGAAAGCTGTGAGTCTCAGTTTTTCTGGGATAAAAGACTTCGATGCATTGAGGAAACAAAATCTTTACATTTCTCACAGGTTCCTCAAATTACAGTATTTTTTTTTTTTGACATTTGCTTAAGGTTTTAATTTAATAAGACATGTCTGTCATCTTTAAAGAGTTTAGTATTTTTAATCTTTTTCTTTAATTCCCTGTAACTAAAAATGGACACTCCCCCCCACCCCTAAGCATTTAAAATTTAAAGTAACATTTCACTGTTATATATTTTCCCCAAGGTCAGAGTCTCCTTTGCTTCCCCCAGTACCTCACTGCCTCTGTCAATGTTGGCATCTCTCACCTTTGAAATACTAGAGAATTAGCAAATCACACAGCTAAAAGTAGGAGATGAAAGGATGTAGAAGTAAAATGTATGATGGTGACAAACTTTAATTTGAACAAAAGCCAGTTCTATTCCCAAGCTGTTCCCAAAATAAATTATCATCTAGAGAAATTTAGTCGTCAAAGTCTAAACACCAACCAGGAGTAAAGGCTAAAATTTTATCCATTTAAAAATGTTACTTCACAGTGTATATCAGCAATTAACACTTCAGATGGGGTTGGTGTAGTTTAAAATAGGCACCTATCTCTTCTAGTTAAGAGAGTACTTGTCGACCTCATCTTAGTAGGGAGGTTTGAAATGATAGGGACAACTAAGCTTTCAGGCAAGGTAACTGTCAGTCAATGAATGTTCTAGCTACTTAATATTCAGTACGATATGATCAGGTAGAAAGGCAATCAATCAAATAGGGTGTCAGCTGGGGGTAGAAGAGAAAGGTGGAGAGAAGAAGTTCCCAGGGCAATGGCAGGATACAGGTAGTGTCATGGCTACAGTGTTTCTGCCCAATGGGGAAATCTATTTTAGTCTTGGATGCCAAAGAGAAAGTGACACTTCCAGTCACATAGATGTTAAACAGTACCTCCCTTTGACCTGGCTGGGTGGCAGATACCACCCAAATGTAGGTGGAATAGAAAAGAGTCTTGCACAGCTCAGAATAGAAGAGTCTTGCACAGTACTGCCATTCCTGGGAGAGTAGGTAAAGTAGGGAGCCAGCATTTCTGGTAGGCAGAGCTTATCAAGGGAATCAAAACCTTCTTAACAATACTATGATGGGGGCGCCTGGGTGGCGCAGTCGGTTAAGCGTCCGACTTCAGCCAGGTCACGATCTCGCTGTCCGTGAGTTCGAGCCCCGCGTCAGGCTCTGGGCTGATGGCTCAGAGCCTGGAGCCTGTTTCCGATTCTGTGTCTCCCTCTCTCTCTGCCCCTCCCCCGTTCATGCTCTGTCTCTCTCTGTCCCAAAAATAAATAAAAAAAAAACGTTGAAAAAAAAAATAAGTTTAAAACAATACTATGATGAAAGCACAATTCTGTTTCACAAATAGAAATAAGGAAGCAATCAGGGCCAATTCTGAGAGGATGGGTGGGAACAGAGCATGGGGCTCACAATAGAAAACCAGTGCACCATGGAAATTAAACAAGGGGGATGCTCTGAGTGCCACTCAAAGTACAGATTGGTGGTGGTCTACGGACTATTGGTTACCGGTCTGCAACACAAGAAACAGAGATTTAGAGAAAGCATTCAGAAAAGATTATACGAATTTGATATTGCTGCAACAACCAAATGTGGTCCTGGATTCTTGTCATTCATCTTGTACCAGAGTTATCGGTTTGTTTTGGTTGGAGGCAATAAGAAAACATGAGAGGTATACACCTGAGATGATTCAAGCCATGCAGAAAGCCATGGGATTCTTGGCTAAATGTGTGGGTATATAAGAGTGAGACTAAGGACAGGTATGAGCCCAAGGGAGCAGAAGCAGGGTAAAAGAAACAGTGTACTTTTCTACTTGAACGAGGTATAGACCTGTTTGAGTGTTGTCAAATTCACACGTAAGTCATGTGTGGTGTAATAGTTTAAAGATTGTTTTGTCAATTTTAACCCAAAAGCATAGAAAATCTACAATCCCATTGTTCACCATAAGATAATTTAAATTTACTACTTATATGGTTAAATGGCTAGAACTGGCTACAAAAGAATTATGATGGGACCATAATTTTTTTAGTGTAATAGTAATTCTCAATATTAATCCCACCTACATACATGCTTACGATGAAGCATGTGTTCAATTTTTGTAATTCTTTTCCTTTATCCCTTGATATATTTGTCAGACAGCTATCTGAACCACGTGGTCCCACTGGAATGTTTCAGAAAAAATGCTGTTACTTGGAATGGTCACAAATGGATGCTTTAAACCCTTCTGGAATATTTCTTTACCTAGTGAGACTGAGTTCTAGTGAGGTATGCTACAGATAAATCTTCCCAGTCCTCTGCACTTGAAAGGCTTACATTTCTTCCTCAATAAATTACAGTTTATAAAAAACAACCACCTACATTATCAAAATTTATGGCTTTGTTCCTGGATTCCTATAACTTATCTTGTAATAGCACTATGTTTGAGTTGAAGGCAACAAGAAAAACATGAAGATATACATCTAGATTACTCATGCCATACAAAAAGCTGTGCATCTATTGAGGGAAGCCGTTGCCTGAATGGATGAGTATTTAGGAGTTAAACTAGGGACAGGCATGACAAAGCCCAAGAGAGAGCAGAGGCTGGGTGGAAAAAACACAGTTAAAGTCAAGAAGAAGTGTATTTGATTCTTGTGCCTACCTTTCAACCAGCTGTGTAATCTCTGGCAAATAACCTAGCTTTTCTATGCCTTAATGTTCTCATCTATGAAATGGAAAAAACTTGCCTGGGCTCTTGTGCAATCTAAATGAGAGACTGTATGTGAGTTGACACTGTGACTGCAGGTGATGTGAGAGTTAGGAATTAGGGGATAAACAATGGCTTAGAACAGGACAGACATTTTCTGCAAAGGGCCAGATATTTGGCCTAATGATGAGATGAATGTCCTAATAAAAGTTTATTTATACAACTAGACAGCAGGCTGGATTTGGTCCAACTTACAAAGTTTGTCAGCTTCTGAAACTAGAAGCCTAGATACCTGAATTCTGGTCTCGACTATCTTTTTAGCTGGCCAGGTGACCTTGTGGAGTTATTTCTAGTTCCTGAACCTCTGTTTCCCCACCACCATTGGACTGTCCTAGGTGTTTTCAATGCTGTGACATGGGGAAAAGTGAGGCAGAAGACAAAGAACCTTGTAAAAGTGAAAGGATTTGAATGAACATTTTGATTAAAAATGAAAATTATTGTTGGGGCTCCTGGGTGGCTCAGTTGGTTAAACGTCTGACTTTGGCTCAGGTCATGATCTCACAGTTTGCCAGTTGAAGCCCTGCATTGGGCTTTGTGCTGACAGCTCAGAGCCTGGAGCCTGCTTTGGATTCTGTGTCTCCCTCTTTCTCTCTGCCCTTCCCCCACTCACACTCTGTCTCTCTTTCTCAAAAATAAATAAACATTAAAAAAAATTTTTTAAATATATAGAAATACAGAAGATAAGATGAAAAATTAACTGAAATGTAAGTACAGTGTGAATATGGGTAGGAAGAAGCTTAAAAAAATCAGCAAAGACTTCTTTATACCCTAATAGATCAAACAGAGTAATGACCTCAACCTCCTTGCTGTCAGGAAATCCCTCTTAGCCCAAGACCAGATGTTGGTCTGGATATCAGGGACTTGACTTCCTTTGTCCCCCAGCCACATGAGCAGAGCTTAGGGCCTAAGTGAGAGGGAACCAATAGCAAATGCCTCAGTGCCCCACACATAAACCCTCCCTCCCTTTGCCTGCATGGGGGGCAGGCCAGAAGTGCTGGGAGTTAACTTTCACAGGAGCTGCCCTGAACCAATCAATGGGAGATGGGATTTGGTGGATAAATACCTCTGCTCCTTCTTTTCTGAGCCAATTCTGAGATGTTTTCTATACTATTCCCCAGATATTCACACAGGTTTGAGCCCCAGATTCCTGTAGCAGTAAACTCACTAGCACACCCTTTACTGGCTTCCTTCTCTTGCCTATCTTACTTCCCCTCTCCCTTACCAGTGCTTCCTGGGATGACCTCTCCAATAACCTACTAGTAACCAGGTCTTGTCTTAGGATCTGCTTCTTGGGAAACTCAAAAGAAGACTAAGCCACACAGATAGATATACAGCCATTAGGAGATAGCCAAAGACTTAAAGAGTTGTCTTCATAGGCAGGAGCAAAAGAAAGATTCCTTCTGTCTGACCACCATGGAGCACAGGGTCTTCTAGAAGAAAATTAGAACTTGCTCACAAGTCAAGGAAAATTTTAGTTGTGCAATAGGTGCTGAGTTCCTTCTCTGTGTAAGAAAGCTAGTCCTCTGTGGCCACAGAGATGAGAAGAACACAGTCCTGTCTGGCCAGGAACTTACAATTTGGTTCTTTCAGGACAGCAAAAAGACTTTTCAGCTAATAGACCTCTTTTTCAGTTCAAGTAAAAAAAAGGGCTTTTCTGTGAATCTTCACACTTGTTTATGGTTCAATATATGGTCCTATAGAATGTCTCTGTTTCTGAAGCTCTTCTGGCTTTAGCTTGTTTCTGGACTTTTGCCTGTGCTTTTCTTTCTGCCCAGAATACTCATCCCCTTTCATTTTGCCTGGTTCCTCACTCAGCACTCCACATCATTTTCTATGGGAAACCTTCCTTGACTTCTCTAGATCAATGTGAGTATCTGCTTTTACCATGTTCCTACAGCGCCTTGTTCTTCTACTGTCATTGCACCATCAAATTGTATTTGATTATAAGAGGTCACAGTCACAACTTATTTATATCTTTATCTCTAGTGCTTAGCACAGGGACTGGTGTGCTTAATAAATATTTGTTGAAAAAATGAACAATATGCTTAATTGGTGGAGGATCCTAGGGCTCCACAATAGTTTATAGAGCAATTTTTAAGGAGGATAAGTTCATACAGAGGTATCAGAAGACCACTCATAAATGTCCATATTCTTTTTACTCCTCACCTACACATATTCAAAGGCTCTAGGCCAAAGTTTTTAAGTACTAGAATAGTAAGCCTCCACTGGAGTGATAGGCTAGCCTTCATATATCCAACAGGAAATGTTATCTGTCCATCCGTCTATCTACTCATCCATTCATCCATTCATCCATCCATCCATCCATCTGTCCAGTCAGCCAGCCAGCCAGCCAGCCAGCCATTCCCTCTATCTACCTATTTATCAAAAAATTATTGAATTCCTGTTCTCTTTCAGGTATTATGTTAACCACTGAGAACATGAAGATATCAGATCCCTGCACTTTACACATTAAAAGTCAGCCCAATTGAACAAATAATTAAAAGCTATTGCAATAAATGGATCAATAGAGATATTATGAATAACTTGGAATACATAGGGCAGGAGCTGCTACACTATTATGGTTGCATTTTCCCCCATTCTCCCAACAATGTATAATTTGTTCACAAATGTGGCTCCAGGAGTCAGAGTTACCTCTTATCCGTGGCTAAATGCTTGGCTGTGATGTCACCTGCTTCCCACATATATTTATATATTCTTCCTCACTCCTTCTTATCTTTATTAGGAGAATATTCTTTGGAGCCTGGAATCTGATGTATAACTAAAGGTTCACACAGGGTGGATGGAGTAGTGGGGATTTATCTCGCCATCCAACGCAAGGAGGATATAGTGATGCTTCCACTGACCCTATCAGAATTATCTGTCTATCTATCTATCTATCTATCTATCTATCTATCTATCTATCTAGAGAGAGCATGGGGGAGGGGCCAAGGGAGAGGGAGAGAGAGAATCTCAAGAAGGCTCCATGCCAACACAGGGCTTGATCCCATAACCATGAGATCATGACCTAAGGTGAAATCAAGAGTTGGTTGCTCAACCAACTGAGTCACCCTGGAGCCCCCCTGCCCATTAGAATTATTTAGCTTCTTTCCTTGACTTTCAGCTACCTACCAATTTCTATTAAGTCTCTTCTTGTTGGGCCCATAGAATATACATTAATAGCAATACATGCATTTGCATAGTGTTTTATACCTTTTTAGGGACTTCATGGAATTTAGGATTCAAAAAACATTAAATGTCATCATTTATTTTCTTTTCAAAGTTTTATTTATTGAAGTAATCTCTACACCCAACGTGAGGCTTGAACTCACAACCCTGAGGTCAAGAATCACATGCTCTTCTGACTGAGCCAGCCAGGTGCCCCTAAGTGTTGTCATTTAGTTCAGTCACCCATGTGATGTTCAAATCCTTTTTATGGCATATGCTGAAGTCTACCCATTGGCTTCCAGGATAGCCTCCTCTGCCTCCTTGATCTGGATCCACTCTTTACTGCAAGGCAAACCAGGCTCTTTGGAAAGCAAATGCCTACTTACCACATGCCTAGAGTCTCCTGGTTCTCAGATTTAGTTCTCAAATTCTCTGATCCCATCTGTTCCATACCTTTCTTTTTACTTTATTCTCCCAATACCCTCGCCTATCTCTTGATACACCCTGACCCCATCCTTCCAGGACAACCCATCATTCAGACTCTCTGCCTTATTCCTGGGTAGGGGGCCACAGTAGTCCTTGGGTAGAACCCCTCTGTTATAGTTACTTCAGTTGATATAACAAATTATCCCAAAGTATAGCAGCAGAAAAACACCATTATATGTTCATAGATTCTCTGGGTCAGGAATTAAGACAGGGTGTAGCAGAATTGGCTGACCCCCTCCTTCACAATGTCTGGGGCCTCAGCTGAGGTGTCAAAGGATGAGAAATATAATCTTCTCAAGTTTCATGCACTCACATGTGTAGCAGTTGATGCTGTCTGGGAAGCAGTTGATGCTGTCTGTTGATGATGTTGGCTGGGAAGACTTAAGTATCTAGGAGGACTTAAACAATAGCTAGAACATCTACTGCATGTAGTGTTTCTGTGTGGCTACTTAGCCTCCTCACAGCTTGGTGACTGGAATCCAAGGAAGAGAACAACGAGAGAGAGGGAGCCAAGCAGAAGATGTATAATTTTTATGACCTATCCCCAGAAGCCACATAGGATTATTTTCTCTGATGGTCAAGATAGTCACAAAGATCTTCTTACATTCAAGGAGCAAGAATATAGGCATTCATCCCTGATGTAGGAATGGTAACATCACATCTAAGAACAGATAGGATGGAATATGTATTAGTATGACTGTCTTTGAGAAATATAATCTGCCATATCTCCCTAGTTCCCAATGGCTATTTTTCTATGCCCTGCCCCAAGGAAAGCTGCATGACATGGACAACATCATGGACACAGTTCTGTAGTAGCCAATATTCCTTTGTCATAAATAAAAATCTATTACCAAAAACATCCAAGGAAGATAGAACCCTAAGCTCATCTTGGCCTACCAGTACAACTAGATAACACCCACATCAGTATAAATAACCCAGAAAATGACCCAAAGACTGGCAGAACAGACTCTCCACAGCTAAATATAGAGAAGAGGGAACATTGAAGAGGGAAGGAATAGTAGAGATGCCATCAGGAGCTAACTAGATCTATGGGAGTGTTCATAGGAGGGAGGGATGTCATGGGCATGGAGAGGGGAGAGAAACAGACCCTCTTACCAGGAACCCCAGGCATGGGGAGTTTGCACAAGCAAGATGAATCCCTGTAACATTTGGCTTTGAAAACCAGGGAGACATAATTTCACTAACTCTTAGAGTCATTGGGGCTTAACACTTGGAACTTTAAAAATTGGTGAGATTGGCTCTGGGGGGGGGGGCAGCCAGGAGGGCAAGAGGGAACTGAGTCCCTGCCCTTAGAGAGACAGCACAACAAACAGCTCTGTGGAGATACAACATAGAAGCAGCAGTTTGAAAAACACCTGGGATAAATGGGAGGGAGATTTGTTTCCTAATCTCAGAGTACATGCTGGAGGTTCAGGGATCATTGGGAGATTTCTCTAAGAACAAAAGAGCTAGCAGATGCCATTTCCCTTCCCTGTCCCCCAGCCTGGACACACAGACACCAGAGGGAACCAGTGCAGTGCCAAAAGTTACTACCTAACTTGTTACTGTGTGCCCTGCCCCCACATTCTCCTGCAGACATGCCTCCTCCAGCCCAGCTTCAGGTTCCCTCTTATAGTCGACCCACCTTGCTAACCTTGCTAACCTTGCTAACACCACATACCCTGCCTGCATGGTCTCCTGACGATATGTCCCCTCCAATATACCCTTGGCTTGAGGCCATCCAAAGTGGTGCCACAAGCGTGGCAGAGTGTAAGCAGCCTTGACAGAGACCAGCATCACTCCTAAGTGACTCCTTCCCTAGGAAGAGGGGGAGATAACCACACACATCAGTTGGACTACAGCCCCAGCAGTGGGCTGGGGGCAGATATCTGGTCTGATTGAAGGCCTCACCCACCAATGTAAGCTTCTCAGGGGATAACACAGGGAAAGTGCCCTGCAGTTTGGTGCTACTGCATCTCTGGAAAACACCTAGTCTGACTCAATTCAAGCTCAAGGAAGCCCCAGACTTGTCCATTAATACTACAGAGACCAAACACTTCCCACAACAGGCAAGAGAGCCACTGCAGATGACTAGACTGAAAGCAAAAGTGGCTCAGCCACAGCAGTAGGGTGCATGCAACACAGGTGACACCTCTGAAGCACCAGGTTCTGGTGAACAGGGGACATTTTATTGAAGGGCACTACAGAATCTCTTATTCATAAAGTCACTACTTTCAAGAGCAGGAGATATAGCTGAATTTCCTAACACAGAGAAACAGAGACAGAAAGTAAGACAAAATGAGGAGATAGAGGAATATATCTTAAATGAAAGAACAGGACAAAATCAGAGCAAGAGAACTAAACAAAATGAAGATAAGTAATGTGCCTGATAGAAAAATTAAAAGTAATGATCGTAAAGATACTCACTGGACTTGAGTGGAGGACCTCAGTGATATCCTTAACAAAGAGATACAAAACATAAAAAGAACCAATCAGAGATGAAGAACTCAATAACTGAAATTAAAATACACTAGATGGAATAAATAGTAGACTAGTGGAAGCAGAAGAATGGATCAGTGACCTGAAGGACAGAGTAATGGGAACAGGAGAGAGAAATG
Source organism: Lynx rufus (assembly GCF_022079265.1). NCBI lineage: Eukaryota > Metazoa > Chordata > Mammalia > Carnivora > Felidae > Lynx > Lynx rufus. The sequence goes on along the minus strand of NW_025814867.1, from coordinate 24,951,834 downwards.
ATAGTAATAATAGTGATAATATAATATAATAATAATAATAATAATAATAATAATAATAATAAATAAAAATAGACTTAGGGAACTAACTCAGTGACACCATCAAGTGTAATAACATTTGCATTGTAGAGATCCCAGAAGGAGAAGAGAGAGAAAGGGGCAGAAAATATATTTGAAAAAATAATAGCTAAAAACATCCCTAATCTGGGAAAGGAAACAGAAATCCAGACCCAAGAGGCACAGAGATCCGCCCCTCAAATCAACCCAAAGAAGTCCACACCAAGGTACATAGAAATTGAAATGGCAAAGAGTAGTGATAGAGAATTTTAAAAACAGCAAGAGAAAAAGAAAACAGTTACACACAGGAGAAAACCCATAAGGCTATCAGCTAATTGTTCAGCAGAAACTTTGCAGGCCAGAAAGAAGTGGCATGATATATTCAAAGTGCTGAAAGAAAAAAAAAAAAAAAACTGCAGCCAAGAATACTCTGTCCAGCAAGGTTATCATTCAGAACAGAAGAGATAAAGAATTTCCCAGACAAACAAAAGTTAAAGGAATTCATGACCACTAAACCAGCCCTATAAGAAATGATAAAGCAGAGGGGAGGTGGCTCAGTCAGTTAAATGTCCAACTTTGGCTCAGGTTGTGATCTCACAGTTCATGAGTTCAAGCCCTGCATCAGGCTCTAGAACCTGCTTCAGATTCTGTGTCTCCTTCCCTTTCTGCCCCTCTCCTGCTCATGCACGCTCTCTCTCTCTCTCTCTCTCTCTCTCTCTCTCTCCCTCTCTCTCTCAAAATAAACATTTAAAAAAAATTTTTTTAAAGTGATAAAAGGGACTCTGAGTAGAAAGGAAAGACCATAAGCAGGAGTAAGAAAAGTCTGAAGCACAAAAGTAGTAAAAGTAAGTATATCTGCAAAAAATCAGTCAAGAAATTCACAAAATAAAGATTGTAGCATATAACACAATATACCTAAAATGTTGGGGGTGGGGGATGGGGAGTAAAGAATTGATTCAAACTTAAGTGGCCATCAACTTAATATAGACTGCTATATGCATAAGATGTTATGTTTAAGCCTAATGGTAACCACAAACCAAAAAACAAGTAATAGATACACAAAAAATAAAGAGAAAGGAATCCAAATATACCACTAAAGAAAGCCAGCAAACCATGAGAGAAGAGAGCAAGAGAAGAAAGGAACAGAGTAGAATTACAAAAACAACCATAAAACAGAATAACAAAATGGCAATAAGTACATACCTATCAATAATTACTTTGAATGTAAATGGACTAAATACTCCAATAAAAAGACATAAGGTGATAGAATGGATAAAAAAGCAAGACCCAACTATATATATGCTGCCAACAAGAGACCCATTTCAGACCTAAAGACACATGGAGATTGTAAGAGAAGGGATGGAAAAGCATTTAGCATGCAAATGGAAGTGAAAAGAAAACCAGGGTAGCTTCACAAAGAATACAAAAATACTAATTTAAAAAGATATATTCATCCCTATGTTTATTGCAGCATTATTTACAATAGGCCAAATTATGGAAGCAGCCCAAATGTCCATCAATAGATGAATAAAGAAGATGTGGTATGTATACAAAATGGAATACTACTAAGCCATAAAAAAGAATGAGACCTTGCCATTTGCAACAACATGGATGGAGCTAGAGAGTATAATGCTAAATGAAATAAATCAGAGAAAGACAAATACCATACGATTTCACTCATGTGTGGAATTTAAGAAAACAAATGAACAGAGGAAAAAAAAGACAAACAAAAAGAGACTCTTAACTATAGAGAACAAACTGATGGTTACTAGAGGGGAGGTGGGTGCAAGGATGGGTGAAATACGTGATGGAGATTAGAAGTGCCCTTGTAATGAGAACTGAGTGGTGTGTGGAATTATTTAATCACTATATTATACACCTGAAACTACCATAACACTGTATGTTTTGTGGGTTTTTTTGTTTTTTTTAATGTTGTTTTTTTTCAATATATGCAATTTATTGTCAAATTGGTTTCCATACAACACCCAGTGCTCATCCCAAAAGGTGCCTTCCTCAATACCCATCACCCACCCTCCCCTCCCTCCCACCCCCCATCAACCCTCAGTTTGTTCTCAGTTTTTAACAGTCTCTTATGCTTTGGCTCTCTCCCACTCTAACCTCTTTTTTTTTTTTTTTCCTTCCCCTCCCCCATGGGTTTCTGTTAAGTTTCTCAGGATCCACATAAGAGTGAAACCATATGGTATCTGTCTTTCTCTGTATGGCTTATTTCACTTAGCATCACACTCTCCAGTTCTATCCATGTTGCTACAAAGGGCCATATTTCATGCTTTCTCATTGCCACATAGTACTCCATTATGTATATAAACCACAATTTCTTTATCCATTCATCAGTTGATGGACATTTAGGCTCTTTCCATAATTTGGCTATTGTTGAGAGTGCTGCTATAAACATAGGGTACAAGTGCCCCTATGCATCAGCACTCCTGTATCCCTTGGATAAATTCCTAGCAGTGCTATTGCTGGGTCATAGGGTAGGTCTATTTTTAATTTTCTGAGGAACCTCCACACTGTTTTCCAGAGTGGCTGCACCAATTTGCATTCCCACCAACAGTGCAAGAGGGCTCTCGTTTCTCCACATCGTCTCCAGCATCTATAGTCTCCTGATTTGTTCATTTTGGCCACTCTGACTGGCGTGAGGTGATATCTGAGTGTGGTTTTGATTTGTATTTCCCTGATGAGGAGCGACATTGAGCATCTTTTCATGTGCCTGTTGGCCATCCGGATGTCTTCTTTAGAGAAGTGTCTATTCATGTTTTCTGCCCATTTCTTCACTGGGTTATTTGTTTTTCGGGTGTGGGGTTTGGTGAGCTCTTTATAGATTTTGGATACTAGCCCTTTGTCCGATATGTCATTTGCAAATATCTTTTCCCATTCCGTTGGTTGCCTTTTAGTTTTGTTGGTTGTTTCCTTTGCTGTGCAGAAGCTTTTTATCTTCATAAGTTCCCAGTAGTTCATTTTTGCTTTTAATTCCCTTGCCTTTGGGGATGTGTCAAGTAAGAAATTGCTATGGCTGAGGTCAGAGAGGTCTTTTCCTGCTTTCTCCTCTAGGGTTTTGATGGTTTCCTGTCTCACATTCAGGTCCTTTATCCATTTTGAGTTTATTTTTGTGAATGGTGTGAGAAAGTGGTCTAGTTTCAATCTTCTGCATGTTGCTGTCCAGTTCTCCCAGCACCATTTGCTAAAGAGACTGGTTTTTTTCCATTGGATGTTCTTTCCTGATTTGTCAAAGATGAGTTGGCCATACGTTTGTGGGTCTAGTTCTGGGGTTTCTATTCTATTGCATTGGTCTATGACATACCACTGTATGTTAACTACACTGGGATTTTTTTAAAAAAATCTATTTCCCTGGCATTCTTCTCAAATGAGTGAATACATACCTCAGATGTGGTTTCTCCATTTCAGATTAGGAAAGGATGAACATACCTTTTGATCTAGATCTAGACTCCTTTTAATCAGCCCAAGTCGTCTTTGGCTTTTTTTTTTTTTTTTTTTTTTGGTAGTCACGTGGTACTCTTGACTCGTATCCAGCGTGTAGTCAACTAAAACTCCCAAATAATTTCATATGTGTGGCTACTAATCCCTTGTCCTTGTTGTGTACTTGAACTGGAATTATTTTTAGGCCAGAGTTCAAAAATTTTCATTTTCTCTGTTAAATTTCATCACATTAAATTTATCCCATCATTCCAGCCTGTTAAATGTTTTGGGATATTGAGCATTATCGGGTGTATTATTTCTCTCTCCAAAGCTGCATGTAGCCTAAACATTCTATTATGCCATTAGGGCTTACATCCAAGTCATTGATAAAAATGTTGAATACACATAGGATTTTTCATTTGATGTATACATCAGAAAATCAACCAAAGCCATCTTGGCTTTTGAGATGAGGGCACTAGAATTCAGAGAGGTCCAGGGATATGCTCACAGTCATATTAATAACAGATGTGACAAAAGAGGAATTTGAACCTATGTTTTCTGCTCTTTCTGCTATACTGGGATATTCGTCCTGCCCTGGATGCTTGCCTAAGGAGGGGCTGGGGAAGAGCAAACAAAACATAAGCTATGACTAAATACAATTAGAATGATAAAAATGATGGGCTCTGACAATGACTTGTGGGAAAGATAGCATAGGACATTTCTTTTTTTTTTTTTTTTTTTAATTTTTTTTACGAGAAAGAGCACGTGCTCACAAGCAAGCGGGGAGGAGGGGCAGAAGGAGAGAGAAAGAGAATCCTAAGCAGGCTCCACACTTAGCATGGAGTCAGTTGCTGGCGTCTATCCCATGACCCTGGGATCATGACCTGAGCTAAAATCAAGAGTTAGATGCTCAATCGAGTCACCCAGGCATCCCAGCATAGGACATTTCTTTCTTACTCTCACTTTCTACCATTGTGCATTTTTTTCTCCTTACCTGCAGATATCTGTATTTCCAATCTCAACTTCAGAAAGCTATATCCTGAGCTGTCTCCTTGAACCACAACCCACATGAATACCAATCTCTTGCAAGAAGATGTTACAGTGCAAAAGTGGGAAGGACCTACTGTATCTGTCAAGGTCATAGTGAATCAAGAATGAGCCGAGTAGGTAGAGTGACCAGCCAACTGTGTTTGCCTGAGATAGTCCCAGTTTTAGCCCTAAAAGTCCCCGGAAATCCCTCAGTCCTGGAAAAACAAGATGTTTGGTCACCCTATGAGTAGTTTAGTGCAGCATTTTGTTCTCCAGTCTTCTCTTTAATGGTGTGACAGAGTAAAGGTGACCACAGAGTCTTTGACACCCTTTCTATTGAGAAGTGGGGCCTATATTTCCTTCCCTTAAACCTGGAAAGTTCTTTGACTATATAGGATACAGGGGAAGTGATGCTGTACCAAGTTTCCAGTTCAGGTTTTAAGACACTGGCAGCTTCCACTTTCCATTTCTTAGAACCTTTTCTGTTGGAGCCTCCAGCTACCATGTATGGAGTCCAGTTACTCTGATACAGCTCTGCTGGAGGAGTCACATACAAGCACTCCTGTCAATGGTATCAGATGGACACAGCCTTCTATCCATCACCATGGTGCCAGACGCATACGTGAAGCTGTCCTGGACCATGCAGACCAGGCCATATGTACCAACTGAATATCACCACTGAAATCACCAAGTGATCTCAGTTGAGGGCATACTGAATAGGAAAATTATGCTGCTGTGTTGTATTCAAATTCCTGGCCCACAGAATCCTAAGATATAATAATAAAATGGTTGTTTCGTTAGGTGCTATGTTTAGGGGTAGTTTGTTATGCAGCTAGAGGTATCTGAGGTGAATAAACCATACCTAAGTAAACAGATGTAAATAAACCACACCTAATTTTTTTATTCACCATTATAAACAGTAGTAGCCCATCTCCAAATTAACATTTTACTTAAGATCTATGCCATCCTTGCCCAACCTCAGCAAGCCTCTTCTGGATGGGCAAATGGTGCAAGGTGAGCTGAAGTGTTGGCTTTGACTACCTACATCCATTCTTCTTGAACCACCTTGGCATGCCATATTGGCACATTTCTTTCCCTATGATACTGGCTCATCTCTGTGCCATATGCTCCAAAGTCTCCTTCTTGATGAGATTTACATCTTTCATTCCAGTCTTTGGCATTTTGTTGGCAATAACAACCACACCCTGTAGGGCAAAGTCTCCACCAAGTGAATTTTCATGCAGCCTCACATTTATCTAGAGCAGCAAACACTTGACTGCTCCTTTCCAATGTGGCTCCATGATGGGAAATCTGATTGATGAAACTGTACATTCCTGGAGGGCAAGGGCTGTGTTTTAAGTGTCCTTGGGTCCCAATAGCTTCTCTTCGGATGAATGGACACATTGTCACCATGCTGGCAGCTCCAGTTAGTTTTGCTTCTGCTACTTCCTTTGCTTATTTTTTTTTTTCACTTAAGCTTGTACAGGGTCTCCTTATTCATAGAAACAATAGGTCTTAAAGAGCAGAGTCTACTATTGTTAGCAAGGGATTAGAAAATAAGGTAACAAAAGGATTCTGCATCAAGTTTGAGACCTCTCAGCTGAATAAGTTGCTTCTTATTTTCTCCCACTTGAAATCTTTGAAGATTCTTAGACAATGGGAAAAAGGAAGGTGACATAGATATTCATTTGTGATGCATTGGGGTGTCAGGAGAAAATGTCAGGGATAAGGCTCACAGAGCCAGCAGGTAGTGTCAGTTATATGAAAAAAATATTCTCTAAAGAATCTTGGAATGTTGGATCTTAAATACAGAGAACAAATTGGTGGTTATCAGAGGGGGGGATGGGTGAAATAAGTGAAGGAATTAAGAGTACATTTATCATAATGAGCTCTGAGTAATGTATAGAATTGTTGGATCACTATATTGTATACCTGAAACTAATATAACACTGTATGTTAATTATACTGGAATTTTTTTTTAAATAAAATTTTAAATTAAAAAAATAAAATAGTATTTTTTAAAAAATCTAGGAATATTGGAGCTGTAAGGGACCAATAAGGAAAAAGAGTGTAAGAACGTGGTGACATAGACAGTGGTAGAATTAGGACAAGGACATTAGTCTCTAGCCACCTTGTCAAGTGCCTTTGACACTTCACTGTTATAATAAGGTTTCCAGGTCAGGATGAGGGAGCCACATTCAATTGTCTCTCCATTTTCTTTCCAAATCCCATTGAAATTATGACACAGAAGTTCCAGAGGAAATAAGCCCCCAACAGTGTGGAGAGTAGGAGCAGGTTTATCATTACATGGGAGTTACTAATGAATGTTTGGATGGCAGATGGTGAACAGGAACACATTGGCAGGTAAACATATGGAGGAACCCACCACTGTTAGGATGAAGACTGTGGTTCAGCCTGGAGCCCGTCTCCCCCAGGAGCCCCAGAAATGCTGGAAGCCTCCAGTCACCAGGTAGAGAGAGTTAGCATGGGAGGTGGGATAAATTGTGGAGGAAGTGTTAATTGGAAGGCTGCCTGTGGTGAAGCTGTGCCAATATCCCCACCACCACCACCACTCCCCATGGAGCTACAGGAGAACTAGCAGCCACAGGTTCATCCCCCAGACCAAACCTGGGAGCACTGTTAGCTACAGATGTCACAGGAGCTGCCTGGGGAGAGAGTGAGGCCTTCCAAAGTGGAGGACTGGAGTCCCAAAGCAAATCCCCTCCAGATTCTGGTGCTTTGAAGGAGTTCTCAGTAGTGGCCAGCACCCAGTCTCACATTCTTGCTGTGTCCTCACATGGTTTTTCTCTGTGTGCTTCCATCTCTGGTGTCACTTCCTTTTCTTATAAGGACATCAATCCTGTTGGAGTTGGGCCCCACCCTTATGACCTCACTGAACCTTAATTGCCTCTTTAAAGGCCTGATCTTCAAATACAGTTGCATTCTGAGGTACTGGGAGTTAAGACTTCAACATACAAACTTGGGAGAGACACAATTAAGTCCATAACACCCATCCTTAGAACAGTTGTTGAATAGACCATAAGATATCCACACAGTGGTATACCATGAAGTTGTAAAACCAGAAAGTATGAGGAAATTCTCTAAACTGATATGGGACAATATCCAAGACATATTCTTAACCAATAAAAAGCCAAGTGCAGAATATTTTATGTGTTATCTAGGAAATGTAAATACAAGGTTATAAGTGTATATATGTGGTATAATATTTGAATATTTTCTAAAAATTGACTGTTTTCATATTGGGTTACTGACCAGTTCTAGTAGCAGTCCTTCAACCTTTAGTTCTTCCTGATTAATGAATCAACTAATTACCATACTTTCTTCCACTTAACTGAATTTTGATCTGTGGGCCTTCTCAAAACTTAGTTAAATTCTAATTAACCAAAATTGTATTGATCAAATGATACTTGCAGTTGGTTGTCACTGTCACAAAATCACATGTATGAATGTTTTTTTAAAGGGCTTGGTAGATGGTATGTTTAGGATTTAGGAATGCTTTAGGCTACAAGTAACAGAAAACTCAACTTACGAGTTGCTTAAACAAATAGAGGTTTATTTTTCTCTGTAACAAATATTCTGTGTACATCAGCAGCCCAGGATAATGCTTAATGCAGATAAGCTCTTTCTTTCTTTTCTATCCACTCAGTCATTATTAGCATGTTGGCTTGTTGCCTCATGGTTGCAAGATGTCTGCTGAAGTTCCAGGCATCATATCTGCATTTAACTCACAAAAAAGAAGAGTAAAAATGGGGCACCTGGGTGGGCTCAGTAGGGTGAAGGTCTGACTTTTGATTTCAGCTCAGGTCATGATCCTGGGGTGGTGGGATCCAACCCTGCCTTGAGCTCTGCATCGAGCCCCTCATTGGGCTCCCACAGAGCCTGCTTAAGACTCTCTCTCTGTTCCTCTGCCCCTCTCCCACTTGCACTCACATTCTCTCTCTCTCTAAAATAAAATTTTTTAAAAGGATAAAACAGTGATAGCCTATTCTGTCCCTTTTTATCAGGAAAGCAAAGCTTTTCTAGGATTTCCCAGTGAGGTTTTTATTATATCTCATAGCCTAGAACTAATCATATGGCAACTTTTAGCTGCATAGTAGGGAAACAGGGTTGCCACAGTTGACTTAAATCAATCAAGATTCATCACTTGTGGCTGGATATATTGCCACTCTAACAAAGATAGAATTCTATCAGTAAGGGTAACCAACATTTCTGCCATACATAATTTTAAAGAAGGGAAAAGTGAGAGACTGCTTTTCCTAGTGCAAATCCATCTTTATTTCAAACAAACAAAACACAAGCAAACTCATAGATACAGGAAACAAAATGTGGGTTACCAGAGGGGAAGCGGGAGTGAAATAAGAGTGAATGGGATTAAGAAGTACAAACTTCCAGTTATAAAATAAATAAGTCATGAGGATATAATGTACAACATAAGGAATATAGTCAATTATACTTTAATAACTCTGGATAGTGACAGATGGTAACTATACTTATTGTGGGAATCATTTCATAATGTATAAAATATCAAATCACTATGGTGTACACCTGAAACTAATAGGATATTGTATGTCAATTATATTTCAATAAAAAAAATCCGTCTTTCTTTATTTCCTCTTGTCACCTTTATTTTTTTTTTTTACCTGCCATTTTTTAGCTAGACTGTGAGCCACTTCTGATTCCTTTTATCTCTTTTCCCAGTACACATTTTTAGGGACTCTCTTCCCAACCAGTCCTGCAATAACTCTGCCTTCCTCACTCAAACCCACCTAGTCAGCATATCCTTTTTAAGTAGAGAACTCTCTCAAATCTGTACAGTAGTGAGGGAAAAGGAGAAACTTGAACATAACCAATAAAACAGCAAAATGATTTTTAAAAACCTAATTTCCCGCCTTCACAAAATAAAGCATTGTCAGAGCTGGTGCTAAAATGGAAAGATTGGTGAATGTTGCCCGAGTTTGGGTTCCCCAGCAAACCCTGGGACCAGGAACTGAATGCAAGTAGTTTATTTGGAAGATGATCCCAGAAAACATGGGAAAGGGAATGGAAAAGTGGGACAGGGAGGGGAAAATTCTTATGAAATATGAATCCAGGATCACTCTAGGCAACCAGAGCTTAATCCCACTGGAGAACTCCCTAGGAATCAGTGTAGAACATGCGTCTCAGAGTTGTCACACCTGAAGGGAGAGGGAGCTGGGGTATTTATCCTTCAAATTTCCTTTGTTGTTGGCTGAAGGCTGCTGCAGGGGTGTTGACATTAATTTCCCAGCACTTATGGACTCCTGGGTTTGGGAAGAGTGAGTTTAACCACCCAAATAAGCCCTTAAGTGGTTGGAAAGTCAGGCAGTTGTGCGCTAGAATGGTAAGACCAAGAGGGCATTAGGGGCAGCTGCCATAGGTGTACTGTTTTGTAATTCTCAAATCCCATTGCTCATTGGACATGATAGCTATGAAAAGGAATGGAAAAGAAGAACTTTTAATAATATGGAAACAGAATCATTGAGCATTGGCTGCTACTTTAGGATTTTTAGAGTTTCATAAGACTGCAAGAGTAGAGAAGAAGATTGTCTAGTCCTCCCCACAGTCAGGACACCAGTCCAGGGAGTACCTGGCACAAAGCTCCACTTATGGAATCAAATGAGAACTGTGACTCAAGCTAAGATAAAGAGCACTTGTGTTTAATCTGCTCTAAACAAACATATCTTCATTTCTAGTGATGCTACAGAAGACAGTGGTTGTCGTCTAAAAGGCCAGAAGCTTTTTGCCACCATATGGCTGGCTTGCTCAAGCCACATAGAGAGGCAAGTTGCCTCTGGAATCCTGGGATCATTAGGACTAAATTGGCCAGGCCCTAGTGCATATTCTGTTCAATGACTCTGCACATTTGATTACTCAAATGGGGAGCAGGACTTGAGGGAACAGATTTTGATAAGGGGTTCTATGTTCAGAATAAATCACATTGTGCAACGAAAGAACGTTTTTCATCTTAGACCCACTCTGCATGCAGGGCTCTAGTTGAGCTGCCCTTGGATGACCTCTTAGGGCTGCCTACTGCCTCTGCCCTCCACCTACACTGTGCTCCAGTGTCTCTGGCACATTCCAGACTCCAGATGTCTCTCAGGCCTCCATGCCTTTGTCTCTATTTGTTCCTAGTTAAAGCCTTTCCATCTCTACATCTGACTCGTAACTGTCTTTCAAGGCCTATTCAAAGCATCACTTCTTCTCCATAGTTTTCTTCTTCCTCTTTTCCTTCCCCATCTTCCACTTCTTAAAGTTTGAGTGTCCTCAAAAACACAACTTATGAAAAGGACTTGGAGACAGTTTATCTGCCCAAGTAAAGGAGAAAGTGAGATAGGAGGAAAACCAATGAAGTGTACATCAGTCAGTGGATGACTGCTGTGGGTTAGGGCTCAGCCCTACCAGAGCCCTCTGAGCGATTACATAGAATGAGCCTTGGAATTGGCCCACCAGATGTTTTTATCCCTCATTGTTTGAGAGTTACTTCTAAGGGTGGTAAATCCCGTGCGCTTCCAAGCTATCCCAAGCACAGGTTGAGTAAGATCCACACAGGTGCCCCAGGAAAGCTCTTCCACAGGCATAGTTGCAGAAAGGCTCAGGTCTGGAGGGGGAACGCTGTCAGCACGCACAGAAAATGTCTACCACAGCTTAGGTGGACTTCAAGTGAATATAGTAGGTACTCAATAAATGTCACTTGAATTGGATTATTCAGAAATCATAGTGGAAAGTAGACAGGAAGGCATGGCATTGAACAATGTCATTTTGAGAACAGCATTTCAATTATGAAGGACGTAGGCATAGATGGAATGATCATTTTGTACAAACTGAGTTTGTCAGGAAATCGTCAGGAAGAAAGAAATCATGTTGTAAAACCACTCATATGCAAGCTCTCTGCTTTCCCTTGTTTTAGGATTAATCATGAGTTTTTAGTAACTCTACACCTGCATTTTTAAATATAATTACAAACCAAATTAACCTTCAGTTCTTACCCTTTGATGCAATGCTAAGGAATGGTTTAGAACACAATTTAGTCTCTGCCCAGCATATATTGAAAATAGCCCTACGTAGCTGTCAAAGCATAAACAACTCAGGAGGAAAGCATTGCTGTGGTTTTACTGAACAGATGGTCTGATGACGTCGGTGTCTCCAAATTACCTGCAGCCAAAGCAGATGGAAAAGCGAACATCACAACCCAAGCTTGATGGCAGGCGGGGAGTCACGGAGAACTTCAGGGAAGGAAAGTCACATGGAATGCTTTCTTTCTTTCTTTTTTTTTTTTTTTGCTTTGTTCTTAGGTTCTTCAGGGAATCTTGTCCAATTCACAAATTCCTCGAATAAATAGCAAGAATTATTTCAGCTGATCCCACGAACAGCCACCACCAAGACAGGGCTGGAGGATACGGTATACGGTAATGTTACTGCCACTAAAAAGTGAGATTAATTCTAAAAAGAAGTTATTCAACGTGTAAAAGTATTATCTCTATGAAAAGAAACATCTCAGAGCTATAATTGAATATGATAGTTCTTTGAAAAAATCATCATACTGGCTGCATATTTAGCCCTGGGCACATTGTAGTTTGTGGGATTTACATTCCATCTTGCTTCAAGAGGCTGCATTATAATGAACATTTCACCCGGGACTGACTGCACAGCCCTTTATCTCTACCCATCTAATTTCCTTGTTTAGTATTGTGCTTTCACCTTTTCTTGCCCTGCTGGTGTCCCAAGGCCTTTATTTCTTTATGCAAAATTGTCGGCTTCAAAAAGGGATGCATTCCAGCCTTAACTATGGATGGGCCAATCCGTGCTGTATTACTTGAGTCCAAGATTTGAAACCTTAGAGGCAGAGTCAGAGAGTTTTCTGTTTACAAATGAAGAAGTAGAACTTTGGAGATTCCACCCTTGTTCGAGGGCTGAAGTCACTAAAGAGAAAACAAGAACCCAGAGGTCTACTCTATGAAGCCACATGGCCTGCACAGCTTTACAAACCCAAGTGCCCCTAACCCACCTCTCTCAAGGGGTACAGACCATAAGACAACTGGTTTATATACTTCAAACTCAAAGGGAACTCAGACCTGAGAAACATTTTTAATGTATTTTTCCACATCACTCCTGTCCAGTTTCATGGCAGGTTATCAGCATACAAGGTTGTTTTGGTTTCAATTCTAGGAAACAGACTCTGAGGCAGGAATCTGAGTGCAAAGAATTTTCTTGGGATGTGATCCCAGGAAGCAAAGATGGAGGGCAGAGGAAGTGAGACAGGGAAGGAAAAAACAAAAAACAAAAAACATGCCTTAGCATATCCCAGCCAAGAAGTGAGGGAATTGGGGTATGTTTTCTCCAACTCCTATCTGTCATTACATTGAGAGCTGCTTCCAGGGGGGCATTAGCTCTCTTGTACTTTTGGAACTTCTAATCTGCACCAGTGGGGTGAGAGAAAGCCCTTGAGTGGAGAGTGACTGATTCTCACAGTAGACTGCATTGAGACAATGAATGCCATACTGTGGGGGGATATGGGCAGAGCATAGCAGCATTTGCTGTGGTCAGATTGGGGTTCACATCTGAATCCACTGACCTGATGGATGACCTCAAACAAATTACCTCTCCTCTCTAATCCTCAGCATCTTCATCTGTAGGACGGAGAAAAATACCATCATGAGATATTGTGAGTAGTAAATGAGAAATAATACATGTAAAGTGCTTAGCACAATGCTTAATACAGAGCGGCCCTTGATATGTGTGCTGTTACCATTAGTGTTGTTTTCCTTTCTTGTTTCAAGTTCCTGGGGAAAAGATAGAATTTAGGGTCACAGTGTGTTATTGCATTTAGAGACGTTAACTAGCACTTAGATCACTCTCCAGATTTCATAGAAGAGGAAGCTTGAGGATGAGGAAGGAGACTGTGCAAGGTGGGGTATGTCTTCACTAGAGGATGGCAGAGCCAGACCTGGACACTGGGGCATCTGGCTCCATGTGTGGTGCTCTTTCCATCACCCTAGACTTAGACTGTCTCCTTCAAAACTGTTCACAGACTATAGATCTAAAAAGAAGAGTGAATTGTATTCACATCCTGGGGTCCCTCACAGCTTTGATAAATTAGCAGCGGCTGCCTGTAGGGCTGTGTTGAGAAGGATTCTGGTGATGAGGTGAATTGGGCAAATGAATGTGATTGAATTTCCAACATCTGCCATTGATGTGGGCGAGCATGCTGGCCATATGTATGCTGGTCCTGTTGGTGTTAAGGTAATTGAGAAAGCTGACTGCTGGGCTTGGGAGTTGGCACCAAAAGAATGAAATAGCCATTTTATTTGTTGGTTTTATCACAATAATAATGCATATTCATTGTGGAAAAATTCTAAAGATATAAATGAGAAATTAAAAATTACCTCTAAGTGTTGCAGGGAGTATGGCCAGAGTCTCAAAAGATGAGTCCGCAAAGTGCAGTTAAGTGAAGGTCCTCATACTCGAGTGGGAATGAGGCCCCGACTCCAGAATGAAGCTTCTTTTTATTAGGATAATTGCTAAAGACCACATGCATAAAGTCAGCTAAGCAAGTGTGTTAATCAATCTAATGGTTTAGCTTTTCAAGGTTGAATTTCGAGTTAATTGGTTTCTATAACACTAGGAAGGGTCAGGTGTGAAGGAGGATCTGGCCCTGGACAATGTTAATGGCTCTATCCTTATGAGCAGCAGTCGCCTTCAGCTGTGTAAACATGTCCTAAGGCCTTGCATCTTCTCCAGCCCTTCCCTTTTGAAGTCTTTTCCTTTGATGCTTCTCTCCTGCATCTCCCACATCTAAGGTGCAGCAAAGAGGAGAACTGATCTCTGGAACGGAGTCTCTGTGCTCAGAATCAGATGACCTGGGAGCAGGAAAGGAAGCTCAAAACAGAGATTAATTGAGGGTCTGTCTGTATAGTCATTGATATCCCCACAACTGGATGCAGAACAGCAGATGGCCAGGCATTTAATCTCAAGAATTTCTTCCCCCAAAAAAGAATGGAAAAAAAAAGTCAGATTTCCCCGAGTGGATCTATAGATTCAATGCATTTCCAAGCTAACAAACTTCATGAGGGTTTTTCATAGAATTAGCAAGCTAATTCTAAAGTGTATCTAGAAGAGTAAGGGACCAAAGATAGTCAAGGCAGTTCTGAAGGAGGAGAGTAAGAAAGGGAGACTTGGGGCACCTGGGTTGCTGAGCTGGTTGATTGTCCAAGTTCAGCTCAGGTCATGATCTCATGGTTTGCAAGTTCGAGCCCCACGTTGGGCTCTGTGCTGACAGCTCAGAGCCTGGAGCCTGCTTCTGATTCTGTGTCTCCCTCTCTCTGCCCCTCCCCTGCTCGCACTCTCTCTCTCAAAAAATAAACATTAAAAAAATTTTTTTAATTAAAAAAAAGAAAGGGAGACTTAACTTGCAGATAACCAGACTTATTATGAAGCTATTGTAATTAAGACAATGTTGCACTGGTGCTGCAGTAGACAAGCTGATCAATGGAATACAATAGAGAGCCCTAAAACAGACCTATGTACATATGGAACTTTGATATATGATAGGAGCAGTTTGACAGCGAGGGAAGGAGGGATTCTATCATAAGTGGAACTAAAAATATGCTTATCCAATGGATAAAAATGAAACTGGACCGCTGCTTTACAACATACCCCCAAAAACCTCCAGATGAATTAAAGTCTTTGATTATAAAAGCAAAACTTTAAAATTATTAGTAAGAAATACAGAGTGGGGTGCCTGGGTGGTTCAGTCAGTTAAGCATCCTACTCTTGATGTCGACTCAGATTATGATTTCCTGGTTTGTGGGATCGAGCCCCGCATGGAGATTCTGCTTGGGATTCTCTCTGTCTTTCTCTCTCTCTCTCTCTGCCTGTCCCTTGCTTGTGCATGCTGTCTCACACCCCCCCCCTTTCAAAAATAAACATAAAAAAAGAAATACAGAGTAATATTTTCTGACCTTCAAGGAAAGAAAGGATTTCTTAAAGAAGACATGAAAAGTGGGAAAGATCAGAATAGGAACATCCCAGCTCTGGCACTCCCACCATGCTCAGTCATTCCCTGGGGACAGCTTGAGGAGAGTGTGGCCTCAGTGGGAATACTGTGAAAAATCCCAAGTGTGTGACAGGTTCATCCCGGTAGGCTTTCTTGTGAAGATATCTGAATGACACATTCCCATAGCTGCCCTGTGCCAGGATTGAGATAAACTGGTTTCATCTGAACTCTGATAAATTCTGATGAACTATCTTGAGGATAGCACTCTACTGACCCAACTACTTACTAGTACAAATGTACCATGGAGGGTTTTCCTTATAAACGACAGAACCTTCTTTAACGAGTTAAGCAGAAGTGGAATTTGTTAAAAGAAATTCAGGCAGCTCACAAAATCTCTGGCAGGACTAGAGAGTGCAGTTCAGAGGGCCTGCAGCCTGCCCAATCCCCAGATGATCCCTCAGCATCGCTTCACTGGAAATCACCTGGGGCACAGATACCATGGACTACACCACAGATTTATAGAACTTCCACCCCTGCAGGCTCTGGCAGCTGGATATCTCTGTCTCCACCAACAGGGCTTCTGTGTGGTTCTGCTTCTAACAGCTTCAAGTCTCAGATGGGAGCCTCTAACTGAGGAAACCTGAGTCCTCATGGACTCAGCCTGGGTCAAGCGGAAGCTGGAAAACCAATTGCTGTCTTACATGTTGCCATTTCATTTCTCCCCTTTTATTCCTGAAGACATGTATGCCACATTAAATCCCCACATTTTTGGATTATTTTTTAATAATTGGGTTTTGTGCTAGTTACTTTTCATACCAATAGGACTTCAGCTGCACAACTCCCTAAGTAAAACTATTCCAAAATCCCAAGTTTGGATTATTTCAGGTGCAACAGATGGCCCCAGCCTTGGCACATGAGTTCTTGTTAGCTTTTTTCTTAGAAAGTGGCTCTTGGGGCACCTGGGTGGCTCATCTGGTTGACCGTCCAACTTCAGTTCAGGTCATGATCTCATGGTTCATGGGTTTGAGCCCCGCATCAGGCTCTGTGCTGATAGCTCAGAGCCTGGAGCCTGCTTTGGATTCTATGTCTCCCTCTCTCGCTGCTCTTCCCCCACTTGTGCTCTCTCTCTCTCTCAAAAATGAATGAACATTATTAGAAAAAAAAAAAAAGAAAGAAAGTTGCTCTTTCTGAGTTTGTCCATAGATTTGAGTATATACCTTACTTTGGAGCACAAATTCTTTGTTCACAAAGAGATTTGCTGCACAAGTCTCCATCAGACACTGGCTCCATGACAAAAGTATTTTTACTTCATGCAGTGACTGGAAGATTTGTGAAGTGAAAGCTTAGAGAAGTACAGTCCAAGAAGAGGTACATGAGGCAAATTGAAGGGAAATGGTGGCAGATGGTGTTATGGGCACAAAGTCATCCCATCTCAGTAAGCGTGGTCTTTTGTCATGTGACTTTGCTGCTCCTCCATCCAGAGGTATAGCCTATACCCTCTTAAAACTGGGCTGGACCTGTGACTTGCTTTGACCAATGGAATATAGAGAAAGTGAGACTCCAAAGCCCAGGTCTCAAGAGGCCTTGCAGCTTCTGCCTTTGCACATGTGGAGCACTGCCCTGTGGCCACTATGTTATGAAGAAGCCCAGGGGCGCCTGGGTGGCTCAGTCGGTTAAGCATCCAACTCCGGCTCAGGTCATGATCTCAGTTTATGAGTTCGAGCCCTGCATCGGGCTCTGTGCTGACGGCTCAGAGCCTGGAGCCTGCTTCGGATTCTGTGTCTCCCTTTCTCTCTGCCCCTCCCCCACTCATTCTCTCTCTCTCTCTCTCTCTCTCTCTCTCTCTCTCTCAACATAAATAAACATGAAAAAAATTAAAAAAAGAAGCCCAGATGAAGGGCCACATGGAAGGGGAGGCCAGCAGCCTAACTCTTCCTGCTGGGTCTAACTCCCAGCTGACATTCCATGAGTGAGACTGTTGTAAGACCCAGTCAATCCCCAGAATTATGAAAAAAAATGTATTCTTATTGTTTTGAGCCACTCAATTTTAGAGTAGTTTTTTATGCTGCAAGGGGCAACTAAAATAGATATAATCAAGGTCTTTAATGGACTCAGATGGTAGAAAAACATGGTAAAAAGTAGATGGAGAGTTTATTTTTCTAACATGTAGTGGGTGTCTAGCTAGGATACGCTAGTCACCTTATGTATAGAATTCATTTAATCATCCTAACAGCTTTATGAGATAGGCAGTATTATATAGGTGGAGAAAACAAGGCACAGATTGGTGAAATAACTTGCCCAAGGCTGGTAAGTGACAGGTTGGAGACTTGACCTTGTGTCTGCCTGATTCCAAAGTCCTTGCTCATGACCATACCAATACCACTGGCACCTATAACAAACCAATCCAGAATAATCAATGATAAATAAAGACGGAGAAATAACACTTGAGTTTCTCTTGAGTTTTATAACTCTTTCTTTCTATGTGTATTTCCTAGCTAAAGAGAACTTTCATAAGAAGAGAAGAATGATTCTCGAAATGATAACCCGCCTTCCTAGTCAGGCTTCAGTTTCAATAATTCCTTCCTTGAATTATTATTTTATAAAAGATGGATGTTGTAAGACTGACTTGGGTTATAAGAAATAGAAAAATGGGAAAATTTAAACACACTTGTGAAAAATAAACAGACTTGCATATACTAATAATTTCTACCAAGGCGGAATGCCTTCTAAAACATCACTGACATTCATTCATTCATTCAACACAAGTATGTTGAGTAATTACTAGGTGCCAGGCATTGTGCTAAGTGCCAGGAAGACAAATGTGATCTGTTTCTAGCATTCAAGTGTTGTGTAGTCTAGTTAGAATAGAAAATTAAACAAAAGCCCAACACATGAATTTTCTAGTCATTTTTCTAAAATTAAAAAAAAGTCAGTGATCTAAAGAAAAAAAGTTGCTTTCAGTTGGTTTTCTAATTAAGTGATAGAGTTGTACAAATTAAGGTGTTCTTACCAATCTCCCGTATGACCAAAACCTATGTGGTTATATACATGTGTTTATTTCATTTCCAGTGAATACTAACTACTCTCCCAAATTTATAATCCAGAACTTGGTAGGAATTTATTTTTTCATGGAACCATAAAGAAGTCTCAAGTTATAGATGACTCTAGAAGAAAATAATTCAGAAATTCCTATAAAGCAATAAATTACCCTCCACCTCTTCTTTTTTGCCTCATGGATTGCATATAAACACTCTAGCTTAGAACTATATCCGTAGCTGATGAGTATAATTTTTTAAATGAGGACTATATGAGAAAATTGGCTTCCGAGGCATGTTCCATAGTAATGGGCAGGGAGTATTCTAACCCCTGCTGAGTAGACTTGCTCATGTTCCTTGCCTTCTCTTTGCCTGCGTTCCCTTATCTATAAAGTAAGGCCATGGGATGAGGTGATATCTGGAATCTTCCCCAGATGTAAATTTGTATGTTTCTTTAAAGAGCTCTTGTTGGCTATTGACTGTTTTCTCTAGCTACCTGTGATATCTTCTTTGCAAATCAGAGACAAAATTCCTCAGGATTCCTATCATCAGCTTAATTTTATTTTTTTCTTGATCTTCACTTGGAATTTAAAATGTTTTGGAGGTGCCTGGGTGGCTCAGTTGGTTAAGGGTCCAACTCTTGATTTAGCTCAGGTCATGAACTCATGATTCATGAGCTCAAGCCTCGTGTTGGGCTCTGCGCTGACAGTGCGGAGCCTACTTGGGATTCTCTGTCTCCCTCTCTCTCTGCCCCTGCCCCCCCACCCCGCCACTTGCTCTGTCTCTCTCTCAAAATAAATAAATTAATTAAAAAATTTTTTTTAATGTTTTGCAAAGCTGAATTTCCTATATTGTTTTGCAGGATGAGGAATATAGATAGTGTGTGTGTGTGTGTGTGTGTGTGTGTGTGTGTGTGTGTGGTGGTGATGGTGGTCGTAGTGTGGTTGTCCTTTCGAAGGTACAAGAGAAGATGGGCACAATTGACCACAATGAGCCTACTTATTAGAATTTGGGAATTTTGTGAAATGTCTGGCTTCAGTGTTAGCCATCTGCTGGGCTTATATCACCCACCCAGCAGTACAACACTGTAAACACTGGGATCTTCCACGAATATTCTTCTCTGTCCCTGGGTGAAGGAGTTGGGTGTTCAGATATCTCTCGATTCTGATTCAGCACCAGCTAGTTATGTGAATGAAGAATGGCTTCCTTGATATAAGCTTCAGTTTCTTCATCAGTAAAATAAGCTGCTTTAGTAGATCATGGGATCTACTTAGGTGCGTTTTCACACCATTTTAAGAGTTTAGATACATTTAGGTTAGAATAACACATTTAACCCCAAAATGATGTTAGCATGTAATATACATATGTTCGAGTGCACTTTAGTGATTAAAAGAGAAGTTACCTGCCGAAACATGAATGACCAGGAATCATCACAATTAGTGCCTTGCCTGTAGGACCTCAGTGGTATCCCGGAAGTTGCCAGTCATGCTCCATGCTGCCCTAACTGAACACCAGCCCTGTCCCCTTTCACATCTGTAGCTGCAGGAGCCACACCATCACTGCACTCCCAGAAAATAACTTCTATTATTACAGGCAGAGGAGGAGCCGAGATGGCCTGGATGGTTCCTCTCTGTGAGCTGGTCCTCCGACAGTAGACCTTTATACAATTTTTAAGATAATGAGTTGAGCTGATGGTATGAGACATGTGGAGCAGGTAATCTAAGGCAGAGTCTCCCACCCTTGATACTACTGACATTTTGGTCTGGATGTTTCTTGGTTGTGGGGGCCTTTCCTATGCATTGTAGAATATTTAGCCCCTACCTGTCCACCCCTCCCCTGGTTGTGACAACCAAAAATGTCTCCAGATTTCACCAGATTTTGCCAGAGTAAAATCAGTCTCCATTGAGAACTAGTCCATCCAAAGGGGAATACCCTTGTATGTGTGAACTTCCACATTCTCACAAGAGGTCTTTGAAACAAAGAATTGGGTGTGGGTAGTCTATTTGGGAGGTCATTTCAGGAAGTTTTGTGAGGGACTGGGGAGGTGAGTCAGGGAAGAGAGGGAGGAAAGCCAATAAAGGGTGTGCTAATGAGCAGGTTACTAGTGTGAGTGGTAAGAGGCCAGCTTCACTGGGGGCCTCTGGGACTGTGCAGAATACAGCTAAAAATGGCCCCACTGAGGAGCACAGAAGCTGAGGCATTTGTCCTCCATGAAACCATGGGGCAGTATGTCCTATCCTGACTCATCCCATCCCCAGAATTTTTCCTTTGATTCTCATCCTTTTTAGTCTTATGATAGCAATGCATGTCTTTTTTAACTTTAATGCCAGGTTAATAAAAATATTTGTTTTAAGTCTACCTTTTGAATGTTCAGACCCTCCAAGGTAGCTGGGCCAGAAAATCTTCAAAGTCCTCCCCAATATTCAAGGACTATACCTGGTGATTTGAGGCCAACCCTGAGGAAGCTGATGAATAAGTAGAAAGCACAGCTTGATCCAGAGGTATGGGGGTGGAAGGAGAGGCACTCAGCCTTTATCTTGCAAATTGAATACGGAAGTAATTGCAAGAGAACAGGTAAGACTTCCCACATTGTCAGTTTTCACTAAAGGCACTTTTGTAACCATGACTTCACTTCGGAATTGACATTGCATTGGCTCCTCTGACAGCCTTAAAGAGATACCATCAAGACATTGTCACATAAATTGAACAATTTAGACAGAGCTTAGGCGACAATAGAATGAACTTCACCTGGAATGTGCTGGGGGCAGAGGAATGAATTCTCAGAAAATCAACTCAGTGCCAGCTCAACCTTCCTGCATCTCCTTCTCTCATAACCCACCTTAAACCTGTAATTGAGCCGCTTATCAGTTCGGAGCATAAGGAAGACATGTTGAGAAAATCAAACTTTAACATAAAAGAGAAATAACTGCTAATCATCTCAGCACATGATAGACTGGTGAGTTTCCCTTTTTTGTGTTTTTGGGGGTTTTGTAATGGCATTTGTTTTCTTAACATTAAAACTGTGTAAGATAATCTCTTAAGGGGTTATATTGCTTTCTGGCAAAGAAAACTTTGATATACAATCACTGACTTGGCCATAGCTCTTGATTTTCTTCCAAGGAGCTCAAAGCACTTTCACTGATGTGGTAGCATCTTATTTAGCTTTGTAAACTTGAGGCAGAAGAAGAGAGGGAGGATGGACACATGTGAGTCTTTATTTGTCCAGTGGGGATATTAAGATAACAGAAGATAAGTGGCTTGGCCAAAGTAACCCAGAGAGTTCTGAGCACTCTGACAAGAGTCTCCCAAGTCTTAGGGCTGTATACATCCCACAGATCTGGTCACAGCCCTAGTGGGATTTTGTCTTTAAGAAACCTGCAAGTAGGGGGGTGCCTGGGTAGCTCAGTTAGTTAAGCATCTGACTGTGGCTCAGGTCATGATCTCATAGCTCCTGAGTTTGAGCCCCGCGGTGGGTTCTGTGCTGACAGCTTAGAGCCTGGAACCTGCTTCAGATTCTGTGTCTCCCTCCGTCTCTCCGCCCCTCCCCTGCTCGCATTCTGTCTCTCTCTGTCTCTCTGTCTCTCTGTCTCTCTCTGTCAAAAATAGATAAACATGAAAAAAGAAAGAAAGAAAGAAAGAAAGAAAGAAAGAAAGAAAGAAAGAAAGAAAGAAAGAAAGGAAGAAAGAAAGAAACCTGCAAGTAGGAAAATGTGTCTGAGACTCTGCATGGAAAGCTGTGCCCAGCAGTTTGAAAAATGCACCGCTAGGCCAGATTCGAGGTCTGTGGCATGATTCGTATCCTGACCAGAACAAAGAGCAAAGATTTAACACCAGCTGAGGCTTTATATTTTTTTAATATTAAGAAACAGAAAATAATCACCCCTTTTCCTGCCAACTATGGCAGTGCAAAGACCAGCCAAGCCCACCTTTCTTGAAAACCCATGATCTGCTTTTCAAGGGGAAGATGAAAGCGCCAGGAATAGACAATGGTTCTGAAACACTGGCTGACTTTTGAATATTCATGTCTATTCTAATGCAAATGAATATTTCAAATTGAGCTGTTTTTGAAAAGGTGCTGTTGGAAATGTATACACTTATGAAATTGCTTTTCTAGTTCTGCAGATCCCCCAGATGACTTCCTTGGTTTATTTATAGTTCTCCTAGAAGGTTTCCCAGGTGTCAGCCTTGGGCTGGAGTTTCAGCGGGTTTCTTTTCCACAAAAACTAGGGCTACAGTTTAGCCTACCCCCCTCAGAAAGTCTGGCTTTGTTTAGTTGGAGCCCGGTCTGATAGGCCCTCCTTGTCCTGCCAGCAGCCAAAGAGGCTTATCACACATCAGATTGTTTTTCCTTTGAGGTAACCTCACACCAAAGCTCAGTGTTCCCTGAAGAACAAAGAGAGGGTGAGAACGTGCCAGTGCTTGGAAGCATCAGATGGTCAGGAAGTCAGGAGGCCTGTTTGGGTTTGGCTGACTTGGCACCAGAAGGGTCTCACTGTGATGGGCATTGGGTGTGGTGTGTGGCTGTGCCAAGTCAAAGGACTTGGAGGAAGACACAAAGACCTCGTGGGCTGATGGAGACTTAGAAACCTCCAGAGCTCAGTGAGCGTTCAGTCCCCTCTGGGGGAGCCTTGGGAATTCCTTCCCGTTCAGGCTGGATGCAGGAACAGTAACAGCTGGTCAAGCCCAGGAGGAAGATGGGAGGCTCAAGGAAGGTGGTCATTGCTGGAGGGAAGAAATAGGTCATTGTGAAGCCAAGGTCAGTTTCTGAACTGTCGTTCAGAAGTAGGAGTGAGCCTCTGCTTCAGATGCCTGCAGAGACAGGGCAGGGAAGCCCTTGTCTCAGGCCAGTGGGGTCTCTTTGGAGGAGAGGGTGCTCTCGTAAACCTTTAGTTTGCCTGGGCTTCTTGCACCACTCCCAGCACCCATCGTGAAAGGTCACTGGTGTGGCCTCTGATGCTATTTCTTGAGTGGAGTATACCTTCTCTCCTGCCAGTCTTCCTCTCTCCAGTCCAGCCTCCATCCACAAATACTCTATGGTCACTCTTTCTCTGTGCCCACGGAGAGGACCCTGATTTACATTTATTCAATGAGTACTAAACTTGCCAGGCCCTTTGCGGGGCTTGGGGACATGAGGTGACTCCAACATGATCTCTATCTGTTCAGTGCTTCCAGTCTATGTATCCAAACATATTTCCCACCCCCAATGTGTCTCTCTGTCCCACAATTATTCTCACCACCATTTCTTTTCCTGAGATGTTTTCTAAAGTGCCCTCCCCTTGCAGCTCCAATTTTGCAAACCTATGCTCACTTCAGAGATATGTAAGTGTTGCCTTTCCATTCAGCCTCCCCTCGGTTTTCCTGTTCCTGCTGATTCCTGTAACATATTTGTTCTGTGTGATTTAGCATATAATTTTAAGTGGCCTTACTCTGTCTAGTGACTATTTTGGGGTGTGTAAACTAGTCTTCTTTGAGGGGTGGAGTCATATGCTGCCCTGTACTGAATCTCTTCTTAACTTCTGTTCCCACACCAGCACTTAGCACAAAACTGAGCACATACTAAATATCCAGTAAGTACTGCCGATTATTCAAGTCAGCAGGGCCCCAGCATCATCTGGTCAAGAAGAGCAGCTGTCCTTAACATAGACTCTGAAAATGATACATGCAAAGATATCTGTGACTCATAACTAAATGGTAGAAAACACATTTACATAGAGAGCCGACCTCATTCATTTGCCTCCAGGTCCAGGAAAGTTTCTATTTCATAAAAAAAAAAAAAAAAGTTACAAGGGTCATCAAAGTTGACCCTCGGGAGACCTTTGGTAAATCACTTAAACTTTCTGAGCTTCACTTTCCTTGTCTACAAAATGGGAATCATAACGACACCTAATAGAGAGGCTGGGAGAATAAATTAGATCATGCATATAACCCATTTATCCCCAAATCTAGAAAAGAGTAGATATTCAATCAATGATTGGTATTATAGTTATTATCATTGTTATTGTTCCATCAAACTAGCATTTTCCAAAGTCTAGTAAGTGGATTATTTGGTGGTACATAAGGTAATTTTAGGTGCCTCACTGATCGACTTTTAAAACATTCTAGTGTGTGCTAGGAAAAATATTATTTAATTACATTTACGACATGATGGATATTATTTCTACTTCAGTTATTTATTGCTGCGTGACAAACCATCCCTAAACTTAGTAGCTTTAAACAACAGTGATGTACTATTTCTTCTGATTTGTGATATGCATTTAAGTTTTTTTTTAATTTTTATTTAATTTATTTATTTTTTTAAATTTACATCCAAGTTAGTTAGCATATAGTGCAACAATGATTTCAGGAGTAGATTCCTTAGTGCCCCTTACCCAGTTAGTCCATCCCCCCTCCCACAACCCCTCCAGTAACCCTCAGTTTGTTCTCCATATTTATGAGTCTCTTCTGTTTTGTCCCCCTCCCTGTTTTTATATTATTTTTGCTTCCCTTCCCTTATGTTCATCTGTTTTATACCTTAAAGTCCTCGTATGAGTGAAGCATTTAAGTTTTTTGTGACTGAGTTCAGCAGGTCAGTTCTGTTCTTCACTCACATGTCTGGCCCCTGATCTGGGATGGCTGGAAAAGTTGGGGTTAGCTGGGAATCTCTCCTTCTATATGATCTATTTAGCCAGGCAACTGACCTTCTTCATATGGTGGCTCAGGGCTCCAACAGCAAGTGTTCTGAGAGGACAAGTCCCACTGTGCAAGTGTTTATCAGGTGTCTGCTTGCATCATACTTGCTAATGTCGCATTGGCCAAAGGAAGTCACATAGAAAGTCCAGAGTCGGTGTGGGAGGGACTGCATGAAGGTGTGAATACCAGGAGGTGTGGTTCATTGGGTGCCACCAATGTAGCAGTCTTCTATACTCATAATTAACCCAGTGACTCACAGCTAGTAAGTAGCCAGCTGAGATCTGGAGCAGTGTGGTTCTAGAATCTGTGGTCATAACCACCAGGAAATCTCCTCAAGCCGAGTGTTTCAATCATCTATCTCTAAACATGTTTACTTAAAGCAACAAGCATCTTATTATGTTCATTGAGTACATGGGCCGTGAATTCAGTAGGTCACAGCAAAGACGGCTTATCTATACTTCACCATGTATAGTCCTAGCTGGGATTCTCAAACTGCTGAGAACTGCCTGAGATGGTTCATCTGGGGTTGGGGTTCTCACTGTCTGCTAGGTTTCTCAGTTCTCTCCTACACGATCTCCCCACGTGACTAATGTCTGAGCTCCTTCATAGCACAGTGGTCTCAGAGGAGTCAGATTTCTGGCATGGTAGCTGGCATTTCTTTAGACAGCAAGGTAGAAACGGCTTTACCACTGCCATGCTGTATTAGTCAAAGAAAGTCACCAAGCCAATCTAGATTTAAGAGAAGGAGAAATGGACTCTACATCTTGACTGGAGAAGCGGTATAAACGTGCAGGCAAGGAAGGAAGGAATTGATGGCAGCCATATTCAGAGAGTTTCTACTGCAGTATGCTTAAGGACTAAAATGTGATCACTAATTTAAGGTCTTGATGTTTTTGTTGTATTTATAATAGACTCTTCTTTAAGATCACTTTTAAGTTCACAGCAAAACTGAGAGGAAGGTACAGAGATTTCTCATACACCTCCTGCCCCCAAACATGAATAGCCTCCCCTATGGTCAATATCTTCCACTAGAGTGGTATATTTGTTACAATTGATAAAACTACACTGACACATCATAATCCCCAGAAGATCATTAGGGTTTACTCTTGGTGTTGTACATTCTGTGAGTTTGAACAAATGTATAATGACATGTATTCATCATTATAGAGTCATACAGAGTATTTTCACTGCCCTATAAATCCTCTGTGCTCTACCTATTCACTCCTCCCACCCCCTAATGCCTGGAAGTCACTGATCTTTTTACTAACTCAATAGTTTTGCCTTTTCTAGAATATAATATAGTTGGAATCATACAGTAGGTAGCCTTTTCAAATTGGCTTCTTTCACTTAGTGATAAGCATTTAAATTTCTTCCATGTCTTTTCATGGCTTGAGAGCTCGTTTCTTTTTAGTGCTGAATAATATTCCATTGTCTGGATATACCACACATTATTTATTCATTCACCTGTTGATATCTTAATTGCTTTCAAGATTTTGGCAATTATGAACAAAGCTGTTATAAACATGTGTGTGCAGGTTTTTGTTGTTAGCAGTTTTTAACCCCTTTGGGTAAAAATACCAAGGAGTACAATTGCTGGATGGACTTTTTAAAGGTTCTAAGGTTAGTCAATTTGAAGAAAAAACATCAAGTAATAACATTCAACATTAATATTAAATAATATTAAATCGAACCATGTGAAATTTCTGATTTTGTAGATCACACCTAAATATTTTACACCATTCAACTTAATAGTACAGTGATCTCAGAATACTGCAAAGGCTTTCACGCTGATATGCAAAGAACTGAAGTTTGGGAAACATCTTCTAATTGAAGTATGTTATCTTTTGGTGACTTTATTTCTTCGCGTGTCTTTATTAGACCAAAGCATAGAAGATGCTTATTTGGACAGTTTGTTTTGTTGGTGTTGATGAATATTCATTCATCAAAACGTCCTTGGCCCAAAGGACCACAGTCTTTCTAGGTCTGCTGCAAATCAGAAACCTGAGACAGCTGGCAGGCCCTTTGATTTTCCTGGGGAGAATGCTTGATTCTTTTTGATTTCCAATAACAACAGTATTTCCCACATTATCAGATATATCAACAGAAACCCCATCAACTTGGTGGGACATTAAGACCATTTTCTCAGACGAGTTGGTACAAGAAATCAGAAAATGAATCATTGGGAACTTTTGGCCATATAGAGTGTACATCTGAAAATACTGTTCTACCAGAACAAACTACCCAACAATTGAAGAGACTTTGTCTTAGGCTGGGTTCTACTGATGAATCAGAACTTCAGATATGTTGGGGGTCTGATTTAGACACTTTACAGAATTTTATTTTGTATTTAGTCTCGGTCAGATTAAAAACATTTTTTTTCCATCACCACTGTGGTTGTTTTTCAGCCTGGCAGTCTACTTTAATGGAAAGATTGTAACCAAATTGTGTAATTTTGCCCTGTGGATTTCCAGTAAAAATATTACAATGTTGTTTGAAGGTTTGGAATTAGTAAAATAATGTTAAGGCTAACTTTCTTTCATCTCAATTCTTTCAGAGTGAAATTTGTAAGAGAAAATTTTTTGTTCAGAAATAGCATCCAACAGATTTGAAGTTCCAAATGGAGTCAGCACCAAGTCCAAAAACAAAACAAAACCAAACAAAACCTCGCAAAGCATTTTCCCGTAGGATTTCCTGAAGGAACACTTCAAAAGGTCTAGATATATCCAAGACGGCTGAAGTCACACGCCTGCTTTCAGCCTCAGGAAATGTACTTGTCTCACATTCTGAGTAGCTTCTCAAGTTATTTTAACTGTTCAGCCCTGACAGTTAAATAAAAACTTGATGATAGAAGAGGTTTCATTATGTGTGCAAACGTGTTTTCTACAGCTAATCAGTGAATGGCAGACTAGGAGGTATTCAGAGGCCCAGAACAATAATGTCAAAGCTAATTCAATCCCTCACAGGTCAAGGCTTGTGACCATGGCTGAGCCTTTGTCAGACACACAAATACATACTACCTCTCTTTGCACATAAAATCACACCTTAAAATAAGTGGGCATTGATTTCTCTTGCTCCCATCTGCATTTAGCTTGGGCTCTTTCTCTGAGAATAATGCAGAACTACTGTCACCCTTGCCCAGACAGCGACACTAACATGCTTCTTTCTCCCACAACAATTCAATAGCACATCCCAGGATCACATGCTTAGTACTCTATCGTGACAGGTTGAATTTTTTTTTTTTAATTTTTTTTTTTCAACGTTTATTTATTTTTGGGACAGAGAGAGACAGAGCATGAACGGGGGAGGGGCAGAGAGAGAGGGAGACACAGAATCGGAAACAGACTCCAGGCTCTGAGCCATCAGCCCAGAGCCCGACGTGGGGCTCGAACCCACAGACCGCAAGATCGTGACCTGGCTGAAGTCGGACGCTTAACCGACTGCGCCACCCAGGCGCCCCCAGGTTGAATTTTAATATCACAGTATTTTTCTCTTATCTGAACACCCAAAAGATGCGTCTCTTCATTTAAGAACCGTCTTTTCAGGAATATAAATTTGTACTCAAATTTTGGATCCAGTCTCAATCTTTCTTATTCCTGATGTAAGTTAAATAGGCATGATATATTTTATTATGATTTCCTTTGGATCATTCAAATGGTCTTAGTTTTAATAACGCCTTCATCCTCTCTCTCTCTCTCAAATATGCAGAATAATAATACTCTTCAGAAATTGCATATGACTGATTTTTTTTTCTAGTTAATGGCAAGTATAGCTAAAATTACCTAGTGAACAGTGGTTTTCTTCAGTTGTCTAATCTGAAAAACACCACAAAATCTATGGCCATACCACCCCGAATGTGCCTGATCTTGTCTGAAGAACCTCACAAAGAAAAATATCTGTAATTTATTATTATAAACATATAAGGTGGAGTGACCTTGCATGCTAAATTTCCAATTAAGAGATGCAAATAGTCACATCCTGTTTCACAATACTAGCCATCTGTTCCCAAGGCCTGCAGGTTCTCCTTCGCTCAAAAAAACATTTAAGTGAAAGAGAGAATCTAAATTAAAATTTAGGTTTTATAGCCAGTATCAGATTAGAAAACACACCACATGTATTTTAGTAGATATAATTTTATTAATTTAAAATTATTTTATTGCTTTTATAAAAGGGTTGCAAAAAGTTCTCTTTTTAGTATTCAGAAATTATGAAGTAGAACATGAGAGTGCTCTAGAATTTCTCAACCCCCATATCCACCTCAGAGATAGCCACTTTAGACTCCTTGGCATATATGCGTGTATATGTGTTTATCATCCCTTTGTGTTTCTTACGTGAATCTATTGTTCATCTCTTTGCTTATTTGAAAAGGTAAGTTGTACTTTTTTTTCTTTATTGATTTCTAAGAGCTCTTTATGTATGATACTAAACTGTATTAGATTTGTAGCTGAGAGTGAGACTAAATGTTGTGAGCAGTAAACAAATCTTGAATAAACAAGAATAGGAATAAACCCTCTATAATCAGCATCTTTTATGCAAAGTACTTAATGTATGCTACTTTTATAAAACATGTTGCCCTCATTGTTAGGGAATGCCCCTTTCAAAGACTGGATACGGTGATTACATAGCACCAACACCTTGGCTGTGTTGTTTTGGGGCAACAAGGTTTAGAGTTGGTCTCTATTTCCTGGCAGAAATTGCCTGCATGGTTGTGCTTTATAAAAATGCATGGTCTCTCATCACAGAGTACAGCATGAAATAGTTGGGGGGATGGGCAAATGAATTTTCCATGGAGAAACATGGCAAACACTGCTTCAGCCATGTGGTCAAGGTTTATATCTACTATAATAAGCCATGTTGATAACATGCAGCTTTGGTATGATATAATGAGAATGGCACTTTATTTCTCTAGTCTTCCTCCCTGAAACCAACCATATTCTAACCATGAGAAAAACCTGAGACAAACTCAAATTGAGGGACATTCTGCAAAATATCCTATCAGTAGTCCTCAAAACCGTCAAGGTCATTGGAAACAAAACAATCTGAGAGACTATTACAGTCTAGAAGAGCCTAAGGAAACATGGCAAGTAAATGTAAGGTGTTATCCTGGATGGGATCCTGAGATAGAAAAAGAGAATAGGTAAAAACAAAGGAAATAAAAATAAAGCATGGAGTTTAGTTAATAATAATGAATCATTATTGGCTCATTAGTTGTGACAAATGTACCATAGTAACATAAGATGCTAATAATAGAGGAATCTGGGTGTGGGATATATGGTAACTCTCAGTACTACCTTGGAAACTTTTTTTAAATCTAAAACTATGCTAAAATAAAAGTTTGATAAGAAAAAAGCAAATGGCAGATATTTGAATTGGACCATTTCCCCAATAAAACCATAAAATATTCAACTCAACTTCAACTAGTTGAGACTCTAGATAACCCCAATGCTGTCCTAGAACCTATCAGTCTAAGAGCAGCAGTAACAAAACAAAATCTAGCCTGAGGTGATTTTCCAGGGAGGTAGTGGTTAGCAGTCTTCAGGACTACATGCCAAACCAGTAAAAATACTGAACTGGTAGAGAATATAGAGATATTTCTACCAAATCATTTCATTTATGAAGGAACCAAGGCCCAGACAGAACAAGGCATATACCCCAGCTCCTATGAATCCTGACCTGGAACCGAATTAGGAACCTCTTTGCTAATTCAGTGCTCATTTTCCTCCCTCATGCTTCTTTCTACACCTTTCTGCTCAACATAAAAGCCCCTCCAGTTACTAACATTCTTTTGTTTTCTCTTCTTTTGTCCAAAGATCTAGGGGAGGGCCACATATTCTCCACACAGTGTATAAAAGACAGCAAGAGAACACATGAAATCTGGGACCACATTGAGTGGGGTCTGAATCCCAACTTCCTTATTGCCTCTGGTTCTGTTTTCCTGAACTATAAAATGACTCCAGTAATCCCTTATCTCTCAGGATTAAGTGAGATCCTGGATATGAACCTACTTTGGGGTTGCCTGGGTGGCTCAGTTGGTTAAGTGACCAACTTCGGCTCAGGTCATGATCTCATAGTCTGTGGGTTTGAGCCCCGCGTCGGGCTCTGTGCTGACAGCTCAGAGCCTGGAGCCTGCTTCAGAGTCTGTGTCTCCTTGTCTCTCTGCCTCTCCCCTGCTCACACTCTGTCTCTCTCTCTCTCTCTCTCTCTCTCTCTCAAAAGTAAATAAAACATTTAAAAACAAAAAAACAAAAAAACCCTACTTTGGAGCCTGGTCATGGTAGGCCCTTCTTAATTGAGATTCCTTTCATGAGAATATGTGTTTGTACATACCAACAGCAGCAGGCAGGATTCTATGGGCCTTTACTTAGCATGTATGGGTTGGTAATCATTGATTGTATTCATGGAAGCTTTCCCTGACCAGGACTTTTCCACGTGTGTAGACCTTCCTCCTCACCACAAGTTGTTCTCCACCAGAGTCACAGCCAGCACGTGGAAGAGACTGTACTTTTTTTAAAAATTTATTTAAAAAATTTTTTTTGTAATGAAGAGACTGTACTTTTACATGGCAAATTAGTTCTTGGGATTCAAGAGGCAGCCCCCTCCTTCAGGGTCCTGTGAGACAGCAGCCTGAATGAATACATCATCATTAGGATAAATTTTTTAAATTGTAGGCTGGGAGGAATGCAATTTGGAGCTTTGAAATGTTTAGCTCAGTCTCTAAATATTACATTGAGATTGAACTGTCTCTTGTCCCCAAAGCTGATGAAAACTGAGATCTGTTTCAGATGGCATTTAACAAGGTTATTCTCTCTTTTTTTTTTTTTTTTTTTTGCCTTTTAAAAAACAAAATGCAGGTAGTTCAGTCTGTGAGTGTTCGTGTGGCCTGCCTTTGATAGCCAGCCTCCTTGACCCTCACCTATCAAAGACACAGCCTAAGAAATGTGGAAAGACAAACCATTGTTGGACAACTGGTCAAGTTTAAAAGATTTTTTAAAAAGTAATGAATTAGCAGCTTTCATTGTAGGGTTCTTGGAAGCTACTTCATCTTAGTTTAGATTCCTTCTAAAGCACTCTGCCACCAGGACTTGGTTGCAGGTAGCTTATTTGCGAGGTGACCCCACAAAGCAGAACTAAAGGAGTAAGGGAAGAGAGCAAGGCTAATAAAACGTGCATGAATGAATGGATTAATTTCTGTGGGTCTCTTTCTGAGCACTCTCTAAGAAACCGTGTTAACTGCATGTCAAACATGTCTCAGAATTTTCCCACTGGAGAGCAGAAGACTGGAGCATTTACCCACTGACTTCTGTCCTCCATTGTTGAAGATGGCTTCTGGCAACACCAAGTTGTCATCACATCTATGTACTTTTGTGTGTGGCTGCATGACCTTCACAGCCTCAAGAAAGGCAGACCAGACAGACACTGTAAAGTGAGCTTGATGTTGGACTTGGGTTGTGGGGATGGAACTGTCAACTACAGCTGCACTGAAACCAGATGGAATAAGGGACTGTGGCATGGTGCATTACAGCATCTGCTACTCTGGTACATTCTAGACTATGCTCTCCAATACAATAACCACTAATCACATTTAAATCAATTAAAATTAAAAATTCACTTTCTGGGGCACCTGGGTGGCTCAGTCGATTGAGCTTCCCACTTCGGCTCGGTCATGATCTTGCAGTTCATGAGTTCCAGCTCCGCCTCGGACTCTGGGCTGACAGCTCGGAGCCTGGAGCCTGCTTCAGATTCTGTGTCTCCCTCTCTCTGCCCCTCCCCCACTCACACTCTGTCTCTCTATTTCTCTCAAAAATAAATAAACATTAAAAAAAAATCACTTTCTCAGGGGTGCCTGGGTGGCTCAGTCAGTTAGGCATCTGACTTGATTTCGGCTCAGGTCGTGATCTCATGGTTCGTGAGTTCAAGCCCTGCATCATGGTGATAGTGTGGAGCCTTGGATTCTCCCTTTCCTCTCTCTGCACCACCCCCCTCAAAATAAATAAATAAACCTTAAAAAAAAAAGTAAAAAAAAAATTCACTTTCTCAGTCACACTAGCCACATTTCGAGTGCTCAACAACCAAATATGGTTGGTGGCGATAGTATTGGACAGAGCAAATATAGAACATTTCTCTCATTGCAGAAAGTTCTATTGCACTATTCTAGAGCGTACCTTCTTGGGTCTCTTCAGTTCTGTAGGCCCTGACAAGCTTGTATGGACTGGACATCTATTAGTCAAGATATACTAGGCTTTGCTGCAGACAAAGGTTGTGTTAGACATACTGCACATCTAACACAGGATCCAGATTGAGAGAAAACGTACCATCTGGAAAATGGCCAGTCACCATGGCAGAAGGGGAGAGAGCTCTTTGGGTCATGTACCAGCAACTGATGCCCCAGATCAGAAATGACATTCACAACTCATTGGCCAGAACAAATCATGTAATCCCACCTAACAACTCTACAACTAGGAGTTTCAGAGAGAAAGACTGGCTATGAATGAGCTGGCCTGCTGACTAGCTCTGTTGGCATGATTGTTTATTCTTTTACTTATTCATACATTTATTCAACACGTATTTGATTATCTGCTGGGCATGGTAGTGAGTCAGGGTATGTATATAGATGAATAATCAGGCATGATTCTTGCCCTTATGGAGCTTACCTACCATTTGCTGCTAAATGACCATTAAAAGAGCAATTACAACTAAGGGAGATAAGTATTCTAATAAGGAAAGAATGAGATACTTCAGTATCAGCAAGGCAAACAGTTTTCTTGCATATTAATGAGATAATTAGAACTGTGAGTATTTTGTCCAAGTTAGGGAGTCCAGAACAAGCACTGAGATAGGAAAACAAGCGCATCTGTTTACCCTTCCCTTCCCTTCCATTGTACCTTTGTGCCATTCCTTAACAAGATCCAAGAGAAGTGTTAGGCTAGCCCCTGTTAAGCAATGACCATGACTCCACATACGTTGGGCAGGTGCCTGGACGTTGTATGGGAGTTTGCCTACGAGGGCACACTGGCTCTTGCTCACAGATTCACCATGGCACTCAGCATTCATGTTCCTGACACAGAGCTTGTGCTGGGCAACAGGCCTGGGAGCCAGCAGGCCCTTCTTGATTTTCCCCTAAGGAGGTCAAATCAGACCAGCCAAGAACACGGGGCCACCTGACTGTGTCTTCATGGCTTTATGGTGGAAGAAACAGGGAGCCGTGGCAGGGAGGTGCTTCCTGGAGCTTCTCACTCTTTCAGGTTCTCTGTGGATGTTGGGACCCATGTCCTTATCTACTGATCTACCTGTCCTCAGAGTAAGACATGTGGCTAAATGTCACAGTTCAGTTCCTGTCATCTGGTTTAGGGGATGTCTACAAAGTGAAAGTTTATTAAATTCTATTTGTCAGTGACATATCTTTTTCTTTGTTTTCCACATTTAAATCCGTCCATTTAAAATAGACGTGTGTGGGGGCGCCTGGGTGGCTCAGTCAGTTAAGCATCCGACTTCGGCTCAGGTCATGATCTCGCAGTTTGTGGGTTCGAGCCCCGCGTTGGGCTCTGTGCTGACAGCTCAGAGCCTGGAGCTGCTTAGGATTCTGTGTCTCCCTCTCTCTCTGACCCTCCCCCGTTCATGCTCTGTCTCTCTCTGTCTCAAAAAATGAATGAACGTTAAAAATAAAATAAATAAAATAAAATAAAATAAAATAAAATAAAATAAAAATAAACGTGTGTGGAGGCAGCATGTTGGCTAAGTGCATGGACTCTGGGTTTTGCCTCATGGGACCTCCTGGGACTTCTGCCACTGAACATGTTATGTAAAGCTCCGTGCCTCCATTTCCTCACCTATAAAATGGGGGTAAAAATTTTACCTACTTCATATTGCTGTTGTGAGGATTGGTGAATAGAAGTAAAGTGCTTAGGAAGGTGCTAGGCTTATAACAAACACTCAGATGAACTCGTATGCTATTATCATCAGTGTTGTCACTATTTTCATTACTGAGCACCTGCTGAAGTGATCAGCAGCACACTTATTTTGTGCTTGGTCTGGGGGAGATACAGAATCAGCCCAACAGCTGTACAGCATGGTGGTTAAGATGATAGCTCTGTGCCACGGCTCCACGTCTGGGCTCTGTAACCTACTGGCTGTGTGACTCTGGGTAAGTAACGAAGCTCTCCAGCCTTCATCTGTAAAATGTGGATAAGGAACTCCCATGTCTTTCATAGGGATTGGCTGAGATAACGTACGTACTTCAGCATTTAGCACTTAGGGCACACGCAATACAATTTGGCTACGGAAGTAATTATAGGGAGAAGAGAAGAAACTTGGTGGATGCTGGATGAACAAAGACAAGCACACAGTGGATGGTTGTGTTTGAGAAATGCTGGAGAGTGGTAGAAGCCAAGGGTCCCAGTAAGGAAGCGGTGATCTCAGAAAGTTTCTTGTAGGAGGCGTCATGGAACCTAGGCCTTGAAAGATGGATAGGAATTAATCAGGCAGGGAAGGACGGAGGGAGCATTTTGGGTAGAGGGATGGGCAGGCCTCAAACACCAAGCTATCTCATCTTATTGTAGATGAGTAGACAATAGGCAGCCATTGCAGAATTTGAATTGGGGACTGGCCTAGTCACTGGGATCAAAGAAGGAAGTGGAGAGGTAACTGCACCAAGCTATGGGGCCAAGTGAAATGTATCTTCAATAGAGGAAATAAAAATGCTAATGGTGGCATTTAGAGCTCTTACTATGTGCCTGGTACTGTCCTAAACACTTGGATTAATTCATTTTAATCTTCAAAGCTGTTCCATTGGATGGGTTCTCTTATTACTCCCAAATTACAAGTGGCACAGAGAGGTTAAGTCACTTTCCCAAGATCACAAATGGAGAAAGTCCAGATCCAGGATTAACCCAGACAACTTGGCTCTGAGCCTGGCTCTGTACCTGCACTTTTAAGATGTTTACACTTTTGGGACGCCTGGTTGGCTCAGTTGGTTAAGTCTCTGACTTTGGCTTAGGTCACGATCTCAGGGTTTGTGGGTTCGAGCCCTGCACTGGATTCTCTGCTGTCAGCACAGAGCCTGCTTCAGATCTTCTATCCACCTCTCTCTCTCTCTCTCTCTCTCTCTGCACCTCCCTGCTCTCTCTCTCTTTCAAAAATAAATAATTTTTAAAAAGATGCTTACACTTTTGCGAGCATCAGGGAAGGAGAAGGGGAAACAATATACAGAACTTGAGAGATGTTGCTGCTTGAAAAAGGAATGATGGAAGATGTAATTTAAAGTACAGCCAAGTGTTTGTCTTGGGATAGGGGAACCTTTGTTCTCTGCAACATGAAAGAG
Source organism: Lynx rufus (assembly GCF_022079265.1). Taxonomy (NCBI): domain Eukaryota; kingdom Metazoa; phylum Chordata; class Mammalia; order Carnivora; family Felidae; genus Lynx; species Lynx rufus. Next base: position 24,915,266 of record NW_025814867.1, on the reverse strand, counting down.
AAACCATAAGTAGAAAGGGGCAGTGAGAGATGTCAGCCGTTGAGGGGTCTCCTGGGAAACAGCTTCAATGTTCTACTCTCAGAAGAGCTTAGAGGGAAGTGGCAGATGGGTGGTACTCTTTTAGGGGCTCATAAAGGGGAAATGGGCTTTTGAAATAGTGTCCCTGACCACATAATCAAACAATTTTTTTGTTGTGCCAGGCTAGGCATTCTCTGGGATAGCAGTGTAGCTGGAATTGGACTGGCTGGATTCTAGTCTAAGCTCTGCGAATCCTAGCTGTGTGACCTTGAAAATGTCTCTTAACCTCTCTGTGTCTCAGTTTTCTCATTGGAAAAACAGGGTTACCTACCTCATAGGATTGCTGTGACGATTGGATCTGTTAGTTTATGGAGAGGGCTTAGGGCTTAAGACAGTCAGCACTGTGCAAGTATTGGCTATTCTAATTCTTGTTCCTCTTTCCCCTACAATCCCAGAAATCTTGACATCCCACAACAGAGAAAGGGAATGTAGCGGCTCATGTTCTGAGCCTCTCAGGATGAGCCCCACAACCCAGTGGCTGGAGTACAGGGATATTCATGAAATGTGTACAGAATGAATCTATCTTGGTCACCTAACTCTCCTTTCTAGTGGGAAATTCCAGAACTACCGTGGAAGCCTTCAGATTCAAATTCCTACTTGGAGAACAAATGTGTTTAATAGAATTGCTCACTAATAAGATACCAAGCCCAGGGGAAACTGGGAGGCTTTAAAAAATACCGGACAAACTACAAAGGAACCTGGCTAATCTGTGCTTCAAATCACAGATGCTGCCATCTCCTCATCAAGGTTTCAGTTGGTTTAAAAGCCTCACCCAGGTTTCCCATTTTAGGGCAGACGTTGTGCTGTACAGAATTCTTATCTTTCCTTGCCCCCACCGCGCCTCTCCCCCATCCAGTAACATTAGAGTTTCGGATCGCCATCAAAACTGATGATTTGGGGACAGGTGATTTATAAACAAGCCTTTCTGACAGAGCAAGGTGAAGACAATTCCATTTTAATTTGAGAGCACACTGTGTTGCATTTTAAGATGTAACACACTCAAGTGATAATAAATTCACTACTCAACAGTATTTCTCACTCAATCTGTCAGCATCTCAGGTGAGATGAGTGTCAGAGGTACCCTCTTTTGATGCTGGGAATCACGTTAGAGGCCCCTGTTCTCCTATTGGCCTGGGTCATTGGGATTGGTAAGGTTCAGGGTAGTGGCAGAGACATGCCTCCAACTCCGTGGCATACACTCCTACACTCCCCTGGCTCCACAGGCTTATTCCAGTCATTAAAGATCACTTGGATTCACAGATCCCTCTTTTAAACACACATACCTAGGGGCGCCTGGGTGGCTCAGTCGGTTAAGTGTCCAACTTTGGCTCAGGTCATGATCTCGCGGCCCATGAGTTCGAGCCCCGCAATCAGGCTCTGTGCTGACAGCTCAGAGCCCGGAGCCTGTTTCAGATTCTGTGTCTCCTTCTCTCTATGACCCTCCCCCGTTCATGGTCTGTCTCTCTCTGTCTCAAAAATAAATAAATGTTAAAAAAATTTTTAAATAAAATAAAATAAACACACATACCTATTCACCTTGTGAGAATTCTCGCTGGTTTATCTTCTGCCACCCAGTTGAATCAGAAACTCCAGGGGCTACCTGAATATCCTGAAGTCAGAGGGCAGAGGTAAGAAAGGAGAGTGGAGAGAGGAGATGGGGAGGTTCCCAGAAGCATTTCACCTTCTCTGCAAACTTCCCCAGGATCTTGGGGTCCTCCATTGCTGAATGCTACTAAAAGATGGCCACTGGGGAACTTCATACAAAGGCTGCAAAAATAGGTGCCTAATTGAAGGAAAGGGCATTTTCATTTCTTTAAAAATAAGTCACTTTGAGATGCAGCTGAAACCAAGGAAGCATAAGGGATTGGCGGCCACCACCGTAAGCTAGAATTAGGCAGGGATGGGTTCTTCCCTATAGGTTTCAGGGGGAGCATGGCTCTATTGACACTTGAGTTTGGACTTCTAGCCTCCAGAACTGTGGGACAATACATTTCTACAACTTTAGTACAAAATCAATCACTCAGAGGACCATTATTTATTGAAAGGGCTTGTATCAGAGGTTCTTAATCTTGGCTACACATTAGAATCACCTGGGGGGACTAAAAAACTCCAATGCCCAGGCCACACCTTTGACCAGTTAAACCAAATTTCTGGAGGCAAGACCCAAGCATCAGTATTTTTTTTAAAGCTCCCCAGATGCTCCCATGTTGCAGCTGACATACGTAGTGCTTGCCATGGGGTTCATGCCTATGAATATACTTAATCTTTGCAACTATCTTTTAAGAGAGGTGCAGACATTGTTCTCATTTCACAGATGAGGATATAGAAGCACAGTGAAGTCCCGTGCTTTATCCAAGATCATATAGCTGGTAATTTCCAGGGTGTGGATTTGAGCCCAGGTCATCTGGCTTATAGCCAGCAGGTTCATTTCCTCTCATGATGTGGGAAACACAAGTTCTTGGCAAAGCCCCATACTGTAAAGTTGCCATGGAGCAGGGGACAGAGAGCTTGTATCTGCTTTCCGAGAAGCCAAGTCAAAGATCTTCCCAAGCAATGCCACATTTATAGTCAGTGATTTTTAAAAATTTCTACTGGGAAGTTCAGACTTTCCCGTTCCTCCCACAGACTGTCTGAGGGTAAAATTTTCAACCTTTCCTTTTCTTCCCCACATCCACCCAAAAACCTGAGAGCTAGACTCCAGCCGGAATCAAGTGGAGAGAGGGGGGAGTTTGTCAGTTGTGTCTTCTATTTGTGATCGAGGTCCAGCCCATCAAGTTGAAGGCTTACTGGCATATGTTGGGGTGGAAGCCCCATCATATGCTCATCTAAAATTAATCTTCTGTTTTATTTGTCAGACTGAAAATCTGAGGAAAGAGGACGGGATTGGAGGGCACACTGTATCTGGTCCCAGTTCTTTGCCCAGATGAACCCTGGGCCTCTGGGTGAGTGACACCACTTCTCTCTGGGCTTCTTCCTTAAGACGAAGAGAGTTGGATTCCATCTGAGGTCACATCTCAGTTCAGCCAAGAGACATGTTTTGTTTGGCCCTCACAATGCTTTCAAATTTTTTGAATTGATTGCCAACTTTTAAAAGTTGGAATCATTTACATAGTCTAGATTTCCTGATTCTCTTGAAGTATCAGAAGAATTGTTGTTGCTGCACTGGGTCCTATAGGGTAACCATGGGCTGGAGTTGAGAGACAGCACTCTCTTCAGATGGGCATACTCTCCTCAGGTGTCTCTATCCCCCACCTGGCCAATATCACCGTTTACTTACCTGTCTGGCCCCTGCAGGGACTGGAAGCCAGATAATCTCCAAAGTCTCTGCCAGAGGTTGAGATTCCTTTACTCATAGGGTCTTCACATCTGTGAGGCAGGGATAAAGTCTTAAAGATTCAGGCTCAGTCAATATTTTCATATAGAGATGGGGAGAGTCAAAGTAAAACTAATAAATGGTAATGTTCTGTTACTTGCCTGCGTTTTATCGTTAACCTTGGCACATAAAATTTACAATGTTTGGCATACTCCCCGCACATTTTTATATTCTGGCTCACTTTTTGAAGGCATAAGCAAAGACAAAACAAAAGCCATAAAAGGTTATGAAGAAATTGCACGGTCAAGAAGAGAGAGGACACCAGGATAATGTGTTCTCAGAAGGACAGTCTGAAATTACAGAAGAACTACCTGTTCTTCAAAACAAGATCATCTGAAGTAAATTCCAGGAAAATCTGTTAGGTGTGTGCTGAGTCTGATGTTTTTACACAGCCCATATTCAATAAAACTCGCTTCTCTTGATGGGATATTAAGTTCTCAGGGAGCTGGGCTATTTATTTAGGAACTTTAAGATGACCACATGGTCACTTGAAATTGCACATACATTTAAGAATCATTGACTCTTGGAGCTCTTCATACGGGCCACTAATAAAAATATAGCTGGAGGCAGATAGGTGATTTTCAGTCTCTCTGATCACTCACAACTTTGTTTTACACATTGCTTTTATTTTTTACTGGGCTATTTATGAAAATGAAAGTAATATATGCATATAACAAATACAGTAGAAAGATATGAAATGAGACATAAATTGTCTCTTCTCCTTATCTTATTTTTTATTGTGGGTGAAATACACATAACATAAAAGTTACCATCTTAACTACTTTTAAGTGTACAGTCTGATAGCGTTAAGTATATTCACATTGTTGTGTTTTCTCCCTATCTTAACCCCAATGTTAACTACAGTTATATTCTTCTGTGTCCTTTCAGAAAATTATGTGCACATTCTTTGCTATTAATACAAATGCACTTTTCCACATAGACCAATCTTGCTGGTTCTTTTTAGTGGCTGCAGAAAGTTATCTTTTTATGGATAACCATACTTTGCTTAACCATTTTTTTTATTAATGCCAAAAAGAAAAACCTATAATGGACATATTTGGTGTATGTATCTTGGTCTGTGGCCTATGCCCACGTATATCTTGTGGGTACATTCTCAGTAGTCCATAACCCAAGACGTTTGTTTGGTTGGTTGACACTTTTCTGTCTGAAAATGGGTATAGCTTGCATAGTAAGAGTTTTTAGATTAGAATACTTACCATAAACTATAGTGGCATAAAAAATAAATTGAAGCAGTAACCCAGATTCCGGAATTGGATGAAGTCTAAATTTAGGCCCTGCCAGACTGTCCGTGAGGCTTTGGGAAACTGGCTCATTACATCACTTGCCTCAGCTTTTTCATCTGAAAAATGGGAAAAATAATAGTATCTGCCTCTGAAGGTTGTTGGAGGACTAAATTAATAGTACCTAGCCCATATTAAGCACTGCTTGCATTAGTTACTATTTTAGGTCTCTTCTCTTTCATCATAAAGTTTGAGCCTAACATTTAAAATATAATAGCTTATGGGGCACCCAGGTGGCTCAGAAGGTTAAAACATCCGACTTCAGCTTAGGTCATGGTCTCACAGTTCGTGAGTTCAAGCTCAGCGTTGGGCTCTGTGCTGACAGCTCAGAGCCTGGAGCCTGCTTCAGATTCTGTGACTCCCTCTCTCGCTGCCCCTCCCCTGCTCATGCTCTGTCTGTCTCTCTCAAAGTTAAATAAACATTTAAAAAGTTAAAAAAATAAATATAACAGGTTACAAGATATTTTAAATGTTAAGATTTTAAGATTACAGAATTTTATTCTGTAATTAAATTGCCAAAATATTGGTAAAATAGACAAAAATCCATCAATATACAAAAACTGCTCTATGAAAGGCCTTCTCACATGTATCCAATCAATTTTTGTTATTCTCCATTTCCTTAGGAATACTTTGGGTTTACCTTTTTTTTCTTCTTATATTTGGCATGGAAATTCCACTTATTTTTTCCTGAACATACTCTAGGTCAAATGAAGCCAGAGCCCAGGAATGACCTTTTAAGAGAATGGTTCTTTACACACCATAAATGTCTGCAAATCTCTCCTGTACTTTGCCTTATAATCTTGATTTTGCTTTACCTGAAATGATTGCTTTTCTGTTACAAATGAAGTAGAATCAAAAGAGTCCCTGTAACATCCTTGTCGCTCAGTTGCCTTGACTTGTGTGGGTGGGAGGAGAGGGATGCAGTTTCACCAACAGCCCATCTCCCTGGGGAGCCGCTGGATGCCTGCCTGGATCCCAAAGATCTTACTTGTATCCTGGAGTCCAAACCACCCACTCTTTATCCTAGGCTAGCTCTTCCTCGTTTTAGCCTTACAGAAACCTCCTCTTGTCACTCTTCATCACTGTAATTAATGATCTTAAAAAAAAATCCTAATAAAGGATGGTTTGGTAAGCAATAGCAACATTGGCAGGGAGAGGTTATTGGCAGAAGAGATGATAAGGAGGAATGTGGACAGGTCTTTGTGCAGGTGGACTCTGTCCAGTGCAGTGTCTACAGCAACTCTTGAATGAGTCCTCATCCTAGAGACTCTTACACACTCTTAATATCAAAAGGTCCCTTAACTTCTGCACCGCTTTGTGACCACAGGAGGTCTCTCCACCCTAGGTTGTCAGGTAGTAGAAAAAGATACAGTCACTAAGTCCTCAACTCTAAGCAGTCCTGGGTCTTGAGAACATGCTGAGATGGTGAGGATGTCCTTTTGGAGGGTTTACTCTGAAAGGTCACAGAGAATGTAAATATTTGTTGAGTACCTACTATGTGCCAGCCTCTGTTCTAGAATACCTGGAAAGGCAGTGAACAGAATAGAGAAAGTACCTGTCTTCCAAGGAGCTTACATACCAAGAAGGATAGTTATAAACAGATAAACATCCAATGTGTTTGATAATGGGAAGGTCTATGAAAAAAAAAAGTAAGGTAAGAAAAGTCAAGAGTAGCAGGAGCAAAAAAAAAAGAAAGAAATAAAAGGCCTCATATTGGAAAGAAAGAAATAAAACTATCTTTATTTGCAGATAATATGACCTTGTATCCTTGTATATAGAAAATTCTAAAGAATCTAGTAAAACATAAGAACTAATAAAGGAGTTTAGCAAGGTGGCAGGATATAAGATATACAGAACAAAAATCATGGGAATGCAAGCTGGTGCAGCCACTCTGGAAAAACAGTATGGAGGTTCCTCAAAAAATTAAAAATAGAGCTACCCTACAACCCAGCAACTGCACTACTAGGTATTTATCCAAGGGATACAGCTGTGCTCTTTCAAAGGGACACAGGCACCCCAATGTTTATAGCAGCACTATAAACAATAGCCAAAGTATGGAAAGAGCCCAAATGTCCATTGATGGATGAATGGATAAAGAAGATATGGTATATATATACAATGGAGTATTACTTGGCAATCAAAAAGAATGAAATCTTGCCATTTGCAACTACGTGGATGGAACTAGAGGGTATTATGCCAAGTGAAATGAGTTAGTCAGAGAAAGACAAATATCATATGACTTCACTCATATGAGGACTTTAAGAGACAAAACAGATGAACATAAGGGAAGGGAAACAAAAATAATATAAAAACAGGGAGGGGGACAAAGCATAAGAGACTCATAAATATGGAGAACAAACAGAGGGTTACTGGAGGGGGTGTGGGGACGACGGGCTAAATGAGTAAGGGGCTTTAAGGAATATACTCCTGAAATCATTGTTGCACTATATGCTAACTTAGATGTAAATTAAAAAAAATAAAATTAGGGTGGGAGGGAGAGGAGGGTGGGTCAATGGGCATTGAGGAGGGCACTTGTTGGGATGACCACTGGGTGTTGTATGGAAACCAATTTGACAATAAATTTCATATTAAAAAAATAATAAAAATAAAATTAAAAAATTAAAAAACAAAAAACAAAACAAAACAAAAATCAATTGTATTTATATACACTTGCAATAAATAATCGGAAAAGAAGTTAAGAAAACAATTCCATTTGCAATAGCATCAAATAGCATAAAATGCTCAGGGATGAATTTAACAGAAGACTTGGAAAACATACCCTGGAAACTATATAACATTGTTGAAAGAAATGAAAGAAGATCTTTAAAAATGGAAAAACGTCCCATATTCATGGATTGAAAGATTTAATATTGTGAAGATGGCAATACTCCCCAAATCAATCTACAGTCTCAGTGCAATCCCTATCAGAATTCTAATTGGTGGGGTGCCTGGGTGGCTCAGTTGGTTAAGTCTCTGAGTCTTGACTTCAGCTCAGGTCATGATCTCACAGGTTCACGAGTTTGAGCCTCACATCGGGCTCTGCACTCAGTGCAGCGCCTGCTTGGGATTTTGTCTCTCCCTCTCTCTCTGCCCCTCCCCTGTTCACGCTCTCTCTCTCAAAATAAATAAATAAATAAATAAATAAATAAATAAATAAATAAATAAACAAACAAACAAACAAACTGGAAAAAAAAGAATTCTAATTGCCTTCTTTGTAGAAATTTGAAAGCAAAAGTTCATGTGGAATTGCAAGGTCCCTGGATAGTCAAAATAATTGTGAAAAAGAAGAACAAAGTTGGAGTACCCACTTCCCAATTTCAAAACTTACTGCAAAGCAACAGTAACCGAGGCAGCAAGGTACTGGCATAGAATAAGCATACAGGTCAACTGGATAACCATAAGCAAGGGAATGCATTTGAATCTTTACCTCCCACTATATGCAAAACAAAACAGAACAAAACCAAACCTTAAAATAGATCAAAGACTTAAATTTAAAGCCAAAAACTATAGGACTCTTAGAAGAAAACCTAGGGGTAAATCTTCTTGACCTTGGAATTGGCAATAGATTCTTAAACATGACATCAAAAGTATGAGCAACAAAAGAAAAAATATATAATTGTATTTCATTAAAATTAAGAACTTTTGGATTTCCAAGAGCACCATCAAGAAAATGAAAAGACACTAATAGAATGGGAGAAAACATTTGCAAATCATATATCTGATAAGGGACTTGTATCTAGACTATATAGAAAACTTACAAATGAATAATGAGAAGACAAATAATCCATTTAAAAAATGAGCAAAGGATTTGAATAGACATTTCTTGAAACACACACACACACACACACACACACACACACACACACACGAACAATAAGTATATGAAAATAGGCAGGATGCCTGAGTGGCTCAGTCGGTTAAGCGTCTCAATTTTTGGCTCAGGTCATGATCTCACAGTTGGTGAGATGGAGTCCTGCATCAGGATCCATGCTTTAGTGTGGAGCCTGCTTGGGATTCTCTCTCTCTCTCTCTCTCTCTCTCTCTCTCTCTCTCTCTCTTTCTCTCTCTCCTCCTCCCCTGCTCTCTCACTCTCTCGAAAAAAAAATAAATGAACTTAAAAAAAAGAACATGAAAAGAGGCTCAATTTCATTAGTCATCAGAGAAATGCAAAGATATACCACTTTACACCTATCAGGATAGGTATAATTTAAAAACCAGATAATAACAAGGGTTAGCAATGATGTAGGTAGATCAGAAACTTCATCTGTTACTAGGGGGAATGTGAAATGGTGTAGCACTTTGGAAGACACTCTGGCAATTCTTCTTGAAATGATTAAATTATAGAGTTACCATTTGATCTAGCAATTCCCCTCCTAGATATATACCCAAGAGAAATAAAAACATGTTCACACAAAAACTTATATATGAATGTTCATAACAGTATTATTCGTAGCAGCCAAATGGTGGAAACAACCCAAATGCTCATCGATTGATGACTAGGTAAACATAATGTAGTGTATCTATTAAGTGGAATACTTATTCAGCTATAAAAAGGAATGAAACACTGATACATGCTACAACATGGAAGAGCCTTGAAAACATTGAGTTATAGAAGTCGGTAAAAAAAGACCACATATTACATGATTTTGTTTATAGGAAATCCAGCTTAGACAAATGCAGAGAGACATTAAGTAGATTACCAGTTGTTTGGTACTCGGCCCAGGGCTGGAGAGTATGGGGAAAATTTGAGAGTGGTAATTAAAGGGCATGGAGTTTCCTTCTGAGGTGATGACAGTGTTCTATAATTAGTTGTAGGGACAGTTGCACTACTCTGTGAATATATTAAAAAACACTGAATTATGAATTTTAAATGGGTGAATTATGTATCAATAAAGGTGTTACAAAGAGAGAAAAGAACAGAACGAAGAAAGGCCAGAGAGGAAGAAGGAGGGAGGGAAGGAAGGAAGGAAGGAACGAAGGAACGAAGGAAGGGTGCCAGCATCAAAATTTGCAGAAGAGCCAGAAGCTTAGAAGAAAGAAAGAAAGGGGGGAAAAAAAAAAGAATTACAAGGGTGGAGAAGGTGGAATTATTTCTTGGAGGGGTTGTGTCTTGAAGTTCTGTCTAATAGAATGACATTTATTTCAGGTGAGGCCTTCAGAAAGGGAGGGAATGAACCGTATGGGTGTCTCGAGAAAGAGAGTCCAGGTAGAAAAAATAGCAAGTGACAAAGGCCCTGTGGTAGGCATGTGTTTACTGCATTTGAAGGGCAGCAGGGAAGCCCAAGTAGTAGGAGCAGACTAAGTAAGGAAATAGGGGGACAAGAAGAAGAGGTTTAAGGAATAGGCAGGACCAGTTCAGGTAAGGCCTTATAGACCACCACGGTGAAGACTTTGACTATTTACTAAGTAAAATGGAGAGTCATTCACAGAGTTTTGAGCAGATCACCTACTCTGATTTCCATTTTACAAAGATCATCCTGGCTGCTACGTGGTGAACAGACTGAGGGATGGAGTGCAAAGGAAGTGTCACGGTCAGGGTGGATGCCACTGATACAGCCTAGGTGAGATGCCTTTGTGTCTATATGTTGTGCTTTAGTTTCTCCCTTAAAATTAAGGAGACAGGACTCAAGGTCTGTAGACTGCACAAATCATTTAAAAGCAGAATTGTGTGGGGGCGCCTGGGTGACGCAGTCGGTTAAGCGTCCGACTTCAGCCAGGTCACGATCTCGCGGTCCGTGAGTTCGAGCCCCGCGTCGGGCTCTGGGCTGATGGCTCAGAGCCTGGAGCCTGTTTCCCATTCTGTGTCTCCCTCTCTCTCTGCCCCTCCCCCGTTCATGCTCTGTCTCTCTCTGTCCCGAAAATAAATAAAAACGTTGAAAAAAAATTTTAAAAACAGAATTGTGTGGAAAAAGTGTGGACAAGTGACTACTCCCCCAGAGTGCATAAAGCTGCTTGCTTTGAATTTCACTTCCACATCCACATGATATTAATTGTGTAAGTATCTGTTGGATGTCTGTCTCCCCCATGAGACTAGAAGCTTCGTGGTTGTCAGAGTCGTGTCCAATGTGGTCTCTGTTATATCCCTAGTGGGTAGAACAGGGTCAGACACAAAGTACGTCCTCAAAGAAATACTCATTGAATCTCCATTCTCCAGCCTCCCTTCCTCTCCATTCTCCAGCCTCCCTTGAAATTATTTGTGGCTGTATGAATGTAGTTGGCCAGTAAAAAGGGAGCAGAAATAACATGCACCGAGGTAGTTAATGACTGGGGTGTATCTTTCATCACTCAATTCTGCTGAAATGCTCTTGAAGACCGTAGGTTCCAGATGGCATAGCCTTGAGATGGAATGGGACCACCTGCCTATGTAAGGCTTTGCAAGAGAAAGAAACAAACCTTTGCTGAGTTAAGCCAACAAGACTTATTTTTGCAGCAGCTAGTTTCATTACCCCAACCCATTTTCCATTTTTTTACAAGAGCTTCACAATACACACTACACTGTCAGATCATTTTGGATAATGATAGTTGGAAGTTGACCATTGCCCCTCAAGTGTAATTTTCCTTGCTGTTGTCTCCTTACAGAGTGAGATAGTTTATGCTTTTTCAACTATTCCCATCGCAATTGGAATCACGATAGTAGAAGAGCGGCACATTTCATCATTTGTGGAAGGCGCTCTGTAGTTGGACAAAACGCCCTCCTGATAATAATGGAGGCAATCTAGTCAAGTTCTAATAAATGGGGCTGGACCTCCTCCCATAATTTTCTCAGTAATTGGAGGCAAAATGTGAAATCTTCATTCAGCTGGGAAAATGGGTTGGCAGCTGTTTGGAAGAGATGAGCATTGACTGAACTTCCTTTTAAATGTCTCTGGCTTGATTTGTTCATTTCATCTTTTTATTTTTCCACTCAACTTCATTCTCACTTTCTCACTAGCCAGAAACTAGTCTGCAGGATCTAGAAATAAAATGGAGAGAAAGCTGGTTAGGATAATCAAGATCATATTCTATTTTTAACACTAAATCGGCAAACCCACTATTTTTACCCATTATACCCTGATTAAAAGAACACGCTTAGAAGATCAATGAAAACAGCTTGTTTTAGTAGGAAATTGAACCTGCAGGCAGGACAAAACTCAAAAGCTCCTGAGAGCATCAATAGAGCTCAATGTTAGTCTTAGTATCAACTATTTACCCTGTACTGATTCAAGTTCTGTGCTTATAATTACTTTTTAATTATAATAGTAACTGCCACTTTTGAAAAAACTTGTATACCTTTCAGCCCCACAAAGTAACTCACTCAGTTGGGTTTTTTTTTATTTTACTTTATTAATTTTTTAAATATTTATTTATTTATTTATTTATTTATTTATTTATTTATTTATTTTTGAGAGACAGAGAGAGGCAGAGCATGAGTGGGGAAGGGGCAGAGAGAGGGAGACACAGAATCTGAAACAGGCTCCAGGCTCTGAGCTGTCAGCACAGAGCCTGACGCAGGGCTCGAACTCAAACTGGAGATCCTGACCTGAGCCGAAGTCAGACGTTCAACCGACTGAGCCGCCCAGGCTCCCCTACTTTATTAATTTTTTAATGTTTATTTATTTATGAGAGAGAGTGTGTGAGCCAGGGAGGGGAGAGAGACAGACAGACAGACAGAATCTGAAACAGGCTCCAGGTTCTGAGTTATCAGCACAGAGCCCAATGCGGGACTTGAACTCACAAACTGTGAGATCATGCCCTGAGTCAAAGTCAGACGATTAACCGATTAACTGACTGAGTCACCCAGGCAACTCTCACTCAGTTGGTTTCTAAAGAGCAGGTGGTTGCTAGGTCAATTTGACATGGAGGTAGTGCTGGTAGCCTCAGGACTGTCACCAGGGCACAGCGGGTAATCCCATGTTGCAGTAGCACTCCACACCTGGCACTCAGCTGGGCTGCCGTTCCTCTCACATACCTGGGGGGTACTCAGCCTTGGAAGCTTTAGCTTCATCAGCTTCAAGGTAATGCCACCACTGCTCTAAACATGTATTATCATCCTTCCATTGTCCAGAGAGTTAGATACCATTGAGAACATTTTACAGGCCAAGAACCTAAGGCTCATGGAGGTAAGTACCTTTGCCCAACTCCGACAGATAGCCAATAGGGGGGCGAGCTGAGATTCCTACCAGCCTTGCCTCTTGCACATTAGGGTTTATAGCAGCTAGGTCCATTGGTTTGGTCTTTCTGGTTAGAAGAGGACTTGGGACAGCAGAGCAAAAGCTTGGGCAGAGAAAGCAATAGAGAACCTTGATAATTCTTCCTCACAGCCTTTCTCCCATGGCCTGATTTCCTATCAACTGAAGAAAGTCTACTTTTCTTCACCGGCATATTTGTTTATTCTTTATGAATTTTCCCCTTTCAGTAAGGTTCTTCGAGCAAAGTTTACTTCCTTTGCTTGTATAGAATCATTGGGGGAGATGTGCCCTGACGCCAGACCCAACAATCACCCACACTCCTGGGGCTCCACTAGGTGCTGAGGCCAGTGTGATTTGGCCTGTTGCCCTCCCCACCTCTGACCATCCCAGAGTAGGCTTACATTCTCTACCCCACATCCCTATCATGATCTTATTCACTCATTCACTCATTCACTCATTCAATAAATAATTACTTGTCAACTTTGTACCTAACACAATAATAAGAACAGCTGAGGACACTCAGTCTCCCTTAATACCAGAATATTCCATAGGAAAAACAGAATAGTGCCCTTCTATGATGGTCACTGTTATGTTAGCTTGACTCTGCCATTGTACCTGACTGTTTAGTCAGACACTAATCTAGGTGTTGTTGCAAAGGGATTTTGTATATGTGATTAAAGTCCATAATTAGTTGACTTTAACTAAGGAGACTACCCTCAATATTCTGGGTGGGCTTGACTCAGTGGAAAAGCCTTAAAAGCATAACTGAGGTTTCCCTGAAGAAGAAATTCTACCTATGAGCTCCAGCTCCTGCCAGCCCCTCTTGCTAGCATACCTGAAGATTCACGTGTATCCAGCCAGCCTTTCCAATCACATGTGCCAATTCCTTTCTAAATCTCTTAATATCTATCTCCTACTGGTTCTGATTCTCTGGCTAACCCTGACTGATATATACTCCTTGATAGCCATGAAGTAATCTGTTTCAAGCATACTCATTTTCTTCAGCCTTCGGCTTTAGAAAAAAGACAAGAGTAATGTCAACACTGGCAAAGCAACTTGGTTAGCCTCATTGGTGATCCCACTCACACTGAAATCTGAGCCAGAGGTCACTGTTTTAGGTGACTTCAAAGTTTCTAGGAATGGGTACAAAGCAGGGATGGAATTCAAGATGTAAAAATCAGATGCCATTCCATTGCTAGTCCTCGTTTCATAAGACACCAAGAAGCCATGGGGCTATGAATAGCAGGTTTAACAGTCACTGCTCCCCACCAGCGAAGCAAAATGTATGGCACGAAGTGTGGATTACACCAGAGAAGGCCCATCTTAGTTGTTTTTAGGTTTTTCCATTTTAGACATTAAAGGTGTCATCTGTCATTAAGACCTTCATGGAAAACAACTAAGAAATGGTGCTGTTTTCCAGACACTAAAAACCCAAGTTTCCATTTCTGGGTGTGTAAAATATGAGGAGCGGACTTCCCCAAGGTTTTCTCCAATGCCAATATCCTATGATTCTCTTTGATAATCCTAATAGCATGCACTATGAATTAGAGTGGTCTTCACAGTAAAAAGTACTTCATCATGGATTTGGGCGGGCTCAGAGAATGTGAATTACCAAAACCAGCCTTATCAGAAGGCCTACTCCAATGTGTGGGGGCTATAGCTCCCTAACGCTCTACAAGTCTACCTTCTGAGAGGCATTTGCACAATTATGGGAATCCTCCGGAAACTGAAAATTCTGCCAATTACTGTTTATCACAGTTTCTAGATTTGCTTTTCCAGCACCAGATTGTGAGAGAAATACCTTCCTGGCTGAGACAACATTGGTTTTCTCAGATTTTCAGTGAGTGAACCTGAGACCTGGGGTCAATATATACAGAACCTTCTAGGAAGTGAAGATCTGTGTGAGGGAAAGGTAAAAAGGGATCCTCCAAATTTGGATTGAGATTAGTTTGATTTGAGAAATGAAAAGCAATCAAGAAAACTGATTAACTAATTCTTTTCACATCCCTCCCTGGAGGCACATGGGGGAAAAGGAGATCAATGTACCTAAAATCAGGGCAAATGCCACCACAGAAAGTGGCTTCAAATCTCCAATGCCACAAATATCCCAGGGAGGCATAAATAATGTAATTTCTTTTTTTTTTTATTTTTAAAAATATTTATTTTTGAGAGAGAGAGAGAGAGAGAGAGAGAGAGATACCGAGTGTAAACGGGGGAGGGGCAGAGAGAGAGAGAGAGACACAGAATCCAAAGCAGGCTCCAGGCTCTGAGCTCTCAGCGCAGAGCCTGTTGCGGGGCTAAAACTCACAAACTGCGAGATCATGACCAGAGCCGAAGTCGGACGCTTAACTGCCTGAGCCACCCAGGCGCCCCAATAATATAATTTCTAATCAAGTATTCAGCCCTGAAGTCCAATTATGTGATCAAAATGTTCTGTCTGTGCTTCTTAATGGGCAGGGGACCTCCAATCCATCTGTAGACTGAAAAAATAACTTGTTTCACAGATTTTGTGTAACTTGTTCCCAAATGTATATAGACAGTATGGTAAGGAACAAACTACAAATTAATTTTAAAAGCCTTATGAAATCCTAGTGGCTTTCAGTCTTTCGACCACTGAAACCACCTCAAGTATAACTACTTGTACACGGGGTCCTCAGCACAGTTTTTGACTTTGAAAGAGGGCCCTCTGAGCACAGAGGTGGAAAGCACAACCCTGGCCTCCACAGACCTCTGCTCAGGTGGTGCCCTCTTGGCCGTGGGAGGGAGAAGAGGCTTTGCAGTGCTAGGCTCTGCCCAGCCTGCCCGCCCTCGGCTCCATGGGGTCCTGCCAAGCCCACAGTTGCTGTTCTGTCCATACACTCCCACGCCCCAGTTGTCAGCAGTGAAAGACATCCCCAGCTGTTCCGGGTAGGAGTGGACACAGAGAGAGGCGTCTGGGCCTGCTTGTGTGTGCGCCTTAACCTTTGAAGCACAGTCCTGCGTAAGGGCACGGCGATTTCATGAGACTCTGTCTGGAGCTTTAACTCAGCGTTTTTCCTTTTCCTTGTTTTTGTTTTTTTTTTTTTTTAATTTTTTAATTTTATCTCTTTCTTTTCTTGCTGGGCTGTTTGCGTTTCCTTCAGCAGAATGTGTGGTTCCCATCTCATCCAGCAAATCTAAGGTAATCTCAGTTTTGTTTCTAAAAATGTCATTTTCTGCTCTTTTCCCCCACCCCCTATCTCGTGTCTTTGGAAAATACGGATATTTAGCAACGTAACATGTGGAGATTCTCTTCCTGATGCTTCCTTTTAGAATTACCGAGTCCAAATCTGAGTCAACAAAACACTCATCTTTCAGTTTTTAGCTCTGATACGAAATTTGATAAACGAGTTAAGCATACATTACATGAAGCAGATTGTGAACCACTGCAATTTTTTGGCTGCATTTTTTTTTTTTTTTTTGGTATGGGAAAAGCATGACACTGAATTTTGGATATGCTTTCCTATTTCTTCAACGAACTCTAACCGTTGTTGTCTGTTAAACCCAGGGGATTTCAAACACTGATACATCATGTTTTCAGTATGACTGCACATGTATCTGGAAATGTCCTAGCCTTCGTGTCATAAAAGCACCCATGATTTCTTGCTGCAGGTACCTCAATATTGGAATGGTCAGTTGTCAGACATTGTGTTTTTCCCATTCTCAACTATTCCTGAAACTTAGCTCAGTGTATTAAACTGATTATGCTGCTGTCAGATGGATTTCCTGAATTGCTGGTATATCAAGTACTTTGCTTGCTTTGCTTGACATCCAGCTTCTATTTATAGCCAACAGATGATCGGAAGCCAGGGTCAAGGGCAGTTGCTGTTTGGTCAAGCCCAGCTGTTGAATGCTGATTGGTAATTGGCAAGGTGTGGCGACTGCCATCTGGCTGTGCCGAGCCCTGATAACACTGCCCCTATTTATTTAATTCAAGCAAAAGCAATTAACTTCAGCTTTGCAGAAGCAAAGTTAGTTAACTATTTTGGACACCCCAGTTAGTCAAGTGGGTTCTCAAGTTTAGACACAAGTTGAAAATTAAGAACAGCACCGTCTGAAGTCACGGGGTCTATCACGACGCACTTTGCCTTTCTATCCTACTTAGGATTCAGAGACAGAAGCATGTATATCTCAATCCCTTTCTGACAAGTAGCAATGAGTACTTTTACAGACCATAAATGAGAAAACTGACTTCTGTAGCTCAGAGGGATGAATATTTTTATAGCTCTCCAAGTACTGAAGAGAGAGATGTATTGTTTCAATCATGTGAATTAGCTTGGTATCAGAAATTACACGCGTGCTACAATAAATCAGGCAACAAATAGATATATATTTCAGGGGGAAATAGAGCTCAGGTTATTGGAGTTTTTTTCATTCACTTATTTTAGAGAGAGAGAGAGAGAGGAAAGCAGAGGGAGAGAGAGAGAATCCCAAGCAGATTCCACGCTCAGTCCAACACAGGGCTCGATCCCATGACCCTGGGATCATAACCTCAGCCAAAACCAAGAGTCAGATGCTCAACTGACCAGCCACCCAGGCGCCCCTCAGGTTTTTGTTTTTAATTGGTGGATTATAGGTAATGCTATTGTGTGTACCTGCATTGTAGGGATTGAGGTGTGAAAAATACCTGCTCTGGTAGTTAAAACTTTTTCTAGGATTGATATGCACAAATCCACAAGATTTGTGCAGATCCTGCTTTGTACTTGCAAATGACTTTCCCAATAATTTCAATCATCATTAATCAGCAGGCGTTGTATGAATGACAGATGCTGTGTAACATCTAGTCCTTGACACTTGATATTCCATGGTCATTGCCCTCATCTGAGGACTAACAAAGCCCAGAATCATCTTCACCATCTTTCTGAGGGAGTGAAGGATCCAGGCAGGTGTGTGCCAGGGATCCTTCCATCCTTCCCTTGGAGAGTTCACAGGGAAATGGGGCTCCTTGACTAGAGATGCGTATTTCACTTTGAGGATAAGAATTATAAGTTGCCTTGCTCATGTAACTTATTTGAAGCTCTCAGAATATTTGGCATTCTCAAGTACAGAGACTCTGTTTTTAAGGGAAGTGACATGAGTCATTAAGAGTATTCACTGTGGGGCCCATTAGCCCACAGTTGAATCCTTG
Organism: Lynx rufus; assembly: GCF_022079265.1. NCBI lineage: Eukaryota > Metazoa > Chordata > Mammalia > Carnivora > Felidae > Lynx > Lynx rufus. The sequence goes on along the minus strand of NW_025814867.1, from coordinate 24,897,200 downwards.
CTCTGCCACTTACTCTGTGACCTTTCTTAACCTCTTGCAGTCACGGTTTCTTTATCAGTAAAATGGAGATGGTGAGAGATGGGGGCCGCCCCTGCCTTGCAACGTGTCATCTCCCACTCTGGATTAGCCAAATCACAAGTTGCCAGCTGGGGAGCTGGGTGTGTTACTTCTGGGTCCCGAAATGTGTCTGTGCCTGTTAGGAGCTCAGAAGCTCACTTGGGACTGAGCACAGATAAGATGGGTGCCTAGGGCATCTAGCTGCTGCCCACCCATTTCTCTCCCATTACTCTTACACAGAATCTTGCTAACGACCACTGTATGGGTGCATGTAGTGGGCCTTTGCCTAATATTTATTAGTTGTGTGATTAATTTAAGGACATCTCTAATAAAATCCCAAATGTCCTTACTGTTAGTCTCTCCAGGTATGTGTAGGAAGTGATTGTGTTTCTGAGTTTTGATATGAGAAACATCACACACCAAAGAAAACCCAAACCATTATTTGACTGATAACATATGTTTTCCTATAAAGTTCTTGAAGACATAATTCATAGAAGAGGCAATACAAATGGTGCATGAATATGAAAAAATATTTTTATTTCTTTGGCAATTTTCTTAAAACACAAAATCAGAGAACAATGGAATCTAATGCTCACCTATGAAACTGGCAGATTTAAAACAAGGAAATTTACAGCTAGAGAGGGTGCAGAAAGGTGAGCAGTCCCACTCATGCCTGGTGGGAAATTTGGTATAATCACTGGGAAGCTATTTGCCAACAGGTAATAAAAAGCCTTTACAATGTTTGTATCATCCAATGTAGTCATCCATTTTAAAGAAATAATATTTTTAAAAAATGAACAATAAGTTATATTCAAAGATGTATGTTGCAATGCTATAATTTTAAATAGGAAGAATTAGAAATAAGCTTTTTATAACAAAGGATGGTTAAATATGCTACTTAGAATGAACTTACTATTCTGGCATTAAAATAAGATTTTAGTAATGATCTGTGACCATACCTACCATTTATGAAGAGTTTACTGTATGTTGAGCCTCAGGCTAAGCACTTTGAATATATGTTATTTCTTTTAAACCTTACGACAGATTAGCAACGTCCTAACTTCCAACAATTTATTTATAATCTCATTTAAATTTATCTGACAAATTAGAAAATTGAAAAAAATGTTAACGTGGGAGAATGCCATTTATATTCTTTTCAGCAATAATAAAAAATAATAATAGTAATAAGCATACAAAATTGCATATAGTTTTAGCTCAATTATGTAAGTAGAACAACACCCCTCCCCCAATAAGTAGAGACAGGAACTCCAAACTGCATAAAATGTAGGTTGTGTTGTTGCAAAGTTCCTGAAGCAGAAGTAGATGACAGCTCATTCCTGATTACCTTCCATCCAAACTCACATTATCCCAGGGCTGTGCATGTTTAGTGAGACATTTGCCAAAATATTAAGAATGGCTCTCTCTGTATTGTCGCATCATGGGTCGTTTATGCTTCTCTGTATTTTCTAAATTTTCTACGGTGAGCATGTAGAAGTGTCGCATAAAAAATAAAATGCTTCTAAAAGTTAAAACGATGTAACAGCAATTTGTCTTACTAATTTTTTTGATAAGTGGGCAATTCCTTCTTCTTTCCTCCACTCCCTTGAGTTCTGATAGCTCAGTAGTTTAAGCAGGAAAGGGAAAAGGCAAAGCTCAGTGGTCTGCAGGGGGAAACAAGAGGCGTGTCTCCCTCCTGGCCCTGCGGAGTGAGCCACGTGACGCTTGTGGCAGCTTCTGTGGTTGCATATGTTACAAGTGAAAAAAATACCACAATGAGATTGGCAAAGCCTTGGGCATTACCCAACCTCATATAGCCACCGAAAATGCTTAAAAAAAAAAAAAAAAAAGAAAAAGAAAAAAGAACGAAAGAAAGACACTATTAAGGAGTAAAGCCCCTTTTCCATGTTCTCTAAGAACAGAGAGGCTCCCCCAAGTCAGCATGGGAGGCTGATTAGGAGACCGTCACTCTCTGAGAAGAAACAAGAAGTAAGTAGGCTCAGATCCCCCTTCTGCTGTTTGCAGGATCTTTGAAGACTAAACGAGTAAATTTGAGGTGGTCCCGCATCTACTGACTCTGAGGTTCTGAGGCTGGCCCCAGAGCAGGGTGTGCCCTCAGCACCTGCAGAAGCCCAAGCAACAGGGGGAAGGTCTTGGCATTCTAAGCACTGGGGAACCCCCGCCCCCCGTGGGGTGGGATGCCAGACTGGTTGGGCCCCACAGGAAGCACCCTGCTTTTGTTGAGGTGGTTGTGCTTAGCAACAGAGGGCCCGCCCTTGTTTGCTGGGGCTTTCCTGCTGGGTTCTGTGACTGGGTGGCTAAAAGCAGAAGGCTCAGAGAACCCCCAGCCCCTGGCTCAGGCCAGAGGGCTGAAGTTAGGTCGAGTTCAGAGAAGTGTTAAGTTGTTCTCCCATCCAGGGGCCGGCTGAGCAGCTGGGAGGGAAAAATGCCAAGTTCGTGCTTCCAGATGGGCTCCCGGCAGCATAATGCTAATTTTTCAAGAAGTGCCTTCACATTTCTTCAGAGCTACTGACTCATTCATTCAGCTGACACTCAGTATTCTTATAGGCCTTGGAGAAACTCAGAGAAATGAGACACCATAGCTGCCCTCCATGAATCCGGGGTGGGGGCAGAGAGTCAACAAGCCTCAATGGTGGACTGGAGACCAGACGACTGTGGACACTCTTTGGAGAAGAATCTCATTGAAGCCACAAAGCAGGGGTGGCGAGGGGTGATCAAGGAAGTGACAGTGGCAATCTGGGTCTTGTCTTGGCAGTTCTCACTTTAAGAGGCATAAGAAACACCTGAGGATATTGCTAAAATGCAGGTTCTTTCTTATTCAACAGGTCTGGAACAGCCTGAGATTCTGCATTTCTAACAAGCTCCCAGGTGATGACAGTGCTGCTGGTCTGAGGTCCATACTTGGAGTGGCAAAAACCCTAAGTGATAACTGAGAAAGAGCTGGCCACGTAGGAAAGTGGGAAAGGGTGTTCCTAAGAGAGGGAGTATCCCATGAGGGCCAATTCGGGAGTAGGGAGGTTGACAGAAGTTGAGGTTTTGTTAGATAGCCTTGAAATGGCTTGCCTTTGATTCTATTAGGGGCTTAATTCACTCTTTAAGACTCAGCCCTAAACATAGTGTTCCTAGAAATATATTCCTAACACAAACTTGACATGTGTTCTTCTGCTTAAAGGTCTCGTTTCCTTCGTAATCCTTCCCTGCCATGTAGGTAATCAGGCTCTCACAGCTAACCTGGTGGTGGCTGATTAGTCACTATGATTGAGTTCAAGTCCTAGGCTATGAATCCCCTAGGAACCTCTTCCACTCCACAGCTAGCACAGTGCCTGATATCTATGAGCAGCTAGTGTTCATTATATATTGAGTTTGAAATGAATGAAAATTAATACCTCAGATTGGGTTTAGCAGGTGAGCAGAGGGATTAAGGGCACAAGCACTGGAGTTAGAATGCTTGGGTGCAAATCCTGGCTCTGCTCAATGCTAGCAGCATTGATCTAGGCATATCCTGCAACCTCTCTGTACCTCGCCTTACTCATCTGTAGAGTGGATATGACAGTAGTTCCTGCCTCAAAGAATTGTTGTGAGACTGCCATAATGCATGTACATTACTTCCAGCAATTGTAAACGTTCAATAAATGTTACCTGTTATTTTCATTAAGAGCTAAAGTTGACATTAGCCAGCTTGACCACATATTGACCGGTTGGTACACTTTGGTGAGGATCTCTCGATTTGTATAAAGTAGAACTTACAAGTAAGCATCATTTATTTTTGCTATGCCTGCCTTTCAATGAGCATATATAATAACTGTACTATTTTTCATAAAGTTTTTCCTTGAATATAAAATAGGAAAACATGTATAAAGACAGAAATGGGCATCTCGACAGAATACTTCAAGTGGGACCCTTAGGTGTGAGTTGGTTTCAGAAGACCACCCCTAGTTATTAGGGAATGTCATGTGGGAGAATTTTATTCTATCTCCCTCTAAGATCACCTGAACTGGGCTTCTGGAATTCCAGCAGACCATAAAAATAGAAATGCTTGGTCAACAGGCAGCCCATAGGTATAGTCCTAGCTGAAACTGTGTAATATATGGGTGAGAAGGGTTGGGAATCTCATGACATCACTACTCAAAACATTGTGGAATACTTACAATTTAGAGTGGTTATTGAAAAGCTCTGGGGCTAATACTATCTACCTTCTTTTCTCTTTTGTCTGTGAATACTTAGGCATGTACTATCCAATACAATATACACTAGTCATATGTGGCTATTTATATTAATAATGATGAAATAAAATTAAAAATTCAGTTGCACTAGGCACATTTCAAGTGCTCAAAAGTCTCATGTGCCTAGGAGTTAACAAATAGGACAGCACAGATAGTTATAGAATGTTCTATGGAACACCACTGAGTTAGTAAGATTTTTACTTTAAGTTGCAGATTGTAATGAGATACCCAGAGATGGCAAAATCCAGAACTCATGAAATGAGGATATTGCAGAATTGAATACAAAAATTAGGAAATGTAAAGGGTAAGTTTACTTTTGGACAGTAAAATTTGACTATTTTTTGTTCAACAGCTATTGAATAACTACACCCTCTATGTGTAGCTCTAAACAAGGGGCTGTGGGGAAGATAGCAAAGTCGGCAGATGTAGTTGCTGCTCCCAACTTGCCTCCCACTGAGTTGGATAGATGGTAAGTACGTAGAATGACATTAAACAGCCGTCCAAGGAAGTGTGTCAGAAAAAAACAAAAAAACAAGAAACAAACAAACAAAAAAACAACAACAACAGTGAAACACTGTGAGACCAGAGTGGATTTGATAAAAGACACAATGCCTGACTTTGACAGGACAGGAGGCACAAGTAGAACCAAGCCAAGGAGACAGAAATGGGGACAGCACCCTGGGAAAACAGAAAACAGATACTCTAGATGAAATAAAAATATTAGTAGGCTGTCAGATTGGAAATGGGACTGGGGTCAGATTTTTGAAGTACTTGAATGCCAATTCAAGACGATTAGACTTTATCCTGCAGATGATGAGAGTCATAGAAGGATTGTGAGCAGGATACAATTATGCAGGTGGTATTCTGCCAATGTGAGTCTGGTCAGGGTTAAAAAACTGGACTGGAGGAAGCAGCCATCTCTGCTTGGATACTCTGCTGGTTGTGGGAATCCAGACAAGAGATGAGAAAGACCAGAAATAGGTCAATGAAAGGGGAAGTGGAAAGAGAGATGACAAAAAGGCAAACTTAATAGGTTTTGACTGAGTGGGAAACAGAAGTGGCACCAACATGGACAAAGATGGCTTACTGGCTTTGGACATTTGAGGTTTAGGAAATAACTGTTGATTTGCAATTTGAGAGGTAGCTTCTAGATGTAACTTCATTGGATCCTATCTCATACCTCCTTGAACTGCTGTTTAATGTTCTTCTATGCATTGAGTACTTCTCTCACTCCAGAGCACGCAATTTAGGTCAGTGATTGCATTGGCCAGGCTGTGCTTTCTGTCTCAAAGCCTCTAGTTTAGTGCCCTGTAAGGATAAAGTACCCAGCTAGTGAACAGCTGTTCTGCAGCGAACTATAAAGTCAAACCCTATTGTCTAAACCTACCCTTTAAATTTACTAGGGTAAAGAGAAGAAGGAATTACTTATTTGTTTTAAAATAAAAATCCTGAGTCCCAAAAAACAAGAGTCCAGGGCCAGATGGCTTTCCAGGGGAATTCTACCAAACATTTAAGGAAGAGTTAACACCTATTCTCTTGGAGCTCTTCCAAAAAATAAAAATGAAAGGAAAACTTCCACACTCTTTCTATGAAGCCAGCATTACCTTGATTCCAAAACCAGACAAAGATCCCACTAAAAAGGATAACTATAGACCAATTTCCTTGATGAACATGGACGCAAAAATCCTCAACAAGATATTAGCCAACCAGATCCAACAATATATTAAAAAATTATTCACACGACCAAGTGGGATTTATACCTGGGATGCAGGGCTGGTTCAGTATCTGCAAAACAATCACTGTGATTCATCACATCAATAAAAGAAAGGACAAGAACCACATGATCCTCTCAATAGATGCAGAGAAAGCATTTGACAACATATAGCATCCTTTCCTGATAAAAGCCCTCAAGAAAGGCTAGAAGGATCATACCTTGAGATCATAAAAGCCATATATGAAAAACTGAGAGCTTTCCCCCTAAGGTCATGAACAAGACAGGGATGTCCACTCTTGCCACTGTTATTCAACATGGAATTCGAATTCAACTGTATTCGAAGTCTTAGCCTCAGCAGTCAGACAACACAAAGAAATAAAAGGCATCCAAATCAGCCAGGAGGAGGCCAAAATTTCACTCTTCGCAGATGACATGATATGCTATATAGAAAACTCAAGGGATTCCACAAAAAAACTGCTAGAACTAATCCATGAATTCAGCAAAGTTGCAGGATATAAAATCAATGCACAGAAATCAGTCGCATTTCTATACACCAACAATGAAGAAATAGAAAGAGAAATCAAGGAATCGATCCCATTTACAATTGCACCAAAAACCATAAAATACCTTTGAATAAATCTAACCAAAGAGGTGAAAAATCTATACACTGAAAACTATAGAAAGCTTATGAATGAAATTGAAGAAGACAGCAAAAAGTGGAAAAATATTCCACGCTCCTGGATAGGAAGAACAAATATTGTTATAATGTCAATACTACCCAAAGCAATCTACATATTCAATACCATCTCTATCAAAATAACACCAGCATTCTTCACAGATCTAAAACAAACAATCCTACAATTTGTATGGAACCAGAAAAGACCCCGAATAGCCAAAGAAATCTTTAAAAAGAAAACCAAAGCAGGAGGGATCACAATCCCAGACTTCAAACTGTATTACAAAGCTGTAATCATCAAGACAGTATGGTACTGGCACAAGAACAGACACTCAGATCAATGAAACAGAATAGAGAACCCAGAAATGGACCCACAAACGTATGGCCAACTAATCTTTGACAAAGCAGGAAAGAATATCCAATGGAATAAAGACAGTGGTGGTGGGAAAACTGGACAGCGACATGTAAAACAATGAACCTGGACCACTTTCTTACACCATACACAAAAATAAACTCAAAATGGATGAAAGACCTAAACGTAAGACAGGAAGCCATCAAAATCCTCGAGGAGAAAGCAGGCAAAAACCTCTTTGATCTTGGCCGCAGCAACTTCTTACTCGACAAGTTTCCAGAGACAAGGGAAACAAAAGCACAAATGAACTATTGGGACCTCATCAAAATAAAAAGCTTCTGCACAGCAAAGGAAACAATCAGTAAAACTAAAAGGCAACTGACGGAATGGGAGAAGATATTTGCAAACAACATATCAGATAAACGGTTAGTATCCAAGATCTATAAATAACTTATCAAACTCAACACCCAAAAAACAAATAATCCAGTGAAGAAATGGGCAAAAGACATGAATAGACACTTCTCCAAAGAAGACATCCAGATGGGCAACCGACACATGAAAAAATGCTCATCACTCATCATCCAGGAAATACAAATCAAAACCACAATGAGATATCACCTCACACCTGTCAGAATGGGTAACATTAACAACTGAGGCAACAACAGTTGTTGGTGGGGATGCAGAGAGAGAGGATCTCTTTTGCACTGCTAGTGGCAATGCAAGCTGGTGCAGCCAGTCTGGAAAACAGTATTGAGGTTCCTGAAAAAAATAAAACTAGAACTACCCTATGACCCAGCAATTGCACTACTACTACTTATCCAAGCGATACAGGTATGCTATTTCAAAGGGGCACATGCACCCCAATGTTTATGGCAGCACTATCAACAATAGGCAAAGTATGGAAAGAGCCCAAATGTCCATCGACTGATGAATAGATAAAGAAGATATGGTGTATATATGCACAATGGAGTATTACTCGGCAATCAAAAAGAATGAAATCTTGCCATTCGCAACTACGTGGGAAGAACTAGAGGGTATTATGCTAAGCGAAATTAGTCAGAGAAAGACAAATATCATATGACTTCACTCATATGAAGACTTAAGATACAAAACAGATGAACATAAGGGAAAGGAAACAAAATAATATAAAAACAGGGAGGGAGACAAAGCATAAGAAACTCATAAATATGGAGAACAAACAGAGGGTTACTGGAGGGGTAATGGGAGGGGGGATGGGCTAAATGGGTAAGAGGCATCAAGGAATCATTGTTGCACTAACTTGAATGTAAATTAAAAAAAATAAACAAAAGAAAAAAACAAGGAAAAAAATAAAAATCCTAAGGAAATGTTCAATTATTTTCATGAATAGAGGTGAATGCCTACAAAATGCCAGTTGTTTGCAAAATGGGGGTGGAAATACCTACCTCATAGAGTGTCGAGGAGTAAATGAGTTGCATACAAACTACCTAGCAAGTAGTAAACCATCAAGATGTGTCATTTGTTTCTAATCTAATGAGCTGAACAAGCATATGTGGGAATGAAAAACTCCATACATAATTTTATGGCATCCATTATCTTTCCACTTACTCATTTACTGGGTGCCATAAAATGAGGGAAGTTCTACGGTTATTCTAGATCACTCCAGGCAGAATTATTAAAGTTCTTGTTTGCTCAATGAGGCAGAAGTCAGGGAGGGCCTAGCCCCAGAGATAATCACACACCCAGGTTTCTGGCTCACCCCTCACATGTTCCTGCCTCTTTTATTTACTCTTTGGCAGTGAGACCATTGTCAGTGGTGCGTTGGAAAGAAAGACACATAATAATATTAAAGAAAATTTTCCAGAAAAGAACAACATGGCTATTTATATGTGATGTGACTGATGTTTTTCATCAGCACGAGAAAATCAGTGTCATTGCACTCAAATTCACCATGTCGACTACTGCCAGAACCTATGTCAGGTTGGGCCATGGCATCTAGGTAAATTCCACAGCCTTTTCCCAGGGTGCCTTTCACCTAGTTCTCCCTTTGGGTATCACAGTCAGATAAAGCTATTTAATAGATCACCTTCAACTTACAAAGAATCCCCAAGGAACCACTCTTACCTGAACAGGAAACCTAAACTCCACTGAGTGGTTTCCCTCTAAATATTTCATTCTCAATGTTGATTCAATCATGTTTTCTCATTTTCCAAGTGAACCCTTAGCTGTAGAAGTACACTATCTACTGGATTTAAAGATCCAATACTCAGTTCCCTCCTGGGCTTGGCCACTCTCCTTACCCAGGATGACCTCACTGTTGCCCTCTGCTTTGCTAAATTTTATCATTCTTCAAGACATAGCCAAGACCTACTTCCTCCATGAAACCCTTTCTGGAGATTGCAGCCTGTAGGCATGTCCTCTTTTCCTGGACTTCACTTATTTTCGTGACAAAAAGTTTACATTCTTTGCCCCTTGTTTCTTACATGTGTTTTTCCAACCAGACTGATGTTAGCATGAACTGATGTTCATGTCTTACCCTTTAAAACACATATGCTGGAGAGGATGTGGAGAAATGGGAATCCTCTTGCACTGTTGGTGGGAATGAAAACTGGTGCAGCCACTCTGGAAAACAGTGTGGAGGTTCCTCAAAAAATTAAAAATAGATCTACCCTGTGACTTAGCAATAGCACTGCTAGGAATTTACCCAAGGGATACAGGAGTGCTGATGCATAGGGAGACTTGTACCCCAATGTTTATAGCAGCACTTTCAATAATAGCCAAATTATGGAAAGAGCCTAAATGTCCATCAACTGATGAATGGATAAAGAAATTGTGGTTTATATACACAATGGAATACTACTTGGCAGTGAGAAAGAATGAAATACCTTTTGTAGCAACATGGATGGAAATGGAGAGTGCTATGCTAAGTCAAATAAGTCATACAGAGAAAGACAGATACCATATGTTTTCACTCTTATGTGGATCCTGAGAAACTTAACAGAAGACCATAGGGGAGGGGAAGGAAAAAAAAGTTAGAGAGGGAGGGAGGCAAACCATAAGAGACTCTTAAAAACTGAGAACAATCTGAGGGTTGATGGGGGGTGGGAGGGAAGGGGGGGTGGGTGATGGGTATTGAAGAGGGCACCTGTTGGGATGAGCCCTGGGTGTTGTATGGAAACCAATTTGACAATAAATTTCATATTTAAAAAATAAAATTTGATTATCTGTCTTTTACTGTGAAAAAACAAAAATAAATAAATAAAACACATTAAGGTTGAAGGTAACATTTGAAAATCCTAACTCTGGTTCCGAGTTTTCACAGTGACATCTTGGAGGGGCAGCTGGGTGGCTCAGTTGGTTAAGCATCCGACTCTTGATTTTGGCTCAGGTCATGATCTCATGGTCCGTGGGTTCAAACCCTGCATCAGGCTCTGTGCTGACAGTGCAGAGCCTGCTTGGGGTTCTCTCTCTCTCTCTCTCTCTCTCTCTCTCTCTCTCTCTGCCTCTTCTGAACATGTGCACGTGCTCTCTCTCTCTCTCTCTCTCTCTCTCTCTCAAAATAAATAAACTTAAAAAAAAAAACGTATCAAATTGACATCTTAGAGACTTGACCAAGGGACAGAGGCTTCTGTCTTCTTCCTCTTCCCCACCTATCCCCATTCTTGGCTTCTACAGAGAAGTTCTGATTTTACACACTTGACGTATTGAGTACCTGAATAAACTTGTGTTTGAAGAAAAGATTCCTTAGCTAAAGCTTAAGAACTACAGATTCCAGCGATTGGAAACATGGGAGTGAACTCACTACTTATAGTGGTGAGGAGTATTCTAGATTGACACATTCTCATTCATGATTATCTGAAAGTTGAACTACTCAGGACAAGTCAAGTAGAGGATAAGGCTCAGCCCTTGGGAGATCCATCCCCCTGGTAGAAAAAGAAATTTGTTCCTTTCAGGAAACTTTTCAGGAACACAGAAAAGTATAAAGACAATTGAAGTCACCTCTAATACCACCACCCAGTAAGAAATATTGTTAATCTTAGTGTACTTTTCCAATTTTCCAACCATACACACTCACATGAATATAATTTGTCATAGTTAAGATCATCCCATATGTTGAGTTGAGTAACCTCCTCTTTTCACATGCAATAATACCGTGATCGCTACAAATCCTCTTAAATGTATTTGTGATGGTTCATTATGGCAGGTTGGTTTCCCAGGAAGCAAACTCTGAGACGCAGATTGGCATGCAAGATATTCATTAGGGAATGCCCTTGGAATCAACAGCTGCAAAAAGGAAAAGAAGGAAGCAGGGCTAGATGCAGAGAGGGGATGAGCTCTGATATAGGTCCAATGAAAGTCTTACCCAACTCCATGGGAAACTCTGCAGGAGGGATGGTTCCGGAGCTGTCCTAGGTTGGTGTGAAGGGGATGCACCTTTAAGTCCCTAGGGGGACCATTGACTGGTTTCAGTCTGCCCCCAGAATGCATGATTTTAGGCTAGGCATGATCTCAGGTTTTTCAGCCCAGGCATTCTTCAAAAAGGGCTCACAGCTGAAGCCCTCTTTGTGGTAGCATTCCCAGAAGCTATGAGAATAACTCCTTCATTCTGAAAGGGGAATCTGGACACCACATCACAGCCCCCACTACACCCATAATACCATGCTATATGGTCAATTAACAATAATGGCTGAAATTGAGTACATACCTATGACAACATTGTGTTAGGTGATCTTACTTAGACCACAACTGCTCAAGAGGTGATAATTAATGCTATTCTCTAACTGGGTGCCACAGGTGATAAGTCGGGGAGCCAGAATTTGAACCCTAAGTCTTTGTTTTGGTAAGTACTTAAAAGAGTGTTTTTAGGTAAGAATTTAAGTTTCCAGGGGAAAATCTTACTGAGATTGAAAAGATAAGAGGTATGCAGCACTTTCCTTTCATCTTTGAAATGAATTAGAGGATGATTTTTGGAAATGGTAAAAATGATAGTTGGTAGCCCCCAGACTAGGAACACTTAAATTACCACATGAGGGCACAGTTTTAGAAGTTGTGAATAAAGGACAATAGGTTATTTACAACACATTCCATTCAAATCTTTTATTCAAAACACAAAGCAGTAACTACAAGTAAATGTGGAACCTCCAACTCAACCTGTTCTCTTCCTGTTGCTATGCATGCAAATCATTGTTTCTACTACACGTGAGAAGGGAGGGTAATGCTAGAGTTGCAAGTGGCCATTCCAGATCCTTTTATGCAAAGGACATTTAATGTTATTCTTATTTTTGAAAAGTGTTTCAATTAAGAAACAATAAAAATTAATATTTTATTCTTCATATCAATATAGATGTTAGGATTGGAGGGGTTAGATTCAGCTTCCATTCTTACCATTTTACTTATTTTTCTCCATAAGCCTACCTAGATTTTTCATATTTTTTATACAAAATCTTCCTAAAATAGACAAACCCTTTATCAAATTTTTATATCACTCTATTTGCCATTCTATACTCTTCTACACATGTTGCTTATTAATCAAAATGAATATTATTTCAGAGAGATTGCCTTTTTAAATTTATCCCACTTAAGCTTCAGCACAAAAATTAAAATTCAGGGTCAGTTATTATTGCTGGGGAGTGTTCACAGCAATGTAATGTGGTTGCCAAGCAACCTGTGGGCGGGCATTAGAGAGAGGAAGAGAAAGCTCCATCAGCCAGCACTTCAATAGCAGTATTGGCTTTCATTTGAAACGTGCTAAATAATAGGGCCATGCAATTTGCCTCCCTTAGCCCAAGTTGCTTACTTTTCTTCCTGAATGGAAAATTAATCTGGTTTAGTGCCCGGTAACATTTGCAACCATACTTCTTCTGCCAGGCATTGGGGGGAAAAAAGTGTTTCCTACTTTAGGAAATAAGGAAGTTGAGTTTTTTTCTTAATGCCTGCCTTCCTTCCTTCCTTCCTTCCTTCCTTCCTTCCTTCCTTCCTTCCTTCTCTTCCCTTCCCTTCCCTTCCCTTCCCTTCCCTTCCCTTCCCTTCCCTCCCTCCCTCCCTTCCCTTCCCTTCCCTTCCCTTCCCTTCCCTTCCCTTCCCTTCCCTTCCCTTCCCCTTCCTTCCTTCCTTCCCTCCCTCCCTCCTTCTTTTTCTCTTATTTCTTTTTTTGTTAAAAAAAAATGCTTTATTTACAGTCTGTTAACCCAGGATGAAGGCAAGAGATTGTAGAACTCAAAAAGAAAAGAGCATCCAGGACAGCATTTTATGAATTATAAATACCACTCATCTTCTGGAAAGCTATGTTTAATAGTCTTAATTTGTTACCTGCTATCCTTGGGCTTCTGAATACACACACACACACACACACACACACACACACACACACACACAGAAAGAGAGAGAGAGAGAGAGAGATTCATGCATCAGACTGCCAATATTGAATGCCTCAAGTAAAAGAGTTGTTCTAGAGTGTAGGGTTGGGGTGAGGGTAGAAAGAGTCTGCTAGGGCCTGAGGAGATTTTTGAACTGACCTAGGCACCAGGCAAGGCTAGGGGAATTTGTCAAGAGGTCCAAGGGGGCTACATTTCTACTGCAGCTCAGAGTCAGCCTATCTCCTACTTGCCATCTGTTCACACATAAGGCTGAACATAGGCTTAACAGTGCTCCTAGCACAAAGTAGGTGCTCAGCAAACATACTGGCACTGCACAAATCTTCATGTGTGGAGCCTGGATACAGGAAATTCTCTCAGAACAGCTGCACTCACTCTTGGAGCTGTAGGGATGCGTATTTTGGGCCTCACGTAATTTCCTGTCTTAGGGATGGAGAAAATGGACTAGCAGCCAAGGCTGGCAAGCTGCTCCTCACTGAATGTGAACCAGGCTTCAGCTCTGCATCATCAAAACTCTCCTATGCTTTTTTGCCTGTGAGTAATTTAGTTTTCATCTGCCTGTTTTAAGTTAGTAAACTATTGAAAGTGGGTTCAGTGTTACCTTCAGAATGACTATAACAGAATTCCCATACTTTTGCAGATTTATGAAACTTGGTCCAGCCTAAGGATGCCAAGATACTAACTTGAGGTTCTCCTTTGGAAACACCTTTCCTTTTCTTTCTTCCTTTCTGCTGCTATTGGTAATTTAGATCTCCCACTGTCCAGGGCCGTGCACCTATCCAGCCTGCTAACTGGGCTTTCTGCTGGCAGACTTCTACTCACCCAGTCTTCCTACTGTGTCCTCACATCCTCCTTCCTTCCATGAGCTGTCTGTTGGCATAATCTTCCCCAGTTGTTTGTCTTTTCTCTTGAATACCACATTTGTCTGCTATTCCTTCATAGGGTCAGGTCAGCTCTTTTCACAATCACAGACAACAGAACTCCCAGGTCAATGTGACTTAAAATGGGATCCAGACCACCTTGGTGGTTTTTGTAGGTTTTCTCCAAGGCCTAGAAGCCCTGTGAGTTTGAGAAACAGTGCCCTGTAATTTTTCACTTGAATTCTTGAATTTTCCACTGCATAGTTCTTATATAGTTGCATTTTTGAACCCTAGATAGTGTTTTACATTGATTGTGTAATGGACAGTTACAGGGCAGAGACACAACCAGGGGAGAGAGAAAAGAAAAGAGGGCAAAGAGGAAGTTAGGCATCCAAGTGGAAGTGAACAAAGGAGAAGAAGCAGCCATCAGTGGAAGGAGGGAGAAAGAGAGTCTATGATTCAGGAAGCCAGTCAGGACCTTCATGAATGATCTTAGAGTAGGAAACATGCCTAAGATGATTAAGATAAGATGATTAATGGCAGTGGAGTAAGAGAATCCAGGATGCTGGGAAGACATGTAAGCCCAGCATAGAGGATTTGAGTGAGTCTTCTGGGCCCATTAGAACCAGCAGGCCCTGATGGGCAAGACAGGTTGTAGGAATTAGGATCCCTCTTCCCCTCACTCTTCCTCACACTTTGGACTTTTTCTATCCTTTCCTCATTTCTTGGATATTTTGGAGTATCTTACATTTCTTTTTCTCTTTCCTGAATCAATCAATCTCCTTCCCTTCTCCCTCTTTCCCTCTCTTACCTTAAAAATGTTTTGCAAACTGTAAGTGTTAACTTATCAATAGGTCAGGAAACCAGTGTTGAAGGATATAACAAATATAAATAAAATTATATATATATAGTACATTAGTGTCAGCTATTGTCATCATATTGTGCATTATATCCCTAGTAGCTACTTATCAGATATAAATATACAAACTGGAAGTTTGTACCTTTTGACTATCTTCCTACAAATTCCCCTCTCCAGCCCTCCACCTCTGATAACCACAAGTCTGATTTCTTTTTCTGTAAGTTTAGTTTTTTGTTTGTTTGTTTTTTGGATTCCACATATAAGTGAGATCACACAGTATTTGTCTTTCTCTGTCTGACTTATTTCACTTAGCATAATACTTTCAAGGCCCATTCATGTTGCACAATTGGGGTAGGATTTCCTAATTTTGTTATGGCTGAATAATATTCCATTGTATGTATATAACACAACTTCTTTATCCATTCATTCATTGATGGACCCTTAGGTTGTGTCTATGTCTGGGCTATTATAAATAATGCTGCTATGAACATGGGGGTGCAGTTATCTTTTCAAGTTAGTGTTCTAATTTCCTTTGTGTGTATACTCAGAAGTGGAATTGCTAGATCATATGGTATTTCTACTTTTAATGTTTTGAGGATCCTGCATACTGTTTTTTATAGTGGCTGTACCAGTTTACAGTCCAAGTGCACAGGGTTTCCTTTTGTCTACATCCATACCAGCATTCATTATCTCTTATTTTTTTGATTATGGCCATTGTAACAGGTATGAGGTGATATCTCATTGTGGTTCTAATTTGCATTTCCCTAATGACTCTTGATGTTGAGAATCTTTTGATGTATCCATTGGCCTCTCATATATCTTCTTTGGAGAACTCTTTATCCAGATCCTATCTATTTTTTAATTGGGTTATTTGCTTTTTTGCTATTGAGTTGTATGAGTTCTTTATATATGTTGGATATTAACCCCTTATCAGATATATGGTTTGCAAATATTTTTTTCCATACTGTATCATCTATTTTATCTTTACTGTTCTATACACTCTAATAGTAATATATATCTGTTGAACAAAGTCAGACAATACAGGTGTATAAAGGAAAAACTCAAAGTCCTTTTCCTATTGCATCACCACCCTTTATGTCTCACTTAAGAAGACATTAGTAACTTTTTGACCTGTATCCTTCTAGATACAGGGCAGTGTTACTCAGACTTTATTATGTACATGAGTCACCTGCGATCTCTTGTTAAATGCAGGCTCTGATTCAGCAGGTCTACGGTGTGACCTATGGCTCCACATTTCTAACAAGCTGTCAAGTAATGCTGATGCTGCTGGCCCAGAGACCATACTTGGAGTAACAAGGGCCATATTGCTTCACTGTCCAATATAATAGCCACTCACCACATATGGATATTTACATTTAAATTTATTGACATTAAATAGAATGAAAACTTCAGTTCCTCACTCATACTAGCCACATTTCAAATGCTTGGTAGCCATATGTGGCTGTTGGTTACTGGATTGGACGGCTGAGATAAAGAACATTTCCATTATCACAGAAAGTTCAGTTAGAGAGCATGAGGAGATCTCTCAAAAGGTCAATATAACACGTATGTACATTTTGCTATGGTGTTGAAAAAGGGATGACTAAATTCACACAGATGTAAAATGAGGGTTTTTTGTTTTTGGTGGGGGGGAGAGAGAGACAGTGCCCATGAATGGGGGAGGGGTTGTGGGAGAGAGAGAGAGACACTTAATCTTGATCTCATGATGGTGAGATCATGACCTGAGCCAAAATCAAGAGTAAGATGCGTAACCAACTGAGCCACCGAGGCACCCCAGGTTTTGAATAAAGAAAGCTGGATAAATATGGAAGTGCAGAAAGTGCCTCCCTGTGGACATCTGGCAAACTCAGTCCTGGGAAGGAAAGGGGTGGGGTGTATGAGAGCAACCAACTTTATGTGGGTGCCTCAGGAAGACACCAGACCAATGGTGCTTTTAATTTACCACTGGTTTCTGACCAATCTAATCAATCTGTTAATTAGACCTGTGACTCTGGAAGAAGCAGAAGCTGCTTCTTGGACTAACTACCTCATGCTTAACATCCTAAGGAAATAATCTCTTAGGATAGACTGATATACAACAGGTTCTCACTGTGTAATTAAAATAGTGAAGAAATGGAAACAATTCACAGTAATAGGTACTTGGTAAACAGGTCATGCCACTATGTAACCATTAAAAATCAAGTTTCTAAGAATATTTACTTATGTGGGAACATACATAGATGAGAAATGAAAAACTATATATCTCCAAAATTGTGTCTTTTATCTGTGTGATGGGATTGTGGGTGATTTTTATATTCTTCATACTTTCCTATATTTTCCACATTGTTTATAATTAACATGTTATTGGGCTTTTTTTCTCTTTACCTCTAAGTATTCAGCATGTATTTTCTAAGACCAAGGATATCCCTTTATATGACCACAGTAAAATTACTGAAATCAAAAAACTTAGCATTGATACAGAACTATTTAATTCATGATACATAATCACATTTTTATTTATTCATTTATTTTGAGAGAGAGAGAGAGAGCGAGGGAGCAAGCGAACAGGGGAGGGAAAGAGAGAGCTGGTGACAGAGAATCCCAAACAGGCTCCGCACTCACAGTGCAGAGCCCAACGTGGGGCTGGGACCTATGAATCGTGAGATCATGACCTGAGCTGAAATCAAGAGTCTGACAGTTAACTGACTGAGCCACCCAGGTGCCCTACATAATCATATTTTTATAGCTATCATGCCCCCTGCCCATCCAGGATCAAAGCCAGAATAGCATGTACTATATTATTTCTTAATTATTAAAAAATAATAAACTACTTCTAAAATTTTAAATAAAAAGGCATATGAGTGTAAACAACTGTCAGGGCAAAGGAAATATTCTCTCACAGGCTTCCTGTGATTTTTCCTGCTTAAATCGTATATATTATTTTTTGATCACTCTCAAGTGTTTTTGTTGTTGTTTTGTTTTTATTATATGGTTATATGTGGCAAGGCATACTGAGACCAGATATAATTTTTTGGTGCACATCTGATAAAATTTTTATTTTATAGTGAGTGAAGGATATTCACTCATTTATTTGTTCAGTCACTCATTCATATCTTCACTCATTCATCCCACAGCCGTTGCTGAGTCCCACTGTGATCTAGACAAAACACAGGCCTGGAAATAAAATTATTTAAAAAAAATTTTTTTAATCTTTATTTATTTTTGAGAGAGAAACAGCATGTGAGCAGGGGAGGAGCAGAGAGAGAGGGAAACATAGAATCCAAAGCAGGCTCCACGCTCCGAGCTGTCAGCACAGAACCCGACACGGGGCTCGAACTCACGAACCGTGAGATCATGACCTGAGCTGAAGTCGGAGGCTCAACTGACTGAGCCACCCAGGTGCCCCTAAATAAAATTATTTTCAAGTTGTAAATTGAAAGCTCAAAACTTGTAATCTATCATCCTATTGGTAGAACTGTCCATAAACCATCCTTAACCAATAATTAGCTCTTTGTTGCTTATGGAAACACACACACACACACACACACACACACACACAGAATAAATCCAACAGTCTTGATAAGATCCCACAGGGGGATGGATATGATTTAAACCCATGCAGTCTTAACTAGGTGGAATTCTATATCCTGATATGTGCCCAGGGAAAAGGACTCACTCACTTAAATCAGTTGCTTCCATGAAAGGAATATTCTCATTTTTGAGGTATACAAGGTTTATTTTTAGAAAGCATGTGAGTATTTAGAAAATGGTTACTAATCAACTACTGGGGTGTAGTTTTCCTACAATAACATGCGTAAATATGGTATAAATAACGTGTATCATTTGCTGAGTTTAGACAGACGTAGACACCAGCGTGTCACCACTCAACCATGATGCTGAATGTCTCCATCACCCAGTGTAGTTCCATCCTGCCAGTCTAAAGCCAAGCACACCTAACACTTCATCCCCTCATCCCTGCCCTAGATAACTAAACGCTGTTCTGATTTCTATCACCATAGATACTCTTTCCAGGTTTTAGAATTTTTTATAAATGGAATTATGCAGTTTTACTCTTCTGTGTCATTCACATAACGGTTTTGAGAGGCATTATGTTGTGGTGTCAGTATTTTGCTCCTTTTTATTACTGAGTAGTATTCCATTGTATGAAGATATCAGTTTCTTTATTCACTCATGTGTAAGGACATTTGGGTTGCTTCCAGTTGACGGCTAATTATGGGTAAAGCTGTTATACACATTCAGATACATTTCTTTTTGTGGATATATATTTGAATTTCTCTTGGCTAAATACCTAGAAGTGAAATTGCTGAGTTTAGAATATACATTTAACTTTACAAGATACTGCCAAATTATTTCCTAAAGTGGTTGTACCATATTATATACCCACTGACAATGAATGAGAGCTCCAGTTTCTCTACATCCTCATCAACATTTGGTTTTGTTAGTCTTTTCACTTTTATGAATTCTAGTGAGTGTATAGTGGTATCTCATTGTGGTTTTTAATTTGTATTTCTTTGATGACCAGTCGTGTCGATTATTTTTTATTTCTGATTTCCATATTAGGTTTATTTGTATAACTTCTTTTTTGAAATGACTATTCTACCCTTTTGCTTATCCCCACCCCTCGCCGTTCTAATTAAGTGGCTTGCTTCTTCTAATTGAGTGGTAAGAGTTCTTTACATATTTGGGGTACAAGATATTTGTCAGATATATTTATTGCTAATGTTTTCTCCCAGTCTGTGTTTTATCTTTGCATTTTCTTAATGGTGTCTTTTGAGGGGCTGACATTCTTAATTTTGATAAAGTATGGTTTCTTACTTTGTTCTCTTATGGTTAAAACTTCCTATTTTGGCGCCCCTGGGTGGCTCAATCAGTTAGGCGTCCGACTTTGGCTCAGGTCATGAGCTCACAGTTTGTGGGTTTGAGCCCCACGTCGGGCCCTGTGCTGACAGCTCAGAGTCTGGAGCCTGCTTTGGATTCTGTGTCTCCCTCTCTCTCTCTGCCCCTCCCCCACTCATGCTCTGTCTCTCAAAAAATGAATAAATATTTAAAAAATTTAAAAAAAAGAAAACTTTCTATTTCTTAAGAAATCTTCACTGACTCCAAATCATGAAGATATTCTCTCAGAGTCTTTCTTCCAGATGTCTTATAGTTTTAGCTGTTATGTTTAGATCTATGATCCATTTTGAATTAATTTTTGTGTATGTTGTGAGGTAAGGGTTGAGATTCAGTTTCTTCCGCAGTTTCTTCCGGTTGTTCCAACATCATTTGCTTAAAAGATTATTCTTTCTCCATTGAATTGTCTTGGCACTTTTGTGAAAAGTCAATTGATTGTATATGTCAATTGTATAAATATAGTCATAGTGAAGCACTGGTATATTTAAGCATTAATATATTTTGCATCTTTTTCAACCTAAATTTATAGCAACATCAAAAACTAAATTGTGATCTGTTATTTTACTAGCCAAAGGAAATTGAAATGAAAACCTTAGAGGTGACTCATCAATTTGACACGCTGATCATGAGCTTTGCCCTCTGTTAGGAAGACAATAGATATAACCCATGGCATTTTTATTGTTTTATTGAATTATTTTACATTATTAATGTATATGCTTACGTATGAATTTTAGGGATTTTTATTGAATAATATATCTGTTTTTTGTTGAATCAGAGTATGCATTTTTTAATTTAAGCTATTTTTTCCTTGAAATATAAATTTAGACAAGCTAGAAAAATTATAGCCTGGGATTATTTTGATGTTTTGGCTTATGTCTTAAATGTATTCAGGCTTGGGTTGGTGACTGGAGTTGACCTAGAAAATAATCAAATAGGGTGTATTGCAGTACATTTGAAACTCAACTCCTCATTCTGTGATGCTCCTTAATGCTTCCATGTGGAAATTCCACATTAGGCACATAATCCCTGAGTCCAATCTGAGAGTGGATCCTGAAACTATGTGGTTCTATTCCTTTACCCTTCACCCCATTTTGCCGCTTCTCCAAATCCTAAAAGTACTGAGGATCAAACTCATCATAGTTTGACACAGAACCCACCACACTGATGGCAAAGGTCTGAATGAAGCCTTCCTGATGGATGTGCAGAACTCCCTTTCTGCTACCAGTGGCCCTTTCTGTGGAGTCAAAGGGGGCAGGAAGAGTGTAGGAGAGTGTGGGGGAGCATTTAATCTCTACTCTATAGCAAAACATAGTTGTTAGGGTCGTAAGTCATGGTTAAGTGCAATTACTGGTTTTTAAAATACCCACTGATTTCATTCAGCAAGGAAGAATGGTCCAAAGAAAGAACGAACTCAGAAGTTGGAGTCAAAAGACTTGGGTTGGAGTCCTAGTTCTTTCACTTGCCTCTTTGTGGACCCGTAAATAATAGGAATGATACCAAGTGACACACAGGGTTGTTGTGAGTATCAAGTAGGAGCACTCTGCAAACTGTGGTATTTAAATTTAAAAGTATCTTTCCTTCAGTAGCTCCCAAAGTTGCTGATATTCAAATCTGAGTCATTACTTAAATAGGCTCTGTTGAAATCAAGTGCATAATGACTTCTGGTTATTTGCTGGATTCACTCTCTTTAAAAGCTCATCAGCAAACATTTGCTTGCTGAATGACTCCTCTGCAACCTTGAAATACATTAGAGTTTTTCTATAGAAGGATAGTTGCTAGGATCTTAGGTCATAGTAAACTTGCCTTTTGTTGAGGATTAATGCTTTTGCTGCAGAAACATTGAAAATACTGGCAAGACCAAGGGCTGGCTATAGTGCATTTTTGTCTATGACATAAAAACAAAAAATTAAAACCTCTCCCCCAAAGGCTGCATAAACACCTTACTTCAAGGATTGTAAATTAGACGTTATTACATCTTTTCCCTGATACAAGCTAATTTCAGTAAATATTTTGTTGGTAACCATTTTTCCCCAACAATAATAGTAGTGCAAACTCAAAATGTAAAACTTGGAGACTACAGATATGTATAAAATTGAAACTAAAAATTGCCTACAATTTATGCACCCGGAAATAACCATAAAATAGTTTAATGAATATTTTCTAGTCATTTGTATGTATGTGTTTTTAGAAAATTTATAAACTCTTCTTGATATAGTCTTGCATGTTGCTTTTCCCCCCACTTGATAGCATACACAAATTCCAATGTCTAAAATTATTCTCAGAGAAAATAATTTTGAAGGTTGCCTGATACTTTATCTGAACTTAGCATACCTAAAAATTACTTACATATATTTTTCCCAAATTACCTTTATTAAGTTAAATTTATGAACATTAAATTTCATCTACTTAAATTTGTAAATGTTAAATCTAAGTTGTTGAAAGAATTATAAATGCTGTTTAGAGTGAAGAAAATAAAATATGTATACTCAAATACACGCATGAATTTTCAAGGTGAGCCACATGTTCTCAATGGGGGCAATATCCCTCCAAAGGAAGCAAGTATTGGTTGAGGGGGGCGGGGAATGAAAAAAAATCTACCCTTTTTATGAATAAAGCATAAATACCCAGTACATAGACTATATAAACAGATACATAATATATCTGTAGTATTAAAAATTCATGAGGGAGAGGGGCAATTAGTTAAAAAAAAATCTAAAAGAGTTTCTTAGGAGGGTGATTATGAAAAAAAGGTTCAGAAGCATTGAGATAATCTGGTAGGGAATTGCAATCCTGCAGAGCAATTCAATTGCTTAACACTCAAGTTCATATCACATAAGTTTCCTCTCTAACATGTAGAATCACCTGAGGTAATACTATAAGTTCTATCTGATATTAGTCTGTCATTTATTTTTGAGTACAGGATGGAGAGGAAAAAAACATGCAAGTTAAATGAAGGTTGAATTTAAGGTTCCAACGGTTACAATTATGTTAAGTGGTATCATTGTATTATAAAACTGTCCTGTCAAAGGGAAAACCCAGAATTAATACCTTAATGCATGGAACCCAGAATTAATTATTTACTTATACCTTTAAAAACTCAGAATTAATTATTTACCTGCTAAAAGAAGATATCAGGGGTGCCTGGGTGGTTCAGTCGGTTGAGCGTCCGACTTCGGCTCAGGTCACGATCTCGCGGTTCGTGAGTTCAAGCCCCGCATCGGGCTCTGGGCTGATGGCCCAGAGCCTGGAGCCTGCTTCCGATTCTGTGTCTCCCTCTCTCTCTGCCCCTCCCCCATTCATGCTCTGTCTCTCTCTGTCTCAAAAATAAATAAACATTAAAAAAAAAAAGAAGATATCAGCTATGTTTTTTGTATTTTAATTTACCACATTTCAGTGGTTTTCCCAGAGCGGGAATTCTCATTTCATACATGTCTAAAAATTTAAAAGACACCACCTCCAGAAGAACAAAAATGGTAGCAAGATGCATTGACTTAGGTTTAGAAAAAAAACCACAGCTTTGTTGAGATATAATTCACACACCATAAAATTTATGCTTTTAGAAAGTATATCCTTTTAAAGGTATAGTGGGTTTTAGTACATTTACAGAGTCACACAATCATCACCACTATCTAATTTCAGAACCATTTAATCACCCCGAAAAGAAACCCCGTACCCATCGGTTGTCACTCCCCATTCCCTATTTCCCACAGGCCCTGCAACCACTAATCTACTTCCCATGTCTACAGATTTTCCTATTCTGGTTGTTTCCTATAAATGGAATCATACAAGATGTTGCTTTTGTGAGTCACTTTCATCTAGCATAATATTTTCAAGATTCATTCACATTGTAGCATGTATCAGTACTTTATTCCTTTTTTATGGCTGAATAATATTCCACTGCATGGACATACTCATTTTGTTTATCCATTCATCAGTTGGATATTTGTATTATTTCCATGTTTTGGTTATTATGAATAAGGTTGCCATGAACATTCGTGTATAAATTTTCACATAGACATACGTCTTTATATTATTTTGGGTACATACATACGAGTAGAATTGCTAGGTTATATGGTAACTATGATTAACATTTTGAGGAATTATCAAACTGTTTTCAAAAGTGACTGCACCATTTTATAATCCCACTAGTAGTGTGTGAGAATTGTAATTTTTCCACATCCTCACCAACACTTGTTATTGTCTTTTTTTTTTTTCAGTCATCCTAGTGGGGGTGAAATGGTATCTTGTGGTTTTGATTTGCATTTCACTAATGAATAATAATGTTGAGCATCTTTTCATGTGCTTATTGGCCTTTTATATGTCTTCTTCAGAGAAATGCCTATTCAAATCCTTTTATCATTTCTAAATTGGGTTATTTGTCTTTTAATTGTTAAGTTGTAAGAGTACTTTATATATTCTGCATTCAAGTCCCCTATCAGATATGCAGTTGACAAATATTGTCTCCCTTTCTCTGGATTGTCTTTTCACTTTCTTGATAGTGTCCTTTGAAGTACAAAAGTTTTAAATTTTGAGCAAATCCTATTAACTTTGTCATTTGTGCTTTTAGTGTCATATCTAAGAAAACAGTGCCAAATCCAAGGTCACAAAGATTTACTCCTGTTTCATTCTAATAGTGTTATAGTTTTGTTCTTACATTTAGGTCTTTGATCCATTTTTGAGGGAATTTTATATTTGGTATAAGCTAAGGGTCTGACTTTATTTATTTATTTATTTTTGCTGGTGGGTATCTAGTCATCACAGCACTATTTGCTGAATGATGGGTTTTGAATCAAGATACAATAATGTATCCTATTCCTTAAGTAGGAATAGGCTGGTGTGTGTTCTGGTGAGGAAGGGTTTTTAAAAGGAGAGGCAGTGAATCCTGCCAAGAGCAGCAGAGACTGAGCTCTAATAAAGGGGCTCTAGATTTAGCAGTCAGGATATCATTGGCAAGCTTTGAGGTAAATCTCAATCATTGTTTGGTGTAATGGTTAGTTTTATGTGTCAACTTGGCTAGCCTCCAGTACCCAGTTATTCAATTAAACACTTATCTAGGTGTTGCTCTGAACATATTTTATAGTTATATACTCAGCTGATTTTAGGTAAAGGAGATTACCTTTGATAATCTGGGTGGTCCTCATAACAATCAGTTGAAAGGCTTCAAGAACAAAACTGAGGTTTTCCTGAAGAAGAAATCCAGCCTGCCAGTTTACCGTATGGGTTTTGGACTTGCCAGCCCTATAGCTGCAGAAGCCAATGTCTTGAAATCTCTCTCTCTGTCTTCATATATACATATTCTATAATATTTTATATTATATCTATATAAAATATGCCTCTGTATTGGTAGTATATTATGTATATTATATTGTTATATATCCTACTATATAGTAATATATATGTGTTATTTAATATAAATATACATTAATATTATATATAATATAATATTATGGATATATAATTCATATATTACTAATGATAGAATTTAAATATTAATATAAATGATATATATAATATATGTACTTTAATATACATTAACATATATTACATTATACATATTCTCTCTATATATTTCACCTCTACTGGTTCTGTTTCTCTGCTAGAACCCTGAACTAATATGGGGGAACTGAGTGAGGGAAATGAGGCTGATTTAGAGATAAACTCCCTGGAGAAGTTTGCAAATAAAATAGAGGGGAGAACAGAGGACAAAAAATAAAGTATTTTGGAGAGAGATGAATATTTGAGAGAGAAGGGTTCTCAATGAGTTAGATCTATAATGTAATTCTTCGTTTATATTTCATAACTTTTTTATCATAAATAGATCTAACATTTTAATCTCTCTCACTTCTTTTTGTAATATTGCATCCAAGTAACTTAACTATATAATCTGATGGTATGATTTTTAAGGTTGTCTCATTAAAAAGCTATTTCTTTCATTGAGTGCCAGCCACTGTGATTGCATATTTAATAACAAGTAATGATCAATCAGCCTCCATAACATTTTCTTTACAAAGTCTTTCTTTCCTCGTGTTGGCAGACATCATAGAGGAAAGTTATGAATGAGTCTTCGTTGGGAAAGTTATAAAAGCAAAACTAAAAATTATAACTTGATAGCCATGAAGTCATGGCTATCATGGATCAATCAGGGAACAGCATGATTATGAAGTTCAATGGAAAAAAGTGAAGAAAATATATTTTTTATAAATTTTAAGGAAGAAAGAATTGGTCTTAATTGGTAAGTGCAGAGATGTAGAGATTTTAATTTCTTATCTAAGTCAACAAAATGTTAAGAGTCTTTTAACTTACACATTACGAGTATAAATTCACATTCTAAAATGAATGCTTTAAAGAAAAAAAAATAAAGAACTTGGTTTACTTTGGTGCAGAGCTGGACATCGTATTTTACAAAACCAGCTGGCATATGTTGGCACCATTTGACTATATACCTTCTAGTTCCTATTACACTCCTACTGATTGCATCCTAAGGCCATGTTAGCTTTGACAAAATTCAATTCTTTTGATGAGTGTCATGTTTACTGGGCTGCTAAAAGCATGTAGTTAATAGATCAGGAAGACTGATAAGTATCGTCATATAGTTTTGTTCCAGAAGGACTCTATGCAGTTAATACACAAGCATCCAGTCTGTGTGAGCCCAGTGACTTCTAACCTGTTTGATATCTTACATATTATTGTGTCATGCTCAATTGTTAACATGTGAACATTTATCAGAGAAGATTATTGTAACTGGTTACTTACATTATATCCTAAGTGTACTCTTCTTTTTAAAAAAAAAATTTAATGTTTATTTTTGAGAGAGAGAGAGAGAGAGGGAGGGAGAGAATGAGCATGAGCAGGGGAGGGGCAGAGAGAGACAGAAACACAGAATCCCAAGCAGGCAGGCTCTGAGCTGTCAGTGCAGAGTCCAACACGGGGCTGGAACCCACAAGCTGTGGGATTGTGACCTGAGCCAAAGTCGGATGCTTAATCGACTGAGCCACCTAGGTGCCCCCAAAGTGTACTCTTCTTAATGATTTTCAGTAGTTATCCTTTGGGAGAATAGGAAAACAGAGGCTACCTGTGGAAGAAGCTTTTTAGAAGGGCCGACTTCCATTGGCATGGTTAGATTAAATGGATTTAACAGACTTAAATCTTGTTGCTGCTTGATATATCTTAATTGTAACAATTTCTTTTTTTTAATTGTGATGGTTTTTATGGGAATACATTATATGAGCTCAACCACAAAATTATATTGAGATATAATTTTTAAAATTTCTCAACAGAAAAGGTAGAGATTAGGAAGTTCTTGAGGGCAGGGATTCTGGTCGACCTATCTTTTTATTGCCACCAGTAGCATAGGAACTGGCACATAGTAGGCATTCAGAAATGTTTGATGAATAAAATAACCAGTTAATTAATTAGTTGGAATAGTTGGCTGAGGAATATCCTTATGATCTGGCATTGGCTCTAAGAAGCAGTTTTTAATTAGGTGATGGATTGATATGAAGTTTGGTTTTCAAGTGTGTAACTGCATGCATGCTTGACTCAGAGGTCAAATTAAATCTGATGGAAAATTAGAGACCTGTTACGGAGTAGTAAGAACTCATTTGTGGAGGTATTTGGGAGTTGAATGTCTAATGGAAAGAAAGCTCAGTGGCTCCATCTAGTCATCCTTCTTACAGCAAAATTCAGGGAGATTTAATAACTGGGTATGCTGTATTCTCTTGAGGAAGATCATATGTATGTTGTTTGACAGACTGAACATTAAGCTCATATGGTCAACTCTTTTCCTAACTTTGTAGGGAGTAGATATTATTATGGATGCATTCTGGTTTCCTGTAAAAACATGCTGCTTCCATCAATCATCCTTTCTGCCAGTATCATCTCTGTCTTCAATTCCAGCACCAGAAATGGGTACTTCACAGTAGGTTTTACTGGATTTCACAAAAGACATTAAAGACTTAGATAATCTTCTCAGCTTTTCATTTGGTGCCTTTATTTAAGTAAATCATTGCATGCAGTTGCCTAATGGCTAATCATGGCAAGCCTAACTTTACAAAACCTGCTCAAGATATGTTTGTCTAAAAGTTGTTCCCTTCCAATTGTCAGCCTCCAACAGCAATGTCTGCACAATAATTGTGATGAATCTCTAGTGCATCATCAGAACTAATCTGTAGTAAAACTGATTCCACTTCTAGAAAAAATTATTTTTTATTGGGTCATTTCACTTAAAATGTAGGAACAGCAAACATGCACGGATGAGTACAGAAGGAAATACAAAGTATGAGAAATTGTCCTGCGAAAATATAATTGGTTGTTTTCTCTTACATGTAGAGAATTTAGTCTAGCCACTTAATTGAGTTTATTTTGAAAAAGGCCATCAAAAGAAGCATAATTTAAATCTGAGAATATGATTATAAAATGGAAGAATGAGGACTAATTTAAGGATATTTGTTAACATTGGGAATTTACATTGTTCCAGAGGTTAAGCCAATGTAATAAGATAAGAAAAATATGTAACAATACAATTTTTAAAAAATAAACAGAAATAGAAATGTGCCTATATCTTTGAATGCGGATAGAAAACTGAGAGGATGCATGCTAAACTATTAAAAATGGTTGTTTTGAGAGGTGCGACTGTGACGTGGAGAGGAAATTGGTGTTTATTTGTTTTTCCCTCTACATTTTAGTGTAGCCCGAATTTTATATTTTACAACAAATATGCATGAATTTATTGCATTTTTAAATTAAGAAAAATTAAGGAATTAACACAATCATAAAACAGGATCTCCACAATACAGAAAGAAAAACTAAATGGGTTATCAGAACAGAAGTTATGTCAGAAGGAAATTTTTAAGAGCTGGATGATGGAGTCATAAGATTGGAGAGCTGGTGATGTGACAGCATGAAATGATAAGTAAAACAGACAAGTGGAATCAGTGACAGTAAACTTTTATGTATATCATGAAATGTGGTGTCTGCATGTGATTAAACAGTCATTATAAGACTGAAAACACAAACATACACAAATAACTTCTTTTTAGTGTTTAAGCAGAAACATTTTCCTCTCATGTTTTTTACTTAAAAAATTCAAATCAATGGAAAATTTTTTTTAAAAGATACAATGAAAATGTGTATGTTTTTCATCTAATATCACCAGTTACCATTTTGTTCTCACTCTTTCTATTTTTTTCTTTCTTTGAACAATTTGAAAGTAAATTGCAAACATCATGACATTTCACCTCTAAAGAATCCAGCAGGTACATAACACATATACCTATCAAATCATAATAATAGCTATTGGTGTTATATCTCTGAACATGTGCCTGGCCCTTTGCTAAATGTTTTACTTATATTAGTTCATTAATCCTTACAACAGCCCTTTGTGTGAGGTATAATTGCTCCATCTTATTGATGAAGAACAAGATGGGATTCAAGCCTATATCTGACTGATTCCAAAATCCATGCTTAAAACCACAAGACAGGATATAGTTAAGGGCTAAGATGAGTGAAACAAGTTTTCACTGAACTTCAGAGGAGGGAGCAATCATAGCAGAACAGAGTGGTTTAGAAACATTTTCCAGAAATGGTTACCTTTGAACTAGACTGACAGAAACAGTCTTCTCTCTTTTACTTTGTTGGGAAGATATGTCCTAAAAGCACTGACATTTATAATCCATTTCCCCTTTTTATTTCCAAAAGTAAAATTAATTGTATGTAGACATTTACTTCTCATCAACTTTTCCTTATGCATGATTGCAATGTCATAATTTCAAATAAAGGGCATTACAATATGCATTATATAAAATTGATTTTACTTTGGTCGCATTAAACATTTTCATGGTGGTAAGTAATAGATTACTATAAAACAAATTTCTGTGAGTAGCCGTATGAAGAATTTGTAAATCACAGGAACTGTCATAGCAGTTCTATTTCTAATGTATATAGAGATGTTATGTGTGCAAATATATCATCAAGAATGCACAAGATCAAAAGTGTGAAACTAAATACAGTTCATAACTCAACAAAACAAGAGTGAAGTTGTGCCAAAACAACTTTGCTCTTCATATTTCCCATCGCAGTAACATTTAAGGGATTATTTCCGAAAATGTTCATGAGTCAGAAGCGGGGAATGAGTAATCCTGTGCTTTGGACTTTATGAATGTTGTACTGCCAAAGGGACATTATCTAGTTTTTTAAAATAAAGTGATGAGTTCTTCATCCTCAGATTCCTAACTGGCTTATTTGGATAAACTCGAATATAATTTGAACAACCAAATTACTGGTGTCTTCTGAATTTAGCACTGAGTTTTCTTAAAATGTTCTAATTTATTGAACAATACTTCAATCTCATTTGTACCAGCATAGAAATAACTACTGGGGGTTACAATAACCTTAGAATAGGTCAACAAGATTCTTTAGTAAATAGAAAAACAAAGTTGGATTGATTCATTCAAAGTCAGAATATGCATGGAAATATAATGGTTAGTTGATATTTCAGTTTTCTTTGTGGATTTTTAAACTTTATCATGATGAAAAGTTCAATGAAGAATATTTATGAGGCCTAGCATGGAGATGATTTTTATGTCTTTTAATTTGTATATTCCACTAGATTTTAGAAGTCTCAAATTTTATTCCTCTGTGTATTTATTATCCTTATTTCCAGATTTCCCACATGGAATATAACATTTTGGATCTCATTATGAATGAGTCAAGAAAAATTTTTAAAGGCCCAGGGCTAAGTTGAGGCTCCATATTTTATGCTAGTAGGGCCTTGCTATTTTAATTCCTCAATTAGCCTCTTTTCATTAGCATCAAATGTGGTTCCAACACTAGTGTTGGAAAAGTGAGCACAAATCATCTATTTTCCCCCTTTTCACTCTTAGATTGTGCAGATAAACCTTGTTTTGCATCTTAAATACCCAGACTTTAGTGATCCTGGCATACACTTAACAGTGGAAAGAATAATCAGGATCTTTTTCAGAAGGACCACACTTTCAACCTGCTAAAAGAGAATAAAGTTTTTCAAGTTAAAGTAAGACTCTAAATTGCATAAAGGGGAAAGATGTAATGTAAACTTAACTATGCCATTTTGTTATAGGGAGGGGCTAAATAAACACCAAATATTTTTAGAACGATGTTTACGGCAAAATGTTCTACCTCCAAATACATAGCTTGTGAAAGCTAAAATGAGACAGAGGCTGCATTCTGGCTTTAGAAAAGAATCAGTGATACATTAATGAATCATATTTTTCTCATGTCACCATTGTGGACTAAGCATGCATGGGCTCAAGAATAAAAATAAGATTTTGAAATCTATTTTTTGAAAATCCAAGAAAATCACGAATATACATCACTGATCACATTAGAACCTGTTCTTTAAAACAAATACAGACCTTAGTGATAGACCTACTATTTTATCATGAAGATTGTATGGGTTGGCTAGTTTTTGATGATACCACGAGGAGGAGATGATTAGACTTAACTATAGCAGTATCAAAGGAGTGTAACTTATTCTTTTGGCAACTGAAGGGAGGCTGGCAGAGGAAAATTATGAGTTCTTGGCCCAATTCTGCTCATCAATTTTGTCAGTAATTTAGTTGAAGGCATAAGATTATCCCTTTTCTGGTATAAAAGTGGTACAAGCAGTACAAAACTGAAACAGGACTAGTAACATAACAGGCGACAGAATTGAGATTGAACTTATTATGACAGATAAGAAATCTACAGATAGAACTTCATAGGAATAAATGCAAATTTCTGTTTTCAGGCTCAAAAACTTAATTGTACACTCAAAGTGTGGAGATGTCTTGGGTTGGTTAAAAGAAATATTAACAATTTAGAGGGGAATTATTATGCTGATGAAGGTTTTGAAAAATATTTTATATTCATTCATTCACTCATTCACTCAATTATAGTATGCCAAAAATAGCCCAGGATTCCTTGTTCTCAAAAGTTTACACTTTATTTGGGAAGACAGACTCACAACTGATAATTTCTGAACAATGTGATAAATGGTAAAAGAGAGGGTTGAACAGTTTTGCAGAAGCACAAAGAGAGGAACAACTTCTTTGGGGTTACCTTCACAAAAGGGTTGACTTTTAAACTGGATTTTAAGGATTAAGTAGGAGTTCCCTGGAAAGACAGAAGAGAAAGAGAATGTTCTCCTCCTTTGTACAGAGGAGAACATGCACAAAGAAAGGAGGGTATTTTTTTTAAAAGTTTTATTTATTTATTTTGAAAGAGACAGAGACAGCATGAGTGAGGGAGGGGCAGAGAGAGAGAAAGAGAGAGAATTCCAAACAGGATCCTCACTGCCATCGCAGAGTCTGATGCAGGGCTCAAACCCACAAAACTGTGGGATCATGACCTGAGCCAAAACCAAGAGTTGGACGCTTAACTGACTGAGCCACCCAGGCGCCCCTAGGGTGTTTTGATCAGAGAGTGCGCATTTGAGGTTGTGGAATTGAGGCCCAAATCATAGGCAAAAGTCCATCTTGAAGGGACTTCTTTGCTGTGTTAGAGATCTTGGATTCAAATAGTTTGTAGTGTAGGGTTGGGAAGTGACTAGCAGGTTTGTATTTTAAAAAGATGAGTCTAACCACCTCACACCTGTCAGAATGGCTAAAATTAACAGCACAAGAAACAACAGGTGATGGTGAGGATGCAGAGAAAGAGGAACCCTCTTGAACTGTTGGTGGGAATGCAAACTGGTGCAACCACTCTGGAGAACAGTATGGAGGTTCCTCAAAAAACTAAAAATAGAACCACCTCATGATCCAGCAATTGCACTTAGGTATTTACCCAAAGGATACAAAAATACATATTTGAAGGGATACATGCACCCCAATGTTTATAGCAGCATTATCAACAGTGGGCAAACTATGGAGAGGGTCCAAATGTCAACCTACTGATAAATGGATAAAGAAGATATTGCAATGACGTGGATGGAGCTAGAACGTATTATGCTAAGTGAAATAAGTCGATCAGAGAAAGACAAATATCATACAATTTCACTCATGTGTAGAATTTAATAAACAAAACAGATGAACGTATGGGAAGGTGGGGAAGAGGAGAGAAACAACCATAAACGACTCCTAATGATAGAGAACAAACTGAGAGTTGATGGAGGGAGATGGGCTAGATGGGTGATGGGTATTAAGGAGGGCACTTGTGATGAGCGCTGAGTGTTATATGTCAGTGATGAATCACTATAGTCTACTCCTGCAACCAATATTGCACTGTATGTTAACTAACTAAAATTTAAATAAATAAATAAAAAGATGACTCTAGCCTGTAACATAATGGATTCTGGGAGGACAGTTTAGAGCTTGTTGGGATTAACAATGTAAGGCTAAGGCATAAACTCAGTAAAGCAGTGATAGGGAAAAGGACACAGGAGGAAAAAGTAGGAAGATACCTAAGAGGTAGAATCCGATGAGAGACAGTCAGAGGAATTAGGTATATTTAACCTGGAGTAGAGAAGACTTAGATGAGTGGGTGTCTTCTAGTACCTGACGTACTATTGATATTTGGTACTAGTCAAGACAGCAGAACTAGGATCCGTGGCTGGAGGTCATTAATGACAATTGCAGTTATCCAACAATGGAATGGGCTTCCTCTCTGGAAAATGAGTTCTTTATCCTTGGAGGCATGAAAGTAAAGCTGAATAACCATATTATTCAGCTATAGACATGCTATAGAAAGGAAGTCTTCAACTTTGGGAGACAAGTGACACCAGATGATCTCTGGTGTCTCTTCTAGCTTTTCTTTGATTCTTTGGTTCCAGTAAAAAGTCAAGTCTTAGGCTTTAAGAGACACAAACTAGTATCCTTTTTAAAGAAACTCTTAAGGTTCCACTCCAAAATGGAGAAAGGAAAACAAATTGGTTTTGATGTCAAACAAGAGCAGACTGGCTTTTAGTGCTTTTTAAGGTTTTCAACTTGCCCTTATTATAGAATGAAGATTTCTTATATTGGATGTTGGAAAATCCTCAAGGAATGGAATCATACATATTTTGTTCCTAGTTATGTCCTTACTGTTCCAAGCCTAATGCCTGGCATATAGTTTGTGCTCAACAGCTTGATAAACAAATGTAGTGGATGCCACCATACATCATCCACATCTATTTTCAGGACTTAACAACCTATTTCCCCAGCTGTTGGGAGTGCTGTCAGCAGATGGCCCTCAAACCTCTTCAAAATTATCCTTGACTGCAAAAAGCTATCTCACCCAAGGTTATGCCCTCTTTCCAGGGCAGCCCACATCTAATAACTGGTCAGTGGAAGGGTACAAAGTTGACCTCCATGCTTGCCTCAAGCTTGCCTGTGACTACAGGATAACCCAACCTCTCTCTCTCTGCCAATCCTGCTCCTTTCCCTTCCCTTTTGCAGGAGTTGATCCTGACAATACTCCTAATAGACATTAATCTCCATCTCAGAGTCAGTTTCACAGGGAACCAACCCGAGGGAATTGACCATATGAATGAGAATCCATTCAATATTTGACAGAATTTTGTAGAACACAGAATGAGGGATTCTTGGTTATCAACAGTTATGATAAATACTTTTGTGCTCAACTTCTTCTCAGTGGGCCTTTCCTTTTTATTTAAATTAATGTGAATTAAACCCTTTCATGAAATGATGCTATCAACCCCCCCTTACCCCCACCTCCGGTTTTCTTATGTTTTTAAAAACATTGACTACTGTTTGATGTAAGATCCAAGGCTGAACTTTCAGAGTATGTGTTCATTTGGGACTTGATTTACTGCTCTTTGGCCTTGGTTTGTTTCCACTTGATTTCAGATGATTAATCTTCCTGGGAAAGCCTCCAGGGACTGATGGTGCCCTGGTCTGTTCACTGATATAAGCGAAATTATTCAGAAGTTCATGTATCATCCCCTTTTCTGTCAGTCTTTATCCTGTTAAAGTCCCCAAATGTTCAGTATTTAGATGGAGAAAAAGAATATGGAGGGCAAAGGTATAATTGTTTGAGATTTACCAAAGGGAAGTAATGGGGGCCACAACTGTTTTGTTGGTGAGATGACAGAGGGTGTCGAGCTCTGGTTTATCAGTAGCTCATGACCTAAGGCTGGAGAAAGACACTTCACAGAAGGCATTGGAATTGCTTAACATTGAGCAAATGCCTCACAATCTATGGGCCCACCATTCTGTTGATATGTGAACACTAGAGCCTTACAGGTGCCTCTGCCATCTCCAGGCTTCTCCCCTGTGGGGTCTCTTACACCTAGACAAGACCTCAGGTCTAAAGTCACATTTGGAATCTGGAGGAGATTATTGGGACCCCCATGCACTGAATGGTGGGGAACAACATAGCATAGTGGTTAAGTGGACATATTCTAGAGCCAGGTTCAAGTCCTAGCTCTGTCACTTGCTAGCTGTGTGATCTTGGACAAATTAATTAACCTCTGTGCATCTCAATTTCCTCATTTGTAAAATGAGAATGATAACAGTAGTATCCAATTCACAAGGTTGTTGTGGGGGATCATATGATTTAATATATGTCTAGCACTTAGAAAAGTACCCACAACATATTGAGTACTGTGTGTCCTTTGAAAAATTAATAAAAGTCTGTAGAAGTCACAAGAAGTCTTGATGTAATGCATCAAGAGGAACATTTAACATGGAGATGGGGCCATAGGACTGGCTCTACCAATAAGTCTAGAGGTTTTCACCAAAAATTCTGACAACAGAATATACAGCCACAAAATAAAACAGACTAAATGCTCAGAAGCTCCTCTACTAGTTTTTTTTTCCCCTTTGGTAATAAAATATGATCAAATAAATAATTCTAGTGGCATGATGGATGCATGGAGCATTCTAATGTTGGCAAAATTGCCACATTTATGTAGTATTAAAGTTGGACTTTAAGAGCTAAGACATACAGTGGCATCCAAAGGAAATATAAATTTTCACAGCCACCAGAAAGACAAATATACAATGATTAATTTTAGTGTATCTCAAACTTGCTTATGTCAACATATGTTCCATTCACAGCACAGTGTGATTATAATGTTGCAAACCACTTACCTATGAAATATATGAATCTCAGCTGGCAAACATGACCAGTTTAAGAGTATATTTAACACAGATCTTCCTGGACTTAGGATGGGGTTGTATTCTGATAAACCCATTGTCGGTTGAAAATATCCTTTAGTCCTAACTTACTGAACATCATGTGCTCAGAACACTCGTATTAGTCTACAGTTGTGCAAAACCATCTAACACAAAGCCTCTTTGATAACAGAGTATTGAATACTTCATGTAATTTATTGAATGCTGTACTGAAACCAGAAAAGAGAATGGTTGTAGGGGTACAGAATGGTTGTGAGCGCATCAGTGGTTTACCCCGGTGATCTCGTGGCTGACTGGGAGCTGTGGCTTACTGCTCAGCATCATGAGAGGCTCTTGCTGCCTATCACTAGCCTAGGAGATCAAAATTCGAAACTGGAAGTGCAGTTTCTACTGAATGTGTATTGCTTTTGCACCACCATGAAGTCAAAGGCTCATAAGTTGAACCATCATTAAGTCAAGGACTGCCTGTATAGGTACTCCCATTGTGTTTTCAGACAAGGGAAGAAAATGAAGCAAAATTTACCCCCATAGCAAGGCAGCGTTTAAGCATAAACCCAGAATACTCACAACGTTCAGACTTACAATGTGTAAATAAAACAAGAAGTGTCAGATAATATACATTTCCAAAGATGGATCACACAAAAACAATGGATCTTTTGTGTTACTCCCCCTTTGTTTAGTGGAGGAACTGCAGTTTAAATTGTAAACATAGCAGGTACAATGAATACTGCCACTAATTGTGCTAATTATTGAAAGGATGTGGGTGCTGGCCACTGGTAGTATTAAAAATATCAGGATTGTTTTGGGGCACCTGGGTGGGGCACTCCGTTGAGCATCTGACTTTGGCTCAGGTCATGACCTCCCGGTTTGTGGGTTCGAGCCCTACATCGGGCTCTGTGCTGACAGCTCAGAGCCTGGAGCCTGCTTTGGATTCTGTGTCTCCCTCTCTCTCTGCCCCTCCCCTGCTTGTGCTCTGTCTCTCTCTCAAAAATAAATAAAACGTTAAAAAAATCAGGATTGTTTTGATATCTGTATTTATAAACAAAAGGTACAGGGGAGTTGGATTTCTTTTAAAATCAGCTCTTGTGTTTACAAATTCCAGACATATTAAATATTTGTTTACAGTCTTTATTTACCATGCATTCAAATTTAAGTAATATGAACACAGAAAAAATAGATGAATGGATATATGACTTTGAGATTAAAATTAGTACTAAAATGTAAATAAAATGTAGAAAGTTTCCTAAAAGAATAACAACAAGCTTATGTTAATTCATTTGAGACCTCCAAATATCCCACATCATAATGGTGGGGACCCCACTCCTCATATCCCAATAATGACATACATCCCAAATAATGACAACTTTTTTCTGTTAAAAATTAAGAAGATTTTTAACAGTTTTGCCATGAAAATTATCATTGATTTTGTTTTTCCCTTTTCATACTTTTGAGCCATTCATTCATTCATTCATGCATTTTAGATCTGGACCATTTTCTGTAGCCTTTGAAAATCCCCCAGTCATAGGGCATTGCGCCTATGGAGTCTAAGCAATGAAATAGCCCAGTTATTATAGTTTGGGGATCTCAGGTTTCTCATCTATGAAGGAGGTGTTTCCCAAACTGAAATATAAAGCAGCTTTATTGGGGTTTGAATTCTCTGCCATGGCTCTCACTGAGGGGTGGGTAGAGGTGAGAACGAATTGAATTGGAATCATGCCTTCTGAGGATGGGTCAGGAGTACAGAACCTGCATTTGGTGAAAAAGTTTCTAGGATGCTGCTGTAGTCAACGTTTTCCTGAAAGAGTTTTCAGGAGGTTATCTCATTCCTGGGTGAGTCTTTAGGTGCATTTCTTATATTCACTGTGGCCACACTGTCCAATATGGTAGCCACAGGCCACATGTGGTTGTTTAAACTTAAATTAACTAACATAAAATAATAAAATAAAATAAAATAAAATAAAATTAAATTAAATTAAATTAAATTAAATTTTAAAAAGTTCTGCTCCTCTATCACACTAGACAAATTTCAAGTGGTGAATAGCTACATGTTGTCAGTGGCTCTTGTTGGACAGTGCAGTTATAGAATATTTCCATCACTGCAGAAAATTCTGTTGGCCAGTGCTGTTCCAAAGCCTTGGTGTCTGTTCCCCCTCCCAAACCAAAGGAAGCCACTTGTGCTCCTTCAATAACCAGATGATTAAAAAAAAAAATCCTTATGGATGTATAATTTACACTCCTTAAAATTCATCTATTTTAAGTGTATAATTCAATGATTTTTAGTAAATTTATCAGCGTTTCTCTTCTGAAGCACAAAACACACATCTTCCATGGATGATACATAGCTAACATAATTCCAGTTGAAAGTAAGTCTATTACTTGGGGCGCCTGGGTGGCTCAGTCGGTTGAGCGTCCAACTTCAGCCCGGGTCACGATCTTGCGGTCCGTGAGTTGGAGCCCCGCGTCAGGCTCTGGGCTGATGGCTCAGAGCCTGAAGCCAGCTTCCGATTCTGTGTCTCCCTCTTTCTTTGCCCCTCCCCCGTTCATGCTCTGTCTCTCTCTGTCTCAAGAATAAATAAACGTTAAAAAAAAAATTTAAAAGAAAGTAAGTCTATTACATACTATGAATGGATGTCTTGGACATTGGGGCTTAATTCTCTCCTGGAACCCCAGGTGAGCCAGACAAAACATAATTTGGCAGCATTTTCAATTACATCAAAGAAAGACATAAGTAAGCATAGCTGAATATCCTTAGGTCAAACACATGGTGCAATTGCACAGTATAACCAAAATTTGGCAACTATTGTGGTCATGTTGCAATATAACATAGTATTTCCTTTCCTTTCTTCATAAACAGAAGTATCTTTATCAGAAAAGAAACCTTACATCCATTGAAATATGATTAACATAAAATTGTTTTGAATATGGTCATACATTATACTGTTATGGCAGTATTAATATTATATTCCTCACAATTTCAGATATTTTCTTTGTCATAGCACAAAAATGCTTTTTAAAATAGTTGTAAGGAACATTACATACTGTTTTATTTGGCTTTTGTTCATTTCACGCAATTTTATAGTTCCATTTCTTGTGCAATGACAGTATCTGTAGACTTGTTACAAAGCATTTTATTTTGTTGATTAAACAATACTTTCTTAGCATGACCCCTATTTAGTGCCATGAAGATGTTTCCAGTGTATTGATACAATAAGTAATGCTATGACGATAACATTTGCTGCTGTGGTCTGAAGGTTTGTGTCCCTCCAAAATTCACATGTGGTAATCCTAAACCCATCGTCAGAAGGCAGAGCCTTTGGGAGGTGATTAAATTACAAAGGCAGAGCCCGCATGAATGACGTTAGTAGTACTCTTATAAAAGAGACCCCACTTGAGCTCCCTAGTCACTTCCACTGTGTGAGGACACAGTGAGAAGGCACTGGTTATGACCCAGGGAGAGGGTTCTTGCCAGAAAGTGACTGTGCCGTCACATTGATCTTGGACTTTCCAGCCTCCAGAACTGAGAGAAATAAATTTCTGTTGTTTGTAAGCCACCCAATCTGTAGCGTTTTGTTATAGCAGCCTGAAGGAACTAAGAAACTTGTATTCTATTTATTCTTCTTTCCTTTAGAGTCACACATGCACACCACACACACACACACACACACACACACACACACACACAATTTATCAATTACCATTATCGCTGCTGTCTAATATGGTAGCCACTGACCACATGAAATGTGAATAATCTGAATTTATATGTACTGTAGGTGTAAAATACAGACTGGATCTCGAAGATTAATATGATCAAAAGAATATAAAATATGTCATTAGTAATTGTTATACTGATTACATGTTGAAATGATACTTTTGATGTATTGGATTAAATAAAACATTATTAAAATTAATTTTACCTATCTCTTTGTACTTTTAAAAATGTGGCTATTAGAAAACTTTAAATTACATGAATGGCTCACATTATACCAGTGACACTTGAACAAGGGGGTTTAGGGGCATCAACACCCACATAGTAGAAAATATGCATATACTTTTGACTTCCACCCCAAATTTAACTAATAATAGCTTACTGTTGACTGGAAGCCTACTGTTTATAATATAATAAATAGTTGATTAACATATTTTGTATGTTCTATGTATTATATACTGTATTCTTACAATAAAGTAAGCTAAAGAAAATATTAAGAAAATCTTAAGACAAAATACTTGTACAGTACTATACTGTATTTATTTTTAAAAATCTACATGTAAGTGGACCTACACAATTGAAACCTGTGCTATTCAAGGGTCAACTGTATTTCTTTTGGACAGCACTGACTTAATGCCTTGAGTCTATTTCTGGATTTTCTATCTGATTAATTTTTCCTAATTGTGTATACCTACTTTGTGTGTTTTTGACAATTATTTTAACAATTTAAAATATACTTGAAACATAACACAAATATGATTACATCTTTAAAACAGTATTTGGTATTACTGGATTGGTTTCTTATGTACCAGTTGACATGTATCAATTTATAAAGTTCTGTATATTCTATTACAGGGCCTTTGACTTTGTAGTAAGTTAGCTTTTTTATGAACCTAGAAATATTGTCATCTTTTCTATTTTTAGGCTCCTCAAATGCTGACTTCTGCTTTATTTATTATATATTCCTGTATTTATCCATTTGGGTTTTACAATTTTTTTATTAAGTTTATTTATGTTTTTTTGATAGAGACAGTGAGAGAGAGAGAGACCGAAACCATAAGTGGGGGAGGGGCAGAGAGAGAAGGAGAGACAGAATTCCAAGCAGGCTCTGCACTATAACGGTTTTTATTTTTATTTATTTATTTATTTTTCAATATATGAAATATATTGTCAAATTGGTTTCCATACAACACCCAGTGCTCATCCCAAAAGGTGCCCTCCTCAATGCCCATCACCCACCCTCCCCTCCCTCCCACCCCCCATCAGTTTTTAAGAGTCTCAGTTTTTAAGAGTTCTCAGTTCTCAGTTTTTAAGAGTCTCTTATGGTTTGGCTCTCTCCCACTC
This sequence comes from Lynx rufus, assembly GCF_022079265.1. Classification (NCBI taxonomy): domain Eukaryota; kingdom Metazoa; phylum Chordata; class Mammalia; order Carnivora; family Felidae; genus Lynx; species Lynx rufus. The sequence goes on along the minus strand of NW_025814867.1, from coordinate 24,856,036 downwards.
TAACCTCTTTTTTTTTTTTTCCTTCCCCTCCCCCATGGGTTTCTGTTAAGTTTCTCAGGATCCACATAAGGGTGAAACCATATGGTATCTGTCTTTCTCTGTATGGCTTATTTCACTTAGCATCACACTCTCCAGTTCCATCCACGTTGCTACAAAGGGCCATATTTCATTCTTTCTCATTGCCACGTAGTACTCCATTGTGTATATAAACCACAATTTCTTTATCCATTCATCAGTTGATGGACATTTAGGCTCTTTCCATAATTTGGCTATTGTTGACAGTGCTGCTATGAACATTGGGGTACAAGTGCCCCTATGCATCAGCACTCCTGTATCCCTTGGATAAATTCCTAGCAGTGCTATTGCTGGGTCATAGGGTAGATCTATTTTTAATTTTTTGAGGAACCTCCACACTGTTTCCCAGAGTGGCTGCACTATAATGGTTTTTAAAATCAATTTATTTTGATTTGGCTTCATTACCTTTATTTTTTTAATGGGAATTCTTTTATATTTTCTACTGGTGTGTTCTCCGAATGATAAAGGAATGCCATTGAGTTTTGTTACTCCCTTCTTAATTCCTCTGATCTTTTCTTAATTATCCTTAATACTTTTGTGGCTTGTTTATTTCTAGTTTCTAAATAAAGCTGCATTAACTTGCAAAAACAGGATTTTAAATATCATTCTTTCCCTGTATTTATATATCATTTTTTTCTTTTTGAATACATTGTGCTGGTATTTATATTTGGCTTTTACTATTAAAGTATCTATGCTTTTTTATATTAAGACTGTAATCCACTGGACTTATTTGGCTTATTTTTTATGATTAATATTATAAGATATTTTGTTGTAATATACCAACCTTACATTCTTGGAATAAATCGTGTTTTTCCATACTGGACAATTTTTTAACCTATTTTATATATATATATATATATATATATATATATATTTTTTTTTTTTTTTTTTTTTTTTTTTCCTGAGACTTTGGTTAAGGTTGTGCATCTTTGTTTCATTAATGAGATTTCCTCGCCCTGACAAAGCTAAACAAATTCACTGAAGAAATATTGTTTCCAGGGCACCTGGGTGGCTCAATCAGTTAAGTATCTGACTTCAGCTCAGGTCATGATCTCACAGTTCGTGAGTTTGAGCCCTGCATCAGGCTCTGTGCTGACAGCTCAGAGCCTGGAGCCTGCTTCAGATTCTGTGTCTCCCTCTCTCTCTGCCCCTCCCCTGCTCATGCTCTGTCTCTGTCTCTCTCTCAAAAATAAATAAACATTAAAAAAAAAGTAAAAAAAAATTATTTCCTAGGGAAACATACCATACTTTAAAGATATACTTTGAGAGCAATATAAGTAGTATAAAGGTTTATTTATTCTTTAAAACTTAGAAATTTCTCCAGTTAAGGTGCCAGGGTCTTAATGCCTAATTTTTCCTATTTATATATCATGAATCATTAATGTTTTCTATTTCTTGTTGCATACGTTTTTTATCACTTGTTTGTGAGAAATTATATAAGCACTATTAAATCAATAGCCATATACTTGTGGGGCTCCTGGGTGTCTCAGTCAGTTAAGCGTCTGACTTCGTCTCAGGTCATGATCTCGCAGTCCGTGAGTTCGAGCTCTGCATCAGACTCTGTACTGACAGCTCAGAGCCTGGAGTCTGCTTCAGATTCTGTCTCCCTCTCTCTCTGCCCCTCCCCCATTTTCACTCTGCCTCTCTCAAAAATAAACATTAATAAAAAAATTTAAAAAAAATCCATACACTCTTAGCTAAGAACAATGCCCTTTAATATTTAACAAAATTTATGCTATATTATCTTTTCCCTTGTTTATTTTAATCTATAATTTCTCTTTCTCATTGGTCTAAAGATTAATCAATTTGTCCATTTTGTCAAAATGCAAACTACCGTTCTGTTGGTTTATTTCTATTACTCCTTTTTTTTTAAAAAAATGTTTACTTATTTTGAGAGAGAGAGAGAGAGCACGCGTGCACACATGCACAAGCCAGGGAGGGGCAGAGAGAGAGAATCCCAAGCAGTCTCCATGCTGTCAGCGCAGAGCCCAATGCAGGGCTCAATCTCATGGACCATGAGATCATGACCTGAGCTGAATCCTAGAGTTGGTCACTTAACTGACCGAGCCATGAAGGTGCCCCATTCCTTCTTTATTTTTAATATTTTTGTTGCGTTTTTATTTTCCTACTTCGTTTTGTTTCATCACATTACTCCATTTTAAAGTCCTTTTGGCACAGAATTAATTCATGATGTTTCTATTCCCATTTTATTGTTAATACATATTTAAAGAGATAAATTTTCTTAGTATATTTCTGCCAGTATCATTAATTATGATTTCTTGTGCTTACATGCTTGCTATTTAAAAACTATATATTTTTGTTACTATAGCTTTCCTCTATGTAAGTTAATATGGCATTTCAAATTCTAATTTCCATGTGATTTGTTTCTGTAGAATTCTGTTTTTCCCACTTAATTATAATTGTATTGTTATTCTGTGGTGTGAGAATGGTTTCATAGATTTCATGCTATTGTTTTTTGCATTAACTAAGTGCATTTTTCTGTCCCAGTGTATAATTAATTTGTACAACTAGCGAGAATCTTTATAATCCTTTGCCCTATGATCCAATCTTTTCCAGATGCCTGCTAGCTCTACTTTATTCCTTATATTTTTCAGCTATATTGTTTCTCTTCTATTTGGCCACAGACTCTGCCAAACTCCTTTAGTCTTGAGATCTACAGTTATATTTCTGTGGATATCTCCTTGTACTTGGCTAGCTTCTCCTATACATGTCTTGATCAAAGACTGGCTTCAGGGATATTTCAGCCCATGCAGTCGTACAGGGTCTTGCTCTCAAAGGGGCCCTGTACTTGGTTTAATGCTCTGTGGTCACAGCCTTAAATTCTTAACAATTTCTGAACAAAAGGCTCTGGGTTTTCATTTTGGAGTGGGCTGCCACGAATTATGTAGCTGGTCCTGCTTGTCCCTTATGTTCTACAACTTTGCTGAACTCAATTTTTTTTTTTTTAATCACAAGCTGATTGGGGATGATTTGTTGGATTTTCTAGATAAGCCATTCCATCACCTAAATGAGATCCTCTTGTAGCCAGGCAGCTTCAGCAAAGTCCTCTGGTTAGTTCTTCCCCACCCCCGGGGTGAAATCACTGCGGAGAGTTCTCTCCTTGAGTCTCCTTCACTTAATGTCAAGTGTTCTTTGATTACTTCCAGAGGAGATCCTGGTCAGGTGTCCAACAGATGAAACTCAGCTCAAGCCCCACTAGGCTTTTTGCCTGGATCAGCACTGGGAGCACAAGTAAGCTCTGCCCCTAACCTCCCTCCCTCCCACACAACCCAAGAGTCCTCTTCTGCCCCAGGCCTCTTAGAACAAGAAGGATGGGGCTTGCTCCCTTGCACTTGGCACTTTAGACCTGCCATCTTTTTCTGCCATACTCGTCTCTGCCTTAACCACACGCTTTCATCATCCTGGAAGTGCAAAGTACATTTTCCTTCAAACACAGACCTTCTCTTGAGTGAAGGAGGTAGCCTGATGCCTCCTGGGAAATAGAGTTGCCACAGGGCAGAATGGCGTTAAAAACCACTGGAGCATCCCTGAAGCTTTGAACTGGAGGTTGGCTTGTGTCTCACCTGTGGTTTGGATGTAGAGAAGTCACTGCACCTTTCTGAGCCTTCTCAGTTCTAGCGTCTGTAAAATGGAGGAAACTAGCTATTTGTCAGAGTTTCTGTGAGGGATAAGTAAGATGAAGCATGAGAAGGCCTTGAAAGAGTGCCTGGTGCATGATAAGTGCTCACTGGTTCTCCACTGAGCTGCATTGTTAATCCTCAAGGGTATACCAGGATGATGGTACTGGTTGAACACTCTGAGGTGTTCTCTGTCTCTTAGGATGCTAACCTCAGGAGGGAATGTAGGAGGACTCCTCCAGGTCTCTGTGCCCCTGGAAAAGGAATGGCTGATCAGTATGACTAACCAGGTCTTAATCTGCTGAAAATAACGGAGATATAAATGTGTCCCCATAGCTACTCACTCCTCTGGGGCTGGACTTTCAAAGAGGGCATTCTGGCTTTCCCCTTCCCAAAATTGCATGAGGGTTAAGTTAATGGGCTTTGGAACCACACTTGGCCCTGGGCACGTTACCTAACTTTGGTTGTGCCTTTATAACCTCATCTATACCGTGGGAATAAATATGTACAACCTGCCCCTCTTCCTGGTCTCATGATGACATTCCTCCTTCCCTCTCTTGCTCACTAAGGAGGGAAGATAAGGAGGATCAGGAGATAGGCAGGCTCTCTATTGCCTACAGACCCTCATTCCCTTTGTTTTACTTTTCCCATTCCTCACATTGAACTCCAGTTTTGTTTTGTTTTTTTAGAGTAGCTGCTGCCGCAGGCTGAAACTAGACTCACAGAAGTCTCACCTCCAGATCCTAGAGACAGAGTCTTGATGAAATAAATCCATAAAGCTTGAATCTCAAAGCAGGCCCACACCCAGGACCCCTGTTTACTTACCCCTGAAGGGATGGTGTTCAGGCCTAGATAGGAAGTGAGGTTAGTTCTTAGATGTCTGGCTCATCCCAAGGTGCCCGCATGCCCCACCCCCTGCCCTGAGGCCTAAAATGATACGGACTTGCCCAAAGAAATTAACTGGTAAGTATTTGGTCCCTGCCCCCTACTCCACTCCTGCCAGAAACAAGTAGGGCTCTTGAGCCAGCCGCACAAGAAACACTAATTACACTAATGCTTTCTTTCATTTTGATACATAGGATTCTGTTCCCAACCCATAAGCCCCATTACTCATCCACCCTTCTGAATTGATGAATGGTTTTCCCCATTACAGTCTCTGGTTGCTGGGCTGGCCTCCCTCTTTTCTTCTTGATGAGATCACAATTTAGAAGGACACAATTTCTGTCCTTTCATTGTTTTATGTTTCTTTCTCTGCAGAGTTATTAGCTTGTGAGATGTCTTATACAAAGTGTGTATAAGACACCGTGCGCTGATGGGTGAGTTGGGCAGTCATACAATCCCCAAGTTGACATAATGTACAAGAATTAGTTGTCAATAGCGCTATAAAGGGAATGTAGTTGATTATGTTCCAATAAATATCCATATTCTGTGATTGAGCAGACATTTTGTTATATTAAAAATTAGGGGGCCACTGACTGGGGCTCTGGAATTTGGGGGCATGGAAATTTTTACTGTGAAATATTTAGTACACCCCAAACTCACCTTTGTGGGGACTAGTAAGAAAGGAAGTACATTAAATATAGATGAAGCTGAGACTTCCTGTGTGTGCCAGAAAAATCTTGTGGGTCTAATTGACCTTTTGGGGAAATTATTTGTGAGCTCAAATTGCTACCTTTTCAATCAGCATGTATACTATTCTTATTGCTTGCACGTGCTGGTCTGCTTCCATCCCAGGAGGCAGGTCGGAAGGTAGGTCAGCCTTTTTATCCCTGTGTGACCTTGGAGGAAAATGAAATCCCTAAGGTTTAAAGGATTTGTCTTATGTCAAATAGTGACCAAATGGCAAGGTTCTGCTAGAAGCTCCTAGCCAGAGCATCTCAGGTCTGGGGGCTGAGTCACATAGCCAGGCTGCTTCCTAACATCCCGAATTAGACAGAAGGTTTGAATTTCCCTACAAGTAAGAGCGAGAACAGTAGATTGTTGGAATGAAGTGTTTACACACCACTGTAGAGAAAAGGGCTTATGAAAGACTTAAGATTTAAGCTGTGTGTTTAAAAGGAAAAGAGAAGGCAGAGAAGAGATGGTTGGGAGCATTTTTATGGCTGAAATGTCAGTGTAGACTAATACAATCTTTGTAGGGAGACGGATGGATTAGAAAACATAGAAATGGCTTAATGTGTGAAGTGTTTATGGAAGCAGTAGGCTGAGTTTGACACTGGAGAATGTGGTGATACGAAATTTTATTTTGGATACAACATAGAGTCAAAAACCCAAGTTATCCATTATCAGAACTGGAGATCGCGGGTGATTTAAAATTACTTTCATTGAAAATCACTCACATTAACATTGTACTCTACTGGACACTTTAATTGCCCCTAACAGTTACAAATACAGCATATCCTCAGCATCAGAGAAGTTAGTTACCATGTTAGGAAAAGGGCCATTTTAGAATTCACCAAATGGAGAATCTACCCAGAAGAGAGAATGTCCTGGGATCTTAGCAGTGATAAAGAGAAACCAGGGAGCCTGATTTAAAAGATAGAAAAAATGGACCAATTATGTGAAACACTTAAACTCAGAGCATGGGAATATATGATTACAAAGGTATTTGGTTTCAAGACAGCAAATGAGAGGGAATTGGACAGTGCAGTGAGAAATACATGGGATTGGGAGAGAGCTGAAACATTTCATTATAGCACTCCAAATAGTAATTCTACTGACATGAAGACTACTGAGAACTGAAAACAAAAACAAAAACAAAAACCAACCAACCAACCAACCAACCAACCAAAAAAAAAAACCCCAAACATCTAATTTGACTTTTAAAAAGCTCTGTGGTTAAACACCCAGAATCAGCAGGTCAAAGGAGTCATTCATTATGACCTTTTGCCTTCAGGCTGGGGCAGCCCATACCATCCTGGTAGATAATTGCCTACCCTATGCTTAAGGTTCTTGTGGAAAGGAAATTCCAAGCCCACCGCCCCGGTAATGCATACCAGTGTCCAATGGCAGCACAAGGAAGGTTTCCTCTCGGTGGAGCCTAAAATCCCAGTGACCACAGCCTATTCACTTCCTCGTGTTCCTGTGCTAGTCCCAGCTGAGCTCAAGATCCTCTATTTACATGATCACATGATTTTAAAAAGATCATTCAAGGCTCCCTCCACATTGTGTCTTAACTACCGTTTAATAATGCAAGAAGTGTTTGCACAGGAACTGGTGACAAGGGGAGGAACTTGGATGTGTCTCAGTTTGTGCTTGCCGGCTTCCCCAGAGTGACCTGCTGACCCCAAGCCAGCTCCATCACTTCCTCTGAGAGTCAGGTTCACTCAAGTCTTGGTCCCTCCCCGAGTCCCCTCTTAGGAATTGCTTTGTACCATGCAGACCTGGAGCCAGATTATAAAACCACAGCGGGATGCTCAGTCTCTTCACTTGCCTTAAACCCCTCTCTATAGTTTTTTGTTTGTTTTGTTTTGTTTTGTTTTGGTGGTGGGGGTGGGAATGGCTAGTGTTCTGAGCCTTGTCCTCCATCTGGGTAACAAGATGAACCTATCTTTTCTCTCTCATGTGGCTTCCGTATGTGTATGCTTTTTGAAAAGGACAAGGTGACATTTGGCTAATTTTTTGCTAATATGCATAAGTGGGAGCTGTCTAGGGAAGCTTCCTTTTGCCAGGTAATTTGTACATCCTAACAGCAGCCTTCTGGAGATTTGGTCTTCTTTGTGTTGCGTACTGTTAATAGTGGGAATTTCTAACTAATTAAGAAAGGAGTCGGGCAGCATGCCAGGCTGGAGGGGTAATGTTTTTGATCCGGTCGGGTTTTGCTACATCCTACCTCTTAGAGCCAGGTCAGAAGTTTTACTGACCCATGGCAGGGCTGGACTGCTCCTTTAATTCGTTATTTTTAAACTACTTTTAAAACGGAGACTGTAATGCATGCACACTAAAAAATAAAACTCCCTCCTTCCATAAAATCCTAGTCACCTTCATCCGTAGCATCAAATACAGTTCTTCATACAAAGTACAAATATACTTAACAGATGCTAGCTACATGAATGGGCTTATTTGTATCAGATAATCAGGAAAGATAGGAAGATAAAATGGAAGGCAGAGAATAAAACATACTCAGCATATCCAAAGAAAGAGGGCTTATGAAAGAAGAAAGGGTTTTATAAGCACATGAGGCACAAAGATGGATTTTTATAAAGGGCTTATTGAAATCAAATTTACTGGGGATCTGTTGTATGTCAGGTCCTGGGCTGGTACAGAGTTGGAAGGTGAACCTAATGTATCGTCAAACTCTGATAAAGCTCAGTGTGGAGAAAAGGCTTCTAAGTTGTCTTCTGTTGAGCTCAAACTCCTGGGCAAAAGACTCATAAATAATTACAGTGTAGTATAATGAGGGCTGTAGTAAAGGTATGTACTAAGTGCTTTAAGAGCCTAGAGGAGCAACACATTATGTCTTCTGGAGTCAGGAACATCTTATCGGTGGAGGAAACATTTGTGCTTTCTTAAAGAATGCCTTTAAGTTCTCCCAGTGGAGAGAGGGAAATAGGACGTCAAAACCTAGCAACCATATAGAGAGTGAGAATATAGATGACGCTAGAGAAGGATCTGGGGACCAGGTTATGATGGGCCATGTGTGCCAGCTACGGAGAATGATGTTGTCTTGAAGTGGAACTATTGGAGAATTGTAGGTTGATAAGTGATCCACTCAGGGCAATTTTGATGGTGATTTGAGAAAAAGATTGAAGCTGGGGGCAGGTGAGGGGCAGTGAACTAGATAGAGTCAGCCAGCATTAGGAGGCTACTGCAATGGTCCAAGCCAAGTGCAGTGAGACAGTAAACTAGGTCACTCTGGTGGGAATGGGACAACCTAGAGACATTTCTAGGTTGATTTACATGGTTAACTATGCCTTGATAGTTAACTGGAACGTGGGGTGCCAGGAGTTGAGGCTGATGCTGAGTACTTCATAAGGCTACTGTGTGGGCAGAATATCATAAAAAGAAATATGGAATACAGGAGAATAGAGGTATGGAGTAAAAATTCAGTGAATTAAACCTAAGGCATGTGGAGTTTGAGATTCCTGTGGCACAGCCAGTCCAAAAATCTCAGCAGGGAAAGAGAGAGTTTCAATGATATAAGGAGAGTTAGCATGTTCCACGAAGGCCAAGAAAGATGAAGATTACATTGGGTTTGTTAATTAGGATGTCAACCATGACCTTTGGGAGGGCAGTTTCAACAGAAGAGGAAGGAAGCCAGTTATAACAGGCTGGTAACTGAAAAATTACTAGGAACATATATCCAGAATATATTTACGTAGAAGGAAAGTAGCGAGATAGTACAGTGGAGAGGAGCTTTCATACCTAAGCCCTCCTTAATTATAACATGGGGGAATTATACCACAAAGAGTAATTTTAAACTGGGCACACAGTGTTCCATCCTTAGAGCCCACAGGGCCAGCCTTATGGGGTTTCTGATGAAGGCAACCTTCTCCTCTTGGCTTTTGGAGGCCTAATTCTCCTCCTCACTTCCCTGGAACATCCATGAAGACCTGAGACACTAAGCCTGCGAGGAGCAGGTGGCTCAGGAAGAGGAAATTTCCTCTTCCTTTAGTCTAAGGCTGCCTCTCAAACCCTTGATTCTTGTATGATTGACATTGAGATTAAAGACCCCGCTCCACCTTCCACCCAAAGAAGGGTTATAAAACCCTTTGGTCCCCAAAGAAAAAAACAGTTACATCAGACCAGAAGAGTCCAATGATCAAAAAGATAGTCATACATGGTTTCTGATATGGAGTTAGCCTAAGATGCAGGGGTGATGGGTAAGGTAAGGATAAATAGCATGGAGGGGAAGTTAAAGCAATTTGTTTTCTGATGTGTTTTATTGTGTGCGAAGTAGAATTCTGGGACTATTGCAGAGATGGCGGGGAGGGTAGTACGGGCAGCAGCAGACCAGCTGGGAGAGTTCGGAGAATGGAAATCAGAGCCAATTAGCAAGGGGTAAAATATTGCCTCAGAGCACCAAAGGCTCCATTGAACACATAAATCATACACTTGGCCAGTCAGCATGGCTATAGGATTTTTTTTTCCTCCTCTCCAGCAGAGTGGCAGCCTGGGGCATGTATCATTGGATGTATGAAAAACTGTAGATTCACAAGATGGTCACAATTGACAGTGATGGGCCTAGGATGCTGGTGGGAATGTGGCTGAAAGTCTTGGTCCTGAGGTCCAGGCTGGGTAGGGAAGAAAGGCATAGACAGGAGTGCTGATGGACCGCGAGAGTGGGAGGGGGTGAAGGAAGCCCATGTTTTGCAAGGTTGGCAGGTGGGGAAGTAAAGGGAAATAAGGGGAAGGGACTGATGGAAAGGCAGAGTTTTTGGCTAGACAATGGGTTTCTGAGTTTCTGAGTTCAGAGATGAAATAGCTCTGGGGTTGGGGATGTGGGCATGGGTAGATGAAGGGAAGTAAGTTGGGAGCCGTACATCAACACATTTGGATGCCGAAAATGATACGGTCATCAGAGTCCTTGAACACATTAAAATAAAGCCATCCTTGAAAATCATTTTGACAAGACCCCGATATAGGCAAAATGTGAAAGGCATTGACTACACTTTGCTCATCATGCAATTAGGAGGTAGGTTAGGGGGGAAAAAAAAGGCCTCTCTTCAGACCTTATAAAGAACAATATGTGGAGACCTCACTTCGTGGGTGTCCTTCTCTTAAGAGAATGAGCTAACACAATAGCTAATTTTATATTCCAGATTTTTGGCTTCTCTGGAAAAAGAGATGATCATGGCAGCACCAGGCCAGGACTCCCTTGTGGTGGCAGTAAGATCACTTACCAGGTTACCTGAGTCCCTATCACCCCACAGTGCTGGCCCACACCTGGATGAGTGTCAGTTGCTGTTTATCATTATGTTCACACTCTCTTTCTTAGAGTTCAGACGAAAGTGAGACATTTCTTATATTCAAGGATCTTTTTAAAACTAGAAAAAGATGAATCGGGAAGAGTATTCCTCTGTACTTGGTATGCAAATATGTCACTGTTGAATAAGTATAAATTATGATGCTGTTATGAAACAAATCCTTCCAGCTTTACTCATTACATTATCCACCTGGCTCCTTATGGGCATTTGAGTTTACAGTGACTCCTTTAATAAAATAAGAGTGGAAATATAGTCAAATACATGCAAGTTTACAAAAGCAGCATGAAAGGCAATGGTACTTTTTAGAGCCAATCATATTGTTACTTTTGTTCATGAAATAATCTTATCAAATCTCCAGTAATTAATAGATTCCCTCAAAGTGCTATCTAACTCAGTAGACACTGAGAGCAATTTAATGAATTGTTCCTCAGTGGCTGGAAAGTGTTGATGTAATTCCCTGAGTGCCTAACTTCTTGGCAGTCATATATACTTGTAGATGGGTGAAGGATCTTTTAGCATCAGAGGAAAGGAAGAGTATGAAAATGAAAGCTTCCGGCAGGTCTAACTTGCCTCTATGGTGCCCAGGAAGAAAGGTGATTGCTGTATATCTCTTGTTAAGGATCATGATAAAACAAACATAATCCAAGCTGTTGGAGTATACTAGATTAAAATCAACATCTTGGATTAACTCAGGAGGCAAATGAGTAGCCAGTGTGGACCAGTACATTGATATAATCTGGTGTTTCCTTAAAGCATTTTGTTCTTCTACTTTCTGCTCTACTTAGCTCTCCATTAAGCATCTGGGGGGGAACGGCCGAATAGGAAGGCTTAGAGGTTGGACTGCATCTTTAGAGAAATACAGAAATAATATGAGATTGAGATTTGGGAAATGAAAACTGGTATAATACATTGAGGGGAAAAAATAATCTGAAGGCCAAGTGATCAGTGAGTCAGAAAAATTTAGAGAGTCGTAATGTTAGAGCCTGCGAACTGGAAACTAGATATGAATTCATAACCTACAAGGGTATAAATGACGGCAAGAAGTCAGTAAACAGCGTCAGTGTTATTTTGGGAGGCTGAAGGAAGGTTATTACGGACCAGAGAGCCTGAATAGCTTACATTCTAGGCATCGAATTAAAGAGACAAACAAATAGAAGAGAATTTGGTGAAGGGGGACAATGATGATTAAAAGCTGAGATGGAAATATGAAGAAAACTTAAAAAAAGATAAAGCTCTGTATTGCTTTGTAAACGTATGTATTGTGTAACAGGCTCACGAGAGTTTAAAGGTGTTTATTGACTTTAAATGTTATGGACAAATTACTCATGAACATCTAACCATGAGTATATATATATATATATATATATATATATATATATATATATAAAATAAATTGGCATAAGCACCATGGAGTTATCCAGAATGAGCATTTTATTTGTGTCTTGCCTATCTCTTATTGCCCCACTCTGAAAATTTGTCTGAAGGAACCATTAGACAGGATCTGCTGAGGAATGACTATGATATTTTGGCTCTTTCTAACTCTAACTTCTATGAATTTTACAATGCCATGAAAACACTTCCGTAAGATTTTGGCAAAATATTTACAATTTCTTCAATAACACTGCTCATGGAATAGGAGAAATGGAAAGCAATCACTTAGTAACTGCAGAGAGACAAGCAGGAAGGAGAGAAACAATTGCTTACTATGCTGTTTGTGATGAAAAAAAAAAATCTGAGTTTAGCTATTAAAAAGCCTGTTGGGAGCCGAGAATCGCACATGTCAGAGGAACATGCTGCTTCCCATCACCCATAGAGAAGAAATGGTACCTACATAGTCTGGCTGTTGGTGTGATGAAGTATAGCTATAACATCAGCAGGCATGTGACCGGTGGCTTGTGGGAGACAAGCACTCAGGGGGATAAAAAGGAACCTGGCACAGGCCTTGGGCTTTTGGCATCACTAGTTACAGGTCTGCCAAGATGCTTTGGGAAACGTTTTAATTTAAATGCCAAGTCTATTTCAACGAAGTCTCCCTGGTTTGACCTGCTGGGAGTCCAGAGTGAGATGGATAGGTGCTCATGTAGGAGAGCATTAGGTGAATTAGATGGTGGTTTTATTAAAAACAAAAACAAAAACATCCTGGGGGTTTAAAACTCTGTATGTCCCCACTCACAAGGGAAATTCACGGGTATAAGTTGCAGGATGTAGGACTCTCATAGCATGTTACTAGTGATTGGTAAATGCAGGAAAGGGCAGAGATATCTTCAGGCAATTACTCAACATATCAAAATTAGAGAACATGAAGAATAAAGGCCCAGCATTTTTCCTTTCCTCCCCCTTAGCCATACTGGCTGGCTACTTTGACTATAAATTCAAAATAAGGCAGATTAAGAATCTGATCTACATTATTTGAATATATTTTCTTGCAAAACTATCACGACAGTAAAACAATTGTTTGAACCCAAACTAGGAAAAATAAAGGGATGAGACAATAAAAAATTAAAACATTGTTGTCCCTCGATGTGAAAATATTTCTGTTAGTGTGTAGGCCCGGATTGGCTAGGGATGAATAAAAGCTTTTCTGATGGGTTACAAAAACATGAATCCAGAAGATCAGAAGAATTAAAACGCCCCCAAGAATAACATGAAGGTATTTGAAGCTGCTTCAGAGGCAAGGGCGGGTATGTATACCTATGGAAAGCCCAGTTTCCTCAGAGGCTACTTGGCAGTTAGTTTGCTATAACATCCAGCTAATAAAAGCAAAGACTTTAAGTTCGCCGCCCCCCCACCCCCACCCTCACCCTCAGCCGACTATCCTTCGGGCCCTGCGGGAAGAGCATTCTCTGAAAAGGAAACACTAGTTGCACAAGAGCTGGGGTTCTGGAGAAGCTCTGGAGGCTGAAGCCAGGGAACCTGGGACAGGGAGGTGGGTGGGGCCAGGCTGGGTGGGGCCTCGGGTACCACCCTGAGGAGTTTGAGCCCCATCTTTGCTCGAGGGATGGAGATCCAGGGGAGATATTTGTGCTGGGGAACGGCAAGATCAGGATTTTTAGGCAGGTCACTCTACCTGAAGCATTAGGGAAGGGAAAGAAGGGGCAAGAACCAGAGAGAAGAGGGCCTGGCTGTTCTGATCCAAGTAGGATGCTGCTCCAAAAGATGAGCCTGACCTAAGGCGGGGGCCCGCAGCAGGCTGGACCTGGCGGCGGGATCAGGAAGGACACTGGGAGGGAGGCACGACGGTGATAAATCCCTGTAGGGCGACTCAGAGAGCACAGTACAGGCTCTGCCGAGGTCCTTTACTCTTCACCTCTCGCCGCCCCAACCCCGCCCGCGCCCCAGCATCCTTGCAACCAGTTGAATCAATTCACAGTTCAGGAGCCTGGGGAACGGAATTGGTTTCTGTATGTGAAACAGGTCTGCCCCTCTGGGGAAGCCCAGAGGGGAACGTCCGGAGGGCCTTTTCCAGGGCTGGGCAGGAGGGGAACGAGTCCGGCGCGCGGATCGGGGGCTCGAGGGGGGTGCAGAGGCCGAGCCCCCGAGCCCCAGATCTTCTCTCCCGGCCCCCAGACCTCCGCGGTCGTTGCCCCTCGGGCGCCGGGCGGGTGATTGGCAGTTGCCGCAACTCTAGGGGGACCCGGGTATCCAGGACCCGTGGCCGCCGCCGGTTGCCGTCCGCTCGCTCGGCGGCGAGGTTTCCGCGGCCCCATGACCTGGCCTGGGCTGGAGCAGCCGCGACGGGCGGCGACCCCCGAGCTGGAGCCCGGGCGGCTCGCGGTGGGTCGGGGGCAGCCGGGGAAGGTCCCGAGGCCTACGGTGGGCAGCGCCGAGCCTGGAGGAGACGGCCGCGGGCGGAGGCGGGGTGTCTGGACTGCCCCCCTCAGGAGCTGCCCCGGGCCGCACCGCCACCGTCACGGCCCGGCCGCCCCTGCCCGCCGTGCGCTTCCTCTTGGAGCCGCAGGCCTCAGCGGGGACTCTGGGGGGCCGCGGCGGGGCCCGGCACGCGACGGCCTCTGGGGAGTTGGGGTCTGGGGAGACCGGGCTTCATCCCCCGCTCGCCCAGGCCGCGAGACCCTCGGGAGGCGCCTCCGCGAGGCCAGAGAGCAGCGGGCTCCCGCCGCTTCCCCTCTTCCTGAGCCCAAGGTGGGCACCCCGGCCCGGGGCTGGACGCCTGGTTCCCGCGTGATGAGCGCTCCGACCCCTGGCGAGGGGGTGGGGGTGCCCTGAGCCTCTGCGGAGAGCGCCCCGAGCCCTTGAGGCCGCCGCCGCGTTACCTCGGGGTGGGTGCCCCGTGGCCCGGTGGGCGCCCGGCCCGCGCGGGTTATTTTTGGCGCCCGCGGCGGCGCGTGTGCCGGGGCGTGTTTTCCTTCCCCAGGTACTGGGAGCCGGGGCCCCGCCACCGCCGCCGCCGCCGCCGCCGCCGGAGCTGACTTGTGTCTCTCTCTTCTCTCCCCTGCAGGAATCTTCCGATAATTCTGCCGCCACGACTTGAACCGTGCGCGAGGCGAGCTCGAAACAAACATCACATCTAAATTAAAAAAAAAAAAAAAAAAAAAAAAAAAAAAGCGGAAGAAGCGGCCGAGGAGGCGGCGGCGGGAGGAGGAGAGGAGGAGGGGCCGCGCGCGGCGGCCCGAGGCGGCGGCGGGGACGCGGGGACGCGGGGACGCGGCTTTGTGCTGGCGGGTCGTGGGGCGCCCATGGCGGAGTGCGGCCGGGGGGGCGCCGCCGGCGGGGCCCTGCCCACCTCCCCGGGCCCGGCCCTCGGCGCCAAGGGCGCCCTGAAAGCTGGAGCCGGAGAAGGCGGCGGCGGCGGCGGCGGCGGCAGCAGCGGCGGCGGCGGGGGAGGTCGCCTCGGCCACGGGCGGGCGCGCTATGACAGCGGCGGGGTTTCCAACGGAGACTGCAGCCTCGGCGTGTCCGGGGACGAAGCCCGAGCCAGCCCTGCCAGGGGACCCCGTGGCGCCGCGCTCGCCCCGACCCCCAGCCCGGCCGCCTGCCCCCTCCCCCGGGAGAGCAAACCCGGCGGCCTGCCCCGCCGGAGCAGCATCATCAAGGTAGGTGAGAGAAGGGTGCACATCGCCCACCCCCAGCCGTTCTCGGGGTCAGTTTCCCAAGAGGAGAGTGGTGGTGGAAGGAGGGGGTTATACGAGGAGTCCCCTGCCTACGGGAACCACTGGTGCATGGGTGCTTGGGGTGCTTGAACAGGGATTGGATGCACACAGCATTTGGAAAGAATGGAGAGGTGATCCTTAATGTGCAGGGGGAGCTGTGCTCAGACATTCCCAGTTGAACTTGGGGCTGTCACCTTTTCCAGGACTGGCCTGGAATTATGGCCTGTACCTGGTTGGGCAGGACATTCTCTTCTGTGGTAGCCTTGACTGGTAACAGACTGCCTGTAACGTGTCTATTGTATGTTAAATACAGTGGTTATGTGAAAACATTTTCTTAAAAATCCCAGGGGGTGAACAAGCTTATTTAATAGGATTCTTCTGATCTGTATCTAGTTGCCTCTTGCAAATGGTTACACTTGGAGGGTGCAAAATCTCTGGTCCCTCACTCACATGGAGAAATGGAGTAGGTTTTCTAAACACAAATGAAGATTTCCGCTTTCTTAGGCTCAAAAGCACTGAGACATTACAGTTCTGCACAATTTAATCTTTTCCTTGCTGCAGTAGGCAGGCCTCCAGTTCTGTGGAAGTTCTTTTGAGCAGTTTGCTTGGTTTTGGTATCTTTTGCATAGTGATACTTAGCAGCAGAAAGTCAGCAATTGTTTTGTGCATTTCAAACTTAAGAAGTAATATTAGGAACTCCTGAGTTTGTGGTGGTTTCATTCTAATACTACATTTTGGTCTGCCGTGTAAAAATATTTCTCGTGACCTGAAGTGAAAAAAAATAGTTGATGAGCTAAGAAGAGCAGAGCCTTAGGCAAGAGTAGCTCATTCTGCTTAAGTTCAGAGCAAATAGGAAAACATTGCTTTCTGAAAATCAAGGGGTTACCAGGACAATGAGCAGCAAAGCACATTGACAGGGCTGCACCCACCCTTCCTGTGGCTGATAACCCATGGGAGAGAGGGCAAAACAGGCCACAGTAAAGAGAATTGGCACTGGTGGTATTTGAAATTTAATTGGACCTGCAGAAATCTTCCTAAGTACTCTGTAGTGTCTGGTGGTGTTATCAGCTTCTGCAGTAATCTAGTGAAATATACCACCTTCCTACCCTCTGTAACAGGCAGTTGTGAAACTGCTTTTCGCTTTGTCATCTGTTTGTACAGTTTATGTCTGGGCAAGGGCACAAGTGAAGGGCTTAAAGATCAAGTGTGTTAACTACCTGCAGTAGGCATTGAGAATTTAAGGAAAGTAACATATTTTTGCTGCATACTTGGCTTTTAAAATGTGACTTACATTTTCTTTTGCTGTGTAGCTTCTGTTTCCATGGAAGTTGCTTTCAACTATGCATGATCATCAATCCTATGAACAGAGTTATGTGTCAACTCTGTTTTTATTGGTTGCCAGATATTTGTAGTGATATTGCATTGCGGTTTTAATGAAATTTGAGGTGAAATTCCAGAGAAGATACCAACCTACTTAATTTTAATTCTTATTTAATTTGTTGGAGAGCCTGTTTTTGTACTTTAAAAAGAAAAATCAAGCTTTATTGGTGTCCATAGTGGGATTCACAGTGTAACTTATTTAAAACAGCTATTTTAATTTTATATTCAGAATAGGACGAAGGATGATTTGCCAATATTTCTGATATGTGGGATTGAGAACTTGTCGGTAGATATCATTTCTTCATTGAAGATTCTAGAAGCACATGGGGAAATCATTAATTATTCAGCAATCACTGGTTTTTGAGTTTTGAAACTTTGAAAGATATCTTTGTCATTTTTCTTTTTTCTAATGAAGGCAATTGGTTTCTTGTTCAGAGTTGTGTCCCTGGATACATATTGCCAGGAACATATGAGGGATTCAATAGATTGCTTCCTGAATGAATGGAGGAATGATAAGAAAGTACATGTTTTCTCTAAGTTCTGTTAATTTCTGAAATTGGTGGTTTGGTGTTTACAAGTCTCATATCTTGTTCATTTACTTACACCTCCTAAGATGACTTGATTTACTCCTTTTTCTTTCCTCTTTGTCAATGTACATTTTCTTAAACACACTTTGAAACTATGGAAATAGTGTTGAAAGTTGATCAAGCTTGGGTTATAGGAAAGCGGTATGCTATATTTAAGTCGGTAACTACTTGGTATATTTCCCCTTGAATTGGTGCCTTAAAGGATCAAGATTTTAGAAACTTAGTGTGGTATTTTCTGCAGACATAACAGTATCAAGACAATATTCTAATATTGTCTAATATTCTTTAACATAAAATTTCATAAATATTTGCAATGAATAGTGCACAGACATTTTTGTCATATGAATGGCAGAAATTATTTCACCTTTGTTAAAAAACAGTAGAAAAACTTAGTAGAAGCTCATGTCAAAAAGCAATAGCGACACCTCTTCATTAGTTTCCTTATGTTCTTTTTGAATATAAGGGATGAGTTCAGTCAGGTGATGAAAAGATTGGGGCAGGAGTAGATGGGTAAGCAAGGTGATAATCGGGGACTTGAGGTCATGGCAGGGAGTTGCTGGCTGAGGCACAGAGGCCAGTATTTATGGGGTTGCTTTAGTTGAAACGTTGGGCTTGTGAGCTATACCTTTTTCCTAGCTTTCATCTTCATTACCCTCTTGACATTCCTCTTGTATGGGGATCCCCAAGTCAGAGGGAGAAATGACAGCCTGGATGTGATTAGCAGTGGGCACAGAAAGGGTATTATTGCTGAGATGCAGGACATATGCAGAGATACACTGTGGGCTGACCAGAATTATATTTCTCATTTAAAATCACTTCTTTGGAACTCCATCTGTTTTGTAAATATGGTGTTGAGTAAAAAATTGTTGTAAAACTACATTTTCTGCCAAAATAGATGCACAGATCTATACTAAAAGCTCTTTGGTTATGGCTACAGTGCTGATGAAGACTCAGAGTGAGCAGCCTTATGGAATCTTTTACAAATACATTGAGAAGAGAAATAATCATGGAACTCATCACCAGACTTCTCTACTTTTCCTTAGTTTAGTGGAAATAATATTACACTTTTTAGATTATTTACAAAGGCCCATTACCAAATTTTTAGGGAAGGAGCCATTATGTTTGTCATCTTCAGTAATCTAGTAAACGAAAACATCACTTTCATTTTCTCTTTCCATATTTCATTTCATCACACCATTCAGTACAATCCACGCCTTCTTTTGAAACAGCTAATTTGGTCAGTTGTTTAGGCGACATCTATTTTTTACAAATACCTCAATCCTTTAACTCAAAGACTTGGTCTAAAAATGTGAAGTAGCATTTAGGCCTTAGATTTCTTTTTCATTTTAGCAAGAAATGAAGTTAAAGTGCCCATTAGTTTAGATGGCTTATTTTAATTAAAACCAATTGAATATTATAGTTGGTATATATAATTGAATATTAAAAAGATGATATAATTTGCATAAAGTAAAATTCACTCTTGTTGGCGTCCAGTTCTATGAGATTGACAAAAACACACATTCATCTAACCACTACCACAATAAAAAATTCCATTGCCCTCCAAAAATTCTCCTGGTCCCTTTGTGTCTTCCCCCCTTCCCGTGCCTGGGCTGTGGCAACCACTGATCTTGGGTACGTTTTAGTAAGTAGGAAATATAGCCATTGCATGATTTTGGTAGCTAAAAGTAATAATAGCACGTGCTACTTATTAAACACTATGTGCAAACACGTGGAAAATACTTAATATAATTCTGTGACATGGTCCTGCCTCTGCCACGGAGGCTGAAGAAAACCCAGAGTTCAGAGAGGTTAACCACTTGCCTAATGTGCCAGAGCTGGTTTACCCCATTTTGGTATGGCTGCACTCTACTGCTCCCCAGATTACACTGACAGTTTTAAATTTTCTGTATAATTAAGGTAGCACTGGTGGTTTGGAATGCTGGCTTCAATTTTTCCCTCTAAATGTAGGGGATATTGGAGGGAACCAAAAGACTATTCCTGCTGGCAGAAGTTGAGGGATAATATAGCCAGACAGCTGTAGTTACCAGTTGTGGCTGCTTGATCAGAGCCTCCACCTTCTTTGGGACAGTGGTTTGATCTTGTCCAAGGTAGCAGCTCATAGTTTTCTTAGTATCATTATGTCATTATCACAGTATCATCATGTGTAGGGGAAGCCTTTTTCCTGCCTTTATACCAACATGTATATTCCTGTGTCTTGATGCTGAGCACCCCAAGGTGGGGAAGAAGCAGACGTTCGCATTTATTATATATATATATGTTTAAACAAAATTAAAAAAATGTACATATGGATATTATATTGGCCTATGGTTTAAATAAACTAGACTTTTGCAGGCAAAAGCCGGGCTGTATTTATCAGTTCTGCAAGGATAACAGGTACTCAATAACCGTTTCTTGAATTGGATCTTAAAAATATCTGCATTTGGCTTTAGATTTTTCGGTTTTTAGATTTTTTTGGGTTTTGTTTGTTTGTTTCTTTGCTTTCAGTGGAGGGAAGGGAGAGACAACTGCATGCCTAGCAAACTTATGGGCATGTCATAAATATTAAACAAACAGTAACTGGATCATAAAGTGAGTTTGTCTGAATAGATAGGCAGACTGGATCATTTAAGTCAGAAAAATGTAATGTCCAATCAGCCACTCTGCACTTCACTTTGTACTAATGCATTTTGGGCCACACAGGATAACTGTTGAAAGGCCAGGGCGTGGCTGCTTGTCTCAGCCCACTCAAAGAGCTTTTGTCACAATTCAGAGTTCGCTTTTCAGGAGTAATCAGAGGGTATTAATTTTCATGCCCCCAAAATTACTTGCCCCCTTTCTTGTTTTCCAGCCTCTCCTCCAAACAGTTGTTTGGTCTGTGTTGTTGTTGTTGTTGTTTTCCTTCACCAAATCCAAATAGTCAACTGACAGGAAATTGTTTATTTTATTTTTTTAATTGCTGATCTTGGTCACTCAAGTCATTTTCTTAGAATGCTGTCTCCCAGAATCTGTTCAGTTCCTTTTATAGTTCTGTGTCTTCTGCAAGGGTGCTAAACTATTCTTTTTTTCTTTTTTTAGATACTTAAGTTACCGATTCCTCATTATTCAACAAAACAGGGCAGTGTTATCTACAGCCTAAATGCAGACATAAATGAAGTATGAACATTCATATTTTCTCCCCAGACTTTATTTTATACATAGATATTCAAGAATAGATGCTCTATTTCTTATTAATACGAAGTTCTGGCTGTCATCTACGAGACCTCTAGATTAGTTTGGTTACCTTTTTTATTTTATATCAATGGGATTCTGTAGTGCAAGGGATATTCAGATTATTTTTACCAGTTTACCAGAAACTGTGTCTTTGCAAGCTGCCTGACCAGCTTTTTTCTACTGATAATTGTGGTGGATCTAGAGGGTTGTGCTGGGCATAAGAGTACTTGGTTGTGGCTCAAACAAATCCAAGCCACCAGGGAAGTTTCAGGAGTACCTATTTTCTTTATGTCAGAATAATTGCATAGCTTTAGAGTGCTCAAAGCATATAATTAATCACACTGAGCTTTCGTGACAATTATGTGAGTGGTCCAGGCTGCTGGCAGGACACTTGGCAACTGCCTAGTTCCAAGTAGTAGAGAAGGGCAGGTGGCTAGGCACTGCTGGCCAGCAGTTCTTGGTCACTTGGCAGGGGCAGTTAGGTAAACCGTGTTCTAGCTGATATTCTCAGCTGGGCTGCACTCGGGTCACGTGCTGCACGTCTGGGTTATTCAGGAGGCAGAATAGTGGCGAGAAAAATAGAGGGTGTGGAGTGAGCTGCTTGGATCGGACTCTGGCTCCCTTGCTTCCTTTCTGTGTGGCCTTGGGCAAGATATTTAAGTCAACCTCATAGTGTTGGGGTGAAGATGAAATGAGATGATGTGTGTGTGAAATACTCAGAGCAGAGTATGGTGCCTAAGAAGCACTCCATAAACAGTACCTACTATGTTTGTTTTTGTGATTTTTAGTTTCTCTTACTTGGAGTTTATCCTGAGATGAGCAAACTCACTTAGCTCCATTTGAGTTGGAGATTTGCCATGCTCGTTTTGGGAGTCTTGTCTTTTGAAATATGCAGAATGTACCCAGGGAAGTTTCTCAGACATATTCTAAAGTTGCTTTCAAAAACGATTTGTTTTGGTGCCTTTCTAAGTCAGGTGCCTCAGTACAACTGTGCGCGCACCTCAGTCGCCCCAGCTAAGTGATCAGACGGTACTGAACACATCACTTTCATTGAGCCAAGCACCCATACGTCTTGATTTGCCCAGGACAGTCCAGATTTACACCTTTTGTCCTGACAAAATTATTAAGAGTGCCTCCTTTCCCTCTCAGGCATCCCGGTTAGGATGATAAATAATGTGGTCACCCTACGGATCTGCTACTGATCACAAGGCCCCTGTGACTGCTCTCCATGCCCAACTTAGCCTTTAGATTTACACCTCTCTTTTCTCAGCCCCTGTGCCTCCCTTCTCTCTGTCATCTTCAAGGTCTTCCTCAGATAATCACTTCTTGCAATGAATTGTTCCTTTCTCTGCCTTCCAGCCACCA
This sequence comes from Lynx rufus, assembly GCF_022079265.1. Classification (NCBI taxonomy): domain Eukaryota; kingdom Metazoa; phylum Chordata; class Mammalia; order Carnivora; family Felidae; genus Lynx; species Lynx rufus. Next base: position 24,833,747 of record NW_025814867.1, on the reverse strand, counting down.
CTCTGTATCTCTATACAGCCCTGTTTCTTTCTGCCTCTCAGGTAACTTGATCTTACTCACCAAGAGGTTGCGAAGACACCTAGTTTAATGTCTTATGGGAAGCATGTTTTTAAGCATATACTTGTTGAATAAATGTGTGAGTGGATGAATAAATAGACATGGATGATGTAACTTACCTTAGGGCTTCAAAGAAGATATTATTTAGACTTCAACTGTTTTTTCTTAATTGAGGTAACATTGGTATAAACCTTATATTAGTGCCAGGTGTACATCATAATAGTTCGATGTCTGCATGCACTACAAAGTGATCATCACAATAAGTCTCGTTGCCAGTCACCGCTATACAGTGGGTCCCCTTCACCCGTGTCGCCCCCTCCCCCTAAGCCTGTTCCCTTCTTTTTTTTTTTTAATAATTTTTTCATGTTTATTTATTTTTGAGAGAGAGAGAAAGAGCGTAAGCAGGGGAGGGGCAGAGAGAGAGGGAGACACAGAATCCAAAGCAGGCTCCAGGATCCGAGCTGTCAGCACAGTGCCCGATGTGGGGCTTGAACTCAAGAGCTGTGAGATCATGACCTGAGCCAAAGCTGGATGCTTAACTGACTGAGCCACCCAGGTGCCCCAAGCCTGTTCCCTTCTGATAGCCACCAGTCTGTTCTCCATATCTGGAAGCTTTGTTTTGTAATGTTTGTTCTTTTGCTTTTTGAATTCCACATATAAGTGAAATTCTCTAGTAGTCATTTGTCTTTCTCTGACTTATTTCATTTAATAATAAATAATAAATGATTTATATAAATTTATTATATATGTTATTTATTATATATTTATATATTTATATATAAATTTATATATAAAAATATATAAAATATATACATAAATAAATATATAAGTTTATGTATATTATATACTTATATATTATATATAAGTTATATATAAATAAATAATAAATAAGCATAATTCAAGGTCGGTTCATGTTGTCACAAATGGCAAGATTTCATTCTTTTTATGGATGCATAGTGTTCCATTGTATAAACAGCATCTTCTTTATCCATTCATCCATCAGTGGACATTTAGTTGTTTCCAGATCTTGGCTATTCTAAGTGATGCTGCATTGAACATAGGAGTACATATATCTTTTCAAGTTAGTGTTTTTGTTTTCTTTGGATAAATGCCCAGAAGTAGGATTACTGAATCATATGGTAGTTCTGTTTTTAATTTTTTTTGAGGAACCTCCATATTCTTTTCCATAAGGCTGCACCAATTTATATTCCCACCAACAGTGTACAAGGGTTCCCTTTTCTCCGCGTCCTCTACAGCACCTGTTATTTCTTATCTTTTTGATGATAGCCATTCTAACAGGTATGAGGTCCTGTCTCATTGACAGTTTTGATTTACATTTTCCTGATAACTAGTGATATTGAACATCTTTTCATGTGTCTGTTGGCCATCTGTATGTCTTCTTTGGAAAAATGTCTATTTAATCTTCTGCCCATTTTTTATTTGGACTGTTTTGTTGTTGGTGTTTTTTCCTATTGATTATATAAGGGTTTTAAAAAATGTATTTAAGATATTAACCCCTGGGGCGCCTGGGTGGCTCAGTCGGTTAAGCATCTGGCTTCGGCTCATGTCATGGTCTTGCGGTCCGTGAGTTCGAGCTCCGCGTCAGGCTCTGTGCTGACAGCTTGGAACCTGGAGCCTGCTTCAGATTCTGTTTCCCTCTCTCTGCCCCTCCCCCACTCATTCTCTATCTCTCTCTGTCTCTCAAAAATAAAAACTAAATGTTAAAAAATATTTTAAAAAAAGATATTAACACCTTATCAGATCTATCATTTGGAAATATTTTTTACTATTCACTAGGTTGCCTTTTCATTTTGTTGATGCTTTCCTTCACTGTGTACAAGCATTTGAGTTTGATGTAGTCCCATTTGTTTATTTTTGTTTTTGTTGCCTTTGCTTTTGGAGTCAGATAAAAAAATTAACACCATTACCAGTGTCACAGAGCATATTGCCTATGTTTTCTTCTAGGAGTTTTATGCTTTCAGGTCTTAATTGAAGTCTTTAGTCCATTTTGGGTGTAATTTTTGTGTATGGTATAAGATAGTGGCCTAGTTTCATTCTTCTGCATGTGGCTGTCCACTTTTCCCAACACCATTTATTGAAAAGACTGTCCTTTCCCCGTTGTATATTCTTGACTCCTTTTACATGTACTAATTGACCATATAAGTGTGGCTTTATTTCTGGGCTCTATATTCTGTTCTTTTGATCTGTGTGTTTGTTTTTGTGCCAGTACCATACTCTTTTGATTATTATAACTTTATAGTATAGTTTGAAATCAGGGAGTGTGATACCTCTAGCTTTGTTCTTTCTCAAGTTTGCCTTGGCCATTTGGGGTCTCTTGTGGTTTCATACAGATTTTAGAATTACTTGTTCTAGTTCTGTGAAAAATGCCATTGCAATTTTGATAGTGATAACATTAAATCTGTAGAATGCTTTGGGTAGTATGGACATTTTTGTAAAAATTTTTTAGTTTTTTAAAAATTTTATTTATATTGAGAGAGAGAGTGAGCGAGCATGAATGGGAGAGGGGCAGAGAAAGGGAGAGAGAGAGAGAATCGCAAGCAGGCTGCTTGCTGTCAATGCAGAGCCCAATGTGGAGCTCAGTCTCACAAATCGTGAGATCATGACCTCAGCAGAAATCAAGAGTCTGACGCTTAACTGACTGAGCTGCCCAGGCATCCTGGGTAGTATAGACATTTTAATAATATTAATTCTTCCAATCCATGAGCATAGAGTATTTTTCCATTTATTTGTGTCTTTCAATTTCTTTCTTCAGTGTCTTATAGTTTTCAGTGTACAGTATTTTCACTTTCTTGGTTAAGTTTATTTTTAGGTGTTTTATTCTTTTTGATGCAATTGTAAATGGGATTTTTAAAAAAATATATCTTTTCTGGTACTTCATTATTAGTATATAGAAATTTAATAGATTTCTGTATATTGATTTTGTATCCTGCAACTTTACTGAATTCATTTATTCTAACAAATTTTCAGTGAAGTCTTCATGTCATCTGCACATAGTGACAGTTATAATTTGGATACTCTTTCTTTCTTTTTCTTGTCTACTTGCTCTGACTAGAATTTTCAATACTGTGTTGAATAGAAGTGGCAAGAGTGGGTTCCTGATCTTAGCAGAAAAGCTTAGCAGAAAAACCGTTGAGGATGAGTTTAGCTGTGGGTTTGTCATAAATAGCCTTTATCATGTTGAGGTATACATTACATCTATACCAACTTGAGTTGTTTTTTTTTTTTTTTCATAAATGGATGTTGAATTTTGTCAAATACTTTTTCTGCATTTATTAAGATGATCATATAATTTTTCTCCTTCATTTTTTAAATGTGGAGTATCATGTTGATTGATTTGTGGCTGTCGAATTATCCTTGCATCCTGGAATAAATCTCACTTGATGATGGTGTATAATACTTTTAATATATTCTTGAATTTGGTTTGCTAATATTTTGTTGAGTATTTTTGTCTCTCTGTTCATCGGGGATATTGGCCTGTAATTTCCTTGTGGTGCTCGTTAGGTTTTGGTATCAGGGTAATGCTGGTCTCATAAAATGAGTTTGGAAGCATTGGTCTATTCAGATTTTCTATTTCTTCATGATTCAATCTTGAAAGATTGACTGTTTCTAGGAATTTATCCATATCTCCCAGAGTTGTCAACAGTTCAACAATTTGTTGGTGTGTAATTATTCATAATAGTCTCTTATGGTGCTTTGTATTTCTACAGTATCTGTCGTAACTACTTTTTCATTTCTCTTGTTCACTCATTAATTAATTCATTCATATTTTTAGAGAGAGAGTGCAAGCAGGGGAGAGGGAAACAGGGAGAGAGAGAATCTTAAGCAGGCTCCATGCTCATCACAAGGCCGACATGGGGCTTGATGTCATGACCCTGGGATCACGATTTGACCTGAAACCGAGAGTCAGACGCTTAGCCAACTGAGCTACCCATATACTCCTTTTTCATTTCTGATTTATTTGAGTCTTTTGTCTTTTTTTCTTTGTGATTCTGGCTAAAGATTTGTCAATTTTGTTTATCTTTTCAAAGAACCACCTCTTAGTTTCATTGATAATTTCTAATTTTTTTTTTTTTTTTGGTTTCTATTTCATTTATTTCTGCTCTGATCTTTATTATTTCCTTCCTTCTACTAACTTTAGGCTTCATTTTGTTCTTCTTTTTCTAGTTCCTTTGGTGTAAAGTTGGATTATTTATTTGAGATTTTTCATGTTTCTTGAGGTAGGCCTGTATCACTATCAACTTCCCTCTTAGAACTATTTTTTGCTGCATCCCATAGATTTTTGGATTATTGTATTTTCATTTTCGTTTGTCTTAAGGTTTCTTTTGATTTCTCCTTTGATTTCTTTGTTGACTCATTGGTTGTTCAAAGCATGCTGTTTAATCTCTATATATTTATGATTTTTTCAGTCTTTTCCTTGTAATTGATTTCTAGTTTCATATAATTGTGGTCAGAGAAGATGCTTGCTGTGATTTCAGTCTTCTAAAATTTATTGTGATATTTTGTGGCCTAACACATGATCTATCATGGGGAATATTCCATGTAAACTTGAAAAGAATGTGTATCCTGCTGCTTTTGGATGGAATGTTTTGCATGTATCAATTAATACATCTCTATATCCATCTGGTCTATCCATCTAAAATCTATTATCCATCTGGTCTAAAGTGTTGTGTAAGGCCAGTGTCTCCTTATTGATTTTCTGTCTGGATGATCTATCCATTGATGTAAATGGTATATTAAAGTCCTATTATTGTATTGTACTATTATTATTATTATTGTATTGCTGTCAATTTCTCCCTTTAGTTCTGTTAATATTTGCTTTATATATTTGGGTGCTTCTATTTTGTGTGCATTAATATTTACAAATCCTTTTGTTGCGTTGGTACATTTATCATTATGTAATGCACCCCTACTTTTTTTTGTCTTTTATGCTTCTCTTTGTTTAAAAGTCTATTTTATCTGATATAAGTATAGCTGCATCAGTTTTCTTTTTTTCATTTATGTGGAAGATCTTTTTCTATCTATTTTTGGTGTGTGTGTTCTTAGATCTGAACTAAGTTTCTTGTAGGCAACATATGGATGAATCTTTTTTTTTAAAATCCATTCTGCCACTCTGTCTTTTGATAGGAGAATTTAGTCCATTTACATTTGAAGTAATTCTTAATAGGTATGTACTAATTGCCATTGCATTATTGTTTTCTGGCTGTTTTTGAGATCCTGTCTGTTTCTTTCTTCTTTTGTTCTCTTCCTGTGTGGTTTGATGCCTTTCCTTAGTGTTATGTTTAGATTGCTTTCTCATTATCTTTTACCTATCTAGTATAGAATCTTGCTTTGTGATTACCATGAGGTTCACTTATAACAGCCTATAAAGCAATCTATTTTAAATTGATGGCAACTTAAATTTTAACACATTCTAAACTCTACATTTTTTACTCTGGCTTCCCATGTTTTATGTTTTTGATGCCATATTTTATATCTTTTTATTTTGTGTTTCCCTTAACTAATTATAGTTAATTTTACTACTTTTGTCTTTTAACCTTCATTCTAGCTTTGTAAGTGACTAATCTACTTTTTTTTTTTTAATATTTATTTTTGAGATAGAGTGTGTGTGAGCAGGGAGGGGTGCAGGGGCGGTGTGTGTGTGTGGGGGAACAGAGGATCCTAAGTGGGCTCTTCACTGACAGTGGCAAGCCCAGTGTGGGGCTTGAACTCATGTACTGTGAGATCATGACCTGAGCTGGAGTCAGACTCTCAACCAACTGAGCTGCCCAGGTGCCCCATTAATCCACTACTTTTACTATATATTTTTACCTGTGAAATTTTTACTTTTATGTTTTCTTGTTATTAGTTGTTGACTTTTCATGTTAAAGAAGTCACTTTAACATTTCTTTTAAGGCCAGTTTAGTGGTGATGAACTCCTTTAGCTTTTGCTTATCTAGGAAATTCTTTATTTTCCCTTCAATTCTGAATGATGATCTTGCTGGTAGAATATTCTTGGCTGGAAGTTTTTTTCTTTTAGCATTTTGAATATGTCATGTCACTTGCTTCTAGCCTGAAAAGTTTCTGTTGAAAATCAGCAGATAGTCTTATGGAGATTCCATTGTATCTAAAAGTTGCTTTTCTCTTGCTGCTTTTAAGATTCTCTCTTTATCTTTTGCTTTTGACATTTTAATTATATTTCTTGGTGTGAATGTCTTTGGGTTTATCTTATTCAGAACTCTCTGTGTTTTCTGAATCTGGATTTCTCTTTCCTTCCTCAGGTTAGGGAAGTTTTCAACCTTTATTTTTTCAAATAAGTTTTCTGCCTTGTTCTCTCTTCTCCTCTGACCCCTATAATGTAATTTTATTCTGCTTGATGTTATTCCATTGATCCCTTAAGCTATCTTTACTTTTTAGAATTATTTTTTTCTTTCTGTGGCTTTGTTTCAGTGAGGTCCATGACCCTGTTTTCCAGGTTGCTGATTCATTCTTCTGCTTCATCTAGTCTGCTGTTAAACTCCTCTTGTGTATTTTTTCAGTTCAGTTATTGCATTCTTCAGCTCTGTGACTTTTGTTTGGTACTTTCTTGTATTTTTTTTTATTTCTTTGTTGAAGTTTTCATTGTATTCATTCTTCTGAATTTGGTGACAATCTTCATGGCCATTGCTTTGAACTCTTCATCAGGCAGTGGGAGAGTTCCGAGGGTGCAGCTCAGGTGTGGCTTTAGTGATATTGGGGAAGAGTACTTGTGGCAGGGCATGCTGGCAGCTTTAGAGATATAGGAGAAGAGCATTGGGATGGGGCATACTGGCAGCTTTAGCAAGACTGTATCCATGCACACCCACCTGAGCTAGCAAGGTAGAGGGAGAGTGCAATAATGGTGCTCACCAGTGCCTGTGTCCCTAAAGAACCCCACCTGGTTCCTGGCCCTCTGGCAGATGTTTTATGACTAGAAAATGAATCTCCTTCATGTATTATCCAGTTACCTTGCAAACTACTGCCTTTGTGCTGATCCTAGGATGAACAAATCCATACATAAGCCACTCAAGATGAGTATCTCAGATTCCCATATACCCCTTGGATCCTTTGGACAAGCCCTGCTTATTTTCAAAGCTAGACATTTTGGGGGGCTCATCTTTCTGGTGCAGGTCCCAAGGTTTGGTGTGCCTGATGTGGGGAATGATGCTCGTACTCTTTAGGGAAAGTCTCTGGACCTGTGAGATTCACCACCCCTCCACCCCCTGCCCCATTGTGGTTTGCTATGCTAGGGGTGGAGTTTTGGGCAAGACTCTGTCTTTCTGTATCTTCTACCCATCTTGATGTGGTTCTTTTATCCCTTTTTGTGGAGGGGTTTGTTCAGCTAAGTTTTCAGTTATTTTTCAGCAGGAATTATTCCATATATAGCTGTAGATTTGGTGTAAGTGGAAGAGGTAGGTTCAGAATCTTCCTAGCTGCCATCTTGGACCTCCTCCAACTCCAGTTAGTTTTGATAGAATATAAAACTCAGTGGACTGTGTACTTCAAAGAAGAAATTTATTTCACATACATGATTTTGGAAACAATCAAATGGAAGGAAATACCTTCATTTAATTTAGATCCAGAAATTTGGTTGGTTCAACAATTGTTCTGCAAGATGTTACTATAAATGATCTGTCCCTTTTGTGTCCCTGAAATCAGAGTAAACCTTTGAAAATTTCTTTTGATTTATGTTCTGCTATCAAATTTGAAACAGCATGGCAAGAGAGCTTACTTTTTGTTAAAGCATTTAATCTCTTTTCTGGTATTTGGTTTCTTTAGGTGATATTTATAGTTTCTGCTTAATTTCAGCTTGTTTTTAAGGACCTGAATTACTTTTTATTGTCATTAATATTGGATTGTCAAAAAACATTCATTGGGAGTGCTGCAGAATTAATAGTAAAAAAGAAAATACATAAAGAATATGGAATACTAATAGGCAGACTTGTAGAAGTAGGATCTTTAATCCCTCAGCATATTTTGCATACAGTGTTAGAAATTCTACCTTTTGTTGCAACTCAAGGATTGGGTATAGAAGGGATCCTAAGAAGTGCTTTGTACGCATCATCTCATGCAAATCTTCCCACAGCCTGCAAGGAGACTTTATCATTTCCTTTTAACAGACAGGGAAACTCATTCCTCAAGGTTTGGGAATTTCAAAGCAAGGTCACAGAAATTGTAAGAGGCAAAGACCACATGAGACCAGGTTTAATTGACTTGAAAGCCCACACTTTGAACTACTTGTCACCCACTTTCTACTTTATCTTCTGAAATGTATCTTTGACTTTTTCCTTTTTTCTCCTGTTTGCCTAAGGCATTCTGACTCCTTGATCATGGCAGTTTCTACCAGTCCTAAAATAGCTGAGTGATTTTTAGGAAATTTTGGCCTTTTGTGGCTGAATCTTGGGATGAAGCCAACATGTGCCTAATCAACAAAAGCCATAGTGATAGTCCTGTCCACCATGCTGTAGATTTCTGTCTCATCCACAAAGTCAGGATTTTGTCCTTTTCCTCTCTGCTCTCCTTTGATGGATTTGGAAACTTCTTGGGGAAGTCATTTTCCTTTGTTGTTTCTTTTTTAACAAAATGCTGATTTACAGTTATTCACTCTTTAGGGTACTGGAAGGTAAAGCAGATAGTAATTAGTAACAATTTGTTTTTAGGTGAGCTTCTTCTAATAGTGTCTATCCCTATTATTGTTTTGGAATTGTCAAATAATTATGAAATTATAGAATGCATTAATACATTACTAGGAAATCGGTGTTCAGGTATTTTCATGGAGCAGGCTAAATATACTGATTTGTAAATATTAATAGCCCGAAACCAAGCAGCTGGATTTAAAAGTAATTAATAATGTAGATTCATGGGATATTTAGAACGGAAAGAGATTATGTAAAATTCTTTTGTAGTTAGAGATACACAAGGCCGTACTGATTAGTACATTTAGCTCCTGGCTATGGTTGAGTTCATTTATTTGCATATTAGCATAACACAATTGGAAAAAAAATTGTTATGTAATACTGCAGTATATGAGTATTAATAGAACAAGATGTGGTCTTCCAAGCACTACTTTTGAGAATTTGTTTTTTGCTATAGATAGCTGCATGTGTACTCATGCTATACTTGTGTATGCATATACTCTGAAGACTCTGTTTATAAATAGTAACGATTAAGAGCAAATCAAATAATGTAGTGGTAGGTTGACTCGAGTCCTGTCTTGTGAGAGACTGACGGGTAGCAGGTGTTGCTCTCTAAATTGAAAATGCCCAGGAAGGGGTGGGCTCTTTTTTTATGAGGATTGCTGATGAAGCCTCTATTGCTCTTGACCAATTAGTGTGGCCACAGAGGGATAAGTGACCTCATTTGCAGTTACCATTAGAATCACAAGCCTTATGACTCTCTCCATATGGTTTCCTGCTATCTTTTATTTTTCATCTTCCTTCTGAGCTCTGATATCCTGTGGGCATAGTAGATGTGATTTTTCAAATAGTTAATATGGTTTAATGTTTATTATTGAAGGAAATGCAGTGATTAACTGAGATTTTTACTTCTACCAATCTGTGCTAATAGTCCATATAAATATCTAAAGAATTATTCAGATGTTTCATATTGGAACTAATAGAATTCCTGATATAATGCCAGTTTTAAGGATGTGTTTATCTTTGGAGTTTTTGATGGTTTGTTGAAAGAGATCTGTTCAAGGCTTTCTCTAAACATATTTCCGTAAATTTTTTATATATTAAGAAAATTTTTAAAGTAGAATCGCTGTGACATAGGATATGTATGTTTAGCTTTAGTAGATATTATTATGTGATTTTTCACCCACCAGGTTCTGGTTGCTCTAAATGCTTTCTTAACACTTAGTATGGTTATATAATAGTACCTTACTGTGGCTTTTAGGTTGCGTTTCCCTGATAATTAATGATGTTGAAACCCTTTCATATGTTTTCTTCATCATATGGATATTCTCCTTTGTTACATGCCCATTTAAAAAATTGGGCTTTTCTCTTTTAAAACATTGTAGGACTTCTTTACGTTTTCTGGATATATCTTTTGTATGATATGTATATTTAAAATGTCTTCTAGTATGTGAGTTGTATTTTCCCTGTCTTAAAGGGTGTCTTTTTATTGAATACAATTCTTAATTTTAGTGAATCCAATTTATCAGTATTTTCCTTTATGGTTATTATTTTTGTGTCATGTTTAAGAAACCTTTACTTAGCTTAAGACCATGTAGGTATTCATTTATTTAATGTTTAGAACCTTTCTTTTCACAGCTACATCTACAATATATCTGGAATTTATTTTTCTGTATGGTGGGAGATAGGGGTCAAGATTTTCTTTCCATATAAATATCCATTTAATTAATTCAGCACCATTTATTTGAAAATATCATTTCCAGGGGCACCTGGGTGGCTCAGTTGGTTGAGTGTCCAACTTCAGCTCAGGTCATGATCTCATGGTTCATGGGTTCGAGCCCCACATCGGGCTCTGTGCTGACAGCTCAGAGCCTGCAGCCTGTTTCAGATTCTGTCTCTAGCTCTTTCTGCCCCTCCCCCCACTTATGCTCTGTCTCTAAAATAAATAAACATTAAAAAAAATTAAAAAAGAAAATATCATTTCCCCTCACTGCATTGCATTGGCCCTTTGTCATAAATCAAGAGACTGTGTATGTGAGAGTCTGTTTCTGGAGTCTATTTTGTTATATCGGTTTATTTGCCTATCCTGTTCATACCACACTGTCTTTCTTACTAGTTATATAGCAAGGTATATACCCAAATGTACTAGATTGAAAGATATGTACAAGAATGCTTATATAGCAGCATTAACTGTAACAGCCCCAAACTCAAAATGCCCATCTTGTAAAATAGCATATCATATAATGGAATACTATAAAGAAAAAAAAAAAAACAGAAAGAAAGAACAAAATGAACAGATAACTGCTACATGTGCCACGCCAGTGTCTCAAGCATAATGTTCAGGGAAAGACACCAGAGGTAAAGCAATACATGTCGTATGATTCCATTTATATAAGTGCAAAAACAGGCAGACTAATTTGTGATGATAAAAATCAGAATAGTGGTTACATTCGAGGCTAATGACTGGGAGGTGGAACCAATAATAATTTTGGTGCTGGGTGACAGTAATTTTTGGCTGCTGGATCTGGGGATGCTTTTGAGAGTGGGCATGTCGTAAGAATCCATTGAATTGTATACACTCATGATATTTCTGGGGGTACATCATACTTCAATAAAGAAGTTGATTTGAACAAGTCCATTGTGAAAATTAATCACAGTCAGGTGCTTTATTGGCTACTCCACTCTGCAGTAGGTGACAGACAGTGCCTTTCACAGTGTGCTGCTGTCTGTTGATCAATACGTGAAATGTCTTTTAGCTGCAGTGGAACGTTTGTGCTGTGGTAGGACTCGGTGGAGTCCTGAGCTGAGTGATGGCACAGAGCACAGGTAGAGGGAGGTGCAGCCTGCTGGAGTAATGTGAAGACCGTTTCTTCACGGACTGTATCGAGGGCACATAAGTCATGGGACCTGGGTGGGAAGGTGACTCTGTGGCGAAGGGCGTCCTGGTCACTGTAGTCAGTTTTACGCTACTGTGATTGCTGGGGATATGCATGACCTGTTGGTGTCGTGTTGAGCATCTTAATCTGTTCAGGTGCGCTCAGAGGGTTTAATATTCGAAAGTGTGCCACTCATACAAAACTTTGAGAACCACTCATTTGTGGAGCACCTGTTCTCTGCATGACAGTTTTCTAGAGTGGGCTTTTTGGTCTCAAAAGCAGTTAGCAAACAGAAACCAGTTATCCAGGTCTTTAAGACAAAAGTGAGAGTTGTTTGATTACCTCTGAATGCCTAGACTCCCAGACGGTCAGCATACGGTTTTAGCTCTACTGAACACTTACCTTGTCCCATCTGACAATTCTTTCTGGTGGGGAAAACACCAAATCTTTAGATGGGTCATTTTAGGACACCAGAATTAAATCTGATCTCTAGCACTAATAATGTGTAGATCTACTCAAGTCCAATTAAATTAGACTTTTGGGGGGTTTCCTAAAGTGCCCTGGGAAATTTTAAGGTATAGCTAGGGTTAAGAACGGCTCTGAAGGCTTTCTCCTATATTAGGTCTTCACTGCATTTAGCTCTGTTACATATGAGAGAACAGGCAGCTCCAGGATTACACAGTGACAGGCTAGTGGTGATCCTGTGGTTGGTGGGGGACAGGGGTAGGGCAAAACCTTCAGCTATCTCACAGGAGCTTTCCTCTAAGGAGTTGAGCTGCCCTTTTTCTGAGGGGATACAAAATACCGAAGAAGGGGAAAAACTCCTTAGTCAAATCTGGAGAGACAGATTTTCAAGTCCAAAAATGATGGTCTACACTGTACTCATGATTGTACCATAAGAATGTATTTTTGATCCAAGTAAAGGAGTATGTTGTGTCAGTTCCCCCGAAAGGCCTGGGCTGGTTATTCGGAGCCTTGATCTGCCTGGATTAATCATTACTGTGCAGCACTGCTTCCTCATCCATCTCTTGGCTCTCTTCTATCCCTCATAAGACAAAGGACATCGGCGCACCTATGACATTCTGCATGTGGAGGGAGAACCTCCCCGCTGGGAATATTTTTTAGGAAGAATTAATTGGACTGAGACATGAGCACTATTTCTAGAGATTGGTGATTGTACATTTCAGATTTTGCTGAAAGGAGTCTTTGCATTTCCTTTAACCACCTCATCTTGTGTTTAGGTGGCAATGTGGTAAAAATCCTTTTTACTCACGGAAGATTATAAATCGACACTTGTGAGACAGGTATCTATTTGTACGTGTAATTTACGCTGGGGGGGAAGAGGACCGATCCAGTGACGCTTCAGCACCCCCCATTGTGGCGGGCTGACATTCTGGGCTGGTATGTCATGACCTTTGTGTGAACGTCTACTTTCTGAATGCTGTGGCATTTTTCTCACCACACAGCCCCATGCGGTCAAGAAGAATGGCCGTTGAACTCCCAGAGCATCTGTAAAATATATTTTATTGGCTGCAAAGCGGTAACATGAAAATATCCAGTGTCCCATAGTTATGGCCTTGAGTACCCACCAAGTAACTTTACTCCTTAGCTTGGTTGCTCTGTTAGCACATCATCACCATTCACATATTCTTTCAGGTCAGGTTTTTTTCTCTTCCACATTGGCATGGGTGGATCTTCCGGCAGAGGAGCTTGTGTCTGCTCCTCCTGGGCAGGCGCTGCAGAAGAGGTCTAGTATGAGGGCCGAGTCTCTGGGGACTCCAGTCTCTGGAGGCGGGAGGAGTACCCACAGTCTGGCGGCAGAAGAGTGTTATGGTGCCTCCTGATCACGATGAGGGCCCGCTTATTAACACATACAATTTGAGGGAGCAGTTTAATTTACTTTATAAATGGGAAGAACAGTAGAAATGAACTTTAACATTCTTTGGGGGGAAAGCCTATAATCTTTTTGTGAACATTTGGTACTCTGTAATATTTACCAAGCAAAGAATCTGTAAGGAAAAAATTCTTTCCTACAGCATAATTAGCCAGATCTTCTTACCCATCTTTGTTAGGGAAGAAAGTATTGTTGAAGAATATTTTTAAATAGTTAAATAGCCCCTTTGTCCCAAAGAATAGCTGCCATTGATGAACGCTATCCCGAGGGGCCTGGAAACAAGACAGTAAAACAGAGTGGGAGAAGCAGGGCATATGGGCCTCTGCTGGGCTCCTTACTTCAAAGTAGATGAAAAGTGTCCTTTCTGGGGCAGTGCCCTGACCCCCTGCATTTATCCTGCTGTCCTCACTGTTACCAGATAGCAAGGCAAAAAAGAGGAAGATGGCTTAGAAGATGTCACCCAATAACAGGGTGTGAGAAAGCTCCTGTCCCCAGAGAGAATTCGGCAGCTCCTGGGCCCACTATTCCTCGGAACACCAGGGGCCCCTGGATCCATTAATCATGCTCCAAAAGAGCACTTTCAGCCTGCTCCACACCAGGCTATAGCTAGGAAGAGATGCCATTGCACAGCAAGTTGGAGGAGATCTCTTGTGGCTAGAGATGCCACCCAACTATGTGAGGGTAGGAATGGGGGTGGGGTGGGTGCTGGAAACAGTATCTCGGCGGGCCCTTAATCTACTGGTGGCACACAGTGGTGTGCCAGGGACACTTGGGCACATTTATCAGGAGGCCGTGTTTTAAAGGTGATGGGGAGGAGAACAGAGGTGTAAGGAAAGGTACGGTCAGCTCTGGGGTGCTCTGCCTCTATTGTTGTCAATGGGATGCCCTCCATAAACAGCTCCAGGAGCTAATTCACGTGAGTGGTCAATTGAAGTTTGGCCCCAAGACATGTCATGGAGCTGTGGCCCCTGCACAAATGACAACAGTAGACAGGTTAGCCTGGCTTGTGGATGTGAGAACTGGACAAGAGGGAGCATCTTGAGAGTGAGAGGAACAGTCAAGCAACTACATTTGCAAGAAGGCTAATTTCATATGTAGAGAGGACAGCTAATCTAGCCTTAGGCTCTTCTGCTGTCTAAATAGAGCGGTCCCCTGGGGTTAGGTTTAAAACCAACAAGAGAAGAGCCTCAAGTAGGTTGGGAGGCTGGATTCCCCTAGTTTCCCTGGAGAGGCTCAAATGCGAGATGCGGACTCCAGCCCCAGCAGTCAGGAAGCTGGCCTTAGAGACCAGGGGCTGCTGGTCCAGAGTTAAGGGCTCTGATTTAGGGTCTGTGCCCCTGTGTCATTGAAAGGACTCTGCTTTCTCCTCTGTTTGCCGTAAGAAATACGAGACTTCTTGCCTGCTAGATTTCTTACATGTCTTTTGGTCACCTGGGTAAAAGTACTTGTTGCATGACTGATGTGGTAAGTAAAACCTGTATAGATCTGGGGAGAATCTGTTATTTGAATGATTCAGTTTCTGCCATTTTGCCGTCGATTTGATTCTCCACGTGAGAAAGGTCCATGCTGTTCCTGTAAGTTTGTTCATAAATCCATTAAACTACTTGCTCTCCTCCCCTCAAAAACCCCAGCAAAACCTCTATCCTATTTTAAAGGTCATATTGTAATTTTTCCCCTTCTTTTATCGTCCGTAACTTAAAATGTTGTTTTCAATACTCCCTGTTCCACCTTATTTGAATATCATGTTTTGGTTTCATATTTTTAATTTCGCTCACTCTTTGACTTTGGTTCGCTTACTGTTTTAAATGGAAACACTGAACGCCAGGCCTGTGTATTCTCCCTAGTCCATCCTTGTTATTATTTCTCAGCTCTGTGAGCTGGTGGGCTGGCAGGATCATTTTAGTCACCACCAGGAGAGTGACCTTGAAGTCTTCATCTCAGTTTCAAAAGGGTCTGTGTAGTAGGTAGCAGTGACTGTGATACTAAAGAAAATCACCTTCATATTACTGTGGACGATGGTAAAAATTCAGAGAGAAAAATTCAGGCAGTCTCTTAAGGCAGTAGTAACTTAAATACAATTATTTCTGTGTTTTTAGTATTTTTTAGTGGACTTGAAAAGATGATACTTTCATTAGCAAAATTACAAATTACACTTTATTTTTTCCTCATAGAGAGTATCCAGTTGAAGACAGAGGATCTGAACTTTGTATCTATCTTATATTTTGACTTCTAAGAAAATCAGTTAAACTCTTTATATCATCGTATTTTCTTTAAATTGAAATATAGCTACATGTTGGTTGATCTGCTCATTTCATCAGTATAATTACCTGATGTTTTGAAATAAGTTTAAAACCCCTAAAGCAAGATGTTTTAAAAACATAAAATGATGGTTTAAAAAAAAAAAAAACCTTCATAAACCAAAGGAAAAAAAAATCTGGGCAAATTCATTTGTATGTTAATAACACCTCATATTTGCATAGTTCTTTAATCTCTAGGAGACACATTTAACATCAGCTCAGTTTCCTTTCGCAACTATCTTGTGCGGTAGATATCATTTGGTGGCCCCTATTTTACAGGCGAAATGTGGGGGCTCATGTGTACAAAGTCACATGCAGTCGCACAGAACGTTAGCAAGGCTGACCGTGGGCCCCAGAACCCCTGGCCTGCTGTCCGGCCCTCCTTTCACTCTCTTTCCATGCCGCAAGTACCTTCACACAGTTTACTCACATAAATCAGGAAGGTGGCACTTAATTCCTCACCCACTTAACTAACAAGAGACAAAAATAGAAACCCAGTATCATCAGCAACTAATCTTGGGGCAGCACCTATTTGAAGTGCTGAGCTGTATGGCTGATTGAGAAACCAGAACTTTTTTTCTGTTGTGAGGGCTCAGAAGTTCAGTGCCTTGAACATTTGTCTCTGGTCCACTGTTACTTAGAAAAATTAACTGCTTCACTGCTTCTTCTGATAAGGCAGAGCATCTGTGTGTCCTTGAAGTTAAAAAAAATCACCGTTTTGTACTAAATTTATTTAGCAGGTTGGAGCTATTTGTCATTCCAAGAGAGCAACAGTATCACACCAGGCCATTCTGGAGGCCACCTGTTGCTTTCAAAAGCTACGTGGAAGGTGTGGCTCCCGGGTGGCTGGAGACCCTTCAGAGTGTGGGGGCTGAGTTGTGCCAACTGTGCTGGGGCAGTACCATTCCCACGGTCATGTGACCCAGGGTGGAGCTGGTGCCTATGAAGGTCACAGACTGTCCTTCTCAGAGGGAAAGACTCCACTCTCTGGGCCAAGTCTGCATCCCTGACTCTCGGTGGGCAGTGCCCACACAAGTGGACAGTTATTGGCAGGGAAATCTGAGGATGTCCGTCCTGTCACCTCCCCACCAGCATCCTTAGCATATGGTCTCATCTCCTGTTTCTCAGAGAAACCCCTGAGCCTTTGCCTTAAGAGCTGTTCACCAGTCTTCCCTCTGTTATGGTCGGGGGCTGCCTGCCTGCCTTCCCAGCTGTCCCTGTGCCCCAGCTCCCATTCTCTCCCTCCTGTGCTTGTGTCTCCTCGGTCAGCATGCATACATGCTCACGTTCTTAAACAAGGAACGTAGCAGTAACTTTCCCTCCTCACTCTTCAGTTCTCTCTTCAGCTGGGTCTTGCAAAAGTGTCTGTGATCTGCTCTGTGTCCTTTTCTTGCATTTATTCCTCCACCATCTGCCACCGGTGAAGGTTATCAGGACTCACCATGCCACACTGTTACTAGCCCTGCTTCCCTTATCTCAGGCCTCATCCCGGACAACTTTTCCACAGCCGTAGCTGCAGTTAATAGGCATTCACTGATGAGTCTCCAATTGATGTCTGGAGTCAGATTTGCCCTGGAAGCCCCAGATATATCTGTCTGTTCAGCTCACCCAGCGCACTTCACTGCAGTGTGTTCAGATCTCGACTTCCTTTTCTTATCCCGCTCCCACCCTCCTCCCTGGTCCTTGTGTGGAGCTATTTAGTGTGGCAAATGGTACCATCATCCATCCACCTTTCTTTATGGTCAAAGAATCAGTCTGGATTAAAGAGTATTTTTTTAAAAAGGGATTGGAAAGCTTAAATTATAGCAAGCTCTTCTCTCACAAGAAAAATGCTTGCATTTTCCTTTTTGTTTTTTTTTTTAAAGAAATGATCAGTTCTAATACATGTTACTATTAAAATTTAAGTAAGTGCATGATTTCTGTGGCAAGAACATGGGCTGAATTGAACTAAAATGATCTAACTCATAAGTATAACTTTGTAATTTGCATTCTAAAATGGCTTGGTTGAAATTGGACAACTGATCTAGGTACTTATCTGCCTCTACCCTCAACCCCCATTAAATTTTGAGAGTCTCTTCCTACTTGCCATGAATTGATTTACTTAAAGTTACAAAGCAAAATTTAAGTTGTATCTGGCTCAGAACCATTTGTTTCTAATAGGAAAGGTGTTATAAGTTAGGAATGGGCATATTTGTGAGCCAGGGAGGGACAGTTTTTAAACATTTTGAAACAGGGTATCCATATGTAGAATTTATTTTCTTTTAAGGTTTCAGTTTAGAGTCTAATCATCTTTAGACTGGAGCACCAATTCTTATTCTGGGACTCGTGATTTGCAATTTTTTCCCATTGATTTCTTCCTTTTTTTTTTTTTTTTTTTTTAGGTTTTTAAAAATGTTTACTTACTTTTGAGAGAGAGTGACTGGGGCAGAGGCAGAGAGAGAGGGAGACTGAGAATCCCAAGCAGGCTCTGTTCTGTTAGCACAGAGTCCCAATGCGGAGCTTGATCTCACAAACTGTGAGATCATGACCTGAACTGAAATCAAGAGTCAGACGTTCAACCGACTGAGCCACCCAGGCACTCCCCCACTTTTTTAAAGATTTTTTTTCCCCATTGATTTCTTTCCTGATGCTTTCAAATTAGTTTCTGTGAAGATTTTTGTGTGTATGTGTTCCAAGATATTACTAAGACTTTGCTGCAGGTGAGTACCAGTGGGATAGAATGATGCTATGTATGGTCTGGAAGTCGCCACTGGAGTGACTCTCACGTTACAGAACTAGTTTTGTCCCCCTTTGATGGCCATTAAAGTGGGCCTCTCTTGCCTTGTGACCGTGGACATCTGTCTCGTCTCACACTGGAAAATGCTAAGGGCAGCAAAGTACTTTGGTGCCCCAGCACTTCAGTTTTGCTTTCATCACTGAATTTGGTGAGACACAGAACCCCTAAGCCGGTTGTGTAGCCAGGTCCTTGTTAATGAAAACATAGATTCCGCAAAAGCCTGGCGTGCCCAGCTGCAGGGATGCAGCTGCGTGATAGGACAGAGCTCCAAAGGCTCAGCCAAGTCGAGCACCATATGGCCAGGTGGGGGAGGCCTTGCCAGCGGGGGAGGGTGGTGGTGAAGTTTTACTTCGGGGAAGTGTCAGGTTGCTTTTGTGGCTGAGTATAGAAGAGGCAGAACGCTATTGTAGACATGACACTATGTGCTCAAGTTGCCTGTGTCTCTTCTGATATTTTAAAGCAGATCTTGTCAGGACAGGTCCCTTCAGCCTGCAGCTGGGCGAGCCCCTGGGCCTTCTGCATTTCAACCACCTGATGCTTTTCAGTTGTTGTGTGTGTATGTATTTTCAAAGAATTCGTCTTTCGTGGTCTCTTTTTGGAAAGTACAGTGGCCATGGATATACTTGAAGTGTAGGATTGTGGTGGTAAGAAAACCTTGATCCTGTGAAAGAAGGAGCATCTGGACACGGGCCAGCTAATTTGGCTTTGCTTCTGTGCTGAAAAGTCCCATGTGTCGTGAGCACTGTAGCTCTCCGTGTGCCTGTTTAGTGTCATCAAGCCTGCCAGCCAGTAATCCTCCCCTGAAAACCGTTGATGCACTGACTGCACACAGAGCTGTCGGTTTGGCCAGGCCCGGGGCTGTGACTTTTACTCCTTCCCCTTTTTGAGAGATCTTAACAAAAAGTGGGAGCAGACCGTGGAGTGCATTTGGTTAATAACACTGAGGACAAATGTGAGGAGAGTGTGTGCGCCAGAGTGTGCATGCGTGTTTTCAGAAAGGGAAAACCCCGTTTTCAGGGGGAGGAGCTTATGGATGGGTCGGCATATTTGGTGGTTTTCTGGCTCCCTGCACGTGAGTAAGGTCTGTCTTCCAGTTCGAGGCTTTGCCATCACTACGATGGATGCTGCTGAAACACTGGCAGTGCCTTTGCTCAGTTGCCGTCCTGGAAGCGCTGCGTGGAAGCAGAAAACCAAGTTGAACGGTGCGCTAGAGTCAGTGACTCAGCTGTGGCAGCCTTTGTGCGGGCAGAAGCCAGGAGACTCCGAGAACAACAGCAGCTCACCTTTGAAGGTGATTTTGGTTCTGGCAGCCTTGTGTTGAAATGCGTACTGAACCGCCCTTCGTGGCACAGATAGGCTTGGCGGTGCCGTCCTTGCCCCAGAAGGCCCAGGGTGTGTGGGCACAGGCCGTGATGAAAAGTGGATGGAACCGCAAGAGGTCTGGGGGATTTTTCACACTCATCGTTCATGCCTGTGCCAGTCTGCTGGCAAAGTTGGGCTGTGATTCCACCCGGCACTACATGCCTTTCATCGTTAAAACAAAAACTAGAAGTCGAAGCTGCTTGAATGTTGGAAGACCAGGATCCAATGTCAGCTTCCTATCAAACCAAAGTAGCTGCCCTCTAAGTGCAACTTTCTGGTAATATCCGGTGTACTTTTTGTTTTATCTGCACTATTTAGATTTCTTTTATTATTTTTTTTCAGAAGCAACCAGTTAATTTTTGCATTTAAAGTGGGAGTGAGAGTATTATTTACAAAGATTTTAAATCTTCTATGTATGAGAAATGGGTTTCCAGTGATGGAATTAATTGCATGCAGAATTGGGTGGGTATGCGCGTACGTTTCTGAGAAGTTTTTGTCAGATTTCCAAAGGCGTCTGAAATTTAAAAAGCAACCAAACAACTGATTCGGAACAAAGCTGTGCTATTGTAGCAGCCCCAGCTTGCTATTTAAGTATCCTCAGAATATTAACAGTGTACAGGATCCCATTAGTTCTGTGCCCCATCCTCAGGGGCAACTGGAGGAAGGAAGGTGATGGGAAGGAAGAGGTCCCTACAAATGGAGTAGTTGCTGACAGGTGCCCATCACCCTCCACGCCCAGCAAAGGTACCACTAACCATCTTCTACTTTGAGAAGCATAATCCATATCTACACAGAGAGGCTTCTGGGACAGGAAGGACTTACGGTTGACCCTTGAACAATGCAGGGGTTAGGGACACAGATTCCAGTGCAGTCAAAAATCCATGTATAACTTTTGACTCACCCCAGAACTTAACTACTAATAGCTTACTGTTGACCAGAAGTCTTACTGATAACATAAACAGTTGATTAACACATATTTTGTATGTTGTATGTATTCTGTACTATTATAATAAAGGAAGCTAGAGAAAAGATGTTAAATCATAAGGAAGAGAAAATACATTTATAGTACTCTATGTATTGAAAAAATTGCATATAAGTGGGCCTGTGCGGTTCAAACCCATGTTGTTCAAGGGTTAAGAATGTATGTAGCAACATTGCATATGGACTTTCATGGTCCTAGGCCCTTTTCTCTTTGTGGTCTCCTTCCTCCATTTAAAAATCAAACAAAATTATTACCACTATGCTGGTGTAAAGACAAAATTATTAATATTACATAGTAAAACATTCACCCTGATAGTTCTTTTTTTCCTTCTGATTTTAAAAGAAATTCAGACATTTTTGTGGGCCCCTAAAAACACTGTGGGCCTTAAACATCGTGTCTACTGTCCAATGGATAATTTGGCCCTGTCTGATGTGTGTAGACAATCCCCTCATTTTCTTTCTAAAATGTATGAAGAAGTGGAACATACAGATAGTTGTCCTTTTTATTTCCAATCTATTATTCTTGAGTAAAGTTGAGTTTTTGAGCATACTGCGAATTTAAATTTTGGAGAGATTTTTGCAATTCTTTGCAATTTGTTAATATGTAAATTGTATCTTCATTTTAGATTTTATTGTACTGTTAATTTTTGCAAATAAGTTCATTTTCAAAACTTTAACAAAATTTGAGTTTTAAAATGAAAAATTTACTCTGTTAACACCAGTAATTTATATTTGAGAGGATGTACTCTTTTGAGTATATGCAATGGAAATATTTAGGCAGTCTTTCTAGTTTATGTCGTGATTATATAATAGTTTTTACATAATAAATTATTTTCTCAAATAAATTAGTTTTACCTAGGAACTTATGTAATGTCATTTCCTGATCTGAGGTGTTTTTTATGAATTCTTTGAGTACAAATCTAAAAGATAGCAGGCAATAATTTGTGACTTGGAAATTTCAGAGTGGCCAGGGAAAGCATGCTAAAAATAGAAACTGTGTTTATTTACTCTCTGCTCCACCCGGTCTAAAATACAGCCGTGTGGTTGCAGGCTTGGGGTGGCTGATGATGCCTTGGAGGGTGTTTTTTTCTTTTTTTTCCTGTCACAGAGTTGAAGAAAGAGATCATCCTTTTAACTTTTGATTCCTGTTTCCTTTTTTTGGTAACTCAGATGAATTATTTTCACATGCTGTTATCTGTCAACAAATGAGTTTGACCATGTTAGTTTAGTTTTTGGTTCCTTATCATCTTTCTCTTTATTTATGTGTTTAAGCTCTGTTTCATGAAGGGAAATTTGAAATTGTGGGTTTTGCTAACAATTATACCTTAGAAATTTGTTAGTTTACAACAGAGTTTTCCGGGGTGCCTGGGTGAAGCGTCTGACTCTTGATTTCAGCTCAGGTCATGATCTCATGGTTCGTGAGTTTGAGCCCCACATCAGGCTCTGCACTCTCTCCCCTGCTCTCTCTGCCCCTCCTCCGCTTGCCCTCTCTGTCTCTCTCTCTCTAAAAATAAATAAAAATAAATTAAAGAAATTACTAAATTTTCTCATGTCTTTCATGATAGTCTAAAAAGATAGCTGCTTTATTTGGTCATTGTGTTTAAAAGGGCCTAGAGAATGAGTTTAGTTCTTGCATAGATTTATCACCTAGGAAAGACACAACATCGTGGGACTGAGTATTAACCAGATAAGCCTGACATTTGTGTCACGGACCATGGGAATCCTGGAGAAGAAGTGCACAGCTTAATGTAAAGCCGTGACTACCAGAAAGGGAGCCCAGTGATACCATCGGTGGAATAGCCACACACAGTATTAGTCAGGCGCTTGAAGCGTGTGCCACTCTGAAGATGTTTTGCCCAAATGTTGTTGCTTTGTTAACTCTACGGCAAGGCATTAGGGCACCGATGATATCAGTTCCACAGAACACTGCTTCGGAAGGAGTAGTATGTGGCTTAGGCTTTGGAGTCACCTGCCTTGGTGTGAATCTAGGGTGGGGTCACCTACTAAACTTCGTTTCCTCTTCTCTAAAATAGGTATAATAATGGAATAGACTTCACTGGATTTTTGTGAGAATTTATTGAAGACATATATGGAAAACAACCTTCATAAGAATCAGTGACTGCTTGGGGCGCCTGGGTGGCGCAGTCGGTTAAGCATCCGACTTCAGCCAGGTCACGATCTCGCGGTCCGTGAGTTCGAGCCCCGCGTCGGGCTCTGGGCTGACGGCTCAGAGCCTGGAGCCTGTTTCCGATTCTGTGTCTCCCTCTCTCTCTGCCCCTCCCCCGTTCATGCTCTGTCTCTCTGTCCCAAAAATAAATAAACGTTTAAAAAAAAAAAAGAATCAGTGACTGCTTTTGTACTCACTCACAGAATAATAGGAGAAGAAACTTAACATTTAAGGAGTCATGCCCTTCAGGTGGAATCTGGCTGTTTACTTACCTTTATCATGACTCCACAAAAGAAATGTCAGTTCACTTCAGTGTATTTTATTTCAATTTATTTCAAAACACATTTACTGAATCTTCACTACATTTTTTTTATTTTAGTGATATCTATTAATTCCAGTAATTTATCCCAAATAATCTTTAAGCAAATAGAAGTGAAACCTAATTTGTGGGTACTATCAGGTTGTCATTCTAAGTGTGTATTTAATTCCCCTCTCCATTTCCTGGATTCTGTCTCTATTCTCTATGGAAAATAGCCACAAATAGGATGGTATAGTAAACCCTTATGTACTCATCATCTAGCTTCAATAGTTATCAGCTCATGGCCAATCTCGTTTCCTCTGTAGTCCTACCCACTTGTCCCCATCGTGTATTATTTTTAAAAAAATTTTTTTTTATGTTTATTTATAATCGTGTATTATCTTAAAGCAAGTCTCAGCAACCAACACTCTGAAAGCAGTTGGGGGATTTGGGCAGGGCACCAGTGGCGTCCACTTCTTGGTGAACTTCCGGGCAAAGGGAATAGCGTGAGCTAAGACCTGTGGATGACATTGCATAACTTATTAGTGGGGTGAACAACTTGGCTGTCTTTGAGGCAGGTAGCCTCAGGGAGGAGGCGGTGGAGATCGAGGCTGCATCCCAGGTTTTGGTTTGTTATACATTTTTGATGCTAGTCTTTAAAATAGCATGTCTATTCAGATGAAGATGGAATTAATAAAAATCTGATGGTAGCAGAGACCACTGGAAATACATAGTGTATCGATTTATTTTCTGATAATGCCTAAATTGGAAAATTATGGTAATGTGTGGTAAGCATTGTGGCATCTAAGTTAGCTGGATATTTGAAACAAGGTTATGTGTCAGCCGCCTTCCTATTTTTTTAGTTATATTATAATTATATTTATAATATAATATAATATAATATAATATAATATTGAACTACATTAACTTAATATACATTATATTATATTTAAATATATATAATGTACTTAGTTATATTATAAAAGTAATGCTAGTAATTATAAAAGTAATCTTGGTACATATATGATGACATCCCAGAGTGCAGACATGGTTCTCACTGAGTCCCAGGAGTAATCTAGAAGGCTTGGGCTTGGGTTATCCATCTGTTTAACTTGGGTAAAAGTAGAAATATGTTACCAACCAAAGAGATCTTTTTATGTTCTTGTCTGATAAATTTAAACAGTTGTTATCCAAATTGATGCATATGAGCTGAGTTCTTGAGGTCATAACTTAAAATGTACACTCTTGGGGCACCTGGGTGGCTCAGTCAGTTGGGCGCCCTACTTCAGCTCAGGTCATGATCTCGCCGTTCGTGAGTTCGTGCCTCGAGTCAGGCTCTGAGCCTGAAACCTGCTTCGGATTTGTTTTTAATATTTGATTTGGATTTGAATTAATGGAAATATTTTGCTTGTCACTTTTTTTAAAATAGTCATATGGTGTTTCAAAATTGTATCACAACTGTGATTGATCTTCAACCTTAGAAGCTAAAAATGGATATAGAAGGATGATCACAAGTAGGTAAAATGGTAAATTTTGGTATTAGTGTGTTTGGACATCAGCGCTCTCATCAAAACACAAAATGCAACCAGTTTGGTAAAATTGAAGGTCATCTGGCATTATTTAGAAAATATTACTTGCTAGTGGTTTAACATTTGTAGAGTAGTTTTATTCCCAAGCACTTTGTTTCATAGATTCAAGTTTGTTATTTCCCCATAAGACTTCATGAGTTATATCAGTTTGCTCTACTATTTTTCTTTGAAGGGAACTGAGACCTATTTGGTTGTATAAGGTGATGAGCGACATTGCTCAAAAAGCTAAAAATAGATTTGTGGGCTCCTGACTGTGAAAGCAGGTGCTCTCTGCTGAGTTATTCTGCTTTCTTGCTGAAGAAATATTAACATACAATGACTGTGGCATGGATCCTAGTTAGGTCCATAAAAATGTACTTCCTCACCAAACCAAATCCACCATCCAAACAAACAAAACCTTTCTTGAGATACTGGTGTTGAAAGATCGCCTCCTCCTGCCAGCTGAGTGTGTTCTCATTGTCCCCCACATCTGCCCCATCATGTCTGATGCTGGTACCAGGTTCTTGTCACCATATGCTTGGAACACTACAATAATTAATCTCCTTGTCCCGTCCTCTTCCTTGCCCCCCAATCCTTTTCGGATAGTTTTCAGATAAATACCATTATTACACTATTTTAAACATTTTTTCACTCAACAGTTCCATGATGATCTTTGCTTTTAGGCTGGAGCCCTGACCTTCATCTTGGTTTTCAGGATACCTCCCATCTCTCCTTGATGTCTGTCCAGTATCCTTTCCTCCTTCTCGCCAATCCCTGTTGTAGCCAGCTTGGGCCTTGCAGACCGCAGTCACTTTACCATCCTTACTAGTATCCCTGTGGTTTTGTATGTTGTGCCCTACTCTAGAAATGCTCTTCCTTTCCTTTAGCAAGCCCAGCCCTTCAGTCGTGGGTGCTTCTCACTGGTTAGTTAAAATTTGATTATGAGGTATGCTGTATTCTTTAGGTTATAAGACTCTTCTGTGGGCTTACTAAATGTCTTGATTCGGAAAATAGGATCACTGCCTAGTGTGAGATGTGGTGTAAAATTTTTCTTAAATCATATTGTCAGAATGTTGCTGAGATTCTATTATGATTAGTAAACAATTAAATTAATATTTTAATGGTTTACTGCTTTCTTCTATGTTTACCTGAAGCAATATCACTTTAGATTTGGCTGTAAGGAAAATTTTGTCAAAGATTTTGAGAAATGTAGGGGCGCCTGGGTGGCTCAGTCGGTTAAGCGGCCGACTTTGGCTCAGGTCATGATCTCGCGGTCCGTGGGTTCGAGCCCCGCGTTGGGCTCTGTGCTGACCGCTCAGAGCCTGGAGCCCGTTTCGGATTCTGTGTCTCCCTCTCTCTGACCCTCCCCCGTTCATGCTCTGTCTCTCTCTGTCTCAAAAATAAATAAACGTTAAAAAAAAAACTAAAAAAAAAAAAGATTTTGAGAAATGTAAAGTGACTTTGCTTTGAGAACATGAAATTAAATCCAATTACTTATAGAAGAGGAATATTATAAATATATTTATATATTTATAATTTAGATTTCATGAAGCCATTTTCATGATTGCATTGATAAAAAACAAAAGAAAACAAAACTTAGTCATTTTGTATAGGGTGCTTAAATTTTATGTGGAACTTTTTTTTCATCTATCTATTTTTGTTTTTAATTAAAAATATTTTTTTAATGTTTATTTTTGAGAGAGAGAGAGAGAAGACAGAGCACAACTGGTGGAGGGGCGGGGAGAAAGGGAGACACAGAATCCGAAGCAGGCTCCAGGCTCTGAGCTGTCAGCACAGAGCCCGATGTGGGGCTTGAACTCATGAACCGCAAGATCATGACCTGAGCCCAAGTCGGACGCTTAACTGACGGAACCATCCAGGTGCCCCTCTATCTATCTATTTTTAAAGTAAGCTCTACACCCAACATGGGACTTGAACTCATGACCCTAAGATCAAGAGTCAGTATGCTATACCGACCGAGCTTAGTATGGAACTTTGGGTGTACATAGTACTTATGAGAAGTTTTTTGTTTTAGTTTTGAGTTTGGGAGAAAGTAGTTGGAGAGAAAATTAAGGTAACTCTAACAGATTTTAATATAGTCAGTAAATTTTTCATGAGAATAATAAAGCATATTGTGTGTGTGTATATGGAGAAGTATATTTAACAGCGAGCAGAGAAACTAGGGAAAAGCATACTAGTTTGATTAAATTTTCGTAAACATTAATATTATCTAGGAGAAAGATAGTTTTTCAAAGGATATATTCCTTATGTTCACCCATCATTAATTTTAGTATGTTGAATTTAATTTTGAGCTTATTAATTAGAGTATTAGTGTACTTCCAAGATAAGTTAAATTTTAATTTTCAAGTTTTTTTCTCTTGGTGGTCCAATTTTACTGGTCTAGAATTTGTGGTATTAAAAATAAGATATCTTTATTTTTTTGAATAGAGTTTAGGAAATCTTAGTTTTTATGAAATTACATTATAATAGAAATGAATGATTAAAAATTCCTATAGAGTTTGTTAGAGAATCTTATTGTTATAGGATTTGAAGAGACCATGGTTTAAAGATTGAAAGGTAGATTCATAAAATATCACTTAAAGTTGTAAACAACACTTTCAATTTAGGAAAGAAAGATTTCATCTGCATACAAAGCTGCGTTAATAGATATTAGAATAAATCAATTAAAACATACTTTTTATAATGTGGTAAGGAAAAACTAACATAAACCAAACAATGCATAACATTAGTGAACGTTCTTCTATGAAGTTAAATGCTTTTGATTCAAGACCTGGAAGGTGCTTAAGTCTTCATTGAAATCTTCATATTTATTCTCACCGTGTCTTTTTTATTTTAAGCTGAGAGCTCTCAGTATTAACATCCACACTCACTTTGTGCTGATATTTAGCCAAAACCTAACATAAAATCAGCATGTATTTGCTGGTAGATTCTCTGAAATTTTTCACCACATATTTCATGTTAGAGTCATCCATGCTCCATAGTTCGTGAGTTTTTATGGCACTGGAACTTCCCGGTTTAGATATATTCTCTGGTTGTATAGGTAGGTTTATTTGCTGCTCTAGTATTTTTCCTTTAAATTTTATCACTGTTTCCTCTTCTTATTTAGGTGGTGTTTCATCTCTGTCACTAGGAAATTTCTATTGATTTATTCTGTTTACGCTGTTTTTCCTTTCAAATTCATCGTTTGCAGTATGGGAAACTTTGATTATTTTTAAAAAGGTCATCTTTACATTGTTTGGGTCAAGCCAGGTTTGGTGGAGGGAGAGGACAGTGCCCATCCATTGTCCACCCATCTCCCACTCACAGCTTTGTGCAAGAGGAAAGATGAGAGAGAAAAAGAGGGATACCCCATTCAGTCTACGTTTAGAAACATGGAACGGCATAAATAACATGAAGAAAATCCAGGCCTAACTTGGTTATACCTCAGGAAGTAATTCATGGGCATCTAAAATAGTCTGCCAAGGTTTCCATTATTTTTACTTAATTAACTCAAAGCATGCTTAGTAAGAGCCTATAATCTTGAAAAGCATTTCTTGTTTTGATCTGACTGAAAGGTTTTTTGTTGTTGCTGATTTTTGCTGATCATAGCCTACTTTAATACGATGCAAAGCATCAGAATTAACAAGGTACAAATTGACTCAGTAAACCTACCATACTAGGGAATAGACAAATCTGAGGAAGGATGTAGAATATGGAGTGAAAGATTATTCAGCTTTTTAAAACAACAAATAACCAAATATTTTGCTTTTGAGCTGGTTGTTTTTCACTGTTTTGATCAAGAAAATGTAATATCCCTTGCTGTTACAGGTTTTGCTGGAGCTAATGGGTTTCTGTAGTGAACAAATTCATACGTCTACTCAAAGTATCTTTACTGAAGTATTGAAGAAGGGAAATAAAATGGTTCATGGGGTGAAGAAATGGTCAAGAGGGAAGGTGTCTTTCTTGGCACTGTTTCTCATGGAAAAATATATTCTGCAGTTTGGGATTCAAATTTGTTACTACCAAAACTCCAGGAATAATTTACCACCAAGAGCATCCAGTCTAAAGAAAATTAATACCATCTGTATAAAGACTCAGTGATATTATGGCATCAAATGAATGTGTGTTATATATGAAGCACATATAACTCTATCATCTTTTTATTTAGAGGAGAAGTCCAAATTGTTGATGATGAATGTTGGAGTTATTTTGATGCAAATTACTTAAAGAGACTTAAAATATAAATATGTTTTCAACAGAATTTTGAAGGATAAAAGATAAAGATAGTTAAAATACTTGATTTTTCCTCATTGGTGTTCAAGTCTGTATGGTAAATTATATCTTAGGCTCTCTTCTCTCTTTTGTGATATTAGCCATGTGTCATCCTGTACCTCAAAGGGTAAAGGAGCAACTTGTGTGTTCTTTATCTCCTCCTTCCCCTTGCCTGTGTTCTTTGTCTTATGAGCTCCTTGGAGACTCATAGTTTCCTTAGTAGGTTGCCTGGCAGTGACTGGAGAATGAGATAGCTATGCTATAAAAGGCTCTTCCTTCCCTGGCCTGGCCTTTTCCTGGTACTTAGCCCTTTTCTGTCCTTCGTAATGCGGATGTGCATAGGATACGGTCCCATTTCGTTAAGGACATACATCCTCCATGTGCTAGTGGATTGATCTTCCTTTCAGTTGGGTCAGGTCTGAAGGGTCTTTTTAACCTTCTGTTATCTGGCCACCTAGCGAATAAATATAAGAATTAGTCCTATAACTATACTCATCAGTAATCAAGATTTTTAGTTTTTTTTGTTCTGTTTTTGGCCCAAACATGCTTTTGTGGTTATCTACTATATCTAACTGTGTAACAAACTGCCTTAAACTTAGTGGCATGAACAGTAACCCTTTTATTGATGATCATGGATTCTTTGGGTCAGCAGTTTGGGCAAGATGCATCTAGGGTGTCTGTCTTTGCTCACCAATGTCTGGGCCTCAACTGGAAAGACTTGAATGGCTGGGTAATTCAAACAGTTGGGGCTCCCCTTCCTAGTTGGCTTACTCACACCCATATTGAGCACCTTGGTGTGGGTGATGGGAAAATTGGGCTCAGCCGAGTGCCTGTGTGTGGCCTTTCCAATGTGATGGTCTTAGGTGGTTGAATAAGCCTTCCAAGAGAACCAGGTGGAGCCTTCGTGGCCTCTGTGACCTAGCCCCAGAGGTCACACTGAATCACTTCTGTTGCATTCTTCTAGTTACAAGTGAATCATTGGCCAGCCCAGATGCAGGGAGAGGGGAATGAGACCCTACTTTTTGATGGGACAGTGCAAGGTCACATGGAAAAAGACCATCTAGCATGAGGGACATTGTAGCAGTCATCTTGGAAATTTATGCAAAAGAGGAAACTACATCTTGATATTTTGATTCTACAATGCCAGATTTTTATTCTGTGAATCATTCAAATGTCTTGTAAAAAATTTAGTATTATGTAGAAAAGACTTTAGATGATTGCCTGATTATTCTCCTTTTAACCTGCTTGTGTTGCTATCTGACTTTTTATATGACTTTTGTATAACTGAAGAATCAAAGGACGACTGTTCAACAGTCTCATACCCTTAATCTGAGAGGCTAAAGACTGTAAAATTGTGCTAGTTTATTACAAGGAGGAGCAAATTGTCACCATGAACTTTGCAATCAACATGGCATTTAAACCAGGAAGATAAAAGAAGAGACATGTTAAAATAATGGCAATTTTTGTGTGTGCGGAAAGTAGTCTTTTAGATAGTGTGAAAACTCCCCTTAATGCTAGTGACTATGCTGATTCCACATAGTATGCCCCAGAGGGCCACACATTGGGGTTTTAGCACTGGCTTTCCATCACCTTAATAGTGAGGGTAATGGGGCAGCATCATGTGTTCCACCGAGTGCTGAGTTATCATGACCTTCTGTGTTGGAGGAAAGAAAGTTAATGTGACAACCTGGGAAGTTACTTCACCTCACTAGGTCTAGATTTCATATCTGTAAAGTGTGGGGTTGAAATCTCTCCTGGCTATATAATGCTTTGAGTTTACTGTTCTTGCACTTACCTGGGACTGGAATAAGGCAGTCATATGGCAGCTCAAAGTTAATATTAAATTTGGAAGTACAAGGGTCATTCAGTTAAGTTTTAGAAAGTTATTAAATTATAATCACCTGGCAACATTTATACACCTGTATTAAATGATCCCAAAGGTGAAATAGAAATACTGGAAGAAAACTCTGGATTAGGTAAATTTTTTAAAAAGATGTGGGCATCATTCTTAAATTTATAGTATTTATAAATCATAATACTTAGTATGAAATATCGTAGGTAAAATTTTTAGTTTTATTCTTTTGAGTCAAAAACCTGAATTTACTCATTCAGAGCCTGAATTTAAATTACTAAATAACACTTTAATAAGAGATGGTACAATAGAGGTTCTGGGGCTTTGTTCCTTAAGTTTTTAAATTTATTAAAATAACGTTCATCCCACCTTTTTGTAATCCACCGCATATATAGTTATGTCCTTCTTTTCATTACTCATATTTTTTATTTGTCCTTTCTTTTTTCTAAATTAGGCTTGCTATGGTTTATCAATTTCATAATTTTTTTTTTTTATGTTTGCTTATTTTAGAGAGAGAGAGAGAGAGACAGAGTGCAAGACCGCAGGGGCAGAGAGAGAGGGAGACACAGAATCTGAAGCAGGCTCCAGGCTGGGAGCTGTCAGCACAGAGCCCATTGTGGGGCTTGAACCCATAAACTACGAGATCATGACCTGGGCTGAAGTCAAAAGCTTAACTGACTGAGCCACCTGGCATCCCAGTTTCATAATCTTTTTAAACAAGGTTTATTGATCTTCTCTGTTGCTCTGTTGTTACCCTTTTGTTTCGTTAGTTTCTGGTTTTATCTTTTTTTGTCCTTATTTCTTTTTCTTTTCTTTTTTGAGGTTTTTTTTTTTTTTTTTTTTTTTTTTACTTTTAAAGTTGTATGCTTAGCTCCTTAATATTTTAGTCTTCCTTTATGTTATTCATTCTGTGGTTTGTATAGTTGGCTTATAAAAAATACATGCTTTTTCTGACTGACCTTTTTGGAGTCAGGTTGAGCAGGCGTCTGTCTTCCTGGAGATGCTTCCTCCTGGAGATGCTTCCCCCAGAGTGAGGGAAGAGTGAGGAAGAGTTACCTCAAGTAGCAGTGCATGAATAAATGTTCTTCCCTGGGAATCCTCACTGCAAAGATTCTGTGAATATGGACTTCAGAATGGTATTTTCTGGAAGCTGTGGCAGAAGAATAGACAAAACAATTGGAAATACATTCAGGCATATTATGAAATAAATAATACCCATATGTGCCACCTATATGGCATCAGTCTAAAATTTAGTCACCAGAAATGGAATCACCAGAACCCAGTTTTTTCCCCCTCACTGCCTCTGAGAGTGAAAAAAAATCAGTGAGACAAAGAGCCTATGTGTTTTAAACAAACTGAAATACTTTTTCCATAATGTTTTGTTAATGCTACTGTTTATGATTTAGTTACTTTATTACCTGAAAAAACATCTACCAACAATAGCATGTAAATGTGACAACAGATGCTTGAGTCACTTGATTATGGATTCCAGATTCTTCAGTCTTGTTATTTAGAAGACCAGTGGCTTTAGATATCATTTAACTTTTTTTAAAAGTGTTTATGTATTTATTATTTAAAAAAATGTTTATTTATTTATTTTGTGTGAGAGTGAATGAGTGCAGGTGTGCGCGTGTGCATATGAACGGGGGAGGGGCAGAGAGAGAGGGAGAAAGAATTCCAAGCAGGCTCTGTAGAGCCCAGTGCAGGGCTCTATCTCATGGGAGATCATGATCTGAGCCTAAATTGAGAGACATTTAACTGACTGAGCCACCCAGGTGCCTCTCATTTAACTTTTTAAAATGGCATCTATTAGATATATTGTTAATCCTTGAATGTTTTTCTCCTTTTATAGATGAATAAGAGATAGCATTGTATTAGCTCCTAGAATATTCCACATATATATGTTGATTTTATTATTTAATATGATTATATGGTAAACTTCTATTTATTTGTTGAGGCAATGAACAACTAGAAAGATGAACCAAAAGTTTAAAAATCAGATATGGAGATTAGAGAGAGTGAGAGAGAGCACTCAAGAGAGCAAGAAACAAGCTCCCTGAGCCTTGTAAGTGGCCCTTGCACACTGGCTTGGCCATTGGTGGGGGTACAGAGGGCCAGCCTTTAGGGAGAATGTGCTCACAGAATTCAGGAGTGCAGATGCTTGTGTGGGGTTTTTATTTAAAATTAAAATAGATTTACTTATTTAACTGGAGGCCACCCAGTTCCTCAAATACTATCAATAAATAAATGTTACTGTATTGGTAACCACTGTGTTATAACCACCACTACATGAGAATATAATAAAGCATTTTGAATTCAGTTCCTCAATATCAGATCATAATCTATGAATATGTTTTGTTATTCTGTTTATAGTTTTTCTTTATCCTTGCCATTTGTTAGAAATTTAGTGTGATAACTGCCATTAAAATTATATCTCACCCTCAAAGTTTGAATTAAGAATTTCATTCCAGAACAAAATGGGTCAAAGCCATTTAAAAAAGAAGGTGCTTAATATTTTGACTTAAAAGCATCTTTAAGGGGCGCATGGGTGGCTCAGTCAGTTGAGCCTCCGACTTCGGCTTGGGTCATGATCTCGTGGTTCATGGGTTTGAGCCCCGCGTCGGGCTCTGTGCTGACAGTTCAGAGCTTGGAGCTTGCTTTGTGGATTCTGTCTCCTTCTCTCTCTGCCCCTCCCCTGCTCATACTCTGTCTCTCTCACTCTCAAAAATAAAGGAAACATTGAAAAAAAACACCTTTAAGCATTACATGTTTTATTGTATTTAATAATATTTATTTAATCTAGCCCATATGATAATTTTTTCTAAGGGAAGGGGGTCAGGCGGTCCACTTCTTATATATGTGTAGATAGCAAGAAATACCTGCTGCCTAGTAGGTAGAGAAATGCTGGTCAGATATTTTAATCATATCTTTTAAAATGGACAGTTCCACAATAAATTTGCCTTAGTAGAGAATCTTTCTTTTAAGTAATTAGTGCCAAAGCTTTAATATAAAAAAGCTTTAAATATGGTGACCGAAGGGTCAAGGAACTGGTATATTGGAAATGTGATTTACCTGCTTTATGGAGGACTGTAAATTGGTGACTCCCTAGCCATTCTTGGCAAGCTGGCAAAATATCTAATAAATGGTAAAATCATTGAACACATGAGCTAAGAACAGTCTTTTGAGAAATACGGCATCTGGATTTCCCTAAGAGGAGATCTTATTTCACCATGCTTTCAGAATTATTCAAAGGCTGAGTGGGGATGTGGATGAGAAAAACAGGAGATGCACTTCTGCCTGTATTCTAGAAAAAGATGTGAAATAGAAGTGTGACAGACTTTAAAAGAAGAAAGTTCTAAATTCCCAGGATATCACTATTCATTTTCATATGCGAGTGCAAAAATGTTTTCTAAAGACAGATGCAAATCATTTTAGCATGATCTTTTACCACTGCCTCTTTCTATTAATTAGGCAATCATCAAGAGAGAATTTGATCATGAAGGGTCCAAATAGAACAATTTTCTATTTATGTAAGGACACAGGAAATACTAAGATAGCTGTGTGGAAGATTCACATCCAGGAAACTGGTAGCTGTGGGGGAAAAAAGTTGCTTTGATTTTAGTAGGTTGGTTAAGTTGTACATATTTTTAGCAGGACGAGAAAAGAGAGAGAGAGTTGCATGCCACTATTTGAAAAGAATGTGATACAACAAAAACTATTTTTAATCTGTGGTGGGGAAGAGGAAAATTCATGCTTTTTAATGGTTATGAACTTAGAAAATTAATTCCTGCAAAGCAGAATCTTCACTGCTAGAATAGAATTTGGCTTTGCAGTTTTTGTTATGTTAAAACTTATTCAATAAGCAGAATTTTAGTATTCAGAATTCACTGCAATTTAGAGTTTGCAATAGAAATGCTAAATTAAAACCTATTTTAAGATATAACCTCCCTCAAAATTTTTAAAGAATTCTGAAGTTTTGAAATGGTCTAAAAATGTAACTCTAAAGATTTGAAATCTCCTCATGTTTTTCTAACTGGATAGATCTTTCTTAGATAATGCATTGTGTCTCTTAATGCTCATAAAAGATTCTTTCCTTGGTCAAAAGAAATCATTCCTAAGATTTTATAATTCCGCCAAATATGGCTGTGGAGGAGGCTATATTTAGGAAGTTAATCTTCCTATGCATGTATTTGGTAATAGTATAATATGTATAAGAGAGGGCTTAGAAACTTTGGTGTTAGGTGCTATTGAAATGTACACTGCCAGTATATTTCTGTCAATAGAAAAATCACAATTGGCAATGGGCAAATGAAGCATTCTGTCTATAAATGGGCACAGAGTCCTTTCTTAGCCCACAATAATTAAAATGAGCGTATTATGTTTTAGGAAGAAAATCTTTTTAGAGACAGCTAAATATGCTACCTCAAAAGAAGTAATCAAATTGTGGGATTTAATTAAAGACCCTTTCATCACTCTTCTGTGAAGGCATCTATTGATACTTTGGACAAACAAAAAGCTTCTGGAAGCAAAATTTTGCATATGGAGCCCTGATTTCCCTATTGATAACTTGCTGTAAAATTAGAATTAGAAAAGGGTTTACTGGAGAAAATAGCAACCCCTCTTTAGTAAATAACCTAAGATAAACAACCTTTAAGAATGAATTTGAAAGATGACTAAGTATAAGAAAATGTTTTAAGCACTTAAAATCAGCTCACCTCCTGCCCCCTCCTCCAACCTTTGATTGAAATATGGTTTGTGTGGGACTCCCCAACTAGCCAGGGTGGGTCAGTCTCCCTGAAACATGTAAGGCAGGCATCTCAGTCCTTTGCCCCTCGCTGGAGGGATAAGGCAAACCTCCTTGCCACTGTGGCTACTTGCCACTCTAGTGATTGGAAGGTAGGGGTGGGGACAGGCAAACAGTCTGAGAGAGAGAGAGAGAGAGAGAGTGTGTGTGTGTGTGTGTGTGTGTGTGTGTGTGTGTGTGTGACATCAGGAAACCTGGTTGTGAGCACTGGGGAGGGCCAGGGAGCTCTAGGCTGTGAAGGGAGCAGGAGCACAGCAAGAGAGCAGAAGCCTGGAGGCTGGTGAGTGAGAGTGGCCAGGGGTGCGTAGATGGACACCCGGATTTCCGTCTGCTGCCTCCTCTTATTATATGAAGGATCTTTAGCAGAGAGCTGTTAGAGCCACCATAGCACTCACCTCTCATTGGACTTTTGTTCACAAGGAATTTTGTTTCATTGAACTCCCAGTCTTTCTGTGTCAGAAACACCCAGTGGCATGGAACTTAGTTCAGTTGCCTCACACAACTGCTTCTGTTAGTTTTGCCCTTAAGTAAACATCAGTTCTTATTTTTCATCACATTTGGGGAATTTTCAGCCATTATTTCTTAAAACATTCTTTTTTTTTTTTAACATTTATTTATTTTTGAGAAGAGTGAGACAGAGCATGAGCTGGGGAGGAGAGAGAAAGAGGGGACACAGAATCTGAAACAGGCTCCAGGCTCTGAGCCGTCAGCACAGAGCCCAACACGGGGCTCGAACTCACCGACCATGAGATCATGACCTGAGCCAAAGTCGGACGCTTAACCAACTGAGCCACCCAGGTGCCCCATTTCTTAAAACATTCTTATTGCTCCTTTCTCTCTTTCCTGTCCTTCTGGAACTCCCAGCTGGTGGTGTCCTGGAGCTTTCTTAGTCTGTGCTGATTTTTCTTCATTCTCTTTTCCTTTCTGCTTCTCAGACTTGGTGGTATCAGTTGGCCTACCTTCAGGTTTGCTGATTCTTTCTTTTGCTTACTCAGTGAAAATTTCATTTATTTCTTGTACTTTACAAACCCAGAATTTCTATTTGGTTCCTTAAAAAAAAAAAAAAATCATTCTTGTCTACTTACTGATAATCTCTTTTGAACGAGACATCATTTTCCTTTAGTTCTTTGTACATGGCTCCCTTTAACTCTTTGAGTATATTTAAAATAGTTCACTTAAAGTCTTTGTCCAGGGGTGTCTGGGTGGCTCAGTTGGTTAAGCATCCAACTTTGGCTCAGATCATGATTGCACGGTTTGTGAGTTCAAGCCCATGTTGGGCTCTGAGCTGTCAGCACAGCTTTGGAGCCTGCTTTGGATTCTGTGTCTCCCTCTTTCTGCCCCTCCCCTGGTTAAGCTCTGTCTCTCTTGCTCTTTCTCTCTCTCTCTCTCTCTCTCTCTTTCTCACTGTCTCTCAAAAATAAATAAACATTTATAAAATTAAAAAAAAAAACAAAGTCTTTGTCTAATTAGACCAATGTGTGTGCTTCCTCAGGGACGGTTTCTATTAGTGGCCTTTTCTCCTCTGTATATGAACCATATTTTCTTATTTCTTTACGTGCTGTGTAATTTTTTGTGTGTGGAAAAATAGATATTTTTAATATTGTAGCGTGGCAACTCTGGAAATTAGATTCTCTTCACTCACCAGGGTTTGTTGCTGCTTGTAGCTGCTGTTGCTTGTTTTGTGACTTTCTGTGCCAATTTTGAGCAGTCTGTATTCTTTGTCATGAGTCAATGCTATCTCTATTCTATTAGCTTAGTGTCTCTCTAGTGATCGGATAAGCATTGATAACTCCGCCTTAGCCTTCACCTCCTGCATGCACAGAACTCGAGGGTCAGCCAGAGGTGAGAGTTTAAAGTTATCTCAGGGCTGTCCTGAGCAGATACTTAGGCCCATGCCTGCACTTGACTATCTAGATTCCCAGGACTATGTCTGATCGTTTTAGTCAAAAGCTCTACCACTGAGCTATACCCCCTGTGTGATCTTTTTAAAGCGTTTGTTTGACAAAGCATCTCAATCCCCAAATTTTCTTCCCAAGCTTATTGGTTAGTTCATTGTTTACTCCAACAGTTATTTATTGTCCCAGGCAGCAGCTACTAGTATATTTACTTTTGAGTGTTTTTGACAACTCCCTCGGGCAGCCGCCTCAGCTTTGGTAGAGTCCCAAGTTGGGAGAGCTGTGGCGGAGCCTGGAGCCCTTCGAGCTGAAGCGACCAGGCAGATCACAACACACAACCACACTTCTTTCAAAACAAACTCCACTCTGCTTCTTCTGGTAATGGTATCTGTACTGGGAATATGGGCTTTTTTCTTCAAGGCTCTTTGCTGAGCTGGAGAGCCGGGGATGGTGCCAGGGTAACTTATAATACCACAAAGTGGCCGGCTTTTCCTGCTGAGATCTAGCTGTTTTTTATTAAGTGTCCCCCTGGTTCCCCTGGTTGCTGCAATATTTTGGTGGTTTCCCAGGTTTAACAAAGTTGGTTTTGACAGTTTTGCCAGTTTATTTGATGCTTTTATGGAGCAATGAACTTTTGGAGTTCTCTACTCTGCTGTTTTCACTAATGTCGTTTACCATCTGACTTTGATTTTATATAGGCTGCTATCAACTTCAAACAGAAACTGCTTAATTTAAACTCAGTCTAGCTCTAAACCTTTCCTGATGAATCTTTCTCACTAATATATATATTTCTCAATGTATATATATTTCCCTCTCTCTCTCTGTCTCTGTGTGTGTGTGTGTGTGTGTGTATATATATATATATATATATATGTATGTATATAATAGACTATGGTCTATAGGCATATCTAGAGCAATTTTATTGATTTTTTTCCAAGTTAATGTAATAAAAATTTAAGATCTGATGTCTTTTTAATAAGATTCCTTTGCACAACAATAAATAAGATAAAGCTTAGAGAATCCTAACAATTGCTGCAAGGTTCAACTTTCCCAGAACTTATCTAATTTCTAAATAAATATTGTTCACTGCATCTCTTGTATGTATTATTTGATTGATGACTGTCTTATCCACCAGTCTAAGAATCCTCTAATACAAAGACAGTCTCTGTTTTTATCCATCTCTGTACCCCTAACACTAGGCCTGATGCCTGGCACATAGTAGGTGCTCAAGAAACGTTAGTAGAATGAATGAATAACTATAGGGGCTGTTAGATGAAACACTATGGAGTGAAGACCTTTATGACTTGAATTATCTAGACCTTTAAAATCATGGAGTTACAGGAAATCTTCCTGGGTCAAAGAGTACATATTTAGGTTTTATCCTTAGTTTTTGTGGCTTACTTAGAAAGTACTAAACGCCATATCCTATAGGACCCATCTCTTTTAATCACTTTCTGTTAGACTTTCAGGATAAATTTTTTCTCTGTATTTAAATGAATACAAAATGCTCTTAGGTCATATGGTATCTTTAACAAAAAGAGTGAAATCTAAATTAGAAGTCTAGGGTTTTAGCATTCTGAGCCTCGGAACTGTCAGCTTTGTGAACAGGTTAAGTTTTTCATAACCTTCAGTCACCCGCTGATTGTGCCTGTTCAGGGACATTGGCACAGAAAATGAAGGACGATGGATGTCCCCTTTGGCTCTGTAAGGGCCATTGCTGTTTCCAGGGAGGATAGAAGATGGTTTACTCGCGTTGTCAGTGTAAGTCCGTGATACTCTTGAAGGAACATTTCTTACTGGGTATTAGAAGTTACCTTTAGGTCTGAATTTCAGATTTTGTTCTGCTTTACTTCATGTATATGGAAGTAAATATACTTAAATCTATCAAATCTACTAAATATAGGTTTTTTTTGTTCCTGTCTTTGTTATTTAGTGTGAATGACCTAAGTCACTATGGTTAATTGGCATGTTTCATTGACACACCTATTTACCTTAACCAGTTCAAGTTATAAAGATGAGCTTTATTGTTCATTTTGTTTATTGTGGTTATCCACTGTACCTTTTTTTGGTTTTTTATTAAGATGTAATTCCCATGCCGTAAAACGCACCCTTTTAAAGTGTACATTTCATTGGTTTTTAGTATATTCACAGTTGTGCAACTGTCACCACTATCTATCTAATTCTAGAACATTTTTATCTTCCCTGAAAGAAATATCTTGCCCA
This sequence comes from Lynx rufus, assembly GCF_022079265.1. Lineage (NCBI taxonomy): Eukaryota > Metazoa > Chordata > Mammalia > Carnivora > Felidae > Lynx > Lynx rufus. The sequence continues at coordinate 24,793,774 of NW_025814867.1, read as the reverse complement.
TTAGCAGTCACTCCCAGCCCCTGGTGACCATAAATTTACTTTCTGTGTCTTTAAATTGCCTATTTTGGACAGCTTATATAAATGGAATCATACCCTATGTGGTCTTTTGCAACTGGCATGTTTTGCTTAACGTAATGTTTTCAAGGTTCTTCCTTGTTGTAGGATGTAGTATCAGTACTTTATTCCTTTTTATGGCTGAATAATGTTTCATTATCCAGATTTGCCACATTTTGTTTGCCCGTTCATCACTTGATGGATATGTGGGTTATTTCCACCTTTTAGCTATCATGAATAATGCCACTGTGAACATTTGTATATATTTGTGTGGACATGTGTTTTCACTTCTCTTTGGCTATAAACCTAGAAATGGAATCGATGGGTCATATATGGTAACTCTGTGTTTAATTTTCTAAGGAATTGACAGATGTTTTCTAAGGTGGCCCAGGTGACTGTTTAAAGTTCACAAAACAAAGGACTGGCCTACTCACACTTCTTTATTTAGAAAAAAAATTTTTAATGTTTACTTATTTTTGAGAGAGAGAGACAGAGTGTGGGGGGGGGAGGGTCAGAGAGAGAGGGAGACACAGAATATGAAGCAGGCTCCAGGCTCTGAGCTGTCAGCACAGAGTCCTCTGCGGGACTTGAACTCAAGAACCCCGAGATGATGACCTGAGCTGAAGTCGGATGCTTAACCCATTGAGCCACCCAGGCGCCCCTGCCAAAGCATGCACCCCCATGGAGCACTGTCTCTGGAGGGCCTGGGATATTCTCGGAAAAGGGTCAGAGACCCTTATTAAACAATGACAAAAGATTGAGAGCTTTTAGTAGGCTATCTAATGTGAATTGCAAAGAGGAGGATACGCAGCATGTTTGCACACTTATTTTGCTACAAACCACTTTTCAAAGGGCAGCTTACAGGATGTAACACGCTTCCATTCCCTGATGCAAGTCTGTTTTCCAAGTGAGAAACTGAGGTCTAGGGAGGCAGCCAAAGTCTCCATGTTAATTAATTTCGTAATTGCTGAGGGAGCACCTCCCACCTGCTAACCTCAGTGTTAGGCACCGGGGAGACAACGACAGCAATATGGGACAGGCGACTCCAGCACTGGGTGAGTAGTAAGTAGAGGACAGTGCATTGAACCTGGGGCACCTGTGGATGTGACAGTAGACCAGTTGGAGAGACAGATTTTGATTCTGTGAGTAATAATTGAAGCCAGGGACTGGATGAGAGCACCCTAGGGATGAGGAGGCAAGGATAGACCATCAGTATTTAAGGGTACACAAAGAGCAGCCCCAGATGGAGACCAAGGAGGAAAGAGGAGGAAGAATTGGGACAGGCCAAGGGCTGCCTTCTGATAGTGCAGAGAAGCAGCACAGGCCATAGAGGTGGAGGCTTGTGTTCTGAGTCCTGCCTGCCTTGCTCACAGGTTGTGTGACACTGGCTACGTGTCACTCTAATTCGCGAAGGTTTGATTCATAAAAGGGCTATAATTGTAAACCTACTTTATCAGCTGGTAGTGAAGCCTTGATAAAGTTTGCACGGTTCGAAGGATCATACTTGGCATACACGAAGTGCTCAGTAAACATTGGGTGATAGCATCATTCTTATTATCAAGAAGAGGACTTGGAAACACCTGCCGCATTCGGGATCACGGAGGTTGTGGGTGACCTTGGCAAAAATCCATTTCAGTGGAGTGACAGTTCGAGGAGTGAGTAGGAGGTCGAAGAGTAGAGGCTGTGAATTTAGACATTTCCTTAAGGTTAGTTATGAATGGTTTGGCGGAGGACTGTTGCTGGGGACCAGGAGGACAGGTTTAGGAGAAATCGATAGGGGAGGTTTGAGCACACGTAACTGCGGAGAGTGAGAGGCTGGCAACGGTGAAGCTCAGCAAGGGCTGGGGATAATTAGGAAACAAACAGCTTAGGAAGGCGCACGGGATGGGCCCCAGAGCGAAATTGCCTTATGCCAGGACTTGCCTCAGAGCATCCAGATACCAGGGCAACTGAGACTGGCACGTTCCTGAAAATCAGGGTTCAGTGCACCATTGTGGCATTCTGCATAAAGAGAACATATGTCATACGTATCCTGAAAGGGCTCCTGGGAAGACAGGCAAGAGTCAGAGCATCTTGGTAAAGTCTTCTAACACCCTGGGAGTCGCCTTGGAATGCAGACTCACTTTGCAGTCATTATTAACTTAAAAGGGGAAAAAAAAAAAGCCTCCCAAATTTCACTCTGAACTGCAGCCATTGGCGCCTGTCCTGATTTCCCTGTGCACGGATGCATCTGCCAACACTCCCTCCTCCTCTGGTAGCCGTTGATGGGTTGTTCTTCCCGGTGTCCTATATGAAGCAGGAGGAATTCCTATTCTCCCCCAGTCTTAGAGGGTTGGGGCAGCCCAGGCCTCCCAAAACTTACAGAGAGGGGGACGCTCTCTGTTTCCTGACACAGGAGCTAGTTGAGGTTAAGGAGCCTACTCCATGCTTGAATCCGAAGGAGCACGCGGAGCATGTGGATAGCTGGTGCACACCTCCACTGCTCTGTAGGGCCGAGTGTGCAACTCCAAGTCTAGGCTTTGTTTCCACACTGCTTTCTGGACTCCCCAAGGAAGGCCTGCATGGTACCTCCCATAGGCTCTCAGGGACTGTCAGAAGGCTGAGACCTCTCTTTACAGATGGAGAAATGTTGTGGGAGGCGGCTAGCACAAGGACGCAGAAGGGCCACATGATTCTGAATTTAGAGCTGGGGTCTTCCGGCCAGAATTTGCCTAGTGTGCCTCCTCCCTCAGGACCTGGAATGGGGCTCTTTGGCGATACATGCTCCTAGTTTATTCCCTTTTCTTTTTGTCTAAAAAACATTTAATGCGGGTTAGAGTATGCTTTTGATTATTTCTCCATTTAACTTGAGGAAGTAACCTCACCGGTTCCTATTTTTGTTCCCGTCATTTTGAAGCCAGGGAAGACTTCCTGAGTAGATGGAAGAACACCCAGATTTTGAGGGAGTGCTCCAAGGGCACGAATACTTGCGGCTGAGAGAAAACAGTGGCCCTCCCTCGACTACTGCAGGCAAGAGCCAGTATTGGGAACAGCTGTGTTTAAAAGTCTCCTAATTGTTATTTATTCTGTCTGTGGATCTGCAGTCCAACAAATGTATGAATAGGACCTTTGCTGATCGTATCTCCTTGTTTTGATCAGAACTGCTGTAAATAAGGGGGCTATAGCGTACTGTTTGCTTAAATTCCTAGTGCTTTTACCACAGTTCAGTGTTTTTTCTTTTGATATAGCCTACTTCAGCCTCTGTTCATTTCTAAGAAGTTGAATGTAGAGTAGTTAACCTAGAGTTCTGGAAACCCCCTGAGGGACTACGTCTCAGGTCTGTGAACCCTGTCACCTCTCTGAAACCTGAGTCCCTGGTTTTCTTATGCCTCATAGAACCCTCCTGAACTTCAGCATGTACTGAATTGTCTCAGTAAGTCTCCTCCTCTTCAGTAGTTCGTGTGCCATTAATGGCATTGTTTCCAAGACCCAAGCAAGAAATCTTGGAAGGATCTTTACCTCCCTTTTTGCTCACCTCCAGCCTGCATTTGATTACTCCCATCTTCTGAGATGTGTATTCTAGTGAAGTCAGCCTGCACTCTTTCCTCTGTGTGACTGCAGGTGGGGGTGTGGGGCCTGTCTCTTTACAGGAATGCTTTTGCTTGGAATTCTCTTCATTTTGGCTAGCTCCCAGCCCCCCACCCACATGTCACATCTTCAGCAGAGCCCTTCCTCCCTGAGCCCCCATCCCAGGGAGATGTCTTTCCTTTGTCCTCTGGATTGCTATTTCTTCTTTCACTTCAATCTGCATGAAATTATTTGGTAATTTTGTATTTGCGGGTTTGACTCTTTGGCTAGATTATGGGATCTTTGAGGATAGGAATCCAGTTTGTACTTAAATATGTGTTTGGCACATGTCAGCACAAAAACTAGGGGCTACATTTAATTGACTTGAATTTAGAAAAAGATATATGGGATCAAAGAGGGACCATTAAATGATGCTTATTATTTCTTGGTTGATCTCTTTTTAGTCTTTTTTTTGTCTTCCTTACTCGTTTGCTTCTCTCACTTAGAAAGAAGTACATAAAAGTTCTGTTCCTATAAAAACAATTTAAATATAGTCTTTCTGTATCAACAGATAGAATAACCTGGTATCTAATAACTAGATAATGGTTACATTATCACTGTTCTATCCAAACGCAGTTTCATTAACATCTGTTGACATCATAGAGACAAGGCATCCTCTTAGAGGCTGAGGGTCCAGGTTCCAGGCCTAGTGCTGCCATTTATGACCTGAATGACCTCAGCTATGTCTCCAGTGTTTTTTTTAGGCTCTGTTTTCTCCTTTATAAGAGGAGACTAATAATACCTACCTGATAACGTTGTTTTAAGGATTAGATGAGATCTTGGATATGAAAGGGTCTTGTATAGTGTAAGACATAGAGTAAATTCTGATATAGAATAACTTCTCATGTGATTTTGAAGTTGAATCTGAATTTATATACATTAGTTAATTAGGCCTGGATTTGATAATCTGTCTACTAGTTGGTTTATGTAGTATCATCTGTAAGCATGTGTGATGTTTCAAGAACTCAGTTTTCCAAATCTTTCTCTATTTCATGTCAGTAATATTCTTTTTTGGTATTAATGCCTTAGGAATATTATTTCAACTGATTGTTCTATAAGACCATTGGACTGAAATTTTTCTTCTCACTTAAAAATTTTTGGAATTCTCATTATTTCTCTCCTATGTTTTGGATAATATTGAATTAATGGTATCATTTTTTTAAAGGTTTTATTTATTTTTTTTTGAGAGAGTGTGCAAGCGAGGGAGGGGAAGAGAGAGGGGGACAGAGGATCTGAAGTGGGCTCGCACTGACAGACTGATAGTAGCAACCCCGATGCGGGTCTGAAACGAACGAACTGTGAGATCATGACCTGAGCCAAAGTTGGACACTCAACCAGCTGAGCCACCCAGGTGTCCCTTAATGGTATTGTTCAAAAAAAACTTGATAATAAGATTTAGCAGTTTTTGGAGGTATTTGTTTTCATCTCGGCATGAAGACAAGAAGTAAGAGATGTTTCATGGTTATCATTATTTTGTTTGGCATTTCTGCCGAATTTTCTCTCCATCCATTGCCGTTCCCCTTTGGGAAGAGGCCTCCACTGCATAGTCATATGCTGGTTTGTATGGGGTGAGCATGATACCTGGTTGGCACCAGGATATGTAGGAGATCTAGAACATAGTCTTCCCTTGCACGTGTCTTTAAGGTGTAGGAGAAACGAATTTTTGGTGTGATCTACAACTTACCGGTTGTAGACAGAATCTAAAACCCAGTTCTAGTCAAGGGGAAATCGGCCTGCCCTGTTGGCTGTGCCAAGTCAAAGGAAAAGGAAGAGCCCATTGGAATGAAGGGTTTTTTTTTCTCCCTCTTTTTTTCTTCCTTTTCTTGTTTTCCTTGTTCTATCCATTTTTTATGGTAATATGAGCTCTAAGGCAGAATTGATAGTTAGTACTATTTGGCTGTACGAATTCATAGTTTTACTTTTCCTTTAAGGTTGATTTCAGCGCCACTTCCTGGGAAGAAACCATACTAGTTACACACTGCCTCCAAGAAAATGGAACGTACCTAAGTATTGTTAGACAGGGCGAGTACTTTATAGTGGCTGCAGCTCAGGACATTCTTGGATGAAGGACTGAGAAAGAGGAGCAGAGTAGACCCAGGGGAGAAGGCCACAGCCCTCCTCTGAGATGTACTTTAATTACCTAGCAGGGACCGCCGCATATGAGAGCCTTGTTCCAGAACACTGGACATTGTAAGGATTTTTTATGTGGGGGAGGGGAAAGGGTATGTTAAAATCTCCTATGAAGAGTTTTGTCGAACATTCGTACCTAGTTAGTTAAATAGGAATCCACAGTAGGCCGTCATTGAAATACGTAGCACATTAACGAGGCTGAACAGTAGGGTTATACAAGGAGAAGTCTCCCTCACCATCTCGGCCCCTGCCCCTCAGTTTCCCTCCCCACAAGTGTGTGGTCCCAGAGACGGTCGATGGATGTGCCTGCTCTTCGTAGACACATAGCAGCATATGACAATAGTGTTCATCACTTTGCTTGTTTTTCACCTCACGCTACTTCCTGGTATTTTCCAAGTCGGTCTGTGAAGTCTTTCTCATTCTCATGGCTGCACAGTACTCCACTGTATTGATGTATAATTTATTTGACTGGTTTCCTCTTAAGGGACATTTAGGTTGCTTTTCATCTTTGATTATTACCAAAGGATCCGGAATGAAGGAACTGGTTTTTAAATTCTCTTCCTGGTTTGAGAAAGCTGAACTAATATGATGTGCTGTATTGATATGATTTTAATAGTTTGTCCTAGAAAAAAGAATAAAAGAAACTATGTAGACTCTCTGTTTCCAAAACAATAGAAATCACATCTTAAAGCTTAAATGCTTAAAGCAGAACTAATAAGGACCTAAGAACCACAAAAATGGTCTAAAAATGTGCAGCTTCAGTATGTCTATGCAGGCAGCTACGCCCAGGTGTATGTATTATGGAAGAGTTGAGCATGTGTAAGAGATGTTGTTGGTGTTGTGGTCCGTGAATAAAGGAGGGAACTACTGCGCAGGCAGACCTTTGTGTCCTCTGAAAAGACCAAGCAGTGATAAAGGAGACCTAGATGCCAGCAAACTTCAGTGACCCACACACAGTTCCAATACGCACTGCCATTGCTCTATGGGATACGTGCAGGCACTGTGGCAGCACGTGCTCTGGAGCGACATCTAACTCAAGTGTGGCAGAAACAGGAGAGGTTTACCCCGAGGAGGGGCCTGCTAAGCTGAGCCTTGAAAAATGTGTTTGGGGTGTATAAGTTAGCTATGGGGTGGAATAGTGTAGGGACCGTGTTCTCAGGGCGGAAACAGCAGCATGCCCAGAGACCATCTGGTCCATTGGAGGAACTTCAAAGTGTGTCTGAGATGGAGTGGGGAGAGGAGGCCTGCAAGGCGGTCCCGGGTCAGGATATCCACAGCTCTCTGTGAGAAGTAAGGAGTTGGGACTTAGCAATGGGAGGCCACTGATACTGGGTGTGTGAAGTAACCTGCCTTGTGTTTGTAAGATCTCATGCTGACTGCCAGGCGGAGAAGGAGCTGGGAAGGGAGCTGTTGCAGTCATCCGAGTGAGGGGCGATTGCTGGACATAGGTGTGGAGGCAGAGACACAGCCCTCTGGTTGTTTAGTTAAAAAAGAATTAAAAACCGTGCATTTAATACACACATCTTTATGAGCTTTCCATATTGTTTCTTTTGAATAAACCTTAGAAGTGGAATTGCTGAGTCAAAGGAAATGAGATTTTAAAATCTTTTAGTAATGTAGTCAAATCGCTTCCGTAAAGGCTTTACCAATTTTCAGGTCCACTGGCAATTCGGACACTGCCAGCTCCCCACAGCTTTACCGTCACTGAGTGTTACCGTTGCCGGGAATGGACACCAGTCTAATAAGCGGGAAATACATGTCTTTCCTCTGTTTTAATTTGTTTCCATGAGTACTGGTGAGCTTGAAGTTTTTTCATGTTTACCTATGAATTATATTTCCACAAATTGCGTATTCATGTTTTTATTTTTCTCTTCAACCGTTTATCTTTGCCTTTTTGATTTCTAGGGGCTCCATAAATGTTTAACCTTTTGTCTTTTATATATATTGCCCCTATATGTTCTGATGTTCCTCTAATTTGTTATTCTGCTTACTTTTGTTCAGGTTGTTTTACTGAGCAGAAAGATTGTGTTAAAATGCAATAAAATGTTTTGCTCATGTTTTCTGCCTTTAGTTTAGTACCCAGAAAGTCCTTCCTCAACCATGGGTTATATAAATATTGGAATTCGTATAAAATATTCACATTTAGTTTCATCTTCTACCTTTAAATACTTAATTGATCAGGATTTTTTTGGTGTGAGATGTGTTGTGGGAATCTACCTTTTTAGTTCCCAATGGTTAAAGAAAAAAGTTAAAATCTTTTTTTTTCTGAAAGCAAAAATCAGGAACCCTCTCCCAAGTCTAGCAAAGAATTTTTAGGCAGTTTGTGTGGGGAGGTAGTCTCAGAGACTGGATTTAGAAAAATTGGTATTTCTGAGGATTTTGATACTATTTTACATGGTCAAAATAATCCAATACATGGGAAAGTTCAGCTCATAACATATTGCCCACAGTTAATACGGGGTTGCAATCTGCATTTCATCAACTCAGAGTTATCCTTTCTCTTTGACACATTAATTAACGTTGGAATGACTTTTCAGATGGATGGTGGCTCTAATCTTTGTGTATTCGTAGGTTCCTTTCTACACAGGACATCCAAGATGACCCATTCTCTTGACTAAGGCAGAGGAAATAAGATCAACACCAAAGATTGTAGAGTCTTGACCCTCAGTGCTGAAGCAAAGCCTCAAAATGACTCAAGAAATCTTAGACAATAAAATGCCGCAGTCCCTGACATTCATCATTTTGGCAGCAAGATAAACAGTTTCTAAACTTTTAGAAACAAATATATATGTGTACACACACACACACACACACACACACACACACACACACACACACATTAACACTCTGGAGCTTGATTTATTTTTCCTGAGAAAAAGCACTGCCATGTTGTGCCTGTTTAGGAGAGAATGAGAGAGGAGTCTGGTGACGGGACAGTTTGTACATGCCCTCTGGGGCTGTGCTGTTCCTTTTAGTATATGCCCTTGGCTCTCCAGTGAAGCCTTGCTTCCCAGGAAGTGCTGTTTGCAAGAGTCTGAGGTGTGGTTTGGTGGCTTTCAGGCCACCCAGATGCCATGTGTATCTGTTTGATAAATTCTGTGGTTTGTCTGTTCTGTGTTTTGCCATCTTGTTTAAGAAAAAAAAAAGGAAAAAAGCAAGCAAGCAATGATATGTTAAATGTTTATCATTTTACATGAATTTATGGAGAATCTAAGTGTAATTGCACTCCTGAAACAACTAAAGGAATTTTCTTGAGGTGATTTGGTCTTTTTTTGAGGATATAAATATCAACTATGAAACTGTACGTTAAGATTTTCTAAATACTTTTTTTTTTCAGCGCGCTAAGCAATAGTTTTTCAAAAAGAAAGGCTATAATTGGCTACTCTTTGCATATCCGAGATCAATAAGAGAAGGTGTATTGGAAAGTCATCCTTTTTTAAATTATGGCACAGGTTTTCTGCTATTATCCAAGTAGAAGTATTAACCCTTAAATCTTACCTTTATAGTTCAGGATTTCCAGCGTCAGCTGGATTTGGGGTTGGATAGGTCTTTATTGCAGGGGCTGGTCTTTGTGCAATAGGATGTTTAGCAGAATTCCTGGCTTCCACTCCCTAGAAGATAGTAGTATTCCCCCGACGACCAGGGCAATTAAAAAATGTCCTTGCAAACCTTGTAAAATATCCCCTTGGGGGCATATAATCCCTGGTTGAGAACCACTGTTGTCATCAATGCAGAGAAGGTGAAGTTGGTCAGATCAGGAATTAGCTCTCTTCAGGGCAGTAATAGGCCACTGGAAGAATCCCTTTACCTGGACTTCAGTGGAAAAACAATGAAATCTCATAGCACTGAAAGACACTGATTAAACTAACAAGTTTCAATATAACAATATTGAAAATGAAATCAGTGAACTGAGACCTGAGGATAGACTAGAAAATCTGGGAGGTTATTTTCTAGAGAGACTGATCTGATGTGGGCTTCAGTTGATTCCAGGCAAAGGACAGGAATCATATGGCACTTCTATGGTAAATCAGTTATGGTCGTTAAATTTAGTTGTTTGCTGCGCTAATGGCATAAATCAAAGAACAGGATGCTTCTTTCCGAAAATATCCTCCTGCCCTTCTAAACTGTGCTGGCTATGCAAGATTTGCTGGCCTTCTGTGGATGGTTGACCTATTCAGATGAAACACCCACCTGCTGTGAAAAATCTGGAAAATCAACCAAAGCCTGTAACAAAACCCTTACTTGGTTGTGTGTTTTAATGACTACACGTTATACACTTGACTAGAAATTAGTGGTGTGTGTTTTCCTCTCCTATGGTTCAATTTCCACTGTTGCCGATTTTTAAAGGTGCTTCCTTTTTATTAACACTGGTAGTACAGGTCAAACAAAAGATAAAAGAGCAGACTCAGTCTCTAGCAGAGAATCTTAATTTTAGGATATATATACATACATGTAATACATATATAGTATGTATATATTATACCTATGTATTTATACATACAATATGTATATATAGGATATGAATTATTATATATGTATAATGTATGTATATATGTATTATATATGTGTATATATCATGTGTATAATTTATGTAAGTGTATTATATATATAAAATATATTACCATTTTATGTTGGATTTTTTATAGTGTAATAGAAATTACTTTATGAAAAATAGGTTTGAAAGGTGGCAATTGATGTGTAATTTGATGTTCCATATTAAAATTTAGTTGTCTTACATAATTTTGAGTACTGCTTTCAACCTTAACTGCCTATCTAATGCAGTGTGTTAATTCATTGTTAAATATATTTTTATTAACTACTTAGCTGGAGTGAATTATAAATCCCCTGCCAAAAACATTGCTTTGCTTATATTGGACAAGCGATTAGTCATGTTTGGTTCTGTTTTTAAAAAACATTTTGATGATTTTAAAAAGCTTTCAGATAATTACATTAGGGATGAACTGTTTCTACACTGTATAAATTGCCCTTTAATGCATTTTTAAAGGACTGTAAATAATAATTAGAACTTATAATTATAGGCAACTTTCAGTGATCATTGCTAATAAAGGAAAGAAGAGGTATTGTAGAAAACAAAAAAGCACTTGGAAAGAAATGCAAGACCCCTAGCTGTCCTTAGTGTCTCTCTGTCCAGCCTGCACTGTTAATATACAGTAGGAGTTGACCGGCCAGTGGTGGGGGGGGAGCCACAGACTCGGAGAAAACTATCCACTTGTGGAAGATGGTGTATTAATGTTTTGTTTTGTTTTTTTCTAGCAGATTTTCATTAGCTCTTGTCTGAATGCATTTCCATATGCAATCAAGAAATAGGAACCGATTTTTTATTGCCTACAATAAGTACAAAGATAGCATTTAGAAACATTTTGATGAAACTGATGTCAGAGTCTATCCTAACTGGATGCCTTGTGGAAACACCTAGAACAAAAAATGTCCCCAGGGCCTCTCTTCCCTTTGCCTCTTCTTTTGTTAATGCCCCTCCCAGGCATGAGTTCTTTATATCAAGGATTTACATTCTGCTTACCCCTTCCATATTTGTGACTGAAAAAAGAGACAGCTGACACTGTCTAAAAATTAGAGCAGAAGAATTCGGCAATATGAAAAAAATTTATGCAAGTGTTTGAGGGAGGATATTAGTCCCGTCTCTAACTTTTATTCAACTTAAAAGCAGATTTAATAGCTATCCATAGTTTGTTTGAATTATCTGACCTTGTCGCTGTCTAAATATAGACATTTCGAGGAACACTGCGGACCCATGATTTATGTTTTGGCTTCCTTCAAATCAACTACGGCACATATGTGCTTGTGCAAATGTTGGAAATCTAATTCTCACTGTAGATAGCACCAAGGGTGAACGGGTGATCCCACACTCTTTCTCATCATGTTTTCTTTCAGGGCCATAGCTGAATAGCTATTGAAATTTGGATAGATCCAAACTACTAGTGTTTAGTCTTCTAGAGCTTCTAGGTCCATTGATTTAGAAACAAATATAGTTTATTTATTTAGTCTGTGGATTTTTCTTTTTAAATCCTTATTTTAGAAGAGTCTGTTGGTTACATTTATTGGGATGTGGCAATAATGAGGTTGAAGTCATGGGACTGATCTCTGCATCCAGCTCTTAGCTTTGTCCGATTCCGTTATTGTATATTGTGGTGCCTCTAATGAGGTGGTCTTTGGGGGCTGGGGCCAAAGAGAGCATCCTTCCATTCCACAGATTCTTGTGACTATCTGTTGTGCTGCGCGAACAAGGTGACCACAAACACATAAGTCAATGAGAAAAAACGATCAGGTAAGGGCATGCTGATTATTAAAATTAGGTGAGGCAATCCAACGATAGTTTTTTCTGGAATAAAGTTGATAAAGATGGATTAGTCCTCAGTGGAACAAAAATGATTGATGGATTTGTTAACAGTCCAGGGTCTTGTTGTATTTGCACTGCACAGAATACTGGGGACAGCTTTCATTGGGGTGATACTTTTGTTATTTGCACTCCATCTGTTTCTCTGCAAAGTGACATATTTTAGAAAACCTCAGAAAAATGTTTGCTTCCAGACACTATAGAAGGAGAAGAAACTGAGAGACTGTCCCCATGCTGCACGGCAGTGGGGGAGCAGGGAGAGTACCCGAACATGTGGGTGGCCTGTGGTACCTGGGCCTTCAGGTGTAAAGAAATAATAATAATTCGTACTGTAAAAACAAAATTCTGTAATTGAGACAGTGGCATTCAAAGCCTTGTTCAAAATGAGAGGGGTTTGAGGGAAACCATAGAGAATAAGAAAAAAGACTTGTTAAATGATAGGAAGACAGGGAGCATGTGGATTCCATTCAAGTGCAAAGCATCCAGGCAGCTGCACCCTTCTTCCCTGCCTTCCCTGCAGCCTCTGGGGTGAGCTGTCCCTCTGGTGGGCCAGCACTCCCTGTCCCTCCGGCCCTTCACCACACCTACGGATGCTTTCTCTGCATTGGCTTTCCTCCCTCATGCCCCAAACCCTCCTCCTTTAGGGACAGCATCGTCTGTTCAGTTTTCCTCCTTGTCAGTTTTGTTGTGGGAGAGTCCAGCTCTCTCTTAGTGTCTGTCTCCCTATGTCCCCCACAGCTGTGTATAGCCTGGGGTTTGCTTTTACGAGGGCCACCAACAAGTTCCATATTGTAAAATTTAGTCCTTTTAAAACAAGCCGTAGTATGAGGTCAACGGGGGTTTGAATCTTGGCTCTGCTACAGATGAATCAAGTGACATTAGATAAGTCACTTGCCCCCTCTGAGCCTTATATCATAAAATGGGATGCTGACCACTTCTGTTACACAGACTGAGCGTGACAAGGTAGAAACGTGCGTAATAAGCGTCTACTAAAGTGTGCGGTGCGTGGTTCCTCAGCCCACGGGAAAGGCCCCATGAGGGGCAGTGCTGCTCCTACATCTGCACAGAGCCGGTGCCCTTCCCACCACCCCTGACTTTGTGGGCCCGCGGTCCTCCTGCCACTCCCAGCCCTGGGCCTCCACCCTGTTCTCCGCAGGTTTGCTTCTGACGCCGCCTGTGGCTTGCAGGCCGCACTGTTGCGAGGAGGCTGCGAGGGGTTAGCCCTCCGCCTGCTCCTCTTCTCCCCATGTGGCTCCTGCGGGTGCTTATGGTTCTCAGGCTCATCTCTGTTGCCTGCCGATATTTTCACTGGGATGCCCGATATCCCCTTCCCTCAGCCATCACCTCTCAATTCCACTGTCACATTTCCCTCTTACCTGTTCTTGTTCCTTCTGTATTTGCTTTCCCTAAATGTAATTGTCACATAGAGTGATTTCTGGAAGACAAATCCATCATTCCCTGTTGAAAACCCTTCAGCCAAGGCTTTGGCCCAGCAGCGTGAGCTTTAACACCTCACATGACACTCAAGACCCCTTTCCCCCGGCGCCTGCCTGCTTGGCAACCGGATCGCATCCCTCCCTGTGTCGCGGTAATGCCCTGATAATATCCACCGCCGGCAGGGCTGCTAACACGCTGCACATGCTTCTCAAGCTTCGTGACGTTTGCTCGGCCTGCGCTGCCTTTCCTTCGCATGGCTCACTTTTGCTTACCCTCAGCACAGACTTTGTCTGCACAAGGCCCTGCGAATCCTGGGCGGAGCACGCCCCCTCCCCGCCCCGTGTCCCCCACGGCACCCCGCCTGCTGCGCAGGCTGTCGTTGTGACCCATTTTCCAATGAGTAAATAAAACGACAGAGTGGACTGGAAGAGGAGATGCTATTCTACATGCTCGTGTGTGAATGTACACAGGGTTGCTGTGTAAACTGTAGGTTTTCTTCAGGGGCACAACAGAAAAGTTTGAAAAGCTCAGATCTGCCAGGCTCTGCCGAAATTACGTTTGTGCCTCCCCATGGATTGTAAACCCCTCGAGAGCAAGGACTGCTCTTATCCTCTTAGCCCTAATGTTTAGCCAAGTATGTAGTCAAATAAAAAGTTTCTTATGTGGAATCTGCTAATCCTCAAAGAAGCAAAAAGGAGGGGAGATAAGGGAGTACATGGGTTCCTGGGATGAAGTGCATGACTGTGTGTGAAGTTGGGTGTGAAATACATGATTGTTCCGACACTAAGGGCGTCACTAGCTCTGGGCCCCCACACTGAGGCTCTGTGTCCTGTGGACCAGTTGAAGCCTGTGTGGGACACGTCGAGTGAGGATCTGCTGAAGAGAGAACCTGTTCTCTCGTCCCACTGTGTATGAGAGATTCTGTGATTGTTGGGGGCGGAGGGGGGGTGAGCAGCTCTCTGTTACTTTAGGGACGCTGAGCTCCACCCCATCAGACTGTGAAATGGCTTTGCTGCAGCCAGGGCAGCCGAGGAAGGAAAGGGCAGTCGGGTGAGCGGTTCCATGTAGACTGTCCTATGCATTTTCCTCTGGCAAGCCAGAAAACACCCCCCCGAGGCAGAGGAGTGCCTCCTCCCCTCCCAGGGGCCCACTGAGGCCATCCTCAGAAGCAGCCACGGGGCTGGAGCCTCGGGGTGCTCGCGCATGGCATCCCCACACTTCCCTCCTCGTCTTCCCTCGCTGCCCTGCTCTTAGCCCTGCCAGGGACCGGCCGTGACTCTGTAACACACGCCACTCTTCCCTTCTGGGTTGTTCTGTCCTCTTTCTGGGCTCCTTGTCTTTCCAGCTCAGCATGTGTCCTCAGTACCCTTACTGTTTCCTCTCGTTTGTTCCACTGTCTTCTCACTCCGCCTTCCTCCTCCTCTTCCATCCCTCCCTCCACTGCCTCAAAAGCAAAGAATAAAAGAAACAGCTGGATGTCCGAGGACTTCCACTTCTTTGGGCACCCTCACTTAACAGAGCGAAAGGAATCTGTTGTGGTGTTACCGACCACATGCTAAAAAATGGTCCTCCAGGAGGCCACACCTTGCTTACCTCCGTCTTTGTGGCGTAGCATGAGACCATGCCCCGAGTAGGGAGCGCTGGCCTGGCTCAGTCTGCTGTCCAGCCAGATTGTGTTACTAAGTAGTAAGTATGGTGCCTCTTGGCTGGCTTGCGCCTCGCATCTCCCCCCTCTCTCTTCCATGCCCTGATCTGTCTCCTTTCAGATGTTGTTATCAGTGCTTCATTTTATAATCCTGACATAAACGGCTTTGACACAAATGACAATCTTGACAGATTTGATATTATTAAAAATACCAGCTGAGGAATATGCTTGCACTTCTTGAGGTCAGACACTTCATTTGTGAGAAGTTGATTCTCTGAGTCTAAGTGGGTGGGTCACGGGGAGTGCAGCTCTTCTCTGTACCGGCTCTGAAATGCTTCCTCTGGCGGGTCGCCTCCTGAGGGTTGCTTGGGGTACAGTCCGAGCTACCTGAGAGAAGTAACAGCTGGAAGGCTTGACTGCCAGCCTATCCTGAGAGCCCTCAAGCTTGGCAGGAGTTTGGGCAGCAAAGGATCAAGGACCTAGCTTTAAAAAAAAAATCTTCCTATGTTGGCATTATTGTTTTTCTAATTTTGCACACAGTGCATATTTTCCACAGAAAAAAATCAGACATAGTAGAAAGTTTTTAAAAAGAAAATGAAAAATTACACACTTTCTTACTGTCTTCTTGTTAGTGTATATCTGTGTAGGCTTTTGCATATACATATAACATATATAATACTTTTAAAAGGTTATTCCGAAATGTCATTATATTATCAGCTTTTTCAAAAACTTAATATATCAGCACAGATTATCTATCCATGTAATCAGTATAGTTTTACAACGTTATTTTAATACTTGCACGGTGTTTTATTATTGGGTAATTCTATAATTTTTGAACCAACTACATTTAGGTTGTTTCCATTTTTTTTAGTATTACAAAATAAAGGATATTCTAATTAAAGTCTATTCTAGTGGCGCCTGGGTGGGTGGCTCAGTTGGTTAAGCGGCTGACTTTAGCCCAGGTCATGATCTTGCGGTTCGTGGGTTCAAGTCCCGTGTCGGGCTCTGTGCTGACAGCTCGGAGCCTGGAGCCTGCTTCGGATTCTGTGTCTCCCTCTCTCTCTCCCCCTCCCGCACTTGTGCTCTGTTTCTCTCTGTCTCTCAAAAAATGAATAAAAACGTCAAGAAAAAAGAGTCTATTCTAGGACACTTGAATTGACCAAATAATCTGATGACCTTTTGAATCCATGCCTACTCCTGTAAAAGCAAAGAGTTGAGCTTGATGATTTCTTGTGGATTGCATTTCAGGTTAGTTTTAGTTATGTTTATGGTTTCGTGCCTTCAGCTTACAGCTTTCGGTGGCAGAGGCAGTGTCGGATAGTGGTTCAGGGCATGACTGCTGCAGTCAGAGTGCTTAACTCCAAATCCCCTTTACTCCACTTACTGCGTGTGTGACTTCGGGCAAGTTGTGTAACCTCATTAAGCCTCGGCTTCCTGATTTGTAAATGGAGATGATAATCCCAACATTCTAGTATTGTTGTAAGGATTAAAAGAATGCACATAGAGTGCTTAGAGTGGTGCCTTACATGTAAAAAGCCTTGATACATGTTCACGGATCTTTTTGTTATTGTGATTTCTACTCCTAATCTTCTCCTTGTATCAGATGCCTGCCCATTGTTCAACGGTGAGCTCAGATGGCTCCCTACCTTTCTACTTGTTTGGACCAAAAACTGTGGAGTTGTCCTTGATACCTGTTACGGGATGGATTGTGTCTCCTCAGAAGTCATACGTTGAGGTCTTAACCCCCTCAGTACCTCATATGGTGACTGTATTTGGAGATAGTGTTTTTAAAGAGATGATAAAGTTAAGTGAGGCCATTGGGATGGGCCCTAATCCAACAGGACTGGTTTCCTTTTTTTTTTTTAACATTTTTTTAAAGTTTATTTTTGTTTATTTTGAAAGAGAGATAGAGAACAAGTAGGGGAGGGGCAGAGAGAAAGGGAGACAGAATCCTAAGCAGGCTCCCACTATCAGTGGAGAGCCCGATGTGGGGCTGGAACTCATAAAGCATGAGATCATGACCTAAGCCAAAATCAAGAGTCAGTGCTCAACTGACTGAGCCACCCAGGTGCCCCATGATTGGTGTCCTTCTAAAAAGAGGACAGAGAGATATGCACCTCTGCAGAGAACAAGACCGTGTGAAGACGAAGGGAGAAGATGACCATGTACGAGTCAAGGAGAGAAGCCTGAGAACAAAGAACCCTGTCAACACTGCCATCTCAGCCTTCCAGCTCCCAGAACTGTGAGAAGGGGAATTTCTGTTGTTTAAGCTGCCCAGTCAGCAGAATTTTTGATATTTATTATATTTGTAAGCTAGTACCACACATCTTTTCCTCTTGTACCTTGCATGTAATCTGTTAGGAAAGTCTATCAGCTCCCCCTTCAGAATATATCCAGCATCTGATTATTTCTTACCACCTTCCATTGCTATCACTTTGGTCCAAGCCAACATCATCTTTAGGCTGGATTATTACAGTGCACAGATGGTGTGGTGTAAGTCTCATCATGCTACTCTTTTTTCCTAAAACCCAGCTCATGTAGAATCAAGGCTTAAATCCATACTGTGGACCACGAGTCATTATGTGATCTGGCCACTTGTCACCTTTAGCCTTTTCTCCAACTGTCTCCCTGTCTCCATCTGCTCAGCCAACCCTGCCTCCTTGCTGTTCCTGTACCAGGCACATTGCTGTGCTCATCCATTCCTTCTTCCTGGAACACTGTTCCTGCAGATACCTCTGGTGCTCAGTCTCACCTCCTTCAGGTCTTTACTCAGATATCTTCTCAGTGAGATCTCCATCGCTGTCTCTGTTTCTGTCTCTTACTGTCTCTTTCTCAGTCTCTCGTCCCTGTCTCTTACACAGGACACTCGTCTGCCCTTTTATTGCTTTATTTATTTTTCTTCATAATACTTATCATCATCTTACATGCCATGAACTATATTGCTCATATTTAAAAAAATTTTTTTTTATGTTTATTTTTATTTTTGACAGAGAGAGAGAGACAGAGCATGAGTGGGGGAGGGGCAGACACACACACACACACACACACACACACACACACACACACACAGAATCCGAAGCAGGCTCCAGGCTCCGAGCTGTCAGCACAGAGCCCATCGCAGGGCTCGAACTCACAGACCGTGAGATCATGACCTCAGCTAAAGTCGGACGCTCAACCGACTGAGCCACCCAGGTGCCCCATATTGCTTGTATTTTTAAGTATTGTGTTCTTGTTGTTGTTTTATTATACCATGAGGGCTAAAGTTTTTGTTTTATTCACTATATATCCTCAGTACATAGAACATTTGTCTGGCGCATATTAGGTACTCCATAAATATGTTTTGAATGAATGAATGTTCTTTTTTGGTTCTTTTCCAGTCTCCTATTTTTCCTCTGTGCTCCTACAGCACTGTGTTTCTTGTGGTTCATAATATATTCTGGACTTACTATAGTTTGTGTGCTGTCTCTCCCCCTGTAGACTGTAAACTCCTCAAGCAGAAAAAATTCTTCAGTTTTGGATTAGGGTATCCAATGGTACTCTGTATATACTAGGTGCTCAGTACACAGTGAGTGAATATGTGTGGCTACTGACGGCAGCAACATCCACATACCCCACTCCCCATTCTTTCCCCGCTTGTCCCAGAGCAAACTGGCAGACCTGAGCTCAGGACTCTATGAGGACCTTTGCTGATAACTGACCTGTCGCTATTTACCCAGCACTGCCCATTGTCCCCTGAAGGCTGATGATACACACCTTCTCTACCTTCCCTCCTTTCTCCTTTTCTCATCTCTGAAAAGTTTCATTCATTCCTTTTCTTTCTTCCACCCTCGCTTCACATCCCTTGCTGGCCAAAGATGACTGTCGCTGACTAATGAGAAGACTGACTGACTAAGAGCAGAGCTGGTCTGTAGATGTTAATTGCAGGAGGAACAGTATGAACTGTGTAGAAGCAGCAGCCTTCTACTCTAGGCCAAGGTCCTCTTAGGCTGAAGCTGCCTTTGTGGAAATAAATTTAAACTGAAGATTGAAAGTTGGCAGAGTCTGGGTAGAAGAGCAGAAAGGGAAAGGTGGTTGAAGCAGAGAGCCCACCTCCTGCCCACCAGCTTTCCCAGCTCCTCAATGTGCCCAGAGGACCCTTTGGAATTTCAGCAGAGAATGGTGTCTAGTCTTTATACAATTAATGTACTTTTCTGCATGTACTAGATTGAAGACGAGCATCAGAATAAAAGTTTAAAAGTTATTTTTTATTGGAGCACCTGGGTGGCTCAGTCGGTTGAGTGTCCAACTCTTGGTTTTGGCCCAGGTCGTGATCTCAGGGTCATGAGATGGAGCCCCACATTGGGCTCTGTGCTGAGTATGGAGCCTGTTTGGGATTCTCTCTCCCTCTCTCTCTGCTCCTTCCCCTCTTGCGCATGTGTGCTCACTCTCAAAGTAAGTGAATAAACTTAAAAAAGTTATTTCTTATTGAACTTAAATTATTTTGTTTGCTATAATTACTGGTATTCCAACAATAATCCATTTTTAGATGTTGTCCATGTTCACCGTTTCAGCTACATTATGGATTAAATAGGCTTTCCTGGGTTGCTCCGAGATTATAAGCACTATTTACATTGTAGTTTTTGTGGGAGAATGAATTTGGAGTTGCAAACAAGTGACTTACGTAGAAATGTTTGGAATACAACTTAATGGTGGACTGATTTATTATAACTGATTTTATTTTTGGTTTTGCTTTAGATTTGGTTTCACATTTTGCTTTTCTAGTCTATAAGTGGAATCCATTGTGGCTTTTCCTCTTTGATTCTGTACTTCATGCTACTAGTCAAAAAGTGAAAACAAGTTATAAGTCCTATATCATAAATAATTTTATTTTAAATTCCTTATTATCTTATAATATTTAAAAATGATTAGGGGTGCCTGGGTGGCTCAGTCAGTTAAGCGTCCGACTCTTGGTTTCAGCTCAGGTCATGAACTCACGGTTTGTGAGCTCAAACCCCACATCAGGCTCGGTGCTGACAGCACAAAGCCTGCTTGGGATTCTCTCTCTTCCTCTCTCTCTCTGCCCCTCTCCTTCTTGCTCTCTCTCTCTTAAAATAAATAAGTAAGCTTAATAAAAAATGTAAAAATGATTAGTAGTAGTTCTCTTTCTTCTGCCTTTTAATCACAATAATCAGGTAGAGCCTTTCTTTTATATTCGTTTTCCCACTTAAGAAGAATAAGTGGATAAATATGAGATTAAAGGAATATAACGTTATTCTTATGAATCCTTATTATTTTATGTGAGAGCTCACACAAAATTGCTGAAAGAGCAGTAAGTAAAAATTTTCTTAAACTCTCATCTTTGTGAGATTGGACTGCCTACAACGTGAGCTCCTCAGGAGAATGGATGGCACCTTTTGTCCGTGGAGCCGCACTTAGTAAATGGGGCTGAAGGAATAGCAATTTATATTGAGACAGTCAGAAAGCAAGGGCCGTTGGGGTGCCTGGGTGCTCAGTCGGCTCAAGTCATGATCTCATGGTTGGTGAGTTTGAGCTCCACATTGGGCTCGATGCTGTCAGCACAGAGCCTACTTCAGATCCTCTGACCCTCTCTCTGTCCCCTACCCCATTTGCGCTGTCCTAAAAAATAAATTTACAAAAACAACAACAACAAAAAAAACCAAAAAAACAAAACAAGGGCCATCTGCAAGGACTTCGGATGGACGCATCTTACCTGTCTTGTACTTTGGCATTTTTGAAGGACAATTCATTACATCCATAGGAAAGAAGTGGTTTATTTTTTATTTATTATTTTAAAATATTTTTTAATGTTTATTTATTTTTGAGAGAGAGAGAGAGAGAGAGAGAACCCATGCGTGAGTGATCAAGGGAGGGGCAGACAGGTAAGGAGACACAGAATCTGAAGCAGGCTCCAGGCTCTGAGCTGTCACCACAGAGCCCAGCGCAGGGCTCAAACTTGTGAACTGTGAGCCCATGACCTGAGCTGAAGCTGGATGCCCAACTGACTGAGTCACCCAGGCATCCTGGAAGAAAGTGGTTGAAAACAGAATATCCCAGGGCACCAGCCTGGCTCAGTCTGTAAAACATGCAAGTCTTCATCTCACTCAGGGTGGTGAGTTTGAGCCCCATGCTGGGCATGGAGCTCACTTCTAAATAAATAAATAAATAAATAAATAACCAGAATATTCCTCTTTTCAATAATTTTGTCTCCAGTTTTTTATTATTCCAAATAATTACAAAAATTCACTCCTGAGTCAGGGTGCAAAGTATCTTTGCCACCAAAGTGTTCAATTACCTCAGTTATTGGCAAGATTGAACCATCGTACCTGCCCCCACCACTTTTCAGAAAGCCTTTTCTTTCTTTCTTTTTATAAAATTCTAATCAATAAAATAATTGCTGGTCAGTGGTATTTCTCCAGTTACAAAAATTCATTTCTTAAAATTTAGCATTTAAAATAAGGTTAATTTACACGTTAATTATGGTTAGTATGATATCAATACTTGTTTCCTGTTCATTATTTTTATAAAATGGCTCATTTGATTCATTAAGGATTACTTGTTAGGATGAATAAAGAAAAACATGTATTTTAATTGTCCCACTTTCCAAATCTTCCAGCACACATTTACATGGAATTGTCAGCTTAAAAAAAAAAAAACAAAACAAAAAACTTATACACGAATGTTCATAGCAGCATTATTCATACTACCCAAAAAGTAGAAACAACCCAATTATCCATTAACTGATGAATGGATAAATAAAATTTACATCCCTACCATGGAGTATTGTTTGGCAATAAATAGAAATGAAATTCTGACACATACTGAAGCATGGATGAACCTTGAAAACATTGTGCTAAGTGAAAGAATCCAGTCACAAAAGGCCACATATTTATAATTCCATTTATATGAAATATCCAGAGGGACAAATCTATGGTAACAGAAAGTAGACGAGTGGTTGCCTAGGGCTGTGGTGCAGGATTGGAAGGCAAGGGGAATGACTGTTAAGGGGTATAGGATTTCTTTTTAGGGAGCTGAAAATGTTCTAAAATTGATTGTGGTAATGGTTGCACACCTCTCTGAATATCCTAAAAGTTACGGAATCTGACACTTCACGTAGGTGAATGGTATGGTATGTGAATTATATCTCAATAAAGCCTTCAATAAAAAGAAAAGATGTTGTTAGTAATTCATTCACTGACTTAATATAATCAGGAAAGGAAGTCATTGTGCTGCAGAAAGGTGTCAAGAAAATATTTGGACTCCCTTTCTTTCTCTCTGAGATGGAAGACAGTTTCTTTTTGGCACAGGAGATTTGAAATGTTTTAGTGCTGGCCAGCTGAAGTATATTAGTATAAAATCTGTTTTTTTTTAAAATTTTTTTTTTAATTTTTTTTTTCAATGTTTATTTATTTTTGGGACAGAGAGAGACAGAGCATGAACAGGGGAGGGGCAGAGAGAGAGGGAGACACAGAATCGGAAACAGGCTCCAGGCTCTGAGCCATCAGCCCAGAGCCTGACGCGGGGCTCGAACTCACGGACCGCGAGATCGTGACCTGGCTGAAGTCGGACGCTTAACCGACTGCGCCACCCAGGCGCCCCTAATTTTTTAATGTTTATTTCTTTCTGAGGGAGAGACAGACAGAACATGAGCAGGGGGAGGAGCAGAGAGAGAGGGAGAGACAGAATCCGAAGCAGGTTCCAGGCTCTGAGCTGTCAGCACAGAGCCGGACGCGGGGCTCGAACTTGTGAACTGCAAGATCATGACCTGAGCCAAAGTCAGACGCCCGACCGACTGAGCCACCCAGACGCCACTTAAAATCCATCTTCAAATAGGCAATGTTTATCCTACCACATTCTAGAAGTTATTTTTAATTATTAAATAATTTATGAATATATGTCATTTAAAAAAAGTACACATGTCACAGATTCAGCTAAAATCCCCCTTGACCACTACACAATCTCATTTTTTTCCAGAGAGGAAACTACTGTTATTAATTTGGTAGGTGTTGTCCTTGGGCTTCTAGGTCTTTTTCTCTGTATTTCATATATACAAATATATTCTTATAGAAATACAGTTTGGATATGTGGTTTCTTTTTTTAAAAATCCAACAACATAATAGTAGCATACTGTGTTTCTTTTTCTGCAATTCAGTTTTTTTTCCCTTTAAATATATGTCTTGGAGAGCCTTTTATGCCTATATGCATAGAGTTCTACACCTTTCTTTTACATTGTTGCAGAACAGTTATATGCATGTATGATAAATAACACAAATATATCATCATTTACTTAACCAGTCCCCTATTGATGGTCATTTAAGTTTTTTTTCCGTAATTTTTACTGTTAGGAACAATTCAGCAGTAAAATCCCCCTCTGTGACTCCTTGTGAACACACATGTGGGAAGCTTTTCTCTAAGGTAGTAAGCAAGAGACAGAATTGCTAGGTAGAAGGTATGCCTCTTTTCTATTTGGAAACTGCCAAGTTGTTCATGGAAGGTGCCAGTATGCTCTCCTACCAGCAGTTTCCATGCCCAGTTGCCCACATTTGACACCATCAGACTTTATCTGTGGTTGAAAAAAATACCTCCTTGTTTAAATTTGCATTTGCATGAGTATTCTTGAGGTTGAACAGATTTTCATGTTTAATGTCACTTTAATTTACTCTTTTGCAAACTACTCTTGTATATCCTTTATCCACTTAAAAAATATTGGATTGTTTATCTTTTCTTTATTGATTGATAGGCATTCTTTATATATTTGGGTATTAATTTTCTGTCTCATATTTGTTATAAATGCTTTCTTCTGTGGCTTGTCTTTAAACTTTATCGATATCTTTTGTCAGGCAGAAGTTTTAAATTCAGATGTAGTAAGACATAACCTTCCTTGGGCTCAGGAGCCTCTCCATCTCCTCCCCACCTTGTTTAATTCTCTGCTGTTGCCACCTTAAAAGTCTTGCTTTATGTTTTGCACTTGGCCCCACAAATTATGTAGTTGGTCCTGCTTATATGTTGCTTTAGGTTTTAGGTCTTTATTCTGGGATATTTTTGTGTGTGTTTGTGACTTGTGTGAAGAAGAGATTTTCTTGCTTTTAATTTTGTGTGTTTTGCAAACAGACTGCTAATTATTTCAACACCACTTGTTGAGCAGTTAATCCTCTTCCTATGATTTGGAATGCTGATTTTATATTTTGAATTCCCTTGCATTCATTGGGCTGTCTCTGGTGTCTGTGTTCTGTTCTGTGAACCTGTTCAGGCACTAGCATCATGCTGTTTTAAGTGCTGTATCTTTACAATGTTTTTTTGATAACTGGTAGGGCAAGACCTTTGTTCTTTTTTTTTAATGTTTATTTTTGAGAGAGAGTGTGTGCGCGTGTGTACATGCACCCACAGAGAGGGAGAAGGGGGAGAGGGAGAGAGAGAATCCCCAGCAAGCTCTGTGCTCTCAGTGCAGAGCCTGACGTGGGGCTTGATGTCACGAACTGTGAGATCATGACCTGAGCTGAAATCAAGAGTCAGACCCTTAACCCACTGAGCCACCCAGGCTCCCCTATTCTTTTCAAGATTGCCTCAGCTCTCTTGTATGTTTATTCATTTGTTTTAATTTTTTTTGTATCAGCATGTCAGATTTCTTGCAAATTCAATTTGGTATTTTCTTAGAGATTACATTAAATTTACAAATTAATTTTTGGAAAAATTAGATATTTTTAATATTGAGAATTCCCATCCAGGGACAAGCTATATCTCTTCTTTAATTACTTTGTTTTCCAGCAAAGTTTTACATATTTTTTCTTAACAGTCTTGTATGTCCAGCATTTTCAAATTGTTATTTTGAATGGGATTTATTTCTAAGCTTTTCTAATTGACTGCTAATATGTATAAAAGCTAATAATTTTTCTGTCTTTGATCTTGTATTTCATCTCCTTGCTGACATCCTTATATATCTAATAGTTTGGTCTCTTGGCTCTTCATGCAGACAGTTTAACAATTTGCAAATAACGACAATTTTGTGTCTTTCTTACTAATATATATGTCTTATATTGTTTTTTTCTTGAGATATTGATTTGGCTGATCTGAGTCTTATTCTTCAATTGGGATGCTTCTAGCATTTCATCATTAAATCAAAAGCTTATCATTGGTTTGTCATAGGTTCCCTTTTTCAGATTAGGGAAAATTCTATTTTTGATTTGTGAAGAGTCTTACCATAAATATGTTTTGCATTTTATCAAATCATTTTATCTGCAGTAATTAACACAATCATATGATTTTTCCCTTCTTTTTTGAGGGGGGGGAGGGGCAGAGGAAGAGGGAAAGAGAGAATCCCTAGCAGGCTCCACTCCCAGTGTGGAGCCTGACACAGGGATTGATCCTACCATCGTGAGATCATGATCCGAGCTGAAATCAAGAGTCCGACGCTGAGCCAGCTGAGCCGCCAGGTGCCCCTTTCTTGCTTTTGAATCGAAAGTTTAGCCTACTTAGTTTTGATTATTCTTATTTTCTAAATAGGAATTTAGGGCTGTAAGTTGTCCTCAGTGCTACTTTTCCAGCAGCACAAAGGATGTAGCAGACAGCACTCTTATACAATTCATTTTTATACAGTTGATGATTTCCATTTTGGTTTGTTTTTCCTTTAACCTACAGGGTTTTTTTTGGGAAATGTGTTTAAAAAATTTTTTTTTAACATTTATTTATTTTTGAGAGACAGAGAGAGACAAACCATGAGCAGGGGAGGGGGAGAGAGAGAGAGAGGGAGACACAGAATCTGAAGCAGCCTCCAGGCTCTGAGCTGTTTGTTAGCACAGAGCCTGATGCAGGGCTTGAACTCACGAACTGCGAGACCATGACCTGAGCCGAAGTCGGACGCTCAACCAGCTGAGCCACCCAGGTGCCGTGAAAATGTGTTTTCAAATGTCTACATGTATAGGATTCTTCTGATATTATTTCACCTGTATGTTTTCTGTTTTGGGAATGTTTTTGAGTGCTCCTTTTTGGCCTAATACAAGATCACTTTTTGTGGATATACTAAAGACTAATGCTTATTTTTTATTCAGAGGCTCTCATCTCTAGTTTTCTGTCCTTGAATAGATGATTTCTGAGAAGAATGTGGTAAAAGTCCACAATTAGTGCTTTGTCAATCAAATATGCTGATATCCAAAGTCAAACAATTTTACAAAAAATAAAGGACACATTTCTGGTTTATTTATAAAGTTCAGTTCAACCATGGTACCTGTCATATCCTAAGAAAGTGAGGAGTCACCTATATAGATGGGGCTGTAAAACTCTAAAGACTTGATATTATAAAGATATCATTTATTGTTTTAAAAATACAGATTTAGTCATGGGAATAAAAGGTGTAGCATAGAGAATATAGTCAATGGTACCGTTATAGTGCTGTATGATGACATGTAGTAGGTATGCTTGCCATGAGCATAAAGGTTAGAACTGTCTAATCACTGGGCTGTGTGCCCGAAACTAATGTAACATGTGTGTCAGCTGTACTCAAATTAAAAAATTTAAAAATAAAATAAAATACAGGGCTTGTTCTAACCACTTTTAAGAATCTCTCTGACCTAATGGAATATTCAGAGATGCAGTCAAAGATGCGTTTCTACATTATTTGTAATAATCAAAAATCACAGGGAAATGTCCAGTAGTGACAGTTAAATGAAGAGACATTATGTGATTTTTTTAAAAATCATATTTTTAAAAACAGTATTTAATATTACAGGGGAATTACTGCTAATGTCTTTATTTAGCAAAGCAGGATATAAAATAGCATGTGGTATGATTACATTTTGAGAAAAACAATATATGTACATATATGCATAGAATAAAAGTTTTTTAACAGTTATCTCTAATTATGGTGTAGATAATTTGATTCGTTTTTTATATTTGGCTATGTTTTCAAATCTTTTTTAAACATTAAGTTACATTATTATTAAATATAATGAAATGTATGTCTTTGGAAACGTCTTTTACCAGACAGATTTTTTTGTTAGGATGTATGTAACCTAAAAATCAGGACATCACTAACATTTAATGTTGAAATATCTAATTGTAAAGGCAGAAGTGCTTTAAATGATTATGGCAGATTTAATCTAAAATATGCTCAATGACATTTAAATTAAAATAGTGTCACATGGACAAGGAGTAAGAAGATGATACATTTTGTTCTGGAGAGTGCACGGGGTGGGGGGGGGTTGGTGGGGGAATTGGTGTTCTTTTCTACTATTGGTAGTAGTGATAGACAGCATGTGATACACACCTTAGTGATAGCTGTTAAAATTTTGTATATTTATATCCTTTGACCCAGAAAGTTCTCTGCTATGAATTAACCCACAGCATTTCTTTTTTTTTTTATTAAAAAAAATTTTTTTTTAATGTTTATTTATTTTTGAGAGACAGAGAGAGAGACAGAGTGCAAGCCAGGGATGGCCAGAAAGAGAGACAGAATCTAAAGCAGCCTCCAGGCTCTGAGCTGTCAGCACAGAGCCTGACGTGGGGCTCGAACTCACGAGCAGTGAGATCATGACCTGAGCCGAAGTCAGACGCTTAACCGACTGAGCCACCCAGGCGCCCCAACCCACAGCATTTCTTATAAAAGGACAAAGGATTTCACTCAGTACTGTTTATAATCGCAAAATAAAATAAAATAAAATAAAATAAAATAAAATAAAATAAAATTAAATTAAATTAAATTAAATTAAATTAAATTAAATTAAAAAATAGAAAAAGTGCTAATATCCATCAGTATGGAACTGGTCCAACAAATTGTGTTATAGCTAATCTAAATAAGGGAATATTATACAAGCCTGAAAAATAAAGGGGATCTTTATGGAAAGTGACATGAAACAATGTCCAAGATGCATTGTTAAGTGAGTGAAACAAGTTGCAAAATAGCAGGTATGGTATCATCTCATTTTTGTAAAATAGGTTGTGTGTGTGCACATTCACAGACAATGCATTAAAAATATCTTGGAGAGGGGCACCTGGGGGGCTCACTCAGTTAAGCATCTGACTTCAGCTCATGTCATGATCTCATGGTTCATGAGTTTGAGCCCCGAATTGGTCTCTGTGCTGACAACTTGGAGCCTGAGCCTGCTTCGGATTCTGTGTCTCGCTCTCTCTCTGCCCCTCCCCTGCTCACTCTCTGTCTCTCTGTCTCTCTCAAAAATAAATAAACATAAAAAATTTTGCAAATATATTTTGGAGAAATAGGTATGAAATAGTTAACAGTATTCACCTGTGAGCAAAGGACAGGACCTGAGTGACTTCACTTCAGGTATTACTATAATTTTGAATTTTTACAATAAACAAGAATTGCTTTAAACAAATTTTGATAAACACAAATTTTAAAAGTTAAAAAATTGCACTGCCATCAGATATTACTTTGTATGTCCTCTCTGTTTGTGGTAGTATGCCTAGACGTGTAGCAAGCACGTAAAATAGAATCACGCTCTGGAGAAGCTTGTCCTCTGAAATTCTTTTTTTTTTCACAGGTATACAACATTCATATAATTATTTTTAATTGGTAGTAACATGATAATTAATTTTCCAGAAGTCTAATCATTACAATTTAGTAATTCCTTTTTAAAAATAAAAAACATTGAGCCATAATTGACAGATAACGTGTGAGTTTCAGGTGTACAACATGATGATTCGATATTTGTGTACATTGCAAAATGATCACCATAGCAGGTCTAGTTAACACTTGTCAGCTTACATAACAACTTAGTAGTTTCTTCCCTCAGTGAACTAGGGGTGAAGTTCATGGATGTTTATCCTATACAGGTCAGATAATCCCAAGGTGGATATTTAACTTGTCTCAGAAAGGAATTAGATGGGTGGAATTAGTAACATTAAAGAAAACTTCAAAAGTTCCTATGAGTCATAATAAAACTTGCAATGTTTGCACCACTGTGTCTTTAATAGTAGATGTAGAAGTAAGTCTTGGGGAGAATTTATTATTTATGATGGGTCATAACTATCATGTAATGTTAAAGAGACTAGTGCAGGGGCACCTGGGTGGCTTAGTCAACCGAGTCACCTGAGTGTCCTGCTCTTGATTTCAGCTCAGGTCATGATCCCAGGGTTGTGGGATCGAGCCCTGCTTGGGCTCTGTGCTGAGTGTGGATGGAGCCTGTTTGAGACTGACTTTCTCTCTCTCTCTCTCTCTCTCTCTCTCTCTCTCTCTCTCTATCTCTCCCCCTCCCCCTCCTACCCCTCTTCCTCTGCCCCCTCCCCAATTCGTGCTCTCGTTCTCTTTCTCTCTAAAATAAAAATGAAAAAATTTTAAAAAGATGAGTGCATGTGTTTAACTTTTGAGTTGATTTCTCATTTTCATTTAGTGTACCTGATGAACTTTAAAATACCTGTTAATTCATGCAATATTAAGCTATAATTTCCACTCAGTGGCATTTATATTTCTTGAGCAGTTCTGTAATCCCTTTAAATGCCTAGCTACCATAAAACTTTAACTAAAAGCCAAGGTTAGAAAAGGATGAGCAATAAACCATTAATTGTAGGTAATTATAAAGCTAGATTTTTAAACAACGTTTACAGAAATGTCACATCGCTGCAGCTCACATACTCAGTGTTTTCATTCTTCCGTGTTTTATTTCTGGTGTCTGAAAAATAATTGTGGGTGCAATGGTCAAAGCAAAAGTGTAATAAAGCAAATTAAACATGAAGCAGAAGAAGCAGAAATAATTTCATGTGCAGTTTATTCCCTGAAACTTTGTAAATAGGTGAAGCCATTATGTTCTTTAGAATCATTGGCAGATACTTGAAATAAGTGCTACCTTGAATGACTGAGCTAAATTCTGGATAAGAAGATCACAAAGAGGATAAAATGAAAGTACTGGCTTAAAATAATGATGTCAAATTCTTTTGTATAAAAACTAAAAGTCACTGCAGGTAACTGCAAGACTTCACTTTTAACCACTTTTAAACTCATGCATTAGTTTTCGCCTTATTCTATTCTGTCCCTCTAAGCTCTAACCAAGCTGACAATTTGTTTTCTGTAAGTATTTGTTTAATATGGTGTTTGAATGCACACCTATGTCAGGAGCAATGCTAGGTCTTTAGAACTGTCAGAGGAGTCTTCTGGTTCCCTTTAGCTGTGCTCCCCGCTGGCGGGATACTGTGACTCTTGTAGACTTTGCCCCTAACACCCTTACCCCTTTATTGGGATTAGTTATTTTTGCATTCTGTTTTCCACTGCCAAAGTTTAACTTCTGCAGTTAGCCTCATCAGCACCTCTGGCCATCTTCAGCTTTGTATATATCCTTCCAGCTTCCCATCCAAATGCGGAGAAAGGGTGTTCCAACTGCTTCCGTGCTGGCTGCTGCACCTGTACCTGATGACATATAACTCTTTCCTGCCCCAGCACTTGCTTTCGCATTCATCCTCACTCTCTCCAGGGTCTTCTGCCTTTCCCTCTGAATTCAGCCACACACTTAAGCCTCACTATCGTAATAGTATGTGCCTTTGTACTCCTGTTCTCTATTATTCCTTGTTACGACAAAACACATTGAACACATGGTTCATGCCCACTATCTCCCAGCCTCTCCAAACTGACGGTCTGTGGAACAACTTCCTTCTTCAGTGCTGCCCTTGATCTTTATGTTGCAAAACCCAAAGGTCTCTTGTTCACTATTTCTCACATTTGCCTTTCCATCCCACTAATGTTGCTGACTGTGCCTTTCATGAGAATATATATTTTTCCTTCTGGTTTTTCTCATATTATCCATCATGATTCTTCTCTTGCTTTTAGAGCAGTCCTTCCTGGCTTGCTTTTGCTGGTTACTTTCCCTCCTGCTGCCTCCTAGACATCCATCATGGCTCTGTCCTCGGGTCCGTACTCTCTGTGAATAAATATTTTCTCCCTTGGAGAGCTCTCCTAAGCAGCACCTAGCACCACTACACTAGCAGCTTCTTCAACATACTTCTGTCCTTAAAGACTTACCTGGTTATCCATACTGTATCCCGCCCGCATTCAGAACTTTTTCATTTAGTTGTCCAACAATCCTGTCCTTTCCAACCTGAAAACTTGTGATTCTTTGGGAGAAAAGAAAGTGGAAAGGAAAGTCCTTTTCTTAAAACTAGGTACATGCATAGCATTTATTTGTTTCAACAAAGCACCATCATTATTCTGATCTCTGTAAGTGGCACCACCTTTTCTAGTGATTTAACTGAGAAATCTAGAAGTCTCTCTCCTCTGTAGAGTCATCTGCTGACTGATGTCAGTTCACCCAGCTCCTGTGGGTGCCACCACCCTGGTTCTGCTCACCTTACCTAGCCTCTGACCTCTGGGCAATTGCTGCCTAATAACACTTTCTGAATACCACTGTAGTCAAGCCACTAATCTTCCAGCTGTTCCTTATTTGTTGTGACATTGGTTTTAGCTCCCGGCCCTGACTCTCAGGACTCCGGGGGTTTGCCTTTACCCTCTGTGTCCCGCTTCCTTCCTCCCGCCCATTTGCCACGGAGCCAGCTACATTCTCCCATTTGTGCCTTCAGTCACGTGGTTTCCTTGTCAGGATTGCCTGCTTCACTCCCACGTCCTCCCTAGCTTTCAAGGACTGCCAACATCTCTCCAAATCTACGTTTAAAGTCAGTACCTTCAGTTGAATCATGTTCCTTTATGTCTCATTTGTGGATGAATAAGCAACCCCCCAGACATAAACCTCACCTTCCCTCAGAAGCCTTTCTTGAATCCTTTCCATTTTCTATCAGTTCTTAAAACACATTTTAGTCTTATTTTCCTGATTGTACTTGAAGCTTCTTAAGGATGAGAATATATCTCATCCCCTTCTTTGTCCCCTCCGGGGACTGTTGTCACCGGAAGATACAGAGGATAATTTCATTAACTACTTACTTATTGATTAGGTGCTGGGCATTACAGTTTGAATATTTATCAGGTTAAGGAAACTTAAATAAGATTTCAAATAATCCAATCATCTACGTTCAATGAAATACCCAAAGTTTCTGTTGTTAGT
Source organism: Lynx rufus (assembly GCF_022079265.1). Classification (NCBI taxonomy): domain Eukaryota; kingdom Metazoa; phylum Chordata; class Mammalia; order Carnivora; family Felidae; genus Lynx; species Lynx rufus. The sequence continues at coordinate 24,761,538 of NW_025814867.1, read as the reverse complement.
AACATGCTAGGGCCTAATGTTCTTGGAATTAAAAAACCAAAAATGTCTTCTAGATGAAATACTTTTGATTAAAATGTGTCCTTTCATTTCAGTGGAGATGGAGAGTTGGCCATTTTCCTTAGGATAGCCTTTTAACCTTTACAACATAAAACTCCCTCATGCTATAAGGTACTAGAGTCACGGAAGTCAGTGTTAGAGTAGCCTTAGAGATAGTCTTGCAGAACTTTCTCTTTTCACAGTTGAAGTCAACAGAAATTTAGTGGCAGATATTGAGGCTGGGACTAGACTCTGGTGTTCTTGTATCAAATCCACAGACCTTTCTGCTGCACCCTTGCATGTACTTTATTCACTCATTTTTTTCATTCAGCACACACTTAGTGAGCACCTACTACATGTCAAGCCAGGCTCAGCAATGAAATATAATAAAAAATAAGATACAGTCCCGGCCCTCAAAAGAGCCTAATCTATTAGAGGAGACAGGCAAGTCAATGGAAAATGGAAATATAGTAGAACATGAGGTGGAGGAAAATAATCTGGTTTATGCTGTTTTATTTTAATATGGAAAGGATTTGAAGAAGTTTAATGCTGAGGGAAAGTGCCAATAGCAGGGAAAAGGCTGAGGTTTGGTTGAAGGTTAACTGATGCAGTTGATGAGCCTTTGAAGGCTGTGTGAAAGGAACAGTGTCCAGAGCACAGGTGGGGCCACTAACTTCAGACCAGAGAGAGATAGTGTTTCTAACCAGAATGGAGTTGAAAAAAGGGAACCGGAAGCTAAGGAGCATTCCCATCTGATGCCATCTATTTTGTGGATGAAGTAGGACACAAGGTCATTGGCTGAGACTGAGGGTAGGGAGGGAGGTGGAGGCAAATCAAGAGTTTTTGAAACCCCTCCCTCCTTGTAGGAAATGCAAGAGTCTTGGCCTTCTGAGCAATGTAGGGAGCAAAGTCATCTATCACCCACGAAGGATAAAGATGGCGAAGGGAAAAGGCCTGAGGAGGCTTTCATAGATATCCAGCAGAGATCACCACTGGGTGAGTAGGGGATTTGAGTGGCAGGAGTCAAGCCCTCTGATGTTCATGGTGGTCCAGGGTGCCCAGGGTCTCAGCTCCTATTGGGAAAAAGCTGGGACTGATGAGCAAGGCGAATGGCAGTTATGCAGGGATGATCCGAGATCTGTGTGGGTTCTGGACAAGCTCAGGGAGCGGAGAAGCCTGGGGATAGACAGGAGTGGCACTGATTACAGGGGCAGCAGACATTCTCCTTATGTGGCAGTTGATTATAAGGAATAGAAAGTTGGTTGCCGGAACGAAGAGGAAGGGATATTAAAAAGATTATTTTAAAACAGATTTATTTTGAAAGCTTATGGTCTGGTGGGTTGTGTTGGAATAAAAGGGTAAGCTAGCAGAGACATACTGATAAGGTCTGGTCAGAATGAAGCCTCTCTGTCCCTGAGTCATGGTAGACCTTAGCTGCTAGCACGTCTCATAACCCAAATGTTAGGTTCTCTGGATTCTCATTGTAGTCAGGAGGAGCCCCCCCCCCCCAGGATCTTTTATTCCCCCTAGGACTTTTCATGCTTGATTCTTATGCTGTTACAGTTCTTTAGTATTAATAATTCAGAGTCAATTGTTTTTAATGACCTAACTATAAATAGTCAGTGAAAAGAATTAAAGTAATGGAGGTACTCTGATATTTTCATAATCCTTGCTCTGCCCTGTGGCATTGCCTACTACTGATAAAACTTGGTGTCATAACAGTTTGGTGTGCTGTAATTCAAATGTGAAGAGAGCAAAAGCAATTAAAGCTGCTTTGAAAAATAAAACCAAGAGCAACTGACATGAAAAGGAATTAAGAGAACCTTTCTAAACTGAAAACATATAGTGAATAAGAGATTTGAAAAAACTGCCTCAAAGTACTAAAACCTCCCTCTTCTTGATTCCTAAAGATAATAGGCTCTAGTAGTAAAAAGTAAAGAATATGTATGTGTAGGTGCCCCTGGGTGGCTCAGCTGGTTGGGTGTCTGACTCTTGATTTTGGCTTAGGTCATGGGATCGAGTCCTGCATTGGGCTCAGCACCGAGGATGGAATCTGCTTGGGATTCCTTCTCTCTCTCTCTCTCTCTCCCTCCCTCCCTCCCTCCCTCCCTCCCCCACACACATCTCTCCCTCTCTCCCTCTGCTCCTCTCCCCAGCTCATATTTCTAAAATAAAATGAAAAAAAAGAATATGTGTGTGTTTATATACACATGTACATGTATATATGTACATATATAATTTTTTAAAGTAATGTGTCTTATCAAACTTTGAAAAAGATAACAGGCCATCATAGTCATAAAGACGAAAAAATAGCTTGTCTTAAGAGAAAAGTAAATTGTGCATCAGTAATTATAAATACAGTAATTCATGAATTAATTCACAAATAGATAATAAAACCAGATAATACAATTGTATGTTCTGGACCTATGCCAGCAAACTATACATACCCGAGTATAGTATTTATGACTCTGGGTTAAAGTTATTTGTTTACTAATCATTTATTTACCCCTTTGATTGTGAATTCTTTGAAAGTAGAGAACAGTCTTATTTAACTTGTATTTCTAGCTGGTACTCATAAAAGTGCTGAAAAACCCCTCCAATAATAATGCCTACACGCAAAATGTCACATCTCTGAATAACCTATCACTTAGTATTATTGTCCCTGTTCTGCAAGTGAGTTAACTAAAACCTGAGAAGTTTAAGCTTTTTATTTTATTTTATTTTTTTAATATGACACTGCTCCTAAGTGACTGGTCAGGAATTTGAACCTAGGTGCTGGGGCTCCAAAGCCTACAATATATATAGGGCAGGAAATGTGTTACTCGTTTTTATATTCCTAATACCTAGCACTGTGCTCAAACGTTGTAGTTAGTCAATGAAAATATTTGAAATAAGAACAAAAAAGTTATATTTAAAGTTAACCAGATTTAGCAAATGAATTTTTTTAACTATGTAAATTACCAGAAATCTTAACTATTTTAAAATTATGCTTCAGGTAGTGACAGGAAAAACATGAGTTTTAAAGAGTATTGTTCTTGAAAACATGGAACCCTACAGTGTGATCAGAGGTAGTGAGAAGAGTCTCCACTCAGATACTGCTCCTGTCACTGTTCCATTTTGACCTTGGGCCTGTATGTTTCATATACTCACTAATTCAGCAAATTTTTATTTAGGTTCTGCCAAGTTTCTGACCCTGCACTAGATATCAAGGGGTAGAAATAGTCATGATTTTGCTCTCAAGGAGCTTAGAGTCTAATGGGAGAGACAAATGTCCATCATAATGAGAGAAATAAATACAAAATTACAGCGATGGCAGGTGTTGGACAGGAGTTACATGGAACTGAAGGAACACATCATAGGAGAACTAGAAGTAATTACAGAGATCCAGGAAATGACAGTTGTTCTGAAATCTGAAGACTGAGTAGGGGTTAACTAAGCCAAGAGAGAAGAAGGGAAGGGCCAATGGAGCAGCACAGGCAAAGGACCAGTGGATGATGGGGCTTGTGACATATCAGAGAGAATGGCGGGGAGAGGGAGACAGGACATGCAGCTGGAACTTGGGAAGGAAGGCCTAGTCTTGACAGGCTGCCATGGGCCACCTGAAGGAGCGTTATTTCTATCCAGCTAGGGAAGGGAAAACATGGAGAGTTCTAGGCAAACAGACATCAAGACTATATCTCATAGCTTTAGTGGACAGTGGGTTAGAGGACAGGACTGAGTGACAGTAGCAGGCCAGGAGTCCTTTGGAGGAACCCAGAGACATAATAATGGTGGTAGAGAGGAAAGAAGTGAATGGGTTTGGGCTGGATTTTAGAGGTAACATCAACAGGAAGAGCAGAAGGAAGGGTGGGTTGGTCGAAGATGTTCCTAGGCTTCTAGCCCATGGATGGTGAAACCCTTGCTAAGGTGGGAACACCTCCAGAGGACCAGCTAGGTCCAGTTGGCTATATGCTGAAATTGAAGTGCCCTTGAAACCACCAGGAAGGAATGTCTGGGAGACACCTGGGCATATAGGCTGGGTACTCTTAAGAGCTCCAGACTGTTGTCACCCAGATGGACATGATCCCTTCTGCCCCTGAGTTCCCACAGTGCTTTGGGCCTCTCTTCCTGCTGGTATTAAGAGTTCCCATTTTGGATTATGGTTATCTTCCTGTGCCTTATATTGTTTGCTAAGTGAAATTTAAGTCCTAAAGTCTTTGCCCAGTAGCATAAAGATTTAATAACTTTTGAAAGTGCAATTACGTCTTAACTTTATATAATATGCACTTATTGAAAAGTCTTGAAAATTGTCCTAATGAAGGAAAGGGCTAAAGTCTATAGTGGAGGCACTTGGAATTCCTCCAGAGGCTCCTGTTTCCATCTGGTTTCAATTCTGGTGCTGGCTCTTTTTCCCTGATTACGGATTTTTTTTTTTTAATGTTTATTTATTTATTGGAGAGAGAGCACACGCTTGCAGGGGAGGGGCAGACAGGGAGGAGGGGAGAGAATCCTAAGTAAGCTGTGCACTGTCAGCACGGAGCCTGATGTGGGGCCTGATCCCGTGAACCCGTGAGCTCATGACCTGAGCTGAAATCAAGAATTGGACACTTAACCGACTGAGCCACCTAGGTGCCCCTCAATTATGGATTTTTAATATGAGGAGGTCTGCTCAAGTGGAAGACCTTGTATGGCTGTCTAGAAGGGGCAGTGAGAATGGAGAATCCCATTCTGGACTCCAAGAGTACTGCCTTCCTCTAAAAGGTCTCAAAGAACAAATCATGTTCTTTACCCAAGCCTCAGGTGACACTAGGGCAGAGGTAGAAAGAGAGGCCCTTGATAAACATGGAGACTTTTCACAGGGCCTTTTTGAGGCTGGTTTCCCAGGAAAATCCTGGTGGCCTTTCCCGAGTAATGAGGAGGAAGAATTGAGGCTAGGATTTGGTTCCTCATTCATTTCTTCAAGGCACAGCTCACTGAAGCCTAGAATCATTCAGATTTCAGGCCCTTGCTCTCTTAGGTAGTAGGCTCGACTACTTTGAAATATCTAGTGTGGAGCACATGAACAGCTTATTAGGGGTTTTCATTAAAATAGTTTGGGACCCCTGTGAAGGATTAGACTTCCAAATTGCAGAGTCCAGAAGATGTAGCTCTTTTGAATGTTCACACTGGTGGAAAGGTCTGAGAGGCTCAGGTAGAGGGTGGGCCTTGCCAAAGGGCTTCCAGGCCATGGGATGCTCAAACACAGGCACATTCCGGAGTTATACCATGGAGATTCTTCCAGGTGGCTGGTGGGGGGGGGGGGGAAGGTGAGAAGGTGTACCCTAAGCTGAATGGCTGGAGACTGGTTGGGCAGAAGTCTAGGGTGACTGAATTGGGAAAAGGAAGCTTTTGAATTGAGGTGCCCTGAGTCGTGGGGGCAAAGCTCATCTGAGTGCCATGTCCTAGCCTTGGGGAAGCCGGCCTCGTTCAGACCCCTCTTGCCAGCAGAAAAGCTGCTGCCAGTCTTTCAGGAGACCTGGCTCTCCTTGGCTCAGGTCTGGTTCAGCTGAGCTCCTGCTGGACTGCATTAGGCTGGCTGAGCACATGGTACCTGATGGGGCCTCTGGTCCCATTGTAGAATGAACTGATAGGAGAAGGTAACATTGAATCTTGCTCATCTGGGTGATTTCCTTTGGGGAAGAAACTGGCAAAGGAGCAAAATGGACCTCTCAAACGCCTATTGAGAAAAAGGGGGATGGTTATAAGAGGCCACAGTCCAGATCACAATGGTATTAAGGTTCTCCAGAGAAGACAATTGATAGGGTGTGTGTGTGTACACACATATGTATGTATATGTATGTATGTGTATGTATATACATATTAATATAAACGGAGAGAGAGACAGAATTGATAGAGGTATGTGTGTACATACATAAGGCTATAAATGGAGAGACAGAATGAGAGACTGATTTTAAGGAATTGGCTCGAGTGATTGTTTGGGCTGGCATGTTTCAAAACCATAGAATAAGCCAGCAGCAGCCTGGAGATTCAGGTAGGAGCTGATGTGGCAGTCTTGAGTCTGAAGGCTGGAAACTCGGGCAGATTTTCTGTGTTGCCTTCTGGAGGCAAAATTCCTTCTCCTGGGAAACTCAGTCTTTGCTCTTAAGGCTTTGAACTAATTGGATGAGGCCTACTTAGATTATGGAGGTTAATCTGCTTTACTTAAACAAAACTGATTGTAAATATTAATCACCTCTTAAAAAAAACCCTCTACAGCCACATCTAGACTAGTGTTTGACCAAACAGCAGCACACCCTAGTCCATGCAAGATGGCACATAAAATTAAGCATCACCAGCAATGCTCATTGTATACTGTCATCTAATAAAGGAAGGAAGGTCATTAGGTAAGCATTTTCCCCTCAAGAGATGGTGGGAAGAGGGGGAGAGAGAAGATTGTTGTGCTTATTTGTGGGACTTATTAATCTTTAGCTGCTTTTTGAACTTTGAGTCTTCTGTTGGCACGCGCTATAATGGCATTTGGGGGACTGGCTTATCATAGATCATTCCCTCCTAAACAAGTTACCCTTATTGGTACCAGCCAGAGTCCCAGACTCCTGGTCTTCTGTTGGGACCCATATTTTTAGGTGGAAGCACCTTAAAGGTAGAATCAGTATTTTTTTCCTTTTGGTAACCCCATATTGTCTAGTACTGAGCCTTATACATAATGGACATTATTCATTTGAGAAGTATTGAAGTCTTCCAAATTCAAGGCACTGTGCTAGGTATTAGAATAGCCATTGAGTATGTACTTATTGAGTGAATTGTTTCACATCACTTTACATTATGATTTGTATTTCCTTCCCCCTCCCCTTCCCCGCCCACCCCGAATTAGAGGGGGAACAATTTCAATCTAGTATATCCTAGAACATAGAGTCCTGTAAGTGCTTCTTCCTTGGCTGGCATTCATGGTTCCTGTGATTGCCTCAGTTTAACCTTCCAGCCTCAGCTCTCACTGTGCCGCTCCCGTAGCCCACTCTCAGGCTGCCCCAGAGAAGCCTCTCTCCACAGTTCACCCCGACAACAGCTCCACTCTTTGTTCGATGTTCCTTCCACCAGAAATATGCTGTCTTGCCAGTTCCTTCCATGTTTACCCATTCAGATCCACTGTTGAGTAGACGAGGTGCTCCCTCAGGTGCTCCCCCAGGACCCCATGCTCACCATCTGCACCACAGCCCTTTCATGACTTCTCTTATGATGCCGTGTTTTCACCTCTGTGGTGAGAGCCTCTGGAGGACAGGGTCCTGGTCTCATTCTGTTTTGTACCCCTGCTCGGTACCTTGCACTTTGCAGGTAAGGTGTTAATGCAGTAGGACCCCAAAGACCTCCAGCAGTTCTTGCATGTTTGATATGTGTGTCAGGAATCTATTCAGCCAACCACATTATTATTTTGAGCTGATCATTCAGTTTCTGGACAATCTCAGACTTTTCTTTTTGTGTTTGGAATGTAGTCAGAGGACAAGAAGTGGCGATCTTTCCTGCCTGTTTTATTGTTGATAAGAGGATAGTTAACCAAAAAAAGACAGTCATTTGAAGGTTTAAAATGAATGGCTACAAGAAAGATGAAAAATATTTATGGCTTCTTTATCAGTGGGCCTCATTTTCCTCAATGCTCACAAACCGGTTACTGATGCTTTGCTCTGGGGGCCAGTGACAGCAATCTGGAGCTTCATTTTCCTTATTATTGCAGTTAGCTGCCAGTGAGAACATCTAGTCCAGTAACATGATAGAAGGAGAGACAAGGGGAAAAGATATGAAAGGTGTAGAAAGAGGGTGGGCAGGAGCCTGCTGACAGTTCTTTTGCAGTTCAGTGAATTTGGGTCTAGCCTGGAGATCACCACTGCAAGGGAGAAGAATACTCTACCCGGAGAAGTACTGGCGGCCACCGTGTTCTTGGGGACGTGATGATGTAAGGACATTCTTACAAGCTCATTAGCTTTCTCACTGTAGAAGCATTGGCAAGCTCAGATGCCAGACGACATTATGTCAGTGTACCAAGCCCAGAATCCTAGCAACAATTTTCGAGGTTGGAAACTTATTGAAAATGACTCTTTTCACATTAGGAAGTTTTGTTGGCAGAGAGGAAGCCAGATTTTGCCCTATGCCAAAGTGTAGGAAAACTCGTGTGTTAGCCCTGTCTGTTCTATTAGAACTTTTAGCTGGTACTTGCCCAGAGAGAAGAATTGTCAAGAAAAGACAATTGTGAAGAATGATGAGGTCTTTATCTTTGGAATGTTTACTCTTTCACAGCATCAGTAATTTGTTTTTGTTGTTACCTTGTTTAGTTTTGGACAGTGTGCCCCTGGACCATTGTGAACCCAAATTGCAATCTCTGAATTTGACTAATATTTCAAAATCACCTGATGATGTGACTTACACATTATAGGGACACAAGCCACGTTTGTTGTGTGATTAAAAGCCTGCTAAGTATAAGGCATGAACTCTTATGGATATGTTCTCTCCCTCCCAGAGTGCTCTGTGTAAGTGAATTATATTGGCTATGTGGTTTAATTTTTGAAAAAGTATAATTTATCAAACCACCCTTAACTATAATTGTCATAATTTTTATGGGTTTATTTTAATAATGTAATATTGGTAATACACTAGTTAAGCAGCAAAAATGAAAAAAAGCGCATTGTTCCCCAGTTTACTTTCCATTTGAATTTTTTAAAAATGTTTGCTTATTTTTGAGAGACAGAGACAGAACGCAAGCAGGGAAGGGCAGAGAGAGAGGGAGACACAGAATCGGAAGCAGGCTCCAGGCTCTGAGTTGTCAGCCCCCGATGCGGGGCTCGAACTCAAACTGAGATCTTGACCTGAGCTGAAGCTGGAAGCTTAACCAACTGAGCCACCCAGGAGCCCCATACTTTCCATTTTAATGCAAGCAAATATTTTATCAGTTAGGTTTTTACAAATAATAACATACTTTAAAGTTTTATATTGAAGGTTTGGGAAAAGAAAGTCAATAGTAATCTGACTAAAATTGTGACTGTCTTCTTTTTCACCTTCTATGAGAAAGTTTCAATAGTAGTGGGGCATTGTACCGAGTTCAGAATGGTAATGAAGGTGCCTGCAGTTTGGCTTATTTGGTTCAAGTGTAGGTACATCTTCCAAAAGACTGATATTTTGTGCATCACGTCCAGTGACTGCACTTGAAGGTTAATTTAATTGTTGACTTTCACTTCTTTGGGTTTCTCTTTCCTAGATAGAAAAGCAGTTGCCACCTACTTGATTCCACAGTGCTCTTTATACAAGAACCATGTGATGAACTGCATCTTGAATTTAGTTTCTGGAAGAATCTCCGCAAAGACTTTTGCTTGCTTAATTTTGTTGGACAGTAGAAGTTGTGTAATCCTGTATATTATCATTTGTGACTTTTCTGTCACAACAATTTCATATCTAACTATAGCAGTTTGTTCACCTCAGGTGTGTGGTGACATCTTCCCTTAAAGCTTTTTTTAGATGTTCTATTTTCTTCACCCCCCAATTATGCTCTTTTATATTATGCTATAACCATATGTCACTTAAGATTCTTTATAAGTAGGCAGGATACACATTTCTAAAAATATGTTTTCTGGTTAATACTTCCATCCCTATGAAAGTGGTGGAAGGAGGGAACATCTGAGGCAGAGAATGTGTTTGCTTCCTGTCCAGAAACCCAGAGTACATTAGAAATGTCCATGGCAGGGCACCTGGGTGGCTCAGTCGGTTAAGCATCTGACTTTGGTTCAGATCATGATCTCACGGTTCATGGGTTTGAGCCCTGCATCAGGCTCTGTGCTGACAGTGTGGAGCCTGCTTGGGGTTCTCTCTCTCTCTCCCTCTCTCTCTGCCCCTCCCCTACTTGCATTTCCTCCTGCTCTCTCAAAAATAAGTGAATAAGCTTAAAAAAGAAAAGTCCATGGCACCTGGGAGACACTCCATAAAACACAACAAACTGATATGACTATACCATATAAATTTTCCTCCAAACTGGAAAATTAAGACCTGTTCCTCACTGTGCCTTTTTTCTTCATCCAGACTCTGTCCTTTTCTCATTGTACCAATTTATGTAGGCTTTTGCAAATTTTGAGGAGCTTCTGAGCCACACAATATTTGCATGGCTGGCCATTTGTTTTTTCTTTTCCCACTTTGGGGCATGTGTGTTTTGGGGTGGAGGGGATGGTGTTTATCATCATCAGTGCAGCTTTTGGCACCTACTACATTTATCAAACCCAGGAAACATGGCCCAAAGCCAAGACAGAAACTCACACTTCTGGGCAGAGGGTTTGGCACCCATTTTGAATTGAAAAGCAAGTGGTAGAGGTTGCCGGGACCCGCCTGGTTTAATTTAGTGTTTAATGTCTAGCAATCGTGTCTTCATTTTCCCCTTGATTTGTGAGCCCCTCAGTGAAGGGGGAAGTGACTGTCTTTGTCAACAGCATTGGCCAATCTTGCTGCATTGCCCTTTCTTCTTGTTCTTTTCCTCAAAGGAGAGAAGCTGTTCAACAGCTGCATGTTTTCTTACTGGAAAAAAAAAAAAATAATAAAAAGAAGAAAGCCAGAGTGAAGGTTTCTAAAAACATAATCCGTTCTTCCGTATTTAATGACAAAAAATTACTTTACCCTTAGGTATATTTTTATTTTTACATAGCTATGTCCTTACCTGTCTCTACATTTCTTTATTCTATGCAAATGCTAATCTGTTAATCTCCCCTTAGTGGGTCTTTGCTTTGAGCTGTTTATCCATGGCAGTGGTATTGTTTTAGGTCTTTAAAATTTTCACATTAACTTAAAGATGATCTAAAGTATATATTAAAGAACATTTTGGGGGGAAAAAATCCCTCCAGGTCTCATCCCTCCCACACAACTATTTTTGCTTATGCATTTTGCCTTCTAGTTGTACACACAGAGCTGTTGTGAAGGGATGTTTATTGTTTGGGATTGAGCTTGTCGCCATCCAACCATAGTCTCTAATCCAACTCTCCTTTGGATTTATAAAATGCCCAACCAAGTTCATAAGTTTGTGGTCTGTGGCCATGGCTCAAAACAGTGCTGAGTGATTTCTGTGGGAATAAGATGGCCCACATGGGAGAACAGCTTCAAGTGTCTTCATAGCTACGCTGTCACCAAACAATGTGGCCAGAATTGTCCACCACGGACTCATGCATTTATAATGCTAGTGATGACTAATTTAAACTGAGGTAATTTTAATAGGGACAGAGACATTCTAATTATAGAGACTTTTTCTCCTTTATCCAGAAAAGCATCCTAAGACATGTAACATTACCATTTGAGCGAATTTTATTCCTTCGTATGTCTAAGGATTCCATTGCATTTTGGAGTCACGTTTTCAAATGTAATGATTTTGTACCTCACTGTAGGTCAGAAGCAAACTACATTTTTCTATATGTTGTGAAGACAGTCAAAATATGAAAGTATTTATTTTCAGCCATTTAGGTAAATTGTTGTTTACAACCAAGATAGGAAATGGGATAATTCTAGTTTCTGCAAACAGCCATGTTATTATGTCTTCATATTTAAATGCGTGCAGGGTATTTCTTTTCTAATATGCAAAGCTTAAATAATAAGGCCCATTGACAGGTATTAATACTTGTTTTTAAAAGAAATGAATTACATAAACAGAGCTAATTTGTTTTTTTTAAGCTTATGATTTGTGAAAGAAGAAATAAATGTCTAATAATTCTAAGAATAAAACTAACCTACCATTAGCTATTTTCACTGGCTCTTCCTTTCTATTCCACCTGCTGATTTTGCTTAGTAGATTCATAATTGGTTGTGAAGGTCTGGAATGTTGGGAAAATGAGGTTTTGTTAAGTCATTTCCCTGGTTCTTTGATTATAAGTCTTCCTGTGTGGGCAGGAGTGTTAGAGCTTGTTGTTTTTATGTCAGTATTTCCAGGGTTCCCCACTTTGGGTAATCTGTTTAGCTTCTAATCTCCATAAATTAGAAATGAGAGGGATGATCATTCATAATTGACATGGACAGTCAGAAAGAAGAGAGTGTCACCACTAGGGGAAAAGAAGAGCTATGTTTTAAGGGTTATGACTTAAGAATCAGACCCGTGACTAGCAATTTCAGGCATAAATAGATTACTTAAAAGAAGCGGAGATTGACTGCTTTCAAGAAGTACAAGTGCAAGAGGGTTCATTATTGATTTTTAGATGTGGGACTGTATCATTTTCAAAGAGATGATTTCATGGATTTCCTTCGATTACTTCTTTTCTTCAGTAACGGATGTAGTAACTTGACCTCCGTGTGTGTTACTTATTTTAAGGCTTAGGGGTCCATAGGAAGCCTTCTCTAACTAAACATTTTGGCTGGGAATGGTGGCCCCACTCCAGGTGCCCGTAACTCCCTGGGCATGCTTCCGTATCACGTTCTTTTAAAATTGTTATTTCTGCCATTTCCACAATACTTTAAGCTTTTTAATACTTCCACGGTGCCTAGCTCACAATGCTTAATAATTATTTGTTGAACTGAAACTAAACTAAAAGCCAAATTAGCATAAAAAATGGTCTGTCTCATGCCTGAAGTTAGTAATATACTTGATAAGTATAATATTCCATTTTTACACACATTCAAACATTGAAGGGTGGAGGTGAGGGAGACTTTGGCTTCTGATTCTAATCCAGTATCATTTTTAGCTTATTTCCTTCAGGGACTGAGAGTCCTATGGCTGTGCCTGTGCTTAATTTGTGTACTCCATGTGCTTTTGTCTGCACAAGGGAATATATGAAAGGATTGAGGGTTGTTGCCTCTCTGTTATAGTGCTTGGACACTGCCAAGAGGAGTGATGATGACTGTTCCACCATGGAATAGATGGAAAGCCACCTTTCTCTTTATAGTCACTTACTCAGAGTATAGACGCATAGGTGGGCTGCAAGTCACCCTTAGTAAGAGCAGATGGCAGTTAGCATGAAAGGGTGTTTGCTTGCTTCCAGTGGCACTTTCGGAGAGCTTTGTGAAAGGGACAAAGGTGTTCATCAGCATTAGGGACGTTCTTAATATTCCAGCCCCGTGGAGAGACCAAGAGGAGGAGAACCAAAAAATGAGGTGATCCGTGGAAACGTGACGTCACAAGCTGTCCGTGAGCCTGAGCGACCGTGGAGATATTGATAGGAGCGGTTAGTGGAGTCAAGACTCAGGGAATTCTACTCTGTAGGAGGGAGATCTTGTCCAACTAACAGAAACCGTGAGAGGAGCTGTAAGGAGCAACCAGCCAGATATCTGCCAAGCTGAGGACTTTAATGGCCCTGTAAGTCAGAAGAGAAGTCATGAGAAATGATGTTGAGCTACTTGTAAGTTCATCATTGTGGACAACTTTCCTAGCCTCCCTGAGTATTGGGCTTCTTCGTAGAAGGTAGGAGATAATAAGGCCTGCATCTTGGAGTGGTTGTGGGGTTTACACGGGGCAATGCATGCGATTCACCTAGCACTGGGGCTGGCACACCACAGCTGCTTATTACTATGTTAGTTCCTTCCTGACCCTGCAGTTCTTCTGGTGTGAATTACCCCATCGATGGAAGGGCCAGCCTCTAGGGGTTCCTTAGCTCCCATTGTGGTCATGGTAGAACTGGTTTTAAAGCTCTAATGGAGAAAGAGCAAATGATCACCTAACGATTGGCCCAAAACAGTCAGTTGTCAGAGAAGCTCAGGATGCAGGAATCAAACTGGTGACAGACTCTCAGGTTACCGAGAACCCCAGTGACAATACAACTCCTCAATATTTGATATACCAGTACATGGTTCAGATTTATAGTTCGTCTATCTTTGCTTTAAAAACAGGGGGCCTCTGAGTGCCAGATTCTTTTCTCTTTTCCTTCCTGATTTCATTTTCACAACAACTCTGTGGAATAAATTCTTCTCCTTTTGTAATATGAAAAAACTGAGGCCTGCAGAGGACGAATCTGGTGGCCCATGGTCATCAGCTACTGGCAGGAGGGGCCAGGATTTGGACCCAGTCTGTCAGTTGTTACTGCCGTTGCTCGTCATCCTCCCACATTTGCTGAAATGCAGGAAGACTGCCCGGCAGGAGAGGCTTCAAAGACAGGCACAGCAGCCTTTGCCCTGCGAGTGCCTGGAAGGCCGCGACTGCCTTCTGCTTGGCAAACCCAGGGCCCAGCAACATCTGGCACATGGCAGGCTCTAGGTAAATATTTACAGAGTGAATGAAAGCCACAAGTTAAGGTAGAAAACTAATTATTTCAGCAAGTAGCAGGTTGTCAGCAATATGAAATTTGTCATCAACATTATTGAGTTACTGAAAAATATGTGACATTTATTAACACAGGCTCTGCAGAGTGGCTATACAGAATTTAAAGATCTGTGTTTAAAATTGGACAATATGTGAAAAACTGACACAAAATAAAATTCAGAAGATGTCAACAATTTTTTAAATGACTGAAGAGGCACATGCTGCTTCTTGGGAAGAGTAAGCTGATAAGCCTAAAAATAGCTTTTAAAAATGAATGATACAAATTTTGATTCATGCATTCTCTGCTTCCTTTCCTCTGAAGTATACATATTCCAAGGTTGCCATTATAGAGATTTTTTAAAGCATTCTTTATTTTCATGTAAAGACAGCACAAACAACTTTCAATCAGATTGAAAATGAAAAGTAAATGTAATAATTTAAGAAGCAAATAGATTGGGCCAGTTCTTGACCAAATAAATGAAGCCATTAGCTCTCTGCTTTGTGAGAATTTTGATGATGGAAATGTAAAAGGCTAGTTGAACACTGGTATTTTATTAGTAACCACAGAACCATAAATCTGTTGAGGCTGGGATCTGACGGAAATTCTACTAGGTTGAATAAGTCAAGTTTCTGTTAAATGAGGACTTTTCTCTACAGGTAAAAAGTAACCACCATGGCCATGGAGCTTCTTCTCAGCACAAGTGTAATTGCACTTGGTTGAATCACCTCACTTCCCCCTTCCCTAATAGACAGGATTTTTAGCATAGAGCCAGACACATCGAGATGCCTTTTCTTTTGAATCCATTTGGTCATGAAGAGTATTTAGAAATAGCAAACACCAGTCCTGTCATGGTAAAGGAGAGGCTTGGTTTTTTTTTGTTTTGTTTTTTTGTTTTGTTTTTTTTTTCTTTTTGTCTCCCCAGAGAAAGCATCCTTTCAAGTAAGTACCTTTAGTGCTAGTTGACTTTTCCTTAGAAGTTCATTTCACAGACTTAGTGAAGATACACCAAATATTTACAATTTCATGCTGAGGCATGAAACTTTTGCTGAGGCTTTACCATTTCCTTTTTTTGAGGGGAATGGGATGCCTGTTGAGTTTTATGGAGAAGCTGTCCCAGATGCATGACTAAAGTCAGGTAGTCTTTCCATGGACAGCAGCACTGGGATTTGGCAAATGCAATTTCTGGCAAATCAAAAGGGATTTGGCAAATGCAATTTCTGTACCACAGATGGAAAGGAGCTACCTTCATAACCTTGGCTGCACCTGTATTATAGTTCTATACAGTGTGAATTTGTGTCCTTAGGGAAGTACAAGTTATTTTTTTTTTTAATGGTTATCGGGACTGAGCAAGTTGATTTGTTTGTATCAACTAGGTGAAAGCTACCTGTAATTTGCATTTGTTAACCCTAAAAACTTTCAAGTCAAGTATGCTTTTTTAAAAAAAGGTATTCGTCATTTCCATAAATTACCTCATTGGAATATTAGTTCTTAATTCTTTTTCAAGTTGTGCCTGTATCTAAGCATACATTACAGTGTCTTACATAATACTGGACATAGGAAGTCATTTAAATAGTATTTGATGATTCATTGAAGTTATTTGTTATGAAGATCTGATTGGGGCCATTTTTGATTTCACTCTCTCCCCCCCACTTTATTTTTCTTTTTTGGAGGATAGTTAACTTTGCTTTCTCTTTATATATTAATGTGGCTTCTGGGGTGATATTAGGGTGAGTGAAGATTGTGGGAAGTTTTAGCAATGATCTTTATTTGTAATGTAAGACCAACAAAATGTTATTTCTTCCAAGAAATGTATACTGGCCTTGCTTACATTTATGACCGACAGCCCTTCTTTCCAGCCATTCATTCTCGAGATCAGTGATGAAATTTGCCGAGTGCTTGCTTTGTGCAAGCACCACACTAGAAATGTCAGCAGGTTGGGGCGCCTGGGTGGCGCAGTCGGTTAAGCGTCCGACTTCAGCCAGGTCACGATCTCGCGGTCCGTGAGTTCGAGCCCCGCGTCAGGCTCTGGGCTGATGGCTCAGAGCCTGGAGCCTGTTTCTGATTCTGTGTCTCCCTCTCTCTCTGCCCCTTGCCCGTTCATGCTCTGTCTCTCTCTGTCCCAAAAATAAATAAACGTTGAAAAAAAAAATTAAAAAAAAAAAAGAAATGTCAGCAGGAATTTGGAGTTAAAATGTGATAGGTCCCTACCCTTAAGGAGCTCCTTGTCTAGACCTACACTGTCTGATACATTAGCCCTGGACCCATGTAGTTACTGAGCACTGCACTGTGGTTAGTCCGAATTGAGATGTGCTGTGAATGTATGCTGTGTTGGGTTTCAGGGACGTAGTAGGACAAGAGAAGGCAAAGTGTCTTCATAGTTTTTATACTGATTACGTGTTGAAATGATAGTATTTGGGGTTAGATAAAATAAACTATTAAAGCTTATTTCATCTGTTTCTTTTTATATTCTTTAAGGCAATTAAAACATTTTAAATTACATATGTGACTCATACTTTTTTGGACACCACTGATCTGTGTAGTCTCTACTTTCTTCTGGTGCTATCACCAAGGGAGAATGTCCATCACCCAAAGATAATTCAGTGTTTTCTCCATAAATGCTCTTGTTTATAACTACAACAAATAATAGCAAAGACTAACAGGTTAGGAAATCAGAGTATTACGGTTTTTTATTAGCCCTTTAACCCGTTAT
Organism: Lynx rufus; assembly: GCF_022079265.1. Lineage (NCBI taxonomy): Eukaryota > Metazoa > Chordata > Mammalia > Carnivora > Felidae > Lynx > Lynx rufus. Next base: position 24,744,579 of record NW_025814867.1, on the reverse strand, counting down.
TATGTAAACACGAGGCTAGATAGTACAGTTTGTTTCTGTCACAGTATGATACAAAAAAAAATAGGGAAACCAAGATTCCCAGGTGCTTAGAATAGAAATGAAAAAAAAAAGGGAAGAGGCAGGGGTGGGAAGGAGAGCCATCCTTCCCATATGTAATGATGACTGCTTGATGTGCGTGCAGATGTCCAGGAAAGCAGGCATCTGAGGCTGCTGCTTATCTGGGAATAATACAGGCAGAAGAGAAAGCTCGCATCAGACCCTTGTAAAATGCTTGTCATAGGAGAGGATGATGGTGCTGCTAATAAGAATAGTAGTGATAAGATCAAATACATTGACTACATTTGACACTTACTGAGGGTGTCAAGAACTTCAGTAGGCATTTCTATATGATTTAATTTCTACATTGTTTAATACCCAGCAACAGTTCTAGGAAGCAGGCACTGTTATCTAGTCCATGTTTCAAAAGCAGCGGGCCAGGATCAGTAACACGGGAAGTGGTGGTCCAGATGCCAGCCCCAGTCCATGGTGGCCAGATGCCAGATACCTGTGGAAGCCACGGACGCCATGGCCAACCGATTTCCCTTTCTTTATGAGGACAAAGTGCTTGTCAGCTCCCAGTGAGCTCTTAGAAGGCAGCTCTGTGTAATTTTTTTAAAGCTTTTTAAATGTTTATTTTTGAGAGAGAGAGAGAGAGAGAGAGAGCGTGCGCGCGGGGGAGAGGCAGAGAGAGAGGGAGACACAGAATGCAAAGGAGGCTCCAGGCTCTGAGCTGTCAGCACAGAGCCCAATGAGGAGCTCCAACTCACGAGCCGTGAGATAGTGACCTGAGCTGAAGTCGGATGCTCAACTGACTGAGCCACCCAGGCACCCCAGCTCTGTGTAATTTTTAGCCATTTAGAGCCATGAGATTAACTGGGGAGTCAATATCAAGTAAACTTCTTCTGTGTCCAGCAATCCCAGCCAAGTGAGACTTGAGGACTAGTAATGTAAAAGTCTTGCTCAAGTCAACCTACACAGTGCTTTCACATTTAGTATCTCACCCGTGCCTTACCAAGCCCTTTACAGTAATTAAGGGCAAGTAATTACTTTCCTCATGTCATGAAATCAGTGGCTGAGGTTTCAAGAAATTTACAGACCTTCCAAGGCCACGTAGCCAGTCACTAGGCATCTGGAAGAACTCAGCCCTGGCTGGCAGAGTGGTAGGAACCTGGCTTTGCACTTAACAGCTACAACTCTGAGCACTGAATCACTCAGGGTCCAGTCAGAAAGAAACAGCATCTTTATTGAGAACTTAATCTGGGGAATTGTTACAGATGCTGGAAGAACCACAAAGCCAAACAGGGGATTGGTGAAGCCACCCAGCGATTAGCAACAGCAGAAAACCATCCCTCCCTGCAGGTTGGAGAGATGAAGCAGTTTGGTCCCTGAGCCCAGGAGCCACGGGGACCTCAGAGGGGATGCAGCCTCTGCTGGTCTCTCCCCTGCAGAGAGAGGAAGATGGAAACCCACCCAGCTTCACCCTTCCTCCTGCCTAGGGTCTAGTTCTCTGCCAGAGCCTCATGGAAGCAACCTGGTGGGCATCAGGCCAACTTGGGATCTGAGGAAATCTGCCTCGAGGGCCGGCTTTCTGGCCATGCAGAGTAGAACAGGGTTGGAGAAGGAACCAGTCTGCCTGGGCAAACCATTTAACCTCTGAAATGGGGGTGATAGGTCCTGCCTCAGAGTTGAGCATTCACAGAGATCATGTTTATGAAGTGCCGGTGCATAACAGTAGCTCAGCAAAGGTTGGCCACCACCCTCCGTCTGTGGAACAACTGTGGCTAAGGTGGACAGTAGTTACCGTGTGGCCTGAAATGCGTAGGTATGTGGCACGTGAGGATGAATGAGGTCCTGACGGTCTCCCTGAGCTCTGCAAGCCGCCACGGATTATTCTGAGTCACTCTCCACACGTCATTCTTTTCATTCTTTTTGGAATTTTCTCCTCTCACAATTAATTCATAGAGAAAGTTCATTATATTATCTACATCAAGGACACTTCCCATTTTATCCAGAGGTAGGGGGCCCAAAAGCGAGTAGGACTGCCCACAGGGAGCTGATACAGGCCATGTAGAGCATTGATGTTCCCCTTTTCTAGCCCCATCTTACTCTGAAAAGCCCTCGGTCTCAAGTTTTAGTCTTATTAAGTTAAACAGTGCTCTATAGTAATGCTTTTAGAAGCACAACTAAATTACTTGAGAAACAAATGTATAATTGGAGTAAACATGGTTCAGCTAAAATTCCTCTTTCCAGAGGATAAAATGTGATTTCTATATTGCCATTATAATTTCCAGTAAACCCAAGTGAGTCTTGCATCATATTGGCTTGGGGGAGGAGGGGAGTTGCATCAAATCAGGTTAAAAGATAAACTTTTTGCTAATCTAAGTTTGAGATGCATTTCTTAATTGCCATGAGCCATAGACTCAACGGACCAACCTTACGAAGAGTTTCTGAACTTGGTGAGTTGAATGGTGAGCTGGCTGGGATAGAGTCCTGTATTGTCAATGGTCACACATATGATGGTGATGTATATAATATATTCTTGTCTTGATTTAAAATGAGAGCTGCATTACACATGCATATTTTGAAGGGGAGGGGAGGCACGATTTGATCTCTAGAAGAACTAATCTGTGGTCAGTTGGAATAGCCCAAGCATCAGTTCCTTTACCCTGCCTCACACCTCACTTCCTTGCTTGGCTTCAAGAACTCACACCCCACCTCCAGTATCCCCTCCTGACAATTGTATCCCCTTTGTGAAGGGCTCCCTGACATTGCCTGCTCTCTACAGTGCTTACTCACGCCTCTGTTAATCACCTCCAGAAGATCCTACCCCCCATTTGTATATTGCTTCTCCTTTTGTGGGCTACACAGGCAATGCTGTGTGATTTGCAGGAAGGCCAGACTGTGGAAGAGGCAGGGCTTGCGAATTCAGAGGAATCTGAATTGCAACGTCCAAGGGTAAGTGGTGAGCCCAAGCCGGTGCCTGCAGGGCTGCACCTCCTGGGAGTCATGGGAGAATAGAACTCTGTGCAGCTGAGGGTCTCATTGTGCTCCCAGCAAGGTCAGTGCAGATTACAGGGGAGCTGGGCAAGGACTCAGTTCTAGCCAGGCAAGCCGGAGACTGGGCTACGTAGGGGCTGAGTAGGGAGAACTGGAGCAACTTCAGAAGTAAGGAAGAAGCAGCTATAAGGACTAGGTCACGGGGCCCAAAGGTCCACATGGCTGGCTGCCCCCTGGTTCAAGGCAGCAAGACTAAGCCACACCTCACAAACACCTACAGGTGGATTCCTGGCCTGGGTAGGAGGGGCTCTCACATTGGACAAGGTTGGGAGCATCCAGACAGACCAAACAGCCAGCCTGCCTGTCTACTGGTCAGCCTGCAAACGTCTGTTAGCTGACATTGGACTTTGGTTATACTTGACTCTGCAGTGCCTGGCACTTGGTAAGGACTTAACATGTTAGTAATAAGGTCACTTTCAAGTAGGGTGACTGTATGTTTCAGTTTGCCCAGGACAGTCCCCGATTTTGTGGCGTATTTATTAGTAATTCCCACTTTGATTCTCAGAAGTGTCCCAGTTTAGATGTCACTCTACCTTGGGGGAATAAAATCTAATTACTGGTGGTCTATGGGTGCTGGGGGCCTGTGCCTTCACCTTCCTGTTGGAGGCGTCTGTTGGGGGCACTGCTTCATTCCCCAGTGCTCTTTCCCTGAAAGTCTTCCGTGCAAGAAGCTGGGGCCTTGGCGAGTCAGTGCAGAGTTGCATGATGGACAGAAGGTCAGCTTCTGCACTCTCAGAAATTCAAGCTCTGTTTAGAAGTGGAAGTGGGTAGGGGCGCCTGAGTGGCTCAGTCAGTTAAGTGTTCGGCTCTTGGTTTTGGCTGAGGTGATGATCTCACGGTTTGTGGGATGCAGCCCCCCACTGGGCTTGGATTGTCTCTCTCTGCCCATCTCCCACTTGTGCCCACTCTCTCTCTCTCAAAATTAAAAAGGAGAAGGAGAAGGAGAAGGAGAAGGAGAAGGAGAAGGAGAAGGAGAAGGATGGTAGTGGATATATCAGTCTGATTCCCGGAATAAGGATGGCATCCTGTTTAGAAGGGCTTTTGTAATTGGTTTGCAGGTAGGCTTAGAATTAGTCCTTGTTGTTACTCCTGGATAAGTTTAATGAAATAAATGGTATTTTAAATTTACATTATACAATTGATACTCTGATTTCTCTTTAGATCACATCGGTCTTTCACCTTTTACATTATACAGTTGACCCTTGAATAACACAGGTTGTGCCACTGACCCCCTTGCATGGTCGAAAATCCACATATAACTTGACTCCCCCAAAACTTAATAGCCTACTCTTGACCTTACCAATAACATAAACAATTGATTAATACATATTTTTGTAAGTATTATGTACTGTATTCTTACAGTGAAGGAAGCTAGAGAAAATAAAATGTTTTTAAGAAAATCAAAAGGAAGAGAAATACATTTATAACACTGCCCTGTAAAAAAAATCCATATATAAGTGGACCTGCCCAGTTCAAACCTGTGTTGTTCAAGGGTCAGCTGTCATACCTTTGTAGAAAAGCTAAGCATGCCTTATAAATGCCTATATTTCATTTTCACACCAGAATCCTGAAACATATTAATGAAAAGCCTTTCTAGTTCCAACCCTCAAAACCAAGATTTATGTGTGATATGTACTTTGTAAGATTGCCTGAGCTTCCTGATTTTATGTTCTGTACAAAATAGTGTAGAGACCCCTATTAACAGTGTCTTCTGCGTTGTATTGTTTAAAATATGAGCCAGGTTTAGGAAGCTGTATTTAGAATGAGTTTTGTACCTGCTCCATATGGAATCACTTGTACTTTTCTCTCAGTAGCCAAGTCCCATAGCAGTGAGGGCTGGAAATGGTGACACAGGATTTCACTGAAGCAGTTGAATTGCTTTGGTCACTGGCCGCATCGACCATTTAAGATGCATTAATGATGAGATTTTACTGGTTTTTAAAACTGCTTTTCATTTTAGTTTGATGAGCTAATTAATCTGGAAGGGACTCGTGGTTTTAAAAGGGCATACGGTGATTCAGGAAGATGGCAGAACCGGACCTTCTGCAATCCAAATTGGCACTGCTCTGCTTTGCAAATGCTGTAGGCTAATCGCTCAAGTCTTATGGATTCCTGCCAGCTAGGCATTGGCATTTTTATTGATTTCTTAACCCAAGTGTGGCTTTTAATAAAAAAATAAAAAAAAGTCTTACTATGGCCCTGACATAAAGTGTATATGTCATTGCTGTATATCCAGTAGACACAAAAGTTGTGAAGGCATGTCTGTGCCATTTCAGCCGATGTTTGTGTTAGAAAATCTTTTATTTGCATATAACACCTCTAAGGAGAAAAGCGGTAGGTTTGGAATTGACTTTAATTTTAAGGATGTTCAATAATTAAAAAAAAATTGGACTGTAACAATGTGTACTATGTAACATTTTGAGATAATTGTTGACCATTTAAAAGTTATTTTAGAAGTTTGCAAGTTTCTGTCTGGTGTTTGAAGTAGTAATCTTTGAGTTCATTCATTCAGGGGGGTTGATAAACTGTGTAACATGTAAACATGATATATCCTTGAGCTCAGTTTTATTAGACTGGTAAGGCAGAAATAAAATAAATGCCTACATAAATGGACTGGTGATTCTAAAGTTGTAAAACAAATGGGGCCTTTTTCATTTGTTGACCTTTTAAAATAGGTGGTGAGTTGTATTTGCACACACAGGAAAAATGCGTATGATATCAAATATTTGCACATATTTGTATTTTTTCTGTCTGTGGCACAGTAGCGTGCACTCCCAAGCTTGGGAGGCCTTCTCAGAGGAGTTGCTGACTCACATCCAGCCTCCTCTGGCCTGCTTCCCCTTCCGCTGCTCCCAGGCCCCATGAGCGGCTTCAAACCTTGTAGGCTCTTTCCTGTCTCTTTGCATATGCTGTTCCCTCTGATTAGCCTTCCCTTCCTTTTCATCTTCCATCAGGATCCAGCTCAAAAGTCACCCCTTGGGGGAAGCTAATGACAATCTCATCTCCTCTTGCTTTCCCAGAGGACTTTGCTCCTTCCGAGACATGTTCTCTTTCTCCAGCATTGTTAATTTCCCTTCTTTACTGGGTGAATCCCTTCAGCATAGAAAACTGCTCTATGGTCTCTGGTGTGAATAAACTCTTTCCCTCCCTCTAACTACCTTCTTCATGGAGTTAACCACACTCACTGTCTTTATTCCTCACTTTCCTTTCAGTCCTCAGGCCCCTAAACTATCCCTCAATATTCCCATCTAATTAGATGTCACCATTGTGTACCATTTTGCTGAGCCAGGAACTCGGCAGCTGTCTCAGATTCTTCCATTTTCTCACGTGCTGCCTCCAGTCCATTAGCCAGTGTCATCAGCTCTGTCACTGACATTGTGAAGCCATCCTCCTCTCTCTGTATCTGTCACCACTGTGACTCCAGCTACCATTGTCCCACATGTGGGGTGCTGTGGTTGTCTCTCTGCTTTTACCTCATCCTCAACTACTGTCCACTTGGCCCTATGTTAAAGGCCAAATGAGACCACAGCAGTCTTCTTTAAGGAGTTGTCCTTGGAATGAAATCCAGTGCCTTCCTGTAAGATTCTGCAGGACCTAGCGTCTGCCTCTCTGTGGTTTCATCCCCTTCCAGTCTTACCCAGCTAACTACACATCAGCCACACTGGTCTCCTTTGTGTGCTGGAGTACTCAAGTTCATATGGGTCTCAGGGTCTTTATACTAGTCATTCCTTCTTCCTGGAAGGCAGAGTGGAATGAGTAGTAGAGGGCAGACTCACCAGGAACAGGAAGGAGTTAGGGTGTTTGAAGGATCTGTCCAGAGTTTGTCTGGATGAAGAGCAAGAAGAAAGGGGACCCACAGACCACTGACCTCATCCAGGACCAGCTCTGTGAAATAGAGACTCGGGATCTGAGAAGTCCTGCAAGGTTTTTAGGGCTGAGAGCTGCACAGCAGGGGAGGGGCCTCCAGAGCCTGCTGGGCCTTAGCACTGAACTTGGGACTCAGGGTTTGGAGTAGCAGTTGCCAAGTTGGGTAAGCCTGGAAGAAAATATTAGAACTTCAGTTTAATTTTGTGAATGTTTTCTAGCATCCACAATCTGTTAGTAGCTAGCACATGTATTTAATAAACAAACACATCTTACAGGCATGCTCAATAATAAAAGCATGTGCACAGTGTGCAAAAAGCACTATTAAAAAAGTAAGTGCTTTCGCTCTGGAAAACAGTGTGGAGTTTCCTCAAAAAATTAAAAATAGATCTACCCTATGACCCAGCAATAGCACTGCTAGGAATTTATCCAAGGGATACAGGAGTGCTGATGCATAGGGGCACTTGTACCCCAATGTTTATAGCAGCACTTTCAACAATAGCCAAATTATGGAAAGAGCCTAAATGCCCATCAACTGATGAATGGATAAAGAAATTGTGATTTATATACACAACGGAATACTACGTGGCAATGAGAAAGAATGAAATATGGCCTTTTGTAGCAACGTGGATGGAACTGGAGAGTGTTATGCTAAGTGAAATAAGCCATACAGAGAAAGACAGATACCATATGTTTTCACTCCTATGTGGATCCTGAGAAACTTAACAGAAGACCATGGGAGAGGGGAAGGAAAAAAGAAAAGGTTAGGGAGGGAGGCAAACCATAAGAGACTCTTGGAAACTGAGAACAAACTGAGGGTTGATGGGGGAGAGGGGAAAGTGGGTGATAGGCATTGAGGAGGGCACCTTTTGGGATGAGCACTGGGTGTTGTATGGAAACCAGTTTGACAATAAATTTCATATTAAAGAAAACATCTACTTCAGGTATTACCCCCCTCCAAAAAAAATAAATAAAAAAAATTTGAAAAGTAAGTGCTTTAAAATTGGTGTGAAAGTCTCTCAACACAGAACAGCCCAATAGCAGATGATTTCACTGGTGAGTTCTGTCTACCAAACATTTAAAGAAGAATTAACATACCCTTCCTTTGCATTTCTTTGGTTTCAGTTGTAACATCTCCTCTTCCATTTTTTATTTTATTTGAGTCCTCTCTCTCTTTAGCTACAGGTCTGTCTATTCTGTTTATCCTTTCAAAAAGCCAACTCCTGGTTTCATTGATCTTTCCCATTGTCTTATTCGTCTCTATTTCATTTATTTCCCCTGTGATCTTTGCTATTCCCTTCCTTTGACCAACTTTTGGCTTAGTTCTTTTTCTGGTTCCTTGAGGGTAAACTTAGGTTGTTTATTTGAGATTTTTCTTGTTTCTTAATGTAGGTATTTATTGCTGTGATTTCCCTCTTAAACTGCTTTCGCCACATCCATATGTTTTGGTATGTTGTGTTTCCATTTTCATTTGTCTCAAGGTATTTTTTTTCATTTCTTCTTTGACCCACTGGTTGTTCAGTAGCATTTTATTGTATCTCCATGTACTTGTGAATTTCCAGTTTTCTTTGTGTGATTGATTTCCAATTTCATACCAGGGTGGTCAGAAAAGATGCTTGATATGATGTCAGTCTTCATAAATTTTTAAGACTTATTTTGTGGCCTAACATGATCTGTCCTGGAGAACATTCCATCTGCCCTTGAGAAGAATGTGTACTCTGTTGCCTTTGGATGGAATGTTGTGTACATATCTGCTAAGTTCATCTGGTCTTACATGTCACTTAAGGCCAGTGTTTCTTTACTGATTTTCTTTCTGGATGATCTATCTATTGAAGAAGGTGGGGGTTTAAGGTCTCCTCCTATTATTGTATTGCTGTGTATTTCTCTGTTTAGGTCTGCTAATATGTGCCTTGTATATTTAGGCGCTCCTATGTCAGATGCATAAATACTTATAAATGTTACATCCTCTTGTTGAGTTGACCCCTTTATCGTTGAGGTTACCAGGTCCTCATAAGGGGTTACTATTCTGACTGCCAGCGTTGATCCAGCCAAGGGCTGGAGAATATAAGACATAGCCCATTTCCTCAAAAAGTTCATTTTCCGCTTGAGGAGATAAGGCTAACCCACATGAAACAATTAGAGAAATGAATAAGACTATAATTAAGTGTTAAATAATAGGGTAGAGACTCTACTGTATGAGTTTGGGGAAGAGACGGCATTGAGGGCTGGGCGAGTGTAGCCGCATGAATGGCTCAGAACTTAAAAGAATATTTTGTAGAAAGTAAGGTTTCCCTTTTATGTGATTCATTATTTTGTTTCTTTTTTTTTCTGATCTAATTGTTCACATACACTAATTTCATATGCAGATAAAACATTGGATTAAAAAAAGCCCCAGGAAGAAGTTTGTTTTTCCTATAAAATAAGATAGGAAATAATAAACAAGATGATTGAGTAGTAAATTGTCCGTGAAGCAGTTTTCCTTTTAAAATTTAATTCTAAAATAATTGTGGAAATACTAACACTTCTGACTGCACCTCCTTCACTGTGGTGGGTGTGGCCCCAAGGCAGAAGCCCTGCCTGCTTACCCGTCTCTGCAAAGCTTTCCTTCCTTCCTTCCTTCCTTCCTTTTTTTTTTTTTTTAAGATTTTATTTTTAAGTAATCTCTACACTCATCCTGGGACTTGAACTCACAACCCCAAGATCAAGTCACATGCTGTACCAACTGAGCCAGCCAGGAAGCCCCTGAAGCTTTCCTTCTGAATCCTGACTACCCCTGGATGTCCATCATCTCCCCTTGATGCCAAGCAATGATAGATTTAAGGATAAGAAGTGAGGAAAATAAATTCTTCCTCCTATGCTATCCTGAAATACCGAAGAACCAGCACAATTTAGGTAGAAAATTGTGATTTGAGGAGTTATGCCTAGAATCAATTGTGTTTGCAGCTAAGATTACATGTTATATGATTCAACTTGCATGGCTTTTAAAATTCAGTATGATTTACCAAACAGTTATTAACAATTAAATTTATGTAACCACATCTTGAAATAGGTCTGTAGTATAGGAAGTCAGCAGGCTTTATAGTGTGCCGAATAAGGAATTACCATATACACAGTTGGGAAACATTGACAGTTTTCACACCAAAGTGGGCCACTTAAGTACCATTATTATAGATCATAAATTAAAATTCATTAAGATCAGTATTTTCACTGGAATGTAAAGTAGCACTTATTTAGTTTATAGGAGCTCCGTGCTCACCATTAAGTTTTTCATTACTGGAGAAAACCAATAGATGTTATTGCAGTTTACATTGGACACAGACGTACATTATGGTTTTGTAAATTTAGTTTGAATAACTATTTCAGTGGCAGTGAATGTGTTTCACCAAAAGGGTATTGTCGTGGGGTGCCTGAGTGGCTCAGTCGGTTGGGCATCTGAGTTTGGCTCAGGTCATGATCTCACGGTTCATGGGTTCAAGCCTGCTTCGGGCTCTGTGCTGACAGCTCAGGGCCTGGAGACTGCTTCGGATTCAGTATCTCCCTCTCTCTGCCCCTCCCTCTCATCTCAAAAATAAATAAAAATTTAAAAAAGAGTATTTTCATGAAAATAATTGTATTCCATTGCAATCCTCTGCTTTCATAATTAAAGACCCTATTCTTTTCAGAGCAGGTGTAACCCATTGCATCAAATGATTTGGAAGCTTTAACCTGACCTTGAAAACTTCATTTTACAGGAATTGGAAATGTGTTTTCTTTGCATGGAGTTATTTTGAACACTGTAGGAAATATTATGGTATGGGAGTATGAGGTAGAAGGAATCACCTGAATAATTCTTACCAGAAAATGCTTTGAGTGAAGTCATTTGATTAGTTTTTAGACAAAAATATTATGGGGATCATTGCTATGAATGTCGTGGTGCAACCTGTTGAAGCTTTATTCTGAGAGGGCACCTGGCTGCCTTTGACAGTTTCCCAGTATGTCTTAGGCATGACATCCACTGGGTCCTACAAGTAGCATTAACTAGTAACCTTAGTTAAAAAAGACCCAGAGGGGAAATGTGCTCATTCTGTTCGTCTGGAATGGGACTAACTTTCAACAAATTCTAAGTGATTAGAGTATTGCAATTGTACATTTATGATAGTGTTTCTCTTTATTTTTATTTCATGAAGAAATAATTTCAGCCTGAAATGTATTTATTGAGCAGCAATAAAGAAGGTACAAACCTTCAGACAGCATTTAGAGCACTTTCCAACTATGAACTCACTTATCCATTATAAGAACCCTATGAGGTAGATACTATAAATAACACATGGGGGACACAGGTATTTTTTTTTAATCTCTATTTTACAAGTGGGAAATGGAGGCATAGAGAATATGCAATACTAGCTCCCATCTTGTGGCTCATAGTATTTCTGTGGGTAACTCGTAAACTAAAAAGTTTATAAACTGTTGGATTATTTTGTTCTACCTTGGAATAAAGAAAACCGTTTCACAGCTATGAATAAGAACTCTATGATTGATTGGCTTTGCTGTTTTTGTTAGTAAAATTCTGTTACTTCTATCCATGAATTATGTAGTTTTCTTTTTTTTTTTTTTCCAACGTTTATTTATTTTTGGGACAGAGAGAGACAGAGCATGAACGGGGGAGGGGCAGAGAGAGAGGGAGACACAGAATCGGAAACAGGCTCCAGGCTCTGAGCCATCAGCCCAGAGCCCGACGCGGGGCTCGAACTCACGGACCGCGAGATCGTGACCTGGCTGAAGTCGGACGCCCAACCGACTGCGCCACCCAGGCGCCCCGAATTATGTAGTTTTCTTTTGCTTTCTTGTCTCTCAGTTTGTCATTTCTCTTTTGGAGAGCCTTAAAATTTCCTTGACAACCCTAAAAAACACATATCCTTTGCCTTTAACATTTAAGGTTGACATTCATTTTTAGAAAATGATCATCTCTTTCTTTGCCTCTGGAAGCTTATGTTAATAAGGGCCATGATGGGGCGCCTGGGTGGCTCAGTCGGCTGAGCGACCGACTTCAGCTCAGGTCATGATCTCGCGGTTTGTGAGTTCAAGCCCTGCGTTGGGCTCTGTGCTGACAGCTCAGAGCCCAGAGCCTGTTTCGGATTCTGTGTCTCCCTCTCTCTGCCCCTCCCCTGCTCGTACTCTGTCTCTCCCTCTTTCTCAAAAATAAATAAACATAAAAAAAATTTTTTTTTTTAAAGTAAGGGCCATGATTCTAAACCTCTTAAGAGGAGGAGGGATGGGTTTGCATATCACTTTCAGAATCCAATCACAGTCTTTTGGGGCCTCTGAAACCCACCTGTGACCCTTCAGAGACCTACCCATAGCTTAAGGACACCTTTGTTGGTGGAAGCACAGGAGAATTTAGGGACTACAGTCCTTTAAAAGGGAATAACTTTCGAAAACTATTCATTACATGGAGTACACTAGCAAGCTGGGTCAAGTAGATGCCCTGTGGTTAGATGTAAGTGGACTACCTGTAATCCATCTGGATCATAATTCTGATGTATATTCCTCTGTATATAACTTAAAAATTTTTTCTTTTTGTATTTGTTTTTCAGCAGCTTGATTGTGACCTGTCTTGGGTAGAGGGTAATGTGTGTGTGTGTGTGTGTGTGTGTGTGTGTGTGTGTGTGTCCTGTAATTTGGATTGAATGCTAGGCATCATGTTTAATAAAGACTGAGGTAAAGAGTACTTATGCTGAGAAATGAACATGCCTCTTCCTCTTCTGGGTCATTAGTGTTGGGGAAGTTAAGCTAATCTAGTCCATAATTGAGCTGGTTTTGTATTTTGAGTTGCCATTGTTACCTTGTTACCTTCAGTGTACCACTGACTTTACATTTCTCCACCAGTGGGCCACCATAACCTTGTGTTGAGGTGGGGGCTAGGGTCCCAGAGGGTTTACTCATTGTTCCTGTTCTGCCCTCAGCTTTCATCTACAAAGTCTGTGTGAGAAAGGGATCTCTCTCCATGTTCTTACCCCTCCTCCATGGTACACTGCCTGTTACTTGGTGCTGGGCTTCTGGGGGAGTCTGGGGGAGTTGTTGGTCCTCCTGGTCTCGTTTCAATATTAGGCAGCCCTCTGCTCCTGTGCATCAGGGCTGGGACCTTGTTAGCATTCCTGCCCTGCTTCCCATAGAAGGGAGTATCTGTGCTGAGTTTGGGCAGGAGACAGTTTTCTGCCCCTCTTCTGGTGGTAGTCAGGTTCTGTTTTTATTGGTGCAGGCTTCTAAGTCCAAGAGGTTCTCCTATCCCGTGGGGAAGTAGAGCTTTGCCTGGCTTTAGAGATAGATGGATTTTGCTTCTACCCTTCCCCCAGTGGACCTAGGAGAAAGACGGCTTGCTGCTCTTCCCTCAGGGGTGTAAAGCATTTGCTTCAATATAGTAAGGTAGTTGGGGAAACAGGCAGTTTTAATTGCCTGTGACCTGGAGAGGGGTTCTCTCTCTTGCTCTCCCCCCCCCCCCATCTTTTTCAGGAGCACCCATGAAGAAGGCTTAAAAATGAGTACAAACTCTCCCTGTGTCTGGGACTCCTGGTTACTCTACACTGATATACTAGCCCACACTTGGCCTTTATGAATTCCTTAAAATTTTAGCGGACCTCTCACAGGCCTCCCTGGTGTCCTCTTCCTCCATGCTCTGTCAAACATGAAACAGTTTCTATGTCTTGTCTCTCCTTGGAAGGGCTTGTCACTCTTCGGAATTCAGTGCCAAACTTGGTTGCTTTGTGACCACAGTTCTCTGATGAATAGAAGAAAACATGATTTTACAGATAGTCTGGCTTTTTCTTGTTATGGTAGGAGTGATGTTCTCTCTTGGCTTTGGCTTTCCACATTTTAAGCTATCAACTTTTTTTTTTTTTATGTTTGTTTTTGAGAGAGAGAGAGAGAGACAGAGTGCGAGTGGGGGAAGGTCAGAGAGAGAGAGAGGGAGACACAGAATCCGAAGCAGGCTCCAGGCTCCGAACTGTCGGCACAGAGCCCAATACGGGGCTCAAACTCATGAACTGCGAGATCATGACCTGAACCAAAGTCGAATGCTAAACCGACTGAGTCACCCAGGTGGCCCTCTAAGCTGTCATCTTAACTTGTACTTAGTCACATGGGTGACCTTCAAGTCACCTATAGGTTCCCAAGCCATAAGCTGATCTGTGCCCTCATAGACTCCTTGCCAAAGTTGGGTCAGGGTGAACTCTTGGTGATACAGTAGAGGGCATCATGGGAGAGGGAACCCGCAAGGAGAAGAATCCATGGGCCAAGCAGCTTTCTGTTATTTGCAGTAAGAGGACTTCCACGTGAGTGGGAAGCCACATCTGACCATACCTAGCTTTTCTTTTATTCCTTTCAATCCATCTGATTGTATAAAATGACCTTCAAAGTGACCGACTTTGCTCTACATCCCTTTTTTTTTTTCTTTTCCTTTTTTGCTCATCTTGGAGAGCACATCAAAGTTTTAACAATGAATGAAAAACCTTGGCAAGGTAACTCTGATGTGCCCAGCGTGACTTATTCCTTCAATTCAGGGTTATTGTTACTGAGCTTAAGAAAGACCAGGCCTTGCTGTGCTCCTTTAAGGGGTCTCAAGTTGTTTCTGGGGGTGTTTTGTTTTCTTTTTTTAAGGATAGACATTTCTTTAACCTGGTGTTTCTTAACTCTCTTTAATCCTAGGCCCCCATCAATCAACATAAAGATCTCAGGTCTTTCTTTAATGTTATTTATAAACGAAATTGAATAACTTGACTCAAACTGGAGGGACAAACGGCTGCTTAGTTTCCACACTGCCTCCCCTTCTTCATTCTGTTATGTCCTGCCCCCATCCCCACACTGACATCACTGCCTTTATGTAGAATTCAGCGTTTCAGGGTGGATGTAGAGGTGGGTTTTTTGGAAGCCGATTTTCCTCCAGACTGAACATTTGTCTTCTGTTCCTTCTCTTGGTGTTAATAAGTGCTGATAGCAGAAATCCACCAATGGGCCAGATTTGCATTCTCTTTGACCACTCAGAAGCTTTAGATGGTGAGGACTTATAAGAGCCAGCTCTTTTTAAAAGTAGTTTGAGGCACCTCCATCTCGGCAGAAACTTGTGTTTTTTCCCTCTGGTGTTAGGTGATGAGTGCATGGAAGTTATATGCATTTTGTTTTCTTTAAGTAAAAAGACTATATATGTAGCACATATGGTTTGATAACTTTTCACTGTTAAATTCAGCTAACCTTAAGAGACAACACAGCAAATAGATTCCAGGTCTGATACTGATGCAATACAGCTGACCCTTGATCAACATGGATTTGAATGTGTGAGTCCCCTCACACATGGACTTTTTGTCAATAAATACAATCTGGTCCTGTAAATGTATTTTCTGTTCCTGACATTTTGCTTAATAACATTTCCTCTGGCTTACTTTGTTGTAAGAATATAGTATGTAATACATATAGCATGTAAAATATGTTTTATTAATCAACCAATTATGTTATGGATAAGGTTCCGGTCAGTAGTAGGCTATGAACAGTTAAGTTTTGGGGGCATCAAAAGTTATACATGGGTTTTTCAACTGTGTGGGGGGTTGGTGCCCCTAACCCTCACGTTGGTCAAGAGTGAACTGTACTTGATCACTGCTGGACTGAAAAGTGAAAGCCAAGTAGAAGTGAGTAGGTGTGAGGTAAAGATTCTGGGACTCGGGCAAGTTGGGGGCCTGGATCTCCTGCCATTGAACCTCAGTTGTCCTCCCCTCCCACACAAGGACTTCTGTCCTTCTCTTTCCTTAGTCTTGGCCAGAGGGGACTGGCCTGCCTTCACATCTTCCGGTTGTTTCCAGCCAGTGATTCTGGTCCACCCGCTGGTGAGGGCAAGCTCACACACCTGTTCTCCTTTTTGGTCTCTGAGCAAGCACATGCCTCTGTCGTGTTTCCTAATAGCTTCATCTGTCAGGGAGGAAGGAGGCTTTGGCGCGCTCTAGAGAGGACAGGATGGTTCTGGGCAACAGCAGATAGAGGGGGAAGAAAAGACAGGACAGTCTCTGGTGAGGGAGGTCCTTGCTGTCATTACATCAGCCTGTGTTTGGGTGACCATCACATTCGTGTGTCTACAGTGGATGATCAGAACTCACCAATCAAAACCTGGCTGGAGGGGCGCCTGGGTGGCGCAGTCGGTTAAGCGTCCGACTTCAGCCAGGTCACGATCTCGCGGTCCGGGAGTTCGAGCCCCGCGTCGGGCTCTGGGCTGATGGCTCAGAGCCTGGAGCCTGTTTCCGATTCTGTGTCTCCCTCTCTCTCTGCCCCTCCCCCGTTCATGCTCTGTCTCTCTCTGTCCCAAAAATAAAAATAAACATTGAAAAAAAAAAAAAAAACCTGGCTGGCTTGTGAAAAGCAAAACAATGTTTTTAAAGCCTCAAGTATGGTGTTTAAGTTCCTGCCTATCCCACAGATGAGGGTGTGTGAGCACAGAAGAATGTTATTAATGTGCTTTGCAATTTGGCCTTTTCGTCTTAATAACAAAACTATGAATTTGAAATGTATCAATCGTAGTAAGTTAGAATCAATATGTTGTAACTGACAGAATAAAAGATTACAATGTTGAGGAAATGCTATATATATTCTTAATGGATAAATGGATAAGCACCTCCATTTATCTTTGTGACTTCTTTTTACTAGTGGCACCTAGAGATATAATTTATAAAGACTATAAAATTCCCTTACTTAATTACTATGTTGTCTTTACTGAAGGTACATGTGTGTTTTTAAAGGTAAAGACAATCCTTATTCTGAAAAATAGGAAATTTATACATTTGTTTCGTGCCCTTATGCATGGCTGATTACAAATTTAATTTCATGCCAACTTGCTTGAATAGATAGAAGGCAGTCTATGCTTTAGGGATCTGGAACAGCTATGATACAATGCATCTTATGGATACAATTGCCACAGTTTTTATGTCTTTTGCACTTTATTGTTCTGAGGATTCAATTGCAAAGAAATACTCTGCCTTGTGGCTTTTATGTTTTATCTTGGCATTTAGATCACAAAAGCCTCTATGGTTCATTTTGAAACTTTGAGGGAAATGATACCCATACGATTTAAAGTTTAAGTTTAATTACCTTCTGCAAATTGCTTTTGGAAGTATAGGTAGTCAAAAAGTAAGAGTGGTTTTAAATTGCAGATGCAGAGAATAGCATAATCACTTTCTAAAATGTAGAGGTTTTACTCAAAATAGATTCTTTCCAGAGCAGGAAAGTTAGAATTGCTTTTGTATAATATTTTTCATGCTCTTTTCTTTATTGCCACGGAAGTTATATTATCTCAATTTCCATGTCTATTCCCTATGTATGAATATAATGACTTACTGAAAATTTATCAAATAGTTCACGTACCTCCTGAAAGACAATAGCATGTTTTAGGTTAAAATTGTGAAAATTGTGAAAGAGGCTTTGAGGTCATTTGAGCATGTAAAAAAAATACTAAAAGTGTCTGTCTGCACAGGGAAAGAACTTAAAATACACACAGAGGTGTGGCATTGACATCTTAAGGTGGGCACCTGTTACACTGTGCGAGAAAGTTAAGGGGTGTGCTGTTGGTGATACAGACTTCTTTAGAAATAGATGCTGCCGAAAGTTTTTCACTTGGTAGTGTTAATAACCTGTTGATATTGGAAGTACCTAGGTGACATTGTCCTAAGCACTAGCCTGGTGCATGCTAGTAGGCTTTAATAAACCCAACTCTAGAATTTAGAAGCACCCTCAGCTATAATCTAGGCCTCCGACGCAGATTCATTACCCCCACAACAGTAAAACCATACCTATCTGAAGTCTTTAGAACCGTGACTAATCTAATAGGAGACTCTGATGAGCCAGGAATCTCTGCTGGGATTTCAGTGTCTACTCACTTAACACACAATTTAGTGGTCACTACTTAGCTCTGTCTGGCCTTTTGGCGTATATAGTTTCCAGAAATGTCTAGACATCTTAGTGTGTACAAGTGGTCAGGAAGTGGTGTTCAAACTTTAGTATGCATCCCCATCACCCAGAGTGTTACCTACGATGCAAATTCCTGGGCACTAACCCTTGGAGATCTGATTCCCTGAGCCTAGGGATCTGCTTTTTAATCAGCAACCCGGGTGGTTGTGAGGCAAGTGGTGTGGTGACAGCCCTTTGAGAAACACGAGTATGGGAGATGTGCACACACGCAGAGCCTGCTTTGTGGGTGTATGACCTGTGCGGTTGTGCAGGCCCCACACTCAGAAGGGTCCTGCACTTTGGCTTAATGCTCTTCTGTCACCTTAAAATTCTTAACGATTTTGGACAAGGAGTCCTGCATTTTCATTTTTCCCTGAGCTCTGAAAATTATGTAGCCAGCTCTCTGTACAGGATTTCATTGTGTATTATTGAAATTGTGTTTTTTGACACCCACGGACTGCAATTATTCAATAATGACCTTTTTTTTACTTGTTTATATTAGGCTGTAAACTCCAGGGCCCCTTCTCAGCTCTGTAAGTGATTGAGTATCATTTATCACAGAACATTCAATAGGAAATCTTAACAGAATGATTTTCTTGAAGAAATTTAATTTTTTTAATGTTTATTTATTTAGAGAGAGACAGAGAGTGAGAGCATGCGTGTGTGTCGGGGAAGGGGCGGGGGGGAAGGGACAGAGAGAGAGTAGAGAGAGAAGCCTAAGCAGGCTCAGTGCTATCAGCACAGAGCCCAGCACAGGGCTCAGTCTCATGAACCATGAGCTCATGCCCGGAGCCAAGATCAGGAGTTGGACACTTAACCAGCTGAGCCACCCAGGACCCCTAAAAAATTTAATTTTTATTCCTAGTCTTGAACATAGATGCCTGTGTTTATGTTATTCTTATACACTATTTTTTTCTCCCAGGATGGTACAAAACAGAAAAGAGAACGGAAGAAGACAGTCTCGTTTAGTAGCATGCCAACAGAGAAGAAGATCAGCAGTGCAAGTGATTGCATCAATTCGATGGTTGAGGGTTCAGAACTCAAAAAGGTTCGCTCCAACTCCAGGATTTACCACAGGTATTTTTTACTGGATGCCGACATGCAGAGCCTGAGGTGGGAGCCATCTAAGAAGGATTCTGAGAAGGCCAAGATTGACATTAAATCCATTAAGGAAGTGAGGACGGGAAAAAATACAGACATATTCCGCAGCAATGGCATTTCTGACCAGATATCTGAAGACTGCGCATTTTCAGTCATATACGGAGAGAATTATGAGTCACTTGATTTGGTTGCCAACTCTGCAGATGTTGCGAACATCTGGGTTACGGGACTGCGGTACCTAATTTCTTATGGAAAACATACACTTGATATGTTAGAAAGTAGCCAAGACAACATGAGGACTTCTTGGGTTTCACACATGTTTAGTGAAATTGATGTAGAAGACCTTGGACATATAACTCTGTGTAATGCTGTGCAGTGCATCAGAAACCTCAATCCCGGTTTAAAAACTAGCAAAATTGAGCTCAAGTTCAAAGAATTGCACAAATCCAAGGACAAAGCTGGTACTGAAGTCACAAAGGAAGAATTTGTTGAGGTTTTCCATGAGCTTTGTACCAGACCTGAAATTTATTTCCTTTTAGTTCAGTTTTCAAGCAATAAAGAATTTCTTGATACCAAGGACCTTATGATGTTTCTTGAGGCAGAGCAGGGTGTGGCACATATAAATGAGGAAATTAGCCTTGAGATTATTCACAAATATGAGCCATCCAAAGAAGGTAAGGAAAAGGGCTGGCTTTCCATAGATGGGTTCACTAACTACCTTATGTCACCTGACTGTTATATATTTGATCCGGAACATAAGAAGGTCTGTCAAGATATGAAGCAACCTTTGTCTCATTACTTTATAAACTCATCTCATAATACATACTTAATAGAGGATCAGTTCCGAGGTCCCTCTGA
Source organism: Lynx rufus (assembly GCF_022079265.1). Taxonomy (NCBI): domain Eukaryota; kingdom Metazoa; phylum Chordata; class Mammalia; order Carnivora; family Felidae; genus Lynx; species Lynx rufus. Next base: position 24,724,704 of record NW_025814867.1, on the reverse strand, counting down.
TATCACGGGATACATCCGAGCTCTTAAAATGGGTTGCCGGAGTGTTGAGTTAGATGTATGGGACGGGCCAGATAACGAACCTGTAATTTACACGGGCCACACCATGACCTCTCAGATAGTCTTCCGCAGTGTCATTGATATTATTAACAAGTATGCATTCTTTGCTTCAGAGTATCCTCTTATCTTATGTTTAGAAAATCACTGTTCTATTAAACAGCAGAAGGTAATGGTTCAGCACATGAAGAAAATTTTAGGAGACAAGCTCTATACAACATCACCCAATGTGGAGGAATCTTATCTGCCATCCCCAGATGTCCTGAAGGGGAGGATACTAATTAAAGCCAAGAAGCTGTCCTCAAATTGCTCAGGCGTAGAAGGGGATGTTACTGATGAAGATGAGGGAGCAGAAATGTCTCAGAGGATGGGAAAGGAGAACGTGGAGCAGCCCAACAATGTGCCTGTGAAGCGATTTCAGCTATGTAAAGAACTGTCCGAACTGGTGAGCATCTGCAAGTCGGTTCAGTTCAAAGAATTTCAGGTGTCATTTCAGGTTCAGAAGTACTGGGAAGTGTGTTCATTTAACGAAGTGCTTGCCAGCAAATATGCCAATGAGAATCCAGGGGACTTTGTAAATTACAACAAACGTTTCCTTGCTAGGGTTTTCCCCAGCCCCATGAGAATTGACTCCAGTAACATGAACCCTCAAGACTTTTGGAAGTGTGGTTGTCAGATCGTAGCCATGAACTTTCAGACCCCAGGCCTGATGATGGACCTGAATATTGGCTGGTTCAGGCAGAATGGGAACTGCGGCTATGTCCTTCGGCCGGCCATCATGAGGGAGGAAGTGTCTTTCTTCAGTGCCAACACAAAGGACTCCGTCCCTGGGGTTTCACCTCAGCTTCTTCACATTAAAATCATTAGCGGGCAGAACTTTCCCAAGCCCAAAGGATCAGGTGCCAAAGGTGATGTAGTGGATCCTTACGTCTATGTTGAAATTCACGGAATCCCTGCCGACTGTGCGGAACAAAGGACAAAAACAGTGCACCAGAATGGGGATGCTCCCATTTTTGATGAAAGCTTTGAATTTCAAATCAACCTTCCTGAACTGGCCATGGTGCGCTTTGTTGTACTAGATGATGACTACATTGGGGATGAGTTCATTGGTCAGTACACAATCCCCTTTGAATGTTTACAGACAGGCTACCGCCATGTCCCCTTGCAGTCACTGACTGGAGAGGTCCTAGCACACGCTTCTTTGTTTGTCCACGTGGCCATTACTAACCGAAGAGGAGGAGGGAAACCACATAAAAGGGGCCTTTCTGTGAGAAAAGGGAAGAAATCCAGGGAATATGCATCTTTAAGAACATTGTGGATTAAAACTGTAGATGAGGTGTTCAAGAATGCCCAGCCCCCTATACGGGATGCCACAGATCTGAGAGAGAACATGCAGGTATGTTCTTGTGGTTAAGTATTTACTCAACAGCTTTTCTTCACAGTGAAGGCTTTGGAAGGGTTTGTTTTTATAATACTGTGTTTGATTTTAAATAATTTGTAAATTCTAATTCGTTATTAGACCATTTACCACTAGTCTCATTTTTTTTATCATTTAAGTTTCCAAAACTGTAGTTGGTATTGAAAATATTGATAATGTATTAGAATCAATTTTTATTGAAATGAAATGAAAGGAAATGAAATGTTATTAATATTAAAATAAATTTTCTGTCTCACATAACCATATCCTAGTCCTTGTTAATCCTAGTCCTTGTCTGCTTAACGGATCCCTATTTTTTTTTCTAAGAATGTACATGCGAATCTCTGGTTTTTCTGAATAAATAATCTTTATTATCTTTAGCTGGAGCACACTTTGAGGACTTATCAAAATAAAAGGGACAGGTTCCAGTCCTTTCTTCTGGAGCTACAGTACTAGGAAAATAGCAAGCCCTTAAGTGAGCCATTGCATTTGTGTTTTGAGCCTCCTCTTGATTTTAGAGGACAGCTATTTAATTGTTTAAGTAAAAGACATGTGGCATCTATATTTATTAGAAGTCTAAGATAATAATTACCTCTAAACTGTATAATCACTAAAAGCAGTCAGGAATTAATGTGTAATTAAGGATCGTCCACATGTCCAGCAATATACTAAGGCCTGCCTCACAGAGCTAAGCGGCCCTAACCCGGCCCAGTGTGTGAGAGACCACATCTGTGGTAGCTGCTCGGCATGTGTTTGTATTATATATATGTGCGTTATATATGTGTATATATATGTATTATATATATAATGTATCAGTTGATTTTATATATATAACCATTATGAGAAGAATGCCAGCAGCAAGTAAACCTGATTCAGAATATTCAGATTTCAACCCTGTACTGATGTTATAGATACCTCATTACTAAAAAGACCTTACCACAATGGAGAAATTTTATTCTCTTTGTCTCCAAGAAAAAGCATAGCAGAAATCCAAAGGGCTTTTCCCTGTTTCTCAGGGTGAAAATGGTTTGGTAAACCCTCAGCTCTGAGCAAGCCACATGGTCCCCTGCCACAGGGCTGCTGTTGTGTGTGTGACACAGCCTTCCCGTGAAGATTCTCCAGAGCTCGAACATCCTGTTTCCAGAGCTGCGTGTCTGCACTGACCCCGACAGCGCAGTCGGTGGTGGGGTTTCACGAGCACCTGCCAGGCATGCAGTCTGGGCCATGAGGACGCAGCTGTGAACAAGCGGTCCCTTTAGTTGGGAGTGGGCAGTGGGGGAGGGAATCAGACCATGAGCAGGTAGGTGAATGAGCACATAGGTCAGGTGCAGACACAAGCAAGGGCTGTGAAGAAAATAAAACAGGAAGGTGTGATGGAGTTATTGGGAGACCCTGCTGTCGATATCACAGCCGTGGTTTATTGTCACAAGCAGTCGACATACAGGTGATTTTGAGCAAAATGACACTGAGTTTGATGTCCATGTTTAAAGAGCTACTAATAAGAAGAAAATGTTTAAATCTAAAGCAAAGTGCTACTCATTTCTAAGACTGGGGTATCTGAGAGCAGAAGGCACAGGACTTGGAAGGCCCGACTCCTCCCCTCTGGCCGCCATGCCCAGATAGGGACCCCTTGTGTGTCTGGAATAACTCCTATTCTGGTTAGGATGTACCTGCTGTTATAGCATAGTGATTAAAAGCATAGGTCTCAACATCGGCAGATTCGGGCAAAATCTTGACTCCTTCACTTACCAGCTGTGTGTCCTTAGAGAAATAACAGAGAGAGGTTACAGCCGAGACTCAGTTTCTTCACCCACCGCATGGCTCTTTGAGAGAATCAGAGGAGGTGGTACGTAGTAAGTATGCCTACTGTAGCTTCGCACTTGGTAAGTGCTCAAAGAATGCCAGCTTATGGTGTTTTACACTCTCAAGAGGTTTTCTTTAACGGATATCTTAACGGCATACCTCTGGTGATTAGCAAAAAGAGAGCGGGAGAAACCTTGAAATCGGTGGGCACACTAATAGGGACGGTCTCCCGGTGGGCAGGCCTCCCCAGTAAACTGCAGTGCCCTCACAATTGCTTTCAATTTTCTGGTGGTTTACTGGCCATCTTTGGCATCCCTTGGCTGGCAGATCACTGCCTTCATCTTTATATGACTTTCAAAGCTAAGAAGCAGAGATAGAGCAGACTTTCTTATGCCCTCAGAGGAACAGACCATATCAAAACCTTGATCTTGGACTTCTAGCCTCCATAAGTAAGATAATAAATTTGTTGTTTAAACCGCACCCCCCCCCAAAAAAAAAATTCCTTTAGATTTGGAGCTGGCATAACCAGATGAGAGACATTCAAGTTTCTGTCTCACAAATACCCTTTTCCCTTTCTGATGGCTAACATATTTGACACTTACTTTAAACCTGTTTTTTTTTTCTTTACCTCTTTTGAGTACAGAAGCCATTCTTTTTGTTTGCTCATGATTGCATACCAGCCTTAGCACCACTGTGAACTTTGATCGGAAAAGAGGCTTTACCCTTCAGAAGAATTTTACTTCTGATAAATTGGTATTGCAAATGTCTATAACTGTATTTACTTTGGAAAATAGCCAATTTTTCCTGGAATAAAATAATCATTAGCTAATTCTGTCATAACATTGTTAATAACCATTGTCTCAGGCAGTTCAAATATAGTCAAGTATATCAAGTAAAATATCCGTGAGAAATTAAGGCCTCTGGTTAATTACAAAGTGCCTCCTTTCTTTCCTCTTAACAGAATGCAGTGGTGTCATTCAAAGAGCTGTGTGGCCTCTCCTCTGTGGCCAATCTCATGCAGTGCATGTTGGCGGTATCTCCCCGCTTTCTGGGAGCTGATAACACACCCCTCGTGGTCCTGAATCTTAGCGAGCAGTATCCCACGATGGAGTTGCAGGGAATCGTGCCTGAGGTTCTAAAGAAGATTGTAACAACTTACGACATGGTGAGTTGTTGTTTGTACTTTTATGGAGCCCGAGTGAGAGAGACATCTTAAGACAGACGATATACCAGACATACTTAGGCGCTCTTGTTAAGATGTGCTTTCCTATCTCATGCTTCATGTGCCTCTGTTGGAAAAATTTTTCCTCTGACTTCGCTGTATATGAAAGAGCTTACTCTTTTGTTGTTGTTTTAGAAAGCAGGATTCAGAAACACTTCTCTCAGTTGGATTAAATAGTCGTTAGCTTTTCAAGAATATATCTGAATTGATTTCTAAAGCATACACTATTTTCTACACATACATAGCAAAGAATTTTTTTTTCGTATTTCTCTGCAATCAGAGAAAATTTGCTCAGTTTTGTTTTGTTTTCATTTTTGAGACTGGTAAAAGTGAGAAGTTTAATTTTTTCTAAAATAAGTTTTAAACACCATTAGGGGCAATTTCTTCCATCACATGATTATAATGTTTGATGCTTTCCTTCCTTACAGCAGCTTCTCTGAGATACCTGTAATTTGTAATCAACTTAACGTTAATGAGGTATCCTCAGGATAGCTAGAATATTACATTTTTGTGTTTACATAGATCTTGCATTTTCATAATCACATCCTGCTCTTATTGTGTTTTTCGGCTTTGCATAGCTCTAAGGGAGAATTAGTGGGTGAGCAGCACTGTTTCACCCTCACAACGGAGTGGAGGCTGTCAGAACTCATGAGTGCTGGCTGTTGCTCTTCCGGCCTGTGAGGTTTGGTGCTGTTGGGCAGCCCTCTCCCACATTGGCCAGGCTGTCAGCCTTTGCTCCTCAGGGTGCTCAGAGGTAAGAGGCCACACCCACTACGTCCTCCACATGAAATGCATGAGCTAAGACCACAGAACCCTAGGCTTCATCTGATGTAGCCTGCTGTGTTAAAGATGAAATGGGATTTGCATCATAAACCCTAACAGAAATATTTTTGACTGTTCTGTAAATTGATCTAAAAGCTTTAGTTTGGAGGGATTTCTACAATTCAAAGGAAAGAGACAACACGTTAGGTCAGCATTTCCCACAGTGTGTTCGGAGAAACCTTGGTTTCTTAGGATATGAGTAAATGTCACATGGGAGAAAGGGTTCTGTGGTGAAATAATTTGGGGAAATACTGCTTTGAACAAAATTAATCCTATGTCTTTACTGCAGGACTTCTTGGGGCCTTTTATTTGCTAACACAGTGAGTCCCCAAGAGGGCGATAGATACAGTATGCCCCGTTTCACAAATCGACTTGACCATGGCGTACTGTTTCTAAAAACAAACGTTTGAAATACCTTTTGCTCTTGATCTTCTTCACTTCTTGACCGTATTCACTCGAGTCTTCAGGTAAATAAGATCTGGAGGTACAAGTCAGTAGAACACAATATTTTAAAACAGCTTATCAGTTCATTACCTTAAAAAGGTGATTTGTGAGCTTTTTCCTAGATTCCTGTGCAGTAGCTATACATGCGAATTAGTCCCTACTATTTCTAGCTTAGAGTTCATGGTAGTGTAAGAGATATAAAGGGCCGAACAGTGGTCACTGCAAGCAAACTACAGAGAGTGGCAGTCAACCTGAAGAAAGGACGAAGGCCAGGGGCAAATGCATCTAAACCCTGGGGAGAGCACTGTGTTGGGTGTCCCAGGAGTCACAAGAATGAACATGAATCTCCCTTGTCCTCAGGGAGCCGTGCAGTCAACTAGAAGGTAGGAGGCAGCTGGGGAGCAAAACAAGAAGCTTATGCTGTGATCCTTTGTGGCCAAAAAAAAAAAAAAAAAAAAAAAAAATAGAAGAGGTAAAAATGGGAAAGTTTGAAGAGCTCTTTCATGCTGTGACCTGTGACCGAGACCACCTAATTAGTTCCCACCTCCTCAAGTTTCATGAGGAGGGGCCAGAAGAAGTAGCTGATGTGTATAAATGCTTCTTAACCTGAAGCAACAAATAAAACTGTCAGACATTTTGTAGACCTATTTTGTTCACCAAAATCTAACATGACTTAGACCCTGATCTCTGTGGCAGTCATACAGTGACATTTCTTCATGGTAACCTTTTTAACAGGGACTTCCTGAGAGTTGGGGTGGTGGTACCCCACGTAGGTGATAACAGGGTGGACGGAACACGGGTTAGGTCCCAGGACCTAGTCCAGGGGCTGAGTGCCGACCCTGAGCAGGAGGTTCTCAGGGTTCGTGGTCAAGAGGCTTATGGACGCGGGCAACCTCACAGCACCTGTCACAGTATTTGGCACAGGAATCACTCAGTGTACTTGGTTCCCTGCCCCTTCCTCTTCCTGGGCTTGTAAATGATAACTCTTATTGCGTAACTCTTGTCTGCACATAACTTTACAGTAGTGTGGTTGCGGAAGTGATAAGACAGAATGTTTTAGCTTGTTGAAAGTTTTTAAATTGTGAAATTACTCTTACATAATGTTTAATTGAAATAGCTCTGCTGTATTACACCCCTGGCTCTATTGATTTGTTCTGTTTTAACTCCCATCTGAAAAGCTACGCTATAAAATATTTAAAATTAAGTTCAGATTATTATAATTTGAATTTTAAAAACTGTAATATTGCTATAACAATAACTCTTGTAATGTTTTTTAGTCCTTTTATAAGTAACTTAATGGTTTCTCACCTTGTGGCAATTAACGGACTAAAGGTAGATAAAAGAATATCAATGGGAAGTGTACTAAGGCCTTGGACAGCCTATAACTATAAATATAGCTCTTTATTTTTGTAATGTTATATTGAGATTTACCCAAAATTAACCTTGGGAATAAGATCTTATTTCATTTCATTGACTTCCCGTTTATACTTTGAAGCCTCCAGGTGAGAAGTAAAAATAGTGTGAGAAATCCCCTCCAAAAGTCCTATGTCATTGCCAGTCTACACTGCTGAAGCCTGCCCTCTGGTAAGGGCGGGGCTATGACATGGCCTGTCTTGAGTGTACAGATATTTATTTATGCTATCACAGCTGTGATTACTTTTCAGTGTCTAAACTCTTATTAATAAACCAGTATATCAGAAATACACCAGTTGCTTTGTGAAAAAGGAGAATGCAGAGAAGGAATTCGCCATGGAAATGTGAACAACGTATAAGCCACTCTGGAGGCTAGAAAAGAATGCCCAGGTGTAGGGTGGCCACACGTCTTGGCTTTCCTGCCGATACACCCGTTATCCCAGAATCATTATTACTAATTTTCCCTTTAACTCTTAGAAGTGTCTTTGTTTAGATAATTAGTTGTATGGTCACCCTCTCCATAGCCCCTGGATTGTCCTAATGGCTCCTGTGATTACCACCAACAAATGGGTTTTTAAATCTGCCCAAATTGTGTTTTTGCCCTATTTGTGGTAACTTCTTGGGTCCTGGAAATGATGACGTTTAACCCTGGGTCAAAGCCATTCATGAGTCAAAGCAGATGTCAAAGCCATTCAGGAGTAGAGGAAGAAGAGAAGTACAGATACCTTCTTAGACTAGGCAGATCAGGGGTGGGGGTTGTTGAAAATAGGGACTGGACTGGTATGGAGAGTGGGAATGTCCATGTGTTGTCAGACAAATAAGCCTTTTCTTCCCTTGAGATGTTTATAATTTAATAGAAGAGATAAAGTGTATCCATAGAGGGTAAAATGATACCTAATAGATATTTTTAAATATATAAGCAAATTATTTGGATAGTTGTGGGCAAGAATGGTCAGTTTCAGGTATAGGGATTAGGAAAACTTCAGAGAAATATTGGCCTTTGAGCTAGACCTTTAAGAATGAGTCACATTTCAACAGGTAGAGATGATAAAAAGTAGGCTGTTGAAAGCTGAGTTCACAGAGTGAAACATGCTCAGAAATGTGGAAGCACATCTGGGAAATTAACGTTTGGACTGTGGTCATTCCTGCACATTTCTGAGCAGCAGTACAGGGCCAAGCTCAGACTTGGGTATTATAGACTATAAGAGGGTTAGAGCAAAAGACAGCTCAGAGAACACATGATGAGTGCCTTCATTTTACAGATAATTAAATGGAAACCCTGTGGCACATCAAATTAATGGCAGAACTAGGTTTAGAGCCCGAAGAGTGTCTTTGTCCATTTTTTTTCTGCAATCCAGATCAGGAAAATTAGCCATGTGTGGTATGTAGATGAGTGATCAATATGCAGATAAAGCCCAGATATCTTCGATAATAATAATCCAAAGTTAGTTCGTGTGGGGCTCTCAAAGTAAGAGGTAACTCGTTCCTGATTCCTGTTCCTCATGAAGATGGAAAATAATTCATATTTCATACTTCAGTGTATAGTAAAAGGGAGATTCAATGAGCTTAAACTAAGGAAGACTATTTCAATAGTTAGATCAAATTCCGCTCAAAGAAATCTGGCTATAGGTATCTGAACATATCTGTTATATTATTACTTCAGAAAACAAAACATTTAAATATTTTACTTAAAATTTATGTAAATGAACTGGAATGCATTCACTCTTCACAATTAAATGTCAAGATTGAGCTTGTTCTCTCATGTAATTAAAAGCTGTTCGGGACGTCTGCATGGCTCACTCAGTTAAGTGTCCAACTCCTGATTTCAGCTCAGGTCATTATCCCATGGTTGCGGAATTAAGCCCCGTGTCAGACTCTGGGCTAACAGTGTGGAAACTGCTTGGAATTCTCTCTCTCTCTCTCTCTCTCTCTCTCTCTCTCTCTCTCTCTCCCCCTCCCCTATTGATGCACTTGCACTCTGTCTCTCTTAGATAGGTAGGTAGGTAGGTAGGTAGGTAGATAAACTTTTTAAAAAAAGCCTGGTGGGAGAAAATAAGGATTTTGTAACCTGAGTTTAAGACATTCTAGTGAATGCCTGGATATTCTTTATGATATATCGTGCTCTTAAGATTATATCTGTACTGGCATTTCAAGGCTCAACCTTCCCCTCCCACCGGTATCAGTGATCTAACTCATAGTTGTTTTAAATGAAAGTGATTTTTGCCACCCTTTTAATATTGATGAAAGTCATCATTCTGCTCTCTAGCTCTGTTTTTTTATTAGTTTCATATTTCAGACTAGAAGTTTCTAAATTTTTGTGAGATCTGTCCTAAAATATAGAGACCAAGGCGTCAACGCCTTCCCTCTTTAGAAAGAAAACATTGGCAGTGTTCCATAAAAAGAAAGTTCTCCTTAAATGTTTTTTTCCACTGGGCTTTGGGGATAGTATTCAAAGTAGAATAAGCCAGACACTGAAAGATAAGTACTACGTGATTCCCCCTTGGGTGAGTTATCTCAAAGAGTCAAGGTCCTAAAACTAGAGACTGGCATTAGCCACACAGCATCATGCCACTAGTCAACAGAAACGTGTTGTTCATCTAAAATTTGTAAAGAAGATGGCTCTCGCATTAAGGGGTTCTTAGTACAACTTTTTTAAGAAAAAACGTGTTTCCTTGATTTTTCAAGCTATGGTTTTCTAATATGGAATATGGAATACATTTCGGTCATTGTAGTTAAATTGAAGACGAAGTTGTAGGCAATGAAAAGAAGAAAAAGTACAAAAAAATAACGGCTGATTCTGTTCCAGGCAGTAGGGCTGTTCAGATGCACAGCGGTGGGCACTTGGGCAGCCCCTGTCTATTCAGAGATTATCTAGAAATTCATTCTTACCATTGCAGTACCTTTGTATCGACTTTCTATTTAAAATTTGTCTGTTTCAATCTTTTGCAGCTTCACAAAAATCTTTATTTTAATTGCTTTCACATTTAATTAAGAAAGCATACTCTGAGGAATCCATTTATCCAGTAGACAATACTGGGTTTTTTTAGTGTTAAACGGGAGGAACCCCATGCTCTGTCTAGGAGGATATTATTTGCTGAGTGTTTTTGTATAAATTACTGAAGAGTCCCTTCTAACTCATTACTTTAAGTATTTCTTTAAAAAAAAAAAACAGTTTCTTTAAATAAAACATGTGAAATGACATGTTAGCAATTAGCATCCAACATCAGGAACACTCTGCTTTATCTTGTTGGTATGATTTCACATATTTTGTCTTACCACTGCTTAATGCAGTGAAGAGATAAATCACACTTCATAATTAATGGAGTCGGCCCATCTGGACCGAGCCAGAGATGATCTGTAATAAGGCTGCTATTGATCCCATCTCCTTTGTGGCTCACTTTATCACTCTACTGCCTCAGAACTTAACATCAAAAGCTTCTTTTAATTGAAGGTGTCAACCTTTCCAACTTTTGTAACTATAGAAAAAAGACCCGATGGAATATTATGCTTTGGGATAAGACTGAGCTTAGATGTGTGTGTGTAGGTATGTGTGTATATGTGTGTGTAGGAAAGGTGGGTATATCCTGCAGAGGGAAGATCAGAAACCCAAAGGCTATAGTCTAATTCAGTGACAGGGGAGGTCCAGCCAGTGATGTGTCCAAAAGCAGTTTCTGTGGAGTCATCAAAACCATACAGCTGAGCTACTCCAAAATGGTTCATGCTGCCAAGCGGATAGAAGGAAGAAGGAATGTTAAAGACACAGTGTGGTGACAACATCACACATGTGATGAGATCAGATATAGCGGGCTGCCACACTCAGTAATCAGATGCAGGGAGATTGGGAAACTTTTGGAAGATGGGGCTTCAGGGTGTGCACACAGTGGTGATTATAGACTATTTCTGATCAGTTTTCTAGTCTTACATGTCTCCACAGAAACTGAGAAGCACATATTCAGAAGTATTCTTATGTGCGTGTGTGCGCGCGCACACACACACACACACACACACACACAAGAATAGCATTTTAAGGGCTGACAGTACCTTTGAAAGAGAGACTTCATTGTATAGCAATTTTTATCAATGAAATCTGATACCCAGCTCTGAACTCTCTGGGAGGACAGACATGAAAACCTTAATGGAGTCCAACGTGTTGTCAGATGGTGTCTTCAGGCAAGAAATGATAAACGGTATTAAGCAAGCACTGTAGCATGTGATGTACCAGCAGTCTGATTTAAAATTTCGAAGTAAGCTAGGAAAGAGTAATATGATTGGAGCTGTCTAACCATATTGGCAAATGAGAAATGGGAGCCTGCTCTTGAAATCACTGCAGTTCTTGGGTAGATTTCGTTTGAAGGAAGGCCACCAGGGGAGCTGTGCCGTGGTTTGGGGCCATGTATTTGGTGGGTCTCTGCTGTTTTACTTCTCTGTTTAGAGCCTTTCTTTTGCTTTTTAAAGGGGCAGAGCTAGATTGCTTATTTTGCAAACACTTAATTTCACTGAATCTGAAACCTAAAGCTCCAGAAAAGTTAGGGAACTTCATTCTAAACCATGCTTTATGTAAGAGAACACTACTACATTTTTGATAAAACTAAGATCATTGAAGTATTGTGATTTTTTTTCCTATCCAAGAACAGAGGAATTACCTGTTCCCATCAAATTCCACATTGCATTTTAGATTTTGCTCTTATGTAATTTCTTCAAAGTTTATTTTTAATATTGTCTCGCCTTGACCAGAAGCATTTCAGGTTTCTGCATTGGGTAAAGGTGCCTCCTTGCGTTGTTTGCTAAGTTCTTCTTTCTGTCAAGAACCCTTCCAGGAAATTAAAAAAAAAGGACTGTACACATATGTAAAACAGCGTTCCTTGCTCTGTAAATAATATACACCGTTCTTTTGCTCAGTCAGGATGTATACTGGTGGCTTTTCGAAACTGTGAGGAAGCATTTAGTTTCCTTATCCTAATTTATTTAGTAAATGTTTTGTTTCCACTAGACTTTGAGCAAGTAAATGTTCATTGAGCAGAGCAGGTAGCACTGTGGTCTTCTCACTTCTGTGGCCAGTTCATCTTCACATGACCTTATGCCTCTGTGACAGATAAGTGCAAACTTCACACTCAACTCAGGTAGCAAAGAAAAATGTACCTTTCCTGTCTCTTTCAGGAAGGAGGTGGGTATTCCTCAGTTTTCATTCACTTAGTAAACTTGATCCATTGTATTGATTTAATCATCTACTTTGGACTATAAATGCTCAGTCTCTCACACTTTCTTTCCCGCTGCTTCTCTACAAAGTGGCCACTTGTTGCCTGGAGGGGGGTGGGTTGTAAAAGGGTTCTTTCTGTATTCTTACTAAAGAATCATTCTTTTTTCTTTCTTTCTTTCTTTCTTTCTTTCTTTCTTTCTTTCTTTCTTTCTTTCTTTCTTTCTTTCGAGACAGAGAGAGCGTGGGAGGGGCAGAGAGGGAGAAGGTGGGAGAGAATCCCAAGCAGGCTCTGCATGGTCAGCGTGGAACCCGCTGTGGGGCTCAAACTCTCGAACTGTGAGACCATGACCTGAGACAAAACCAAGAGTAGGATGCTTAACTGATTGAGCCACCTAGGCGCCCCTAAAGAACATCATTCTAAAGCTTGCCATCCTCTCCCTCACCCCCATTCACCTTAAGGCTGGTTCTTGCCATGGAGGGATCTCATAGCTCCCTCCAGTCACTCAGGACTTCAAGAGACACTTCTCCTTCACTGCTCCTTTCTTCCTCCCATCCAGGCGCCACCAACCACAAAATGGTTTATAAAATATGACCATACATGTGGGGAAAAATAACTTTACGCTCTCCCCATAACACCTATGTTCCTGCTGCAGCCCCGCGCCCCCCCCCCCCGATATCAGCATTCCCTCCCCACTGCTTCCCTCCCCCCTGCAGCACATCTTCTGGATCGCTATAAAGACGGTCCTGAAATACCAGCTAGAGAAAGACCTGGAAAGGAGCCAGAAGGTAGAGTTAGAATTATGATGTGACAACTTTAAGAACCCTGTTAGCTAAAGGGATTGTGATCATCAAGAGAAACAGAGCCAGATTGTTCTCTGTGACCTTTGCTATTGGCTATAAGCCAATAACATTCTTCTTAGAGCATCTTGGTAGCATCCGTTTGGTGTGTTTGGATTAATGAAGTTATGTTAAGCCTAATATTGTGAAGCGAGAAAAAGAAGAGAAAAATAACTTTAAGGACATGTATGTCATGTATTCCTCTAGCAATTGAAGTTTTCCAGAATCAGAATTTTTGATTTGCTAGTAAAACATCCATCAAACACTATTAATAACATACAGCTCTTAAAAAAAAAAATGTTTTTACAGTGTCCAGAATCTGCTTGACATCTTAAAGCTTGGAATTATTTTTGTAGTGTCCACAGAATGGTATCATCTCTACATCTAGTTTTGTGGGTGTGATTGTCCTCTTTTGTGGAAATCCTTTTTAACCAGAAAAGCAATGATCAAAGACACAAAGAACCTAATTGGCTTTCAGCACGTGATAGTCTGTGTGTCTTTACACAGCTTGAGTTCCATATCCTTTTAGATTCACAGAAATGAAGATTAGCTGACCTAGAACATGCACTTCATAGCTCACTGATGTATTCAGCCTGCTTCTCCCCTTGCTTGGGGACCCTCTGATCCTCTCACCTTGGACCCAGCGCACGGCTGTGTCTCTCCTTGACTTCTAACCTTTGCTGTTGGTACACAAGTGGCTGTGCCACCTCTACTTGCAGCTAGCTACTGGCTGCTACTTGGGAAGAGAAACCAATGTGTTGATCTGCATCTCTGTAAGCTTGCAGAGACCTGAGATGGAAACCCTGGAGCTCCCCAAGTATGGGCACCCCTTCGAAACACCAAGCACTTCCTGGGCCACACTCCACTGGAGGACCTAGGAAATGCATCTTCACCATTGAACTTAAGTAGTTTTCCTAACAGTGGCGGTTTCTGACCAGGTGGGGAGTTGGGGAAGTCAATCCTGTGGCGGTTCTCCATTCCACCTCGGAGCAGTGGCTGCCTTTGCCCTCGTGTCCAGCTCCATCTGGGCTTCAGAATGTTCTCCAGACACTTAAATGGAGATAGTTTGCCACCAGTGCTGGCTTCAAAGTGCTGGCTACAATTAGCAATTAGGAAGGACACATGAGAGTTTCTGTTCAGAAGTATTTTTTTTGTCAAAGATTCATCAAAAGGATGAATTGTTTAATATTTCATTGTGTCCCATTGTCCATCTTCAGATTAAAGTTTAGAAAGCATGTAAACTACAGTGATAATATGATTTTTATTGTTTAGAATCTTGATGTTTTCAGTGTCATTCCCTGACTTTCTCAATGTGAGATCCATTCACCGATTAACTTGATTTATTACCACCCATTTTTGTGTAGTTAAGAACGGGATATGCTTTTCCATTTAGAAATTCAGTTGCAAGTGTAATTGCACAGTGTTGCAAGTGTAATTTGGAGTTGAGTTAAAAAGATTGAAGTTACACCAGATCCTTGTATAAAATTGTTAGTGGTGATGCACAGACTTGTTTGTAAATGCAGTGATGAGCTCCTCTGTTTTGGGCACATGCTCTTTGGACGTGCAATCACACTTTAGAAGACAACTCTCTAAGAAATGGGATAATTTGAATGGAACCAACTCCATGAAAATGAAGCTATTGAAGTAACCAGTTTAGATGAAAAAACGTCTATTTCAGAATTGTTTTTGAGAAAATGCAATTCTAGACACTTACTTGAACTATCTTCTGGCATCTTTTCTTGGGCAGTAGGGGTATATTCATTTCTGACCTTTTATGTCCCTAGTTATGAACTGGAAAAGAAAATTTTAAAGGTGTTTTTCCACAGCCTTTTGAATAATGAGGTAGTGATTTTTCTCCACAGCTAGATGTGGGTAATATATAACATTTGACACTACATGAGATTTGAAGCCTATGTTTTGTTGATATGTACATTTGACCTCATGCTCATGAGAGAAATAAAAATCAGCC
This sequence comes from Lynx rufus, assembly GCF_022079265.1. Taxonomy (NCBI): domain Eukaryota; kingdom Metazoa; phylum Chordata; class Mammalia; order Carnivora; family Felidae; genus Lynx; species Lynx rufus. The sequence continues at coordinate 24,709,526 of NW_025814867.1, read as the reverse complement.
CTGCGTGTAGATTCCTTATTTCTTGTTTTCGTATGAGCAGGAGTGCACACCCTCAGCCTCACCAAACCTCTCTAGTCTGCACGAGCCTGGGTGGTGACTGCCCCCTGCACACGGACGCCTCTCTCGGTGGGGATTACAGAAACTGTCACTCATTCTCTTTTAACAGCTCCTGTTTTTCATTCTGTTCACTTTTATTCCCCCATATTGTTGTAAAATAATTAATGCCACTCACCCCACAGAAATAGCCACCTTTAATATCAGAAATCTGATTTCATGACCACATGAATTTATCAGGAATAAAAATAGCACCTAACAATGGCTTTGAAGTCTTTTCTAACTTAATTGGGGCATTTTAAATTCCCAACCATAGGAAAACTACTCTCACGGTAAACTCAGTGGGTGGACGATATGATGTGTTCAGAGTTAAGTTGAACTCTACAAGCTTAATTACCAATTAACTTAAAAATAACATGTTAGGTAGTTTCAAATATTTATTTCCCTACTACATTTAGTATTAGTCACATCTTTAGGGCTAAATGGTTTAGATTTTTATGTGGAGATTTTATATAGGAAATCCTTTAGCAACTTACAGAAATCTTTAATTCCAGTATTTTCTTTGATACCAGCTTTGATTATTCTGGTTTTCTTTAAAATTGTGACACTCCCTCACTGCAGGATGGCCGTGTGGAGTGACACCATCTTTATATCATCATATGGGCACCAAATGATTTTCGCTTTTAAATCACTTATCTGGTGCCAAAAGCAAAAACAAACAAACAAGTAAACAAACCTAAGAGATGTAGCTATTTGAGGATTTAACTAAATGGTACTAGCATGGTACTTAACTGATTTTTAGTTGATTGCCTAAAACGGAGCTCTCTGTCTTTGCTATGAGTCGATGGAAGTCTTTGACCAATGTTAGGATTCTCCATAACCAAATCTTTCCTTTGCTTGCATATATCATAAGATACGTTTATCCTTTTAAAAATACTAGCTGGACTTGATTTTTTTCATGGTCTTGGATAAAATGTGCAAGTAACGTATCGAGCTATGTTCTCCTGAAGCCTTTTCGTCCAATATCACCAAATGATGCATCTTGTAACGTGTTAGGGCACAGTTGGGAAACCGTGGCCTGTGGGCCACACTGGCAACCGCCTGTTTTCATATGGTCTGAGAGTGAAGAATGGTTCTTACATGTTAAATGATTGGAAAAGATAGAAAAATGATACCTGTGTGACTTGCTAAAACCATTTGAAATTCAGATTTCAGTGTCTGAAAACAAAGTTATATTAGAGCACAGCCACATCCATGATACATTTTCTGTGACTGCTTTTGTACCACAACAGCAGCAGTGAGTCGTTGAGACAGAAATTAAGCCTAAACCTAAAAGCCTAAAATACCTGCTGTCTCCTCCTTTGTGGAAAGAATTGGCCAACCCCTCAAAAAGAGGATCCGGAGAAAAAAGTCCCTAGGGTATTTTAATGCACTGGTTCCTGTATTCACTTTCACCAGTTTAAATTATAATCCTAAAGGTTTTCTTTTTGTTTTTTAAAATTCCGTGCTCTGCGCACTTTGAATTTTGTTCCAAAAGAACATCATCCTACTTGTTAACCTGGTTGGCGGAGAGTGCTGCGGTGGCTTGAGTCCCATCCCGGGAGAGCGGTGAGCCCCTGCAGCGGTAATGCTCACTTAGCATTTTGATGGGGAGGAGCCTACAGACACCAGAGGCACAAACTGCAAGAGAAAAGCCAGTGACAATTAACGTTTGCTCTGATCGCTTCTAGTGCTCATGAGGCAAGTACGCTAGGTCAGTGGGAATGGAGACAATCCACGGAGTTTTGTGTTATAATCCAGTAACATGTGTAACTAACTTCACACGTAGTGAGCATGTTGTCCTGCTTATACCGCCTGGTAATAAGGCATTAAAAATGAGCCAAGGAGGGGCACCTGGGCGGTTCAGTCGGTTGAGTGTCCCAACATCGGCTCAGGTCACGATCTCACCGTTCATGAGTTCGAGCCCCGCGTCAGGCTCTGTGCTGCCGGCTCGGAGCCTGGAGCCTGCTTCGGAGTCTGTGTCTCCTCTTCTCTCTGCCCCTCCCCTGCTCATGCTCTGTCTCTCTCTGTCTCTCAAAAATAAATAAACATTGACCAAAAAAAATGAGCCAACGAATCCAGTTTAAGTAGTGCTCCTTTTATCAGTCAGACCAAACCTTTCTTGTCAGGGGAGGGTGTAGGGGTGCAGAGAAGGGGGTTTGGGTGGAGTTCCCAAGCAGGCTCTGCCATCTTCTCTGAAAACACCTGGATTCCTTCTCCCCTCCCTGAACAGGGAGCAGGGCTCTCTCTCAAATGATAAAATCCAGGCTGTGTGAACCACCTTCTATTTAAAGCTGTCTCATCAGGGAGGGGATTATAAAGGGTGCCGGGGGCGGAGACCAAGCCTGTGAAGCCCTCTCCCACCGGAGGAAATGGGAAGGCTGTGCCGAGGGCCCTCTGTAGCTTCCCACACCCTGCTGGTTCATGCTGTTCATTTCCTTCTCACACTCACTGCAGCTTGTAATTATGCATTCGTTGGTTTGATTTCTTTTTTTAAGGTACTTCTCTCCCCCGCCCCTGAATCGGAGCTCCAGGATGGCAGGGACAGTGTGTGCCCTGTTCACCGCTCTGTCTCACAGCAGAGCCTGCCACAGAGCGGGCGCTCAAAGTTTGTCTATGAATGAATGGATGAAAATGACCTTGCTCTCCGGGACACAGATCAGGTGTTCTTACCCTGTCTCCCTGCCCCGCAGTGCCTCCATTTTCCCAAACTTGGCTCATTGGTACCATCACCAGTGGTCTTCCCTGGGATGTTAGGTTTGGGGACTGGCCAGGGGCTGGAGGGTAGAGCTACCACTCTGCTCTTCCAGGCTGTGTCCTAGACGGCAGCCCCCATGTCCTAAGGCGGTGAGTGGAGCCTTCCGTGGGTCCAACAAGAAGAGGACGCCTGAGATGCCTGGGGCGGGGGGGGGTGGGGGGAGGGCAGGCTGGAGGCAGGAGGCTCAGGACTAGACCTGGGGGAGATGGGAAGGCAGGCATGAGAGTCCCCCTCCCCAAATCATGTATCTTTTTGTTCAGAGCTTCAACTCTCCCCTGCCTTTTGCCAGAGGACTTTGCTGTGTCTGAAATTCCCTGCTTAAAAAATTCATATGTCCTAAGAGGAAAATATAGCAGAGTTGAGGACGGGAGGGGAGAGCCCTAGTTGTTGACCCAGCCAGACAGGAGAACAGCTTGATTCAGTGAAGCCAGCCCAGGATGGGGACATTGCTCATACATATGTAGTGTTTTAGGATTTTACAAAGCATGCTTATCCATCGATTGTCATGTGAGCTAAGCAGGTGGGCATAGGCTCCTGGTGGACCAAGCAGAGAAGTACTTGAATGCCACACAGCTACCCTGTCTCTCAATTGTCCCAGCCTCTTCATTGCTGACATTCACTGCCCATGCTTAGGTGTACTACACTCCTGTGCTCCTGGGTGAAGAAACCAGACTCTGCCGAAAACACACGCATGCACACACACACACACACAGTCCGCCAGCTCTGGCCCCACCTTGGGAAATTCTTGGCTTTGTCCTTATCTCACCTGCCATGGTGAGCTGAGTGAGGGCAACAGGTGCCCAGCAGAAGACAATGCCCTGGTGTGTTTTGCAAAGGGCACATCTCAATGAGTACAGACCATCTGGGCAGGTGTGCAGGGAATGTGAATACCTGTGCACAAAATTCTTCTTATGTAAAGACCCCGCGACCAGAATTGGGGAATGAAGGAGGAAATATAGACCCTACACCCTCGGAAGTATATGAATGGGCTTTGGGGTTGGGGGTTGTGCTAGCAAAGAATATGAGCCCTGATGATGAGATAGTCCCTGCCTGGTGCTTACTGTGTGACTGAGGGCAAGTCCAGTTCTTTATCTTCAAATGGGTATCACCACCTCAAAGGGTATGAAATTATATGTAAGTAGACCAGACCACAATAAATTCTCAATAAATTGAGAATTGAGTCATGATCATGTTATTAGTTTTCAAACGCTAGAAACCTGCAGCTCATGAAGCTGTAAGACCTTTTTGTCTGCATATTTTAACACCACTTCAGAGCAGCAGCTTTGCTGCATGGCTACTCCAGTTCATAAAGGCAGGGTTAGAATTACAAAGTGAAAAGCAGAAGGTAAGGTCTCCCACCGCCTTACTAGGCAAGCTGTCTGTCTTCTCTGAAAGGGGAAGACAGGGGAACACGTGAGTTATTTGGTCAACAGGAGAAAGAAATCCTGGGTTTATACAGTAAATACTCTAGTAGCTGGCTGACTGCGTTCTTGTCTTCCTGCTTGCTCTGTCATTCCTGGAATACTGTGGACACTTCACTGTGCTAAAAAAAAACAAAAACAAAAACAAAAAAAAAAACAACCTGCTTTTCATTACAGAGAAGCCTCCAATTGCTTTTTTCTTTTAACTAACGTCTGTACTTAGTCACACAGACCTGAGAGAAACTAATGATACCTTACAGTAAAACTATGATTGAATTACCTTCTGTTAATTAGGAGTTTCTAGATCACCGTGATGCCCTTGGAGAAAAGGCTTGCTATAAGTAGACAGTAATAAAAGTGGTACGATGTTTAATTCTAATTGTATCTTTTGAAATTTAATTAATGTAGTAATAATTGTTTTAAACAAGCATGTCAGAACTCAAAATGGTCCTTGGTGACTTGAAAGAGTTAATGTAGCATCCAGAAGTTCCTAATCTTTCTCCGGAAGTAGCTTGCTCACTGAATAATTGGGTTTAACGAGCTCAAGTTCCCCTTTCTTCCTGCAGGGATGATTCTGGCCATGTTTTAAGCCATTCTTATCAGTTCACTTTTTATGCTCTCCATCCAAGATGTAGCCTCTGAACTCACTATCCTGAAAACTTCCGAGACTGGAGAGCTACAGTGGTGCTTTGCCCTTCTTTCCGGCTTTGCAGGCATTTACTGGAGGCAGAAGGAGCAGCTGACTATGTAGACTGCGTCCCCACTGGACTGTGCCTGGCTGCCCTTCAGGCCGAGGCCAAAGTTCCTTTGCAAGTTGCTGAGTCCCTCTGTACTCCTCTCCCTTCCTTCTGTCCTGACCACAGAGGATACTTGAGCACAGGTGCACTTAGGTATCGTGCTGAGATGGTCTGAGGGTGTCCTGAGAGCATATCGTTATTAATTTAGGAAAGTGGGAGATTTTTTTTACAGCCTTAAGAGGCTGACATGACCCAAAGCCTGGAGAGGGTAGGGTTTGTGTGTGGGTCTCCATGAGGCAGCCATGGTGCACGATGACTCAGCCTGTCGAGTGTGAGAATATCGTGAGTCTTCCCACAGTAATCATGTAAACACCAAGTGATGCTGTGTAGCACACCAGGTTATTCTGTGACGAGTATAAGGCTGACCATAACATGGAGAGATAACAGCATTATTATAATTTAAGTGCATTTGAACTTAACTATATATGTGTTCTCCACACAGAAAAGTACAGCACAACATATTATTACAGGAACTAGTAGGAATTATTGTATGCTTTTTCTGCATAGTTTTATAATTGCATTGGAGTTCCTTTTTGGGAACCTAGCTTAGGTTCTATTTTGTTGCTTAATTTTCAATGATTTTTGTCTTCTTAGAATATTGTATTGTACAAGGACCAGAAACAGCACAAGATTAAAATTCTTTTCAACTTTTTGAAATTCTGTGTACTTCCTGAAGCTAAAACTATTCAGAAGTTTCAAAACTTTGCCAACAGTTTAGAGTAGGATAAACATTTAAAATCTATACACTGGCTTTATAACTAATCTTTTGATCTGTTGGAACTCTAGGTTTTTCCACCCTCCCCCTTTCTTTCCCCCAAGCTATTTTGCACAGTGTTGCTTCTCCAGCTCGCCGTCTATTTAAACATGTTTAGGAACATATGGAGACCTGTGGTAATGCTAAATCCCCATTAGTCTAGAAATAGGAATGAATTCCTTTTAAATCCAAGTTTGGTTGTAGCTTTATAGATTATTCAGTTGTCTGCATAAATTAAAATGTTCTTATCTGATTTAAATTATGATTTTTGATAAGATCAATCACGCTGGTGCATTTATTGTTTTAATTCCTCTGAGCTCTTCCTCTGTGATTTTGTCTTTTTTTTTTTTCTTTTATTCCTCTACATAGTGCTCCTCCCAAACCCAGTTTTCCCTTTGTGATGTTTTCTCTCCTCTGCTCCTTTCTCCTCCCTCCCAGCCCAGCAGATGTGTATTACTAAGGACTTCTAGTGGCTGATATTGGAAGTACTGCTCAGAAATCCCCACACATGTCACATTTGGGCCCTCCTTGGGTACCTGGTGGCACAGCAACCACTAGAAAGCAAGAACCTAGGGCAATAACTTGGTTGTTTTGACTACATGACACTATTTATTTTCATGAATTTTTTACTGAATCCAAGTGGTATTTTAGGTGAGTACAGGAGAAACCTATATTGCTGTGTGTATAACAAACATAATGTCTTCGTCTTTTGTTTACATGGTGATTCACCTCAGAAACTGCAGTTTAATTAAAACTGGAGGTTTAATCTGTGAAATGCAGCCCTTTCTAAGTGTTGTAAATGTGATTCTGTATTAAGTGAAAGTGAGAAGTGGTAGATGGAGACGAAGATTTGTGGTTGAGGAGGCTTTATATCGTGTGAAAGTTCAACTAGATAGCTACACATGAGATGGTGTGTTACTTTACAGGATTTGATCTGAAATTTAGTGTATAAGAGATTTGTATTGTACCAGTATTTAAATAAAAGTTATCTACCAGGGGAGCCACATTCATTCCTGAGGCACATACCACCCTAGCTCTGAAGTGAACTTTATGAAAAAATCAGAGCATGTTGAAAAGCTAGAGAATTCTTGGCTTCCTGAATGTGGACCCTGGGTCACTCATAACTCATAATTCACTCCAGATTTATATAGCACTTGACATCTATTCTCTGGCCAAAACTAAAAAAAAAAAAAAAAAAAAAAAAAGATTGTTAAAATAGTTGGGGGCAGGCTTATACGATGCCAAAACCATGCTTTGGTTGAATCTCATAGAAACTGAGAGTCTAACTGCACTTCACGATGAAATTGCATGGGAGATCTTGAAAAAAAGAAATTTCAGAAAGATTTTGAAAGAATCTCCAGTAGTCCGTTCGACAATAACACTTGTTGTGAAGACGCAAATCTATTTGAATGTGATTGATGCATTAAGGAACAATTTTAACCTAAGTCAAATTTTGTGTTTGTGTGTGCACAGTTTTGACCGCAGGAAACCCTGGTGAGCCTGGAAAAGTACACGTGGCTGACCTGCGTGCACATCCACACCTCACAGGGCACCCGGCTCCCCCAGTTAGTTGAATGGGCTTCTAGCTGTGCCTGTCCACGCCTGCTGTTACAGCCTTGCCTCAGATGTCACATCACCTTTCCTCCACTTCCCATGACCCACGAGCTGCAACCGTCCTACCACCCACTTCCCAAGCAAACCTCAGGTCTTTTTCAGGGTCAGGTGCCACGTGCACTGCAGTAGTTTTGCATTCCTTAACCATTTAACACATGTGGAGCCGGGCTATCACTTTTATTCAGTTCCTGTCTGTTTTAAATATGTCACTGCAAACTTTTTGAGTGCTGGGCCCCTAACCCCATTTTTCCCACAACCTTGTGGTTTTTACTGCATAACTTTTTGTAGTGCAGTGATTTTTAGGAGCCTGTATGTCCCATTATAGCAGAACTATGGGTACTGCAATTATATTCTCCACAGTTACCAAATGACCAAATCCAGAGCTCCTAATGCTTAGCCCTACCCTCCTTCCAGAAACTCTCCTCACACATCTGTAAATGTTTAATATCCTCATTCTGTTCCTTCCCCTCTGACCACTCCTGCTGTGTCTCTTACATTGGTTCTCTCTGCTTATTAATTTAAGTGATCTGGAACAGCACTGTGATGTTTTCATCTCATTTATCTTTAAAATCCCTTCCTCGGAGATGCATACATGTTTTCATCTCAGCTGCCACCTCTGTGCAGAACATTCCCAGTTCTCCAGTGCCAGAACCAAGCCACCACACGAGTTTCCGATTGCTGCTGCACATTTTCACCATTGTGACCACCAGCTCAGACCAACCAAGGAGGACCTCCACATCCTAGATGAGTGAACAGTAGGAAAGACACTTTGGAAACCGTGAAATGCTTTACAGCTGTGGATGGGTTAAGTTTGTCTTATCTGTCTAGTTGCCTCTCTAAGAGGAAAGAGGCTTTGGCTCGTCCTCTGTGCCCACAGCACATTGGTCCCTGAGTCCTGCTCTGTCCCCCACACAGTCTCCCACTCTCATCCTTTCTCCCCAGCCCCTCCACCACCTCCTATGCCTCTCCTGCCCTGGCTTCCTGCCTGAGGCCTGTCCCCACCTTCACGCCCTCGACCCTGCATTTCTTCCTGCACCTTTGGTCTCTGCACAAAGCTGAAAGTCTGTACCCCATCCAAGCTGACCCTTCTCTCCTTTTCTAACCACATTTCCCTGTTTTCCTCTAACGTGAATGGAAGTGCTTGGAGAGCTTAATGATATTTTGCATTGATTCGTATGCTGCCCGCTCCCCACCATGCCTGCAGGGGAGCCCCATATGCGACAGTAGCCACCGATGCTCCTCTCTCCGTGTTCATTAACATTCAGTAGTGGTTTTCATCTGGCAGAGCTTTAGGTCCTTTCTATAACTTTTCTATTATATAGGTTTTTTCCTATACTTTTCTATGATTTGCATAGTGGAAAATGTGGAAATAGAAGTGAAGTTTCAAGAGGAAACGGACAAATTATTCTGGAAACTGTTTGTTCTGTGGAAAGTGTTTTCATGGTGACCTTGCTAGAAGGGACAATGGCCACAGCCATTAATGACATGGCATACCTCGGCCCCCGGATGGCGACCAGCTCTTTGCAAAATGTGGCCAAAGCCCTCCCCGGCTCACACAAGGGGCTGGGTTTAACTGTAGCATGCTCCTGGGCAAAGACCCCCAGGTGATATAACTTTTACACCCCCATTCAAGTGTGTGACTTTTATATTATTTTCAAGTATTAAAAGCTGTGTTGCCTTTTCCAACAGTAACTTCGTAAATGGTTTGTCTTCCATTAGTTCAACTTTGTGATATTTTGCTGTGCTTTGAAATTTTACTGAAAGAAAATGTTACCTCTGAATTTCAGTTTCAAAGTCTCGGATGCTAGTGTTCTTGTATTTGATTTTAAAGTTCTTCAGCCACATGGGAATAATTATTGTAAAGTGTTAAAAAGAAAGGTAGTATTGTTAACTTGGAGAGAGATTATTTTCAAGAGCACAGAAAAAAGAACCAAAATTTACAGATTCCTGAGGGAGTTTCCCTGTTTTCTGTCCCATTCTCAGCATTAGGGAACTGACTTGCTTTGTAGGGCTGTGTAGCACAGGGTGACAGTCCTCCAATGACATTGAGCGTTAGAGACTCCACACAGATAATTCTGATTGGGTGGAGAACTCTGCTTTGGACTGAATTAGTTGGTCTTCTGAAGACCTTGATGCTTGATTCACATTTGCGGTTCTGTTATTTATTCCTAGAGTCCTGAGAGGCAAGCTGTGCTTTGGTCCAGTCCTCCCTGGGTCTTTCCTGAGCCTGGCGGTACCCAAACCAGGGTACCTGCCACTTGGACATTCACTGTCCACTAAGGCCTGCCATCGATCTCCATGACAGCTTTGGAACCCGGGAGGTGTTCAGAGATGGGGGCGGGTGTATCGTTTCTCTTGCCTCTCCTTTGGCAAGTTTGAGAATGATGCTCAATTACTTGAGTTTGTTGTGTGTCACATAGTCACAGAACCTGTGTTAAGGAACAAACGTTGTTTGTTACCTAGACATTCCCTCCTGTAAGAGCTTTAGCACTTCTCAGACTTTGTAACTTTATTTAGAAACACCTACAGCAAAAGCAGCCGCGGCGGCCGTGTGTGAAGATGGGGACAGGCAAAGCCAAGTCTTATGAGGGAGGCATTTTCTGTCTGAAATGGAAGTGAAAGCACAATAAAGGGAAAATTCTAGAACTCAGAAGATGTTATTATTGTTATTATTAAACTTCTTTCACCCAAGGACTTGAAATTATTGGCAATTTTTTTTTTTTTAATTATCAAAATCTGTGTGCCTGGGATGAAAGGAGATTTGGTGCACTGTCCAAAATTAGACATAAGATCCTTACATAAAACTGTGGACTTGCCTGTCCTGAAAACAGAATTTTCCTACTTGATGTGTAAATTTCAAAGCAAAAAATAAAGAAGCAGTCTATAGAAATTGAGTGAAATAAACTGTATTAATACAATAGCAGTTTTTATATCCATGCCCATTAAGTGGAGAAGTTTGCCTTATATTAACATGGGGAGTTACTTTCAAAACAGAACATTCTTTTTTTTTTTTTAATCTTTATTTATTTTGAGAGAGAGACAGAGTGTGAACAGGGGAGCAGCTGAGGGGAGGGGAACCCAGAATCCAAAGCAGGCTCCAGGCCCGAGCTGTCAGCACAGAGCCCGACACGGGGCTCGAACTCACAAACCGCGAGATCATGACCTGAGCCGAGGTCGGATGCTCAACCGACTGAGCCACCCAGGTGCCCCAAAACAGAACATTCTTAATGAAAGGCATTTCTGGTTTCTGTCCAGCTTAATAAAATACGAACTTCTATTTGCCGTTAGTTGAAACTTCCAGCTTTTCATCTGTTTGAGTCCTGTATTAAAATCTTATATTAGACAGGGCTCCTGGGTGGCTCAGTCGGTTAAGCGTCCGACTTTGGCTCAGGTCACGATCTCGCGGTTCGTGAGTTCGAGCCCCACGTCAGGCTCTGTGCTGATGGCTCAGAGCCTGGAGCCTGTTTTGGATTCTGTGTCTCCCTCTCTCTCTGACCCTCCCCCATTCATGCTCTGTCTCTCTCTGTCTCAAAAATAAATAAACGTTAAAAAAAAATTTAAAAAAAATCTTATATTAGAGTGGATCAAATTTATGAAATGGATTTCTGGGCTATGTGAAGTCTATAGACTTTCCTAATGCATTGGTTCCAGAAATGTAGGAGTTACTGGTAACTGGACACTAATATAAAATCTGTTAGCAACAACTACACAACTACACAAACGCATCTTGTACTTCATAAACAACATGAGCTGTCCGTGCAGTAAGTCGCTAGGGTAAGGGGCAGGATGATCTGATTGCTGAGCCAAGACCCACACCTCTGCATTTAAAAGGGACTGATGGAAATGCATTTGCATTAATGTAAATAATGCTTCTAAAACCAACCACTCTCCTGGGCCTTGCATTATGTTGACATAGTAATGTCATATATACAGAGAAAATAAGATAATTTAAAGCGGTTTCTCCCTTTGACTCATCTCTTGATATCGCTCCCCATGTATTTGCTTTTGTCTACTCTGAAATGCTTATTCTAGTAGTTTCATGTTAAACATAACTGATTTCTCTCATTTATGATTTCTCTTAATAATGAATTGTTAAGTGGAGCCAACCAAATTGTTTATTGTTGTCACTTTTGAAAGATGTTTTCCCAACGCACTTTACAGAAATATTACTTAAAAAGAAAATTCAGGGGTAAAGTCAGTAGCTGTGATTGTACCACCTAATGTGTGTAGCACCTGTCAGGAGTTACTAAATTCCTTTCTGCTTTCGTAGGTCTTTCTGGCTGGACTGCCCTTTCCTCATCTTCATTGCGCAGTTGCTACTCGTATGGCAGGGCCGGTCCCAGTGCTGTGGAAAAGCAGAGGCTTTGAGGTCAAGCAGAATTCATTGTTTCCTAGGGGCAGTCCCTTTGCCCATCTTACCAGAGGACCTTGGGAAAGTAGCTTAACTCTCAGGTCTAAAGGGTTCAATCTGTAAAACTGACACCGTAAAGACCCACCTCACGTGACTTTTGTGAGCATTAGACGAAATAGAAAGCACCAGGTATGCACCTGATACAGAGGAGGCGTTGAATTACTTTCATTTTGATTCCTTCAGCCAACACTTGTACTATTTATAACCACAGCTTGTTATAAAGCAGCAGACCCAGGCAGAGGTTGGTCCCCACTAGATCTAATGGCACCCCCATGTTGTCCCTGCTGTATCCTCAGTGCCATGTGCTCTACACTCGGTCCTAGTTGTCCCCTGAGTGAAAGCAAGAAATCAGCCATCTGGGTAGGTAGGTACCCTGCCCTCTCGGCCTGCTGGACCCTTAACTTAGGACACCTGTGGGAGCTCACGGTCCTGAGGAATACCTGGAGGGGCCCTTTCACTCCAGAAGAATTTACACAGGTACTGCAAGAGTTGAGATTAATGAACTCACTCTGTGGACAAGAACTATAAACTGTTTACTACATATTAATGTATTTATAAGTACTTACCCTAACTGTAAACATGCACCCTAAAACTATAAAAAGATATAAACTGGCAGTTCCTCCTCCCCAAGGAAGTGGTGAAAACATTTAGTAACAGGTGTGGCAAGATGAATCATCTCTGCTAAGGTCTGGGGATATGTTTTCTTCCTGCCTTCTCTAAGTTCCACTGATTGTTTACTGTTGTGCTTACCTTCTCCAAGGCTGGTTCCCTCCAGAATACCCAGAATACCCCTCTCGTATGGTCTGCAAATGCCTGCTGCTGTTTACTTCCAGACCTGAGAGGAACGGCTTTTCACTGGGTTTGCATTCTCCACCCTGGTGTGTTAGCCACCTTCATATTTTATATACTGCTCGTAAATAAGGGGTGGAGAGTGTATTCAAGTCTGAGCCACAAACAGAGCGTCCGCACGACGCCGTGACACCACCAGTAAGTACATCACTGGTGGATTAAATATCCCGTCCACCTACTTAGGGGTATTTAACTTTGTCACAACCAATAGCCCACGAGCTACGATGCAGTACTGCATTTTGTTATGATTATTGTTTGCTCATAGTCTTGGGTCAGCAGCTATTCTTTATTCATTCATAGCACTTAATTCGGGGTCCCGTACTCAGAGAGCCTCGGTAAATGATTATCCCAAGAATAAAGGTTTGCTCCTTCAAGTGTTAGAGAACACAGGAGGCGGGTGAGCTTCTCTCTCCAGACCCTTGAGATGGATGTGCTTTCCTTAAGCCCTGCATGTTTTTTGTAGCTGAAAGGTGCCCAACTATGTAACCTCTGGAGATACTTTACACCAGAAGATGCTTCTAAGAATAATAATGTGATTTGTTGTTTCTCTGAACTTCATCACACCAGGCTTTTCGAGTAAAACCAAAATTAGTAATGGATGTTTGAATCACTGCCAGTGAACTTATGAAGGGAAGGCATGCTCGCTCAGCTCAACTTGGGCTACCAGAAAATGCTCTTCCATGACCCCTGGGTAAATGGGGAATCCATTGTCTCATCTGTTTGCAAGTGTCTTCATTGTGTCCGTCATGCATCCTTCCATTTAATCCTTACAACGTTATAAAGGTAGTATCTTTTATAGGTACTCATTTTATAGGTAGGAAGTTATGGCTCCATGACATTTAATAAGGAGATGACACAGCTAATGAACAGCAGAGCCGGGATTCGAGCCCATGTAAATCTGTGCTTTTTCTGCGCCCACACCACCCCCAGTAAAAACTGGGGTTTTGACCACCTTTCCCCCACAGGGCATCTGTATGCATAAGCCTATGCTTAATACTGCTGTTTTGTTCTGCCTTCCCTCTGTTATTGCCCCTGTGCTGCCTGTCTGCTTGAGGACCAGGTTCATTTCATTTTTCTCCTTTTTCCTATTTGAGTGATAGAGGCACAGTTGGCCAGTTCTTTGACACTGAGCTAGCTGTGACAGCCACCATCCTTGCTTGAAGAAGTCCTTGCTTCTTCATATCTCTCATTTGGCCTGACATCAAAGCTGAAAAAGGTTACTGATGACGGTATGAACCTTTTCAGTATGCAAGTGATGTCATGGTACAAATGACTTTATATCGGTGTAATCGAGTTCTTAACTATTCATTTTTATCATTGCCTGTTCAATATGTCAAGCTGTAAAATAGACTATTTTAATTTACAGGCATGACTCAGATTTTGAAGAGTGAATGTGAAAATCATGAATTCTAAAGTGCATCCTCTTCCAGTAGGCTGTGGGCTTTTTGAAGATAGTGGCCATATCCTGTAGGTCTCCGTGTCCCCAGTTCCTGCCCTGGGCCGTGGAAATGCATGAAGGCATGAATGAACACCTTCATTGGCCTTAAACCTTTTGGTGTTTACTATAATTTTCTTAGAACAGTGGACAAGTTGATTAATGCTTGTGTGACTCATTTTAAGAATCTGGTATACTTCTTGAGAGGCATGTTGATTATGCTTCGGTTTAAATAAGTGTAACTAATCAAAATTTGGTGTTCTTTCTTTGAATTATACAAATAATCCAACCTACATATATTTGGTTCCTATAAAGTGATTATTGTGGCAGTTAGTGATAAATACTATAAAGAAAAACAAGGCAGTAAATTTAAAGGAATAGAGAATGATGGATTGGTGTTTGTTATTTAAAATAAAATGGTCATATAAAATAGATGAGTAATATAATAATGCAAAATATCCAGACATTTAAATAGAAAAAATTGAAATCTATGCTGAATGCAAGCGTCATAGTTGCTCACATTTGAGCTGTGAGAACTGAATCTGGCTCTCCCACTTTCATAGTGATTTTAGAGCCAAAAAGATTACTTCAAACAGATCTTTTCCTAACATTCTGGTAAGTAAAATGATTGTGATCCTTTTTTTTTGTTTTGTTGTTAAATTCAAGATTGGCTGTTAGAACAAGCACGTATAATTTGGAATAAGAACTCAAAATTGGATCTTTTATTTTATTTTTTCCTCAAAATCGGATCTTTTAAAATCATTGATAGGAACATTTAAAATACTGGTTTGAGTGATATCATTAGTGATGCATTAAATAAATGCTGTTTTTTGATTGTCATGGTAAGTTTTAAACTAATTTTTGGACGAAGGCATTTTAGCTTAAATGGGTACGGTGTGTAGGTCATAGAGCTTTCTGTAAGATGAAGTTGAATTTTGTTAAAATGCATGGCTGAAAATACAATTTAAAACACAGATCAGATGTGTGTACGTATTGATTTCTAGATTTTCACACTGAAACAAACTCCATTCAGTATTGGCTCAAGGTTCAAATTCAGTGTTGTACAAGCCTAACTGTCTGAAACGTGATACTCAGTCTACTTAAACCGTGACATGGGATGCATGATTTTTCATTTCTTCCATATACATTTGAACTGAATAGTGGGAAGGCAGATAAAAGAACACATGGCTACAGCACCTCAGCCTGTTTATAGAGGAGAGCCTCATGCACCTGTGTAGACTGGCATCCGGTTGTCAGGTGTAATCCCGTGTCTGGATGTTCCTTTTGCAGATGATCCAGTCCCTCAAGGCAGTGATTGAAAATGCAGACGCTGTATATGAAAAGATTGTACATTGTCAGAAGGCAGGTAAGTGGAAGTTTGTTTCTTCTCTTTAAAATAAAATTAGTAGCATCATATATGTAGCTCCTTAAACCATTTTGTCTTCTGACACAGTAACCAGGAAATCAGGCATAAAAATTATTTTTTCCATGGCTAAAGAAGATACTAATTCACTACTTCTCAAGCCTGGATAACAAACTCACCTGGGGGAAGCTTTTAAAATATATTGACATCTAGGGGCGCCTGGGTGGCCCAGTTGGTTAAGCATCCAACTCTTGATTTCAGCTCAGATCATGATCTCATGGTTTGTTAGTTTGAGCCTTGCATGAGGCTCCACGCTCACAGTGCATAGTGTGCTTGGGATTCTCTGTCTTCCTCTCTCTCTGCCCCTCCCCCACTCATGCTGTCTTTGTCTCTCTCAAAATAAATACAGTAAAAAAATAAATAAAAATAAAATACATTGACATCAGCCGGAGGTGTGGTTGAAAAATTCATAGCTGTTAAAAGCTTCCAGTGTTTCTAGTAAGCAGCCAAGATGGAGAACCACTGCACTGACCTCCTGCTCAGTGTCCCCTGTGCTAGTCCCCCATGACCTTCCAGCACACGATGGGAAAGGTGAGTGAGGCTTGAGCAGAGAGGGAATGAGTACTCAGGAAGGAGGGTGGGCACCAGTTACAACCTCTTGACAATTTTTAATGCACTGGCATTTTCAGATGCTGATGAATTCATCAATTTAACATCAAAATGTTACACTGGATTTTAAAATGCTACCATCTAATTAATTTTAGCTGAGATAAAACCCCAAACTCAAGTGTTCTGCATTGTAATAAGAATAGACAAAATGGAATTCTTTCAATTTTCAAATTTTGTGAGAGCGTCATTTTAGAAGATGTTAATGTGGAGGGTATTTATGCTGCATAAATAAGAATATCTGTCTTTAATTTCTAAGGCTTCTGGTTGCTTTTCTTTTTTTAATATACCTTTTTTTTAAGTTTGTTTATTCTTTGTAATCTATACACCCAGCATAGGGCTCCAACTCATAACCCTAAAATCAAGAGCCCAGTGCTCTTTTGACTGAGCCAGCCAGGCACCCCTTGTTGCTATTCTTTAAAATCAAGAGACCATAAGTATCACCTAGCCTGAAAAAAAGATTCCTCTCTTATCTCAGAAATGAACTCGTTAAAAATAGATCAAAGACAAAGGTATATATGGCGGTTTTCTTTTTTGGTGTTTATTGAAGGAATATTCACATTAGTGACTAATCAACAGATGAAAACCCTCACCTTGTTTTACTCATCTTGTTAGCAAAATAGTATTAGCAAAGTGATCTTGCTACTTCTAGTCCTTTCTGGGCTAATATTCCCTACAACCACAACTAAAATGAGACACTTCAAACACCGTTTTTACCCTGTCACTGTTTTACATAAAATCGTCCAGTAGCTGACTAGAGTCTGTTGAGGCAGATCTAAACTTCTAACTTAACTATGCAAGGTTGTCTACGAACTGGCCAGCCCCTCTTGCCATTATTATATAAAATCTCTTCATTAAATCATCTCGTCATTCATTTAGTAAATATGTTTTGGACTTACACCATGTCAAGGGTACTTGTAAGAGCTATCACATTCCAAAATATGAAAAAATAAGATTGATTTTGGCCTTTTAGAACCTTCCAGCCAAGCAGGAGATATGAAAGTAATCACACATACTCAAACGTATTGAGTACTTATTCTGTGTTACTCAGGACTCTGAACTTGGTTTTGGGGGCAGTGGGAAGCGATTGGTTTTTTAGCAGAAAAGGAGAGAAATTGAGCTGTAAGGTGATGTTCACAATAGCTGTGTGCAGAAAATTTTCATGGGGAGACTTCCCAACTGGGAAGCTGTTGGGAGCAGTGAGAAGGGCTGGAAGTGACAGGATGCATCCAGGGTGGCCTTTGGGCTGCCCTTCCCCACTCCCAGTGTGTTTCTCCTTGGTCAGATTTTCACAGGCCACCTCTCCAGTAGGACTTCTCTCTCCCTCCTCTCTGCCAATCTGTACATTTCTTCTTTTTGTCTCAGCAGTCTTCCAGGAGACCTTTTATGATTGTAGGAATTATGTTACCTAACCATTCTAGTCAGCCTTCAAAATGTGTTTGGTTTAGCTGACAGTTTCAGTTGCTATGTATTTTACTAATGGAGTCTGTCTTCTAAACCGGCTAGTAACCTGTGAAGGCACAGGTTTGCATATTGAGCTACTCTGCATTTTACCCATGGCACCTGTTTTAACATTTTGCACAGAGCAGTCACTCGAATACTAACTGACTAAATGTGATTTGACTTGTATTAAGGATTTGATTCTCCTAAGCGCATGCGTTGCCAGAAGAATTGTGGACTGTTAGAATTTGAAACTACATTTATCTGAAAAAAAAGACCTATTTATTGACAGTCTGAGTTATTGCCAATTTTTTGCAACTTCATCGATTTATGAAATTTGCTCATCTCTAGCATAATGCAGCTTTATGTCTAATTTCAGTGAGGGATAATATTTACTTGTATTTAAAAAGCTGAAGTGTCTTGTCTATTAAGAATTTTGCTTGGAAGGCAAAAAAGAATAACCACTATGTAATGGTTCGTGTTGCTCTGAGTTTGAAGATCTTGAGAAGCACATAACGATTATCTTTTGGTTTCACAGTTACTGCTGAACGCCTACACAGCCCTTCTGTTATCCCAAGGGCTTATTTTAGAGTCCTTGATCTTTTGTTTCTCATGTTTACAGTTATCGGAAGGGCACATAGTCATTAGTCATATGAAGAATTGCTAATTTGTATTGGGCTCAAAAACATTTGCATGAGATTTTACTTCTGATAAATAATTGCTGTTCTGCTTATAGAACTTTAATCTGGCAATGACAGAATGAAGATACAGGTACCAAAGTGCTGTAAGAGAGGATTATTTTAGAAGCACTTCAAACTTCTAAACACAAACTTCTATTCTTACTAGATAAGCCTTCATTTAAACAGCTAAGTGACAGTAAGGAGTCACACTGCCACCTCCAGCCACATGTTCAAAAGTGTGCCCAGTTTGGACATGTTCAGACTCCCGGCTATGGGATTGATTTGTTTTTTTGGATCTAGAAATGTGTTTTGCCGGTGGTGTTCTTGGGAAGAGAGAGGGAGGCAGGAGAAGAATGCTGAGAAGTAAAGACTCCCAGCCAAGGTGGGCTGGGAACCTGCAGGCCCCAGCAGGCAGGTGACCCGAAGAGACCCTGGGGAGGACAGCAGGGACAACCGGGTGATGGGCAGTGGGGACAGCCTGCGGAGCCGACTCTTTTAAGAGGAGAGTATGGCAGTACAGCGGGGTCAGAGGGTTAAAGGGACATCTTTATAAGAAAGCCATGCCCCTAGAGATAGGAAAGATCCATTGAAGAGGTGAAGAGGAAGGTATTCAAAGATGAGACAGGGGGTAAGGAGGGAAGAAGTGAGAGGGGCAGGAATCCAGTACAGTCAAGAAACATTTGACCTTAGAAAGGGGGATGGATGCCTCTTCTTCCAAGACACTCCAGAAAGCTGTGCTGTTTAGAGAAATTCTGAGGAGAGGACTGTTCTGATGCAGTCATGGTACGGTAGGAGAGCACCGGCTTCAGGAGAGAGGGAGTGAAAGAGGGGTCTACAGACGGGCAGGAGGGTGGGAGCATTCTGTCAGAGTCAAGCACTCTAGTGCCAGTGGAGGGACGGATGAAATGTCAGGTGACGCAGGAATGGTATGGGGCAGGTGGGTCTGGGTCAACGCATGAGTGACAGGGATGGGTAAGTAATAAATGGCGTGGCTGTACAAGCATGAGTGTGTACAAACCTGTGAGCACAGGCGAACATGCTTCACACACTCTGTCTCCCAAATCTAACCCATGCTTGTTCTTCCAAGAAGTAGCAAAGTAGGAGATTGGTGAGGAACACACTCAGGGGAGCTTCTCAATGGGAATCTGCAGAGGGGAAGCTTCATAAATGTTCTTCTTTAAAAAGTTTATGAAAGGTAATAAAAGGGTAGCCAGATTCTTTCTGGGAGAAGTCTTTTTCACTGTATAATGTCTATCTCTTTCTCTCTGTCACTACCCCAAAATGGCAGCCTATTTTTGAGTTTTAATTTCCTCTTTTAGTCACTGCATTGATCTGCTACCTAAAAGATAGGAAGATGGTATAGAAGGAAACCTAAACTGCTTTGCTTCAACGAGTTAGATGTTTTTATCTGGTGAATTAAAATGGAAAATAATTTGCTCTTTGGGAAGGAAAAAGAAATCAATGACATACTTCTTGGTAAAGATGGTATATTAACACATGCATTTAATCTCCACTCCCTTCTGAGCCTCATTAAATGACAGTAAGGAATTTTTGTTTTGGGGTTTTGTTTTTTGTTTTTTTTTTAAGGCAGAAACCCATAAGGATACAGAAAATGGGAGGAACAAAATTTTGGAAATTGAAAAATACCTGAACAAGTGATAATTGACTTAGGTGATGCAAGAAAGCTGACTCTGAGGCTGGCAGTGGGGCACCTGGCAAGCAATCTGATTTGCACTGTGGGCCACCCCCCACCCGCCCAGAACTGGGTGGCACCAGGGGCCCCTGGAAGTTGGGATAAATAAAGGTAGGGATAAAAGAGAGAACTGTCCGAAAGCTGGATTAAGAAGCAATTAGACCCCAGATGGCTGGGAGACTACGTGTGTCCTGACAGTGGAAAGATGAAAATAGCAAAATTTTCATCCTTCATTTGGGGAACTAAATAGGTAATGCTGAGGAAAAAAAAAATCAAGACAATATAAGCATGTTTCTTAGAAATATGGACATAAACACTAAAAAAAGGAAACAAAACCTCAGCTATAGGGGCTGAATACAACTGCTTCTGAAAAGGGGAAATTGGTGACAACTATTTTTCTCTTTAAACTGTGTGCATAATTCTGATAAAGATTAAATCACTATAAATTTAAATTTAGTTTAAATATTTAAAAAAAAAAAAAAAAAGGAAGGAAGGAATCAAGGACCTGAAGCTGCCACAGGAACCCCTGACTGAGGATGTCCCCACCACACTCAACAAGGCTTGGGTACAGTGTTGAGTGATTAGGTGAGGTTTCTGCCGAAGACCCCAGCCGGCACCTCTGGCGTCCTGGGCAGGCCCAGGGCACAGGTAATGTTTGTGTGCCTGGGTGGGCCGGAGCCTGCTTCCTCTCCTGGCAGGAGAATTGGTCTTTACCCTCTTTCTGAATGACAGGGGAGAATCAGGCTCCAAAGGAGAGACACCCCAGCCCACCCCAGACCTGTTTAAATAGAAGCTCCTTTTCTAAAAGCTCTAAGGGATTTGCGTGCATGGCAGGGTCGCTTCATTACTGAGTAAAGTGGGATATAAGGTAACTTTCCAAATAAATGAAAGCTTTCATTACCCTTCGTTTTAATCCTTTTAATGGAACACTTTGTATAATAGATTCTGTGCATCCCTGCTTCCTTAAATTTGGTTTGCCAAACATAATTTGAACTTTGATGACTGAAGGTCATGTTGAGGAGCATCTGGTATTATCTTGTGGTTTAATGGCAATTCCCCCAGGAGCCTGCATGTCCTGGAGGACCCCACACCTGCTCTGCCTGCTCAGATCTCTTTCCAGTGTTCACGGTTTATTCCATCTATTCCCATGCAGTTCTCACTTCCTGCCGCTAATTTGTACTGTGTCTCCGACTGCCTATTAGTATACTACTCTTTTTTTTTTTGTTTTTTCCCTTTCTAACTTGCTGCTTCTAGTCTGCTGAGCAGTTGGTGTCTCCTCTGTGGCCAACCTTGATGGATTTGTCTCACTAAAAGCTGGTGAGAGCCCGACACATTCCCACGTGGAAAGAACAGGCAGAGCCTCAGGCCACACCTAACATGTCCTGGACTTGATGGCTCAGAGACCTTTTTTATTTTGCAAAGTCCTCGGATCTCAGTGTGTTCTTGGGAGCTGGGGTTACCAGATAAGCAAGCTGTCACCATCCATCACTTGCTGCGTCCAAGGCTCACATCGGCGTCTTGCCCAACACAGTAAACATAAAAGCATCTAAAGATTTATTCTGAAAGCACTTCTGTGTGAGAAAGTTTGCAAAAGGAAATCTGGGAGCCTATAACTTTTGTTTTCATTTATGTCAGGATGTTTCTCAGCTGTGTCTGACAGAAGTAAGAGGTTCTTCCCTGGGGATCCAGAGATCCGTGTTCTTGTGTCCTCTGTTCAACATCTTGCTGTGTGATATTAGGTTAGTCACTACCCCTCTCTGCCTCATCTTTCTCCTTCTGAGTGACATTGGATTATATGATTTCCTCCTGGCCCCATGGGTTCTAAAATGCAGTGACCTAAGATCAATTGTCTAATTAGTCATTTTGGAATGGCCTGGTTACAGTTAAGTTTAAACAAGTAGTCCCATCTGGTGGCATCAGGATAGTTAAATTGCAACCCATCAGCATGAGTTTCAAAGGGGAAAGTTAATGCCTAGCTTTGAAGGTGAAGAGTGACTTCTCTGGCAGTGAGACACAGACCTGCCTGGAGTCAGAGCTCAGAAGTCCCTCAGCATCTGTACTCTTCTTAAAGAACGGGAACTTCCTTCCCCAGGCACTTTAGTTAACTCACAGTTAGTGAAGCCACGGAAAGCCAAGAAGTAGCAGGGTCTTTGGTAGCAGGCCAGTCTGCCCCACCTGCCCTTTTGTTCCCCTGAAAGGTACCTTCATTGCTGACCAGGGAGAGTAGAGAGAATGACCACAAAGGTGACAACGAGGCTGACTCAGGGCAAAAAAAAGAAAAAAAAAAACCCTCAAAATAAGTGACTGGTCTCTAGAATCCACTGTATCACCACACCCCTTCCATCTCCTGTACCCATCACCCTGTTCCATTTTGAGATTCCTGCATCAGCCATCACACTAATAGTATTTCTCCTAAGTGTGGTCGGAATCTCCTGGGGATGCTTATTTAAAATGCTATTCCTCGGGGCGCCTGGGTGGCGCAGTCGGTTAAGCGTCCGACTTCAGCCAGGTCACGATCTCACGGTCCGTGAGTTCGAGCCCCGCGTCAGGCTCTGGGCTGATGGCTCAGAGCCTGGAGCCTGTTTCCGATTCTGTGTCTCCCTCTCTCTCTGCCCCTCCCCCGTTCATGCTGTGTCTCTCTCTGTCCCAAAAATAAATAAACGTTGAAAAAAAAAAAATTTAAAATGCTATTCCTTTGCATCACCCCCAGTATCGAATCTTTGGGGATAGAGCTCAGGAATTTTCAATTGAATGAGCACATTCAGGTTTTCAGAAACTCTCTTTGGAGGGTGGAGCACAGCAGGCCCCCTTTGGGGTTCATGCTCAACTCTGGGCCTCTTTGGCTCTCAAGGGAGAAGAACTGCTCAGACACAAATGCACACTTGCTCATGGGCTTGATTGGCAGCCAAATTGTTTTTCTTCCTAACATACCTTCATTGGGGAAACTTCCCCACAAATGAAGGGGAGGAAATTTGGGGGGATGCTTGACCTTCCTGGAATATCTCTCCTGTGAGCAAATCCCAAAGCTGTGCTTTCTTGTCACCTCTTCCTCCCTCCTTCCTTTATGCACTCACAGTCTCTGAAAGCATCACTTTTTATTTAAATAAGAGCTGTCAGGGTCCTCTCAGCAGATGGTCTGTGGAGAGGGGTCAGGCTGCTTCAGCTCTGCACTCCCATACAACTATTTTTGTTATTATTCTGTCACACTTGTTTCTCGAAGTTGAGAAGAACCACAATTCAAGTAAAGTCCACAGATAAATCATCTTTCTCAAATACCAGAAATTTATATATATTTGTATAATATATGTATGTACACACACACACACACACACACACACACACACACACACCCCTACCCCTACCTCTACCCCTAATAGATATCCTTGGCTCTAAAATAAACAGCCAAAATGATCTCTGAGGCTTTTCCAGCTCTCAAATTTTGTGGTCTGCAAGTCCTATAATATAATATAAATAAGGGATTGTAGTAGATAAAAGTGAACAAATGAATTCTAAGAATGTGTAAACAATATCTAGAGGTAAGTCTTTTAAGAATAAGGAATTTTGGGGTGCCTGGGTGGCTCAGTCGGTTAAGCGTCTGACTTCGGCTCAGGTCATGATCTCATGGTCCGTGAGTTTGAGCCCCGCGTCGGGCTCCGTGCTGACAGCTAAGAGCCTGGAGCCTGTTTCAGATTCTGTGTCTCCCTCTCTCTCTGACCCTCCCCCGTTCATGCTCTGTCTCTCCCTGTATCAAAAATAAATAAATGTTAAAAAAAATTTTAAAATAAGGAATTTAAAGCAACTTTAATTAACCTGTATTCTTTCATTACAGGTCAGTCTGTGCCATGTCAAAAATATGTCGTTATACATGTTAACATATGAGAGGGAAAGCACACTTATGCATTTATAGAATGTCTTCAATGGCAAGATGTGCTAATTACTTATGAAGATGCAAAAAAAAAAACAAAACACAAACAAACAATTAAAGGTCTCTGCTATCATTGAAAGTTATAATCACCACCAAGCATATGGTGTAACTAATAGGTACAAATGAAGTTTGAAGAAAGGAGTAAGCCCAGAAGGTTTCGTTGGTAGGGAAGGAGTTGGGCTTACACCTAGGGGCTTAGGGAATGCAGAATCAATGTAGGGAGAGCAGGGCTTTTTAGGTGGGCCAAAGTGGAGGAGGCCTCATTATCAAGATGCGCTTTCTGCACACATGGCATATATTGTCCTGGCTGAAGGAAGATATTTGCTTCAGGAAGCAGGAGAAATTAGGATTGTAAATACAGGTTGCTTCAAATGATGGAAGCCTTTTAATTCAACTGTATCTGAATTAAATATTTGGGGTTGACTTTCTAGGCCAGCATTTCTCAAAGTTTGATTCAAGGAACGCTGGTCATGCTCGCTGGGCAAAGGACCTCAAATTTTCATAACAAAACTTACTCCCCTTTGGAGATTCTCAGTACACATCAGCATGCTAAATATCCTCCAGTTTAACTCAACATTTCCGGAATGTACATGGTTATAAGCCCTTATTTCAACTTCTGTCCGTGTCTTGAACACTTCAGGAAAGTGCTATAGGTGGTGGGGTACTAAGTAGTTTAGGACAGGTTTGGTGACTCTCTGAATGACTGTTCTCTGCCCTTTGCCCTCCATGTTCAGACGTCCCTTCCCACAATGGGACGTGGATGCTTGCAATGTCAGCATAGGAGAGAGTTGACTGTGAAGGTCGGTTTCTGGTTTGGTGAGCCTGATCACAGTAGGATGGTGTCTTAGTCTGTTTGTGCTGCTGTAACAGATATCATAGACTGGACAGTTTATAAGCGACAGAAATTTATGTCTCCCAAGTCTAGAGGCTGGGAAGTCTGAGGTTATGGTGCCAGCAGATTTCATATGGTGGTGAGTGAGCACCCACTTCCTGGTTCATAGATGGCACCTTCTTGCTGTGTCTTCAACGTGGTGGGAGGGTCTAGGGAACTCTCTGGGGTCCCTTTTATAAAGACACTAATCTCATTCATGAAGGCTCCACCTTCGTGACCTAAGCACCTCCCCCAAACTCCATTTCCTAATACCATCATGCTGAGCATTAGAATTGCAAAGTATAAATTTGAGGGGGAAGCAGACATTCAGACCATAGTAGGTGGTCAGATGGAAATAGCTAATAACTTGTTGAAGCAACTGCATTGAAGCTTGGGATGGAGTCAGCCTTACAGATAGAATCAGTGTCATCCCAATGGAAGCATTACTTGTTGGACTAGTTCTGTAAGGAAAAAAGGGTTGGGAGGAAATACTGAAAATCCTGAGAGATGATTATGAATCTGTAATTCAGAACTGGTGGTTTTACTTTAACCTCAGGTCATAAAAGCATTCCTGATACCATATAGTTTACTTACTGTGTTTTCTTACAACCCGAATATAAACTCCTTGAGGGCAGGAGCTTAGTCATCACGTAGCCCGAATGCCAACAGCGGTGCCTGGTACTCAGCAAACATATGTTGAATTGAACTGAACATTGAGTGCTGCATTTATCTGTTAATTCTTTTATTCACCAGACATTTATGAGGTCCTTACTCCCAGTGTGACAAGAGCTAGGACCCTACTTCCCTTCCCCCAGGGGGGCTCCAGGTGGAATGTCAGGACACAGGCGTGTGAAGAGAGCCCCGCTGCACAGCACACTTCCTATAGAACAGGAGTTGAGTCCAGCAAGTGATGTGTCTGGGAACAAGGCAGGTGGGGACAGGAATTCAGGCAGGGAGAAAAGCACACGCAGGGTGACGTAGGAAGGCCCATCGGCCGTGGCCGTGACAAAGATGGGAGCAGCAAATGAAGCTGGAGGTGCAGGCAGGAAACAACACAAACCCAGAAACTTTAACATAACATTCGACGAAAACAACAACAACAAAATTTGATGTAAATAGACTGCATGAAAAGAATTCTATAGGGCAGAAACTATCAGGAGCAAAGTTGTAACAAGAACTACGAACTGAGAAACAATGTTAGCCGTACATATCAGAAAGGGCTCATCTCCCTAATATGTAAGGAACCCCTAAAATCAGTAAGAAAAAGGCCAGCGGCCCTATATTCTTCAAAAAGAATATGGACACAGTTTACAGTAAGAGAATTCAAAAGACTAAAACAAAATGAAAAGATGTTCAACCTCATTCATCAAAGGTGCAAACCTGTTCCAAAAGGTCTAAGTCCCTGCCTTCATGAAGCTGAAATCTAGTTGTGGAAGACAGAAAATAAACAAAAAGCAAATAAATAAAACATTGGCTGTCAGGCAGCAGTGAGTGTTTTTGGAAACAATGAGGCAGAGTGCCCAGAGTATGCAGAGGGCGGCTCTTGTAAATCAAGTGCTCCCGGAAGACCTCAGTGACTTGTGATAGAGCCGTGATGGGAGGTAGAGGGCAAGCCTTCCAAACATTTGGAAAAGGGATGCTCCCAGAAAGAGGGGCTACAGAGGCAGAGGCCTGGGTGTGAGAGCTGATGTGTCAGAGCAGGAATTAGTAGGCCAGTGTGGCTGCAGGACACGGAGGGGCGGGGAGGGGGTTGGGTAGGAGCCAGCGTTAACAATGAGCCAGAGTTAACAGTAGGCCAGACACAGGGGCTGGCTTTGCTCTCAGTGAGATGAGAGGTCTTTCCCTGGTCTGAGCAGTGGAATGGCTGCAGCAGATCACTTGAGGACAGGGCAAGGCGGCTATAGCAGTGGCTGGAAGACCATTCAGGAGGCTTTTGCAACAATCCAGCCCACCCTCTGGTTGTGGTTTGACAGGTGGTGGTTGGGGTGGAAGTGGTGCGAAATGGCTACACTCTGGATATTCAGCTGTATGGTTACATTCTGGATATGTCAGGATTTATGGTAGGTTGGTTGTGGCTTAGGAGGGAAGAAAGGGAAATCAGTATGACTGCAGGATTTGGGGCTCGAAGGGGGAACATTACTCTTCACTGAGGTGGAGGGGATTGGGGAGAAGAGGCTCGAGAGGGAAGGTCAGGGACTTGGTTTAGACATGTTAAGTTTGATATGCCTAGTTGGAAAGTTCAGGTGAGAGGTCCAGACTGGAGGTAGTGAGTTTGAAATCCATAAGCGCAAAGATGGTCTTTTATACATGGAGACCGACATCGTCTAAGAAGTGACTGTGGGGGCGCCTGGGTGGCGCAGTCGGTTAAGCGTCCGACTTCAGCCAGGTCGCGATCTCGCGGTCCGTGAGTTCGAGCCCCGCGTCAGGCTCTGGGCTGATGGCTCAGAGCCTGGAGCCTGTTTCTGATTCTGTGTCTCCCTCTCTCTCTGCCCCTCCCCCATTCATGCTCTGTCGCTCTCTGTCCCAAAAATAAATAAACGTTGAAAAAAAAAATTTTTTAAAAAAAAGAAGTGACTGTGGATAGAGAAGACGGAGCCCTGGCCCTCCAATATTTAGATGTCAGGGAGGAGATGTGGAGGACCAGGCACAGGAAGTCAGGATGCAGCCAGGCGGTAGGAGGAGAGAACTGTGATCTTCTGAAAGATGAGTAAATAAGGTATTTCAAGGAGATGCCACTTTTCACGCATCAGATCCAAATGTTTGTATCCAAGACCACAAAGTTACATCACACATGAGTCATGATGGATTGGTGAGGATATAGGGGAAACTGATATCTGTCACAATGTTGGGGGGGGTGCGGTCCATGCCTAGGGAGGACCATATGGCAGTAAATTTCAGATTTACAAGTTACGTACACTTTGAACCAGCAATTCCATTTTTTCAGAGTTTATTCTACAGATATGGTCACCTACGTGGGGAAGGACAATATGTAAATAATTTTCTTTGCAATACTGAAATCAAGCTAAATGTTACACCCTACGCATTCAGTAGGAGGCCCTTGTTTAATACATTCTGATAGATCCATAAAATGGAACATTATGCTACCATAAGAAAGTAGAAAAAAAAATAAGCTTGTATATGTACATTCACCTACACACACACACACACACACACACACACACACACACTACATATATACACGTATATAAGGAAGACCTTATATATACATATAGGTTAAATATATATATCATGTACATTGTTTTCAAAGGGAAGGCAAACTGTGCTATTTGCTAGTATTTGTTTTAAAGGGCCGGGTAGAAGAATAGGGTTCTGTGTGCTTGTGAGTGCATCACTCTGTCTGGGTGGATACCTAAGGTCGGGTAACAGCACTTGCCTGGTGGGAGGGGAGCAAGGAGACTGGGCGGTGGGGAAAGAAAAGGTAATTCTCTGTATATGAGTTTATACTTTTTAAATTGCTGAGCCATATGACTATATTATTTATTCAAAAATTTAGCTAAGAAGAGATATAAAAAGCAAGGGAGGCAGGGCTGTCCCTGTGACGAGGCCTGATGTGTTATGGTGATTGTGCCAAACTGTGGTAGAGGGGAAGGATCCAACTTAGAGTGGCAATCCAGACAAAGATGTCCTAGGTATAAAAAAAAAAAAAAAAAAGAAAAGAAAAGAAAGAAAGAAAAAGAAACTAATCTTTGAGCTTAATGGGGATGAAGAGGCCTTTTTACACCTCAGCGAAATGAGATGGGGAGGGTCTACATCCTGGCTCCTGTGACCCCACCCCAAGTGCATCATGTGGCCATGTGTTTAGGATGGTGGCATGGCACTTGCATTCCACAAAGGACTGAAAGTTATGCAACTTCCTCTCACCTCGATTTACCCAGATGGAGCATGCTGGCAGAGGAAGGAAAACCTCCCTCATGCAATCCATTCACAAATTGTACTGCTGTGGATTTGGCATTCCGGGATCTTGTCATCCATCTGGGTTTCATGGATATATTTAAGAGACCTGGTTTATCTCTTCCACCTCATGTGGAACGGGATTTAACAGCTCAAAAATCCATCTTAAAATAATTTGGCTTTTGTTAATGCCAAGATTGGAAAGAAGGCCAAGAAAAAGAGACTACCAACTGGAACTGTATGAAAAATAATTAGGCATTTCCGTGTCTCCATGGGGATTATGGTGTAAACGCCCACGTGTCAGCAGCGCACACAAACTTCAGACCCCTGGGATTTTGGGACAGAGCGTATAGTTTACAAAGGCTGTGATTTTTAACAGGTGCTGTATGCAAATTAGTTGGAAAAATAATCCGATAACTGTATTTTGTTTTCAAGATACTCTGATGTTGTGCCACAAGACACGTGCAGACTGTGTTATGTTAAGGTACTTTTAATACTGTTGATAAATCATTGTCTTGAACGAGGTCCCAAATGGGACCTGTGTTATATGGGATTCCATCTTCCAGGAAATATCTCACTACACCCGATTTGGGAAATTTGAAATAAAATATAAATACATATTTCTTTTGTCACCGTTGGGCAGATTTTACCCTTTGCTTGTGGCTGGTTTCTATTTTCAACATATGAAAAATATTTTTGCACTGGATATGTTTGTGATAAAAGAGCATTTTAGGGCAGCAAAATAAATTTTTGGTTGAAAAAACTAATCTTTATATAAGCTTAAGATCAATATGTCTCTCTTATGAGCATTTTTTAAAATTACATTCATTTCTAAAAATATTTAGCCTTGTGCTACATGGTGTATTTTAGATTCATATCATTTAGATTGGTAGAGAAAATCCCAACCAGAATGTTTGAAAGGTCATTCTGCTTTCTGTTTGGCAAGAAGAAATGGCGTTCACTTAGATCGAAGAGGAGATGATGCCATGTTTTTGACCAAGTCTCCCTTTCTTTCTGAGCAAAAGCCTCTTTCTTCATATCTTTATATTTCTTGCATATATCATATTTTTTTTAATTTTAATTTTATTTTTATGGCTGTTTGGTTTTCATCTATGTTTATCTGTGGTGGGCAGGAAACTCAGTAACGAGTTCCACAATATTCCATTCTTTGCAGTTGTACTAATGTGCTTAGTTAATTTAATTATATCATCCTAGAAAATTTATCGTCAGTTATTCATTTTTACAAAACATGATACTTAATCTGTCAGCTTTACATTTTATTTTTGGTCATTAAGCTTTAAGCCCCTCCAAAAAGAAAGTCTTTAAAATGTTTAGGCTGTAAGGTATTTTGTAATAATAATTGGAAAATTATGTGAAACCGATAGCTACAAATAAAAAAAATACATTAGCTGTTTATATTTTCAAGAGATGACATGGGAAGAAGTGACAGCTTTCCAAAATGTAGTTTTTTGTGTAAAAAACAAATCATATAATTTGTGTGGCCATACCAATTTTGAAAATTGAATATTAAATTTTAGGATTTAATTGAAGGATTAAATGATTTGTGCAGTCCCCACCGTGGATGCATGGCCCTGTTCTTTGTGCACATGGCCTTTGTCTTCCATTCCCTTAGATCAGAACCAAACTAAATTCTCATAGAAATTTATGGGTTTCCATTTGTTCTTCCTCTGCTGTTTGATGACCAACTATTCATTTTCTAAATTCTCAAGTTCATTACCACCAAGGAATTTGAGCAGATTTTCTTCTTGGTTAACATTCCTAAAGAAAAATAACTCACATCTTTTCTGTGGGAACAGAAACTTGAGGTCATGGAGTCTGGAACCTAATTGCAGGTTCTTTGGCACAGAGTAGCCAAGGCTTAAAGACAATCCTCTTGGCAAAAGAGCAGTGACAGGAGGCCAGCCAGGTCTGTGCGTGAGATACGACCATTTGATGCTTTCTGGACATCATGTCCCCTAGGCATTGGTCTGTGTTTCCATGTACTTCACCGGATTTGTATAACATATGCTCACAGCCTTCAAACTTTACTGCCTTTAAACACACCGTGTATTTTGACTGTTAAATAATGTAGCCCATTGCAGTTGTGTAGCGTGTCATACTTTTCAAAGGGTGATTTACCTAGGTAGTATTGGTTTTCAAGTGAAGTTGACTAAAATTTAGAAAGATTCTCCTTCCTTTGGCCAGAATTAACTGTTACCTCTTGTCTTGCTTGGGTGGCAACATCCTGGTAGAATCAAGAAACCCGGTCTCCTTCCCCTACCTTAATAGGTGCCCCACATGTTGTAAATGTTAGCCAGACCATGCTTTCTTTGAGGCTTTTGTGATGCCATTTAGTATAAATCAGATGAGTAAATGGGACATTACTAATTGAAAAAATACAAGATAATGTGAACAACTACACATGGGTCTAAAATATACAAATTGATGATAAAAATGGTGGCAGAGTATTTGGCAAATACTGGAAACATACAGAGAAATACAATTTGCTTCCAAAACAAAACAAAGCAAAACAAAACAAAACAAGGCCACTTCTTATTCCCTCATTATTATCGGCCTTGTTTCTGTTTTTGAACCTGAAGATTGTTTTCACAGTGGGAATTCTTGTCACTAAGCAGCGGTAGCGAGGCAGTCAAGAACCTGTGACCTGTGCCTGCCTGGGAGCTAAGTCCACCAGCAAGGCTCAGGCCGCAGAAGCTGAGGGCCGTGTTTTGTAAGATTATTAGAACTCTCTGGTCTTAAATCCGCAAACTCTCGTCTTAAATCTGCAGATTAGAAACCTCCAAATATTGATTTTGCAGATAGTCACAAAAGAAATTTTTTCAGGATCAATAAAATTCCAATTATTTTCAGAAGCTACAGTTTTGTTTTTGTTTTTTGTTTGTTTGTTTGTTTTGTTTTACCTACAGTTCATCAATGAGACATACTGTGTTTTGGAGCTGGAAAGCCCTCTATTTCAGCCCCTAATGCCCCAGGTAAAGGCATAGTTTCCACAGAAAGCCGGCTTGGGGCACATCTTCCCCCAGCCCTGGTAGGGCTGTGCATGGGGATAGCCCTCAGTGGTGGTGTCTCCTGAGGGAATGACAGCTGAAGCTGGTTTGGGTGGTTCTCATACATCTTCTTATCCTTTCTAAGAAATCATGAAGGCTTCTCCACTGAAGCCAAAAGCCTGCTGTGAGGGCTGCTTCTAAGCACTCCACCTATGTAAATGAGCAGTGCTCTCCCCAGAGTGGAGGGACTTTCACTCTAAAATACCAGTAATATGGACAGGCAGATAAAAGACACTGCTAATTAGTAAACAAGGAACATACAAATATATTGACTGTTTACTTTGTATAATTGCATGTCAGTTTGGCTAATAGTGTAGTTAATAAGGCAGGACATAGAAGTAAACTCTGTAGGTAGAACAGCTACGGGAAGTGGCCAGGTCTTGTTTCTAAACAAGGTCATAGTTGGTGCAGACAGCCTGAGACCCAGCCCGCACCCTCGGATGCAGTTGAGCTGCGCTGGCTGCTGGCATGTTCTGCGTCCCGGGCTCTGTCTGGTACATGTCTGTGGAGCACGGTTGAGCAGATAGCCTCTCTCTGACCAGAGTCCAGTGTTCTTATTACTTCATTTAGAATACTAAGGCTAGCCGAGACAAAGAACAGGAGATGATGAAGGACTCCCTGTCCACCTTGTTACGTAACTTTCCAGTGTAATTGTTCACAATTTTATAGTAGGTTTGAGGGCAGTCAGCTCTACTGTGGGACGTATCTATTATCTTCTCATTTACTATCCAGTCGCTTAAGTGAGAACACAGAATGGACTTCCTCATGTTTTTGGAAATTTTAATTTCTTTGATTTTTTGTATTTTTAGTTTATTTTGTAAGATTAAACAATCTAGTCTTAAATTACCAGTTGTTTGTAACTTGTTCTGTAAAATTTTACAATCTAATACGTAGACCTGATATGCCTACTAAATCTCCTGTGCCCAGGGTGTGTTTCCTAGTACAGAAATCCTACCCTGATGGTGTTCCTACAGACTTTATTTTGGCATTGATTTACAAAGCAACGATTGTTATGTGTTCTCACATCATTTTGATGCCGTTGTCCCTTTTGCTATAGTGATGCAGCTGAACTCAGCCATTGTATTCCAGAACAAAACTGTCAACACTTCTTTATGAAAGAGCTATCAATGAGTTGACAATATAAGCGCTAGTTCCCTTCCCTCAGTTTACTCCACATATTTGTAGAAATCTGTAGTTTTTTACAGAACGATCAGTAATGGGTTTACAGATTTAAGTAATGGGTTTTAATAGGGCTCAACACAGCATATAGTCAAATGACCTACACTTGGTTTGTAATCAATAAATGTTATTCTCTGACCAATTAGTGTTGTTCCTTGGAGCCTCAAGAATTACTTCCATTATCTAAAATGATGAGACCTTTTATATGCAGTCATTACAAAAAAAAAAAAATGGCTGGACCAGTCGTTAAAAAAAGAGAAGAAAAAAAAGGGAGAGTCTTGACTGTGGTGCCTGCCACATCTCTCATGTGCCCTCCGCCCTCCCTCCCCCTCTTCCTTCCTTCAGGATAGATGGAGTCAGCAGTATCACAGTTGTTAAGTTTTCTGAAATGCCCTCGAACACCTGCTGCACGTGTGTCTGTCTTCATCATGACCTGCAGAGTCTCAGTGTCATCTCCCTCTCCTCCGAACCTGGTTTTCCTTGCAGTGATCTCCAGCCCTCTTCTTTTTTTTTTAATTTAAATTTCAATTTTTAAAAAACGTTTCCTTATTTATTTTGAGAGAGAGAGAGTGCATGCATGCAAGTGGGGGAAGGGCAGAGAGAGAGGATCTCAAGCAGGCTCCATGCTGTCAACACAGAGCCAAAAGCAGGGCTTAAACTCTCGAACCGTGAGATCACGACCGGAGCCAAAATCACGAGATGGACACTCAACCCACTGAGCCACCCCATCGCCAGCCCTCTTGCATGGAAATCTTCTGGGGTACTTGCTAAGAACGTCTGGGTCTGGGCCTACCCCAGACCTTCTGACTAGGATCCTGGGGGAGATGCAGAGACTCTGCGTTTTATTTATTTATTTAAAAAAAATTTTTTTTAACGTTTTATTTATTTTTGAGACAGGGAGAGACAGAGCATGAACGGGGGAGGGTCAGAGAGAGGGAGACACAGAATCCGAAGCAGGCTCCAGGCTCTGAGCCATCAGCCCAGAGCCCGACACGGGGCTCAAACTCACAGACCGCGAGATCGTGACCTGAGCCGAAGTCGGCCGCTTAACCGACTGAGCCACCCAGGCGCCCCGAGACTCTGCATTTTAAACACGCACCTCCGGTGACTGCGTTGTACTGAAGTTTGGGACCCGCTCCCTAGCATGTACGTGACTGCTCTGTGAAGCCTGCCCTGAGATTCTCTTACAGAATCCCCTCTACCTCTCATCACAGTCTCTCTAACAATGGAGGCCGCCCATTCTCCAGATTACTGTGAAAGTGTCCTCTGCCCGGCTCCATCCAACTGCAGTCACACATACACACCAGCTCTTTGCCTACCCAGGGCTCTTCTCCACACCTCCTTAACATCCTGTCTTCACTCCCATAGTGGGAGCTCCCAATCTCCACCACCTGCCTCTAGCTCCTACCCCAACTCCCCTCAAACTATAATTAAAGGAGTTTTACTTTTTTTAAATATTTGTTCATTTCTGAGAGAGAGAGAGAGAGGCAGAGAGGGAGGGAGACACAGAATTCGAAGCAGGCTCCAGGCTCTGAGCTGTCAGCACAGAGTCTGACGCAGGCTGAACCCACAAACCGTGAGATCATGACCTGAGCCAAAGTCAGAGGTTTAACTGACTGAGCCACCCAGGCGCCTCTAGAAAGGGAGTTTTAAAACAAAAACAACTTAACTTCCTTGTGGGGGTTGGGGGCGGGAGTGGGAGAGGTGGTAAATTAGTCTTAAAAGTTTGGCTTATTTGATTTTCACCGAAGACTTTAAGTCTCACTCTGCTCTTTAGACAGAATGGTACAACTTCCAGATGGAGAAGAGATAGTGCTTTTATGTTTCTCAATAAGAAACTTTGTCATTGGGCTAATGTTTCTTTGCTGAAAATAATTTGGAAAATAGGGAGAAAGTTACTTAACATCTAACCCAGACAAGTTCTTTATACTCAATGTTGATGTAAAGAACTAAAAGACCTCCTGTGACATGTTAAAATAGATTTCCTGATAATTTAATATCAAGGGAATAAATGCAGTTTGCATAATATAATTAGATTTCCTTGTTATATATGGACTGACCCACTTCAAATGCATAATCTCATTTGCTCTCCCTCTGTATTCCCTTAGAACTAGGTCAGTGCATGTGCATCAGCCCTTACAGTGCTCTACCTCACGGAGTAATTATTGGGTACACGTAACCGTAG
Source organism: Lynx rufus (assembly GCF_022079265.1). Taxonomy (NCBI): domain Eukaryota; kingdom Metazoa; phylum Chordata; class Mammalia; order Carnivora; family Felidae; genus Lynx; species Lynx rufus. Next base: position 24,674,412 of record NW_025814867.1, on the reverse strand, counting down.
CCTGAGCTCATGTCAAGAGTAGGGACTCTTGATTGGAAATAACTCATGGTAGTTGAAAGACAAACCAGTATTCAAATTCTTCTTTCCCATTTCCTTAGGGAAGTGCTATATAGCCTCTCTCCAAGTTTCCTATATAATGTTTGTAAAGCACCTGGACAGATGCCTTTTGTTTCTCTCAGTTGTGTGCCCTTAATCCGTGCTCTGGGCTTTGCACGTCACAGGGAAGCAGTGAAGGGTACAGTCATGTTGTATGGGCCAAGGTCAGAATCCTTTGATTTCCTTAAATAAAATCAACATATGCTTTGAATCAGTGGATTAGCAGAATGTTTGCAAAGATCAGTCTATAAGTTATGAATATCAGAAGACTTTTTAAAGAAACCATTGTGTGATGCAGCAAATATATAATGAATCAATATTTCAAATAATGAAATAAGTAACAGTGGGACTGATAATCTTGGTCGCTTTTTAAAGCCTCAAGTTTTGTATATATATTTTTTCTTTTTGCCAGGTTTTGTATTTTTAACATAATTTTTCCAGTTTCAACTTAATCACCTTTCTTGTGCACATTTTTAAAAGAACTTCATTAATAATACAGTTCCTTATGGACTTTTATTGGACTGTTGATATTTCCAGAGGGGAGAGATAAGACGGAGCTGTATAGTCTCACTTTTCAATGAAATGTGAACTTTTTAGACAGCAGGCATGTATTTAACTACCTTTAGTTCTGTAAATGTTTCCCTGTTTCTTCCTTATCAGTATCATCTTTTATTATTTTGACTGTTTCTTCCTTGAGTCCTCAGTCCTTCTCAAGACAGCCTATGCTTTTACTGCCTCTGGCCCTGCATTCTTCTGAACCTTCAGAAACCTTCTTAGAATTTAGGGTAGACATTTGTCTAAGCTCAGCATTCCCTTACCTTCTTGTTTACAGAGAGTTGCTCCCTCATCACTTCTGTTTTGTCTCTTCTCTTTCCTGCATTCTAGTCATGAATTCTATCTGCCATGCCTCAGTGATGCTTATAAGGCTCTAGTGCCTCCTGAAGGCTAGTCTAGAAACATGACGAGTATTAATGACTCCTGTCCTAAAATCTAGGTCTTGACAAAGTCCAGTATTAAATATTAGCAGAAAAGCCAGCACATCAAGGTCTCACTGCTCAGGCTTCACCTGGCCATGTTCTAAGAAGTAGGTGGTAGTCATCATCGCACTCTCCAAGGGGTGTCCCAGGGAGAAAGAAAAACATGTGGGCACAGTTAAATGCTCTAGCAAAAATCCTGGGTTTTAGAACAAGATTGTATCGTATTCATGGTTGCTTTTTTGTGTTTTTTGTTTGTTTTTTGCAGTATGTTCCGCCAAGCACATTCAGTAGAAGTCAGAATTAGGTATAGGGGATGCAGCCTGCTGTGTGAGCCAGGTCACCAGCATTATGGTGGAGGGGGTTTAGTTAATCAAGTCGGGATGTTCTCAGGTACCATCATGGCAAAGAGAAGTTGGAGAAAAGGAGAGAGGTCAGTGTGGTAGTTTCCTAGACGATGTAATGAATTTTACTGTTCTTTCTTGAAACCAGTTATGTTCTTAAGCCTTATTAGCAGGATAGGAATTACAGCTGTTGTTCCTATTTGGTGAGGGGGACAAAAAGAAAAAAGACTAATAAAAAATTGGCAGCTTACCATATTTATCCTATGTGTCAGCTTTTGCTTCCTGTTTAAAGACACTAAGAAATAAAGTTGCTGTCAATCACAGTATAAAGAGTTCTTTGAAATGGTGTTGCATAGGAAGGGTGTTAGCAATTGGAATGCCCAACTGAACAGTAACCATGCACAAAGGAACAGAGGAAATGCCTTGTACAGATTATGACTGCTCCTCCACATTGTTTGTAACAACAAATGCTTTCAAAACAACCCAATGTCCGGCGGTAGGGGACTGGTAAAGTAAATGCTGGTTCATCCCCTCAAGGAGTCCATGTAGCTGTTAAGAAAAAAGAGTGAAGATGAGCTGTACACATGGACACAGAGTGATCTCCACTCTGTACTTACATGAGGAAAAAAACAAAAACCAGGATGTAGAACAGTGTCCTTCTGAACAGTGTACAGAAAACAAAACCAAGTGCAGAAATTTCTTGTGCAAGAAAGGAAAGGCCGTGGGTACGTGTACACAGTTGCTTGTATTTTTAAGGGGAACAATGACAGGAGAAGGGTATATTAAAAACTTCCAAAAAATGTGGAGGGGGAGGGAGGGATCAGGGTACAGGACACCAGAAGGAAGCAAGACTTACCTGAGTTCTTTGATACAAGGTTTGACTTTGGAATCATGTGGTCTTTTTAATTTTTATTAATGTTTATTTATTTTTTTTTATTTTTTTTTTTAATTTTTTTTTTTCAACGTTTATTTATTTTTGGGACAGAGAGAGACAGAGCATGAACGGGGGAGGGGCAGAGAGAGAGGGAGACACAGAATCGGAAACAGGCTCCAGGCTCTGAGCCATCAGCCCAGAGCCCGACGCGGGGCTCGAACTCACGGACCGCGAGATCGTGACCTGGCTGAAGTCGGACGCTTAACCGACTGCGCCACCCAGGCGCCCCTAATGTTTATTTATTTTTGAGAGAGGGAGTGCCTGCGAGTGAGCAGGGGAGGGACAGAGAGAGGGAGACAGAGGATCCAAAGCAGGCTCTGCACTGGCAGCAGTGAGACTGATGCAGGGCTCAAATTCACAAACCATGAGATCATGACCTGAGCTGAAGTCAAGAGTTGGATGCTTAACTGACTAAGCCACGGAGGCACCCCTGGAATCGTGTAGGTTTGACATAATCATAAAACAAATTACATCCAAAAAAGCACTGCCCCACCACACACACAGAGAATGAAAAATACAAAAGCCAAATGAACCTAACTCGAGTTTGTTAGTCACATAACGACGTGGAGAAAAGAATTATTCTGACTAACCTTAGAACACAATATTCTTACTGTACATTCTCAGTGAGGTACTCCCTGAGGACCCCTCCCCCAGCAAATGCTGGTTTTACTGTTAAGAGTTCTGTTGATGTGGTTAGAAATTAGGGTTTTCCACCTAGGAGATACAACATAAGCATCAAATTTTTAAAAATATGTAAAAACCTCATACACTTATATTTGAATTAGAAGTATTAGCAGGATCTTATTCTTCCCTCTTGTTTTTTTTTTTTTTTAAAGAAAAAAAGGTGTCTGAGATCAGTCCAATGAAAAGACCTAGCAAACAATGAAAACTCAGTAAAAATGGGCACTCCTAATACCCAGATTGTGGTCTTTAAGTATCATTCCAACTAAAAGTATCTAGAGGTCCTTGGAGAAATGCCTGGCTCTAGGTCTGAGGTGGAAAATGTATTTGGTAAAGTCTAGAACATCTTGTGCCAAAAGGCTAATTAGTCATTTCAAAAGGACATAGGTACCAGTCTGAAGGGTCCCCATTGGCCAGAGGTGGGATAATTGACTGCAGATTACTATGTAAAATTCCGTGAGTTGTAATGATATTAAGCCAGCAAAGACACCGTCATGCTATTCCTGCATTATTGCATTGTTGCTGCATAGGGAGCCTCTGACACTATTTTGAATGACAGTAGGGAGTATTCATTTGATTATGTCAATTATGTTAAAGAGTCATAATGTAAATGTAGAGTTAGAGGTCAGGGTCTTTCTCCCCATCTTCTCCCTTTTACAATAGGCTTGGTAACTGACCTCAGATTGACTCACTGTTGACGGAAATACATTACTTTGTATTCATTTCATCTCCAGCTGCCAACTTTGTGTCCTCAGCAGAGCTTAAATCTGCACTCTGAGGCTCCAAGTACCTGGGCTCTGGTGCTCTCCCTCTTGCTACCTCCACAGCCTTCCATCTCTCACCTTTGCTGAACCTCAGATTCCTCATCTCTAAAATAGGACTGAGAATAATCATATGTGCCCCGTTCCCCCTTCAAAACCATGAAGAATGACTGTTGCTGACCTCTAAGGTGCCTTCTGCCTTGTTTAAGACCATGAGTTTTTTTCAGTGTTTCCCCTCTATCACATTCCTTTTTTTTTTTTTTAATTTTTTTTGTTAGTTTATTTATATTTCATTTAGAGAAAGAGAGAGCACAAGCAGGGGAGGGGCAGAGAGAGGGAGAGAGAGGATCCCAAGCAGGCTCTGCACCATCAGCACAGAGCCTGATGTGGGGCTCGAACTCAAGAACCTTGAGATCATGACCTGAGCTGAGATCAAGAGCCAGACGTTTAACCGACTGAGCCACCCAGACGACCCAATGATCACATTCTTAAATAGGCACGTTTATGAAAATCCACTGGGGATTGGAATTCTTTCACTAGAGATTGGAAAAATAAGTGTTGCCAGCTCCTCCCCACGGGTTGGATGGGGAAGTAAGTAAACTACTCTGTTTCTTTCAGCCATGGAATTCCATGAACATTTGCACAGCATCGGCACCAAGGAAGGTTTGAAGGAACGAAAACTACAAAAAGCAGTGGAGAGCTTTACCTGGAATATCACCATCCTAAAGGTACGTGGCCAAGCTGTTTCTGATGCTGGTGATTTTGCAGTCTTCCTCAGCATGTTTCTTCCTTTCAGTGTAGCATGTCCTGCATTGTGCAGTATCAGCCACTGAGGCCATAGCACGGTCACAGCAATCCGGGGAGAACTCGGCCCTCTGGAGAGCCTACAGGCACGACAGCTGGCCAGTGCCGCTCGGAGAGAGAACATGGGACTGTCATGGCTGGCACGTTGTGGATTCTGATAGGAAGGGAAAGGACCTTGAGTTCTGTCCTTGAAGCATTGTCGAGTTTATACATGTCAGTTGCTATATGTGAAATAGAAAATATGATTACAGAGGAATGATTGGGAATTTAGATTCTAATGACTCAAATGCCATTTAACACTTTCAAGTATAATCACAGCCTTAATATTAATATGATCCCAGGACAAAAAGAGGAAAGAATTGTGTGGGGCATAATTAAAAGAAATATGTAAAGGAATTGCCATTTGAAAGAAATTTTCCTTCAAGGGAGAAGCCATCTGTATCAATCTGTTTTCCTTCCTTCCTTCCTTGCTTCCTTCCTTCCTTCCTTCCTTCCTTCCTTCCTAACTCAAAATGACCATTTAAAATTTTTAAATTATTTTTTATTATAAAATTAGTACATTATCATTGTTGAAACTGTCAAAATAAAACAAGCCAAGATGAACATACTTCCACCGTTCAGAGGCAGTTGCCACTGGCCTTTTTGCTGTACATTCTCCCTGTCTTTTTCTCTATGCTGGGCATAATAGGACATTGGAACTTTTTTGAATTTTGTCTCAGTGGTCTTTACTTTTCTTCTCCTCTGTGTTTGGGAGCTTGATAATCATAACACAGACACATTATTTCACTCTGGATCTTGGATAGCTAAATGTAAAATCATTCTCTGGCATTCACCCTTCTAACTTTGTACTCCCTTGAAGTCAAAACTGTAAAGACGTTATCACAGCTGCCCCTTTTAATTTCCTTGTTTCCCCTGAAGTTAAAAGATTCATTCCTGCAGCTGACAACAGTTTTCTGATTTAATAAAAAGTCACCCTTGCAAAACTAGCCAACTTGCATTTTCTCACGTTAAACCTCTACTCATTTTTATAATTAAAATCATTTTCTTGACTTCTTAAAATACTTCCCATCCTTCACATGGGCTTTTTTTTTTTTTGTAATCTCTCAATCTTCTGCTTAGAAGTTAATTTTGATAGTTTGCAGTTAAGTAAAAAGCAGATATAAGAATTTACAATGAAAAGGAATTTGGCTTTATAACTTGCTGACTCACTCCCACCCAGAGGTGTGGGTACACTACAGATTTCCTGCAAATCTCAAGGGAAAAGTAGCACAATTGTTTAAGCCCTGTGAGAGACCAAATGCTCATTTTCTTTTACTTTATTATAGGCAAAAACAGACTTAGGGACCAAACTCCCACCTGTCAAGTCGTCCTAGCTACTTGTTTGTGGTCTAGGAGCCAGAAACCTGGGTATCACCTGGGAGCTTGTTCAAAATGCAGACTCCCAGGACCCACCCCAGATCTCCTGATTGCACATCTACAGATCTGTATTTTTACAAGATCCCACGGGGTTCTCATGCGCATGAAAGTCTGAGACGCTCTTGGCTAAGAGCCATGGAAAATGGGAGCTGGGCGCACATATTAATGAAAAACAGCCGACATAAAGTAATACACCAGATTTTAGAAATCAGTAATTGAACCAAATAGCTACACTGAGGAAACCTATTTTCTTTGGAATTATGTCCAGGAGAGAGAATTAACACCTCAGACTTATGTTCACATGGAAAGTAATGTGTAGGACAGGGTAATCGATCTTTTAAAAATTTCCAGCATATTTGCTGTAGATGGTGTTCGAATGTGGTAGAACCTGGGCGAGGAACGGGGAAGAACTGGAGAGATCTGTGTGTCACTTCCATATAATGGAAGGGCTTTTTCCATTCCTGGATGTTTTACAAGTTTTAACTTTGTTTAGGGGAGTCAGTGCCCCCTTGGACTTGAGTTTGGGTCTGAGTTGAGCTACTAGCCTTTTCCTGACAGGAGGGAATCGGATCCTTTGGGTTCCTCTGACCGTGTGTTTTTTGTTGTGACCTTGGTGAGGTGGCAGCCCTCCAGGGCTATGTGTGGTGGGCGAGAGGCCACAGTGCCCTCCTGGGGGGGCACAGAAGCTTGGGGAAGGTTTCAGATGATACTGGTTAGGGAGAGAAAAGGAGAAAGATGACAAGAAGACATGCTGAAGGAGCCCTGCGGCTGTGAGGCCTGACAGGAATTTCCTCGGGTGCTTAAATGTAGTCTCCCGAGCTCCCCCTCAGAATCTGGATCAGAATCTCTAGAGGTAGAGTGCAGGAATCTGCTTGTTTAACAAGTTCCTTGGGGTGATTCTGAGGCACCCTAGAAAAATGGAATACCTCTGCTCTGGAATGAAATCCAAAGCACCTTCAACCACTAATTTGAACAAGAAGGTAGGCAGGGCGACAAGGCATCCTGGGACATAGGACTTTCATGTGAAAATCGGGGCAAAGCAGGAATGCTTGGTCCTGCCATAAATTCTTTTCATCAAAGGACATTCATCCCTATTTTTATGGGTTTTTTGGCTTCCTTTGTTTAGTTTTTCAATTTTCAGAATTGCTTTAGAATACAGAAATGAACAAAGAAGAAATGTCAGCTGTCATCACCACACCCAGAGATATCTACTGTTGACACCTTGGCACATTTACTTCCAATCATTTTTTATTTTGAATAAAAATCATTCATTTGTTTTTGTAAATGCATCTTCATTATACAGAACTTTTTTAATGTAGAAAAGATAGAAGTTTTAAAATGACTCCAAACCCTCTGAGAAATAGCTATTACTAAATGTAGGTGACCTTATTTTAGCAACCATTTTATTTGCATATGGATGGATGGAGATACATTTTATTGATTCTGAGTCATCCTTCTTTTTTTATTTTCGAGATCAAAAATCTTTGAAATTGGTTTGTATCTTCTACTCCATGGCATCCGTGCATTGCATCCTAGTCAAATTGGCAGTGATTTTCTTTCTTAGTGGTACATCTGACAACAGCTACTGTCTCACGTATTATGAAATAAGGTACGCCAGTAGATAGGATCCTACTGTAACTGCTCTTCTGAAATTTTTTTAAAAAGTACTGAGTTTCACTTTTCTTTATTTAACAGAAGAAAAGAAGCTAAATGAATTACTAACAAGTTTTACTGTGAGAGATATTTATTTCCTATGAAATATCTCTGAGGTTAAGAAAAAAGATTATGAAAAATGTTAGTAGAAGTCATTTTGTCGGGTTTTTGGTTTTTTTTAAGCTACACATTTCAATTATGAGGTCGGTTGGTTGACCTTCTGCTATGAAAGATGAGAGTGTCTACCCACTAATATTTCTAGGTGAGGACTTAGGCATGCTGTTATTTTTCCACTTTCCAGTTTTAAATATTCCCATTTGGCCCCAAGACGATGATTACCATGTTGTTTGGTATAAGTTCAATATTTAAATTAGCTTACTGTCACCACCATCCATAGCCTGAGGAAAGGGCAGAGAAGAGATAAATCTCAGCTGGGGTCATTGACAGTCTTTGGATTCTTGGACCCAGCTTTCTCAGAGTTTGTAAATGTCACATTCTGGGGTCTCTGCTGCATAATTGGCAGAGGGTGTAATCCATTTCCACAGGTTTCTGATTGCTCTTTAATTCAGAAGCCTGCCCTCAAGACCTCACTTCCCTTAGATAGTCAGCATCCTTCCCTTTTCTTGATCAACTTTATCGAGGTACAATTTACATAAGATAAAATTCCCCCTTTTGAACTGCACAACTCAACGAATTTTGATAAATGTATATTGTCATGCAACCCCACCACAATGATGACAGAGCATTTCCATCACCCCCAAAATTCCCTCATGCCCCTTTGCAGAAAACTCCCTCCCTCACCAACCACTGACCTGATTTCTGTCTATAGTTTCACCTGCTCCAGATTGTTGTATAAATGGGAGTTATGTAGTATGTAGTCTTTATGCCTGGTCTCTTTCGTGTAACATAATGCTTTTGATATTCATCCAAGGTAAGGTGTGTTTCAGCAATCCATTCTTTTTTTTTTTTTTTTTTTTGATGAATAACATTCTATTTTATGGGTGTGTTACTCTTTGTTTATACATTCACTGGTTGATGTACGTTTGGGCCATTTCCAGCCTCTAACTGTTGTGAGTAGAGCTGCAGTGAACACTCACATGCAGGTGTTTGTGTGGACATACTCTTATTTTACTGGCTAAACACCTGTGAGTGCAGTTACTGGATCATATGGTAAGTGCGTGCCAGACTTTATAAGAAATTGCCAAGCTGCTTTCTAAACTGTCCCATTTAGCACTCCCCCCAACAGTGTTCTGAGAGTTCCCATTATTCTACATCCATGTCAACATTTGCTATTGTCAGTTTAGCCAGCCTAGTAAATGCAGAGAGGTTGGGCATCTTTTGTTTAGATTTTTCTCTCTCTTTTTCTTAGACTTTGAGAAGAATTATGATGGGCCTCAGTCTGGTTTTCTTCATGTTTCTTCTGCTTAGGGTTTGTTGAGATGCTTCTATATGTGAAAGAATAAGATTTCTTCTATATGTGGAAATTTCCATCAAATTTGGAAAAATTTTTAGTCATTTTTTCTTTAAATCTTTTTTTCAGTCTTACCCTTTCTCTCTTCCTTCTGTAACTCCTATTATACATGTATACTGCTTGATATTTTCCCAAAAGTGACAGATCCACTATTCATTTCTTTTTAGGTCTTTTTTCTTTTCTTTTCTTTTCTTTTCTTTTCTTTTCTTTTCTTTTCTTTTCTTTCCTTTTCTTTTCTTAAAAAATAGTTTCCATTGTTTCTACATCTTCAACCAATACTGCTGTATCTTCTACAGTGTCTACTCTGCCATTAATCCCATCCAGCTTCCCACTCCTCTCCTTTTGGTGCTCATCATACCCTTCATCTTCCCGAACCAGATATTGACAGTAGCTGTTTAAGAGCCCCACAGCTCCACCCTGTACATCCCAGCTGTTTAGCCTCCCTGAACCCCAAACTCCATCCCCTTGGCTTGGTGGGGCCGCCAGGCTCTGCCTTCCTGCACTGCAGCCTGGAACCCCTCCACACAGGGAGCTGGACCCCCGTTTGTATCTCTTCCATCAGGGCACACTGTGTTGCACTGTCAGAACATCATTGTCCAATATACTGTGTCCAGTTTTCTATGTGTGTCAGTCCGATTCCTCACTTGTCCTGCATTACCTCTTTCTTCTTACCCTCTGTCCCATCACCTTTTCTGTTGCGTCAAGCAGAAGTAAACAAAAAGGAGTGGGCACCTGGGCGGCTCAGTTGGTTAAGTGGCTGCCTTCAGCTCAGGTCATGGTCTCGCCATTCCCAAGTTCGAGCCCCGAGTTGGGCTCTGTGCTGACAGCTTGGAGCCTGGAGCCCATTTTGGATTCTGTGTCTCTCCCTCTGCTCCTCCCCCACTTGTGCTCTGTCTCTCTCTCTCAAAAATAAATAAACATGAAAAAAAAATTTTTTAAGAAATAAAAGAAAAGGGCACTCAGTTTGTGTCTTTGCAGTTTGACTGGGCTCTTAAAAGTTTCAGGACTTCTAAGAATTGCCACTATGAATTCTGTGAGTTTCAGAAGTTTGTTAAATTATGTCATACCCCTTTGTTTGTTTGTTGCTTGTGTTGTATGTGTGTGTGTGCGCACGTGTGTGTGTGTGTGTGTGTGTGTTTGCCAATTTTACTATTTTTTGCTCATTTCACCAGAAATGTGAGAAGGAGATCCTGTTAATATTTTCTGCCCACCAGCTTAATTAAGAGGTTTCTCTCCCTTTATTTTTCATTTGCTAAACGCTCACTGTACTGGTGATAATCTTTATTGCTTCTATTTATTACCATTCCTAAGATGGTAGAATCTCATGGTAGAAGAGCCCTGCTTTAATTGCTCTGTTTTGGTTGTAAGAGGCAGAACTCCTGCAGGCCAGCTCACAGAGGAGGGGCGAGAGGTGCTGGCCTGGGGGAGGACTGTGAAAGGACAGGGAGCTCTGGGACCGGAAGCCGTGCTCCAGCCTCACAGGAGTAAAGGGCAGCCAGGAAGCCCAGCGGCACCCGGGGCAGCTCTTCCCCAGGGGCCGATGGTCCTTTTTCTGTCCTTCTCCCTCTGCTCACTCATGTTTCTGTTGCCCTGTGACTTACTGTGGTCTTGGCTTGGCCCCGACTGTACCTTAGAAGGTTTTATTCCAAGTTCTCAATCTGTTTGTATTTCCTAGTTCAAATTCCAAGGAGAGGAAATCTGATCGGCTGGTCCTACCCTTTCCTTTCACATCCAGACCTGCGGTCCTAAAGGTATAAGCCTCCTCTCGTATTAAGTTCTCCTTGGATCAGGTTCTCTACCTGCTTCAATCCACTGTGCTCAGGAAGGCACTGTCACATAGCACAAAATACGGCCGCCTTGACTGGCTGTTTCAGTTCTCTGTTGCCGTAGAACAAACCATGACAAAACTAGTGGCTTAAAACAACAGCTTCTTATTTGACATGATTCTGTGGGCTAGCTGTGCTCAGCCGGGTGGTGTTTCTGCTCCCCGTGGTGTTGGTTTGGTTCAGCTGGGAGGTCAGCTGGGCCTGGAGTAGCCAAGAAGGCTCCACTCACGTGGCTGGCATGTCACCAGGGATGGCTAGAATGGCTGGGTCCCCCTCTTCTTGATCTCTCCCTTTCTCTGCATGGCCCATCGTCATTCAGTAGTCCAGCCCCAGCTTCCTTATATTGCTATGAGATTCCAAGAAAACAAAAGGAGAAGCTGCCAGGCTTCTTAAGACCACTTCCTCCATGTTACTGACCAAAGGAAATCAATTCCAGCCCACATTCAAGGGAGGGGGAAGTGGACTCCGCCTCTTAGTGGATGGAGTAGCATGCCTGGACAGAGATGGAAGGAATTATGGCACCTGCCTTTGCAGAGAGTCTACCACAGTGGCAGAACCTGCCAGTGACGCATTTTCCCTTAGAAGGGTCTAGGATACACTGTGAGGCTTGGCCACACAACCCCATAAAGTCATCAAACCCACCTTCCTGTTGCTCCCACCAGATTGGCAGCCTGCTCCACTGTCATGCAATCTTAGTTTTGTTCTGTCATACAGTATATGGAATTTTATCTCTCTGTAACTTCATTTCTACCCACTGGTTCCAGTAATACCCTCAAAGCAGCACAGAATTATTGTATTCCCTCCTCCTCAACATCCCTTTGTACCTTTGCGAACTATCATTACCTTCTCTTAGACCTCCCTGATTCAGGTCAGACGTGCTCAATCTCTGCAGATAATAGGGTGAGATGGCATCTGATCCCCTCCTCACTGGGTCCCTTGGTCTCCTGACGGCTCTGGTTTGCCAGTGTCCTTCATAAGATGGGGTGGCCAGAATTATCCCCATACTCTGGATACGCGGTGCACTGACGGCCCCAGGGTAGGACTCGTCAGTATGGTTTTCTTCATAATCTGAAAATTATCTTACTGTCAATACAGGCCAAAATTATGCTGGATTTTCTAGCACCTGTGTCATATCACAGACTCAAATAAAGTTTATTACAACCCCAAGATGTTTTCCAGAAGGATTGCTGCCAAGCCAGCTCTTCCTGTTCCGCACCATCCGCCCTCAAAACCAAGACTAAAAGCTAAGCCCTAGAAGTAATTAGAGATTTGTTCTCTCTAGGAAAATGAGACTTCTGCCAAAAATAAATAGTTAAACCAGACAGTCTTTGCACCTGCTGAGACGTTCATCTTGATTTTGTTTTTACCTGAGGTGTGGTACTTACCTTGAAGACTGAAGACTGACATTTGTTTCTTTTCTGAACATTGCTGTGATGGCCCATGGGCAACTCCTTTTCTTTATTGATGTTAATATCCTTTAGTTATTTTATGTACTAGGTGATGTATTATGTTGCCTGTTTTCCTGAAAATCTGTAATTGGCTGGAAGCCATCCCTCTCTTTAGCATGTGAAGACTCTTCAGAATGGCTCAGAAAACCAAACTATGGTAGTGCCTGTCATTAGACAGGCTGTACTTTCTGGTCCATTTAAAACACAGTAAAACCTCAGACCTTGGATCCCACTAATGTGGAATTTGTGATCACTCAGCTAACGTTTAATCGTGCAAAAAGTGTGCTTAAAAAATTAACAGTGCGAGGGAAGTGCTTGTGCGTGCTGTTTTTACTAGCGTTTTCGAAGCTTCTGTGTTCGTGGCCCTGGCCCTGCTCATCCCTCAGCATCCCCTTGCTCTCCACTTCTCTCTCTACACACTGGGCACACTGCCCTTGCTCCCCTCTGGCCCTGGCCCCTTTGCCTGGAACACTCTCTTGACCTCCTGTCTTCTATGCTTAGGTCATGGCTCACTTCCACCGTCTGCAGCCTCCAACGGCACCTCCTGAAATCCTCACCCCCCCTCTACCACGTGAGCCACCAGCTCTGTGTCAGGGGAGGTCGTCTCCCACTGTAGGGGGCCAGCTCTCACTGCCAGTGTGAGACTTAGCTTTTCCCATGCTCATTCCCATTATCAGAGGGAGATGTTACCACAGTTGGAACTCAGAAAGCTTTGTAGCATAGAAATCATGCTATTAAGCCGTGGTTAGACCCCAAAGGCATCACTTGTTGGAGTCGTAGAGTCATGTGTGGAAGGAAGGCAGCGTCTTCCACAGCCCCTTGGCCTCTGCTGAAATCGTTTCCCGCCCGTGTCAAGGCCCAACTTAGACACCACACCTCCTCCACTGTGCTGCCTAGGAACGCCTGGGAGCACCCCCCCCATCTTTGTTGAGTGACACGTAAAATAGTTTCCGAGGTGAAAGACACCCACTCTGAATTTAAATCGCATCTTATATTAAAATTTTTAAATTAAAGTGTGCGTAAACCTTTGAGCACAACCTTTGTGAAGTTGAGGAACAACTGTAAATGTGATGAAATAGCCAAAATATTGGCAGCAGGAGGGGATCGAGGTGCAAGGATAGTCCTGGACGAACCCACTTTGCTTGCATAATCAGGACAGTGCTTCATACAGCTTAAATGTCTCTCTGGATTAAGGTGAAGACTAAGGGTTAGGAGTCTTGCTCCCAGAACCGTTCTTCATACTCTCAGAGGGCCTTTCCACCTGGCCAGCACCTGCGAACCCTTTGGGATGGAGTCAGGGGAGACGGAAGGCAGTCTTCTTGCTGAGAAGAGAGGAATTCACTTGCAATTCACATTCCACTCCCTTCACACATGTGACTGAGCACAGGGGAAGCCAATAGGACAGAAAAAAATCATGAAACATTTAACATGCATTTATCATCCCACAGCCGAGCACATGCTGCTATGCTCTGTTGCTCCAACTTCAGGTGACTGATGATCAGGGGATCTTTGTTCAAGTGTAAGGTTTAGTAAGACGTCAGTAGGAAGAAGGCCTTCCTTAACTCTGACGAATGTGCTACAGCCTTGGCCAGCCACACGGGCCTCTCAAGGGGAGGGTTTGGAGTGCACTGAGGCAGCTTAGAACCGGGGCCAGGATTTCCGTGGCCCCACCATGGTGTTGTTCGCTTCCTACTCATTCAACAAATACGAATGGAAATCTGTATCTCTGTTCTTGTGTTTAAGCACAGGAAGAAGGAATTGCCTGCACCATTGGTGATGTACTGGGGACATTAGAAATGTAGTGCACATTATACTTTGCTTGCTTTCAAGTGTCACACGTAACGTGTGGGGCTCAACTGTATAGCTTGGGCCCCGTGGTTCACTTAATCCAAAAAGAAAACAGAACACACAGAGAGAAAGTTGTATGTTTTTAAGTGTAATTTGCTGTGCAGGCTCTGCCTTGGGTAAGCCCCTTCATCCCTCTAAACTCAATGTCCTCGTCTACAAAATTGGGAATAGTAACAGCAGCTCTCACAGAACTGAGATTATCATGAGATAGTCTTTGCGAAGGGCTTAATACAGTGCCCGGCATACGTTAGTCACTCTCTTTCCAAGAAATGTTTCCTGATTATGAGCTTGTGTTAGGGTTTTGCAATTTAGATTCTCTGGCAAGAGACAGCCAGAAAAACCCTAGGTCCCTGTGCTGTCATCTCAGAGTGATGCTGAGGGAGGGGACAGGAAAACTCTTGCAGCCTTCTGGGTGGTAGGAAAGATAAGGACACGTGCGTGGCAAATTGCTGAGTAAGGGGCCAGCGGGTGGCCGGTGCTAGGCGCTTGCAGGGTGGCAGTCTGTCTTCCTGCTGGGCCTTGGCGCTCTCCAGGTGTCTGCCCCCCTCTCTTTATCCCAGAGTTAGCTTCATGTCTTGGGGGAGCGGAAGGTATCGGTGGAGGTGCCTAGAAGCTGCTTTGTTCCTGAGTGGACAAAGAAGCAGGAAGGAGGCAGCCTAGTCCATGCCATCCAAATGAACCTTCTCGGGCTGGGGCCGTTAGTCCCAGAACAACCCAGAAGTCAGTGTGGGCCCCAGACACGCTGAGGTCAAACCAGACACTGATAGCTTATGTCTTTATTTGCATTAAATTAAAATTTTTTTGACTACCTTTGCGCCTCCTTCAGACTCCCAAAATGGTATGGGTATCCTCTTTTTTCCTCTTCCATCCACCTGCTTATAATGTGGAAGAAACGTGTCTGCTGACTCCCAGGGAACGGCAGATGGCCATTTTTGCCCCTTCCAGCTCTCAGCCACGTGGCCATTGCACGGATTGGTGGCAGAGGTCGGGGGAGTCTTTGTGGCCACCCTGGTTCACTCATCTCAGAAGGAGATGATTCTGTTCTTCTCTAATAGACAGTTGGATTAAAAAGCTTTGAAAAAGAATAACGGAAGTGTACAATCCCTATAGTTTTAGCTCTAAGTCTAAATAAAAGCAGTGAATTGTGGTTGTTAATTTTAGATTCAAAAACTATGTAGGACTAACAGATGTGCCTTGCAGTATTTTTAACATATTAAAAGCTAGGGCATCTTTTATGGTCAGACAGAAAGTTTGGTGATTGGCCAAGGGTTGAGTATGGCTGGGGCACTGGCTCTGGTGTCTGGGATCTGCCATCATTCCTTTCCTGGCTGCTCCGACCTCTGACCTAATCTCAGGCAGCCGCCAGCAGGGCCAGAAGGAGCACAGTTGCAGCAGGCTCTCCACAAGAGCCGCTGGGATCCAACGCTGCCCTTAGCTATGTCTTTTAAAGATTATATTCCGAGTCTAAGTAGGAACCTTAAATATTTTGACCTAAGGTTGTTATAACTCTTTCAAGATGAAAACCAAATAGAATAACTTACGAAATTCAAAACAGAATGTGTGAAACCAAATAGGGTTTGAGTTTCTCAACTGGAAACGTTGCAAAGCCAGTTTCGTAGGAGTCTTCAAACCCAGATGCCCTGTGTCAGTGGGCGGCGGTGTTTTAAATAGCCTTTGCTCTTTTGAAGCAACGAGATGTGAACACTGCTACAGCAAACACCATCATCACCTTGTTCAGAATTGTTCTCTGCTCCCGCTGGATGCCACAATCCTGAGACGTGTCAGACGTGCGGTTGTGGACGCAGAGAACAAAATACAAGTGCTGGGGATAAAACTCAGCAGCTCCCCGGCTCTGGGGGTCCTTTGTGTCTCCCCTGGCTAGGTGTGGAAAGCCTGATCCATTCAAAGTGTGGTAATGACCTGTCTAAACTTGGGAACCAAGATTCCACCAGATAAAGAATTCGTTATTACCACATTAATTATCCTGTATACCATCTGGGGATTTTTCTATTTAAATGCCCTGTCATCCTGTGGCAGATCTATATATGCTGACGTGGAAAGATTGCCAAGACATGATTTTTGGTGAAAAAAAGAAAACTGAAGAATGGCAGGGTTTGCTTGATTTCATTTCTGTAAAAAATACAATACCTATTCATAATATATATATAAATGCAGAGAAAAAGGTGAAGCACATGATTGGCAGGCCACTGTGAAGATTAAAGAGGGGACTTTCATATCTTAGTCTAATTATACTCATTCAACACATTTCTTAAGCCTGTGTTGTATGTCTGGTGCTGTTGTAGGCTTGAGGGGTGAGAGTTCAGCAGTGGATTGAAGACGTGAAAGTCCCAGTTCTCCTGGAACTCACATTTAATGGGAGAGACAGACAGTAAACAAAGCAACAGAGAACATGTCATGGAGAAAGCAAGGCAGGGAAGGGGCAAGAAGAGTTGGGAGCAAGAGGTGGCAGTTTTCATTTTGGAAAGGCTGTCAGGGAGTCAAGGCCCAAAGGAGGTGACAGAGCAAACTGAGTGTCTTTCTGGGGCGAGAGCCTTCCCTGCATAGGCAATGTTGAGTGTGCAACCTCCAGGCGGGGCCAGAGAGGACCTGCCATGTCTGAGGAGCATTTAGGGGCCCAGTGTCACAGTGGCTTAGTGAACAAGGTGGGGTGATGAAGAGGGTGAAGACAGCTCGGGGGCTGTGGGAACTGCCCACAGAACTCAGTCTGAGTTGTACGAGGAGCCACGGGTTGGGGGGTTCATGTTCTGACTGTGTTTGATTGTATGTCTCTGGCTGTCATGTTGACAGAGGAGAAGCCGGATGGCCAGTTGTCATAAACTCAGAGAGAGGTGATGGTGGTTCAGGTTGCCAGTGGTAGCAATGAGGGTGGTAAGAAGTGCTGAGAACCTGTATATGTGTATATTTTTTGAAGATAGAGATAATGGAGGCTGCCGACAAGTGGGATGAGGGATGAAAGAAAAGGAGACGAGTCAAAGGTGGTACTAGGGTCTGTGTTCTCAGTCACTGTGAGAACGGAGTTGTCTTACCCTGAGAGGAGCTGGTTATAGAGAGGCTGGTAGGAAGGATATCAGGAACTCAGTTTTGGACACGTGAAGTCTAAGAGGACATGCCAAGGAAGCACTTTGAACATAGACCTACTAATTTTTATTAATAAAAATATTAGAGCAGAAATCGGTGAAATTGATATCAGGAAATTAAGAGAGAAAATCAATAGAACTAAAAGATGGTTCTTTGAAAAGATCATTAAAATCAGTAAGTCTCTAGCCAGGCTAACTATGAAGGAAGAAAAAAAGAGGACACCAATTACTGATATCAGTAATGGAAGAAGGGATGTCACTACAGATCCCATGGGCATTAAAAGGACAGCAAAGGAATATGATGAACTACCCTACTCCCACAAATTTGATAACTTAGATGAAATGAACCAATTTCTTGAAAGGCACATTTTACCAAAACTCACAAGAAGAAATAGACTATTTGAATAGATTTATCTCTATTAAAGAAGTCAAATAAACAATTAATAACCTTTTAAAATGAACGCACCGGCTCACATGGGTTCACTGGTGAATTCTATCAAACATTTAAGGAAGAAATTATGCCAGTTTTTTTTTTTTTTTACAATCTCTTCCAGAAAATAGAGGCAGAGGGAATACTTTTTAATATATTGTACGTGGCCAGCATTTATCCTAATACCAAAACCAGATAGACATTACCAAAAAAACTACAGATCAGTATCTCTTATGAACATAGATGCAGAAATCCTCAAGAAAATATTAAAAAACTGAATCCAGCAATGTATGAAAAGAATTATACACTGTGGCCCAGTGAGATTTATACCAGGTATGAAGGTTGGTGCAACAATCGAAAATCAATCAGTGTAATCAGGCTAGAGAGGAAAAATCACATGATCATCTCACTAGATAGCAAGAAGGCATCTGACAAAATCCAGTGCCCATTCATGATAAAAACTCTCAGCAAATTAGAAAGAGAAGAACTTCCTCAACTTGATAAAGAACAAAACACCTTTAACTATCATACTTAATGGTGAGAACACTCAAACGTTTCCCATTAGGCAAACATAGGCAAAGAAATCCCCTGACTCCGCTGTTTTTCATCATTGTACTAGAAGTCCAAGCTAATTCAATAAGACAAGAAAGAAAAATAAAAGTTATACATTGGGAAGGAAAAAATATAACTTTGTTCACAGATGACATGATCATCTATGTAGAAATTCCAAAAGAATTGACAAAAAACTCCTGGATCTAATAAATGATTATAGCAAGGTTGCAAGATACAAGGTTAGTGTATAGAAGTCCATCACTTTCCCAGATAACAGCAATGAACAAGGGTAATTTGAAATTAAAAATATAATGCCACTTACATTAGCATCTCCAAAAATAAAATACTTAGGCATGAATCTAACAAAATATGTACAAGATCTACGTAAGGAATACTACAAAACTGATCGAATATATCAAAGAAGAAATGAATAAATGGAGAGACACTTCCTGTTCATGGATTAGAAGACTCAGTATTTTCAAGATGTCATTTCTTTCCAAATTGAGCTATAGATTCAACATAATCCCAACCAAAATTCCATCAAGTTATTTTGTAGATATTGACAAATTGATTCTAAAGTTTATATGGAGATGAAGAAGACCCAGAATAGATGACACAGTCTTGAAGGAAAAGAACAAAGAGGAGTGACGCTACCCAACTTGAGATTTACTCTAAAGTACAGTAACTGGGGCTCCTGGGTGGCTTAGTTGGTTAAGCATCTGACTCTTGATTATGCCTCAGGTCATGGTCTCTGGGTTAATGAGTTCAAGCCCTGCATCGGGCTCTGCATTGACAGTGCAGAGCCTGCTTGGGATTCTCTCTCTCATTCCCTCTCTCTCCTTCCCTGGCTCTCACTGTCTCAAAATAAATAATTAAACTTAAAAAAAAAAGCTATGGTAATCAGGACAGTGTAATATTGGTGAAAGAACAAAGAGATCAATGGAACAGAATAGAGAGTCCAGAAATAGACCCACACAAATTTTAGTCAGCAGATTTTTGACTGAGGGGCAAAGGCAATACAATGGAGCAAAGATACTCATTTAAACAAATGGTGCAGGAACAACTGGACATCCACATGCAAAGAGAAAAAAAAAATCTAGACACAGACCTTGCACCCTGCACAAAAATTAACTTCAAGCCAATTGTGGGCCTAAATGGAAAACTATAAAACTTCTGGAAAATAACGTAGGAGAAAACTTAGCTTACCTTGGGTATGGTGATGACTTTTTAGGTGTAACCCCAACAACATAGTCATGAAATAAAGAAAGAAAAGAAAGAATTTATAAGCAGGACTCTATCAAAATTAAAAACCTCTGCTCTGCAAGACAAGTTGAGAACAAGAAGACAAGCCACAAACTTGGAGAAAATATTTGTAAAAGACACACCGGATAAGCAATGGTTACCTAAAACATACAAAGAACTTTTAAAACTCAACAATAAGAAAATGAACAATGAAACAATGGACAAAAGATCTGAGCAGACGCTTCCCCACAGCAGGCATACAGATGGCAAGTGGGCATGTGGAAAGGCGTTCAACATTATATGTCATTAGAGAACTACAGATTAAAACAAAAATTAGACACTAATGTTTACCTTTTAGAATGACCAAAATCTAAAGTGCTAACAGCACCAAATGCTGGTGAGGATGTGAAACAACAGGAACTCTCATTCACTGCTGGTGGGAACAGAAAGCGGCACGCCATTGTGGAAGACGGGATGCAGTTTCTTACCAAACTCAACATCCTCTTGCTGTATGATATCAGCAGTCATGCTCCTTTCAGTATCTACCAAAATGAATTGAAAACTCATGTCCACACGAAATCCTGCACATGGATGTTTATAGTAGCTGTATTCATAATCACCAACACTTGGGTTTAACTGAGATGTCCTTCAGTAGGTGAGTCAATGAATAAACTGTGGTACATCCAGACGATGGAACATTATTCGGCACTAAAAACAAATGAGCCAGTAAGCCATAAAAGACATAGAGGAAAGTTAATTGCATATCACTAAGTGAAAGAAGCCAATCTTAAAAGGCTACGTACTGTAGAATTCCAACTATATAATATTCTGAAAAAGGCAAAATATTGAGCTAGTGAAAAGATCAGTGGTTGCCAGGCATTAAGGGGAAGGGAGGGATGAATAGGGGGAGCACAGAGGGTTTTTAGGGCAGTGTGACTATGCTGCGTAACGGGGTACATGTCATTGTACACTTGTCCAAACCCACAGAATGTACGACACTAAGAGTGAACCCTCGTGTAAACCATGGACTCTGGGCGATAATGATGTGCAGTGTAGGTCTATAGTTACAGTAAATGTACTACTGTGGGGCAGGATGTCAGTAGTGGAGATGGTTACGCCTCATGCGGGGATTGGGGCATACGGGAAATTTCTGTACTTAACTGCTCAGTTTTACTGTGAACCTGAAACTGCTCTAAAAAATAAAGTTAATTAATTTAAACACAATATTTGGAATTTTAAAGCACAAGTGGAATATGTAGTTACAATCTGTTAACCATAAATGTATGTAGCAATCCTGCACGTGAGGGCAAATAAAGTCTTTAACAAGAAATTATATTTCTGGCACAATATGCTATATTTATGTACAAAGACCTTACTGCTTGTAAAATTTCAGTATATGAGTTCAGTGACTAGTAAGAATGAATAAAAATGAAGCTCTTCAGTTAAACTAAGCAATGGAGCATGTATTTATAGTTACTAATTAAAGGTCTTTGTAAAGCAGGAAAATCATGAACAGTAAGTGGTAAACAGCAAACCATTCTGTGGATTCCGGCCTCATAGTGGCTTAAGATTACGCTGCAATTTAGTCTCACCAGAGGCTGAGATTTGATTGTAGTCCAGTTGCCTTCCAAGGTAAGTCCTTACCTGTTGCCTCCGCAACTGGCCCCAGCTTTTGTTGTACAGGAGCACTTTAATGGGATGCACGCTGAGAGGCAGTTAAGGGGGGGAAAAAACCAGGAGAAAGACGGGATAGTACCAAGAATGTAAGTATGACAAAGAAAAAGCCAAAGTATGGAGGGATGAGAAAGAGAATAACAGAATGAATTTAGAGCCCGAGGAAGGAGACAAAATAGGGACAAGGAAAATAGGAGAGAAGGAAAGGTAATAGTATAAGTAGAAAGAACTATTAATGGAAGGCAGATTAAATATCAGAAGGGAAAATAGAACAAACGACCAAAGTAGGAATGTTGGAATTTACAGTGGAGTACCACATCATCTCTCCTAACCAGTAATCTTGAAATGGTCAGCTGATATATGGGTAGTTTCACCCCCCAGAGGGTATCTGACAACATCTACAGACATTTTGGTTGTCACAGCTGAGGGGGTGCAACTGGTCTAAAGGGGACAAAAGCCATGGATGCTGCTCACCAGCCCAAGATGCACAAGACAGCCGTCCACGCGTCCACCCGGCCAAAGAATTCTCTGGTCAATATGTCAAGAGTGATGAGACTGACAAACTCTCCATTGAGCTCTGGCATCAGCTCAGATGCCAGACTCCCAGTGACTGGTGCTTCAGTCCATCCCATTGTGTCTTGACCTACGTGTTAGACTGCATGTATGTCAAGAGGATGGCCACACCCCACTAAAGAAATTAAGATTTGGCTAAGAAAGTTTATTGAAAGTAAGGAATCCTTTCCTTCCTTCCTCCTTTAAGCAAGTAGTCCGTGAAAACCTGCTGGGTGCCTATCTGCCAAAGCTTGCTTCAAAAGCAAGTCTTTATAATGGAGAACAGACTGGTGGTTGTCAAGGGGCTACGGATGGTGGAGGGATGGGGAAGGGTGTGACTGTAGAGTCCTGGTGCCTGGGAGGTCTCTGTAGCTCTGTGTGTTGATTGCAGTGGTGGTTACGTGAATCTCCCCATGGGATGAAGTGACACAGAGCTATACGTGTACATTGCACCAACGTCAGCTGCTCGGTTTGGACCTTGTACTCTAGTTATGTAAGCCATAACCATTGGGAGAAATTTGGGGAAAGGTATATGAGACCTCTCTGTATTATATTTGCATCCTGTGAATTTATACTTACTTCAGAATGAGAAGCTAAAAATAAGGCAAATCTTAAAAGGAAAAAACCAAGATGGGCCAAACAATTTACAAAAAGATGTAATTCTAACCAGGGCAGACAGCCATGGTCCACACACACAGCATTCTATTCAGATTTATAAAGGGAAAGAACCAAAGAGGCAGCACGGTCTTGGAGCTTGATGTGGAAAACTGGGAAGACAATCTTGTTTTTTATTACAATTGACCTATTCGGATACAGTGCCAATAGCAGATAAACATGCCCTCTTGTGGCATCAAAATATTTCTATTTCAGTGGAACACCTGTATTGTCAGACTGCAACAAGAAGTCATGTTAGTCACATCTAACATTTAATTGCATGTCTTGTTACAGGGACAAGCGGATCTTTTGAAATATGCCAAGAACGAGACCTTGGAGAACCTGAAACAAATCCATTATGCTGCTGTTTCATGTGGGCTGAATAAACCAGGCACAGAAAATGCCGACGTTCAGAAGCCACGTCGGAGCCTGGAAGTCATACCTGAAAAAGCAAATGATGAAACTGGAGATTGAAGGAATTTTCTAGAAACCATTATGGAGTTTATAACTCTAGGACCAATTGTAGTCAAGTGGGACATTTGCTTTGCACTCACTAATGAAAATAATATTTGGGATTTTAAAGCACAACTGGAATAGCTAATTGCAGTCTCTTAAAACTGTGAATGTATGTAGCAATTCTGCGTGTGAAGGCAAATAAACTCTTTAACAAGAAATTATATTCCTGGCCAAAATATGCTATATTTGTATGCAAAGACATCGTTAACAGTTCCAGGGTGAACCACAGACTATTCGTTCTAGTTCCGTTGAGAAAAAATGTTTTCCTAACTGAAAACAATTTCTTAAGATGGAAATGGATTGTATTGTCAAATTAGTATTTATTGGACAGAAACCTAATCTACGCATTTCACTTCTATACGATTGCCAGAGTCTCTGGGTTATAGATGATTTTGGTGGCGTGCCTGCTGAGCCATAATTACTAGGGAGAATGTAAGTGGACAGATGCTCCGAGTCCCCAGGGCCCTTGGAGAGCCGTCGGGTACAAGGACTGCAGCTCCCGGCTGAAGACACACGCTGGGTAGACATACAATGTAAAAGCAGCCAATCTGGAAGCAACGCATTGTAAATAGTTTTTCATTGTATGAAGTAGTGTTCACATTAAAACGATGTTTTATGATATTTCTCCTATAGCAGTACATGCACTTAATGAAAGTTTTAACTTTTAAAATTTCTAGTTAAAAATATTCTACTCTTCAGAGGAGCCGATTGTTGAACAGCTTTGTCAAAAATGAGTTGCTTGTCTGGCCTAGCGGTTTTGCTTCGAAGAAGGTGCTCACGACTTTGCACAACGACAGCTGACTGATTCTACCAGGAACCGAGATGCCGCTTTGTGCTTTGAATTCGCACTGGAGTGCAGGTGCCCCCAGACCGTGCAGAGGGTCCATCAGAGGCAGTTAGAGGGGCTGGGGCACGTATAGCTGTCCTCGGCCGGCTGGGATTTTAATCCAAGGCTTTATTTTCTAAATCGGTGAAACTTTGTGCTAGTTTTGAAAACATACCAGACACTGCAGCCTAATTACTGCTTCTCCCAAACCAAACCTGCTTTCAGATTTTGGAAGAGTAAAAGCTCTAAATCCTCAGCAACCCTCCTTGATTTGTCCATTTTCTTTTCAGTGGTTCAGGTCTGCAAGCCAGATAAATATGCATAATCTGCTGTTTCCTCCCAGTTAGGAAGACGCTCAGGCTGATATATTTAATTTATTTCTGCCCAGACTCCTAAATATCCTCTTAAAAAACAGTTTCTCTGCTGAGTTCTTGTCATTTGCATTCTAAAGAGTGTGCTTAAGTGAAGGTATGCATCTTCGCTGGCTCTCGGCACCGTGTAATTCCAGTTAGAAAATTAAACCTATCTGTCATTTGAATGATTGCGCGGTTCCCGGTGCACCCCGGCGAACGCCCGGCGGGTAGGTAGCTTCAGTTCTCTGCTCGGAAATGAACTCCACACAGAAAAAAAAAAGCGGTGGGGGGGGGGGTGCGGGAGACTAGCAACGAATTAAAAGTAGCTTTATAGAATGAGAAATAAAATGATGTATCATTTAGACCATTGTTAATAATCCTCGAACTCAGCTGGCAAGTAAATAGCAATATTCAACTTCACGGTGAAATCCAAAAATAATAAAAAAATGACTTTTCACAATAGAATGAGGTTGAACGCAATGCTACATTTACAGCCGTGGCAGGCATCAGTGGAGGTGTGGCTTGAACGACTCGGAGAGCAAGGCCCATGTGATTTGCTGTAGGTCATACAGGTGTGGAATGGGCAACTTGAGGACAAAGGAGTCTGAGATGATTGCTCCTGAGACTCCTTTCTAGGTGCAGGGGTTGCGGACAAGGACAATATCACACACAACCCCAGGTCACGGAGTCTGCCGGGGCGGAGGGTGGAGGGGGGTGTGGGCACTGCACCCAGCCCCGGGTTTGCTTTACTTTTCCTCAGTTAAAAAAAAGCAACCTTCTTTTGACCCACCTCTTCAAAGGAATTGGCCACGTAACAGGAACAAGAAGGCACATCAGTTGAGGAGTTGCTCCCGAAGCTGCCGTGTTCCTCCTGTCTGCCTAGTCCCCGCCCCAGTGAGGCCCCCATCCTTCATTAAAGAAGATGGTGGCTCAGATCAGCAGAACATGCAGTCACGGCCAACTGAGCTATTCTCTTCTGTTCGTCTCCATATGGAAATGGGAACCATTCGTCACCTGGCCCTGAGCCAAAGTTATGATTTATGACCTTTGTAAGCAGGTTTCTCTTGCAAAGGACTAACTGGTCTGCTCCGACTCAAACCTGTGAGGGCCTTATTATAACCCCACTAGTCAAACAAACGTGGGACACACTCCTAAGTTCATAAATTGTGGCGACAGCGGGGTGACAGGCCGGCTTCCCTTCCTCATCTCCCTTCCTTATATGGGGGAACCCCCACTTAAGTCTCTTACTGTAAGAGACTTGTTTACTTACAATAAGTCAAACAAATAACGCCCTTTAGTTTGACTAATGTGTACATCAGTCACACTGTGCACACACACTGCATCATCCCTAGTTAAGGGAAACATCTGATGGGAAGTTCATGAACACAACTGGCGTAGCGCTGGCGAGGATACAGGAACGTGAAGAGTCGGGCAGAATTGCGCAGGGACTACGGCCAATGCCTGGTGAGTTCAGTGAGAAACGAAACGTCACACTGGCAACCTGCAAACAGAGCCAAGCACCAGGTTTCCAGCAGTCGTGTGGATGACCTGTCCACGGAATAAATCCCGAGGCATCTGCTTGTGAGATGGATCCTCTCTGATACCTGAGCCGTTGCAAGTGTTGGTCTCTTTTCTGCTTCCAGCAGCTACAGCTTCTGAACGGTGGGAAAGAAGGCCTCTAAACCCCAAATGGTCACCTCCTCCGTCTCAGGGCAGGGGTGTGGCCTGGGAGTCTGGGCCAGGTGGAGTCCCTCCCCAGCTGGTGGCCTGCATCCTCGGGAGGATGCTCTCCACCTGCATGGTGGTGGGGCTGGACGGCGAGAGTCATCCGGCTTGCAGTCTTCGTCATGTGGCCTCATCTGGTACATTGGATACTTTGCATTGAATCTTTGATCAAGGGTTGAAATGACATAAGTGCAAAATTGACCTCAAGAGCATCACTCCCTTGTACCCACCCACTGAGTGAGAAAGCCCCGCTAGATTTCTCTTTACCGTCTTCAGTAGGAGCTCCTACCCAAGCTAGGCTTTGATCTGAACAGACCTGACATTTACCATGAATTGGAAGAATTTTGTTTGTTACGTTTGACAGGGGGACCCTTTGTTGGGGCTGTGTGCCAAGCAAGGACTGTATTTAGGGACTTGCATATGTCATTTTATCCTCTCAACAACTGGCAAGATACTTAACCAATATTATAGGTGAAGAGATGATGACTTTGGCCAAGGTCACAGACTGCTCAAGTTAGGATTTGAGCCCAGAGCTGCCTGCCCTGAAGCCTGTGTTCCCCAACCTCCATCTGTACTCTTCTGAATTCCAAATATATATTTCATCCTTAACTACAAGGTGGGCACTATGTCATAAGCAAGGAGGTAATTTTATTTCTCTTTCACTTTGAACATGAGCTCCCTAGAAACCACTGAGATTTGCTCTGATTTCACCGAGCACACATTTTGGACACCAGGGGCCACCATGAACAAGAACAGACATGGTCCCAACCCACATGGAACTCACAATGTGGTTTTGAGAAGGAGACATTAAATAATTACAAAGAGAAGGTACAATTACAAACCATGGCGAGGGCAATGGAGGGGCTACCTGGGCTCACATCCTAGCTGAGTACTGAGAGGAAGTGTGCTCAGACTCTCTTGCTTCTGTAATTGAAGGATTAAAAAATGCTTCCTTCCCTCACAGGATTCTTGTGAGGACTGAATAAGACGGCGTGTGTAAGGTGCCTGGCTCACAGCAGACTTGCTGTATGATCATCAGTAGTGATTCTTGAAAGGTAGAGCCATGAGAGTACACAGAGGCCTCACCCTCCTTGGAAGATGGACTGAGTATCTATTGCTCTGAAACTCAACCCTGAAAACTTAAAACAGTCCTTATGTCTTGGGTTGGCTGGGCTCACTTCGGTGGTTCTTGCTTGGGGTCTATCATGCAGTCACTGGCAGATGTCAGCTGGGACTGCAGTCATCTGACTGGCTACACGTGCCGTCTTGCAAGATGGCACCCTCACATGGCTGGGCTGTCAGCCAAAGCATCTGCATATCATCTCTCCATGTGACTTGGACTTCCTTTAGCAGGGCACTGGGTTCCAAGAGTCTGTGTTCCAGAAGACCTATCTAGAAGCTGTTGGTCTTCTTGAGACTTCTTGTGCCTAGCCTCAGAAGTCCCACAATGTTACTTCTGCTGCATTATATTATTCAAGTATGTCACTAAGTCTGCCCAGGTTCAAGTGGGTGGAGAAATCAACTCCCTCTCTTGCTAGGGAAGCGGCAAGGTTGTCTTGCAGAAGAGGATATAGGCTAGGAGATGTTAAGATCACCTTCGGAATATGCAAGCTGCCACAGAAGATTCTCTGAGAGAGTTGTATTTTAGCTGAGACCTGGAGGCAAAAATTGTCAGGAGGGAGTGAAATTCAGACAATTTAGGGAGAGAACCCAGCGTGTTGCCAAAGCCGGTGATGGGAGGGAGGGTGGCATGCCTGAGGACCCAGAGAAGGATAGTGAGACTGGGGTGCAGACAATGAGAGGGGGGAGGTGTGGAATGAGTGGTGGAGGGCCTTGTCAGGGATTTTGGTCTTGGTTTCCTAAAAAGCTAGTGCCCAATATTTAGTTTTATTATATCGAATCTACCTTTTATTAGCTTTACTTAATTATAGAGAAATGTATGCTCCCTGTTACTAAAAAGGTCAAATGCTAAAGAATGTGAATTAAAAAGTGCATGTGCCGCTCACACGGCCTATCTTCTGCTCCCCACGGGAGTGGTTTGGCCAGTCCTCCTCCATGCAGAGATGTTCACATGTTGCCAACAAATGCCATCCTCTCTCTGATAAGTTCCCACTTTTACTGTCAAGAAAAGTTAAAACTCTCTTTGGGGGGCCGCAGAAACCAAAGAATCGAATATTTAAAGTAAAGCTGTGGCCTGGAAAGTGATGAATAGCAGTTCAATTTCATGAACTACGATACTTTTGCATTTTATCAAAGCCACAGATGTTAGGTGGAAAATAGAAATTAACAACTTAGGTGAAATATGACTATTAGAATTTATAACAACAAATGTCTTCCCTCTAAAAAGATTTTTTGCTCCAAACCCAAAATCACAAAAGTCCTTTGGGAATGGATTGTTGTGGCTTGAGATTATAGGTTGAGATGAGCGTTCTGGACATATAGCGAGATACGATATAGATAATGAATATTCAAAGTATTGAAAGGTCTAATATGAGAGTAAAACTCTCCTTCCATTTCCCCCTGGTCTTAGTGCCAAGAACTTACCATGCTTAATCATTTCTGGTTTGATTCTTCTGGTAATTGCCTCCCAAATTCTAGACCAATGCTGTCCAACAGAACTTTCTGTGATAATAGAAACATCTCTATCTGTGCTATCGAATACAATAGCCACTAACTGCGTGTGGCCGTAAATTTACATTTTAGTTAATAAGAACTTAGTGAAATAAAAAATTTGCTTCCTCAGTCACACTAGCCGCATTTCAGTAACTCCACTGCCACATGTGGCTGGTGGCTACCATCATGGACAGGGCAGCGATAGAGAAGAGGCTCATCCCTCCGCTGCTTCTTTATCAACCTTAAGAGATCTGTGACTCTACACAAAGGAAAAGGAAAAACAGGGCTCCCTTCACTGCTCCTTCTCTTTGCTTTCCCTTCATTCCCAAGCCCTGTCAGGAACATTTTCGTTTTCGTGCTGCTGGTGTACCATTATGGCGTTAAGTAGTGTATTTTAAACCGTTTCTTGATACATCAATTATTGACCATCATACTTTGATCCACTCCCATGTTAGGTCAGGAAATTAGAGTTCTCCACTCTTTCCCTCCATTGACGCCCACCCTTGCTGACCACCACGCCCATACTTGTCACATATATAACTTGTTTCTGGGTAACATCATATTCTGTCCCGTAACTATAAACTTCCCATGCTTCCTCTGAGATTGGTTCTAAAATTAAATAACCAGCCTTTATCATGTTATAATTTCATAAGAATTAATTTGTTATGGGAATAGTATAACTAAACCTGCCTAGAAGTAGACGGTTGGGACCCCAGGCCACAAAACCTGTGCCGTTCAAGGTGAATAGAGCTAACTTCCACTGCCAACCAAGACAGAGTAACGGGGAGCAGACCTGCCTTCCTGCATAAAACAACCAAAACCCAGGAAACAATGGATTTTGGACACTAGACCTCAGGCATAGAAAGAGAGTGATCCCTTGGAGGAAGTAGGCAGATGAGGTGAGCCCTGCGATTTCCCTAAGTGATTACCTTGAGAGAGCTTCCAGGCCCTGTGCCAGGAGGGGAAAGCGAGGCAGAGCCTAGAAGCACCCCTGAGTCAAGGAAGTGGGGCTGAGAACCTGGGAGACCAAGACGGGTACAGTTTGCGGGACAGGGTGCTGGAGAGGAGAGAGCTGCACGGACAGAGAACAGAGCTACCGAGGCCCAGTGTTCGGCAGACTGCTCATCAGCACAAATGGAGACACTCCCTGAGGCAGGAGAGAGAACCACTCAGTCATTAGAACAGCATTTCTCAACCTTTCCAGATCATCAACCCCCTAACGAGTCATTTTAGACATTTTTTCCATAGTCACTCTCCCCCATGAAGTTTTAAGACCACACATATAAATGTAGGTCCATCCAGCTATTTATGCATCTCTATGCATCTCTATATCTCTATGCATCTCTATATCTCTATGCATCTCTAATATGTATGTAAAATTGTGTGTTTTTCGCTTTATATACAAACAGAGTAAAAGCTATTCTCCCAAAACTAAATCTTACTCCTTGGGAGTAAGGAGTAAATCTTACTCCTGTGGGAGCAGCTGTCCACACAAAGGGAAACAGTGCTTATGTAGTGTTCACACAGGGCCCACAACAGTGTGCCCGGCCACCAGCTGGACCAGAAATCCACATAATTCACAGGACCCCAAGGACAGTACTCAGAAGAGTCTTGCCTCAGGAGTGGGAAATAATTCCCTCCAGAATAGACATTGCTCTGGTCCCACCTACAAATGTTAAGAAAAGCAAAGCCTAAAAAAATCAAGCTTTTCCAGCAAGTGAACTACATGCCTGAACAAAGCTCAGGAGTATTTACTGGAATACACAAATATTTAGGACCCCAAAAAGTAAAATTTGCAACATCTGGTACCCAAAAAGGAGTGACCCGGCATGTAAAGAAGCAGAAAATTACAACCTATGTGAGGAGAAAAATCCACGAATTAAAACCCAGAACTGGCACAGATGTTAGAATTAGCATACAAAAGTGTTAAAACACTTATTACAGCTGTATTCCTTATGTCCAGAAAGTGAAGTGGTTGCATGGATGGTGTAGAAAAGACCAAAGTTTGACTTCTAGAGATGGGAACATCAGCGTGTGAGTGAAAGCTACAATGGATGGGACTAACAGCAGAGTAGACCTCACAAAAGAAAAAAAAAAATTAGTGCCCTTGAAGCCAGCATAATAAAGACTTTCAAAAATAAAACACACAGAAGGGAAAAAAAAAAGAACAAGAAAGCAAAACAAAACAGATGAACAGAGCATCAGTGAGCTGTGGGGCCATTTCAGGTGGCTTCCTATGTGCGTAACTTGAGTGCCCAAAGGAGAGGAAAAAGGGGAAGAAAAAAAAGAAAGAAAGACAAAGAAAGAAAAAGAAAGAAAAGAAAGAAGAGAAAAGAAAGAAAGAAAGAAAGAAAGAAAGAAGAAAGAAAGAAAGAAAGAAAAAGAAAGAAGGAAGGAAGGAAGGAAGGAAGGAAAGAAAGAAAGAAAGAAAGAAAGAAAGAAAGAAAGAAAGAAAGAAAGAAAAAGAAAGAGAAAGAAAATATGGTGAAACAGTTTCTACACTTTCTACAGACACTTTTACATCCCGGAAATGCAGGAGTCTCAACACCCAAGCACAAGACATGTGAGGAAGACTACGCTATGGCACATCAATCTCGAATTGCTCAAAGCCCATAGTGATAAAGAGGAAAGTCTTAAAAGCAATCGGAGAGAAAAAGACACATTCTATGCAGAAGCATGAAAACGAGGGTGCTGGCGGATTTTGCAGGAGACAGAAGTCTTTAAAGGACTGGCTGAAAGAAAAGTAGCTGTCTCCCTAGATGTCTATGCCCAGCAAAAATATCTTCCAAATAAGGCAAAATAAATTGTTTTCATATGGACAAAAGCTAAAACAATTCATTACCAACAGACCCAGACTACATTACTGTTTTAGAAAGTCCTCAGGAAGAGAAGAATGATAGCAGATAGAAATATGGATCTGCACAAAGAATGAGGAGTTTTGGAAATGGTAACTACACCTATAAATGTATAAGATTTTTTCTTCTTTTTAAAATATCTTTAAAAAGATCATTGGCTATTTAAAAATAATGATGCAGCTTATGTAAATGTAAAATGTTTAACAACAATAGCACATGATCCTAGGGGTGAGAAATAGAAGTATATTACTGTAAGGTTCTTATGCTGTATGTAAAGTGATATAAAACCACTTAAAAGTGTAGTGTTATAAATAATGACATATACTGTACACATTAGGAAACCAGTAGAATAACAAAACAAAGAATTATAGCTAATAATTCAACAGATGAGGTGAATTAGAATAACAAATACTCAAAAGAAAAAGAAGAAAAAGGGAAAAGGATAAATAGATGGGGCAAATAGAAAACAATTGGCAAAATCACATACAAAAACGTGATAAATCTGACTTTAAAATTAGCTTCTGCTTTTTTCTGAGATGCTATTATTAAAAGTCAGTCTGGGATAAACATTTGTGACCCTATATTTTTTGACAAAACCGTGGTTTTCAGAACATGTAAAAGACTTACAACTCAGAAGTCAAAAAGCAAGCAATGTAACAAAAATCATGGCTAAGGGAATATTGACAAAAGAAAATATAATGGCCAAAAAGCTCATGAAAAGATATTCAGTATCATTAGTCATAAGGGAAATGCAAATCAAAACCACGATGAGATACCACCATACACCCACTAAAATGGCTAAAATTAAAAATACTGACAATCCTGCATGTTGAGCATATGGGACAACTCTAATTTTCATACATTATTGTTGAAATGTACACCTATTTGTTGAAATAGGTGTACCTATTTTGGAAAACAGTTGGGCGTTTTTTTGATATAGTTAAATCTATACTAAACTTATGGACCAGCAATTCCAGTCCCAGAGTTTCTGCAGAGTAATCAAAACTTATATCCTTCTTAAGACTTGTAGAATTTTGTTGACAGCAGCTTTATTCATAATATTCAAAAACTTTACGGGGCGCCTGGGTGGCGCAGTCGGTTAAGCGCCCGACTTCAGCCAGGTCACGATCTCGCGGTCCTTGAGTTCGAGCCCCGCGTCAGGCTCTGGGCTGATGGCTCAGAGCCTGGAGCCTGTTTCCGATTCTGTGTCTCCCTCTCTCTCTGCCCCTCCCCCGTTCATGCGCTGTCTCTCTCTGTCCCAAAAATAAATAAATAAATAAATAAATAAATAAATAAATAAATAAATAAAAACTTTAAACCACCCAAACCATCATCAACAAGAAAATGGACAAACAAAAGTGTATTATATTCATGAGATTCAGTACTTCTCAACTATAAGGAGAACAGACTTCTCGTACCTGCCACAGACATGATGACTGGAAAAAAACTTCATGCTGAGTGAATAAATCCAGACACTGAAGAGTGCTTACTGTATGATTCCATTCATAAGGAGTTCTAGAATGGGCAAAGCCAGGACTCTGTAATAGAAGGGGTTGAGGAGGGGGTTGCCTGCAAAGGAAATTTCTGGAGGGATGTGGATGTAACATGCATGTAAATCTACATCTAGACTGATTGCAGTTATACTGGTCACCTTTACAATGTACCAGACATTTGTCAAAAGTCTTCGAACTGTGTATTTGAAATCTGTATATTTTTTGTATATAAGCTATATTTCAATAAAGTTGATGTTATATTTTTAAAAAGAGATTGGAATGTAAAAACCAGGAGAAAAACAATTGGGAATAGGAGTGCAAAGAGGGAACATGGTATTATTTCATACTTTTCCTTTATCAGTAAAATCCTTTTGGTGTCTTAATTATATAATTTTTTTACAGATTATTTTCTCCTGAAGACATTTTTTTCCCCCTCCGAGTCCTCTTATTTCTTGTTTTTAATTTGGACTAATTGCCTTCCCGGCCCGCTGCACAGATTTAATTCTGAGGTTTATTTTATTTATTACAGTGCTGACTTAGTTTTACTATATATTGCTCTTTCCTGGATCCTGTGTTTTGTTTGGGGAGCAGTTGTCTTTGCTTTTCGCCGAGGATACCCGTGAGTAATTCTTTCAGAGAGTGTTTAGGGAAGGCAGATTTTCTGAGTCTTGCCATGTTAAAAAATTCTTGACCT
This sequence comes from Lynx rufus, assembly GCF_022079265.1. Lineage (NCBI taxonomy): Eukaryota > Metazoa > Chordata > Mammalia > Carnivora > Felidae > Lynx > Lynx rufus. Next base: position 24,640,879 of record NW_025814867.1, on the reverse strand, counting down.
TGCTCCCATATTTGATTGCAGGTTTGACCGGGTGTCTAATTCTAGGCTCTAAACCATTTCTCTCAGAACTTTGAAGTATCACTGTATTTTCTTCTAGTGTCATTATTGCTTATGAGAAGGCATACCATTCTGGTTCTTACTCATTTGTAGGTAACGGGCTCCGTTTTCTTGGGAACTTATGGATCTCTTCTTTATTTTTGGTGTTCTGAAATGTTGTGATATATATGAGTTTACTCATTCATTCAACAAATACTTACTGTAGATATTGATTTCAGGAAAGCCTAGGAGCCAGAAATAGAGCAGTAAGTCCCCCATTCTCGAGGAGGTTACATTCTGATGTGGGAAATAGTCAATAAAATATAAACAAGTAAATGAGATCCCTGTAGATACTGATACGTTCTAAGAAGAAAATAGAACAGGAATGGGAGAATAATAAGTTGAAGCAGAATGAGGTGAGTGAAGCCCTGGGTTGATCTGGGAAAGAACATTACAGTAAAGGGAGCATGCCCCCAAAGGACCAAGGCAGGAATGGACTCACAGTGTTTGGGGATAGAAATAAGTCAGGATGACTGGAGGGTTAGTAGAGCTGAAAGCTGCAGAAAATAAGGGGCAAAGAGGAGCAGACTCTGCAGAGCCTGTGAGGATCTTGGATCTTATTCTAGGTCAGTTAGGGAATACTGTGATCTGATTTGTATTTTAGAAGATTGCTCTGGCTGTGTATGAAGCATGAGAGGGTCAAGAGTAGAGACAGGTGTTGCTGTAAACCAGGGAGGCAGTGATGGTTGGGAACAGAGTGTAACAGTAGAAAGGGAGAGACATGGTCATATCAGGGTCTTAATTGGATGTGGCAGCAGAGAAAACGAAATCAGCAATGCCTCGGGTTTTTATTGGGGCAATAGGGGAATGGTGAGCCTTTACCTGAGAGGGAGGAGACGAGAGGAGCAGCAGGTTTGGAAGAGAAAACTCACATCTAAGTTGAGATGCCAGAGACATCCTGGACAGGTGAGCAGTTAGGGAGGAGAGGTGAGGGTCTCTAGCCTGTGAGGTAGTTTTCAGTGCCCTGCTTGATACCTGATGGGCCCTTCCATTGTGAAATCTGTGTGTGACTTGTGCGTCTTCAACTCTGGACATTTTCCCCTGCTATTTATAGAATTATAACTTCTGCATTTTGCCTGTCCTTTCTTTCCAGAATTCCTATTCGAGGTAGATGCTACATTCTTTTTTTTTTTTTTTTAATTTTTTTTTCAACGTTTATTTATTTTTGGGACAGAGAGAGACAGAGCATGAACGGGGGAGGGGCAGAGAGAGAGGGAGACACAGAATCGGAAACAGGCTCCAGGCTCTGAGCCATCAGCCCAGAGCCTGACGAGGGGCTCGAACTCACGGACCGCGAGATCGTGACCTGGCTGAAGTCGGACGCTTAACCGACTGCGCCACCCAGGCGCCCCAATGCTACATTCTTTGAAACAATCCTCATTTCATTATTTTCCTTCATTTTATTCATTTCTTTGCACTTTTGTTCCGTGTCTTTCTTGGCTCTTTTTTGTCTGGGTATTAGATTGATCCGTGTGATGTTGGCTTTAATATTTTTTTTTTTTTTACTTCCAAACACTTTGTTATTTTCTGATGGTTGTTTCTTCTTTATGGCAATCTGTTCTTGTTTGGTGATGGTTATTGTCCAATAAGTGCTCTTATTTTCCCTGTGTTATTTCTTCTGTGGTCAGCTGTTCTGTTTATTTATCACGGACCTTCTCTTTTGTACTACGTTCTTCCATCGATTGTTAGGAGGGCCATAGTGCTCTGTTCCTGTCTATGAATGAGAAACTACTAGCGTGGTCACCATGGCTGGGTGCATGTCCATGCTTGTGTGTGTTCTCTTTGTCTCTCCGTGAACGGGGACTCCCTGCGACAATGGAGTATGTCTGTTAGCAGGCTTCCTAGCACACGAGCAGGAATGGGTATCTTACTCAGCACACAAGCTGATATCGCAAATGCTTATGAATTTAGTGTAGTGTGGACTCTGGATAAATTACAATACAGAAAAGAAGTGGTGAACAGAAGTTACCCCTCTCTGAAAACAAATGCCCAGGCAAATATTACCAATTGATCAAGGCTCTTTTTGAGACGTTGATCTATTAATGGTGCCTGAGTAGGGGGGCCGGCGGGGGGGTGGGGCTCAGGGCAGGAGGCTCTCCCAGTGTGATTCCTGCTTCAGACCATACCACTGTCAAAGGGTCACAGCCCTGGAGTCTGTATATCAGACTCAGCCTGGAGGAGATACCCATGAGTTGGTCTGGGGGACTTCATAACAATCATTTCATTCAGTGATAATTCACAGTTAAATGTATGTAGACTTAGTTTGGTGTCTATTGCCAGAATGCCAAAAGGAGGGCTGACCTGAGAGGAAATCAGTTTGACTATGAAGTAGCCATGTGCATGAGTCCAAAAACAGGTGTGCATCATTAGGTAACTGATTATGTCACGAGCTAGATGTAAGTTACTTTTGGAATATACATACTTCTGTTACTTCCACAGACATGGTTAACCGGAGTGCACTGCACTTGATGGTATTTTAATGGCTGATATACAAACAAACATTTATTGGCCCTACGAATGAAAACAAACTGGGTGTGGTCGTTAGCAACTGGGAAAGACAGATTTGACTAGTTTAAGAAGTACGCTTTAGTAAAAGGGGACCTGTATCAGCAGACGTTACATTCATAAGAAAAATTCAGCAGAACGAACACAGGGAGGACAGAGCTCGAATGCAAGGCGGGCCAGGCCTGCTGCGTGCAGGTTTGACAAGGCACCCACTGGGAAAAGTTACAGTGAGTCAGTCCCAGCTTCGTGAGTCAGGTTAAATGTCAATCAGAAATATTAAAGAGAAGTGTGATGGTGGGACAAATGACGATCGGGAGAGGGAAACAAGGCAAAGCTGTGAATATCGGTGTGGCCAGAAGCCGGAAGCCAGGCTGGCGGTATAAATGCATAAAATAGATGGGAAGGCAAGAGGGAGTAGTGAAGCCTGCAGCCAAGGGGAGAGTTAATATCACCCCTGAAGACACTCTAATTCACATTCGACAACAACAACAGCATCGTGGCCTGTCATACAGAAATTTCTCGGCAGCCCCTGTCTCCAGAATGGCTGCATCATTATTGGCTGGGGCAGTGGTCCAGCACGGGGGTGCTGGTGAGCCATGATGGTGCTCCTAGTTACCCAGCCACTGCTGCTTTGCAGGGCTGCTGGTTTACTCTTCCAATTTACTTCAAAATTACCTTCAATATAAAGAGCATTATCGCCAGCATCTCCACTTAATTTGCAGAGACATATAGGAGAAGGAAAAGAATTGCCCTGATTAGGGTGGGTTTGGGGTGGAGAATCTTCTTGCAATTTTCCTCCCACATCTGCTGTTGGCTCATGGCATTCACGATGAACATGAATATTCATGTGAATATAATATGAATGCTGATTAAATGAAAAAGGCAAATCGAGGCCATGTTCTCAAGATTTAGGGGAGCTCATGAGACTCACATCTTGGAATTTTTTAATCTCTGCAGGAACATATCAGGGATGAGAACGTGTCTCCTTTGGGCTTGGGTAAAGGAATTAGACGGCACAATAATATTTCAGATCTGGTAATGGCTCCTGGGTTCATCAAATCCAATATATTTTTTTCAAAATGCAGGAACTGAGGCGAGAGATGTTACAAGACCACAGAACCAGCCAGGGTCAGATGTGAGACCAGACGCTGGGAACTCTGGTTAGAAATTCAATTCCTTTTCACCTCTGTTCTTACAATTCAGTTTAATTTTGAGACGATGCCTACCAGCAATTGTATCTTTTCTGGAAATGACTCCTCAGTACCTATAGTCAGCAATTTGAAATGTACCAGTCAAAGTAGTGTCACGTGTCATATATATTCAGATGTTTTCCATCCTGGTTGCTCTGAACCCAGCACCTAGGCAGCAGCAGTAGAAATGGCATATGGTGTGGTGAACTTCAGTTCTTGAATTTTGCACCCATCTTCATTTAGGAATTTTAACAACATATTTTTACTAGTAATAAAATTTCTGAAAATGATGTAATATTGTTGGCTACCTCACTTAAATAAGAAGTAGAAATTTTTGTCTAAAAAATAGAAATCCATATACCTTTATTAGCATGTATACATATCTTCCTACCGCATAAATTACATTTACTATTAAAATAACGCTCAGAAGCATGAGCTGTATCTTATATATAGAAAAATTAAGATCAGCTTTTGAATATAGCAGAAAAAGGCTGATGATGTTGACCAGTAAAATGTAGCTAGAAAACGCTCATAAAAATTCACCTTACTAAAACATATAGATTTATTTTTATTGGCATGTTTTTACCAGCAGCACAAAATGGTTTTCCATCTGTAACATATCAAGTGTTCTCCAAAAAAGAACCTGTACAAAAATTGACCTAGACTTGAGTACAGAGCGTTAGTAAAGATAGTAAGAGAGAGAGAGAGAGGTATTTAGGGAAAAAAAAAACTCAAAAACAAAATGTAAATATAGTTATGGGGCTGGAGATTCTGCATTTATATCAAGTTTCCAGGTCATGCCTATTCTGTGTGTTCAAAGATCACATTTGAGTAGCAAGAGTCTAGGGAATATCTTGATTGTATAAGGACAATTATATGAATTAATTCTGCCAATAATTATACAGGGCATTTAAAGTTGCCCAGTGATTTTCACTGGAAAAATTGGAAGTTTGGGGGAAATTGAGTGGATTTATAAGTGAGAGTATATGAATATTTATAATCACTGTTAATTTATCATAAATTTCTGTGATATATATATTCCCCATAATTTGTCATAAATCATTAGTAAATGTCCATTTCTATCCTGGAACTTTCCCAAGTTCAGAAAATCTTGGTGTTGGCTCAGGTGAGTGAGAAAGCTTCTCCAGTTGTCCCCGTAGCTGTGGCTAGAGAAGAGAGCACCAGGGACCCTCAGGTAGACAGAAGGACCGCACAGAGGGTGGGCTGGAACCACCAGCTGCAAAAGCCTTTGGGTTCCACAGAGGTGCCTCAGGGGCTACCATGGGGAAGAAGCAAATGGAAATTATACCTCAGTTTTTAAAACTGTGAATATTTAAAAAGGGAAGTTTGGCAACAATAGCTTCCAGATGAGGAAGGTGTGGCCCAGAGAGGCGAAGTGACTTCCCCAGAGAGATCAGCTTCAGTCCTGCCAGTGCCCTTATCAGTTCTGTTCTCACAGAACCACTCTTCCCTAAACTACCCTACACTCTCTTCGTCATCATTGGTGTTTTATTTCTGAAAAACAGATACTGTCTCAGACACATGACCAGAGTTTGGAATTCAAATCCATTCCTCTTTGTGGTGAATCTCACCCCCCACTGCCCAGTGTGAACTTGGACAAGGGTCCAGAAGAAATGGGGTTTTGTATCCTGGAAATAAGACTGCGTGGTTGCTGGGGCTCAGCCAAGTAAGGTCCTTGCTCCCCCAGTGTCAGGTAATGTGGCTGAGCTGAAATATAGTCAAGCAGGGCTGAGCTGCAACCCCACAATAGACCCTTATAAATGGACAGCTCACTAAGACACACACAGGGATCCCCTCCCCCCCAGGGAAACTCTCTGTCCAAGAGTTTTTCTGTCTTCTTCACCTAAGTATTTTTTGGATCCCTCTCTCTTTTTGATATTTCTTTGACCTAAATGGAACACATCTCATGGAAGAAATATATCAGCGACTGTGCTTCATAAATGTATGCTGTGACAGGATTCTTGTTCTTCCTAATCAGCAACAAACAGAAGGCATTATACAGTCTGAATTCATTCTGCACTTATTTACTGAGCACCCGTATGTGCCAGGCATTGTTTCATGTGCTAGGGAAAGAGAACACTAGCTAACTCTGTTAAGGGGCCAGGCAATAAGCAAACTGACCAATGAATAAATGGCAAGTTGTAATAGGAGTTTTATGGAAACAAGTCAAGAGTTACATTAAAAATTGGTAGGAGGGATTCTATGTCAGGTACAGGTGTCCAGAAAGCCAGGCCTTCTGACTTTGAAAAGACTGGATTTACCCAAAGAGTGGTAGAACTAGCATTCCTGTGGAGAGAAGAAAACACGTGAAAGTTCTGGGGCAGGGGGAGCTTGGTATGTTGGGGAATAAGAGGAGACACACAGAGGGAAGAGTGGCCTAGATGAGTCTGGAGAGACAGGAAGGGACCAGATAATATGGAACTTTCTAGGTCAAAGGTCTGAGAGAAGTAAGTTTTATTCTAAATACGATTGGACAGCTATTGAAGGGTTTTAAGGGTATGATTCCATTTTTGTTGTAAGATCCTTTTTGTTGCTCGACGGAGGAAACAGTGGAGAGTTGCAAGACTTGTAGCAGAGGGACAAGAATGCAGATGCAATAATTTATGGCAAGGGGAATGGTGGCCTCCATTGTGAGGGTTGCAATAGAGGAGAGAGGAGGGTGCATCCAGGATGTATGTTGGTGATGAAGAATGTCTATGCAGTTGGATGAGTGGGATGAGAAAAAAGGAGAGGTGGAGGATAATTCCTAATATTCTGACTTAATAAACAGTACCTGAAAGACTAGGGAAAGAGCACATTTTAGGGGAGAGTAGGAGTTCCTTTTTTGGACATGTTGAGGATGAGAACCCGTTAAGCATCTAAGTGGAGATGTCAAGTAGGCATGTGGATATATGAATTTGGAGCATGGAGGGGAAGTCAAGTATGGGAAGACAAACTTGGGGGTCATTACCATACATACATGGCATCTATTGCCTAGAGGGTCTATGAGAACATCTGGGAGAGAGTGTTGGTAAAGTAGAAGACTCAGGACAGAGCTGTGAGGAGACCAACATTTAGAGCTGACAAGCAGCTTGTTGTTTTGAATTCTCACCATTGACATCATTGTTTTTTCTTATGATATTGGGTGATGTTGCTCTGAGTCATGTTTCCCACATACTTTTAAATAGCACCAGAGATATTTTATATGAAGAATCAAATCTATCATTTTGGAGACTGTGTGGGAGAGGAAACAGCAGAGGTGATCACCGTCAATGGATTGTTACTGGCGCCATTTGAATTTCTTGATCATTTTCCTCATCAACATTGTTGTATAAGAGGAAATGAGGCAAGGCAAGATCTGTTTGTGTCACTGAAAGCAAACAGTACTATGACATAGTGTGTAGTTTGTGTCTCCTTCAGAATAAAGTCCAAATGCTTTTGCAGGCAGCGCCCTCCCTGAGAGGTCCCCTTGCTCCCACCACCCTCCCTGGAACACTTTTTGCTCCAGCAGCACTGGAGAGATACTGATCCTTCTCCTGGCATGTGTGTCTCCCTGCCCCATCTCCCACCCCTCAAGCCTCTGGCCACCTCCTCCTTATCCTTTATTTACCTTCTGGCATGCCCTCTTTGGGGAACACATTCTTCCCATCCCTCTCCATCCCCAAATGCTGGCTGAGTGGTTCTCTCTGCCCCACCATGTGACTCTGGGCACCTTGTATTAGATGGGATGATTATGTGAGATTCCAACCTGGAATTTGTATTTTTTTTTAGTTTATTTATTTATTTTGAGAGAGAGAGATAGATAGCAAGCACAAGTTGGGGAGGAACAGAGAGAGAAGGAGAGGGAAAGAATCCCAAGTAGGCTCCATGCTGTCAGCGCAGAGCCCAATCCAGGGCTCGAACACACAAACTGTGAGATCAAGAGCTGAGCCGTAATCAAGAGTCAGATGCTTAACAAACTGAGCCTCCTACGCGCCCCTGGAATCTGTATTCTCGCCCTACTCTCACCTCCTGCCTACCCCTCCTCATGGTCTGCCCTACGGATTTTGGACTTGTCCAGCAGCCTCCACAGTCATTTTAGGCAATTACTTGCAATGATGTCTTGATATACATCTCCCACTAATTCTGGACTCTGACTGCCACAGGCAGATTTCCAGTTAGCTATTGCTCATGACAAACCTCCCTAAAACTATGTGGCTAAAACAACCACCTGTTTATTCTCTTCGAGGAATCTGGGAGTCAAGATGTTGGAAAGGTCACAGCAGGTGTTTCTCTCTCCCCCGTTGATGTCTGGTGCCTCCGTTGGGATGACTTAAGTGGCTGGGGAGGAAGGGGATTCAATCGCCTCGGGGGACCCAAGCCCGAAATAACCTCCTCATACATAAACCTGGCTCCGGGGCTAGCATGGAGGCAGGCTGGGCCCGGCCAGACTGCTCACCAGAGCGCTTCCATGTGACCTAGTCAGATTGTGGTCTCAGAGAAGTCCAACTGCTCAAGGCTCCCAGCAGGGAACATTCCCAGGTGACAAGGCAGAGCTGCATGGCCTCAGAAGTCACATAGCAGGACTCCTGCCGTCATCCCTTCCTTGAAGTAGTCATAGGCCCAACCAGGTCCAGGGGAAGTGACATAGCCCCAACCTCTTTGTGGGAGGAATGTCAAAGAATTAATGGCCGTATTTCAAAACCACCACCAGCAATCAGCCAGAGCCCAAGCCCCAGCGAGATGTGCCCAGATTAGGCTCGGTCCCCCACAGGAACCCCAGTGTGGACATGTCCCAGAGCATCCATAAACCCAAGAGAGACTGGATGAGACCCCAGACTCACAGCAGGGGGTGGGGGTGGGGTGGGGATCCCACTTAGAACTTGGATCTGCCCAGAGCCGGCAGGGAAAGACATCTCCACTTCCTTGTGTGTTCCTGGCTGACTCCCACTCCCACTGAGAACACAGGTATCACCTGGCACTAGCAAAGTCTCATATTTAATACTGTCTTAATACATGCGATTGAATGAATGAATAAATGCGTACGTGAGTAAATGAATCAAAGAACTGTAAGTAAAGATAAGGACTTAAGGCAGAATGTTTTATTCCACCCCTACTCGGGTTATAGGGCTCTGTCTCCTTCACACACCATTTCCACTGTCCAGGAATGACAGGGAAGCAGACGCAGAAGGAAGTAAATGCGTGCACTAATTTCACTCGTCTTTTTCTTTCTAGACATTGGAGTCAGACTGCCTGGGTTTGAATCCCAGCTTGGTCATTGACTGACCGTGTGGTCCTGAGCAGTTTAATTGACCTTAGTTTCTATACCTGTAAATAGAAATCATTGCAGCACCTACCCCAGAGTGATGTTGTGAGGACTGTATGAGCTCATACACGTAACGTGCTTGGAACCGTGTCTGGGACATTGTAAGAGCTGAGTAGATGTCAGCTATTATTGCCCTTATCAGGGTCTCTATTGAGAGTACTATAACTCTTGTTCTTGGTAGCTCTCGCATCAAGGATCAAATTTAGCCATCAAAGCAATTCTCAGTCTGAAGCAGAACATAGGCCTGAGGAGGCATATGTGATTGATATTCCAAATACTTAACAACTGGCACAGTGCACTATAAATACTGCAGTAATGTGAGGTGGCCCCAGCCTTGGGGGACTAGTGGGTATCATGGGTCTACAGCCAGGGTGTGAGCATCAGTACCAGGTATCTCTCCCTCCCACCAGGACCAGGCCTGTGTTGGCCAGGGGCAAAGGCTGGGGCATGGGAGCTGAGGCAGGCTGGTGGGCTGGTGGACATCTAGGGCCTGGGGAGGGGGCTAGGGAGGAGGGAGGTGCAAGGGAAATTCGGGGCAGTGGCTGCTTTCCTGCTCTCATGGAAATAAGCAAATTCTTGCAACAGGTACGATCATCAAGGTCTGTTAACCTTCAGCCCGGTGGGGACAAAGGTACCAAACACTGAAAGCCCCCCCCCTCCCATCACTACCTCCCCCTGTGCACACTTCCGGGCACAAATCTGGGTTGTTGATGTTTATTTATCTGAAATCAGCTCAGGTTCAAAGAGTGGGGCTTGGGCCAGGGCTTGTGGCCTGGACTCGTGCCTGCTCTCTGTGCCTGCTGGGACCTGCTGAACTCACGGGGTCTCCAGAGACCCCAGAGCCAGCCAGCAGCAGATGTGACCCAGAGCTGTGCCAACACCCAAATCAAACCCTTGAGGGCTCCTGGTTACCCAAGTCCTCCCTGTTATGTATGCAACAGGAAATGTATAAATAAATTGTTCACACAATGGAATACCTTAGAGCAGTGATAAACAAAATACCACAACTCACCACATAGGTGTCTCATGGGTGTAACCATGAGCGAAGGAAGCCAGACCCAAAGCCTTTCTTACCCAATACAACGAAGGTGCATTTTTTTGTGTTCTTCCTCTTTCTTTCCTCTCCATTCTCCATACCTTCTTATTCTCCTGCTCCTCTTCCTTTCTTCTTCTAAGTCTTCTTATCAGCTGGCTTTGGATGTTCCTGGGGATTCTGTGTGGAGCACCTGGGGGCCTTGCTATAATTCAGCATATTATTGGTATGAAGCCTCAGATGGAAGTCATAAACACGGGTCAGACCACATCGCACTCCTGCTTGATGCCTTCTAATGGCAACACATTGTACCTGGAATAAACTTCAAACTCATCACCATGATTTAAACTAAGGGCTGGCAAACTACAGCCTGTGGGTCAAATCCTACTTGCCATCTGTTTTTATCAACAAAGTTTTATTGGAATGCAGCCACCTCCAATCTTTACATATTGCCTATGGCTGTTTTCAGCTACAGCAGCAGAATCGAGTAGTTGCGACAGAGCCCATATGACCCACATGGCCTTCAATATTTATTACCTGGCCCCTTCACAGAAAAAGTTTGCCAACCCCTAATTAGAAGGTCCCACATAATCTGGCCCCTACCCACCCCCAACCTCATCTCCAGGTTCTGTGGGTCCTGTCTCCCTCCCTCCTGCATTGCAGCCACACACCATGCTCACCCCCCACAAGACCTGGGTACCCACTCCTCTCAGCACTTCCCAAGACTGGTCCCTTCCCATCATTCCAGTCTCAGCCCAATGTTCCCTGAGCCTTCCTTGGCCACAAGATCTCACTCCTCACTTTCCAGCTTATCAACCTTATTCATTTCTTCTAAGATTTTGTTTACTTGTACACTGTCTCCCCCAGTGAGAATGTAAAAACCATCATGGCCAGGATTTGGTCCATCTTGTTCCCAGGTCCTCAACACCCAGCACCACAGCCCATTCACTATAGGTGCTCAGTAAATATTAGTTTAACAGATGAACGAAAGGATGAATCTTTTCTAGAAGACAACACTACACGATGAAGACCTGGTGTAAACAGGGCCTGTTGTATGTAAAGCTCTTACCACCCAGTGATCACATTCTATGCAATTTAATTCCCTTTAACAGCCTGTGTGGTAGGCAGTATTATGCCCATTTTATAGATAAGGAAACACAAGCTCAGAAGGTGAATCAACTTGCCCACAGTCACACAGTACGGGACAGAATGAGATCAGACTTATCTGAATTCAGTGTTCAGACTTTCCCCAGTTGCCCTGCTCTCGAACCCAGCCCAGACAGCTTTTGCTCTTGCTAATATTTGAAAGGCACTATCCTCCCAGAAGCTTCCCTCTGTGGACGTAGCCTCAGAAGGGCACAGAACCCAGCTGGCAAACAACATCTTAGAATTTGAGTCCAGGCTGTACATATGCTATTGATCTGCTACCCTCATTCATTTAAAAAAAAATTCCAAATAAAAATGAAACCCAGCAGTCAATCTGAATTAATTAGCTTCTCTGGCAGCTGCCATCTGAGAATTAGGGATTATCCTGAGCCAGTAAATCCTAACGGATTCTTTTTTGTGGTGTCAGATTGGATTAAAGGAAATGTTGTGGGTAAAATTAAATGCTACGCCTTTCTTATTGCTTTAGTTGCCCGAAGATAAATGCTTTTCATGATGATAAATATACCATAAATTCTCGTAACAATAACTGAAATTCAAATAAATAGGCTGCATAACCCCATGTGATTGTAATTTTCCTTTTATAGTCAGCTTGTTTACTGTTTATTGAGGAGAATGTCTGGTCCTTGCCTTTGAGAGATTTTAAATCAAGGGTTAGCCCAGACCTCTTAAAGAAAGCCCCAAGCCAAGCACCTGTCTATATCATTGATTATGTTCTCTTAAGAGATTACAAGGTCACAAAGTCCTTGACCTAGAAAGCTGGAATTGGCACAGGGGCGATATGAGAGGGGAAACAAGAAACAATCTGGGCAGAAGTCAGGAGCCTTGGGCTCTGGACCTACAATTTGACTTTGGCCAATTTGATTCATCTCTTTATGCCCCAGTTTTCTCATCTATTAAATGAGTGTATCAATAACTGCTCTGCATACATCATAGAGTGTTTTTCTCATACCTGAGATACTGGGTGTGAAATACTTTGAAAAGGGCAACACTTGCTTCTTAGGTTGATTCTAGGCATCACAATGAGTAGGTAGCTTTGCCCGGTGTTCCAAAGGCCCACTCTAGACACCTGAGTCACCAATTACAATGACTGTAATGAGGCAGAAATCACCAAAAACCTTGGCATTTATAAGTTAAATGTTACTGCAATAAGCAAAAGGTAAAGTGAAACTAACAGATGCATTTCTAGATACACAGCAGCATGTTAAGTTGGAAGCTTTGACCAAGGCACCATAATGTAATACCTGTGAAATCCCAAAGATTTAATCTACAGATTCAGTACAATCCCTATCAAAATTCAAAGGCATTTTTCACAAAAATAGAAAAAACAAATTACTAAAATTCATATGGAACCACAAAAGGCCCTGAATAGCTAAAGCAATCTTGAGAAAGAAGAACAAAGCTGGATGCATCATACTAACTATTTAAAAATATATTACAAAGCTACAATAATCAAAATAGTATGGCATGACATTAAAAAACAGATGCATAGATCAATGGAACAGAATAGAACCCAGAAATAAACCCACAAACGTACGGTCCACTGATCTTTGACAAGGGTACCATGAACACGTAATGGGGAAACGATAATTTCTTTAATAAATGGTGTTGGGAAAACTGCATATTCACATGCAGAAGAAATTAGACCCCTATCTCATCTCATGTACAAAACTCAACACAAAATGGATTAAACACTTAAATTTAAGACCTGAAATTATAAACTCCCAGAAGAAAATATTGGTAAAAGCCTTCTTAACAGTGGTCTGAGCAATGATTTTTTAGATGTGACCCCTAAATCACCAAACCAAAAATAGACAACAGTGGGAGTGCAACTAACTGAAGCTTCTGCACAGCAAAGGAAACAATCAACAGAGTGGAGAGACAACCTATGGAATGGGGAGAATATTTGTAAGCCGTAAATCTGATAAAGGGTTAGTATTCAAGATATATAAGGAACTCAACTCAACAACAAAACAACAATAATAACCATGTTAAAAGTGGCTGGGGCACCTGGATAGCTTCATCCCTTAAAAGACTGGCTCTTGATTTCAGTTCAGGTCATGATCCCAGGGTCATGGGATTGAGCCCTGCATTAGGCCCCATGCTAGGTGTGGAGCCTGCTTGAGATTCTCTCTCTCCCTCTGCCCCTCTCCTGTTCTTGCACATGTTTATGCATGCTCTCTCTCAAAAAAAAAAAAAAATGAGTGAAGGACATTTTTCCAAGGAAGACATCCACGTGGCCAACAGACACATGAAAAGATGCTCAACATCACTCATCATTGGGGAGATGCAAACCAAAACCACAATGAGATACCACCTCACACCTGTCAGAATGGCAAAAATGAACAGCACGAGAAACAACAAGTGTTGGCAAGGATGTGGAGAAAGGGGAGCCCTGGTGCACTGTTGGTGGGAATGCAAGCTGGTGCAGCCACTCTGGAGAACAACATGGAGGTCCCTCAGAAAGTTAACAAGCATTCCTTTAGGTCCCATGCTGATTGGCCAGGGATTAGCTGGTCTAGGATGGTCCTACTTACACTTGTGTGGTCAGCTGTTGGGTCAGCAAATCAGTTCTGCCGATCTCGTCTGATCTCCCTCATGAGTCTGGGACAAATCAGCCGACTCAGTTTTGCTCCATGCCGTCTCTCATTCCCCAGCAGGCTAGGCTAGGTTTGTTGACAAGACAGTGGCAGGGATCCAAATGAGCAAGCACAAATGTACAAGGCCTCTCCATATCTGCGCTTGGAAAAATCACATCCTTACCTCTACTGCATTGTATAGGCCAAATCAAGTCACCAGATCAGCCCATTTTCAAGGAAGGGAAAATAAATTCCGCCTCTTGATGGCAGAAGCATCCAGGTTATAATGGAAAGGGGTGTGACTGCAGGGAAGGGTGGGGAATTGTGGCCAGTTTTCCAAGAGTCTTCAGTAAATTTGAAATAGTGCAGTTACGGCAGAGCATTGGGTTTAATTTCTTCCACATGACTAAGGAATGTTAAAATTAGAGGATATGGCTACCTGTAAATAGTCACCAGCAGAGACAGAGAGAGAGCGTCAAAGGCTGCATTTGGGAAATCACTGTACTGCCTCCAAGAACAGGGTGAACAGTCTGCATTACGTTTCTCATGAGCTAGAGGTGGGTCACCTGAGAGAGGGAGGCCCTCTGGCACTGTGCAAGAGGACAGCCAGGCGGGACAGCCAGGAGGGGACTCCAAGAGAGAGAGTTCCGTGCTGAAGAGACCACTGAGAAGCCAGGAGTGTGGGCAAGGGAGCAGCAGCTGGAGGAACATGATTTCCCTTCTCTCCGGGGAGCTATAGTTGGTGGGACCCAACAGGGGAATGTCTGATAAATCCCTGAATGTGCTCGTGAAGGAATTAGGCCTAAGTACTCACCAGACCCCCAGAGTTTGAAAAACCTTCTCATGACAGCATTAGACAAGTAAGAACTGTCCCTGTCCCCCATCCTGTGTAACTCTCTGAGAAGACCAGAAGCCACTTCCTTAGCAAGTAGAGAGGAAAGTTGAGGAAGAAGAGTATAGAGATCACTCCCTGGCCTGTATCCCCTGGAGCCCTGCTAGCTGGAGGAGGGGAAGATTTAACCCTAAATCCACTTGGGAATTTGTGATTATTCTCTGGTTCTGGGAAACCTAATTAGCAAATTGAGCCTATGTTCGTGATTGTGAGACTGTCTAATACCTAAGAATGAGCAGAAAAGTAGGACCAGAGCTTTCGTCCCAGGCAGGGTGAGTACATTTTAAACAGGAAGGGTCGCATTTTTGTTGTATCCTACATGTTCTCTGTATCAGTTGCAGTTGTAAATATTTTATGATTCTTTACAGTGACAGAGATTATCGTAGAGTGCTTTGTAGTGGTATATAGTCATATAAAGTAATACACGTATTTCCCTATTGTGTATATTTTTGCGTTTTAAGTTTAAATTTCCATACATTAGACTATGCTGTTTCAGAATTGTGATTTCCAAATTTCCTACAGAATAATAAAACATCAGAAAAATATGTTTAACGTCACTAGTAATCAGGGAGAAATAAGCTAAAACAACACACTATTTTCCACCTTTGAAGTAGGCAAAGATTAAAAAACAATGAAAACAACAACGATGCTCAGACTTGGGGCAAGTGCTGTGAAGAGGGCAGTCTCCTATACTCGTGAAAGAAATGTGAGCTGCCACTATATTTTGGGAAAATGATCTATAGTATGTGTCAAGAACTTTGAAAATGTTCATAACTCTTTGGCCCAACCATCTCGCTTAGAAAAAGCATGCCAGGAAATAATCAGAGAGACACAGACAGATGTCTATGTAGCAGAAACCTGGAAACAACATCAGGGTCAGTTTATAAGAGATTGATTAAATACTTAGTTCATGCCCTGGAATATTATCTAGCTGTTAAAATTATGTCATAGCAAATTATTGAATGAGATGCAAAAATGCTTATAATTGAGGTATAATTGCCAAATAAGCTTGTGGTGCTTTTAAAACAAGAGACTATACCACATTTTTCTATGATCTGCACGTATCCATAAGGTGTTTTTCAAAAAATCAGCCAAAATGTTCACAATATTTACCGCTGGGAGTTGGAAATGACGATTTTTCCCTTTCATTCAATTTTCTGAACGGTCTACAAAGTGCACATACTGCCTTTCTTCACAGAAAAAGGTATTCGCTACGTTTGTGAGGCTCATCCCCATCGCTGGGCTCTACCTAGAAGCGGAATTGCTACGTGTGTGTTTGTTCAGCCTCAGCAGATGCTTCCAGTTTCCAAAGAAATCTACAGTGAATATGACATTCTTCACCAACAACGTTGCGTTCGAAGTTGAGTGCAAAACGCGCACTCCCGCCTGCAGTGCACGCGCATGGCTGTCGCTTCTCATCCTCGTCCGCGCTCGGTATTATCCGTGTTGTTTATCTCAGCCATGCCGGTGGGCGTGTGCCGGTCACATTGCAGCACTAACGTTCAGCCTGGGCTCCAGGGCCCCTGGTCTGGGGCCTACGCTTTTTTTTTTTTTTTTTAATTTTTTTTTTAACGTTTATTTATTTTTGAGACAGAGAGAGACAGAGCATGAACGGGGGAGGGTCAGAGAGAGGGAGACACAGAATCTGAAACAGGCTCCAGGCTCTGAGCTGTCAGCACAGAGCCTGACGCGGGGCTCCAACTCACGGACCGCGAGATCATGACCTGAGCCGAAGTAGGCTGCTTAACCGACTGAGGCACCCAGGCGCCTCTGGGGCCTATGCTTTAGAGAGCCCACGTATCTTCCTAACACTGTTCAGGCCTCAGAGAACCATTTCACCACATCTCTCGCCCTCCGTCCTCTGCAAAACGTAACTGTATAAATTTCGTGCAGGTGTGTGGGTTATGCCACAGCCAACATCAGGGACCAGAGCTGCCTTGGGAGGTGGGAGGGTTAAAATGGAGGAAGCACTTAATAAGAGAAAACACAATTAATTAACTTGTCAAATCCATCCTGTCCCGTAGGAGGGATGCGGTAGATCCCTGTATAACAGAGTTCCATTTCTTCTTTTCTTGCTTCTCTTCATGTTCCAATTTGTGGTTCTGGAGGTACTCACGAATTAGTGCGGCGTTCGCACCCCTGTGCATCGCAGCTGACCAACCTTTGCTACATTAACCAGCCAGTAACCGTCTAACATTTGCAGAGAGTTAAGTCTAGAGCAGGGCTTTTCAATCTTGGTACTACTGACATTTTGGCCCAGACAAGTCTTTGTTGCAGGTGTTTGAATGTAGGACGTTTAGCAGCATCCCTGGCCTCTTCCTGCTAGATGGCAGGAGCACTAGCATCCTTGGTTATGACAATCAAAAATGTATCCAGACATTACCAAATGTTTTTTTTGGGGGGTGGGGAGGGCAGAATTGCCCCCGGTTGAGAATTACTGGTCTAGCCAAATATGATGTGGGACACTAGTCCTTTACATGAGCAACTAGGCAGACATTGAATGCTGGAATGATGAACGTTTAATTTATAAAAAGTTACTAAGATTTAATTATTTAAAAAAATTAATTAAAATTTTTAAAAATTTGAAGACATATAAAATAATTGTATACTTGCTTTAATTTATATAAATTTTTTTTTAATGTTTATCTGTTTTGAGAGAGAGACAGAGACAGAGTATGAGCAGGGGAGGGGCAGAGATAGAGGGAGACACAGAATCCTAAGCAGGCTCCATCCAGCTTCTGAGCTGTCAGCACAGAGTCTAACATGGGGCTTGAACTCAGGAACTGTGAGATCATGACCTTAGTCGAAGTCGGACACTTAACCAACTGAGCCACCCAGGCACCCCACACTTGCTTTAATTTAAATTGTTGATAACAATTAATAAGATTATATACACATTGAATATATTTTTAATAATTTAGATTATTACTATTAACCAAATAAAAATTACATGAAAAAATTACGAATTTGTTGAAATTAGTGATTTTGCTGAAATGAGGGTAAGAATAGCTTCTGTGGAAATAATATATATAAACATTTATGAATTATTATGTCTTTATTTTACTACTAATCCAAACACCACTGACCCAGTAACAGAACATAGATAAAATATTAATTAAATTCAGTCACTTCTAATATTTAATGACTGAATCAGTTATATAAAATCTATAGTTTTATTCATATTTGCAATGTCATTATGAAGGTGTATTTGAAAGTATAATTGTCATATGAAGGTATATTATGAAAGTTATCACTGAAAGGATAAAATGTATTTTTTAACAGTTTCTTCAGCTTAATGGAAAACATTTAAATATTTAGATAAATGTGGCTGGGCCTTCAATTCTTACTTTCCCCATGGATCACATAATGCCCTTCACTCCCCTGCCACTGGCCAGAATCTCCATCCATGGCTGCCTCCAACCACAGCAACACTGGGGAGCTTTCCCAGGACTCAGGAACCGGGCCCACGAACTTCTAGACAACTCTTTGCTTTTGTAACTTCAGTTTAAACTTTAGTTTCAGGGGCGCCTGGGTGGCTCAGTCGGTTAAGCGTCCAACTTCAGCTCAGGTCATGATCTCGTGGTTTGTGGGTTCGAGCCCCACATCGGGCTCTGTGCTGACAGCTCAGAGCTTCAGATTCTGTGTCTCCCTCTCACCCTGCCCCTCCCCTGGTCGCACTCTGTCTCTCTCTCTCTCAAAAATAAATAAAATGTTAAAAAAACCAAACTTCTGAACCTTAGTTTCAGTGAACTTGTCAAGTAGCTTAGTGTTCCTTTAATGGCCACCATCGGCTGGGAAAGTTGTTTATGGAATGTTGTATCAAGCCTTCCAAGTGTCTCTGCACAGGCTTCAAGATGTTTTCAGTGCATTCTCTCCACGAGTTCAGATGATTGGATGATTGGAAGGCAATTGGTCATGGCTGAGTGAGACAGAGAACTCACTCACAGGAAGCCGGACCCCTGGGTCTGGCCTGTGGAAATAATATCAACACAAGGTGGCATTTACGGGCTGCCTGCTGTGTGCCAGGCACTTCGCTGCACCGTCTCGTTTTAGCCACACAGGGACCTTACAGTGGAGGTGCCCTTCCCAGTGAAGTTACAGCTTGGGCCATGGGCTAGGTGAAGTGACTTGCCCAGGGCCAAACAGCCATTCAGTGGGCTTGCTCCCAAGACCAAAGGACCCCTGAACCCAACCCAGGATTGTTGAATGTAAGGAGGACTCAGCCCTTCTTCACGCAGCCTGCCCAACCCAGGGCTACCCGCACGTCCTCCCTCCACTCCCTTCACTCCCTCCTCCTTCGTAGTGCCCCTTACTACCAGCCTGGAGGAACCACCGCTTCTGTGGGGCCTAGACAGCTCAAGCATCATCATCTGAAGACCTGCGTCTGGAAGGGCTCTGCCGTTCGCCTGGGTGGCCCACAGCAGGTCACTTACCACCACTCTGCCTCAGTTTGCTCACCTGTAAATTGGGAGCGATATACTTGCCCATTCAGCGGCTACTGTGAGTGTTAGATCAGATCATGGAGGGAAACGTTTAGCATGGAACCCAGACCCAGGGCCATGTTGGGACTTTTGTGAACACTTTCTCCACAGAAATGTGTTAAAAATCATCATTGACAGTTGTGTTGCTATAAAGACAACTTTATTAATTTGTGAATTAAGACATTTTCTTTGACCTCGAGGTTCATTTTTTTTCCCCTTCTGAGTTTAAAAGAAATTCAAACGTTTTTGTGGGCCCCTAAAAGCGCTGTGAGCCCTGGCCCCTGCTGGCCATGCTTACCCGCAGAAGGCGGCCCAGCCTGGTGCACGACCCGTGCTGGGAGTTTCTCATAGGCTGCCCACAGATAAGGCTGGCGGGCTTTTTAGTTTCCCGTGTTTGAGCTGTAACTGCACAGCTTTCACTCACAATGATGAAGGGCCCAGAACCCCTCATGCAGTCAGACCGTGAGACAGCTGGGCACCTGTTTCTCAAGGCTCTCCCTGGGCAGAGCTCAGTCTCCGACCCAGGCTGGGTCACTGCACCTGGACAGCACAGGCCAGTGTTGTCGAGAGTGGCTGCGTGTCCTGCCTGGTAACCACCCTCACACCGGTTTTCCCTCGATGGGGAGCAGTTTCTATCGAATCTCAGTTCCGGGGAAGGGAGAGGTATGCTTTTGTTGTGGTATTAATGATAATTGATTATGGTTGTTAATGTGGACCTTAAAGACTCTGTCAACTGTTTCCCTCTTTGCTTTGGCTGTCAGGAAGCTCACAGGTGGCATCTCCCCAGGGCATTTGTGGCAGGCATTTCTGTGGAGGAAACTTACACCTGACTTTGTTCTATTTACTACCCTGTTTTTCCCCTTTTCTTCGTTTCTCTCGGCCATGTTTTTGTGACTCCAGAAATTTATTATGAAAACATAAATAATAGATTACAAGTATTTTAGAGAATACTTTTTAATTTTTAGAAGTGTTTTTTTCCTGATTATAAAAGTCATGTATTCTAAATTACGGAATTTAACTTTGAAAACAAAGGATGGGAATATAAAGGCAAAACCAAAAATTGCCCACAACCCCACAGACCAAATAGCTGAGAGTATTTTCATTTAGCTCCTTCTAGAGTTTTTTTTCTAGATAACGTTACTGCAGTCATACTATGTAAAAACACTTGGAATTTTTCCAGTTAAATATCCCACAACATCGAACATTTTAAACATCCCATAAGCATTTTAGTGAACAAATGTGTCATGCTCTATCTGTGCCCCTGTCATTTCTCCCACCCCCGATCCTTATCCAACATGAACGGCTGACACCGTGAGGAATATGGACACATCGTTGACTGTTTCTCCTGGATACGTCACTTCTATGTGAGTCCATGACTAGACGGGTATGAGTGTTTTGGAGGGATTTCCTTCTGTTTACTGGATTTTCAAATGGAGGGGCCCGGGGAAATGCCTCGGCTCCCTTGCCAGGTGAGGCATGGTGTGAGTGAATAAGTGAATGGTTAAAATAAACTGTTGAACAGATAAATAAGGTCACACCTCCAGGCCAGGACCCTAGGAGTCCTTGGCTTCTCCCATTCTGGCAATAAGTCATCTCCAGATGCTGTCATTTTCCCTCTGGACTCCTCCATCGCTCAAATACTGCCTTTTGTCGTTTCTCCTCACGTGATGAAGAATTCCGCAGTATTACAGGTCTGTTTCAAGTTTCCAAATCTTTGCCCTTATCCTGTCTTCTACCTGAACACCTTTCTCTTCCTTGACCAACTGGCATATGGCTGTTCATTCTTCAAATTCCTGCTCTGGTGTTACTAATCTCCATGGCCCCTTCCCCTGGGGGAAATGCTAACCCCCCACTGACTTCTGTGATTCTCAGCTGCAGGGCTCTCCTGGGCTGTCAGGCTGTTGGTTCCCCAGGCATCCCGGTAGGGAGATGATAGAGTACAGTCTGACTACCTGGATTCAAACCCTGGCTTTACTTCCTCATCCAAACCCCCCACCCCAAAAAAAGAACAAAAACAAAAAACAACAGAACAGAACAAAACAAAACAAAACAATAAACACAGGCAATAATTGCACCTGCACCATTTGACTGGTGACAGTGAGTTAACACTTAAAGGGCTTAGCACAGTTCCCTGGCACATAGTAAGCTCTCAACCACAGCTAGCTCTTCTCATCTTAAAAATGAAACTGTCTGGAAAAACAGTACAAACGTGATGATAAGCTGGTTTTTATTTTGGCTTTTTTTTCCTCTAAGTATTTTAAAACATATTTTTGTTTTTAAGTAATCTCTATACCCACTGTGGGGCTCGAACCCACAACGCCAAGATCAAGAGTCACACACTCCACTGACCAAGCCAGCCAGGTGCCCCTAAATATCCTTAACATCAACATAAGATTTGTTATCACTCAGTGAATCCCTTATGAGTCAGTTCCTAAGAAGTAAGTCCACAGTGTGTGGTTCTGGCCAGACCCAGTTGGATGTGGGAGACGCAGGAGCGCTATGGCCTGGGCAGAGAGCAGAATGTATTCTTCCTCCAAGGAGGGCGAGGTGGGGGAGGGGGGCTTTAAAAATTCCCTGATCACATCCCCATCTCTGGCACCTCTAAAACTCAAAAGAAACCATTGATTCGTGAGCTCAAGCCCCATTTGGGGAGAGCTCGAGTCCCGCTCCGGGTGGGTCCCACTTCTCTCTCTCTCTCTCTCTCTCTCTCTCCTCCCTCCGCCTTCGCTCACTTGTGCTCTCTCTCTGTTAAAAAAAAAGAAAAAGAAAAAAGAAAAAAGAAAAAAGAAAAAAAAAAAGAAAAAGAAAAAAGAAACCAGTGAGAACCTCCCGACAGCAGCTTTGGGGTGGAATAAAGCCATGAGCTGTGCTGCCATGTTCCCAAGGGGCTAAAGGTGGGGAGTTGTGAAAGGGTGGGGAGTTGTGAAGCAACACATAGACCTGGTGTCAGAGGGAACCGAGTTCAAATCCAGTCTCTGTACTTTCATCCTGTGTGACCGTGGGCACGCTGCTTTACCTCTCTGACGTTCAGGTCTTCATCTGCAATAACAGTTCCCTCCCAGGAGTTCCGTGGGGGTCACATGCCAGTTAGAAAAGTGTCCAGCATATGATGGTTGAGTATAAATGTTACTTCCTTTCCCAGTGAGCTTGAAGGAGAAGAAAGCGTAAGTCTGTTTTTGTTGCTGTTCTTCTTCTATTTCAAGCAATAATAACAACATATTATAATATGGGTACTCAGAAAAAGAAACTAGTTTCCCCCTTTCCTGTTTTCTTTGGTCTGCAACTCAGTGGCTTGGACCTTGAAGCCCAGAGGGTCAGGTGGGTCACCCTCCTTTCCCCCACTCCCCTGACCTTTCCTCCTCTCCATTTCGGTTGACCCATTTCAATGATCATAGTAACCTGTGACCTTTTGGTACTGCCTCCAAATGTTTGTTCTGACAGGCAGTTGAGCCCATTTCTCTGGCTCCTAAATGCACATGCCCTTACTACTTGCTTGCTTGCTTGATTTATTTATTTACCTATTTATTTATTTAATTTAAAAAAAACCCTTTATTTATTCAAAAAAATTTTTACATGTGACTTTTATTTTTTAATTAATTAATTTTATTTTAACGTTTCATTTATTTTTGAGACAGGGAGAGACAGAGCATGAACAGGGAAGGGTCAGAGAGAGGGAGACACAGAATCCGAAACAGGCTCCAGGCTCTGAGCCGTCAGCACAGAGCCCGACGCGGGGCTCGAACTCACAGACCGCGAGACCATGACCTGAGCTGAAGTCGGCCGCCCAACCAACTGAGCCACCCAGCCACCCCAAATTAATTTTATTTTAATTTTACATCCAAGTTAGTTAGCATATAGTGCAACAATGATTTCAGGAGTAGATTCCTTAGTGCCCCTTACCCATTTAGCCCATCCCCCCTCCCACAACCCCTCCAGTAACCCTCCATTTGTTCTCCATATTTAAGACTCTCTTATGTTTTTGTCCCCCTCCCTGTTTTTATATTATTTTTGTTTCCCTTCTATTATGTCCATCTGTTTTGTCTCTTAAAGTCCTCATGAGTGAAGTCATATGATATTTGTCTTTCTCTGACTAATTTCGCTTAGCATAATACCCTCTAGTTCCATCCATGTAGTTGCAAATGGCAAGATTTCATTCTTTTTGGTTGCCAAATAACACTCCATTGTATATATATATACCACGTCTTCTTTATCCGTTCATCCATCGGTGGACATTTGGGCTCTTTCCATATTTTGGCTATTATTGATAGTGCTGCTATAAACATCGGGGTGCATGTGCCCCTTTGAAACAGCACACCTGTATCCCTTGGATAAATACATAGTAGTGCAATTGCTGGGTCATAGGATAGTTCTATTTTTAATTTTTTGAGGACCTCCATACTGTTTTCCAGGGTGCTGCACCAGTTTGCATTCCCACCAGCAGTGCAAAAAAGATCCTCTCTTTCCGCATCCTCATCAACATCTGTTGTTGCCTGAGTTGTTAATGTTAGCCATTCTGACAGGTGTAAGATGATATCTCATTGTGGTTTTGAGGTGTATTTCCCTGATGATGAGTGATGTTGAGCATTTTTCATGTTTCAGTTGGCCATCTGGATGTCTTCTTTGGAGAAGTGTCTATTCATGTCTTTTGCCCATTTCTTCACTGGATTATTTGTTTTTTAGGTGTCGAGTTTGAGTAGTTCTTTATAGATTTTGGATACTAACCCTTTATCTGATATGTCATTTGCAAATATCTTTGCCCATTCTGTTGGTTGCCTTTTAGTTTTGTTGATTGTTTCCTTCTCTGTGCAGAAGCTTTTTATTTTGATGAGGTCCCAGTAGTTCATTTTTCCTTTTGTTTCCCTTGCCTCTGGAGACCTGTGGAGTAAGAAGTTGCTGCAGCCAAGATCAAAGAGGTTTTTGTCTGCTTTCTCCTCGAGGATTTTGATGGCTTCCTGTATTACATTGAGGTCTTTCATCCATTTTGAGTTTATTTTTGTGTATGGTGTAAGAAAGTGGTCCAGATTCATTGTTTTGCATGTCACTGTCCAGTTTTCCCAGCACCACTTGCTGAAGAGACTGTCTTTATTCCATTGGATGTTCTTTCCTGCTTTGTCAAAGATAGTTGACCATACGTTTGTGGGTGCATTTCTGGGTTCTCTATTCTGTTCCATTGATCTGAGTGTCTGTTCTTGTGCCAGTACCGTACTGTCTTGATGATTACAGCTTTGTAGTATAGCTTGAAGTCCGGGATTGTGATGCCTCCTGCTTTGGTTTTCAAGATTGCTTTGGCTATTTGGGGTCTTTTCTGGTTCCATACAAATTTTAGGATTGTTTGTTTTAGCTCTGTGAAGAATGCTGGTGTTATTTTGATAGGTATTGCATTAAATATGTAGATTGCTTTGAGTAGTATTGACATTTTAACAATACTTGTTCTTCCTATCCAGGAGCATGAAATATTTTTCCATTTTTTTGTGTCTTCTTCAATATCTTTCATAGGCTTTCTATAGGTTTCAGTGTATAGATTTTTCACCTCTTTGGTTAGATTTATTCCTAGGTATTTTATGGGTGTTGGTGTAATTGTAAATGGGATTGATTCCTTGATTTCATTGTTGGTGTATAGGAATGCAACCGATTTCTGTGCATTGATTTTATATCCTGAAACTTTGCTGAATTCATGGATTAGTTCTAGCAGGTCCTGGTGGAATCTTTTGGGTTTTCCATATAGAGTATCATGTCATCTGCGAAGAGTGAAAGTTTGACCTCGTGGCCGATTTGGATGCCTTTTATTTCTTTGTGTTGTCTGATTGCTGAAGCTAAAACTTCCAATATGATGTTGAATAACAGTGGCGAGGGTGGACATCCTGTCTTGTTCCTCATCTTAGGGGAAACCTCTCAGCTTTTCCCCATTGAGGATGATATTAGCGTTGGGTCTTTCATATATGGCTTTTAAGATCTCGAGGTATGATCCTTCTATCCCTACTTTCTTGAGGGGTTTTATCAAGAAAGGATGCTGTATGTTGTCAAATGCTTTCTCCGAATCTATTGAGAGGATCATGTGGTTCTTGTCCTTTCTTTTATTGATGTGATGAATCACATTGATTGTTTTGTGGATATTGAACCAGCCCTGCATCCCAGGTATAAATCCCACTTAGTTGTGGTGAATAATTTTTTTAATGTATTGTTGGATCCAGTTGGCTAGTATCTTGTTGAGGATTTTTCCATCTGTGTTCATCAGGGAAATTGGTCTATAGTTATCCTTTTTAGTGGGGTCTTTGTCTGGTTTTGGAATCAAGGTAATGCTGGCTTCATAGAAAGAGTTTGCAAGTGTTCCTTCCATTGCTATTTTTTGGAACAGCTTCAAGAGAATAGGTGTTAACTCTTCCTTAAATGTTTGGTAGAAGTCCCCTAGAAAGCCATCTGGCCCTAAACTCTTGTTTTTTTGGAGATTTTTGATTACTAATTCGATTTCTTTACTGGTTATGGGTCTGTTCAAATTTTCTATTTCTTCCTGTTTCAGTTTTGGTAGTTTATATGTTTCTAGGAATTTGTCCATTTCTTCCAGATTGCCCATTTTATTGGCCTATAATTTCTCATAATATTCTCTTATTATTGTTTTTATTTCTGCTGTGTTGGTTGTGATCTCTCCTCTTTCATTACTGATTTTATTTATTTGTGTCCTTTCCTTTTCCTTTTTGATCAAACTGGCTAGTGGTTTATCAATTTTGTTAATTCTTTGAAACCAGCTTCTAGTTTCATTGATCTGTTCTATTTTGGGTTTTTTTGTTTTTTGTTATTTTTGGTCTCAATAGCATTGATTTCTGCTCTAATCTTTATTATTTCCTGTCTTCTGCTGGTTTTGGATTTTATTTGCTGTTCTTTTTCCAGTTCTTTAAGGTGTAAGGTTAGGTTGTGTATCTGAGACCTTTCTTCCTTCTTTAGGAAGGCCTGGATTGCTATATACTTTCATCTTATGATTACCTTTGCTGCATCCCTGAGGTTTTGAGCTGTGGTGTTATCATTTTCATTGGCTTCCATGTACTTTTTAATTTCCTCTTTAACTTCTTGGTTAGCGCATTCATTCTTTAGTAGGATGTTCTTTGGTCTCCAAGTATTTGTTACCTTTCCAAATTTTTTCTTGTGTTTGATTTCAAGTTTCATAGCGTTGTGGTCTGAAAATATGCACAGTATGATCTTGATCTTTTTGTGCTTACTTAGGGCTGATTCATGTCCCAGTATGTGGTCTATTCTGGAGAATGTTCCATGTGCACTGGAGAAGAATGTATATTCTGCTGATTTAGGATGACATGTTCTGAATATATCTGTTAAGTCCATCTGGTCCAGTGTGTCATTCAAAGCCATTGTTTCCTTGTTGAATTTATGATTAGATGATCTGTCCATTGGTGTAAGTGGAGTGTTGAAGTCCCCTACTATTATGGAATTATTATCAATGAGTTTCTTTATGTTTGTGATTGATTTATATATTTGGGTCCTACCACATTTGGAGCATCAATGTTTATAATTGTTAGGTCTTCTTGGTGGATAGACCCCTTAATTATGATATAATGCCCTTCTTCATCTCTTGTGACAGTCTTTATTTTAAAGTCTGGATTGTCTGATATAAGTATGGTTACTCTGGCTTTCTTTTGTCAACAATTAGCATGATAGATCATTCTCCATTTCCTTTCAATCTGAAGGTGTCTTTAGATCTAAAGTGGGTCTCTTATAAACAGCACATATATGGATCTTGTTTTCTTAACCATTCTGTTACCATATGTCTTTTGACTGGAGCATTTAGTCCATTGACTTTAGAGTGGGTACTGAAAGATATGAATTTATTGCCATTATGTTGCTTGTAGAGTTGGAGTTTCTGATGTACTCTGGTCCTTTCTAGCCTTTGTTGCTTTTGGTCTTTATTGTTTCATCTTTTCTCCCCTCAGAGAGTCCCCCTTAAAATTTCTTGCAGGGCTGGTTTAGTGGTCATGAAATCCTTTCATTTTTGTTTGTTTGGGAAACTTTTAATCTCTCTTTCTGTTTTGAATGACAGCCTTGATGGATAAAGAATTCTTGGCTGCATAATTTTTCTGATTCAGCACACTGAATATATCCTGCCACTCCTTTCTGGCCTGCCAAGCTTCTGTGGATAGGTCTGCTGCAAACCTGGTCTGTCTTCCCTTGTAGGCTAAGGAGTTTTTTCCCTTGCTGCTTTCATGATTCTCTCCTTGCCTGAGTATTTTGTGAATTTGACTATTGTTGATGGTCGGTTTTTGTTGAATCTAATGGGAGTCCTCTGTGCTTCCTGGTTTGTGATGTCTGTGTATTTCCCCAGATTAGGAAAGTTTTCTGCTATGATTTGGTCACATAACCCTTCTACCCCTTTTTCTCTCTCTTCATCCTCTGGGACCCCTATGATTCTGATGTTTTTCCTTTTTAATGAGTCATTGATTCCTCTATTTCTTAAATCGTGCTCTTTTGCCTTAGTCTCCCTCTTTTTTTCTGCTTCATTATTCTTCATAAGTTTGTCCTCTATATCAACGAATCACTGCTCTGCCTTATCCATCCTTGCCGCCATGGCATCTATTTGAGATTGCAGCTCAGTTATAGCATTTTTTTATTTAATCTAGACTAGCTTTTGCTTCTTTTATTTCCACAGAAAGGGAATCTATTTTTGACTCCAGCTAGTATTCTTATTATCTTGATTCTAAATTCTGGTTCAGACATCTTGCTCGTATCTGTGTTGGTTAAGTCCCTGGCTGACGTTTCTTCCTGTTCTTTCTTTTGGGGTGAATTCCTTCATTTTGTCATTTTGAAGGAAGAAAAGGAATTCATGAGGTAAAAAAATTAAAATTAAAAAATTAAAAACAACACACACACACACAAAATCAAATAAATGATGCTATATCATAGGTGTGTTTTGGTCTGGGTGTTGAAAAGGGCTTGATAGACTAGAGAAAAAAGGAGGGGTAGGGAAGGAAATCATTTGAAAATTAGAAAAAATGAATATACTGAAATATAATAAAATGAAATGATAGGAGTAAAATAGAATTTGAAAACTATATAAAAAAGTAAAAAGTATAGAAAAAATTAAAGAAAAATATTTTTAATAAAGATTAAAAATAAAATTAAATTTTTTCTTTCTGTATTCAAGAAAAAGAAAAGAAACAAAAAAGAGAAAAAAAAAGAAAATTGAATAGATGGACCAGAGAACAGACTGAAATACGATTAAAATTACTTCCTTTTTCCCTAGGAGTCAAACCATGAAGCGCTTTATAGTCCGTAAACTCAGCAGGCAGAGACTTGTGATCCTGAAGAGCGAGTTTGGCCCAGTTGGGCGGGGCATAGTGTAATGGCTACGTTCTCCACTAGATGGCGAGGCTTAGCTTACTGAGGTGGATTGTTGTGGCGCTTGTAGGCGTGTGTGCGCATGCACGGAAGTGGTGAAAAGGGAGTCATCCACCTACCCAGTCTCTAGTACCGGAACTAGTACCCGGATCAGCAATCGCGCACCCGTCCTTTGCCTTTGGCTTCCATCCACTCCCAACTTTTACACCGTCCGTAACCAAGCCCCAGGCAGCACCTCCCTCCTGAGTTTTACCTCAGATGCGGCTGTTTTTCCTGACCGCTTATTTCTGAGGGACTGCGGCTTTGACCTGTTCTGCCCCTCTGCGGGAGGGTCTCACTGAGCAATGGCTGGGTGCCGGCCGCACCCAGGAACGTTCGCAGGACCATGCTGCTGCTGATGCCCAGAGACTGTGGCTGGGCGCCAGCCCGCCCCAGAAAAAGTTTGCGCAAATTGTGTAGCAGCAGCGTTTCAGGACTATGGAAATTCACAATGCACACCTGGCACCAGGCTTCACCCTTAACAACCTTGTTCCAGCACCAGCGAATGTGGTTGTTCTCCTGGGCCCACTGGGGCATTTGCCGGGTGGGGGTGGGGGGACACACAGCCTCTACAAGATGTCCTCCCAACCGAGGAACCGCCTCTGCCGTGTGGCCCGAAGACCCCCGGACCCCACTCTGTTCCTGGGGATTCGCCCTTCCCACCAGAGCACCGCCAGGTATGGAGCTGCGCCGTTTCAGACTCTGTGCTCCCGGTTTATAGAGTCTTAATGGGATTTAAACCGTCTCCTCTCTCCTTTCTCCCTTTTTAGTTCAGTCCCTGCAGCTGTTTCCACTTTTCCACTTTCTCTCCAGCTGCTTTTGGGGGGGGTGCTTTTCCCGTATTCTCCCTCCCTCCTGCTCCCCCCGCTCCTGTCTCTGTCCTCTCTCCACAAGCAAAACTAGCTCCCTGCCCTCCGCAGCTTCTTTCTCCCCCGGTTCACTTCTCCGCGCCGCGTACCTGCTGAGTTCTGTGGTTCAGGTTGTGCAGATTATTGTGTTAATCCTCAAATCAGTTTTCTATGTGTGCAGGATGGTTTAGTGTTGATCTGGCTGCATTTCATGGATGCGAGACACAAAAAAACTCCCATGCTGTTCTGCCATCTTTGCTCCTCCCTTATTTTATTTTTATTTTATTCTTGAGAGAGAGATCAGGGGAGGGGCAGAAGGAGAAGGGGAGAGAGAATCCCAAGAAGGCTCTGAGCTATCAACATGGAGTCCAACGTGGGGCTCAATCCCACAAACTGTGAGACTGTGACATGAGCCGAAATCCAGAGTCTGAGGATAACCGGCTAAGCCAGCCAGGTGCCCCACGACTTGAGATATTATGCATAAGCCATTGATTCGGGACCAGGGGAAGGGAGAGGTCCTCGGGATGGACCTTACTGAGGCTGCCTCACAGCCCGACCCCAAATGATGCAGGCCTAAGGTGCTGAGGGGGAAGGAGGTTTCAGAATGTTGTTGCCAAAGCCCTTCTAGTGGGGGCAGCATTAGGGGGCATAAGGGACCCCCTTTATACTGTGCTCTGCGTGAGCACAGCTGTGTCCTGCTCTTTCAAGTCAGCACCCCGACTGCAGAGGGAAAAACCTTCTGGATGGTGACTGGGTCTGCGGCTGTACTTATCCTCAATTTTCCAGCTGCTCAAGCTTCATTCTCTCCTGTATGTGACTGACAGAGGTCTCCGCGGTGCCCCTCATTTTGGGCTGAAGGACACAGTGGCCTAGTTTTCATGGAGATGCAGGGAGCCTGCTAATGCCGGCATGGGGTGTTGCTGGGGAGGGATGGCGTCTCTGTGGGCCAGGAGGTAATGGAAGTGGTTCTAAGGCAAGGGGCTGTGAAAAAATACTTGGGCTCAGCTGATGCACAGAGTCCTGGAATGGAAGAGGGCAAAGCCAACGTGCCTGGCCTGCGTTTCTCCAGGCTGCCCTCCTCCTGCTCCTCTGCTGGCAGGACCTTACCAGACCCAGACTTGGGGGGGGCTTGGGTGGGCACTGCTTCCAGGAGGTGCATTCAGGTGGCCGGACCTAGCTCAGGGCGCCGTGTGTGTGTGTGTGTGTGTGTGTGTGTGTGTGTGTGTGATCTTTCTGTATGTCTCCATCATCCCTACCTCTCTCTGACTTCCCCCATTCCTGCACACAGAATCCCACAGCAAGTAAGTTCTCTGGAGCTAGGTTACCTGAGACTTTCAAAACACCACCCCACCCCTACCACTAACCAGCTGTTTGATCATGGACAAATAACTGTCCTGTGCCACAGTTTATTCATCCGTAAAATGGGATCATGGGGTTGTTGTGAGAATGAAGTGAAGCGCCGTCTGCCGTCTTCACTCTGCGGCCTCCTCTGCGCTGACCGTAGATCCTAGCCGCCGGCGTTGGAGCCTGCAGGGCTCCTGCTTTCCTCGGCCAGCCCAGCAGGGTCCCGCACTGACCAAGAGGGCAGACGTGCCCACGAGTGCTGTGAGTAGGAGGCTCAGCGCAGGCTCTGTCCTGCTCAGAGTAAGTCATCAGGAACCCCTTGTCCCGTGAAATCTCCTTAATTCCTTACACTTACAAACAAAAGGGGATTCTGTTCCCCAAGAGCCACTGATCCCTTAATTAGCAATCCTTGTTTCTTATTCAGGTTACTTGGGACTGAATCACAGCCCCTCAAGTGACAGATCGGCTTCAAAGAAGCCATTTGCAGAGCTGTGGTCCTGCGTGCCTGCCGCCAGGCCTTCTTGCACCAGTGCTCTGCTCTAATCTCTTTTTTATTATTATTTTCTGCTCAAATCCATTGTTGCTGCCTGGGTGCCTCTGACATTTAGCAGCTAAATGTCTTGCCAGGAGGCACCATCCTGTCTTTCAATGCAGGAATTCTTTCGGTGGGATTTTGCCCAGGGACAGAGAGGGGGAGGTGTGTATGGCAGGGACGGAGTCACAGGGCCTTGGGTGGAGCCGATTCCCTCGGCAGAGGTCCTTGTAGCTCAGCTGTCACCCCGCCCCTGAGCTAAGCTCCTGCACATCTAGGGACAGGGAGAGGAAGCTAGGTGTAGTCTGCCAGAACCGTTCTCCCCTCTCTGAGCAGTGCCCTGGCTCCTCTGGGGCTCTGTCTGGTTTGGGTTGTTCCAGAAGCTCTGAGACAAGGATTCAACTGCAAGCTGCTCATTTAGGGTGATCCCAGGAAATGGTGTAGAGGTGAGGGCACTGCTGTGGGAGAAGGTGCTGGACTCACCACCAGGCTGGGGTGTTGACCACCCCCTTTCCATCAAGGGCCCAGGCTGCTTTGGGGACAGAATCCCTCAGCTTATCAGCTTGCCCTGTGCATTCTTGCAGGACAAAAGCCCTCAGACAGAACATTTGGGGCGGGGGTGGTGGTGGTAGGGAGGGTTGCAATGTGCAATCTCCTGCCAGCGGTAGAGGTAGATGTCCCTGAGCTTGGAGCCAAACCTTATCAGGGAACGCGGCCGCGTTTCACCTCCCCACCCCCCTGCCGCCTGGGCTCCTGGGTGGGCACGTGACCTGTGGTGAGCAGGTGACCAGTGGGTGAGGCCCAGGATTTGGCTAGTTGGGGTGGGTGGGTGGGAGCAAACCACTGGTATGCAGACTTGCAAAGCGGAAGGGGTGGCCTGGCTATTTTGCGGCTGGGTGGGAAAGAGACTTTTTCAATGACGTCCACCCGAGGAAACCAGAGCTGAGAGATCCTGACAACATTGTTTGAATCCCTCATTAAAAAAAAAAAAAAAAAAAAAAAAAAAAGATTATTGTAAAAAAAAATTATGTCAAATATATATAGCATTAAATTTACCATTTCAACCATTTTTTAAAGATTTATTTTATTTTGAGAGAGAGAGAGGAGAGAGGGAGAGTGGGGGAAAGGGGCAGAGGGAAAGAGAGAGAGAGAATCCCAAGCAGGCTCCATGGTAAGTAAGCTCGTGGGGCTCAATCCCACGACCCTGGGATCAAGACCTGAGAGCGTAAATCAAGGTTCGGATGCTCAATTGACTGAGCCACCCCATTTCAACCAGTTTTAAGTCTACAACGGTGGGGCATTAGGTACTTTCACATTGTTGTGCAACATTTTTTAAAAAAAGGTTTTTGAATGTTTATTCTTAGTAAGGGCACAACTATGATCTACTTTGGGGGCCAGTTGGTGCGTCTGTTTGCACGGTTGGTCAGCAGACAGAAAAAGTGCTCTTTGGGGAGGAGTTGGGAGCATACACGGAACCACAGCCCTTCTGGACTGTGTGGTGTGACTGGGGCGCCTGGCTGCCCCGCCAGGAGCCAGCGCGGCCGCTTTGGCCTGCGTTCGTGACTTGGAGAAACACTTAATCCCAGGCTTGAGGGAAGTGCTCTGTGCTGCTGGTGGAATTTCTCTTTCATCAGGGGCCAGCATTTGTTCTAACCCCGAAATAGCTCCCTGGTCTGAACCCATGTGGCTCCAGGTTTATTTATACCCATCGTATTCCTTCCCCTGGCTTCCTCGGGGTAACAGCTGTAGATAGACAGACACACAGGACAAGCCATGCCATGGTTGGGACCATGATCCCCAAGTCACCCCTCTCTCTGTCTTCCCTGCCTTTACTGTTGAGCCCAGGGTCCCGGGGTGCTGAGAGGTGGCCCGGCACAGCTCTGGGGTCTTGGCATTTCTCCTGCCCTCTCGGAATGGGGGACAGTTCCTGGGCTGCAAGTTGTTCCCCTGGACACTCAGCACGTGGCCGCCGTGGGCAGCTCGTGAGCTCTCCCTGCATGTGGGCTCAGCCACGTCACCCTATAGGCAGAGGCTGGCGACCGAGCAGCCTCATTCTGCACTGGGGTGGGGGAGGGGTGTGTTCCCAGCCATGACTGAATGCCTTTAACTAAATTTCGAGAAGCCCTTTCTGAGAAAGCATTCCGGGCGAGGATCTGGGGTTGGGTGAGAAGTTATTAGACTCATGAAGAGCCTCCCTCATGTGATCTTTCAGGACGGTGGGGGCTTGCCAGACATGAAAGGCCAGAGGAGGCCCTGTGCTTAGCACCCTGTGCAGCTATCGCAATCATAGGGGCTGGTTATCTGTATGTTTCCTGCAGATTTTCAGTCTTTCTCTCTTGGGTGCTGTGTCTTCCTTTCCCCATCTGTGCCTCTGCGTCTGTGGCTCCGAGTGTTTCTCCGGGGTCTCTGTGTCAGTGCGTGTCTCTGAACAGCTGAGGATCTTGCTGGCATTGTGAGTATGTGTGGGTATGACTGTGTGTCCTCCCCCACCCCCCGCCCCCTCTCTCTCTCTCTCTCTCTCTCTCTCTGCGTCTCTGTGGCTAGTACTTTATCTTGGTCTGGCTCTCTCAGTCTGCATGTATCTGTTTATCTCTGTCTCTGTCTCTCTCTCTGGCTCTGTCTGGCTCTGTCTCTTGCTGTCTCTCTCTGGTCTAATACAGAAACCTTAGCGTGGGGACATGAGTGAGTCAGGACTGGCCGTGACTGGAAACCACAGGGAAACTAGCCAGGGCTGGTCTGTCTGAAGGAGAACAATCCATTTACTTCCTGGGGAAAAAGCCTGGGCACGCATTCTGTCCAGCAACCCCCACCCCCTGCCTTGCCTACCCCATGGATCCTCAGGAGAACTTCGGTCCCAGTTCTTGCCACCATGGGGGACCCCCCACCTACCCCCATCATGGGGCTGTTCTTGGACTGTGCAAAGCACCTCTGTACTCAGACTGGGCCAGACCTAACAGGCAAGAAAAGTAGCACAAGATAATCCAGTCTCAAGAGATGCTTAGGATTTGTGTGCAACCAATTAATCAATAAAATATACACGAAATTTGAATAGTTTTGCTTGATCCCTGTAAGTCTACATGGTCATAAACAATCTGATAGATTTTACTGAGAAAACTTTACATTTGGGGTCACTTATACTTGAGCAAAGGTGACCTTCATATTTACCTGTGCACTTAGGGGATGTGAGAACTGGCATGCCCACTGGGGAGCAGCTCCTGTGCCCCAAAAGTAGGGCACCCCAGGCGGCAACCAAGGGGGCCGAGCACCAAGATCTGTCTCCACCATACCTGATTCACCCTGTCCCCCACCCCCACCCCGTTACCCTAGGTACAGGTTCAGACCTCTCCTGTCAGCCCAGAACACCAGGGGCCGGCCCTGACCCAGTGCTCTTTTGCTCTCTCGCCCTGCACCTAAGTGGTCACTACAATAACGACAGCAGAGAGAGAGCTGGGACAGGTGAGAGTGTGTCTGCAGGGGCAGATCATGGGGAAGCATCCAGGCTGCTGGCATTTGGGAATGGCTTCATCCAGGAGGGGCAGCTGACCAGGAGAAAGCTTAGATAAACAGCAGGAACGCCCACCCAGCCAAAGCCCAAAGGCCCTACAGTGGGAACAGGTGTGGAGTGTGTGCGCAGGAGGGAAGTGGAGGAAGCAACCACCTGTGGTCCATGCAGATCAGTTTGGGGGCATGCAAGGTGCCCGAACAGTGGGTGATGTGGGCAGAATAGTGTCTTATGTAGAAAGAGAAGGCTGGCAGCTCCAGGATCGGTGGCAGACTCAGAGGCAAAACAGGCAGCTAGAAAACAGACCATGAAATGATTAATACCTTCATGAGGCAGAGCTGATCGAAGGGGGCTGTGCCCAACCCCAGGGGCTAGGCTGTGTGCCTTGGTTGTGTATGCGCACGTGTGCATGCCTCTGTGTGTATGCCTCTGGGCACACGCATGCGTGTGCATGTGCACAAGCCTCTCTGTGTGCCCGTGTGCGTATACATGTATTTGCACATATGTGCATGACTCTGTGTGTGCCTGTGTACATATGCATGTGTGCACATGTATGCATGCCTCTGTGTGTGCCTGTGTACATATGCATGTACTTGCACATGTGTGCATGACTCCGTGTGTGCCTGTGCACATGTATTTGCATGTGCGTGCATGCCTCTCTGTGTGTGCCTGTTTGCATATGCATGTGTGTGCATGTGGACAAGCCTCTGTGTGTGCCTGTGCGCATATGCATGTGTGTGCTCATGCGTGCATGCCTCTGTGTATATGCACTTGTGTGCATGTGTGTGCATGCCTCTGTGTGTGCCATTGCACATATGCATATGTGTGCACGCCTCTGTGTACCCGTGTGCATATGCAGGTATGTGCACGTGTGTGCATGCCTCTGTGTGTGCCGGTGCATATATGCATATGTGTGCACGTCTTGGTGTGCCCGTGTGCGTATGCATATATGTGCACGTGTGTGCATGCCTGTGTGTGCCTGTGCACGTGCATGAATGTTCATATGCGTGTGTGTGTGTATGTGTGTGGTATTGTTGCAGTCTTTCACTGAATTCCTATCCGTGGCTGGTCCCTCCCCTCTCTGTCCCTCCTCAAAGATCCTTAACTCTGTGAGCCCACAGAAAGGGTGGGCAAAGACGACAGATTTTTTAGAGCTAGGGAAGGGGATGAGGATCATGAAGACTGGGCCTAATCTATGTTCTCTCTTCCCCCATGAGTGTGAGGGGTTTACATATTCCAGCAAATCCCCTGAAATGTGTTCATATATTGGTGTTATTCACACTAGCCCATAAATGACTCAGTTGTCCACCAGCAGGGGAATGGCTACACCAGATGTGGTATAGCCCCCAGTGGAATAAAAAGGAACCACTGAGGGGACGCCTGGGTGGCTCAGTCAGTTGAGCAGCTGACTCTTGATTTTGGCTCAGGTCATGATCTGATCCCGGGGTTGTGGGATTGAGCCGTCCGTCAGGCTCCATGCTGAGTGTGGAGCCTGCTTGAGATTCTCTCTCTTTCCCTCTGCCCCTCTCCCCCTCCCTCGCTCCCTCTCTCTCCCTCTCTCTATAACGTAAAATGAAATGAAAAAGGAACCACTGGGGAAACCTGCAGCAACAGGCCAGTCTCACAGATGGTGGATGAGCGACAGAGGATGGGCCCTGAAAACTACACTCTGTAGGAGTCATCCCTGTGAAGTCCCAGAACAGGCGAAAGCATTCCTGGTGTTAGAAGGCACATCAGTGGCGCCTCAGGCGAGGAGGCGGGGTGACTGGGAGGGGTGAGAGAGCTTTCTGGGCTGAGGAAAGGACCCTGTATCTCGATGGGGCAGTCGTTAACATGGTGCAAACACCTGTCAAAACTCACTGCGTGGATTCTTTAAGATCCACTTTACCGTATGTGAATTCTAACTCAGTTAAGAAAAAAATTAGGCTGCCAATTATGAAAAAAAAAAGAAAGAAGAGGGGACAGGAGGGGAGCAGAAAGAGCAGGATGTGGCTCAACTTCTCCAGGGTCCACTCAGGGTAAATGGAGGCATTGGCCAAACCTAAAAGCAGGCCTGACAAACATGATGCTCTCTGCTCAGTGGCTGTGGCTGGTCTGGGGCGGGGTGGGGGGGGGGGGCTGGGCACGGACCGGAGAATGAGGCTCCTTAAATGGCACCGTGGGTGCCTCCCCGGCTCACTAGTCCCGGCCTGGTGTGGCCTGTGGGCAGAGCCTCCCAGGCTTTAGGAGCTGCCGTAAGTCCTGATTTTCGTGTCAGATCTCCCTGTTTTTAGTGCTGGTACCTACAGTACTAATAGCCTACTGTTGACCAGAACCCTGCTGGTCACATAGTCACCTAGGACATGTTTTGGATATGTATTGTATACTGCATTACTACAGTACCTGACTTTTTCTCAATTTTTTTCCTGATATTTCTAGCCTATGTGGTTTGTCTGTGGGTTTTTTTCAAATTGTTGCAAATCTCCAGAACCTCTTGCCATGTTTATTGCAAAAAGCCCTCACTGAGGCGGACCCGCGCAGTTCAGACCCCCGTCGTGTGAGAGTCCGCTGTGATGCCTCAGCTGCAAATCAAGCAGTGGGCCTCGCGTCAGTCCTGTTGCCAGATAACCACCTCGTTTTAAATGTTTAATCCTTGGAGCATTTATTATTATTTTTTAAAATTTTTTAGTGTTTATTTATTTTTGAGAGAGACAGAGAGAGACAGAATCCAAAGCAGGCTCCAGGCTCCGAGCTGTCGGCACAGAGCCTGACATGGGCCTGACTCACGAACTGCGAGATCATGACCCCCAACTGCAGTCAGACCCGTAACGGCTGAGTCACCGAGGCGCCCCCATCCTTGGAGCATTTCTGCCGATAGCAGGGCTGCTGGAGGTTCCTGTGCTTTGGGGGTGCACACATAGCAAATTCCTCATGTTCCCTGAGTCAAGCAAGTAGTTAAGAAAGCGGCAGAGCAGTCTGGGGCTGAGTTAGGAGGAGGCCGAGGGGTGGTGGATGCTCCTAAGAGAAAAGGTCGAGTGGGAAAGACCTCTGAGAGAGAATATCCATTCTGTGCAAATGTGTATTTGTGTGTTTTCTCTGCTGTGGTTTGGGGGAGGGGCCACAGTTCAGGTTTGGCTGGAAGGCTGGTCCTCCAGGACACCCCTGTGAGGAAAGCCCCATGGGTGGCCTCTTTGAGAAACAAGGCCCCCTCCCCCATACTGGGAGTACCCCAACGTTCTGCCTCAGCCGGGGCCCTGTGCCCCCCCCCACCCCAGTCTGGGGGGCTGCTGAGCCCCCGTGGTCCTCAGCCCCCAGAGTTCAAACACTAGCTCCAGAAAGAGCCCACGGTGGTGGCTCCTTCCCCGCCCCTCAGGCTCCTTGCCTTTAAAATGGGCATCACGACAGCTGCAGGGACTGAGCGAGGCCGTGTCTCCAAAGGCAGCCAGGTGTGCGTGTTAACAGCAGAGGGAACCTTCTGGCAGTGTGAACTCAGAACTGAGACTGCTCATGACAGAAACCATCCTGAGTGGGGTGGGGGCATGAAGAGGGCCTTTCTCCGCTGCCTGCTGAGTGCTGCCAGTCTTTCAAGGTTGCTGTCATCCCAGGCAAGCCCGGTGGGGAGAGCCCACGCATTAGAGCCAGTCTGGTTCGTGTCCTCTATGCCTGTGATGACAGAACACTGTGAGACCCCGGGCCAGTTATTGAACCGCCCTGTGCCTCGGTTTTTTCTTCTGTAAAATGGGATAATAGCAACACGTACCTCACAGGGTTGTTGCAGTGGTTAATATATGTAAAACACTCCTAGTCCTAGTCTGTGAATGCTCACTAAACAGGCTTTTCCCTCCTGGGAAAACAATTTAAGGCCAATCATAGATGGATATTAATAAAAAAAAACCTATAAGTAAAAAAAAAAGTATTCTTTTTCAATTTTTTTTTGTTTTTTACTCTTTATTTATTTTTGAGAGAGAGACAGAGCATGAGCAGGGGAGGGGCAGAGAGAGTAGGAGACACAGAATCTGAAACAGGCTCCAGGCTCTGAGCTGGCAGTACAGAGCCTGCAATGGGGCTCGAACCCATGAGCTGTGAGATCACGACCTAAGCCAAAGTCAGCTGCTTAACCAACTGAGCCACCCAGGCGCCCCCAAAAAGTATTCATTCTTATTTTGAGTCACTGCAAGTTAATAATGTGGAGGTTTTGCCCTCAAAGGGAGTGGATACAAATCCCAGCTCAACAACATACCATCGTGGCATCTGGAGTGTTGTTCTAGCTCCTCCCTCCCTCGTCCCATTGCGGGCCCTGCTCCCTGTGCCTCCTGGGTCACATGACTTGTTCTGGCCAATGGGATGTTAGCAGGAGCAGTGCAAGCAGAGGGCTGATACGTGTGTGTGTGTGTGTACCGGCGCCCACAGTGGGGCTTACTCCCTCTGGGGGCTGCCCCTGCTGTGGGGAAAATGTACCCTCGCGTGCTGGCCTAGGGACAGTGACATTTTAGGGAACCTTAAATATCTCCTTTAATTCTTACCACTCTCCTAGGAGAGGGTCTTGTCATCCCATTTTGCTGATGAGGAAACTGAGGCCCCACCGAGGTCCCAGGGTTTTAGTCCAATCGCACCACTGGTTGGTGGCACCAGGAGACTGCACCCCTCTGGTCTCAGGGCAGAGCTTGGAATGTGAGCATCCCATGTGTAGGAGTTTCTCCAGGATCAGACTCCCCATTGAAGAATCCCATATCCCCCAGTGGGCATGAGTGAGCTTCCAGAGCGGCAAGGAGGGTGCGCACATTTCCTGCTCGGGCAGACAGGGGCACTGAACAGATTCTCTCAGAAAGAAAACATTTGCCCCAGTAAGTATAATTAAGTGGTTAGTGTCTGGAGGGAGTGGGTTGCTCCTGTCACTGGGAGGTTTAGAAGTTGACAGCTGATGCAAGATTAATTTCGTGAGAAGAGGTCAACGCCTTTAGATGCTGCCTCCAGGAGCCCTCGGATCTTGAGAGGAGAGATGGTGCTTGTCTGCTGGTGGAGATGGAGAGAGGGGTTGTGGACAGGAATCTGGGGGTGTAGACAGGAGTCCGGGGACGGAGGAGTCTCCGGTGGTGCTGAGTCAGATTCCTCACCAGCCAGCTTGTCCCTGAGTGTCCCAGAGCCCAATGAAGCCTTTGATGTTGGCGATAGGTGGGAGGGGTCGGACAGGGTAGGGACAGAGGGGACACTGAGCAGGAAGTGGTTGAGAACAGAGATTTCACTGCCACTAACCAGCTGGCCCCATTCCCCTGACATCCAGGAGGGTGGGGAGTTGAAACTGCTTCAAAGGAAAGTTCTCATGTGAAAGTCGTTTCTTCACAAGACCCTGACATGCCACACATCTTCCTTTGGGTCCATTCTTGTTATGACTCCCATTCATTCACAGATGGAGAAACCGAGGCTGAGTGAGATTAAATGACTTGACTAAGGTCACCCCACTGATGATCGTACCCAGGTGTGTGTGGCTTCAGTGCCATACTCTTTGGGGAAAGTTTGATTCAATTCTTCTTAGGCATAAAGCATATATATGTCTTCTGTTGGAATGTGTTCATTAAAATTAATAACATGATACCTTATTTTTTGGCATTAGAGAAGGTGGTATTCATGTCTGTTTGCTAGAGCTCACTACTTGAAGCATTTTGATTTCTGTAATTGTCAAGGATTTGAGGTGAAAATCACTCTTAAACACATGCCATCTGTCGTTGCCTTGTTGAGTCTTTTCCAGAGGGTTCTGGTAACTTCTGTGAAGGGCACTCAGCCGCAGTGACACAGATGCCCTCTGATTTGCTGACATGAATTGGATTATTTATCCTGCACTGACTGGCTGCATTTTTAGCTTTATGGGATGGTTCTCCAGTCTCAGCCCTCTGTCATACCACCAGCTGTAACTCCAGCGGCTGTCAAAAGCCATCTCCATGCCTTCTAAACTGATGTGGACAGGAGACAACATGGCTAAGCCTTTAGATGCGTGTAAAATATGCATTAAAAGGTGTGAGGTGATGGCCGACAGACCTTCTACAGGGGCTTTTTGACATTTACAAATTATTGCTTCTTCTCCACGTCTTGCCTGCTTTCTTCCTCTCAGTTGTGTTATAGTCTGTGTTGTTACATATGTTACATCCAGATGAGTGGAGTTTTGTGCATGATGGTGAAGTCATATTAATGAAAATCTGTGGCTTGAGGCAGGCAGAAAAAGTAAAGTCCACACATCAAAGGACTTTTTTAACATTTATTCATTTTTGAGAGACAGTGCAAGGAGAGGAGGCGTAGAGAGAGACACAGAATCTAAAGCAGGCTCCAGGCTCTGAGCTGTCAGCACAGAGTCCAACATGGGGCTCGAACTTGGGAAGGGAAGATCATGACCTGAGCCGAAGTCAGATGCCCAACCAACTGAGACACGCAGGGGCCCCATGTCAAAGGTCTTTTAAATTTTTTTTTTCAACGTTTATTTATTTTTGGGACAGAGAGAGACAGAGCATGAACTCAAAGGTCT
This sequence comes from Lynx rufus, assembly GCF_022079265.1. Lineage (NCBI taxonomy): Eukaryota > Metazoa > Chordata > Mammalia > Carnivora > Felidae > Lynx > Lynx rufus. The sequence continues at coordinate 24,599,537 of NW_025814867.1, read as the reverse complement.
TTTAAAAGCCTGTACACCAATGCTGTTAGCAACTTTATCTGTAACAGCCAAAAACTACCAACAGCCCAAATGTCCTTCAGTGGATGAGTGGATGGAGAAACTGGCACATCCACACCATGGAATTTTACGTAGCAACAAAGGGAGCGAACTACTAGGTGGAACTCGGATGGATGGCAAGAGTGTTAGGCTGAGTGCAAATGCCAGTCCCGGAGAGGGATCACGCACAGACTATAGAACACTCTCAAATGAGAAAACTATGGCCCTGGGGACAGACCACCAGAGGCTGCAGCCGCAGGGGGGTGTGGGGGAGCTCATTGCGGTGATGGAGTCATCAGGCATCCTGACTGTGGTGGTGGCTGTGCGAGTCTGTATGTGGGGCGACATTTCATAGACACACACACACAAGAGTGCATGTGAAAAGGGGTGAAGGTGGAGTTAAGATCTGCAGTTTACTTGATAATAATGCACCAACATCAATTTCCTGGTCATGAGAACTGTTCTCTGCATAGTAAGGTGTTACCACTGGAGGAAGTTGGGTGAGGGGTACATAGGAACTCTCTGTACACTAGCTGCACAACTTCTATGTGAGCCTAACATTATTTCAAAATAAAAAGGTAAATTTCTTTTTTTTTTTTTAAGTCTACGTAAGAAAGCCAGTGGAAACACTGGATTACCTTATGTTCTCAGTCATCTCTCTCATCTTTCCTTCCGACTGTGAGCTTTCCATTTATGTACGGTGTTGAAATGGAAAATCACTTTTCCCAAGTTCTTCTTCAGTTTTTTTATTAGTATTATTTATTATTTTTTTTATTTTATTTTTTAATATAATTTGTTGACAAATTGGTTTCCATACAACACCCAGTGCTCTTCCTAGTAAGTGCCCTCCTCAGTGCCCATCACCCACTTTCCCCTCTCCCTCACCCCCCATCAACCCTCAGTTTGTTCTCAGTACCCCAAAGTCTCTTATGGTTTGCCTCCCTCCCTCTCTGAAACTTTTTCCCCCCTTCCCCTCCCCCATGGTCTTCTGTTAAGTTTCTCAAGATCCACATATGAGTGAAAACATATGGTATCCATCTTTCTCTGCCTGACTTATTTCACCTAGCATAACACTCTCCAGTTCCATCCACGTTGTTGCAAATGGCAGGATTTCATTCTTTCTCATTGCCAAGTAGTATTCCATTGTATATATGAACCACAACTTCTTTATCCATTCATCAGTTGATGGACATTTAGGTTCTTTCCATACTTTGGCTATTGTTGAAAGTGCTGCTATAAACATTGGGGTACAAGTGCCCCTATGCATCAGTACTCCTGTATCCCTTGGGTAAATTCCTAGCAGTGTGATTGCTGGGTCATAGGGTAGGTCTATTTTTAATTTTTTGAGGAACCTCCACACTGTTTTCCAGAGCAGCTGCACCAGTTTGCATTCCCACCAGCAGTGCAAGAGGGTTCCCGTTTCTCTACATCCTTGCCAGCATCTATAGTCTCTTGATTTGTTCATTTTAGCCACTCTGACCGGTGTGAGGTGGTATCTCAGTGTGGTTTTGATTTGTATTTCCCTGATGAGGAATGATGCTGAGGATCGTTTCATGTGCCTGTTGGCCATCTGGATGTCTTCTTTGGAAAAGTGTCTATTCATGTCTTCTGCCCATTTCTTCACTGGATTACTTGTTTTTCGGGTGTGGAGTTTGGTGAGCTCTTTATAGGTTTTGGACACTAGCTCTTTATCTGATGTGTCATTTGCAAATATCTTTTCCCATTCCGTTGGTTGCCTTTTAGTTTTGTTGATTGCTTCCTTTGCAGTGCAGAAGCTTTTTATCTTGATGAGGTCCAAATAGTTCATTTTTGCTTTTAATTCCCTTGCCTTTGGAGATGTGTCGAGTTAGAAATTGCTGCAGCTGAGGTCAAAGACGTTTTTCCCTGTTTTCTCCTCTAGGGTTTTGATGGTTTCCTGTCTCGCATACAGGTCCTTTATCTATTTTGAGTTTATTTTTGTGTATGGTGTAAGTAAGTGGTCTAGTTTCATTCTTCTGCATGTTGCTGTTCAGTTCTCCCAGCACCTTTTATTAAAGAGACTGTCTTTTTTCCAATGGATACCACTGGTCTGTGTGTCTGTTTTTGTGCCAAAACCATACTGTCTTGATGATTATAGCTTTGTAGTAGAGGCTAAAGTCTGGGATTGTGATGCCTCCTGCTTTGGTCTTCTTTTCAATATTACTCTGGCTATTTGGGGTCTTTTGTGGTTCCGTACAAATTTTAGGATTGTTTGTTCTAGCTTTGAGAAGAATGCTCGTGCAATTTTGAATGGGATTGCATTGAATGTGTAGATTGCTTTAGGCAGTATTGACATTTTGACAATATTTATTCTTCCAATCCATGAGCATGGAATGTTTTTCCATTTCTTTCTGTATTCTTCAATTTCCTTCATAAGCTTTTCTAGTTTTCAGCATACAGATCTTTTACATCTTGGTTAGGTTTATTCCTAGGTATTTTATGGTTCTTGGTGCAATTGTGAATGGGTTAGGTTTCTTTATTTCTCTTTATGTTGCTTCATTATTGGTGTCTAAAAATGCAACCAATTTCTGTACATTGGTTTTGTACCCTGCGACTTTGCTGAATTCATGTATCAGTTCTAGCAGACTTTTGGTGGAGTCTGTTGGGTTTTCCATGTAAAGTATCATGTCGTCTGCAAAAAGTGAAAGTTTGACCTCAACTTTACCAATTTTGATGCCTTTGATTTCATTTTGTTGCCTGCTGATGCTAGGACTCCCAACACTATGTTAAACAACAGCGGTGAGAGTGGACATACCTGTCGTGTTCCTGATCTCGGGGGTGGGGGGGAAGCTCTCATTTTTTTCCCCATTGAGGATATTAGCTATGGGCTTCTCATAAATGGCTTTTATGATGTTTAAGTATGTTCCTTCTATCCTGACTTTCTCAAGGGTTTTTATTAAGAAAGGATACTGTATTTTGTCAAATGCTTTTTCTGCATTGATTGACAGGATCATATGGTTCTTTTCTTTTCTTTAATTAATGTGATGTATCACATTGATTGATTTGTGAATGTTGAACAGCCCTGCAGCCCAGGAATGAATCCCACTTGATCATGGTGAACAATTCTTCCTATATGCTGTTGAATTCGATTTGCTAGTATCTTGTTGAGAATGTTTGCATTCATATTCATCAGGGATATTGGCCTGTAGTTCTCTTTTTTTGCTGGGTCTCTGGTTTGGGAATCAAAGTAATGCTGGCTTCATAGAATGAGTCTGACGTTTCCCCTCTCTTTCTATTTTTTGGAACAGCTTGAGAAGGATAGGTATTATCTCTGCTTTAAATGTCTGGTAGAATTCCTCAGGGAAACCATCTGGTCCAGGACTCTTATTTGTTGGGAGATTTTTGATAACTGATTCAATTTCTCCACTAGTTATGGGACTGTTCAAATTTTCTATTTCTTTGTGTTTGAGTTTTGGTAGTATGTGGGTGTCTAGGAATTTGTCCATTTCTTCCAGGTTGTTCATTTTGTTGGCATATAATTTTTCATAGTATTCCCTGATAATTGCTTGTATTTCTGAGGGATTGGTTGTAATAATTCCATTTTCATTCGTGATTTTATCTATTTGGGTCCTCTCTCTTTTCTTTTTGAGAAACCTGGCTACAGGATTACAATTTAGTTTATTTTTTCAAAAAACCAACTCTTGGTTTCATTGGTCTCTACTGTTTTTTTGGATTCTGTATTGTTTATTTCTGCTCTGATCTTTATTATTTCTCTTCTTCTGCTGGGTTTGGGATGTCTTTGCCGTTCTGCTTCTATTTCCTTTAGGTGTGCTGTTAGATTTTGTATTTGGGATTTTTCTTGTTTCTTTTTTTTTTTAACATGAAATTTATTGTCAAATTGGTTTCCATACAACACCCAGGGCTCATCCCAAAAGGTGCCCTCCTTAATACCCATCACCCACCCTCCCCTCCCTCCCACCCCCATCAACCCTCAGTTTGTTCTCAGTTTTTAAGAGTCTCTTATGCTTTGGCTCTCTCCGTCTCTAATCTCTCTTTTTTTTTTTCTTCCCCTCCCCCATGGACTTCTATTAAGTTTCTCAGGATCCACATAAGAGTAAAAACATATGGTATCCATCTTTCTCTGTATGACTTATTTCACTTAGCAGCACACTCTCCAGTTCCATCCACGCTGCTACAAAGGGCCATATTTCATTCTTTCTCATTGCCACATAGTATTCCATTGTGTATATAAACCACAATTTCTTTATCCATTCATCAGTTGATGGGACATTTAGGCTCTTTCCATAATCTGGCTATTGTTGAAAGTGCTGCTATGAACATTGGGGTACAAGTGCCCCTATGCATCAGCACTCCTGTATCCCTTGGGTAAATTCCTAGCAGTGCTATTGCTAGGTCATAGGGTAGATCTATTTTAATTTTTTGAGGAACCTCCACACTGTTTTCCAGAGTGGCTGCACCAGTTTGCATTCCCACCAACAGTGCAAGAGGGTTCCCGTTTCTCCACATCCTTGCCAGCATCTATAGTCTCTGATTTGTCATTTTAGCCACTCTGACTGGTGTGAGGTGATATCTGAGTGTGGTTTTGATTTGTATTTCCCTGATGAGGAGCGACATTGAGCATCTTTTCATGTGCCTGTTGGCCATCCGGATGTCTTCTTTAGAGAAGTGTCCATTCATGTTTTCTGCCCATTTCTTCACTGGATTATTTGTTTTTCGGGTGTGGAGTTTGGTGAGCTCCTTATAGATTTTGGATACTAGCCCTTTGTCCGACATGTCATTTACAAATATCTTTTCCCATTCCGTTGGTTGGCTTTTAGTTTTGTTGGTTGTTTCCTTTGCTGTGCAGAAGCTTTTTATCTTGATGAGGTCCCAATAGTTCATTTTTGCTTTTAATTCCCTTGCCTTTGGGGATGTGTCAAGTAAGAGATTGCTGCGGCTGAGGTCAGAGAGGTCTTTTCCTGCTTTCTCCTCTAGGGTTTTGATGGTTTCCTGTCTCACATTCAGGTGCTTTATCCATTTTGAGTTTGTTTTTGTGAATGGTGTAAGAAAGTGGTCTAGTTTCAGCCTTCTGCATGTTGCTGTCCAGTTCTCCCAACACTATTTGCTAAAGAGACTGTCTTTTTTCCATTGGATGTTCTTTCCTGCTTTGACAAAGATTAGTTGGCCATACGTTTGTGGGTCTAGTTCTGGGGTTTCTATTCTATTCCATTGGTCTATGTGTCTGTTTTTGTGCCAATACCATGCTGTCTTGATGATTATAGCTTTGTAGTAGAGGTTGAAGCCTGGGATTGTGATGCCTCCTGCTTTGGTCTTCTTCTTCTTCAAAATTACTTTGGCTATTTGTCCACGAATTTGTCCATTTCTTCCAGGTTGTCCAGTTTGTTGGCATAATTTTTCATAGTATTCCCTGATAATTGCTTGTATCTCTGAGGGATTGGTTGTAATAATTCCATTTTCATTCATGATTTTATCTATTTGGGTCATCTCCCTTTTCTTTTTGAGAAGCCTGGCTAGAGATTTACAATTTTGTTTATTTTTTTCAAAAAACCAACTCTTGGTTTCATTGATCTTCTCTACAGTTTTTTTTAGATTCTATATTGTTTACTTCTGCTCTGATCTTTATTATTTCTCTTCTGCTGGGTTTGGGGTGTCTTTGCTGTTCTGCTTCTATTTCCTTTAGGTGTGCTGTTAGATTTTGTATTTGGGATTTTTCTTGTTTCTTGAGATAGGCCTGGATTGCAATGTGTTTTCCTCTCAGGACTGCCTTCGCTGCGTCCCAAAGCGTTTGGATTGTTGTATTTTCATTTTCATTTGTTTCCATATATTTCTTAATTTCTTCTCTAATTGCCTGGTTGACCCATTCATTCTTTAGTAGGGTGTTCTTTAACCTCCATGCTTTTGGAGGTTTTCCAGACTTTTTCCTGTGGTTGATTTCAAGCTTCACAGCATTGTGGTCTGAAAGTATGCTTGGTATGATCTCAATTATTTTATACTTATGAAGGGCCCTTTTGTTACCCAGTATGTGATCTATCTTGGAGAATGTTCCATGTGCACTCGAGAAGAAAGTATATTCTGTTGCTTTGGGATGCAGAGTTCTAAATATATCTGTCAAGTCCATCTGATCCAATGTATCATTCAAGGCCCTTGTTTCTTTATTGATCCTGTGTCTAGATGATCTACCCATTGTTGTAAGTGGAGTATTAAACTCCTCTGCAATTACCACATTCTTATCAATAAGGCTGTTTATGTTTGTGAGTAATTGTTTTATATATTTGGGGGCTCTCATATTCAGCGCATAGACATTTACAATTGTTAGCTCTTCCTGATGGATAGACCCTGTAATTATTATATAATGCCCTTCTTCATCTCTTGTTACAGCCTTTAATTTAAAGTCTAGTTTGTTTGATATAAGTATGACTATTCCAGCTTTCTTTTGACTTCCAGTAGCATGATAGATAGTTCTCCATCCCCTCGCTTTCAATCTGAAGGTGTCCTCAGGTCTAAAATGAGTCTCTTGTAGACAGAAAATAGATGGGTCTTGTTTTTTTTTTTATCCATTCTGATACCCTATGTCTTTTGGTTGGAGCATTTAGTCCATTTACATTCAGTGTTATTATTGAAAGATACGGGTTTAGAGTCATTGTGATGTCTGTAGGTGTCATGCTTGTAGCGATGTCTCTGGTACCTTGTCTCACAGGATCCCCCTTAGGATCTCTTGTAGGGCTGGTTTAGTGGTGACGAATTCCTTCAGTTTTTGTTTGTTTGGGAAGACCTTTATCTTTCCTTCTATTCTAAATGACAGACTTTCTGGATAAAGGATTCTCAGCTGCATATTTTTTCTGTTCATCACATTGAAGATTTCCTGCCATTCCCTTCTGGCCTGCCAAGTTTCCATAAATAGATCCATTACTAGTCTTATTGGTCTCCCTTTATATGTTAGAGCATGTTTATCCCTAGTTGCTTTCAGAATTTTCTCTTTATCCTTGTATTTTGCCAGTTTCACTATGATATGTCGTGCAGAAGATCGATTCAAGTTATGTCTGAAGGGAGTTCTCTGTGCCTCTTGGATTTCTATGCCTTTTTCCTTCCCCAGATCAGGGAAGTTCTCAGCTATAATTTCTTCAAGTACACCTTCACACCTTTCCCTCTCTCTTCCTCCTCTGGAATTGCAGTTATGTGTATATTACTGCATTTAATTGTGTCACTTAGTTCTCTAAGTCTCCCCTCATACTCCTGGATTTTTTTATCTCTCTTTTTCTCGGCTTCTCTTTTTCCATAATTTTATCTTCTAATTCACCTATTCTCTCCTCTGCCTCTTTAATCCGAGCTGTGGTCGCCTCCATTTTATTTTGCAGCTCATTTATAGCATTTTTTAGCTCCTCCTGACTGTTCCTTAGTCTCTTGATCTCTGTAGCAATAGATTCTCTGCTGTCCTCTATACTTTTTTCAAGCCCAGTGATTAATTTTATGACTTTTATTTTAAATTCATTTTCTTTTACATTGCTTAAATCGTTTTTGATCAGTTCGTTAGCTGTTGCTGCTTCCTGGAGTTTCTTTTGAGGAGAATTATTCCGTTTCGTCATTTTGGATAGTCCCTGTAGTGGCGTGGAACTGCAGGGCTATTCCTCTGTGCTGTCTGGAGTAACTTGCGTTGGTGGGCAGGGCTGAAGTCAGACCTGATGTGTCCCCCAGCCCACCACTGGGGCCACAGTCAGACTGGTGTGTACCTTCTCTTCCCCTCTCCCAGGGGCAGGACTCACTGTGGAGTGGTGTCGCCCCTGTCTGGGCTATTTGCACACCGCCAGGCTTATGGTGCTGCTTCAATGGGATCTGGCGTATTAGCCGGGGTGGATCAGCAAGATGCACAGGGGCGGGAAGGGCAGACTCAGCTCGCTTTGCCTTCGGTGGTCCGCTTCGGGAGGGGCCCTGTGGCACCAGGAGGGAGGCAGACCCGTCGGAGGGATGGATCCACAGAAGCACAGTGTTGGGTGTTTGCGTGGTGCAAGCAAGTTCCGTGATGGGAACTGGTTCCCTTTGGGATTTTGGCTGGGGGATGGGTGAGGGGGATGGCACTTCCCAGCACCTTTGTTCCCCACCAAGCTGAGCTCTGTCCTCTGGGGCTCAACAACTCTCCCTCCCATTGTCCTCTAGTCCTCCTGCTCTCGGAGCAGAGCTGTTGACTTATAATATTCCAGATGTTAAGTCCTGCTGGCTGTCAGAACACACTCTGTCTGGCCCCTCTGCTTTTGCAAGCCAGACTCGGGCTCTGCCTTGCAGGGCGGGCTGCCCCTCCACCGCCCTGGCTCCCTCCCGCCAGTCCGTGTAGCACGCACTGCCTCGCCGCCCTTCCTACCCTCTTCCGTGGGCCTCTCGTCTATGCTTGGCTCCAGAGAGTCCATTCTGCTAGGCTTCTGGCAGTTTTCTGGGTTATTTAGGCAGATGTGGGCGGAATCTAAGTGGTCAGCAGGACGCCGTGAGCCCAGCATCCTCCTACGCCGCCATGTTCCTCCCTTATTTCTTGAGATAGGCCTGCATTGCAATTTATTTTCCTCTTAGGACTGCCTTTGCTGCACCCCAAAGGATTTGGATTGTTGTATTTTCATTTTCATTTGTTTCCATATACTTCTTAATTTCTTCTCTAATTGCCATTCATTCTTTAGTAGGATGTTCTTTAACTTCCATGCTTTTGGAGGTTTTTCAGACTTTTTCCTGTGGTTGATTTTAAGTTTCATAGCATTTTGATCTGAAAGTGTGCATGGTATGATCTCATTTATTTTATATTTATTGAGGGCTGTTTTGTGACCCAGTATGTGATCTATCTTGGAGAATGTTCCACGTGCACTCAAGAAGAAAGTATGTTCTGTTACTTTGGGATGCAGAGTTCAAATATATCGGTCAAGTCCATCTGATCCAATGTATCATTCAAGGCCCTTGTTTCTTTATGGATCCTGTGTCTAGATCTATCCATTGTTGTAAGTGGAGTATTAAAGTCCCCTGCAATTACCACATTCTTATCAATAAGGCTGCTTATGTTTGTGAGTAATTATTTTATATATTTAGGTCCTTCGAATTCAGGGCATAGACATTTATAATTGTTAGCTCTTCCTGATGGACAGACCCTGTAATTATTATATAAAGCCCTTCTTCATCTCTTGTTACAGCCTTTAATTTAAAGTCTAGTTTGTCTGATATAAGTATGGCTATTCCAGATTTCTTTCTTATACTACTTAAATCTGTTTTGATCAATTCTTTGGCTGTCACTTCTTCCTGGAATTTCTTTGGAGGAGAATTCTTCCATTTCATCATTTTGGCTAGTTTTCTGTCCGTTATGAGTTTTAACAGCTTGTTATGTGCTGCACCTGTGAGTACTCCTATATTAAAGGGGGGTCATACAGTGTCCAGGGCCTGGCCCTTCAGGAAGTGATTTTTGGAGAGTGTTACTTGCTCTCTGTTGTTGTCACTTTGGTTATTTTATTTCCCTACTCATAGTGATGTTTTGGACCCTCCGTCAGGTGTGCTTTGATGTATTCCTTGAAGTAGCCCTGTGAAGGAAAACACACAGGAGACAAAAACATGCAAACACACAAGCAAATAAAACAAACAAACAACAGAAAACAAAAGTCTAAAAACAATCCAAAAGCAAAAACCAGAAACACAGTAAAGAACAGGGTGGAGGCAGTGCTGATGGAAGAGCACATACAAAGAGAGAAATGACAGGGGCGGGGGAAAAGAAGAAATAAACATTGACTGGGCAGAGAGACTAAAAGGCTTAATCCAGAGAGAGAGAGAAAGGAAAATAAGAAAGGAGGCGGGGAAAAAAGAAATGAACATAAAGTTACCCAGACAGAGAAACTATATGGCTTGATTATTCCAGAGAGAGAGAGAAAGGAATGTAAAGAAGGAGGTGTAAAACATGTATGAATAAATATGTCTGTTTAAATATGTCTGTTTAAACAAACCAATAACCAGAGTAACCAGCCTAGAGGAGGGAAGAGATAAGGAGGAGAAATTGGGGGGAGAATTTATCTATATATCCAGAATTGACCTAGAATTAATCCAGGCAATGCAGCAGCGCTGGTCTGGAGAAGGAGGCCGTATAGTTCCACAGCGTCTATCCCGCTCCAGTAGATATGCAGTTACCTGGCGTGGAGGGCATGGTCTGGTGTAGGCTGGTCCTGTCTCCACCGTGGGCCCCGCAGACCGATCCCCGAGGCCCCGCCTTATTGGTGGTGAGGAGAAAAATGGCGACCCCCCAGTCTCTTCTCCACGACATGGTGTCCCAAATCACTCCTTTGCAGCCCTCCTCGCTGTGCCAGGGCGCAGACGAGGCTCTCTGTCTTGCTCCGCCGACTCCTTTGCCCCGGAGGCTTGGCTGGGAATTAAACTCCTGCTCGTGTGCCCCAGTACTGGGGAAGCATCTCCCGATATGAGGTCCCAGCTGGTTTTGTCCTGTGCCGAGACCTTCAGGGGAGGGGACCGGTTTCTCCTGCTGCAGACTGGGCCGCTGATCTACCACGGAACCCAGGAGTGGCTCCCCTCCTCCCCAGGTGTGCAAACAGGGCAGCAGACCCCAGTCCGAAGATGGGATCTGTAGTTAGAGATCCTGTAACCTGCAGTTAGAGATGGGATCCTTCTTCGTCCAGGTCTGATGTTTTTTCTCTTGTCCAGATACAGTCCTACGCTTCCCCAGCCGCTCTTTCTCTTCCCTTTGTCTCTCGGCAGAAGATGATCCGTCCCCTCCATGCCTACATGGCCCGTTTTGTCTCCCCTAGTTCACAATCACTCACCTATGGTCTCTCAAGTTGTCCCATTTTCTTCCTGGTAGATTCAGTCTCTTTTCCTCCCAGACTCTTGGGGTTCAAAGTCCTTTGGCTTCAGCCCTTCTTTATTTGGGAGACACGGGAAGTACAGATCCCCCTACTTCTCTGCCATGTTGGCCGAGTCCCTATTACTTATTATTATTATAAACATAATTATTCACCATGACTCTGAGCTCTTCATTTACCCAAACCAGTGACCCAGATTTGTAACATCTATGAGACCAGAGGAGGCTGGGGTGGGGGACTGGCAAGAATGGTGACATTAGACTATCACCTCCATAAGGACCTGTTTTTTTTTCCACTACTGCTTCCCTGGTGCCTAGAATGGTGTCTGAAATACTTGTTGAATGCATGTGTATGCAGAAATATGTGTCCATAGATCCATAGGAGATGCATATGTTCTGTTGTTGGGTACTCACAATTATTTGATTATATGCAGACGGAAGACAGTTTCATTGAGAGAGAAGAGGGAAAGGGAGGGAGGGAAGGGGGACAGGGAGGGGAGAGGAAGATATTTACTGAACACAATGCAGAACGTTTCTCGGGCCTCTTCCCAGACAACCCCCGCCCCCACTGACCAGCAGCAACCACTCTCTGAGGTCCGTCACTATAGACTCATTTTTGTCTTTTCCTGAACTTTATCTAAATGGAATCCTAGTAGGGACTCCTTCTTGTTTGGTTTTTGTAGCTCACCCTTATGTCCATGAGGTCCATCCATGCTGCGTGTACCCAAGGCTCACTCCTTTGTGCTGCTGAGTGGCTCTCCGTCACCTGGCCGTTCCGCCATTTGCTGTCCGTTGATGGACTTTTGGGTGATTTCCAGTTTGGGGCTATAGTGAACAAAGCTGTTGTGAATGGTAATGTGTAAGTCTTTTTGTGAGGCGTGTATTTCATCTTTCTTCAGTAAATACTTAGGGGTGTGATTGCTGGTTAAGTGTATGTTTAACTTTATTAGAAGCCCCTGAACTATTTTACAAAGTCATTGCACCATAACTCCCACTAGAAATCATGAGTTATAATTCCTCCACATCTTTGCTCTCCCTATCGGCAACAGCCTGTTGTCCCAGGAACAGGTTGTGGGGCCTTCACTGATGCACTGATTCCCTCTCACCCTCCCCTCTTTCATCTGCAGCCATTTGTGCCGTGCCCAGATTCCAGGATCTGGAGGGAGGGTGAGCATGCCCACACCCTCAGCTCTGGAAGTTCCCACTCTAGGCCCCTACAGGTGATTTCTGTGCAGTTCCTACCTCTCATTTCATCAATAAGGAGATAAGACTGGGGTCCAGAGAGGGGGAGGTGACTTGCCCAAGGCTACCCAGCGAGAAGCAGGGCCAAGGCAGAGACTCAGATCCTTCTTATTTCGAGCTCATGCTCCTCCCTGACACCAGAAATGTCTCTCTAGACTGTCTTTCTTTCCTTCTTTTATCCCAGCCTCTCTGCCTTTGCTCATGCTGTTTCCCTACAGCAGTGCCAATCTCCCCAGGCTCCTGTCTGAGACAGCCTGGCCATTCTGAGGCGATTCCTTAAATTTGAGCTTTGAACTACAGATATTGTAGAAGCCTTCACCTCTAATAAACACAACCCCAGAGTGGGGAGAAGGTCCCAGAGAGGACTTGGAGTCCTCAGACCTTGCTGGGGTCTCTCGCTTAGGGCCCCCACCCCACCAAGAACCTCCCTTGCTCCCTCCCTGCTCAGGGCCTCACCTCTGCACACTCTGTGTATGCCGCTACTCCCAGTGTCTAGAACACCTCCCCACAAAACCGCCCAGTCAACTCCAAGGTCCAGCTCAACACTTCGCTTCTTTGGGCAAATCCACCTGCTACCCTTTCTTCCTGGTTTGGCACACATCACATCCCTCCTCTACTCCTGAGTCCGCCTTTCTCAAATTCACAAATTGTCATATTTGGACTTGTCAGGGAATATACACGGTAGCAACAGGTTCCCCAAGGCCAGTCCCTTGGCTGGGCTGGGTGTGTGTGGCCCTCGGAATGCACCTGTCCACCACACATATATTCCTAATAAAGGGCTTGTTTGGCTTGTCACATCCATGCAGAAGGGCAATGAAGTCTACACCTAGAAAGTAAATGTGTTATGTGGCCCTTCCTCTTCCAGAGGTTGAGGGTGGACAGGGCAGTGTCTACGGGGTACTCACCATGAGTCTTGCCCTTCACTTACTTTAAACCATCTGCTTCTCACACATGTCCTGGGAGGCAGGTAACGTTTCCCATTCCCAGGTAAGAAAATGGAGGTTGAGAGAAGTGCACGTTGCTCAAGAGCTCACAGCTTATGTGGAGGCAGAGGCCCTTCTTGAACCCAGATCCACTGCCTGAACAATCCCATATTCCTGCCCTCACACACCTTTTCCATGGAGAGGCTCCTTGCTCTCGGTTCATAATAGGACAGTTGCACAAGTTATTGACCAAAATTAGTTGGAAATTTTGAAATTGGATCTAGGTCACTCACTGAAGGCTGATTTGTCTCTTCAAAGAAAGGGGCCAGTGTCTCCAGTGTGACTTTGGGTCATATATGTCTTAAGCTGAGTCACAGTTACAGGGCCCTCTCCCAGGTGTTTCTGAGAAAAGAACTTCCAGAGCAGAAGTTGCTTTGCAGACCCATCAGAGCTCAGGGAGCATCAGCAATGAGATGGAGGCAGACTAGATATTTCCTGGGGGTGGGGGCAAGAGAGAGAAGAGGTGGTCTGGGGGGATACCGGGATATTTCATGGCAGGGGCTAAGATGCCTGCTGCTTCTCCACTGTTCTTTTTTTAAAAAAAATTTTTTTTCAACGTTTATTTATTTTTGGGACAGAGAGAGACAGAGCATGAACGGGGGAGGGGCAGAGAGAGAGGGAGACACAGAATCAGAAGCAGGCTCCAGGCTCTGAGCCATCAGCCCAGAGCCCGACGCGGGGCTCGAACTCACGGACAGCGAGATCGTGACCTGGCTGAAGTCGGACGCTTAACCGACTGCGCCACCCAGGCGCCCCTCTTCTCCACTGTTCTAGGGCATCATCATTGCCACCTAGCTGGAATTTTGTCCAAAGTCAACTGCATTCTGGGAAAAGAACTTGCAAAATCCCTCTCAGAAGGAGGCTTGGAGCCTCCTCCATTCCGGTCTGTAACTTGCTTTAGAAACCATCCTCCTGGGCCCCCAGGTGTGCCTTCTGCTCCTGGACGTTTGACCAGGCCTCAGTTCTTTGGATACATTAGTAGTTCATCTGAGCCTATAGTGGGTTAAAAGCCAACTTTTCTGCATTGCATCTTCCCCTGAGCAGCAGCTATGGTGTTAAGGAACCCTCTTCTTGGCTGAATTAAGTCCTTCAAAACATGTGGCCATTCAACTCTATACACTCTACAGAGTAGGATAATATTATGGCCGTTTCTTTGAGTAATCGTCTGAATTTGTAAACTGTAGGCACTGATCCAATAGTGGGGCATGCCCAGCACTAATAAAATAAAATAAGGTAGAAGGTATTAGAATCAGGAAGCATCACATGCAGGATGAGCAAGTTTGTTTCATGAACCTTCTATTTCAGTTGCATGGGTGAGTGTGTGTGTGTGTGTGTGTGTGTGTGTGTGTATCCAGGGTGTGTCAGAGGCGGCTGACTGGCTGCCAGATCTGTGCTCCCCTCTCGGAGAATACGTGTGTCCCGAGGGAGGGGGTGGGCTCCTGGAGTGACCATCTCCAGACCCTTGCTCTAGGAAGGGCCCCTGGGTGACTTGCCCTCACTAATGGAATATGATTGAAAGTGACATTTTACTTCTGGGTCAGGGTGGCTGGGTTCCTGAATCACTTTGTGGATTCAGGATTCACCCACAAAGCAGGAAACAGTGCATTGAAATTATGTGAGTGAGAAATGAACTTTTCTCGTGTTAAGCCACTGACATCTTGGGATGTGAGTTATAGCACTTGAGGTTGTCCTATGTAGTACGTGTAAAATGTTTGTCTTAACGTGGGTTATGGTCAGAAAAGTTTGAAAAAAGGACCTGATCTAATGTAACCCTTTCATTTTCCGACGGAGAAGCCAAGTGTCAGGAACTGGGAGGGGCTCCCCATGTCTTCTGAATGAGCTGGGACCAAACCCTGCCTAAGCAGGAGGATGACTGCTGTGTGGCCTGGGTGGGCTTTGTGTACTGCTGGACAGGGCAGAGCTGACTGCTGGGCTGCTGACTCCTGGGACAGTGCTCCTCCCACGCGCTCAGGGGCACGGATCTGACATTTACACTGTGCTTTGGGGCCTCTGCCCACAGCTGGGGACAGGAAGGGTGAACTCTGCCTGGCCTGCTGAACTAACTCTCACCTGGCTTCTGCTCAGGCTCTGTGGTTAACATCTCTGCGGCGTACCAACAGACTTTCTCTGAAAATCTAAGTTTCTCTGAATCTCTGAGGTGGCAGGATTCTGAGAAACCTGGCAGCGGCCTGGTCACCGCCATGAGAGCACTAGCTGAATTATACGCACATACGCCCAGGAACGACACCTCCATTTTTAACACGCAGTGAGTTCGGGCCCTGGTGCTGATGCTGACACCGGCAGGTAGGAGCCTTCAGCCATCACGTTCATGCATCCCACAGACTGGCAGAGCCTGTCACCCAGGTGCTGAGGCCACCCTGGATCAGCGGGGGAGGGCACAAGGCTTGTGCCTTCCCCATCACCTAGCCCCGTGACGTTATTGTAAGAGTTAATCATGCAAGTGCTCAGTACCTGGGCACAGTACCTGACACTTCGCTGACCTGATTGTATTTGCAGCACCCCTGTCATGTGGACAAGCTTGGCATTCTCCCCATCATATTACAGATAAGGAAATGGAGGCTCTCAGAGCTCACCTGTCAGACTCAAAGAACCTTCTTCACTGGCTGGACATGGGCTGGAGCCCTGGCATCTTGAAAGTAAGACAGGCAGGGCCCAGGGCATTGGGGTCCAGTGGCACTAAAATCTCCTCTGAATGGGGGTTGGTTGGGAGTGATACTGGCCTCCCGCTCCCCCCAGTCTGTCAGAACTGGCCCCGGCTCTTTCCCCACGGGTAATGTTTGTGGGAATGAGAGCAAAGAGGCTTGGGAAAAATCTAGGACAGGCTGGGTCTCATAATCTGGGGAAAGTAAAGGGTGTCCCGGCCTCCTAACTCCTGCATTCTGGGGCTCCCAGGGTCATCTACTCACCTCCTCCCCTTCCATACACTGCTCCTGCGTCTTCACCCATACCCAGTGGTCCAAGCGCAGTTACGGCAAGGGAAGTGTGGTCCAGCTGTGTCCCTGCCCCGGGGGAAAAGGAACTGGCCATCCTGAAGAGTCTCTGCCACGTCATTCTCATCTGAAATTATCTCGTTCATTTGTTCACAGAAGCAATGCATTGAATAAGAAGGCTTTGCCTGTCTCCCTCGCTGGACCCCGAGCTCCCTGAAGACAGGGGTCTTGTCTGTCTTGTTCACCGTGCGTCTCCAGCTCCTAGAACACAGTAAGTGCTCTACAAATATGGGTGAACGAATTGCTAAAGCTCAGACCCTCTTTTCAAGGAGGGAAATGCAAGTTCTGGACTTGGAGGGCTGGTCACAAGACGAGGGGGTTTGGAGGAGATGAGTCCTGCTAGGGTGTTAGGGAAAGTCACCCATTGCTGCATCACCACCAACCATGAAACTTAACGGCTTAAATCAACAATCGTTTTGTTTGCTCACGATTGTGTAATTTGGGAGGAGTTCAGCAGGTGTGCCTTGTCTCTGCTCCACAGTGTCAACTGGGACCGAAGGATCCGCTTCCAAGACGGCTCACTCTAAGTCGGCCGCTGGCTGTTGGTTTCACACAGGCCTCTCTGCAGGGCTGCTTGGGTTTTCTTGCCGCGTGATGACTGGGTTCTAAGAGTGAGTATACCAAAGACAGGAAGTAGAAGCGGTCTGGCCTCTTAAGGTCTGGGCCCAGAAACTGTCATTGCATCATGTCCTCCATATTTTACTGGTTAAAAAGTCCCAGAGCCAAGAAAGATTCAAGGGGCTCTTGATGGAAAGAGTGTCAAAAAGTTTTGGGGCCCTGCCTAAAACCATCACAGAAGGCTTCCTGGAGGAGAGGTGTGAGTAGCTACAAACATTAGAGGTTTGAACAGCACCTTTAAGCTCTTCGGTATGGCTGGAGCGGGACTACCTTGGACTACCGCAGCATGGCCGAGGCCTCGCTCTGGCTACCCTGAAGAAGCCTCCAGTCAAAGGGCGTGGTGGATTGTATTCTCCCAATGTGGCCATAGCACTTCCTGTCTCACACGTGCTTCCAGAATGTTGCCTATTTCAACAACTGGAATCTATTTCCCCTCCCCTTGAAACGGGACGGACGTGTGACTACCTCAACAAAAAGACTGGGGCAGAAGCGACGCTGTGTGACTTCTGAGTCTAGGTCATAAAAGGAGACAGGACTTCCCCTTGGTGCTCACTCTCTCTCTCTTCCCCTCTCTCTCTCTCTCTCTCTCTCTCTCCAGACACTCGCTCTTGGAACTGAGGCACCATGCTGCAAGGAAGCCCAGGCCACGTGAAGAGGCCACTTTGGGGATCCCAGCAGATAGCCCATGATCCTGGCATCAACTGTCAGGCGTCTAAGTGAGCCATTTCAGAGGACCCCGGCCCCCAGCCTTCGAGTCTTCCATCAGAGGCACCAGTGACAAACCATCCTCACCATGTTCTGTCTGCATTCCGGACCCACACGACCCATGGGCATGATAAATGGTTACTTAATGCCAACTTTTCAGTGATTTGTTGGGTAGCCATAGTAACTGGCACACCGGGCAAAGTGAAATATAACAATGCGACCTCCAGAAAGCAGTTCCACGGGCAGGAGGAGTCTGGTGGAAACTCACCAGAACGGTCCGGCCATTGAAGCTGGCTTCCACCAGGTATAAACTGGGGAGCAAGGGAAGGTGTTTTGGACAGAGAAAAGGGCATATGTGAGGCCTTGAGCCAGGAAGGGGCCCAGCAGGAAGAAGGTTAGTGGGCTAGGGGGACAGGGTGGGTGGTACAAGGGGCCACCCTTCATCCTGGGCACTTGGAGGAGAGCCCTGGGTCAGATCCGCTTCCAGGTAAGGAGGGGGGATGGTAAGTCAGAGGAACAAGGCCCAGCGAGTGAGGAAGAGGCCTCGAGGCCTCTGCTGTGCAGGTGCGTGGGTAAGAGGGCCTGCCCAAGCTGTGGGATGGGAGGCTGTGCGGGAACCAGACGCTCCTGACTGGATGGATGCGGGGCTAGGACCAGAAGCTGAGGTGGCAGGAGGTGGGGATCCCCATGTTGAGGGACAAGGGGAAGGGCAGCGTACGATGCTCTTCTTTCGACAGCATGGCCTTTGTTAGCTGTCCTTCCTCTGGGAAGATCCCCTGGGGATGTGACATCTACTGCAGTCCCTTTCCCCCTTCAGTTACACCTTGTGACGAAACTCCTTATCCCTCTGAGACAGACAGACACAGGAGACTGTGGCTGCTTCCTCAACAACGGCTGCCGTGAGCTCAGGCCTCAGGTGTCTGCTAGGGCCCCCCAGCTGGGTACGCTTTCTGGCCAGAACTGCTGCGAGAGCGTCAAGCCTACATTACAGCACATGCTGGGGGAAACGCATCCTGCTTGGTGGCTGTCCGCGCACCCTGCCCCCCGGATCCTAGCTCCTGGCGGGGACTTGCAGGGAGTAGAGTGTCCCTGCCTCGCCGCAGGAGGAGGATGGCAGGCTGGGCCTAGGTCACTGGTCTCACCTCTGAGCCTTCCGGAGCCTCTCCGGCCAGAGGACTTCCCTGGGCTCTCTCGGTACCGAAACCTTTTCTGGCGTTCCTGGCAGCCACGTGTCTCTTCCCCCCTTTCCCGGCAACCCGTGCATCCTGGCATCCAAGCAGCCTGACGCTTTGAGGGTGTTGTGAGGAGCCTGCTGAAGGAACAAGAGGCCGAGGCCGAATGCATGCTCAGGGTCCACGCATCAACCATCTGTGCCTCCCGGGCCCTTCACCTTTCTGTGAGAAGGGTCCTTTCTCGCCACAGATGCGCCTCCCGGAGTGCACAAATTTCTGGTGACACACACACACCCTTAAGAGGTCAAGAATGTGGCCTGACAGAGACAAGTTACAAAATAAAAACAAAGCTGTCGGTGGTCCCCCTAATGGTGCATTTCGGGGAGGGGTTGGGGACTTGGTGGAGCAGTCCGAGGGTGCCTCGGCCCTGGGTGGGACTGGTGACTCCTCTGCACAGCTGTCTGTGAGGCCAGAGGACCCCCCTTGACCACCTGCAACCCGTTCCCACTTACCCATCACCCTGGCTGCAGGGGAGGCAGGGACAAGGCTTCTGCCTGTAGAAGGGGTCCTGGGAGGAGGATGTGTTGTTAGTGCGATTCCCCGATTCCCCGGGGCTGGCCCTGAGAGAAGACTGAAGAGTGGCTTAAGTGGGAGGAGCAAATGCCAAGGAGGAGTGGGGAAGGGAGTCAGGAGGGGAAGGCACTCAGCACCTGGACTCAACCCTGCAGGGAAGCCTCCCTCCCCGGCCAGCCTGCACTCACCGCTCCTCAGCCAGAGCAGAGCCCCTCCCGGGAGATGGGGCCCCAAAGCTCTCAGGCACAGATGTAGGTAGTGCAGGAGGATGAGCCAGCTGCCCGGAAGTGGTCTTCCCAGAGGATACGGGTGAAGCCCCCATCATACCTGCCGCAAAAGGGTCCCTGCTCCCGGCGGCCAGCGAGGGATGCCAGCGTGCGTGGCTGTCACTGGTCACCGTCACCAGCACGAGCCACCTGAGAAGTGTGCCGGGCCCTCCAACTTTTTCATGGCAGAACCTGTGGATAATAAAGTTGCTTGGGGGAATGGGTTGTGACCCATGGGAGGGAAAGTCCCTTGCTGGCTGGGCCTGGGACAGAGACCTAGGCCAGGGATGGGCCCACGCACAAATCCTGGCAGTGGCACAGAGGTATCACTGGCCTCATGGCTCTACCTAAGCTAAAAGGATCCCCCTTACCTTTCCTAGTTTGTCAGTTAAGACTTGGGGGTGCCCTCCCCACTGTGGCCCTGCATCAAACCCTGTGTTAGGTGGGCATAAGTGAGGCTACCAGGGCAAACCTGGTGTGGAGGGGAGACGGTGCAGAGGGGAGGGCAAGCCGTTGGGGCCACACCCCTAAATGACTTCTTGGAGCAGCAGGCCTAGCAGGGCCCAAATTGGGGAAGAAGGGACTGGCACGGTTAGGCATGAGCCCTAGGGAAGTGCCTCATGCAGTGACATGGGTGAGGCTGGGCTGGGCGCCCTGCTGGCCATGTCCTGGACTGGTGTCCTGTGACTCAGGCCTGCTCAGCATCTTGCCCTGGTCCCCCACCCAGAACAAGTCAAGCTACATTCTCAGTTTCACATTAGTCTTTTATTATAACTGTATTTAATGGGATCACTTTGCCAAAAGGAGAAGTCATTTCTTAAATCAGTATGAGTTACAGCATAAAGATGAATGAGAACAAAGCAATAGGATATAAATGGCACAACAGGATATTCCATAAGTCAAATGAATTGTGCCATCATGAGACAAATTATTATGACAACTTTTACATCAAAGTGGTCTCAAGCCTGTTTACAGGAACTTTAGATTTCTTTTCAACACTATAAAAAGAGAGCTTTTGAAAGTAACATGGGGGGTGGGGTGGGGAAGCGGTTTTGGCCCGTGAGAAGGAAGCTCGGCTTGCCAGGTGCCGTCCTTAATTCATCCCGGCCTCCTCTCCCTGTCCCACGGCCCCCCAGAGCCCCTGTTCTGTACACATGGGGGCGGGGACCGGTGTGCACCTGCAGGGGAGGGGGATGGAATGATGGCATGGCCTGGCCTCCACAGGACAGCCACTGGGAGGGCCTGCATCGCCCCTCCCCTGCTCCCCGCAACACTGGTTCTGCAACAGCCCCTGGAGGCAACTTCGTAAGGAAACAATAAAATGAAAACAAAAATAGTAAATTTAAGTCACCTCTGGCAGATTACCTATCTTTAAGAGACAACGTAACTGCCACTGAGTTTTGTATTTGTTCATCGTCTCTGACAAAGTGGAGGAGTCCTTCGTGTTAGCTGTGGGCAATCAGACCCGAAGGACTAATGAACTCTGTCAGATGCAGAGAAGGCAAAGCACAGGGAGGCCTCGGGTGTATTTTTAGTCACACTTATTCCGCAGTGGTATTACTTCTTACCAGATTGCAGTTAGAAGTGAGCATTTGCAGGAGATCACCTTTGGAAGAAGAATCCAGTATAATTAAATGTTTAAAGTGTTATAAGACCCCTTGGCATATACAAAAGGTAAGGCAAAGTCATAATGACTTTCTTTCTCTAATCTGTAGCTCTCATATGTAATGTACAGAGAGTAAATTTAACTCAAATTTCCAAACTGATCAGAGAGGAATGCATGAAACACAGACACACATATTAAAAAAGTGGATGACAGAATTCATCTAAGCTTTACATATATAAAATCTATTTAACTGCTAATAATCAAAACATGAGAGGGTTCCACTGATTATATTTGTTAAAGAAAAATAAAAAGGTTTCATATATTCAGGATTTAAAAAAATGTGCAATGAAACAGAAGTACCTGATAAAATAATAAAAAAGAAGGAACACATTCTTTTAATAGCACTGTAACTAATAAAAATGCAAACAATGCTCGACTATGAAAAATAACAAGTCACTTAAAACGACTGAGAGAGTAATACAATTCTCAAACCCCATGGATCTATGGAAAGTGGAGGGTGGCACTGCCCACGTCCCACTCCCCCTCGTGCCTCCTTCCTCGGAGGGGGGAGCAGCGCACTGGGGGCCGCAGAAGCAACAGCTCTGAGGGACCCCGTCACTTCCCGTGTAGCACAGACACGGAAGCACAGAACGGAGGACCTGCCCCTGGTGTGCTGGCGGGCCGGGGGTGGTCAGTGACTCGTAGACACCCAGCCGACTGCGACTGCAGGGAGGTAGCCTAGAGCCCTGTCAGGGTGCTGGCTGGCTGGCAGCTCCCGTGTGCCCACTGACACTGGACTACCACGACTCTAGCTCTCAGGGCCAAGGAAATGCTTGAAGCGAGCAGACGGCTGTCCGCCACTGCGAGGCGACAGCCAGCTCTGTGGCCCTTTCCCGCCACTGTCCTGGAGCCCTGGCGAGGATGGCTCCAGGCTTCTTACCTTAGAACCGAAAACACCAACAGCTCCCCAAACCAGGTCCTCGGAGAGAAAATAATGGCAACCCGGTGCAGCTGCAAGGCCACTCACTGCATGGGGACCTTGGGAGCATACCAAGTGTCTTCAAGGCGACACACAGTAACTTACTCAGTCACCCCCACAGGGGGCTGGGCAGACCACTCAGACAGGACGCTCATCAGCGTATCTTTGAGTGACCATGGAAGGCCCAACAACCCTGTTATCTGAGCGAAACCGGGGTTGTCATTCCTCTTCCAGCTCACGCGTTCAGAGATTTTCCTGCTAGAGGTTAAGAACAAACCTTAGAGCTACTTAGAACCCTCTCTGTAGTAGCTCTCGAGTCATCACTAGTTTTTGGAGAGTGAGAGCACGTGGGAAATGAGGTCATTATCACGTTTGTCTGTAGAGAGATACATGGTTAGCAGTGGGAAGGATGTACACGGTGTGTGTTCTTTCAAACTTAACTTTTCGCTCGTGGGCATGATCGGTTCCGCTGCCCAGAGGCCTCGCCATCCTCAGAGGAGAGGCCCTAAGAGCCAGTCACCTCAGGGCAGGGGCACTGTGGCTCTCCTGTCAGAACTCCTGCTTGGGCACAGGAGAGGGGAAGTGTCCTCTATAGGGACTTCTCCTTAAGGAGACAAACAGCTCCTGTGATGCTTTCTGCCCGTCGCGATTCCATAAGCTGCCTACGGAAAAGCGCAAATCCCTACCCTGTGCTGAAGCCCGGGGAGGTGCAGCCACGCCAGACCTGGTCCTGCCCCGGCGGTGGTGCCTGGGACGCAGTGCACAACCGAACCCAGGCCCTGCAGCTCCTACACTTGGCTCCCAGCAAGGAAGGGCTGTGCAGAAATCCCACACCTTCCTGACATCTGGAATGTTCTGCGGGAAGCCCTGCTCCCCCAGAAGGGACTCCAGGTCTAGTTCCCTGTTACTGCTACTTTAAGGCCAATGGGAGATCCTGACTCTGGATGGGAATGAGTTTGGGTTTTTCCCTTTACTTCTCAATTGACAGGTGACAAATGTATTCTAGCGTCAAAGCTACAGAGGCTTTACCAGAAAACTGAGAGATGTTTATCCCACAAGTCAGGGTCACATTTACCAATTCAAGGAAGTAATATTGTTACAACTTTTGAAATCAGTGCAGCAAAGATTGGCTCAACGTGACCTTGCTTTCTGGTTGTGAAAGATCCTAAGAGGAGAAATACAGTTGTCTGAGGAGGGACAGTGATGGCCAGAGTCGATCTGGCCTGAGGTCTGGAAATGTACTCTTTAAGAAATGAAAAAAATCTAACTCCCATCACACTGAAATAGGATTCCTAAGTTTAGACCCTGTTTCTAAAGATCGCTGTAACTTTCTGAAAGGTCAGTGATGGGTTTTTTCCAGGCCTGGAATCTACCAGTTCTAGTCCATTCTGTTGTATTTGGCTCTGCTGTATGGCTTCCCAAAGGAGGAATGAAAGACGCTGAGATACAGATTTCCAGAGAGAAAGCCTTCTTGATATCAATCGATTTTCCTACGCCTGATGCTCTGAGGGAGGGAAGATTTGAAACCAACTCTTCTTCCTTCTCTAGTTATAATTAAAGGAGTTGCCACACCTAATTCTTAGTTGGGGAGAAGAGGACAGAGGAAAAGTGATTCTAATTGTGGTTTGGTCTTCTTTTTGACAGTGAGCATGATCCTGGATACTTAACCCAGGTCCACCTCAGAGGAAGGGTGGGGTGGGACGAGGTAAGGGCCACGGAAGCCCTGTCTACGTTCTGGTGAACATCAGTCTGTGTGCTCTGTGGCCCCGTCTGCCTCTCTCTGGAGGGTTCCGATGGGCTGCGCTAGGGCCACAGGCCTGCTGGGAAGGAAGTGTTGGTTTCAGAGGGGTCTCCGCTGGGGGAGCCTCAGGCAGACCCTGGGGCCGCTGAGGGGGGTGGCCAGTCCCTACAAGGAAAGCCAAGGGCACTGTGGTCAGATGTCCAGGGGGCTCACAATGGTGAAGCCAGAGTCCTTGCTGTTGCTGCTGCTGTCCTCATCGGGGCTGGAGCTGGGGTTGCTGGAGGAAGCTGAGGCTGGGCCCATCAGTGGGTCAGAGAACACCAGAGGGGAGCGGGCCAGGGGCTCGCTTTTCCCAGAGGTGCTTCGGAGGGTGCGAAGAGGCTGAGCCTGGCCTGAGAAGGACCCCTTGGTGCTGCCCGCGTCGTCTTCTCTGGAGACCAGGATGAAGTCGTCTGCGCTCCCTCTGTCCGTGCGCCCTGGTGTTTCTGAAGAGGACTGTGAAGCAGAGTCAGAAGTAGAGGTGGATGAGAGAAGAATCCAGTGAAATGAGAGAACTAAGTAGTAGCCCTGGGAGCACTTCATGGAAGTTCAGGCCCCTGGCCCGATGCTCTTCCTTGGAAAGATGCAATGTTTGGCCAGGTACTTCCCAGTGGCGGGGGGCCAGCTCCCCTGAAGCTGGATGCTGGGTTCCCAGGGCAATAGAGTAAATCTCCTGCCTGATAAGTTGAGAGAGGCCGGCTCAAGAGACAGCCAGCGGGCTGCAGACAGACTCCCTGCCAGCTGCACGTGGCACCCTGCCGTGCGCATCACTCGTCTTCCTGGGGCTTTAATGTTCTCATCTGCGAAATGGGGATAAGGACAGCATCTGTGACCTAGTGTGTGGTCACCGTGCAGTGAGGTCATGTGCGTGGATGTGAATCACACAGAATTGGCTCCCTAATGTAAGCCCAGATCCGGAGCGGTTTTACTACCGGCTTAAAGAATAGCTTCAGGAGGGCCTAATGTATGTATCTCATAACCAGCTCATCCCGGGTATGCGCTTAGGGGCCCCCGGGACAATGGTGGCAAACACAAAAACCAGGAATGGTTAAGTGCCAAGTATATGGCAAAAGGTAGAAAGGCAGAAGTGCTTTACTGACCATGATTTTCCTTTCTTCTTAAGCAATTATGAGTAGCGTTTGTTTTTAACTAAAAATGCAGACATCTATGAACATGAGTAAGGGTTTTGGGTTAAGCCCAGAGAAGCCCCTGCCCGCCCTGACGTGAGGAAAGCTACAGCCTGACCAAGGATGTTCCAGAGCTGGCCAGGCGGAAGAAGTGCTGACATAAGCTGGTGTGGTACCCACACCTGCTCGACCACCCACCTCGCCTACTCTCCCATAGCGTGGGTGGGGGCTGGGGCGGGAGTCTGAGGTCTGACGACATGCGCACAGCGCCGTGGCTGGAAGTGCCACCCGATCCTCTGGCCTCCAGACCAGTACGGCCTGGGCCACCGGTGGGCTGTGGGCAGAGCCTGGACAGGTAGCTGGCAACACTTCCAAGGGAAATCTGGGCTTGACTGACAGTGCTTTCTCTGAACTACATGTTCTTGGTGACATGTGGGTGGTGAGTAGCTAAATAATGGCTCAGGTGCCTCTACCCTCTGACCCTTTGTCCACCTTTAAGATATTTAATTGGGAGAACAGAAACAGAATTAGTCTTGAGATCACAGGGCTTGAGACAACAGGTCTTGAAGTTCCTCATCTCAAGGTTTAAAGCTGTTTCCATTCCATCAACACATTAACTCTTACAAAACTGAGGAGACACACAGATCCTGGCACTCTGGTAGAAGGGGATGTGATCACAGCTGGTACTAGGGCAGTTTGGGAGAGAAAGACCGTCCATTGTGAGGTGTACCCAGTCGGACGGTGCCACCCTTGGAGAGGCTGGAAGGGACACGTGAGTGGGGCTTGTGCTCCCACGCATATATATGCACACGGGGTGCAGGGCAGGCTGGGCTGTGGGACCTCAGCTTCAACCTTCTACCTCCAAAGTGTGGACACTGTTCATGTGACCACTGTCCTGCACTGTAAACTGTGAAAACCTTGACCTCTCACCCCACGTAGGGTCTGTGGCTGGAACGCTGCCGGGCAGAGCTCATCTTAGTTTGAAAATAAAAAGAGCATGTACAGCAGGCCCTATTTTCAGAGTGACTACAGAAATACCACGACAACCCACTCTCCTTTGGCTTACAGTGAATACATTACAAGACTTTGAAGAGGAGAAATACGTTATAAAGCCTGTGACTGGAAGTAAAGATGAGGTTCCTGCCATCACTCTAATTATCTGGCACATTTCTGGGAAAGTAGTGAAGTCAAGGTACTAATCTTGGGTTACCCCCCTGCCTCCCATTCCCAGAAAAAATTATGGACGGACTCAGACAAAGCACGGCAGAGCTGGCAGGGCCTGACCTTCTTTTATTACCCCTCCTCACCTTTATATTACAGATCACAAAAGGAAGCCCATTTCAGAGGCTTGGTGGCCTGGCCATTGTCACAGAGCGAATTAAAAGATCTGGACTCCTCTGGACTCCTACCTAGAACTTTTTTCTAAACACAAAGATGCCTTCTTTCTGGATTTCCATAGCAGCCTTTGCTACTACCTGCTTCTGTTTATATCATTTACACAATCCTCTTTTTTTTTTTTTTTTTTTTTTGGCCAAACACAAGCATGTACTATACAACGGGAGGTTTCAACCCATCAGTCCTGCCTAAAACTGGCCAAGACCAGCACAATATACAGCCCCCGGGCCCCAACCTGCTGTCCTCGCCCTGCCTCATTTCTTACCTTGAGTTTAGGAACATGGTGGATGCAGGTGCGCCCAACTGTGGACTAGCTGTTCAAGAGAAGTGTGCTCTTTCTATGCTGATATAGAAGCACCCAGCCACAGGTGGATATTGAGTACTTAAAAGGTGGCTAGTGTGACGGAGGAACTGTATTTTTAACTTAAAGCCATTTAATCTTAATGAGTTTAAATTTAATTTTAGATAGACATCTGGCTAGTAGCTACTGTATTTAGACAATGCAGATATAGACAATACAAATAAAAATAGGGGCCCCAAGTACCAGTGAGGCACATGATGTGGGCTGGCTGACGAAAAGAATCTAGAGTCCTACAAGGTCCTGCCGTCTACTGCCATAGAGTTGAGTCAAGTTTACCAAAAAACTTCCAAACGAGTGTGTGAAGGACAGACTGGGAGGAAGGGGCAGAATGTGGCTCTTCCCATTCTACGGAATACAATTTTGCATCTGCCCTTTTCAGAGCTGGGGATAAGATTTGTGAATCGAATGGAAAGAACAGTACTAACCAACATGCTGGCAGGGAGTGAGGCACGTGCATTTCCAAAAAGGAAAAGCCCTACTGAAGCTCCTGATGGGGAAGGGCACAGAGCCACCTGCCCCAAGGCGGTGAGCCTGACCCTCGGCATTGTCCTCTGCACGTACTTTCGTGCTAAACGAAGAGGCAAAGCTCATTCCCAACTTAGGAATGAGCTGTGGCACAACCCACCACACACCAAGACGTGGTGATTACATCTCCAGAAAATGTCTCCAAAGCCCGCCTCGCACTGTTGCCCCGGCCTCCGGCCCTCTAACTGGAAGCTCATCAGCGGGGACGACATCCCATACCCTGAGCACCCTGGACACTTGGCAGAGCAGGCCCTCAGCTCACCTTTGGGAGGCAAGAGGGAAAACGCCTTCAGAACACCCACCTGGCCCACACGTTCCCGTCCAGAGCCAGCCCCCCTCTGCCACCCTGGCCCCACAGGGTAAGAAAGTAAGTCCGCCAGTTCCAAGCCCTGACAGTCGTCCCAAGGCTTGAGACACAGGTTCCTAAGGAAAGATGCTGGGCCAGGACTTCCAGCCTGGTGGTTCCTGTATGAATCTAGACCAGATCCCCGGGCACTGGGGCACAAGGCTCCAGACATTTGGCTCTCTATGCGACCTGTTGCTTCATCTGGGATTTCTCTTGCCTTTCCTCCCGTGAAGGCAAGAGGACAGCACTGCTTCCCTAATTCTTCCTTCCTCAGATAAAACCTCTTTCAGGAATACAGGGTTTTTTTTTTTTTTTTTTTTTTATAAACTGCTAACATCCTTGGGGAAGAAGCCATGGCAGGAATGAGCAAAGAAGAAAAGCCCTGCTATTTTCCCTTTTCCCACTTTTCTTCTTTTCCACTTAACCCTACAGAGGAACAGAGATGCAGAGAAGGCAGCTGTGGGGTCTCTGGGCACAGGATGGGTGGACTGTGTTTTAGAAGCACACACAGAGGCAGGTCTCTTGGATGCTGCACAGGAGTGTGGCCCTGCCAGAGCAAGGGCATATCCTATTTCGGGCCATCTACATCTCACGGCTGGCTCACCTTGAGTGTGCACATGGGTTCTGCTGGGGCAATGGCGGTAACAGGTAGGTTCTTACAAAATGAAAACTGGGAGTAACAATGGCAAAGTATAATCAAGAAGCTTTAAATTTAGCAAATTCATTAGTGCTTTTGAAAGGTCTTTTTCTGTAATATTTTTACACATTCAAATAAAAAAATCATGTTAAATTTTAAAACAACATTGTCAATTAAAAATAGTTGGGGGGTGAGCCTAAACTCAACCAAATTTGAATGAAGAAATGATTATTGAAAAACATCTGCTTAGGGAAGGAGAATTTGGAGGAACTAATCAAATTAAACTTGCAATGTTAATGCACTATTCATGTGGCTAAAAATGCAGACTAAATGCTCTATGAAAACTTTTTTTTTTTTAACGTTTATTCATTTTTTGAGACACAGAGAGACAGAGCATGAATGGGGGAAGGTCAGAGAGAGAGGGAGACACAGAATCGGAAGCAGGCTCCAGGCTCTGAGCCATCAGCCCAGAGCCCGACGCGGGGCTTGAACTCACGGACCGCGAGATCATGACCTGAGCCGAAGTCGGACGCCCAACCGACTGCGCCACCCAGGCGCCCCTCATTCAGCTTTAAAAAGAAGTTTTCGGGGCGCCTGGGTGGCTCAGTCGGTTGGGCGTCCGACTTCGGCTCAGGTCATGATCTCGCGGTCCGTGAGTTCGAGCCCCGCGTCGGGCTCTGGGCTGATGGCTCAGAGCCTGGAGCCTGTTTCCGATTCTGTGTCTCCCTCTCTCTCTGCCCCTCCCCCGTTCATGCTCTGTCTCTCTCTGTCCCAAAAATAAATAAACGTTGAAATTAAAAAAAAAAAAAAAAGCTGAATGAAATTAACCACACAAGCCTCTCTCTCCTTGAAAAGTACTCTTCAAACTAAAAAAATTCCCATTCTAACATATCATTTTGGTTTTTTCATCACAAAAATAATTTGTAAGTATCTGGATGCTCGGTTTTGAGAGAGAGCCTTAGATGAGATTTTGCTAATGTTCATTTTTCAAGATGAAACTTTGTAAGCCATGAAAAAGTGTATTAGGGATTTTTAGTCCTGTCAGAGAAAGTATAGTGAGGAAGCATGGTGGAGCTAGAAGCCTACTGGATTGGAACAGGAGTTCTGGAAACGTGATGCCTGTTGAGCCTATGCGCCTCTGAGGCCTTCATTTTCTCACTGGTAAAATAAGCAGACAGGACTAAGCACAAGAGGAATTTCTTGGATTCTTTCTCACTGGAAAATTCTATGTTCCTATGTTAGAATAAATTATATACTATGTCGACACCTTGAGAGCAGGGGTCGGCAAACTATGGCCCATAAGCCAAATTTGGTCCGTGGCCTGTTT
The DNA here is from genome assembly GCF_022079265.1 of Lynx rufus. NCBI lineage: Eukaryota > Metazoa > Chordata > Mammalia > Carnivora > Felidae > Lynx > Lynx rufus. Next base: position 24,570,044 of record NW_025814867.1, on the reverse strand, counting down.
TTGTATGGCTCTCAAGCTGAGAATAGCTTATACATTTTTAAAGGTTGTAAAAACAAAGAAACAAACACACCAAATACAAAAACAAATACGTGACATAGACCACATGTCACCTACAACTCCTAAAATATTAATTAGCTGATCCTTTACAGGAAGACTTCGCTGACCTCTTTCCCTTAGAGGATGGACATTAATGAGAAGCCCTCCTCCACGAAGGCAAAAAAAAGGTCTAGCCAACTGAAGTACACTCAGGAGAGCACTGGGAAAGAATGAACAGCACTTCCTGTGCTAACGGGGAATTGGGGCGTCAGCTAGAGGTAACCAATAGCTGAGGCAGAGATCTGGCTTTCTAATGTCACACAATAGGACTGGTAGGAGGTTCAGGCCAAAGCTGCTGCATACAGGCATGTAGGTTGTATACTGAACAACTCTGGGAGATAACAGCCTAATTATTATCATTGTCAATGGTACCCCGTAGGGCACTAGGGTATGTAACTCGCACAGCTGTATACGGCACTTCTGGCTCAGGCCACCCGTGGTATTTCACAGCTGAACTTCACACACAGTAATTGGAAATGACTTTGGCAAAGTTTTCATTATTCCTTGCTTTGAAGAACTCTCGTGAATGTGCCCCCATCAAGTTCACGTGACACAGTTCATCAGAGCTCTTATACCTGCTTGGTGGCCCCAGGTGTTTGGTCGCTCTGGCCTTGGCCTTGGCCCTGGCCACTGGAGCAGTAGTGATCATCTGAGATGGTGATCTGCTCATTCTCCTCAGCTTCCAGCTGACTCTGGTTGAAACGCAGGGAACCTTTTAGAATGTCTTTGATCTATTTTTCAGAAAAGAAGAAAATAAATGAAAAAGGTGAATGGGTTTGTTTTGAAATGCTAGCTAAACCTCTAATACCTTTAAACTAGACTTATCATGGGCCATTTTTTTAATAGGATGATGAATATATTACCACAAGAAAGGAATAACAGGAAAAAATCCAACTGTATCAAAGCCATGGACTTATTAATGACCAAGGAAAATTTCAGAGTCTTAATGGCCAGGCTCTCACGGGGTCAGACATGGGTGTCACATCCTGGGCAGTTATCTTAGAGCAGGAAGTGCCATTTGCCTACACACTCAGCCCCACTGAACGGCCCTTAGCTACTCAAGTGGCTGCACCCCAGCTGAACTGTTAATAACACAGGCAGACGGCTCTGAGAGCAGCACGCTCTTTTTACTAATGCGTATGTTCCACTCAGCCCTCCAAGGGTTGGGTGAGTGTGGTCCTTGTGGGTCTGAGGCCTGCCGTGGGTGGCTTGTGCTCCGAGGACAGCATGTGCTTACGGGTAAACAACTGAACATGCTGCCGGACCAGGCAACACCAGCTCTGGGTGAGGAACCAACTGAATGGCTTTGGTACGAGGAAGAAGCAAGGGTGAGAATGGAAAAGTAGCTTGGGCTACAAGCCAGTCAGACATAATCACTCGTAGGAGCACGAGGTGTGAAAAGGTGGCGGTTCAGGATGGGCTCTGTCTGGGAGGAAATGAGGGGCTGGGGGGATGTTGGCTCTAATACGTGCATGGTCCACCCTCCACCAGATCCCCTCCCCAACAAGCACTGAAAGATGGCCAGCAGGACACAAAGTCAGATCAATGGACATACCTGTTTTAATCCTGCCAGAGAAACCAGAATTTGATCTTCTTTTTCCAAATTTTCTTGTAATATCACATCTTGAATATTTACTGAAAATAGAAGAATGACATTTTATAACTAATGTCCTGAGTATAACTTATCTGCTGCCACATCATTACTTGCTTGGAAATGTTTCTGTCCAATCTCGTAGTAAGTATTTCCACCAAGGACGCTCTGCCAAAGTGCAGATGAGGCAGGTGTGGGGGGGAGCAGAGGGGAGCACCGAGCCCGGTGAGCACAGCCTTCCCACCGACGAGACACAAATGTGTTCTTATGATGACAAATGTGTCTTCACTTCTGCAGAGAGACCAGGGCACCTCCTGCTAACCTACAATGTGAACAGTCTAGAGCATTCATCCAGCCTCTAGGAGGAAGCGTTTCATTCTGAGCTTCCTACACCGCCTCATGGTTCCATCGGGTTAACTCACCTCTGTCTCTGAAGACCAGGTCCTCCCAGGTGACTGAAGTCAGTAAAGACACCGTCTTTAAAGATTTAAACAGTAAAGAATGTTGTAAACCCAACAAAATGGTGAGAATAAAAGAACAAACTCACGGCACCGCAGGTTGCCATCGGACATCACTGCCTATCGAGTCTGCCTGACTTCACCCGGGGTCTTCACAGGAGCTACTTCTCTACGTCCTCTAGGAGGCTCACCCTCTGTGTGAGAAGTCCTTCACCCAGGCCCGATCGGGGGGATCCAGCAAGTCAGCCGTGACCGCCAGGCTCAGCATCGCACTGAGCTGCACGGTCAACATGCAGAGGGCCTCGGGGCTCCCCCACGACACGCCTAAGGGATGCACACGGCCCTGTTGCTGGTGGGCCTGACTGAGCCGGGGTTCTCAGGAGAGAACAGGGGAGGAGGAAGAGCCCCCCCACACCTTCCCCTACACCGGGGCTAGGCAGGAAAATGTGTGGGGTGAAGGGCAACTAAAACACACTTTAAAGAGGATACCAATATGCACACCAGTCGGAGAATCATGACAATAAGTAGGCTTACCCTCCACTAACATCTACTTGCTTATTTTGTGGCCTTAATCACACCTACTTATAAGCACGGGCCTTACAAGGCCCATGCTTAGTCACTCACTCAGTAGAGCGGTCTCAGTCTCGACTCGAGACTCCTCAGTTGTATGCCTGGCCCCCTACGGCCACCAGAGCTGTGTATCACTCCCTGCCGGCCCGCCCATGCCCTACTGCTAGCGGAGGCAGGGCCGGCACACTGCTCTCTTGGCCCTGGGGGGCTGGGCCCACATCCGTGCAGACCAGCTCTTCCTCACTGTTCAACTCGGGTCCCATGATGCCTCTTCAGAGCAGCCTTCCTGCCCATCCAAACTAAGGGAGCCCGGGTCACAGAGCCTCTGGCCGCTGCCACATCATCTCTTTTCCTGTACTTTCACGAAGCACCTGTCACCATCTGGCATTCTCACATGCATTTGCTGGCGTGTCTATTGTCCACCTCCCCCAATGGAATACAAGCCCAAAGACTGTCTTGTTCAGGGCTATCCTCTAGGCCCTTGGCATGAGACCTACCTTTCAGGTACAGTGTAAGTCCTGACTGACTGACTGAACAAACGTGGGAAAACACTCTTGGAACTTGCATTTCAAAACACTGCTATGCTAAATATTTCCAAAAATATTTGCAGTTAAGGGAAAAGGCAATGACTGATACCGTCAACATGGGCCCAGCCTGACAGTTTGTTAGAATCTTCAATAGGAATAACTCTCTAACCCATGCTGACAAGTCCTCTCACACACCGCAGCAGAAAAACAGCAGCTTTTATTTATGCAGAAAACGTGACTGTAGTTTCTGGCTCATATAAAGGCCTGCTTCAAAACAAGAAAGCAAGATGAATGGGAATGGAATAATAGATATAATTAGAGAGTGAATGTTTCTGGTTTCCTTAAAAGCCTGTAACAATTTGTTCTCTCTCAACAGAAAAACAACGCAGAATCCACTCAACAAGACGTCAACGACAACCAACGGCAGGAAGCTGACAAGAAGCAGTTATGTAGGTCTGTCAGGGGGTTGAATATGGTCACTTCTGTTCTTACGAATGCCATGGTTTTCAGGCAGAGGTCTGAGGGTCTGCGGGCTGCAAGTAGCAGCTGGGTAGTTTGGTGGGGCGGTAAGCTCTCCACACTGAGCCGCAGTGTGGGGCAGATGTCCCAGCTCCTGCTGCGTAAGCAGGGGCAGCAGGGGAATAACTCCGGGGCCCTGGGAGGAAGCTCAGCCAATGGATGCAGAGACATCTGGACATCTGGAAGAAGCACGGGAGGCTTCTTGGAGAGGAGCCCACTGGAGGCCGGATCAGGGGACCATGAAAAGAGGAAACGTGCAGAAAGCAAATGTGATGTATCCTGCTGCCCCAGCTCGATCTTCAGCTCCTGCCTGCCCCTTTGACGGTCTTCTGTGGAACATATCCTGAATCAAAAGGTTTGGCCAAAGTGCCCGGCTCCTGCCTCCAGTGTAATGTGGGGCCCGTGGTCAGCGGCAACACAGCCGAAGGCCTTTAGGGTCACAGGCTACAGGCTAGCAGGGCAATCAGTCAATGGCTCCAGTGGGGACAGAGGCCAGTAACTATGCAGGAACCGATATCTCCTTAGAGGCGAGCAAAGACGCAGAGGGCACCCAGAGATCCTTCCTCAAAGACCAAAGAGACACGTGAGCCATCCTAGAGCCCTGACATCATCCTGGCAGGGAGAAGAGACAAAGCGGAGACACTCTAACTGGGGGCATTTGTTCAGCTGAGATGGCTAACTTGTAAGAGACAAAGTTGCCTTTAAGTGGCAGACTTAAGCCTTGGACTCTGCCACTGGTGGGAATGGACCTCCAGAGTGAGGTTTCTGTACCCCCGAGTTTAAATATATGATCTATCACCCCAGTACAGAAGTAGCGGTATCTACCTGACATCTTACAAAATCATACTGGCCATATTGCCTGAAAATCTCAGGAAGCAAGTGCTCCCAATGTGCCCTCCTGGACGCCACAAACCCATACATCTGAGCGGTGGTGGTGTTCGCAGTGGGCAGGCTGAAGAGGGGAGTGGCGGTGAAGGTGGAAGAGGAGAGGCCCCTTGTTTTTCATTGCAGGTCTAAGTGACAATGATGCCCCATGATCTAAAGGCCACTTTATCCCATGTGCTCTTGCTTGTTTAAAAGCATGAACAGCCAACAAGCCTAGGTGCCCCCTACGGTACCATCTCCTGGGTCTAGAGGTGGCAGAGCTGTGTGTGGGCCACCCCCCCAGCCCCACCCTCTACTCCTTCCTCACCAAGATCCTCACCAGATCACACTAGGGCAGCACCCTGCGCCCCTTCCCTCACAGCCGAGGTGGGTCATGTGACACAGCTTTGGCCAATGAGGTGTAAGTCCCCAGATGGAGCTTCTGGGAATCTCCTCATTGGGTCTGACTCAGTCTGTGGCTTTTGGGCCTTTACTCTTCCCACTTTCCCTGCTGAAATGCTGGCAGGAGCTCCACAAGTCAGCTTGCAAGGACTGTGGGCGATGAACCAGAGGAAGCCTGGGGCCCTGGGCACATCACGGAGTTGCTACACCTGCTTGGACTGCCCACCTCTGGGCTTCTTTTAGTTATGAAAAAAATAGTAATAACCTCCTGATGTGTTTATTCTACTGCTTTTGGGATTATGTTATTAGCAGCTCTGTTAGTCTCAAGGTACTACAAACTGGGTGGTTTAAAACAACAGAGATTTGGGGCGTCTGGGTGGCTTAGTTGGTTGAGCATCCGACTTCGGCTCAGGTCATGATCTCACGGTCTGTGGGTTCGAACCCCGCTTCAGGCTCTCTGCTGAAACTCAGAGCCTGGAGCCTGCTTCGGATTCTGTGTCTCCCTCTCTCTCTGCCCCTCCCCCACTCTCTGTCTCTCAAAAATAAATAAATGTAAAAAAATTTTTTTTAAACAACAGAAATTTATTCTCAGTTCTGAAAGCTGTAAGTCTGGGGTCAAGGTGTCGGCAGGGCCGTGTCCCCTGGAAGTTCTAGGGAAGCACTCTTCTTTGCCTCTGGAGGTTGTTGACAATCCTTGGCATCCCTTGGCTTTGTCTCCATCATTACATGGCATTCTCTCTGTATGTTTGTGTTCAAAATCCCCTCTTTTAATAAGGACACCAGTCACTGGATTAATCAAGTCTTACCTCATCTCAACGTAATTATATCTTGTAAAGACCCTATTTACCCAAAGGTCACATTCACAAGTTCCAGATGGACATGGAATGGGGAGGAAACACTATTCGACCTGGTATGGCAGCTAAACTCTTCCCTGTTACACAGAATATAAGCCGTCCAGTTCCTTTACTGAAAGGGAGCCGAGACAGCCCCACCAATCCTCTCCTGCACGCAGAGTACAACTTCAAGTTCCAGGCTGGCTCTGGCCTGCTGTGCAGTGAGGCGAGCCAAGGGCACTCCCAGGGTGGGAGAAGAGCCCAGAGCCTTACTATCTTCCGCAGCATACCCTTTCCCAGAAACTTTTCAGCCTTATTTTTTTGGACAGGATCAAAGATCACCTTTTAGGATCTGATGAAAACCAAAACCTTCTGCCCTGAAAACCCGCACATGTATATAATGTTCATTTAATTTTAAGGATTAACCTCTGCTATAAAACCTCACTATAATTTAATTTTTTCATTTAATTTTCATGATAAGCCTCTGCTATAAAACCTCACTAGTCTCACTTTAAGGAATCCAGGGCACAGAAATCCAAATTAAAACAAAGGGCACCTCTGGAGACTTAAAATTTTTGAATGCAGGAATTATGACTTTACTAACAACAAAGTACCGGCCATGTCAATCCTTTGCTGCATTAGTTCAACTATACATTGATTTAAGGTAGCATTTATGAGCATTCTATTAATATACAACTTCTCAGTAACAAATCTGCTTTCAGTTGCATCTACATGCAAAAATGGAAAAACATAATGATGTTTTCCTCATGCTTTAAAATAGTAAAATAGTAATGCAGTAATAGTAAAATAGTAAAATAGTAATGCACATTTTTCCTTATAGCAAGAGGCAGAATAAGTGATGAGATAAAGTCTCTTTCTTTTTGTTTCTGTGTAGAAGGAAGTTTATGTTCTTTGCAATCTCCTTCTACTTAAGTTTTATAAAGTATAAATGCTGGAGCACTGAAACTAAAGGGGGAAAATCTCACACAACTACTTCTGTGAGAATTACCCAAAAATCTCATCAACGTAAGAGTTACACAGTGACTCCACTGTATCTAAAGAGATGTCAATGTCACGGAAATAGATCTCTGACTGTAACAGGAGTGGAAGCGGCACACAAACTACTTTTTCAATTTCTTAAAAACCCTTTGTCTTCACTGCTAGAATAAACGTGTTTTCATTTGAACGGCTGGGACAAAAGGTAACGTAAGCTCATTAAGAAGGGGAGTGGAAAGGGGACAAAACAGAACTAATATCTATCTACAGTGGAGGTGGAACTTAGCTTCCTTATGCCGGAGGGTAATACCAGAACTTTTCTCAAAGGATTACGATGAAGAGTAAATACATAGCACAGTATGTTGCCCACCGTAGAAGATCAGGACGGTGTTTCTTTCATTTCGACATGGCCACGTTACCTCATCTGACTATCCCAACAACCATTCTAGATGAGGACTGTCATCCTATTACAGAAAAGGGAGCCAAGCTTAGCAATCCCCGGTCCATTATCTGAGGTCTCATGACAGGGAAGTGTACAGCAAGGACTAGATTCTACGTCATCTGGACTCCTCAGCTCCCCCACACTTCCATACACGGCACTGATGGAAGGGCCAGAGAGAGATATGAAGAGGCATAGGATGGGGTCTTGCCACTGACTCGATTGCCTTCTGATGTCAGTGCCCTTTATTTGGCGGTGGAACTGACCTAAGTGAGGCCAGCCGGCAGGACAGGAAGTCACCTACATGCAAAACAGACTGCTGTATCATTTCTGTCAGAACTTTCTGGAGCACTGGTCCTAGCATTAAACACCTTGAACTTTGATGACCTTAGGCAGAGATCTGTGTAAATCCATTGGTAATGGGGGCAATACATATCTCAGAGGGTTGCTGGAGAGATTAGTTACATGGGATAACCAAAATGGTCCACTTCAAACACATTGGTCACTATTACTATTATTGGTCAGTATGTTTCCCTTTTCCATTACCTTAAATACCATATAAGTGGATTCTGTTCTTTGTGGTTCTCTCATCTCTGATGGAGATTTAGCTACCTTGACCTCAGACAATCTCATATAAAGGACTGTCCAGACTCTAGGAAATATGCAGGCTGTTACAAAATAGAGGGGTCACATGTAGGGTTGATCTAGGGTCACATGTGTGCTCAGAGTGGTAGTGGTTTAAGAGGTGGTGATGGGTCAAGGAGGGGGGCAGACCTGTAATTTGTCACTACTGGGTTTGGCTGCACTGCTGACAAATGACAGAGTGTGTGCCATGGGTGTCCACATCTTGGGAGAAGGCGGGTTTAGTAGAAGACTACAGGTGTCAAATTCATCCTTTAACAGATCATTTGCATTTGCATGTCTCTGCAAATGCCATTCCGCTTCTAGAAAACCCTCCTAGTCTCCTTACAACAACACACCTTCCTTTTTCTTCAAAGTCCACCTTAAAACTGTGTTTAAGCATTGGCTGCCTATTAACAGTCTGCCCTCTGCAAGCATCCAGTTGTTAGACTCTCCCTTGCTTCATCTTTTACTCTTGGAACTGTAATCTTAAACTAGGCTCAGAGGCTAAAAGTCTTCTGAAACTGCACAGTTCTATGTGGCGAATCCTGGATGCAAGGTCCTTTGGTTCCCAATATGGTAGTCTGTTCACTATATCTGTATTACTTTAGGACCCCATGGGTCCCTGCCCATGTTTGTGAAATCACTGGTGCTCTGGGAGGACTGTGGTTTCATGTGAAGCTGTGTGTCACTTTAGGTATTTCTAACGAGGTATATTCTCCTTGGCTTGCTCTCTCTCCCTACTTTGAAGCTTTACACACGTCTTCCATTGAGCGCCGAGCTCAATTAGAATACCACTCCTCCACTTCACCCTACCCCAATCTACTTCTCCCAGGACGTATTTTTACATCAGAAAGCAGGTACTTCATAAATATTGGCTGAATGAACAACACAGGGCTTTCCTGCCAGCAAGCAAGCTGATTTTTATGTTCTGAGGAATAGACGTAGGTGAGATATTTCTCAGGTGAAGAATTAAGGGATATGAACATGATCAACCAGATCTCAGACTGAGAAATGGTAGGGGCAGATGAAGGGAAATAACTTTCACTGAGGATTTCTTAAGAGCTAAGTAAGGCACTTCATGCTCAATATTTTCTTAAAAAACAAAAGCAGACCGCACAGAAAATATAATCAAGGGTCCTATTTTGCATCGAGATGTCAGAATGAGTGAAGACCCTAAACTCAGCACTGGGAGAGGAGCATTGAGTTAGGAAAATCCAAGGGTAAGACTAGGCAAATATGTGTCCTGCATTTAACATTAGTTTTTGGTGACAATAAATAGTTCTCAAGTAAACAGAGTACTTGGCAGAGTTAGAAATCTTTAGTCATCTCTACCACTTGGCATATTATTCTCTTAGGATTTACCACCCTGCCAGCCAGGGAATGTCATGGAAGTATGACTCCTCACAGCAAAATCTATCATATTCATGATATGGGTCACCCCATATCTGAGGGTCAACCAGAAAAAACACTTTACATATATTTTTGAACTTAAAAGGTCTCTAAGCTCTAGTAATGGTTAGATGCCTTTTCCAGAAGACATGCTTCTAAAAATAAAAGCAGAAACACAGCCAGGACTAAAAGGAAATTTCCTTTACTAAAAGGAAATACCCTAGGGTTCTGCCATTGGACCCTCTCATTTGGAAGCAATGAGAGAGGAGGGCAATTTGACCAAGATTGTCCTCAAATCACATCATTTAGTCAAATAAGATCCCGTGAACTAGGTTTAAGATGGAAATACTTCTTTTGGTGAATTTGAGGCCATGGAAGTTTTCCTGACAGGAGGAAAGTCAGTAGTCAAAGTTGAGTACTACTACTCAGTAGGGATTTAAACATGGCCCAAGGCAATGAACATTAGCCTTCTTAACTTGGGTTTCACTTTCCCTGCTCACAAGCTCTATGCTTAGTGTGAGATGCTTATGGTGGCCGCAGAGTCCTTGAGCTTTCAAGCAATCAGCAGCAAGCCTGTTCCACAAGATAGGGTGGACAAGTCTTTTGCCTGTTGAGTCATTAGCTGGAGATGGCTGGGATTGGAGGACAGAGAGGCAGCCTGGTATGGAGGGCTGTGAATGGGCTATGCAGTCAGACAGTTTGAGAAAGATGAAGGATTTGGAAACTTTATTTTTAAAAAGACAGAGAAGGAAAGATATTCAGTGTGGGTTCCTCCTGTGGAAAAACACATGGGAAAATGGGAGACAGCCAGCAAGTGGAAAGCAAAATGATGGAAGATGGGACAGTCTATACTGAAGCCATGGGATCAGAGTTGTGGTATCTTAGCCTGGGAAAGGGTAAGACAGTGTATAGTTTGCAGAGTTTTTCTAAATAGGCACAGGGTTGGTACAAGTTAGATTTTGACCAATTGTTCCAAGTCTTGTGATAATAAAATTGGAGTGGGGGGTGTGGGGGGTGGGAAGAGCCTTTCACTACTAGAGTAGAACAAGCTCAAAGAGGCTAAAAAGAGAACTGAATTTCACATGATTGAAAGCTACAAGAGAATACCAGGGGAGGCTGTGTGCTGTCTGCCCACAGAATTTAGCTGTACATGTGCCTGAAGGGTGGAGTTATGAATACGTCAATAGGATTATGAATATATTAATTTAATTCTGCCCACATAATTTTAAGTTCTTTTGCTCTTTGCTGCTTGAAGACTTTCATGGGCCAATAACATCCGGTCATCTGGGGGCTGTTAGAAATGCTGAACCTCAGGTCCCATATCAGACCTACTGAATAAGAATCTTTTTAACAAGATTCTCAAGGGAAGGTATCTTCTCCTTCTACAGAGGACTATGCTGCCCACAATTAAATGCAGCATTTAAAATTCTTAAAATAGTAATGAAAACTTTTATCACAGTGTGATTGACAGAGAGGAAGCTGTCTGGTGATCACATTTTCCTTCCCTGTTTTTTTCAAATGTGATTAGTTAACTGCCTTATTGAACATTTCCACAGACGTCCATTGAAAGTTGTTTTTATAAACATGAGAAAATGAGATTTATAAAGTTCTTGCAGAAGCAAATAAACTGATTTTCAAAACTGGCCTCCTCTTATAGCTAATTCTTACATAAATATTATGACAAGCGCAAAATCGGTAATGATGCGTGCAATGAAACAGCAGAAGATCTGAAATCCAACTACCGATTCAAGTGTTGGCTTTAGTCAAAGCGTCAGTAAAAGAGAAGCCAGGGACTGAAATTGGGTCTAGACTCATGGCGTGTGTGCCACAAGCCAGCTGTGTGCCTCTCATCCTTCCTGGACCTTGCTTTCCCCATCTTCGCAATGAAGAACTGCTGAGTTGGCTTTTAAAGCTTCCACCTGTTCAACATTCTAAGCTCCTAGGAGCTACAGCACTCTGGGAAACCTAACTTCCCTTAATTCACTGCATTTAACCCTGCCATTGTTTACATGAGCCACCAATGAAAGGGCAAGCCACTGGAAACCACTTCTAAATACCGAACAGAGACTGGAAATACCTCCCCCGGGAGTGGGCAGGTGGGGCCTTTAGGGCCAGCAGGGTGAACAGCTCACACTCCCTGTAAACAGCTAGCAGCTCAGCCCAGCTGCTCACAGAACAGAGAAGCGTGGGCCGCTCACCCACGTGCAATTATGAGTAAAATACGGCAAACCTAAAAATAGCCTGAGCTCAACCACCTGAGGTTAATACTGTCAATGGCTTTGACTCAACTGTCAGGGTGACGGGAAGGGGAGTAACTATAGCAACAGAAAAATGAACACGTACAACAAGCCTTCTGAAGTTGACAGGAAAGTTTAGATTTAATAAATGCATGCATTTTCAATTCCTGTCTCTCAGTGTTTGGATTCACGTGCTTCAACTATGTGGAAGTAATAAAATTAAAATTTCGGTAGAGTTTTGATAAAACAAATATTTCTTTAGTTTTGGGTTCCAGGCCCATAAGGAAGTAACTGCTAAGCTGTCAATGTTATTACCTCTCTAATTAAAGGACCATTTGAACAAGTGCCTTTATATAATTTTTAACTGAGATGTTTTTCTCTATATTTGTTCTGTCAGTTATAAAAATAGCCTTGAACTGTCCTTGACGTTTTAAAATTACTGAAATGATGAAAGCACAGGGTGATATGGAATTCTATTGAAATGAAAGGAACTTGGTGAAAACAATTAACGTTAGGAAAGGATACAGAAAATACCTCCTAGAATAGTTTCTGATGCAGTTCTCAGAGCTGCCTTGGTAGCCTGTGGCCCAGTGCATAATGGAGGCCCAGCCGCTCAGGTCAAGCACTCTGCATCATTAAAGTTCTTCTTGCCCAAAGAGCTCACACACCTAACCCAAGGACCGGCGTATCCCAATTCCAGCATCTTTCTGCATCACTGACAAGGGAATATTTAGTTAGGGGTTGGGAAATGTGGTATTGGTCCTAGTTCGGCCACTAACTAGTTGTAGGGGCCTGCACATGTCTGTACTCAGCACTCTGGTCACAGACTCGATGATCTTCCCTGAGAAGGGACAGTTAAGAGTTAATGAGGCAGAGGAGAGAATTTGTGTTGAAGACCCGACTTCGGGCCATGCCCTGTGCTGGGGTTAAAAGCACATTAGTCTTGGCAACAAACTAGCAAGGTAGATATTTGCATCTCCATTTTCTATATGAAGACACTATCAGAAGCAGGCTGCGCTAAGAAGGGACCGAGTCTGACCTCAACCCTGTGTCTGTCTGCTGCCACACGGTGCTCTCTCTTTCTCAAACACCACACCAGCCACTCTCAGAATGGCTGGAGAGTGAAGTCGAAGTCCCAGGTGCTACCTGCACTTCAGCCACCTACAGATTTTCAGTGACCACCTTGCATCTTCCAAGCATAAAAACTAGGTCTCCCAGAAAGTCATCCTACAATCATCCTTTCAGCCAGGCCATGACTGTTAATGGTTATTTTTGCATCAAATATATACTGTTGTGCTACTTATCTTCTCCTTTAATAATACAGCATGAACATCTCCTTGTTAATAAGAAAGTATTTTAATATTCGATAAGATGGCATTATACTAAGTTATAATCAGTCACTTACTAATGGGTTTTTCAGTGGTTCTGATTTTGTACTACTTTAATAATTGGGAAAAACAGAAAACATCATATGGAAAAAATACTAGGGTGCTGAAGTAATTTTTAAAAGAAGTCCAATAAGTCAAAGAGCCAATCAAGAGTTTCCCTTAATTAATCTTTGTGTTTTCCTCTAATTTTTGCTTAGAATCAAAATTGCCTACAACATAGGCATACCCTTTAATAAATAAATCACTGTTATAATAGGCAGGTGGATAGAAATGCATCTGTGGGCCCTGGGGCCAGGAATTCTTTGTAGCATCCTTCAAGCCTATTTAAAACATTTTTTTAAATGTTTACTTATTTTTGAGGTGGGGAGGAGGGGCAGAGAGAGAGAGGGAGACAGAGAATCTGAAGCAGGCTCCCGGCTCTGAGCGGTCGGCAGAGAGCCTGACTCGGGGCTCAAACTCATGAACCGTGAGATCATCACCTGAGCTGAAGTCAGACGCTTAACTGGCTGAGCCACCCAGGCACCACCCCCCGCCCCCCTTCAAGCCCATTTTACAAAGTGTCCTGCTATTTATATGGAGAAAAGAAGCTGACAACTGTATGAGGGGATTCTGGCTGAAAGTGAAACGTACACACAGAAACGAATTTAGTTTGGTGGTTAGTTGAAAATTCACATCTGGTATGGGCTTTTCTTTAATTAAAGTGCTCCCCCCTCCCATGCAGTGAGAAAATACTCTTACAGAGCTGACTGAAAGACCAAAATCAGAGCGAAAGCTCTTTAAAAATTCTTAGGCTTAAGCTGCTTGAAAAGCTGCTATGTGGACCAAACAACCTAGAGATTTCCTAACAGGATTTTCTAGAGTTCCAGTACATCTTTCTCTCAGTCACTTCTTTGTTCTCCTACTTTGGTCAAAACCAAAATCAAGCACTACAAAGGTCACCCACACGGCCAGAGAAACAAACATACACAAACACACATGACCCCCTCCCCCCAACTCCCCACACACTTGCTTTAAAATTAAAAATTATATTTAAATAAACTAAAATTAGTTATATAATATATATTATTTATATATAAGCTGTATTTCTCTTAATGACTTCTTTTTGATGCATTTATAGTGGGATGCTATGAGATTCACATAAACTTAGTTCTATATGCATTTTTTTTTTTTTTTTAACCAGATAATTTTATTTTTTTTATTTTTTTTTTTTTTATTTTTTTTTTATTTTTTTTTTTTTTATGAAGTTTATTGACAAATTGGTTTCCATACAACACCCAGTGCTCATCCCAAAAGGTGCCCTCCTCACTACCCATCACCCACCCGCCCCTCCCTCCCACCCCCCATCAACCCTCAGTTTGTTCTCAGTTTTTAACAGTCTCTTATGCTTTGGCTCTCTCCCACTCTAACGTCTTTTTTTTTTCTCCCTTCCCCTCCCCCATGGGTTCCTGTTGAGTTTCTCAGGATCCACATAAGAGTGAAACCATATGGTATCTGTCTTTCTCTGTATGGCTTATTTCACTTAGCATCACACTCTCCAGTTCCATCCACGTTGCTACAAAAGGCCATATTTCATTTTTTCTCATTGCCACGTAGTATTCCATTGTGTATATAAACCACAATTTCTTTATCCATTCATCAGTTGATGGACATTTAGGCTCTTTCCATAATTTGGCTATTGTTGAGAGTGCTGCTATGAACATTGGGGTACAAGTGCCCCTATGCATCAGTACTCCTGTATCCCTTGGGTAGATTCCTAGCAGTGCTATTGCTGGGTCATAGGGTAGGTCTATTTTTAATTTTCTGAGGAACCTCCACACTGTTTTCCAGAGCGGCTGCACCAATTTGCATTCCCACCAACAGTGCAAGAGGGTTCCCGTTTCTCCACATCCTCTCCAGCATCTATAGTCTCCTGATTTGTTCATTTTGGCCACTCTGACTGGCGTGAGGTGATACCTGAGTGTGGTTTTGATTTGTATTTCCCTGATAAGGAGCGACGCTGAACATCTTTTCATGTGCCTGTTGGCCATCTGGATGTCTTCTTTAGAGAAGTGTCTATTCATGTTTTCTGCCCATTTCTTCACTGGGTTGTTTGTTTTTCGGGTGTGGAGTTTGGTGAGCTCTTTATAGATTTTAGATACTAGCCCTTTGTCCGATATGTCATTTGCAAATATCTTTTCCCATTCCGTTGGTTGTCTTTTAGTTTTGTTGGTTGTTTCCTTTGCTGTGCAGAAGCTTTTTATCTTCATAAGGTCCCAGTAATTCACTTTTGCTTTTAATTCCCTTGCCTTTGGGGATGTGTCGAGTAAGAGATTGCTACGGCTGAGGTCAGAGAGGTCTTTTCCTGCTTTCTCCTCTAAGGTTCTGATGGTTTCCTGTCTCACATTTAGGTCCTTTATCCATTTTGAGTTTATTTTTGTAAATGGTGTGAGAAAGTGGTCTAGTTTCAACCTTCTGCATGTTGCTGTCCAGTTCTCCCAGCACCATTTGTTAAAGAGGCTGTCTTTTTTCCATTGGATGTTCTTTCCTGCTTTGTCAAAGATGAGTTGGCCATATGTTTGTGGGTCTAGTTCTGGGGTTTCTATTCTATTCCATTGGTCTGTGTGTCTGTTTTTATGCCAATACCATGCTGTCTTGATGATGACAGCTTTGTAGTAGAGGCTGAAGTCTGGGATTGTGATGCCTCCTGCTTTGGTCTTCTTCTTCAAAATTCCTTTGGCTATTCGGGGCCTTTTGTGGTTCCATATGAATTTTAGGATTGCTTGTTCTAGTTTCGAGAAGAATGCTGGTGCAATTTTGATTGGGATTGCATTGAATGTGTAGATAGCTTTGGGTAGTATTGACATTTTGACAATATTTATTTTTCCAATCCATGAGCAGGGAATGTCTTTCCATTTCTTTAAATCTTCTTCAATTACCTTCATAAGCTTTCTATAGTTTTCAGCATACAGATCCTTTACATCTTTGGTTAGATTTATTCCTAGGTATTTTATGTTTTTTGGTGCAATTGTGAATGGGATCAGTTTCTTTATTTGTCTTTCTGTTGCTTCATTGTTAGTGTATAAGAATGCAACTGATTTCTGTACATTGATTTTGTATCCTGCAACTTTGCTGAATTCATGTATCAGTTCTAGCAGACTTTTGGTGGAGTCTATCGGATTTTCCATGTATAATATCATGTCATCTGCAAAAAGCGAAAGCTTGACTTCATCTTTGCCAATTTGGATGCCTTTGATTTCCTTTTGTTGTCTGATTGCTGATGCTAGAACTTCCAGCACTATGTTAAATAACAACGGTGAGAGTGGGCATCCCTGTCGTGTTCCTGATCTCAGGGAAAAAGCTCTCAGTTTTTCCCCGTTGAGGATGATGTTAGCTGTGGGCTTTTCATAAATGGCTTTGATGATCTTTAAGTATGTTCCTTCTATCCCGACTTTCTCAAGGGTTTTTATTAAGAAAGGGTGCTGGATTTTGTCAAAGGCCTTTTCTGCATCGATTGACAGGATCATATGGTTCTTCTCTTTTTTTTTGTTAATGTGATGTATCACGTTGATTGATTTGCGAATGTTGAACCAGCCCTGCATCCCAGGAATGAATCCCACTTGATCATGGTGAATAATTCTTTTTATATGCTGTTGAATTCGATTTGCTAGTATCTTATTGAGAATTTTGGCATCCATATTCATCAGGGATATTGGCCTGTAGTTCTCTTTTTTTACTGGGTCTCTGTCTGGTTTAGGAATCAAAGTAATACTGGCTTCATAGAATGAGTCTGGAAGTTTTCCTTCCCTTTCTATTTCTTGGAATAGCTTGAGAAGGATAGGTATTATCTCTGCTTTAAACGTCTGGTAGAACTCCCCTGGGAAGCCATCTGGTCCTGGACTCTTATTTGTTGGGAGATTTTTGATAACCGATTCAATTTCTTCGCTGGTTATGGGTCTGTTCAAGCTTTCTATTTCCTCCTGATTGAGTTTTGGAAGAGTGTGGGTGTTCAGGAATTTGTCCATTTCTTCCAGGTTGTCCAATTTGTTGGCATATAATTTTTCATAGTATTCCCTGATAATTGTTTGTATCTCTGAGGGATTGGTTGTAATAATTCCATTTTCATTCATGATTTTATCTATTTGGGTCATCTCCCTTTTCTTTTTGAGAAGCCTGGCTAGAGGTTTGTCAATTTTGTTTATTTTTTCAAAAAACCAACTCTTGGTTTCGTTGATCTGCTCTACAGTTTTTTTAGATTCTATATTGTTTATTTCTGCTCTGATCTTTATTATTTCTCTTCTTCTGCTGGGTTTAGGCTGCCTTTGCTGTTCTGCTTCTATTTCCTTTAGGTGTGCTGTTAGATTTTGTATTTGGGATTTTTCTTGTTTCTTGAGATAGGCCTGGATTGCGATGTATTTTCCTCTCAGGACTGCCTTCGCTGCGTCCCAAAGCGTTTGGATTGTTGTATTTTCATTTTCGTTTGTTTCCATATATTTTTTGATTTCTTCTCTAATTGCCTGGTTGACCCACTCATTCGTGAGTAGGGTGTTCTTTAACCTCCATGCTTTTGGAGGTTTTCCAGACTTTTTCCTGTGGTTGACTTCAAGCTTCATAGCATTGTGGTCTGAAAGTATGCATGGTATAATTTCAATTCTTGTAAACTTATGAAGGGCTGATTTGTGACCCAGTATATGATCTATCTTGGAGAATGTTCCATGTGCACTCGAGAAGAAAGTATATTCTGTTGCTTTGGGATGCAGAGTTCTAAATATATCTGTCAAGTCCATCTGATCCAGTGTCTCATTCAGGGCCCTTGTTTCTTTATTGACCGTGTGTCTAGATGATCTATCCATTTCTGTAAGTGGGGTGTTAAAGTCCCCAGCAATTACTACATTCTTATCAATAAGGTTGCTTCTGTTTATGAGTAATTGTTTTATATATTTGGGGGCTCCGGTATTCGGCGCATAGACATTTATAATTGTTAGCTCTTCCTGATGGATAGACCCTGTAACTATTATATAATGTCCTTCTTCATCTCTTGTTACAGCCTTTAATTTAAAGTCTAGTTTGTCTGATATAAGTATGGCTACTCCAGCTTTCTTCTGGCTTCCAGTAGCATGATAAATAGTTCTCCATCCCCTCACTCTCAATCTAAAGGTGTCCTCAGGTCTAAAATGAGTCTCTTGTAGACAGCAAATAGATGGGTCTTGTTTTTTTATCCATTCTGATACCCTATGTCTTTTGGTTGGCGCATTTAATCCATTTACATTCAGTGTTATTATAGAAAGATACGGGTTTAGAGTCATTGTGATGTCTGTATGTTTTATGCTTGTAGTGATGTCTCTGGTACTTTGTCTCACAGGGTCCCCCTTAGGATCTCTTGTAGGGCTGGTTTAGTGGTGACAAATTCCTTCAGTTTTTGTTTGTTTGGGAAGACCTTTATCTCTCCTTCTATTCTAAATGACAGACTTGCTGGATAAAGGATTCTTGGCTGCATATTTTTGCTGTCTAGCACCCTGAAAATCTCGTGCCAATTCTTTCTGGCCTGCCAAGTTTCAAAAGAGAGATCAGTCACGAGTCTTATAGGTCTCCCTTTATATGTGAGGGCACGTTTACCCCTTGCTGCTTTCAGAATTTTCTCTTTATCCTTGTATTTTGCCAGTTTCACTATGATATGTCGTGCAGAAGATCGATTCAAGTTACGTCTGAAGGGAGTTCTCTGTGCCTCTTGGATTTCAATGCCTTTTTCCTTCCCCAGTTCAGGGAAGTTCTCAGCTATGATTTCTTCAAGTACCCCTTCAGCACCTTTCCCTCTCTCTTCCTCCTCTGGGATACCAATTATGCGTAAATTATTTCTTTTTAGTGTATCACTTAGTTCTCTAATTTTCCCCTCATACTCCTGGATTTTTTTATCTCTCTTTTTCTCAGCTTCCTCTTTTTCCATAACTTTATCTTCTAGTTCACCTATTCTCTCCTCTGCCTCTTCCATCCGAGCTGTGGCGGTTTGCATTTTGTTTTCCATTTCCTTTAAAGCGTTTTTCAGCTCCTCGTGCCTGTTCATTAGTCCCCTGATGTCTGTAGCAAGAGATTCTCTGCTGTCCTGTATGCTGTTTTCCAGCCCAGCGATTAATTTTATGACTATTATTCTAAATTCACTTTCTGTTATATTATTTAAATCCTTTTTGATCAGCTCATTAGCTGTTGTTATTTCCTGGAGATTCTTCTGGGGGGAATTCTTCCGCTTGGTCATTTTGGATAGTCCCTGGTGTGGTGAGGGCCTGCAGGGCACTTCCCCTGTGCTGTGGTGTATAACTGGAGTTGGTGGGCGGGGCCGCAGTCCGACCTGATGTCTGCCCCCAGCCCACCGCTGGGGCCACAGTCAGACTGGTGTGTGCCTTCTCTTCCCCTCTCCTAGGGGCGGGATTCACTGTGGGGTGGCGTGGCCCGTCTGGGCTACTTGCACACTGCCAGGCTTGTGATGCTGGGGATCTGGCGTATTAGCTGGGGTGGGAAGGCAAGGTGCACGGCGGCAGGGGGGGCAGGCTTAGCTCGCTTCTCCTTAGGTGATCCACTTCAGGAGGGGCCCTGTGCAGCCGGAGGGAGTCAGATCGCTGCCGGAGGTTTGGCTCCGCAGAAGCACAGAGTTGGGTGTTCGCGCGGAGCGAGCAATTTCCCTGGCCGGAGCCGGTTCCCTTTGGGATTTTGGCTGGGGGATGGGCGGGGGAGATGGCGCTGGAGAGCGCCTTTGTTCCCCGCCAAACTGAGCTCTGTCGTCCGGGGGCTCCGCAGCTCACCCTCCCTTTGTCCTCCAGCCTTCCCGCTTTCTGAGCAGAGCTGTTAACTTATGACCTCCCAGACGCTAAGTCGCGCTTGCTGTCGGAACACAGTCCGTCAGGCCCCTCCGCTTTTGCAAGCCGGACTCGGGGGCTCTGCTTGGCCGGCGAGCCGCCCCTCCGCCCCGGCTCCCTCCCGCCAGTCCGTGGAGCGCGCACCGCCTCGCCGCCCTTCCTACCCTCTTCCGTGGGCCTCTCGTCTGCACTTGGGTCCGGTGACTCTGTTCTGCTAATCCTCTGGCGGTTTTCTGGGTTATTTAGGCAGGTGTAGGTGGAATCTAAGTGATCAGCAGGACGCGCGGTGAGCCCAGCGTCCTCCTACGCCGCCATCTTCCTAGTCTCTATATGCATTTTTAAAGATGATCATCATGAAGCATATAAATAAATCGTTTCGACAGGGGTGGACCAGATGTGACAAGGGTAACATTTCTTACTGTGATCAGGGGTACTACCCTTTTGATCACCTGCCAGGGTTTCCCCTGTTGTTTCTCCCTCTTGAGCTCTTTCTCTAAAGGAGAAGAGTGGTCGAGAGAGGAGAAATAAGGCTGGTGACGGAACAGGGCCCAGCCAGCTGCCTCGTAAGACACTGGCGGACAACCAGCCACTGAGGTCAAGCACCTCTCCAAATCTGTAAGGGAACATTACTTGCTAGAGGCCAGTACGGTTTAGGCTACACCTAAATGACAGCTGTTTGGGCCACATGCAAGTGAACTCATGAATAGGCTGAGGAGTCAATGGAGCCCAAGGTAAAGTCCACCTTCAGGGAAGGCTCCAGGGATGGCCCACTCCTAGGACCTCTGCCTTGGTGGACTCTCTTCGATTTCCCCTCACAACTGGGATGCATCCTGATACCTTATAGTAATCGGTATTGTCATTTGTCCACACTTACACAGCAGCATATTGGCTACGTCTATCAGAGTATAAGTCTTATTTTCCTAATTTGTTCCCAAACTACAGATGCTAGACACTGGAGAAAGAAGATAACGGACAGAAAAAGGATGTCTGTAAGAGAACTGAAAACCAGTAATAGTATGCATTATGAAGTTTCGCAAGCAGCACAGTTACTGAAGCAAAACATATGTGATTCCACCAGAGACCATTTCTATTACAAAATACAGAACTTTTACAAATGTAGACAGTAATGCCTGAAGACTTTCTAATGTGACATATGTAGGACTCACATATAAACTGAACTTCAAACTAGGACATCTCTTAGAATATAAGCACAGTCAGAAGTAAGAAAAGGTCATGTGGTCCTGACATGCATTTCAGGCTGGTGGTTAAAAACATGTATTTAAGGGGTGCCTGGGTGGCTCAGTCGGTTAAGCATCTGACTTTGGTTCAGGTCATGATCTTGCGATCCGTGAGTTCGAGTCCCACGTCGGGCTCTGTGCTGACAGCTTGGAGCCTGGAGCCTGCTTCAAATACTCTGTCTCCCTCTCTCTCTGCTTCTCTCCCACTCCCACTCTGTCTCTGTCTCTCTCTCTCAAAAATAAATAAACATTAAAAAAAAGCCTATGTATTTAAAAAATAAAGCACTGTCAAAATAATAATCACAATAGTAACTACAGATAGGTTGGCACAACAGTAGAGCTGACCATTTGACCTTGAAAGGTCAACATTTCATTTTGGTTTGATGTAGACAAATATTTATAAAGGGCAGTGTAGCACTTAAGAATTGAAATCTATAGTCAAACTGCTTGATTTTGAATTTCTACTCCACTTACTAGTACTATGATCCTGGGAAATTTTATTAATCTTTCTGGGCTTCAGTCTCCTGACTTGTACAATGTTGATAGTAACAGTAGCTCTCCCACAGTGCTGCTGTGAGAATTAATGAGATAATTCACATGAAAAGCTCAACACAGGGCCAAGTGGATACTGTTGTTACGACCATCATCACTCCCGGGGACAAAGCAGCTCACTCACCAAGATGGGTGTCCATCACCTTTGCGCAGTATTTGCACATGGCATCCAGGTCATTTAATTGTCCTTGAAGGAAGGAAATCTGGGCTTCTAATTCTTCTTCCTAAAATGAAAGGGGTAAAGATATGGAAAATTTTTAAAATTTAGTAAAATCCCCACAGTTCTCCAAGTGATTTGGATGATTTTATCGAGGCACAAAATAAGAGAAATGGTACAGTGTTAAAAAATAAAACTGGACTTCAGGGCGCCTGGGTGGCTCA
Organism: Lynx rufus; assembly: GCF_022079265.1. Classification (NCBI taxonomy): domain Eukaryota; kingdom Metazoa; phylum Chordata; class Mammalia; order Carnivora; family Felidae; genus Lynx; species Lynx rufus. The sequence goes on along the minus strand of NW_025814867.1, from coordinate 24,548,116 downwards.
GTCGGTTAAGCGACCGACTTCCGCTCTGGTCGTGATCTCGGCGGTTTGTGAGTTCGAGCCCCGCATCGGGCTCTGTGCTGACAGCTCAGATTCTGCTTCAGATTCTGTGTCTCCTCTCTCTGCCCCTCCCCTGCTCACGTTCTGTCTCTCTCTGTCTCTCAATAACAAATAAACGTTAAAAAAAATAAAAAACAAAACAAAACTGGAGTTCTTCTAACTGAATGCTAGCTTTGTGCCATGTGTAAATGTTTACCCATACAACCTGGTATAAAAAAAGTACAGACAATATCTTCAATATCCGAGCCACACGAATGGGGAGAAAAAAAAATGTGTTTCAGTGGACCCTACTCCCTAGGCAGCTGGGTACAAAAATATCACATTTCCTCACATACATTTGGGGAACCAGAGACAATGATAATCTCTTTAAATGTGAGATTTCCCAAAGCACTTGGAAATGTTTTGCCCCTACAGTCCATAAATAGCTGCTCTTACATTTCCTCTTTTGATATGACACTAGAGAATTTTATTTATTTGATTGTTTCTAGGAAAAAATACTCTAGGTTGAATAATTATCTAAACTGTAAAAGACAATCTAACTGTAACAAAAAAAAAAACCCTCTGTTTTTGTTAAGGAAAAAAACATACATGCAAAAAAATTTCCCAAGGAAATTTAGAAGATTAAGAGAATTTTTCTCAGAGTAAGAGAATACAGGCATACCCTAGAGATATTGTGGGGTTGGTTCCAGAGCACTGCAATAAAGAGAATATCACAATAAAGTAAGTGAAATGAATTTTTTGGTTTCCCAGTTGCATATAAAAGTTGTGTTTATATAAATGTAAAAAAAAGTTATGTTTACACTATATTGTAGTCTATTAAGTGTGCAACAGCATTATGTCTAAAAAAGCAACATATATACCTTAATTTAAAGCCTGGCTAGCTCAGTCGGTTGAGCATGCGACTCTTGATCTCAGGGTTGTAAGCTCGAGCCCCATGTCAGGTGTCGAGGTTACTTAAAAATAAATTAAAGTAAATACTCTGTTGCTAAAAATCCTGGCCATTGCTGGTCTAGACCCTTGCCGTCATGCTGATGACTGCTAACTGAGCAGGGTGGTGGTTACTGAAGGCTGAGGTGACTATGACAATTTCTTAATATACCAATGAAGCCTGTCATATCAACTGACTCTTCCTTTCATGAACAATTTCCCTGCAGCATGTGATGCTGTTTGATAGCATTTTACCCACAGAACTTCTTTCAAAATTGGAGTCAATCCTCTCAAACCCTGCTGCTGCTTTATCAACTAAGTTTATGTGGTATTCTAAATCCTTCGTTGCCATTTCTACAATCTTCACAGCATCTGCACCAGGAGAAGATTCCATCTCAAGAAACCACTTTCTTTGCTTATCCATAAGAAGCAGGTCCTCATCCGTTAGTTTTATCAGGAGATTGTAGCCATTCAGTCGCAGCTTCAGGCTGACTTCTCATTCTAGTTCTCTTGCTGTCTTCACCACATCTGCAGTGACTTCGCCCACTGAAGTCTTCAATCTCCCAAAGTCATCCATAAGTGCTAGAATCTACTTCTTCCAAACTCCTGTTACTGTTGATCTTTTGACCTCTTCCTAAGCATCATTAATGTTCTTAATGGCATCTAGAATGGTGAATCCTTTCCAGAAGGTTTTCAGTTTATTTAGCCCAGATCCATCAGAAGAATCACCATCTATGGCAGCTAGAGCTTTAGAAAATGTATTTCTTAAACAATAAGACCTAAAAATCAAAATGGCTCCTTGATCCATGGACTAGAGAATGAATGCTGTGTTAGTAAGCAGGAAAACATTAATCTTGTTGTATACCCCCATCAGAGCTCTTGGGTGACCAGGTGCATTGTCAATGAGCAGTAATATTTTGAAATGAATCTTTTTTCTGAGCAAGAGGTCTCAGTAGTGGGCTTAAAATATTCAGTAAACCATGTTATAAATAGACGCACTGTCACTCAGGCTTTGTTGTTCCATTTATTGACCACAGGCAGAGTAGAACTAGCATATAACTTAGGGGCCCTAGGATTTTTAGAATGGTCAATGAGCACTGGTTTCAACTTAAAGTCACCGGCTGTGTTAGCCCCTAACGAGAGAGTCAGCCTGTTCTTTGAAGCTCTGAAACCAGGTACTGATTTCTTCTCTCTAGTTATGAAAGTCCTAGTTGGCCTCTTCTTCCAATAGAAGGTTGGTTTACCTCATACTTTTATGTTATGGAGACGGCTTCTTTTCCTAGACCTCATGAACCAATCTCTGCTGGCTTCCAGCTTTTCCTCTGCAGCTTCCTCCCTCTCTCAGCCCTCGTAGAATTGAAGAGAGTCTGGGCCTTGCTCTGAATTTGACTTTGGCTTATGGGGATGTTGTGGCTGGTTGAGCTTCTATCCAGACTACTCAAACTTTTTCCATATCGGCAGTAGGCTGTTTCTCTTTCTTATCATCCATGCGCTCACTGGAGCAGAACTTCTAATTTCCTTCAAGAGCTTTTCCTTCGCATTCACAGTCACAGCTTGGCTACCGGAGGTCTTTCAGCCTATCTCAGCTTTCAACATTCCTCCCTCACTAAGCCTAATTTCAACACTGTTGTGTCTCAGGGAATAGAGGGGCCCAAGGAAGGGGAGAGGGATGGGGGAATGGTCAGTCAGTGGAGCAGACAGAACACATACAACATTTATTAAGTTCACTGTCGTATGTGGGTGTGGGTTGTGGCACCCCAAAATATTTACAACAGTAACACCAAAGGTCACAGATCACCAAACACATTAAAAATGAATGAGTTTGAATGAAATACTGCAAGTGTTACCAATATGTGACACAGAGACACAAAGTGAACAAAAGCTGTTGGAAAAATGGTGCCATCTGATTTGCTTGACGCAGGGTTGCCCCAAACCTTCAATTTGTAAAACAATGTAATATCTGCAAAGCACAATAAAACGAAGTATGCCCGTAATCCTCATTATGTAGGATATTCCTAACCAAGTTAGTTAGCATACAAGGGATGTTGCCAGAGGTAGAATAGGCTAGAAAATTGATTTTCCGGTCTTAGATGCTTGTTCTTTCATATACGAATCTTCTGTACTGTTAAAAAGAAAGCAGGAGAAACTTAATGAGACACGCTTTTTCTTAGCAACTGAGTATAATTTGACTTATAGATGGAAATTAACGGTTGAAAAGGTAACTTGTAGGTGTATTACATTTTAGCAATACACAATGCAGCACTGAAAAGTACTGTTTTTAACTGCTGCATACAGAATGGGCCTTAGAAACAGGCACTTAAAAGCCTGACACAGAAAACAGACATAGCAGTAGCTGTAAAACCAAATTACTGTAAAATGCCCACCGTAGGATCCGCAGGCACTAATCGTGCTCTTTACACACATGGCACAAAGTGCAGCACTGTCTCCTCTGATGCGCAAAAGACGACCAGAAGAAACTCAGTCAAGGAATGATTGGAGGGCCATGTGGGTAGGTGGGTGCCACCTTCTTAACTCTATGCTAGGCTTGAAGATGGAAAAGGATGCGGTGTTTCAGGACATTTCTCTTCTCCCTTTTCTCTTTTGTTTCTGCCCAGGCTTGAGTTTCTCCATTCTGTCCGGCACTAGGAATTAGGGAGAGAAGGCTATGTCTGCTGGTTAACTACGGTTATGGTTAGTCTCCAAGATGGCCACCATCAATTCCTTCCCTCCCTTGGTGTACGTGCTGTGCCACTCAGCAAGTGGTAGTATTTATTTCTCAGATAGATACTTGTGACCTGCCTTGACACAGAGTAAAAGTCACACTGTGCCAGGTTCGGGCTAGTGTAAGAGGCCCGTCAGCTTCTGCTGACTTCTGCTTTCACTAGAGGAAGACAGCTACCAAGATGTCAAGAAGTTCAGGCTAGAATCCTGAAAGAGAGGAGAGAAAATATGGAGAGAAAGAGGCCAGGGGAGAAGTACTGAGGTTCTAGACGTGTACATGACATCTTCCGGGACCTTTCAGCCCAATCCATCTGACACCAGCTAAGTGAGTGACTCAATCAACATCACATGGAGAAGAACAGCCCAACTAAATGCCTGACCCAGAAACCTATGAGAAATAGCAGCGTTGCTGTTTAAAGGAGTGGAATTTTGGATGGGGTGTTACACAGCAACAGATAACTGGAACAGAGGTAGAAGGGGCAGAACACCAGGCTGCTATTACGGCATGAGGAAATCTGAGTTCTATTTCTGGTCCTGCCATTAACTAGTTGTGTAACCCTAAGTAATCCTCGCCCAATCCGGGCTTAAATTCAGCACTCCTTGGAAAGGGTATAAGTCAGACACTTTGCTTCCATGGAGATTACAATCGCATAATTAGAATAAGAGTGTTGTGTAATTTACCAGAGTATGAGGTAGAGTACATGCAAGTCTTATGATGAAATAAGAATAGTTGCTCTGGAAATCCTGGTCCCTGCCTCCTACCACCTCCACTGAAGTCACTTTTTCAATAGGTTACAGACACAAACCCAGCTGGATGAACTCAGAACGGTACCGAGGCCAGAGCCTGGCAGGCTTTTAAAAGAAGGGGGCCCAGCAATGGCTTCAGTTTCTTCTTGCATGTGGCCACCAACTGGGGTGCTGTCAGCCCAGAGAGGACAAAGGACACCAGGAATGTACTGCCTCCTGGCTTAAAAAGTCTTCTCTATTTACTGTTAAAAACTGAGAACAAACTGAGGGTTGATGGGGGGTGGGAGGGAGGGGAGGGTGGGTGATGGGTATTGAGGAGGGCACCTTTTGGGATGAGCACTGGGTGTTGTATGGAAACCAATTTGTCAATAAATTTCATATATATATATATATATATATATATATATATATATATATATATAAAAGTCTTCTCTATTTATCTTATGTATTAGTTTCAATTTGGAGTTAGCAATCACTTCCTTTAAGATATAAAAGCCCTTGGGAACTTTAATCTTCAGTAGCCACTCCCATCTAAATAGATTTGTTTTATTTCATTTGTTTGCTTTTTAAAAGCTGGGAAGGAAGAAGATCTCGAGAGGAGACACTTGAGGAGAGAGGTCTCGTGTGCTGGTGGTGGAGGCGCTGGACAGCTGGAGGAAACATGCAGCTCAGAGGGTCTCTTCCTTAAACGCTTTAGTGTGCTAGCTGGAACACTGTAATAACAAAAACGTGAGCAGACTGGTGCCCTCTAAGTTGTGCAGTGCACAATTTGTACAAGGGCACGGGGAAGCCCTGAGAAGCAGGCAGCACCCACCACTTGCTGGGTGAGCATGCACAAATTAGGAACACAGTTTTCCAAGTCTGCAATTGTGGTCTGGGCTCTGGCAGCAAGTGAAGAGAGTTTTCTTGCCTAAGTCCCAAGTAAATATCAACACAAATGGAATCTACAATGTAGAAAATGACAACTTTCATTCATTTAAACCTTTTTTGTTTCCCAAAGGAAAGCCCACCAAAAAGCCCATGGATGGGATAAGAGGAGGATTCTCTTTGGAACAGGCTGAGGGCCCAAGAACCTTCTCCATTTGGAAGTCTGAAAGCCAGTGTATTTCCCCTCTAGAGTTTTCTTAATCTTAAAACATTCCTGAACCCTTCAACTTTCTCAGACTGTAGAAACAGAAATGGAATCATTTGGAGGCAAAGGGTGGCTTGTCACTTATTCTTCACTCTATTATATAATTACAGAGAAAAGAAACAGCCAAGAATCAAGCTTCTAAAATTGTGGGAATCAACTTTATACTTCTATCTTAGCTTCTTAAGCTTCATTCTGCTCCCAACTAACATGCTTTAAACACGGACAGCTTTAGTCATTTGTTTTCAGTAAACTGGTCCTCTGTAATCCAAAACAAATGCTTGGCTAATTGCCTTGAGGTTTTATGGAAACAAGCAGTTTGTGTAATTTTTATGTGTAAATAAGACACTGAAGAGAAACCCTTATGATATTTACTCTGGCATGTATGTTCTGCCTTCCAGTATAGGACGGAGTGTGGTGGATGAGGCTGGAATTCTGGCACAGACACACCTGGGTTCAAATCGTGTTTTTGCCAGTCACTAGCTGTATAATATTGGGTAAGTTCTTTAATTTCTTGTTCCCCTCACCTCCACTGGCAGAACTGGTGGGAGAATGAAATGAGAACACTGGGAGAGTGTCTGGAACAAAGCAGGTACTCAATAAAGGCAATTATTCTTTCTTTAAAAAATTTTGTTGACAGTCAGGTCAAAACAGTGAAAGGGAATTTAAGTACAGGGTTTTATGACCTAGTGCTGGCAAACACTGGTTCATAGTTTTAAAACTTTAGGCGGCTTGGCACAGAAAGACTTAGTATAGGCTAAAGAGCCCATCACCGTCTTATTGGATGGCAATATTGACAGGTGAGGGAAGAAACTGATGGAGCTTTACGAAATAGGGCCACACGTAGGCTACTGTGTGCAACACATCACCAACTGTACGTGGCGGCCCCACAGGGAAGGACCAGAGAATGAAGGCCACTCCACCTAAAGAGAAAAACAGCTAGTATCTAACCCTCTTATAGCAATTACAATTTGCCAGCCACTGAGCTTTACATGCATGAACTCATGTTAATTCTCACAACAAAACCTTGAGGTAGATTCTCTCGTTATCTCCTGCATGAAACATGGTCTCCTCCTCTGTAAGCCACATTTTCTGGAAGTGTGTGCCAAGGTGTAGACAGCTATTTGAGAACCTAAGTCACATGGCCCTCACTCCCATTTCTTCCCTGTGTACACGTCCTTTCTCAGGCTTCGTTACTACGGTCCTTCCAATGAATAACCTCACACTCAGTTTCCTTTAAGAGAGATTCAACAATTACAATGTTAAGTCCTGACCCCAAATTACTTACTAAATCGTTTTCCTTCAAAAATACTGAGGTACGATTGGTTGTGTTCTGTTTTCATTGTTGTTTTGATGGTCTCTGAAGACATGTTTTGTTTTGTTTTTAATTTGCTTTTTAAAAAGCAGAATTTCCACCATGCTTCATCCCCGAATAGCTGATGTATCATTATACTTCTACTCAAATATTATACAGTGATTTAAACTGGTTAATAATATGTGGATCTTATGTGTCAGTTTTGTACAATGATGCCGTATCTTTCTGTTATTTCTTGGTTAACAGGATAAGGTTGTGTAGTTTATTATTTATTCACTTATTCATTGATGTAGTCAGCAACATATTCGTTTGTACTGTTAGGAAATACAAGAATGAATGAGACATGGGTTCAGACCTCTACAGGTTCAGAGGGAGGCAAGGAAGGAATCAGGCGAGTTCTGTAGAAGATAGGGAAGATGAGGCTTCACAACTCCGCACGGAGCACATGACTTCCAAGTCAGAGGTCGAAACGAAAGCAGAGTTTCCGGAAGAGGCGGCAATTTGGTGGGTCTTAAGGAAGAAGACTTTGGTGGGACCTGGCTCAGAAGAAATGATGAAGAAAGGTGTTTTAGGAGCCAGGGACCCAGTAAACAAAAGAATGGGGTCAGAAGTGTGGGACCTGGGCAAAGAACCCGGCCACTGAGTTGAGCCCGAGTGTGGAGAATAGCAGGAGCTGAGGGTCGGCAGAACAGCTCCCTTCATCTCCCATTCATCTCTATTATATTTTGACTTCAGACAACAATGTTTTATTTCAAGGGCCGCGGTCTGACGTGCAGACTGCCGTGGCAACTGCCTGACACGCATCATGTGCGTGACGATGAGAACAGGTTGCAGCAGGGTCGCTGCCCATGGACTAGTTAAAACCACAGAGCCCCTGGTTTGGGAGAAAAGTGGGGCAGCACGAGCACTGGCGTGGAGTTCTCTTGGCTTCCAAGAGGGCGCCCTCGGATAGAAAGAGAAGCAGGCAAGAGAACCGACACCAACTGCAGGCTGCGGGAACAGGCTAAATATAGCAACCAGAAGCCAGGAAAGACGCCCAGGCTTTCTGGAGCAGATGGGTGAACAAGAAGTGGGAAGTGAAGGAAGCGGAAAGTCTCGAGGAGAAAAAGTGGGAAGGCCGCGGATGTTCTGAGGAAGCTGTGGTGTACACAAGGGCAAAATACACACACGGTGTGGAGCAAATCCAAGCCAGAACATATGGTATCAGCAGAGGAAGCCACCACCAGGAAAAACGGAAGAAGAGCACAAAGGAGACTTCTGAGGAGTCTAAAAATAAGCGGAAGGCGGGTGTGGAAGGCGACACCGCTGTGTCGGAGCGGGGGGGAATACGCTCGCGGACCCTGGGACCTGCACACACAGTGCCTGCGTCCCCATCTCTGTGACCCTGACCATAAAGCAAAGCTCTCTGTCCCTCACTTTCCTGTCTGTAAAATTGGGATCACGATAACTCCTATGTCAGATGATTGTCGGAGGACTGAATTACGGGACACTTTCCAGATGGAGTGCTTTGTGTGGTACGGGCCACGTGGTAAACGCCCACTCAGTGTCCATCTTGTTGTCTCTAGATTATTTATATAATTCTAGGAAGTTGTTCCAAGGAATCATCGACACGTGCAAAAGCATAACTCTCAGGATGCTCACCATACGTATTCCACGTACATCCTAAATGTCTAACGACAAATGACCACAATGTAACTTGTGGTACATTCATAAATGGAGGATTACACAACTTTTTGAAATGTTCTCATAGGAAAACATTTAACGATAACATCATATACTAGGGGAAAACAAGTTACAAAGTAGTAGGAAAAGAATGATTTTGGGAAAAAAAAAAAAAAAAGAAAAAAAAAGGAAAGAAAGACATTCACCAAAGTGTTTATATTGGTTATTCTCCAAATGGTGAGATTATAAATCATTTTTCCCTCTTCTTTTTGCTTATTTTTTCTGGATTTTCCACAATGAAATCATATCATATTTTTTGTAATAATAAAATTACTATTCAAATAACATAATGGAAAGGAAAAAAGAAAAGAAAATTTAAAACTCAAATAACTCAAGTATTTCAAAATTCAAATAACATAATGGAGAGGAAAAAAGAAAAAAAAAGTTCTCCTTGATTACCAAGGAGAAAAAGATGTTAATATTTTTAAATTACCAAAATTTATTCCAAATCAAACTCTAAACAACACTATAGTCTAAACAAACCTATACTCTAAATAACACTAGGGGCGCTTAGGTGGCTCAGTTGGTTAAGACTTGATTTTAGCTCAGGTGATCTCACGGTTTGAGTCCTCCATCAGGCTCGACACTGAAAATGCGGAGCCTGCTTAGGATTCTTTCTCTCCCCTCTCTCTCCCCGTCTCCCGCTCAAGGTCGTGCTCTCTCAAAATAAACATAAAAATAACTAAATAAATAACGCTAAACACTAAGAATAACTTACATGAAATAACTTGTAAAAAAGTAAACGACGATATTTTGTACAGTGTGCAAACCCTGAGCATACTTTCAGGGTAAAAGGCTTCTTTCTGTGCACCTAACGTGGGAACATCAGTGGTTGCATGTTGTGCTTTACGGATTGCCTAGAAAGAATGAGATTCTTGCAGATACTTTAAAAACTAAAGATAGTAAGCAAATTCCCCAGTAAATAAAACAGTTCCTGTTTTCAGACAGTATGTACACAAACATGTTAAATACGAATGGGAAGATCTTTAGAAATTTTGGACTGAAATTCAAAGCTTACAGTTTTACATTTTAAGGTAACAAATCATATTTCAGTGCTGAACTTGCCTTTAAAGATCATTTCTTTTGGCCCCTTCATTTTACAAACAAACTTCAACATGGCTAGGTAGCTAGCCAGTAGCAAAACTTACACTGGAAGGCTTCCTTGTTTCCCAGGCTCCGATGCAGGGCTATGTCCCACCACTGAGATGCACACTGCCTGCCGACACCAGAGATGTCCTCACGGGAAAGTTTTTTGTTTTTTGTTTTTTTAACAATCACAAAGACCTCCCTCTACCCATGTTCTAATGGTGATGTTCCTTCTTGCCTGTTATAGTCTAGAAAAAAAAGGCACTAAAACCTAAACTCCACATTATTTTACAAGACTTCATACTATTAAGAACCACTGCACTGAAGAATACTGCCTCTGGGTCAGATGGCAGACTAGGAAGCACCAGGAAATCTGTCTCCCCACCTAGACAACAATTCCACTGGCAGAACCTTCGTCATGTAACTATTTTAGAAAGCTGGAGTCCACTGAAGACTAACTACTTCCAGGGGAAAGCTTGAGGGTAAAGTGAAGTCAGTTTTGGTCCATTTCAGCTCTGAGGACAATAGTAGCTACCCACCCCCCACCCCTAGCCCTGTACAGGCAGCCTTGTAATTGTTCCCCGAGCAGCTTGCATGCAACTTGTGAGAGCCAAAAGAGGCAAAAAGGACCCTGTCCTCCAAACATCAAGGATTTTGCTCTGATTGCTAATTCTTTTTATTTTATTTTATTTTTTAAATAGGCTTCACTTCCAGTGCTGAGCCTAATGCAGGGCTTGAACTCACGACCCTGAGGATTGAGACCTGAGCTGAGATCAAGAGTCAGATGCTTAACCAAATGAGCCACCCAGGCATCCTTGCTGATTGCTAATTCTGATCACAGTCTACAAAGAGTAGAGTGGTCACTACTGTTGCATCCACTCTCCCTGCTCGTGTCCAGTGGATTTAAAGAGCCTGCATTCTATCCTCCACTTCATTTTTCTCTTCTTCCCCTCTGGGAAGCCAGCTATTAAAGACTAGAACATTCAAAAGCAATTACATATATGAGAGAAATAAGAAAGTGACTGCATATGCCCGGGGAAAGGCACAGGTTCAGAAAAGACCTAGCAGGATCAGAAGTTCACATCTCAGGCTGATCCTTGGTACAGAGACTGCCTACAAACAAACATACAAAATACCACAATAACAGAAAACAGTAAACCTTGCGAAAGGGGAAGAATGATTTCCAGAGTGACCGCATTATTAGATTACAATATCCAGTTTTCGACAACAACAACAACAAAAACACAAAGCACACAGACAAACAGGAAACTATGACCCATTCCAAAGAAAAACATAAATCAACAGAAAATGCCCCTGAAAAAGACCTGATAGCAGATCTACTGGACAAAGACTTTAAAAAAGCCATCTTAAAGATGCCCAAAGAACTAAAGGAAGAAGGGGAGAACATCAAGGAAATGATAGATGATCAAAACAGAAACATCAGTAAAGAGATAAAAATCCTAAGAAGAAACCAAAAAAGAAATCCTGGTGCTGAAAAGTAACTGAAATGAAAAATCCACCAGAGGGATTCAAAGGTAAATTTGGGTAGGCAGAGAAAAAAAGGAGTCAACAAGTTACTGAATCGAAAGAAAAGAAAGGCAAGATTGAAGAAAAGTCAATAGAGCTTAAGGGACATTTGAGACAGCATCAAGTGGGCCAATATGCACATGAGGGGAGTCCCAGAAAAAAGAGAGAGAAAGGGATAGAGAGGTTATTTAGAGAAGTAATGGCTGATAATGGCCCAATTTTGATGAAAGACATGCATATAAACATTCAAGAAAGTTGACAAATCCAAGTAAAATGCACTGAAAGGCCCACACACAGTGAGAATATTATATATGAAATAAAGGTTCAATACAGCAAGAAGATAAAATAATTATAAACATTTACAACACACCTAATAACAAAACAGCAAAATTTATGAAGCAAAACATGACAGAATTGAAGGGAGAAAAAGACATTCCTACAATAATAGCTAAAGACACTTCAGTACTCTAAAAATGGATAGAAAAACCAGACAAAAGGAAATAGAGGATTTAAACAATATAATAAACCAACAGATTTAATAGACATTACAAACTATCTATAACAACAGCATATGTATTCTTCTCAAATGTTCACAGATCTTTTCTAGGATAGACCATATGTTAGGCCACATATTAAATCTCTATAAATTTAAAAAGACAGATGCCATACCAAGTATCTTCTTTGACCACAATTCACAAATATGTAGAAATTTAACAGCAAACTTTCAAACAAGCAATGGATCCAACAAGAAATAGCAAGAGAAGTTAGAAAATACTTAGAGATAAATGAAAACAAAACTACAACATACCGAAACTTACTGGATTTAGGAAAAGCAGTGTTAAAGCTGGAAATTTACAGCTATACATGCTCACGTCACAAAACCAAGAAAGACCTCAAATCACCAACCTAATTATATAATGTAAGGAACCACACAGAAAAAATTAAACGCAAAACTAGCAGAAGGAAGGAAATAATTAAGATTATAGCAGAGATACACCAATAGAGACTAGAAAACACTAGAGAAAATCAATGAAACCAGAAGTTTGTTCTTCAAAAAGATCAACAAAATTGACAAATCTTTAGCTAAATAGGACTAAAAACAAAACAAAACAAACAAGCAAAAAAACAAAAAAAGGAACAACAACAAAAAGAAGATTCAAATTACTAAAACCAGAAATGAAATTGGGAACATTAGTACTGATTCTACATAAACAAAAAGGATATAGAATACTATGAACACCTATATGCCATGAAATTGGATAAGCTACATGAAATGAACAAAGTCCTAGAGACATAAAATCTACTAATACTAACTCACAAATAAAAAAAATGTGAACAGATCTATAACTAGTAAAGAGATTGAATCAGTAATTTAAATACTCCCAACCAAGAAAAGCTCTGGACCTGATGGTTTTTCACTGGTGAATTCTAGCAACCTTTTAGAGAAAACAAATATTAATTCTTTTTAAACTTTTGAAAAAAAATTGAAGATGAGAGATCACTTTCCAACTCATTCCATGAGGCCACTTTAACCTGATACCAAAGTCAGACAAAGACACTAAAAGAAAACTACAGACCAGTGATCTCTTATGAACACTGATGTAAAATATTCAACAAAATACTGACAAACCAAATTCAGCAGTATATTAAAAGGATTACAGACCTTGAGGCCAAGTTGAGATTTCTTTCTGAAATGCAAAGATGATTCAAATATGGAAACTGCTCAATGTGATAAACTACATTAACAAAATGAGGGGGGGAAATATGATCATCTGAATTGCTCAGAAAAAGTATTTAAGAAAATCCAACACATTATGGTAAAACACAAAAAACTATCAGTAGAAGGAAACTCCCTCAACATAACAAAAACCATATATGGAAAAAACACAGACTATCATACTCGATGAAAAACTGAAAGCTTTTCCTTTAGTATCAGAGACAAAAAAAGCACAGATGTCACTTTTACAACTTTTGTGTGATAAAATACTGGAAGTTCCAGCCAGAGCAATTGTGAAGTTCAGAAAGAGACATAAAAAACATTCAAAATGGAAAAGAAATAAAATTATCTTTTTGCAGATGATATGATCTTATGTGTAGAAAACCCTAAATATTCCACAAAAAAAAAAATCACAATTCACATAAAAGTGTTAAAACTAATAAATGAATTCAGCAAAGTAGGAAGATACAAAGTCAACACATGAAAATCAGTTTGCAGTGTTTACACACTAACAACTAACAATTTGAAAAAAATTACAGAAACAATTCCATTCATAATAGCATCAAAAACAATAAAATATTTAGGAATTGACTTAACCAAGGAAGTGAAAAACCTGTACAATGAAAGCTTGTAGACACCGCTGAAAGAAATTAAAGAAGACATAAATAAATGTAAACATATCCAATATTCATGGACTATGTTCATGGAAGATGTAATATTCTTAAAATGTCAATGCTATCCAAGCAATCTACAGATTCAATGCAATCCCATGACATTTCTTCCCCAGAAATATAAAAACCCATTCTAAAATTCATATGGAATCTCAAGGTACCCTGAGTAGCCAAAACAATCTTGAAGAAATAAGTCAAAGATAAATACCATATCATTTCACACATATGTATAATTTATGAAGCAGAACAAATGGGCAGAGGGAAAAAAAGAGAGAGGCAAACCAAGAAGCAGACTTCACTATAAAGAACAAACTGATGGTTACCAGAGGGGAAGGGGGTTGAGTGAAATAGGTGATGGGGATTATGGAATGTACTTGTTGAGCTGAACACTAGGTGTTACGTGGAAGTGGTTAATCACCTTATTGTACACCTGAAACTAATTGTGCTGTATGTTAACTAACTGGAACTTAAATAAAAACTTAAAAAACTTAAAAAAAAAAAGAGAAAGACTGGAGGAACTTCTGATTTCAAAATTTATTCTAAAGCTACCGTAATCAAAACAGTGTGTTACTGGCATAAAGACAGATACATAAACCAATGGATTAGAAAAGAAAACTCTGAAATAAACCCTTGCATTTATGGTCAATTTCTGCAATGGTGTCAAGACCATTAAACAGGGGAAAGGATAGTATTTTCAACAAATGGTGCTGGGAAAACTGAACATCCATTTGCAAAAATATGAAGTTGGGCCCTTATCTAACACAATGCACAAAAACCAACTCAAAATGGATCAAAGATCTAAATGTAAGACCTAAAACTGTAAAACTCTTAGAAGAAAACATGGGACATTGGATTTGGCAATGATTTCTTAGCTATGACACCAAAGGCACAGGCAACAAGACAACAAATAGACTGGATTTCATGAAAAAAATTAAAAATGTGCATTAAAAGACACAATCGATACAGTAAAAGGGCGATCCAAAGAATGAAGGAAAAAATTTGCAAATCACATATCTGATAAGGAATCCAGAATATAGATAGAACTCCTAAAACTCAGTAACAAAACAACAACCTGGATAACAAATGGGCAAAGGACTTGAATAGATACTTCTCCAAAGAAGATACACAAATGGCCCATAAACACATGAAAAGATGCAAAATATCATTAGGGAAATGCAAATCAAAACTATAATGAGACATTATCTCACACCCATTAGGATGGCTACTATCCAAATACCAGTAAATAACAAATGTTGGGGAAGATGTGGACTAATTGGAACCCTCCTGCACGGTTGGTGGGAATGTAAAATAGTACAGCTGTTGTGAAAAAAGTATGGGGGTTCTCCCAAAAATTAAAAATAGAATTACTGAAAAATCCAGCAATTCTGGATAATTGGAAGCAGAGTCTCAAAGAGATATTTTTACACTTGTGTTCACAGCAGCATTACTCATAATAGCTAAAATGTGGAAGTAAGAAAGTGTCCACGGACTGATGGATAACCAAAATGTGGTACAGACATATAATGGAATTCCGTTCAGCCTTAAAAAGGGAGGAAAGTCTGATAGACAACACAGATGAACTTTGCGGACATTACACTAAGTGATATAAGCCAGTCACAGAAATGCAAGTACAGTATGACTGCATTTATGTGAAGTACTTGGAGTCAAAATCATGACGACATTAAGTAGAATGCTGGTTGCAAGGGGGCAGGGGTGAATGAAAGGTTACTGTTTAATGGGTACTGATTTTCAGCTTTACTAAAAAGAGTTTATGGAATCAATGCACAACGATATGAAAGAATTTGATACACTGAACTATATACACTTAAAAATGGTTAAGGTGGTAAATTTTATGTCTATTTTATCACAGTAAAAAAGAGAATAGTGCTTCCTTATACTTTACAAAATTAAAAATTGCTTGCCTTAAAATGAGAGTAACCAGGTGAGGCATGAGCCCAAGGAGAGACGGCGGACAGGGCCACCAGGTGAAGTATAGGGAGAAACTTTTATTTTTCCATGAAAATCTTTCCTCTGCCCAACTGCAGTGTGACGTTTAGCATATTCCAAGAGCTGACCAATTGCATATTAGATCCACATTCACTTCATTGGTTTACATGTGAAAAGCCAAATATCTTTTTGAAGTCAGGTGTTGGCAGGTTAAAATGATCACGTGCTTGTTGTGGGTGGGACATATGGGACATAGATTATAAATGTTACCTTAAAATAGAACATGTAAGGCTCACAAAATTAAGAGAAATAAATTTCCTTTTATTCCTGTGCCTCTCCTAATTTTTATTGAGGGGGTAAAAAATCTTAGTTTCTTACCCTGTTTTATTCTTTTGCCTCCACCTGATAAGGCAGAAATGACCCATTGTTGTCATGACTAGAGCCCTTTTTTTGTACATGGAGTTAACCACATTCTCTTTATCCTCAGCTCCCTCATCTGTAAAATCAGAGATAATTATAGCACCAACCTCACAGAGTCTTAGAGGATTAAAGGAGTTAATACATGGAAAACGCTTAGAATAGAGGACACACATGGAAAATGTTCTATAACCTTCAGCCCAGCACTTTACCATCATCCACAAGGAGAACATGTTCATCATACTAGCATACATTTGCAGCTGGATTTATCTATAGCAAATTTCATTTCTGATTTGGTACTCAATTATTCTTACTTCGACTAATTCTTCTCGGTCTGTACTATGCACAAAAATCATCTGGTGAATGCTGTTAAATGCAGTCTAATTTAGTAGGTCTGGGGTGGGGCCTGAGCTTCAGCATTTCTAACGAGCTCCCAGGGGATGGCTACAGAGCTGGTCCCCAGACCACACTCTGAATGGCAAGGATGTAGAGGACCCATCTCATGCCCTCCTACTTCTGAATACAGCTTCCAGTCCCCCTAGGGATTGGAAAGGCTGTGAAACGCTTTACCACTTCTCTGCTCTAAGGCAGTTTTAACAGATGGCAGCATGGTTAGATGCATATTTGGTAACAGTCCAAAAGACCTCTTCTCAACATGGAGTGGCATGTGGTGAGAAGAGAGGCAGGGTGGCAGACAGGTTTTCAAGACAGCTTTCCAATCTCCCTCAGTCAGTTCTTTTATTTTTGTTCATCTTTTATTTGAGAGAGAGAGAGAGAGAGAGATTGGGAGGGTGAGAGATTGGGGGAGAGTGAGAGAGAGAATCTTAGGCAGGCTCCATACTCAGCATGGAGCCCAATGTGGGGCTCAGTCTCATGACCCTGAGATCATGACCTCAGCCAACCTTAAGAGTCAGACGCCTAACCCACTGAGCCACCTAGGTGCTCCTCAGTCAGTTCTGTATAGAGTGGCTTCAGTATTCTATTTAGAGCTAATTCTTAGGCTATTAGGTATCAATTTATTCTACTGTAAACATAAGCACTTATTGTAAAATCAAATACAAATTAATTTTGTTGGATTATGGATGCTCTCTTCTGTAACTTTTGATAAACAGAGGTTGTGTGTAAGTTTGAGGAAATAAAAGGATGCTTTTCCAATATGAATGCAATAAAAAGAATCACAAAGCAGGCCACATCTGTAATCCATGGTGTTTAAATTCATCCCTGATTTTCTGAAGATATTTTTATCATAATCCTAATAAGTAATATTTATTAAATATGTTTAGCCTTTTAGAAATGTGTTTTTATGCCTATGCCATTTCAACATTGTGAGCTATTTTCATCTAAACTGTGCTTTTCTAGAAGTTGTTTACAAAAAATAAATAAACAGAAAAGATAAGAATGGTGCCAGAAAACAGGATCACCTACTGCAAATCCTAAAATAAACGGAATACATTTTACAGTCCTGAAATAAACATACTGAAAGTGAAGATAAAATGTCTAACCAGGACAACCTCACACAGGTATAACCAAAGGAAGAATAAAATCTTACTTGCAGAGTTACAAAACTTATTATTTACAAAAATCCTATAACTGCTCCTTTAAATAAATAATTACAGACACGGTATGTCTTAGGAACTTCCTGGCCTAAATGTGAAAATCCAAAAGGTATAAAAATGTTAAACAGAGTTATTAAGACAAGTGCTTATCTTTCGAACATTGTAACTGGGGGAAAAAAGGTCTCTCCTAGAAGGGGTGGTGTTCGGCAGCCTAATTCTATGGTGTCTGTGGAGAAATGTCCCCATCTTTTGGATTTTTAGGCTACATCATCTCTTGTTGTATTTTTATAATTAGGCAACTTGACCAATCTTTTGTAAACCAGAATAGCTCTCTCCTCTACCATGCCAATTAGCACAGATGTTACTCTATTTAACAAGGGTTTTTCCCTCTCTGCTTACACGTGAGCAGACCAACTGATGAAACCAGCCACCAGCACCGGGGCCTCCAGCTGAGTTTCGCATACTATTGCTGGCTGGGCAGACCCGTCTGCGTGCTTTCGCTTGCTGTTCCCGGGCATCAAGAAAGTAGGCATCTGAACAATAGCTGACCCAGAGAGAAGGGCCTTCGCCAAGGTTGTTTTTCTGATGGCAAAGCTAATTGACCCGTGTAAGGATGAAACGTGCACCCTCATACCACCGTTCTCTGGGCTGACGCCCATAATGTCCCATTAGGGACAAGCAAAAAATGGCACCCTACAGCATATCCAAGTTAAGGATCAAGCATGTTCAAGAAATACTTTGTTACAACTGGTAAAATGATACCAAGCGTTGAAACAGCTTAAGCTTAATTAACACAAACACTACCAATGCTGAGATGCCGAAAATGAAAAATGAGAGAAGGAAATAATTCTCTAAGTTACCCGGTTTACTCTTATGCCTATCCCACTTTCAGTAATTTACCCCTTAACTAATTTATAAAAATCTCATTTCTCACTATACATCAACAAACTGCTACTAGGTTTTTTATGCGGTTGGTGAGTATCACTGGGAAATGTGGTGACTTTTCAGGCCCTAAGAAAGGCCAGAGTAAAGCCTAATACATCTGAATTCTTGCACAACACACAAAACCCTTAACAGTTTTCAATCATTCAAAAACACTTACTGAGTGCCAGACACGAAATCTGGCACATAGGATATTGTGATAGAGACAAGAAAAAGTCTTATAACTGAACACTGGTAGTTCTCTGACAGTCAAAACAAAGGAAGCATTTGCAGATAACTTAGGACGCCCCTCTCCTCCACCTCAACATACCACTTCTGTAGGTTTGGGGACAGGCTCTGGAATTTGCAGCCTAAATTGGGCCATAGCTATCTCCTGAAAGTGCTTAAAGCTTCCAGAGGGTGGAAGGAAGGCTTTATGGGACACAACGCACTTGGGCTGGGACTGGAAGGAGCTCTAGGAGTTTCGCGGTCTCGTAAATCATTTTGGTCGGCAGAGACCGGCAGAGCTAAACAACACAGACGTACGAGGCAGTGGGGTTCACCTGAGGGAATGGATGTAGCTGTGCATTCCTGAAGGGCTGAGGAGGAACTGGAGGGAGGGCTGATGACAAGGTGAACAGAGGGAGGTCATCAAGGGCCCTGTAGACTGGGCCTTAAAAATCACAGGATTTATCGTTGGGAGAAGGAGCCCCTGCAGAATTCTGGTGGGGAATCAGACTCTGAGGAAGACATTCACTGGGAGTAAGCTGGTGTTATCAAGTTCTTGAGATGGATGTGACCGCTCTGATGAAATGGACTTACGCTAAAATTTCTAATCAACGTAGGATTGCTAAGTTACTGAGCTGAGAACAAAAAATTAATAAAGTGTCATTTTTCTATATCCTCATTCCCCTAACCTGTGACATTCAGAAGCTGCACATCAAACCCGGAGTAAAATCAGTTCTGTGATAATGTTTGTTTTTAAAATGTGAATCTGTTTCAATGAGACCGATGAGTAGGGAACTGAGCATAATGTGAATTTCATGTTTGCTTATGCACAGACACATCCACACAAACACTGGCTGCAGGCAGAAGCTGCACGTAGCCGAACCCAGACAGGCAGGAATACACAAAATGCACACATGTGCACACCTCACAAATCTGCCGGCTACTTTGGTTCACAGTGTGTGTGATGGGCTTCACCCATGTCTCAAATTCATCAGATTCCAGATAGTCTTTCTTCTGCAATTTCATGGTAACTCAAAAACTGCAAGCTTTCTGAGGTCCGCTTCCCCAACCAAGCTTCAGGACTGTATTTATTATGGCATTTACTTATTTAATCACTTGACATGTGTAAAACCATGCTACCACTTTAGCTAGGTTCCTACCTTGTTTTATGCGTCATTGATAAAGTTCTTGAATGTTGTTCCCCAATCCCATTTCCCCAGGAGTCCAGTAGTTTTGAATCATGATTTTGCACAGCATGGTAATTTGGGGGAACATATAAATTGCCTATAACAGAAATGACTATTCTGAACATGACTGTTCATTTGAAGAGAAATACGACATGACAAAAGAATGGTTATATTTTTCTACGACCGTAAAAGCTTTAGTTGACAGATTATGGTGGCACTCCGTAGGGCTAACTAAACTCTGACTCTGCAGGGAGGAGGGTTGGTGCTCCCTGTTCATTCCTCATGTGCTCCTCCCCAAGAGGGCCCTCCTCTCAAGGGGAAGGTGACTCAGTGCAGAGCCCCAGGAGGTCTCGTGCCAAGCGCCCCACTTCTAACCTGGGGAAGGGTCTGTTCTGAGCAGGACAGGGCAGGGCAGGGCAGGGGGGTGGAGAGGACTTGGTTCCTTGAAGACACTAATGAGCTTCTCAATCACTGGTTCTGAACCCCGACATACAAATAACCTGGGAAGTTTTCATCATTTACCATGGCCCAGGCCCCACCTTAGAGATTCTCATTCAGTACTGCTTACCGCTGTTCCTGGTATTCTTTAAAGTTCTGTAAGGGATTCTAAAATGCACCTAGGAATCAGGAGTCCTTTGGACTTATTTGAGCTAATAACTTTCCTTTGTATTTGAATCAGTTTGAGTCAGAATTTCTGTTCTATTCAGCTTAAAACATCCTGAATAATGGGACACTGTCTTTGGAATGAAACGCAAGGCCCAACATTTAAACAGTCTTTAAATCTCATTAGATGATCTCAGGAATTTAAATGTCAATTCCAAGCCAAAAAAATTTAGGCCCATTCATTTATTTGAAGAAAAAAAAAAAAGGACTTTGTGACTACTCATCCTTCACACCTAATTCTGAAGATAATCATCAAGGATACTAAAAACGGAGTTTAGTCATAATTGAGATTGAGGGTTGGTGACTGTGACTACAGACACTGAGAAAAAAAAAACAAAAAACAAACCCAACACTCATTTATCCTGGGCAGTAAATAGGTATTAATAGTTTTATCACAGTCCAACTGAATGATATGAAAGTTTGTTGTCTAGAGATGAATTTAGGATTGCTATAAATGCTAGCATTTTCACACAGTGGTCCCTTGCTGGTTCCATTCTTGTTTTCTTCAATTTCATTTTCAAAAGTATTGTTCTTGATATTTTATGAAGTGTGTATCTTTGTGTCATAATGACTAAGAGATGCTATGTAGAGAATACAAATACGCTTCAAATCTAAAAGCCTGACTAGAATCTAGACTGAGAACATCCTGAAATTAGGCAACTTGGCAGCATTTCTCCCCGCTTATTCTAAATTACTTGGAGCATTATTTTGCACATGAGACCTCCTTCAATTTTGGGACTGTGTGGTGGTGGGTGTATATGCGTCTGTGGGGCAGGTTAATGCCATGATTTCCAATTTGTTACACTTTCTTGTTAATGGAACTCTTGATATATCTGAGGGGGCACATGGAAGATTTCAGGTAAATGTCGCAAACTTTCATGATTCTGTTTACAATTCTGTCCTAACTTTGGGATGGTGTCCAAGAATAAAAAGGTGTTGATGATCAAGAGGTCAGAGTGATCACCTGAAAGTGACTGATCCTACAGGCGGGTCCTGAAAGGCCCTTTTAAGGTATGGTGGGAATGGGTTTATTTAATGAGATCAGACCATCTTTAGGCGTTCGCCAAAGAGGCAAAAATAAGAAAGATAGGAAACTTTAGAGGAGAACGATAAGAACATCAAAGGTGAAACAGTAATTGGAAAATACTACCAAGAAAGCCAGGAATCAGAGTGCAGTGAGGGGTGTATGAAGAAACAGTGGGGGAAGTGGCCCCTTTTGTCACTGTTTTTCCAGTTGAAACACTTTTATTTTCTTCTCTCTTGTTTTCAAAGGTAGCCCGTAACTTTTTAGGGTAAAGCTAATTTGTGCATGGCTTATTAAAATCATTGTACTTTCAGTTACTGCTGTTAAAGTTTCCATGTACTGACTTAAGTAACTTTGGAGAATATGTTCTGACAGGAAATAAGGCTATAGATGGAACTGTGCTAAGTTGGTGACGATTCTGAGGGAAGGGAGGGAGGGCTTTGCCATCATCTTAAATAAAAAGGACGTTTGGGAATTTGATTATCTTTTCAAGACATTTTCCATACTTTGGCCACAATATCATGTCAGTGCTGAGAAGGCTGTTGGTTATTGTTTTTTTCACCTATTTGAAAAAGTTGGTTGTGACCAAATGTACTTCACAAGCAGCGAAACACCCCAGACCAAGGTTAAGATTATGTGAGTCAAGTTTACTAGTCGAACCAAATATAATTTACAACAAAGTTAATCACATCATTTGTAATGACAGACATGCTTATTAAGAGGCTTAATAAAGCATGGATGGGGAACTCTCTGTGTAAATGATTATACTTAGTATTTTTACAGTCAAGAGAATTAAAAAACTTTTTTTTTTAATATTTATTTTTGAGAGAGAGAAAGAGAGAGTGTGAGTGAGGGAGGGGCAGACAGAGAAGGAGACACAAAATCCGAAGCAGCCTCTGGGCTCTGAGCTGTCAGCACAGAGCCCGATGCGGGGCTCAAACTCCTATAACTGCAAGATCATGACCTAAGCTGAAGTCGGACGCTTAATCGACTGAGCCACTGAGGTGCCCCAAGAGAATTTTATTTTTGTTTTTCTTTTCTCATCTTATTAGTTCTTCATATTGATGCCAACATGTTTTTCTGGTACCATCCATGTTTTTCAATTTTATCATTATTGCCATGAAACAGAAAGGTCCTGAATTTTTCCAACACTTACAGTTTCCTCTTGGGGCCTTTACTAACCTAACACACGCTTTTACTTTAATTAGGAAAACTCACTTCCTTTGGGTGCAGGCCTTGGGGAATGGACATCACTTTCGTAGAGAGAAACACACTGCCTTTCCAGGCAAACACAGCCCCCAGACTTGGTTACGCTTCTTGGTGAACAGAGCACAGGCTGGGTTTTTGCACCCACTTGCCCCTGCAGTGGGGCTCTTGCGAGCAATGCACAAACTGCACTACTGAATGCTCTGTAACCCACCCTTTTCTCCAGGCTTCAGGCGTGAGGTTCCTGGAGCTTACCACCTGGAATACTTCCACATGTATGAATTCCTGACACCTGGGCATCTGGGTGCAGAAAACTGGGAGGGAAAAAAAATCAGGGTTCAGGAAAAGAGAGAAAGCTGAAGTAAAGGTGCCGAAGCTGCTGACCGACCCAGCAGCGCTAGCATGAGGGAAAATCTAAAAGGTGTTCTTGAGCCTTAAGGTTTCAAGGCAAGGGGAAAGCTGCCCGCCTGACCCAGCTCTCCCGCTTTGTTCAGTAGGCCTAGAATTCCTATGACAGGAGCAAAGTCATTCTTTCTGGAATTAAAGCTCATTCAGTTAAACATACAGCTTTCTGGAAAAGTTAACACAGGGGTTAAAAAGAATAAATGATGAGATGCTAGGGGCAGGAGATTTAAAAGCAGGAAGATGCCATGTAGGTGAGAGGGGAAAGAGGAGTCCAACCTCACCGTCCCCGCAGTTTGGCCTCTGGCCTCAGGTGACCATCTGCACGGATAATTCAAAGCCCTCATCTTTCCTGCCATGCACATGTGTGCTTTAGGACAAAAATTACTGTCCCCAAGGCAATGTGGCATTGAAAGATCAAATAAATGACAAGTGTCAAGAAAGGTCACTGGAAGGAAGCAAATGCTATTAATGACACATTTAATTTAGCACGATTCAAACTGACAGGTTTCTGGCCAGGGATTCTCACTATTTCTAACCGCTTCACTTGAGCTCTTCCCCACGTATTGTCTATGCCTCCTGGGCAGTGTTCAGCACCAGTACAGCCCGGCGCCTCTGCATTTTGTGGAGATGATGGAGATGAAGTCAAATGATGGAGAAGAAGGCCCAGCATGAGGGGAATAAGTGTTTCATTCGTTCCCAAAGGGCACCATCTCACTGTCCTAAAAAGGGCATTACAGTCAAGGTTCAGCACTCTGCTTCCTGTGGTTCGGCTTTCATAGGCTCCTCCGACATTTTGGTTAAAAATAAATGTACTGAAGCATAAAGATACTAAAAGCTGGTTATAAAACCTGTTTACTAAGCTAAATTAAAATGCTCACCCTATAAGCTGTTGAACACAGAGAGCTCTTTATGATGCTCCCTTTGATGCTCACATTTCTTGGAAATGGAATTAGGTGTTTGGGGTAAGGCAAAAAGATGGACGCAGGAGGAAGGAACGCTCCCGCAAAGATATATGGTCCGCTTTGCCTGACCTTGAGCTGGTGCACTGCAGAAAGATTGTGAACAAGGTTCATATAACACCTAATGAGTAACTAAATGCCGTGCTTCAAATATCTGAGCTCATTTTGGCCTTAGATTATAATTCCTCAGAAGCTAGAAAAACTGCTGATGCCTAAATTCATTTTGCATGTATTCATTTCAATAGACTATTATTAAATGGGAATGTATTTTAAATGGGACTGTATTTTAATCCAGTTATCATCAGTATTATTGATTAAACAATGAGAGATTACAAATGTATATTTATTAATTGAAACAATTCTATAATTAGACATACTCTAGATGCCAGCTTTCAATTCTACCCAGAAAGCCAACAAAGAAATCTGTTACAATCAATACTTTCCACATAATACATGTTCTTAGGAAGTATACATCACTGGCTGAAGAGAAAATCTGATAACTAGGAAAATTCTGGCCTCCTGGGAATGCTATTGCTCAGTTTCTCTCTTCTAACTACCAATCTAACTCAAGCTGCCTAAAAACCCACCAATGAAACATCACTGACACAATGGAACTGGCTCTCATCAAGGGCAAATGCTTCAAGGAAGGATCAGAGAAAATACTTTGGCAATTTATACTTTAGGGATTATTTGTCCATGTAACTGTTTTATCCTTCTACCACCTTTCCACATTGTCATGGACTTCTCTAAAGCTTCCCCGTACCAGAGACTGGTTTAGGAGTAGGCATGGGATTTCAGTCTGGCCAACCATTGAGTTGGGAGGAAAGCCTGCTGGGGAGCTTCCAAGTAGACTTTTCTAGAAGATGTTGTGTATGCTAGGGGCAGGGGGCATGGCAGGATATATACTAGGCTTATGACAGCCCTCTTGAGAACATGATGGGCATGACGTGAGGACAAAGCCTCACTGAGGATGGTAAAATGAAAGTTGGTGATGTCAATGAACAGCTGAATTATCCAATTCTAGACCTGCCTATCTCGGGACTCTTGTTATTTGAAATAATAAGCAACAAATTTCCTCATTTGAGATAATGATTTCTTTCATTTTTACAAGCAAATTGATATAATCCCAACCATTTTACATTCTGTCAGAGGCTGTGGGGGAGAAGAAAACACCCACAGCAGACATTGTTGACTGCCTACTCAATCTCTACCACCACTATCCGGTCCTAGGAAGTTGTTGGATTTTCATAAGAGAAAACAATGGTTGCATTTAATAGAAGAAGAAATATGTTTGGGGTTCAAGTCTGATCTCTCACGTGAAGCCTGTCTGGATCAAAACAACAACAACAACAACAACAGCAACAACAACGACAAAAAACCCCATGACGGCCTATCTTCTGAATCCATATTATTTATGATCTTTACTGCTTATTTGATATTAAACCATATAATGTCTCTCATGTTGATAAGTTAAATTCTTATTTAGTTTAATTATTACTTAACTTTTGATGTGTTCCCCTCTGCCCCAATTTTACCCTAAGCACCCTCGCGGAGACTACTACTCTCTGACATTTCTTATACAGATACGTCTTAGCTTTCCATTCCTAGAACATAACCTGAAGTAGATTAGGTAACGTTCAGGTTGTCTATACTTCCAGAAGTAAACATGAGTCTACTTTCAAATTAGTTTTCGTTCATCTGACACTTCGTGTTATTCTTTTATCATAAAGAATAGATCAATGAATATTACAAAAATAATTATATTAATATGACCATGGCATATGTTCACACTACCAAAGGGCAATAAGGAGTCCATGCAGGGGTCACAAAGACACAGGATGAGCACCCTCAGCAGTGCCGGGAGCTCGCAGGTGGTGCATACTTTGTTACACATCCTGTTTTACGCAGGGATTTCTAGCTCAGACAATTTTGATTTCCTGTAGTTTAGAGAGGATTCTGAACTATGGATGATAACTTTAGATCTTTGGAGACTGGTATGTATGTAATTATCAAAAAGCATAGCAGAATGTCTTGCAGTTCATCAGGAACTTTAAAAAAAATGTTTTACTTGGCTGATGTGCTTAAGCATTAGAAGTTACAAATCCATTTTAGAGTTTTTCTTATGTTCAGTATTTTCCCTATTCTTGAATGTTAGCAAAGATATTCTTGGAAAATGATTTGGCAACAATTGTGGAACATGACTAACAGTGCTAAAACAAGTAAAAAAAAATTACTTAACAGTCAGATGAATGACCCAACTAAAATAGATTTCTAGAAAACTAAGTATTGGATGTCATTTACATTATCACGGAAAATTAAAAGTATCAAAATTTTCAGTTCTGTTTTCAAGACTAAAAAATGAGAGCTTGCTGGAAACCATGGTTTGAATTAGGTGGGCCCTAAAGGCTCTTTTGGGAAACAAAGCAGAGGGAAGATGGTTCATGAATAAATACTAATTCTCAAAACAACACTACTACTGATAATGAAGCAAAGGTAAATGTTTGAAACTTCCTACTAGTTTGCTCACATTTCAGACAGGAAGTATAATGATATCTTTCAAAAATATACGACATAAAGCTTAATTTGTTACCTCTTCAAAGATTTAGCTGAGTTCTGTATTCTATGATATGGCCAAATCAGGGGCATTAACAGTAATAAGTGTGATACATCTTCATCTAAAGAAGAGAGCCAGCCTGTGGATTACAGAAAGGCTTTATATGATATATAAAAAGACAATACTGAGAAGACATAAGTTCTATGACCTAATATATGATGCTTATCCAAAATAAATCACACATACTGATTTTGAAGATCATCTCTCAATTACGTTAGAACCATTATAAGCAGCTTTCGCCACACTTAGGTTGATAGCTCCTACTAGATTATTTTGTTTTAATGTCTGTTTTCAACTGCCATTTTAACCTTTTGTTAAGTGACATCAACAATTTCTTGATCCTGGGCCAGTTTAAAAGATCAACGGAGTCTTGAAATCTGCAAGGTACATATAGTTTAAGGCACTGGGGAGCCAAAGCAAGACATATCTTTGCTTCCATTTCTGGCTACTTGCTTATGTGAGAAACTGATGCTGACGATGTTAATGAAAAGCAATCTTGAACTTTTCTGAAGACACGGAATGTCCCTATATTATCCCAAGCTGGGCTGAAAATGAAAGCAATATAGGCTCAAGGGATGACAGGTGTCCAGTCATAAGGTCTTGTGCCACCAGTGGCAAAGGCGGTACGTGGCTCCCGTGGGAGGACGAGTCCTAGCTATGCGCCTGAGCATTTTCCACCTGTGTACAGTTAGGCTATGATAAGCAACAGTCTCAGCATAAATCAGCAAAAGTTATTTCTCACTCAAACTTCACGTCTCCCAAGGCTTGGCAGGGCAAAGGAGAGGGCTGAGGAAGATCCAGTAGTGGCAATACGCACAGGTCATTTTCATTTACAACTCCCAGGATAGAACCAGTCACGTGGCTCTGACAAGGAGGTGCGATCCTATCAAGCACCTTGGGGGGGGGGGGCAGATAGTGTGACCTGGCAAAGAGCACAGACTACATTATTTCATAAAATAATAAGATAACCTATTACTTGAAAAATCAGGGGCTTTCTCTTGAAAATTCCTGCCTACTTACTTCCCATAAGTTAGAAAATATATTGAATTTTGAATAATAATTTTACATTCTGCTTTTGGTTCATAACAGGTCTATGTAAAGAGTGAGACTTACTCTAGTTCTATTTTTGCCTGACGTCTCAGTTTTAAGTTACAGTTATCACCATAAAGAAAAGTAATTAATTGGTGTTGTCGACTAATCCATATGCCACCAAACTGTGACAGAGTGCAAATGGAACGTGTCTCCATATGCCTTTTTCATTTGTTATTCCTTATTCCGCTTCTTCATAGACATGTTCTCTGTACAGGCGGATATCTCTTCTAATTTATTATGCCAATACATTCTGTTTTTGTTGTGATTCTTAGTTATTATTTTTAATCTAAGTTATATATGTAACACCTTGAAAAGTCAAATGGTTCAAGAAGGCCTGTTATGAAAAACAGTTCACACAGCCCCACCCTCCACTTCCTGCTCCAGAAGGAACCACTTTCAATTCTTTTACCCATTTTTTTTTTTATCTCGGTATCTCTAGTTTATATTGTCGTCTCTTGATTTTTCTGGACAGTATTTGCCACTAAGGAAGAAAATGATTTGTTTAGGTCTACTAACCAATTTTATGATTTTGATGAGCTCTGTAGTCAATAGACTTTCATTATCACGTCTACGTAAATTTTAGTCATGGCTCAGTTACAAGGTTTATCGTAACCTTTCTTCCTTTTTCTGACACTCTGTTTTCCTTTGGAGTTACAATTTGTCCCATGTGTGTGTTTTTAATATTTATGAATGTTTGAGAGAGAGAGCGAGCGAGAGCGGGAGCGGGACAGGGGCAGAGAGAAAGGGGGACGGATGATCCGAAGCAGGCTCTGAACTGACCAGCCATGAGCCTGATACGGGGCTCGAACTCATGAACCATGAAATCATGACCTGAGCCCAAGTCAGTCAACTGACTGAGCCACCAGGCACCACTGTCCTGTGTTTTAATGGCTTTGTTTTTATAAAGGTATTAAGTCAAACCCCAATTCACCCCTAGTTTAAATTTTTTTGGAGAAAACTTTCTGAACCTTCTGACTTGCCCCAACCTGGGTTAGCTGCTGTTCTCTCGACCTGCTAACTAGCCGTGTTATACGTAATCTTGGGATCTCCTAATATTATCATTCTGAGGAATCTTTTTGTCTGGCTCTGGACACTCTGTTTCCTTGTTCTCAGTGTATGTCCTCATTTCTGTAAGCACATCCCCCAGTGGATTCTGAGAATGGGTGCATGAGGATAAATTTTTTGAATCTTGAATATGTGAAAGTAGCTTAATTCTAATCTCACGTTTAGTTTGGCTAGGTATTGGATCTAGGCTGGAAGTAATTTTCTCTCAGAACTTTAAAGGTATTCCTCCATGGCCTTGCTGGTGTTGCTGTGAGCAATTTGTAGTTATTCTAATTCCTGATCCTTTGTTGGAAATCTTTCTTTTCCCTCAACTCTCCAAGTTTGGAGGATATCTCTTTGTTCTCAGAGTTCTTTGCTCTCAGAGTTCTGAACTTCTTCAGTGGTATGTCTGGCTGTGGGTTTCTTTTTACTTGTGTGGGACTTTCTATGGATTTTTTTTTATTAACTTGTTTTATTTTTTATTTATTAAAATTTACATCCAAATTAGCATATAGTGCAACAATGATTTCAGGAGTAGATTCCTTCGTGTCCCTTACCCCTTTAGCCCATCCCCCCTCCCACAACCCCTCCGGTAACCCTCAGTTTTGTTCTCCATTTATGAGTCTCTTCTGTTTTGTACTCCTCCCTGTTTTTATATTATTTTTGTTTCCCTTCCCTTATGTTCATCTGTTTTGTCTCTTAAAGTCCTCATATGAGTCTATGGATTTTTTTGATCTGAAAACTCTGGTCTTTCATTAGTGGAACATTTAATTAACTGTATTTTTTTATTATCTCCTTCATTTTCTCTGTTGTCTGGAACTTCTGTTTTTCAGATTTTGAACTTCTAAGGTTGGTTCTCTAATATTTCTTCTTTTATCTCTTTCCATTTCTGTCTTGTACTCCATTTTCTTGGGAGATTTCCTCAATTTTATCAGTTCCACCTCTTCTACTGAGCCTTACATTTCAGATATCATATTTTGATTTCTAATAGCTTTTGTTGTTATCCTCTGAATATTTTCTTTCCTTCTTTTTTTTTCCTGAAGCGTTCTTCTCCTGAATAAACACTTTTCTCCCAGTTGCTTTCTTCTATTTGTTTTTGCCTGTCTTTAACTGTCACATGCTCTCAAGTATCTAGTGATCGCTGGCTGTCATGCTCATGTACAGTGTGAACCAAAAGCTAAAAGAAAGCTCTGTGTTTGGGCAGGGCTGTGGAGGTTGGGTTCACTGTAAAGTGAACTGGTTGTTTACGTGGAGAACCTAAAGTCAGTAATTTGTGTGTTTTTAAAAATTTATAATTTGGGGGCACCTGGGTGGCTCAGTCAGTTAAGGATCTGACTCCTGTTGTGGCTCAGGTCATGAGCTCAGAGTCCAAGGCCGAGCCCTGGGAGGTTGAGCCCTGTGATAGGCTCCGTGCTGAGTGTGGAGCCTTTTTAAGATTCTCTCTCTCTCTCTCTCTCTCTCTCTCTCTCTCTCTGCCTGCTCACCGGAGGAGGAGGAGGAAAAGAAGGAGGAGGAGGAGGAGGAGGAGGAGAACAAGAAGAAGAAGAAGAAGACGGCGGCGGCAACGGCAGCTTTTTTTTCCTTTTAATTCTAGTATAGTTAACATACAGTGTTACACTGGTTTCAGGTATACAATACAGTGATTCAACAATTCCATACATCACCCGGTGCTCGTCACAAGTGTACTCTTTAACCCCTATCACCTATTTCATCCATCCCTCTGTTTCTGGAAGAGCAAGTCCCAACTTCACTCCATTTCTAGTTCCTAAGCTTCCAGAGGACTTTACAATGTAAATCGAGTTGCTTCTTGGCTTTTACCTACTGCTGACTTAGTGGTCAGCTTTCTTAGGCTGCTAAGTTAGTTAGCACTTAACATCTGCTTCACAAGTACCAAGCGTTTGTTGCTGCTATCTTTTCTCTTGATTTCTTCTTCCTTGAGGGTTTACTTTTACCGGCCCTAACTGTCCTTGGAGTGAGGCCAGGAGAGAGCAGAGCCAACTGCCTGTATTACAGCTGCCATCTTTCAGTGAGAGTTCCACTCTGCTCTTCTACCAGTTGGAGAATCGCAGTTCTTACGCGGTGAAGGGACCCCAAGAGACTGAGTAGTGAACTCCTCTCTGTGGGGAGCAAGGTGTGTTGTTTGATCTGCAGACGAGGTGGCTGAAGTACCAGGGATTTGAGTGTCTTGCCTAAAGTCATACACAGCCGTCCAGACAGACATCATACTGTTATCTAGTCTATGTATCATAATTATCCCTCAAGGGTTTTAAAGTTTTGTTGCTTTATTTTTCTTCTAATTTAAAGCTCTCTCAGCAACAGCTACATCCTTGTCTGTAAGATCTTACACATGCCTCCTGCTCCAGTAGGCAGACGGGTTCTTCATAGTAGAATATTAAGTGTCGAACTACTTCTAAGATGTGGCTAAATGTTTTATTTTTTTGTGAAGTTGGCTGAAAAAATTTTTCAGACACAACGAGGGGAGCCTGGGTGGCTCAGTCGATTAAGCGTCTGACTTCGGCTCAGGTGATGATATCGCGGTTTGTGGGTTCGAGCCCCCTGTCAGGCTCTGTGCTGACGGCTTGGAGCCTGGAGCCTGCTTTGGATTCTGTGTCTCCCTCTTTCTCTCTGCCCCTCCCCCGCTTGTGCTCTGTCTCTGTCTCTGTCTCTCAAAATTGAATGTAAAAAAAAAAAATTAAAAAAAATCTTTTCAGACACAACCAGATTTTTAAAGTGGTTGATACGCTTTAGATATGTCCTGAACAACGGATACAAAGGACCTTCGAGAGCAGCTATCAATATGCCATCATTTAAATGTAATTTGTATAACTTTTCAAAACAAGAGGTAAAATAATTAATTTTACTTCTCAAGAAATAAAACTGAAAAAAATCCATCTTGGTTTGTTTTATAAGTGTCTTCATCTATTTTTTGGTATAATGCTATTTGATACGTTCTAGAAAAAAAAACCTAGGCTTTGACAAAAAAGCATTTGCAGAGGAAGAAAGGGCAGATTTGGGATTCCACTTATTTTAAACTGATGCTACTTTTTTTCTCCTAGTGGAATGCAGGCCATGGCCTTAAAATATTACTAAGTGATGATCATAAAATTCAAATAATTTGATGAAAGTATTAATTTTAGTTTGTAGTCATGTGAAGAGCTTTTTAGAACTCAGCCCTAAACAAGTTTTAATAAACGCAGCACTCTACAGGAAAATGAAGGATAAAAGAAAAACTGTCCTTAAATACTTACAGATTCTTTTCTGCCCATAGTTTTGCTGTGTGAGCGGGAACGGGAGATGTTGCTAAAAAAGGAGTCCTTTTTAGTAGCAGATGAAGGTGGGGAGCCAGTGAATTCCCTTCCTCCAGGCAAACTTTCAGTGCTCGGGGATGAGCTGATGGTTTTAGAACTCTGTCCTGTAAGAAAAATTAAGAGGCGATAATGAATCACTAGACTTTTTCATTAAAGCTACTTTATTCACTGCCTTTAACAAAGGATCAATTATTGTACATCTTTGTTCGCACTGTCAACATAAGGACACCAAGGAATTGTTAAAATGCACTCATTTTATGTAGCAAAAAAGCTGCCAATTTGTAAAAAACAATGAAGTGCCTCCATACTTTTCCACATGTAATTTATGCTATAATTGTCTAAGTGTTGCACACACCAAAAAAAAAAAAAACAGCAAAAAGATCTCATTTTGAGAAATGACAGGTTAGATAATTAGATTTTCCCTCATTAAAGGAATCACCCTTAGTGACAGACACCAGAAATGATTATATTACGTATTATATTAATATTAAAAAATATAAATCCTTCAGCAGTTTTTCAAAAGAGCCTCTTTCCTCTTCACTAATTGCAGAACAGATACGTGGCCAGCCCCCGCCTACGGTAGAAGCATCTGAAAAATGGGATAAGGTGCTGGCTGGCTCACAGGGCCTCTTTCTAGACCTTTCCTTACACTACAGTGGGGACACCTGTGATCCCCAGCAGCTATCACTCTGCTTGGCAAATGACCTTCTCAGAGATAACCCTAAGGTCAACTCCTCTTAGAATGTATCTCTGAATTATCAAATTCCAAGTTAGTGATAGTATGGATAAAGTACTAACTGGCCTATATCTCACAGAAAATCCCTGCACGATTTCCCCTTAATTACAGAAATTAGCTTACTAACATTTTCATCCCCTTTGGGAACGTAAACATTTAGACCTTAAGAAAATGGAGTCACTAGAACATGTTCCCAAAGGATGGAGCACTTCATCTGGAGATCTGAAGGAAAAGCCTAGGCACCAGAAGTAGTCTTGCCTTGAGATAGAAGAAAGGACTATTACACTTCTCTGTCCTCCTCATGCCCTGCACACACAGAACATGACAACACTGGGCTGGCACACCGGGCAAATGGATGAGCCATTCCATCACCCAGGCCTCACCTGGACAGCTCCCGAGGCAAGTTGCCAGGATTCTCAAGGGGCTTCTAGCCTGTAAGCTGCACAGTGGTTCTGAAGCCCTCTATAAACCTTTCCAAGTTTTTCACTGATAGGAACAACGTTAACAATTTCTTCTGCTGCATTGAAACTTAAAGCCTATTCTTGGAGGCACATTCTTAAGTGTACTGCTGTGGTGCCCCGCCCAAGCCCCCTGTGGGACCAAGGCACTATTCCCCAGCCATGGGGAGTGCTGACTGATGAGGGTTCTTACGAGTTCTTCTCTGGAAGTGGCCCTGAGTTCTTCTCTGGAAGTGGCCCTCAGCTGAAGACAGCTGCTCTAAGGTCATGTACCCTCCCCTGGGATTAGCTCCAATCTAGGGACTGGGTGGGGTGATAGAGGATAAAGGCTGGCCCTCTTGCCTCAAGGCAGACTATTCTGAAGGGCCAGCCCGGTCCCAGAGGGTCCCAGAGGTTCCAGCCACGACTGCAAAACATTTCCACTCCTCCTCAGCTCACTGCTGCTCCTTTTGCTCCCCAGATACTGATCTTGACAGCACCCCTCTCCCTCCGGCCCCGCCTAAAGCTTCCTACCCATAAATCTTTGTCTCATAGTTTATTTCTCAGAAATTCTGACTCACGACAGTTACTTAGAATTGTTTTAGATTGTAGGCATTTTTAAATATGCCAAATAAAGACCAAATTCTTAGGCTACCTCAGGCATGCACATATTCTTCATTCATAACCAAACACCGCGGAATAAGCCCCGTGCGGATGGATCGGATGGAATGTCTGCAGAAACTGTCCAGCACTAAGGATGAGGGATGACCACAACAGGAGCTCTCAGAGAGCTCCAATAGCAGTACCAGGGAAATACACACCTCTATGTACACTAACTAACCTACAATCCTAGGTGAGAAAAGCAAACACAGAAGTGTAAACAACAGTACTCTGGAAGCACAAAAGAGAGAGCAACTGAGCCTGTCTCAGGCAATCAGAAGTGTGTGCTCCGTCCTCACACCTGAAGAGAGGGTGGCGGCGGTGGTGGCGGCAGTGGCTTGGGGTGGGTCGTTTTTAGCAGAGAACACGGTATTTGTGAAGGCAACTGGTAAATGCTACTGGGGACGTCTAGCTCAATCAGAGCTTGCCTGAATCCTCTGGAGCTTCCTGCCACCTATATGTAACTGAAAATGACACCAATACCAGTGTAAAATAAGACTAGTCCAACAGAGTGCTTCTTTTGCACTTGATGACGATTTCAATGGTCTGCTGGGAAAAGGAGAGAATCAAGGAAGTTCTTCCTAAAAGCTGCTGGTACCCTACATGTGAGCTTATTTTCCCTCTTGGTCATCCAGCCATAGTGGGGAGGGAGGAGCGAGGGAAGGTGAGGATCTAAACAGGGCCAGGTAGATCAGAAAGAGCATTTTGTTCTCATGCTGAAGGGTCTGGCCCTTACCTTGTCAGTAGATGATGAGAGTTACTACAGATTTTAAGGAAGAAAGCAGCATGAGGATTAGAGGAGCTTGGTTGAGCAAGGCATCTCCTGCGCCTGCCCACACATGAGATTACGAGGGCTGAACCTAAGGCTGTGGTGGTAGATTTGAGAGATGTTTACCAGGCAGAATTTCTCAAACCAGTACCTGCTGGGTCTGACACACGTAAGCTGGAGTCTAAGCCCAGCGGGTATCTAGCGGGTATCTAGCTGAGTCAACAATTCACTGCCCCTCCATTAGCCATGATTCTCATCTATAAGTGAGACACCTACTTCATACATGCTTTGTAGCCCAAGTGGGTAATGGGTATAAAAGGCTCAGGGTGGCTTAGGATCCCAGGCGATATGCTAAGTAGTCAGCAGACATAAAGCATTACTAGCATAGTGGTGACTTCCAAATCTAAAGCAGGTAGTTTCATATGCAGTTACTGTGGGCTGCAGATTTGCTAGTCCTCTCCCCTTAGGACTAGTCTCACTTTAGCGGCACCTCCCACAGACTTTGGTGAACTAGCTGAGCCGAGGACTGCCACATCCGCCACACCTGAGACTGCCTAGCGGGACAGCGGGAATCCAGGCCCCGCTCTACTGTTCTGCTTGCTAAGATGGGTGCCCTGGTGTGAGCTGCATGTGCACAGAAGGGGTAGCTTTTTCTAAAGGGCACTAAGGTGTTATCTGGACTAGCTGTGGCTGTGTCCAGCCATATTAAATCTGTCCTTCATTCTCTTTTCCTCTCTGAAACATTCAATAAAAGTTTTGTGTCCCATGTGCTACCTATCAGTGGAGGTTATTTGTCAAGAGCCCAGGCTGACTGAATGAGCTCCAAAGGCATCACGAGGAGCCCTGACTACAGAATGCCTGGGAAGGAAGAAAGGGGAAAGGGGAGAAAGTATTTATTAAGCTCCTACTATGTCCCATGAATAATATTTTTGTGATTTTTCTCACATTCAACTCAATGGAAAATAGGAACAGGGGCTGGGGTATATTCCTAAATGGACAGGCAAGAACCTGAGACCAGCTGGAGGAGCTAGACACAGGACCTCCAAAGGTAACATGTTCAGAAGGCTAGGAAATCTGGGGTGGGGGAGGTCACTGGTGGGGTGGCACAGCTCAGAAGAGCAAAAAGGGAAAAAGTGCTGTGGCCTTGACTTTGTTCAATGACCCAGGAGAAAACGAGAGGCATGTGTCCCCTCTCTGGTAATATTTTGTCACCTCACAGACTTGAGTGACAGACAGCAAGAGGGCTGATGTTTATGCGTTAAAAACATACATCTTGGTGTCACGGGAGAGTGAATGGAAGGTTGTAAATGAAACCCCTGGAAACAGACCTGCTGTAGTCTGACCACAGAGTCTAAGCATTGTTGGATCCAGTGCCTACATGCAAACATGTGGTTATAGAATGTCAGAAATAATTATTAAAAAAATAATTTTTTAAATGTCTATTTAGTTTTGAGGGGGTTGCAGGGCAGAGAGAGAGGGAGACACAGAATCCAAAGCAGGTTCTAGGCTCTGAGCGGTCAGCACAGAGCCTGATGGCGGACCTCAAACTCACAAACTGTGTGATTAGGACCTGAGCCGAAATCAGATGTTTAACCAAATGAGCCACCCAGACACCCCAGAAATAATTATTAAAAAAAGAAAAGATAGAGGAGTTGAGTTGGCTCTTTCAGAATTTGATTCTGAAAACCAGAGGTATTTGGAAAACAAAACAAAACAAAACAAAACAAAACAAAACAAAACACATAGCAGTGCTCCCCTCATCACTGCCACTTGAGCAGGCAGCACCCGTGAGTCCTTACGGAGCACAGGTACGGTGGTAACTTCCCACAACCAGCCCAGAAGCAGCTGTTCTTTTCCTTTCTTCTCAGATAACAGGTTAAGTGACCTCCCTAGATCATCCAGCAAGGCAGTGGTGGAGGCAGAATTCAAACCTGGACCCAACTCCAGAGCCCATGCTGGGAGAGTTGTACCAGTCTGCCTGTCCCTCCCCTGCCAATAAGGCTGTGCGGGGGGCGCTGTCGCACATGTGACCTAAGATTAAAGACAAATGGAATGAGGTTTTTTGAAAGTAAAGGGCAAATTCTGTCCTTGTTCTCAGTCCAAAAAGTCATTTATTCAATGTCTTTTGGGAATAAGTTTTCCACAAAAATGCATTTTCTGGCTAATTGATGCTTCCCCAGATTTGTTTTACGTATCGCGTTTCTCTGCCTTCTTAGAGTGATTATCCAGAACATAATGGAACTGCTTGTCCTGCTTCACGACTATCATTTCTCAACAACAAGCACAGTGGCCAACATAGGGTCATTCACGAGGATAGCTTTTGGCTTCTCAGTCTCTCCTCTCACTCCTGTGAGTAGGCATTCTTTGTCCCATCGTTACTGTGTCCTATTCTAATTAATTCGGCCTCTCTTTTCTTTGTTCTACCAATTTGTTGCACTAGGGCATTTGTTTTAGTTCTTTGTTCTTGAAGGTCCAGAGGGGAGTCCTCTCCCAACATGTGAGCTGGTACTGCGCTAATGTGACTTGCACGTTACTACTCAGTTTAAAATCTATATTTTTCCTAGAAGGAATTATAAAAAAATTAACAGTGATTACCCTTAGGGAAATGGGTTGGCAGAAACCAGTGGGAGGAGTAAAGAGAGAGGTGTGTTGTTTTTTTTTTTCCCATTTAATGACTTTAATTAATTGGGATGGTCAAATGTTGTATGTGTTTTAGATTTACCTTAAGAATGTCAACAGTGGTTATCTGGGCAGGGAGATTTTTGACCTCTCCCCCTCCTTTTTAAAAAAACCTGATCAATGTTATACAGTGATATCTATGTGTGGATGTACGTATGTATATATATTTGTATCTGCAACATAAATATGTACACACAAGTATAAACATTAAAAATGGTGCTGGGTGGCTCAGTTGGTTAAGCATCCGACTTGGGCTCAGGTCATGATCTCATGGTTCGTAGGTGTGAGCCCTGCACTGGGCTCTGTGCTGATAGCTTAGAGCCTGGAACCCTGCTTTGGGTTCTGTGTCTCCTTCTCTCTCTGCCCCTTCTCTGCTCGCACTCTGTCTCTCTCTCACCCTTAAAAATAAACATTAAAATTTTTTTTAAATGGTTATGGCAATAACTTAAGAAATCTAAATTTTTCCCCTAATGATCCATTAAGTGACAATACTTGTATACTTTGGTTGGAAATTCTAAATTTTCTTTGGAAGTAAGCTCTGTAAGCATGTGTGTGTTTGTGTGTGTACTCCTATTTTAAAGCTCTGCGGTTCCTAAATATCTCTTGAAAAGTTTCTGGGGCAGCCGGGCAATTTCCAAATCTAATTTCCAAGAAATTCTTTAAGTCTTCAAAAACAAATTCTCCCACGGCACATTTTTTTATGAGTACAACCCATACTGAGAGATATAAAATGGAACTTCCCAACAATTTTCCAAAAACTATTTATTGACTTAAATTGTGGGATTTCATTTTATAGTCAGTTTTTCTCCAAAAAAAAAAAAAAAATTAAATGAAACACATATAATTGTGTGTTTAAAGGCAAAGATACAAATATAAGATCTCATGAAAAAACATAATCAAAGAATCACTGAAAGTGCTGTTATTTACTTCATTTCTTAAAACTTACTCCATTTGAAAAAACATACTTGGGAAAGTCAAAATGATAGTTTCATTTCCCTTACAAGTATATCTACTCTGAAAACATATAGGAGAGTATAATGGGTGTGGCCCCTCTGATGAAGTTCTTCAACTTCTAATATTACTGATCCTATTAAGCATGGATTGTTAGAAAGTTTTTTTGTTGCCCCCAGTAACTATTTTGGTTGACTTTTACTTCCCCTTGCTTTTTGACACTGTGCAGGAAGTATGTTGAGGAAAACACAAAATGACTTCTCCAAATCAGGGCAGGTTAGTCTTATTTTCTTACCATCATTGTCACTATCATCATGACATACTGAAAGCTTTTTATTATTTGGGCTCCATGTCTCATAAAGTGGCTGGAGCCTTCTCTATCAGACTGATACAATCTCTGTCATAGCATGGTAGGCAGGAGGAATTCTGAACTGGGTATCCAGAAAAGAGCTGGTTCCTGACTGTGTAGGCTTGCCTGGGTTATCTAATGCACAGGCTGATGCCCAAGCAACCATGTAAATAAAAAAAAAAAAAAAAGCGGGAAAGCCAAGAGAACAATGAGAACAGAGCTTGGGCACATAGTAAGCACTCAGCGAATAGTTGGTGAATAAATGAATAAGACGATTCTACCTATATAACACAAGAGATCTGAACAAAATGATATAACCTCCCTCTGCAAGATTCTATTAAAAATGCAAACTGTTCTTGTGGCTCTGGCCTGTACGAAAAAATAGATTGAGCAATAGCATAGAAGCAGAAATCAGAGTAAGTCAGACAGCCTTCACCTTTCTCTTTCCATAGGTATAAATTGAGATTCCACAGCCAAGGATCTACTCTGCAGTAAACTAACTTAAAAAGGGACCAAACTAAATTTGGGATACCAAAACACTTGTTAAAAAGTTGCCAGGGGTGCCTGGGTGGCTCAGTAGGTTAAGCGCCCAACTTTGGATCAGGTTATGGTCTCACAGCTTGTGAGTTTGAGCCCCACGTCATGTTCTGTGCTGACAGCTCAGAGCCTGGAGCCTGCTTCGGATTCTGTGCCTCCATCTCCGTGTCTCTCTCTCTCTCTCTCTCTCTCTCTCTCTCCCTCTCCCCTGCTCACTCACTCTCAAAAATAAATAGACATTAAAAAAATTTTTTTTAAAACGTTGCCTGGGGGAGGTCAGATTTTAATTTTAGGAAATCAATTGAAGTCCTGTGAATTCTCACCATATCAGATGATCAGAGTAATATTCATTTAAGTACAGTAAATGACAAAGCTTAAGAGAAATCATCTGGAGATTATCTGCACCCCTTTTTTGTCCTTGCTACTGCACCCCTTTCTAATATGGATCACTTAGACACTAAGAAAGATAAACAGCAGCTCTTCATGGAATCACCAAGTTGAAAAAGCCCTTAAAGGTCAGGGTTTAATTACCTGAATACAGCCAGAAACTGTACCTGTGAAACAGAACTATATAGAAGTAAGATCTCATCCTTCTTTTGCCACAACATTTTTCAAAGAAGCCAATACACCACTCATTCTCCTAATCACAATATATTGTTTTTTGTAAATTTATAAAAAAGCACAGATATTATGAAGACATATCATTATTAGAACAGCATTTTGATACTAGGAGCATGACTATATTATGTGGATATTTTAAATTTAGGAAGATGTGATTATGAATTTTAATTAATACTGCTATCTTTTCAATCTGAATTTGAATGGAAGATTCTTAAGATTAGCTTAGGCTTCCACTTAATACAGAAATCCTCTCTACAGCACATTTTATGTAAAAGATTATATAATAAAAGATTAATGCAGCAACTTTAATATTTATACATTTTAAAATTCCATAGGAGGTGCTAAATGTGAATTGCTATTATTTCTGCATTCCTGAAATACAGATTTTGAACAAGCGGTTATGGTATTTAAATGTGATCTTTTTATTTTAAATCGTTGCCAATTACATACGGAGATTTCTTGCACTGTTAATATGATTCATAATACAAAGCCTGTACTTAAAAACTTATTTCAAAATCAAGTTGTAATTCTTTTAGGTAAAATATAGTAAATATTTCTGGCTAGTACATATGATAATATGCATAAAAACAGCATTTAAGTCATGTAATCTGAGAACTGATTTGTCAAATACTGCCATAGAGCACCTATGAAATAAAAAAACAAAACAAACAAACAAAAAAAACCTCAGTGTGAGCTTCCAAATAAAGTGTAGTGTTAAAATAACCACAAAATATAGAGTGACCATATTTGGCAAGAAAAGAGGCTGGTGTAAACTTCATAAAAACCACATCATAGCCAGATTTGGCATCACCAAGGTATGACATGAGAGGGGACTCTTGTTCTAAACAACAGTGCCACTCAGCGGCTGAACAATGGTAGTGAACGGATCAACAGTATGAATGGAGGGTGGGCAAAAAGAAAAATGGAATTTTGGAGAAGGCAATGATAATACTGCAGGCAAAAAGATATACTACGTTGCCATGGTAACTGTACCTTGGAGGTCAGTTAGAGTCTGGACAGGAACAGAAACCTGAGCATCGCTTCCTGTAACTACATCGCCTGGATTTCATAAGAAAAAATAATTAGATTTCATAAAAAGGAAAAAAATTAAGTTTACTTTTTTCATACTTAATGTAATACTTTTATCAACCTAATTACTAAAGGTACAGTAAAACAAAATACAATCTTAGAAAAATTAATATAAAATATTTTTTAAAGGAATTAATTTTTAAAAAGTATTTCCTAAAAGGTTTCTGTGAATATTTTTCTTCAAGAAAAAAACAAGTTTCTATTAGTCTAAAACATAAGAAACTTGAGAAATCAAATGATTTTTCTGAGCAGGTTTCATTATGCTACAAATAGTAATGTGGTTTCATATTTTCTTTCTTAAAAAAAATTCTTTATCCAAAAGTAAATATGCATTTATTACAAAGCAGGCATTTTTTGAAACGCATTTCCTCCTACAACAGAGAGAAATTATTTTTAACTAAACTTGACACCAGTTTCTACAGTGATAAGATAAATACCTAAACAAGTTCTAATTTCATAGTTAAGCATTGAAAAGATTTCATAAGCTACCACATGTACTTATAAATGTCAACATGTAAAAATAAATCTGTGAACTGCACACCCTTTAAACTTGATATACTTATGATAGGCGAGATTTCATTCACAAATTGGACCTATGGTAAATGCTTAAAATAAAGAAGCGTTCAACTTCAAAAAATAGACAAAGGAAATGGGGAAAGAGGGAGTGCATTCTAAAAGTACAGGAGAGAAAGGAAAAGGAGAACAGGAAATTCTGTGAAGAACTTGAGGTACACTCCCATTTAGAAGGAAGACTTTTCGGTTCTCTGATTTCTTCCTTCCTGGCCAAATTCAACATTAGGCACAGTCACTGTCAACAGAATTAATCCTCTGGCTGTATCAGCATCTGAAGGTCTAAGTTACTGTGAAATTCATAAACTAAAATCCAAGTCTTCTACAAAGACACTGTAGTTTCCAGGTTTGATAATGCAGGATTAATAGACTTGCTTGCCCTGTACCTTTCATATAATAGCAAATCAGTTTTGGAATTATACAACATACCCTCAAGTGTTTTGACCACTTGCTACAATTATAATTGACAGCACAGCCAGCTTATCTGCAAATTACTGGGTTGTAATCCTATCATCCCATCCATTAACAGTACATGCATTTATATATGTGTATCTATATCTCCTGTAACTGAAATAAAATCTATAAATGGGTACACACTCCAAACCAGCTTTCAACGGAACTTATCAGGTCCTGAATTTTCATAATACAGTTACCTCTCTGTTCACTGATAAATGGCATGCCTATCTTCTGTTTATTTGAAGGGGATTTTCAATTCTGTGCCTGTTACCCACTTTTCTCTGCTGCTTCTGGATTACCTATTAGTGTATAATTTAGAGACTGAAAACTCATTTTAGTATTAAATATCACCAGAAAGTAGTGGAGGAATATCTGCGCGCCCTCTTCTTTCTTTCACGACCCGACTCCCAACACATACACAAACTACACTTTGCGTTCCCAGCAACACATACATGAATTTTGGGTTTTCCATACAACTCTCATCCTACGGAAGCATAAACATTCGAGAGTTAAGTAACCTACGAAAACCACAAGCATTTTCATCTTTACTAACAGCCATTATTCAAAGCAACTTTCAAATTTTCCGGCAGAGGACACTACAAAGGCTATTACATTCTCTCTCCTCAAAGGCCCTAAGTAGAGGACTCTGTTCTGCGATAGTAAGAAGCCGTACTCCAACGCAAGCCTCCCGACAGGCTACGTACTGTGCTCACCAATCTCGGGGACCAGGTGACACAGCTGCAGATCTGTCACTGTCACAGCACAGCGGGATACTTGTGGGAAACACCAGCATAAAGAACGAATGCTGGAGACGTATTTTTTCCTTGTAGCGTTACCCAGTGTATCTTTACAGATGTTTGGAGCTGGGAGGCTCCCCAGGGACCAGTCCACACCTCTTATTTCAGGGCAAGGAGACATGGTCAGAAGGCTTCAGGACTGTGCTTACGGTTCATTTCATGGGCAAGTCAGTGAGAGGGAGCAGCAACCTAGCTGGTTTCTACTTGTATCAACTGTTCTCTTCGCCTTTTACTCCGTTTCATTCAAATCCTTATGCAGGGAGGGACATTTGCAGGAATGTTTATCTTTAAGAGGAAGGTAGACAAGCTTTTCGTGATTGACACGAGGAGAATGAACCAGAAAGAAAAAGAAGAGCTGCCACACAAGGAGACGTTCTTTCAGCACGGGGATCAGTTACAAAATGCCCTAGTGATACTCATGTTCCAAGTACTTTGCTTAAGTGCTCTGTTGTCTCCTTCTAACTGGGGACTTCGTTTTCATCAGTCGTTCCATCCTCGTGCGCCTCCTTCTCACTTACTGTGATATTAATACTTGACATTTCCTTAGAGATACAACTTTATATTTCTATAGTCATTTGGCTTGGTTCCTCTGAAGATTTAAGCTACAGCATTAAGAGATTCTCTGACTCATTTGCCTGCCATCAGTTAGAATTACTACTGACTATGGCTTGTTATCAAAGCAATACTGAAATCATATTTGGTTAGAACAATAAAACAGTACAATTAAGAAATATTGAAAATAACATTCATTTCCATTCTGAAAGTGGGCATGTCTCCTGGCATTAAAATACATTTACAATGTGTTAATGATTTGAAGTCTCCTTTTCTTTCAATCATGTGTGACAACGCTACATTGAAAAGAAAAGAATGTAGTTTTACACGAGACATTCCTGTGTAAGGCAAACTCAATATTCTAACAGAAACTTATATACTAACTATACAAAGTCTAATACTTCATATAGGCAATGGTGATAATACCCTGTAACTGACAGAAGAATAAACATGCACACACTCGTTAGTGAATTCAATACTCATTATTTTTGTGCCATTGGGGAATAAAGTCCACTTAAGTCTGCCAGCTTAAATGCCAAGAATTTAAAATTTTTAACCATTTTAGATGCAATCTTCTTAAACAGAGTGTATGGGAACATGGTTTAAGGTCTTCTAACTGATTCAATATTACTGTGGTTGCTGTCAACACCGGTCATCGAACACGGCTAGAACAAGGGTCCCTTTAAGATGTGAATGAGGCATGGGTCAGGCTATTTGTGCCCTGACAACTGAATGGCCACAGGCTCTGTGCTTTGTGAGGTCTTAGGATTGAATTCTGTAGATTTTCTGCCATCATGTTCCTATTTCTTGCTTCTATAGTAT
This sequence comes from Lynx rufus, assembly GCF_022079265.1. Taxonomy (NCBI): domain Eukaryota; kingdom Metazoa; phylum Chordata; class Mammalia; order Carnivora; family Felidae; genus Lynx; species Lynx rufus. Next base: position 24,503,901 of record NW_025814867.1, on the reverse strand, counting down.
AGATAGCAGAGTCCCACCACTAAAAATAAATGCAGCTGTTTCTAATCTGCTGTGAACAGGGGCACTTAATATATAGGTCTCTGAAAAGAGTGGAAAATAAGAGCATAAAGGTTCTGAGTAGGAACCTGAAGGGCTCTCCTACGAGTTAAATACATGCAGGAGACGAAGCACCAGAAAAGCCCGGAAACAGACCACACGCTTACTTGAGGCTGGGTGGCAAGAGCGCCCCTCATTCGTAGCAGCACCAGCAGCGGCCCCGCTCGTCAAATGAGAGCTTTGGATGAGGTGGTCTCCCAGGTCTCCTCTGCTTCAGCATTCTAAGGCTCTAAATTGTAGGGCCTGGACTCACAGACTGACTTTGGCTGCTAGAGATTCTGTTTAGCCTTCCCCGTAAGGGTACAGTTCATATTGCTCATGGGTAAAGCAGCTGGATGAGCGACCGCAAGCCTAGGGGCAGCATGCTTTCTTCAAACCGGCTGCGTGGATGGATGCTACGACCAGTGAAGCCCATGCTCTTGGAACGTCCCATTTCAGACTATACATCATTACACGTTAGCAGAGATCGCATCAACTGCTTTCAAGTTCTGTGTTGTGATAGCCTGTGCCATACTCTACGGGCATCCAGAGGACTCGAATGCACGTATCCTAGGATATAGATGCTAAAGAAGTACCTTAACAAATTACTTCATAAAATGGTCTTATTAAAAACGACACAGGATCTGATATTCCAACTGAAAAAAAAAAAAACGAATCTAACAGATTTTTAAAAATTAGGTTTTGCATTAATTTCTATCTCTAGGAGGTTGGTTCCTCACAGGCAGGTGAGGAAATCCCAGGCTACACTGTGAGCGTTTTCGTTCGATTTATTACGATTGTTTCCTTACCTTTGTTCAATTGCACCGGCATGCTTTCCGATTTCATCAGTCTCTGCTGCTGCTGCTGCTGCTGCTGCTGCTGCTGCTGCTGCTGCTGCAGGGGATGCCTGGGGACCTCTGCCAGGGTCCTGGTGGGAGGCACAGCAGTGGAGGAGCCTCCACTACTGCCCGCTGGTACAGGGCCACCCGCACTGCCTGGGGCCATTGCTGGAGAAATCAACTTTCTTCCAAAATTTATCAGGCTATTAGAGACCTTATTTATATTCAGGGGAGCACCTTTGACGTTGGCCCTGTAGAAAAAAAATTAGGTGGAGAAACATTACTTAAATTAGAGGACAACTCTATGTCACATATTCCAAATGGTATAAAAACACATCTTACCTGCTTGAAAAAGGCCATTTACTGGAACAGCTACACAAAGCGAAAGTGAAAACGTAAAAGTGATCACAAAATAATGCAACGATAAGGTTCTTCGAGAGGTGGCTTGTGGAAAATAGTCTTTTTACTGTTCATTCATTCATTCATTCATTCATTCAACAAATGGGGCCTATTTTGTGCTAACACTGTGCTCGGTTCTGGGGATGCAGTTGTCCATAGCAGACGTAGTTCCCCTCCTGGAGTTTTCAGTGTAGTAGGGAAGAAATATATTAAATAATCGTGTAAAAAAAGCATGGTTAAAGCCTGTGATAAGGACTCTAAAGGAGACGTCCAGGGCTCAGCAAGCCTTGGACAGAAGGCGGCACCTGTGAAATGAAGCCGACAGCAGATTTCCCACAAGCCTTGGCATGTGGGTATTAGGCCACATTTAATCTGATTTTGAAAAATAAACGTGTCTGAGAGTCACAAAGTAAATTCAATAAAAGCTGTACAGAATCGCCCAGTTCCTGAGAATTGCAAGTTGCCCTCACCACCCCGACCATCCCGGCTCTCCACATCCTCCTTCCCCACTGCCCTGCTTCACTTTTCCTGATGGCACTACATATCCTATTTGATGGGTTATTATTTGTCCATCTCCTCCAATCCCCATTCGAACGCAAGCTTCACGAAGATAAGGGGTTCTGGTCTGTCTGCTATGCTGCTGTTGCCTAGCGTATAACAGGTGCTTTATAAATATTTGTTAAAAGGGAGCTGCACGTCCAGGTAGTCGAAGTCTTTCCACCTGTACAGTGAAGAGTCCCGGCTCCTAGCGATGGCCAGCCTCTCTCACTGTGCTCTGGATTCCATCCTCTCACCTTCTGAGACTGTTGCCCTTGCACCTTCCTCTCCTGAATCATTTTCTCCTTCTCTGTAGTGGCATTCCCATTAGCATACAACCATGGTGTGTGTGTGTGTGTGTGTGTGTGTGTGCGCGCGCGCGCGCGTGCGTGTGCATGCTCACACAAACACCCTTGCTAACTTATCCTGTGAACCCTCATCTCTTCCTAGTTACCACCCCACTTCTCCTCCTTCCTCATGACATATTTCTTCAAAAAGCTGTCTTATGTGCTACTTCTGCTTCTTCGGTCCTAGGCCCACTCAGGTCTGGTTGTGGCCTCCTTGCCAATGTGCAAAAACTACTCCTCCTAGTCATGGATGACCTCCACAGTGCAGAGCTGAAGGCTCACTCTTATTTTATTCTACCCTTGTCAATGGTTAACCCCCTTACCCGCCGCTCCTCTCATACACTTCCTCGCTCGGCTGCCATGGTTTGCCAGCACCTGTGTGACAGCCATCTGGCAAACAGAAGACACCAAGTAAACATTTGTCAACTGAATGACTACCTCCCAGATGATTCGTAATCTTGAAGTATCTCAGGGGTATTATCTTGAAGACCAGTTACGATTATAAATTATTTTAGTTGCAGGAGGTAGTCCCACTCCACAACAATACCAAAGTTTGTATTTTTATTGCCCAAATCATTAATAGAAGCTTATTTTCTCACATTTTGCTTCTTTTTTCCATAAAAGTAGGAGATCAAAAATCAAGTTTGAGGGATACATTTACTAGATTTAACTTGAATTTTACTATCATTTCCTTCTCTCAGATCTACCTGACAGCTCTTACATAGTAATTCTCCTACATTTTATAGAACAGCTGTATCCTTGGCGTTGTTAGATACAGCTCTAAGATAGAACTGATCCATAGTCCTATAATAAAAGAGAACACTATGCTTCTTCCTTTCATCAAGTTTTTCTTTAATGGTACTCGCTAATATTATGGGCTACATATCGGAGACTTACATTACTTTGGAGCTAGGACAAATCAAATTTAAAACCTGGAATTCGGCTTTATAAGAGAAAGAGTTGCTCATTTACAACTCCACGAAATGTGAAAAAAATTTTCAAATGATTCTTTTTGTATCAAGTTTTATCTTTAAAGAACTGAGCTATTTCATGCCCTTCCAAAAATTGTTGAAAATAACGTTTCCTAATGGAGATAAGGATATATCGTGATTATACACCACTTACTTCCAGTTTCCCGCTGCTTCCTAATGAGGTACGGCATTCTCAATTTACAGACACTACAGCTTAGCAACAGAGAAGGCACTCAATACATGTTTATTGAAAAATAAATGAAGGAAATGAAAAGAACTCGTAAATTGTGGATTAGGAAGGCATTCACCTCTGGCACTGTATTTCACTCAGCAGCCTGCATGCAATCCCATGTCTTGTTGCATTTTAGTTTTGCTTGTTTGAAGGCAAGATTCATAATTCACAGATATGAAGAAGTTAAAATGTTGTTACCCTTTTTTATGAACAAAAATGTACTAGTCAAATTCCCATACTGCCAGCTGTAAAATTTATATGTTGATAAAAGTACTAAGAAACTGCTAGAGCATTATCAAGAGAATATGGTTAATGCATCTTCATTACTACTAATAAGCACAAAAAACATAGATCAAGCTCATGCCGAGCAATTTTTCATCTGGATACCTCTTAAAAGGGGATGAACACCGTTTTCCTTTTTTGGGTATTTTTTGTTTTTAACCAACTTCCCCCCTCATTCACTACCCACTGCTTCCAGAAGAATATTTTCTTCTCAAAACAACTATTGAAGGTGACTCTTCAATTATTACAGATACAAACAACTGTAAAACATGTACTTCTAGGACAAACATGCTGTCCATAGTGTGTTTGTTTTTCAGGATGATAATTTTTCGGCCAAAGGTAGCTAAACACAGATCTTAAATAGCTGTAGCAGCATTCTTTACTGGCTGTGATGTACGTTATTAAGTCATGTGTGCTGAGTCAATGAAAATTAATGCGTTTGTCAGAGATCTGATGGACACTGAGTACTGGGTTGGATTAACAATGGAGTGTAACGTGTAAACACTGTTGAAATAAATAGTAAGAGGACTCTGGAGTTAACAAGACATTATATAAATCTAATGAGTAGCTAATTTTGTGTAATCAAAGTCTTTCATTATTATTATTTACTACATACTCTTATTAAGTAATAAAAATAGTACAATATAGGAGGGATTGTCTTCAAATTGTTGCCAAGACCCTACTTTTTGCACAGCCTCATTTAGCAGGTTAAATCAGTAGCGATGGGACACTTACCTGAAGATTCAAGAGTCATCAAAACAACTGCATCAGAACCCAACCTGGCTTCACTGTTGGGCCTCTTTGGTTCACTTTCTAAAACTGGGTGACTCTTGCTGCCTCTTGCCACCCACCTGATCTCGTACCGCCTGACTTTCTAACCCACACTCTCCTGAAAGAGCTTCTAGTGTTTCCAATGTCTTCTTAACTGCCAGAGGCATGCGCTGTTTTCATTCAACTTCTAAAACTTTTCTAAAGCTTAAAAAAACCAACCAACCAAACAAACCAAAAACCCAGAACATTATCACGTGATCACGTTTGTAAAAACTCTCCACAGCCACGGAGATTTTCCTCTCCTGTTATCCAAGCTTTGACACCACCTCAGGCTTTCTTCCTTTCTGTCTATGGATTGTTTTTCAGGTCTGATATTAAGTATCTAATATTTGTTTACTTAACTCCTTTTTCAATAAAATTTTGTTACATGCTTGTTTATATTTTTGTCAAAGGAAGAGTTTTCCATTTATTTGTAATTATCTTTCTCAATATGCTAGTTTATATTTTTCTTATTATTTCCTTTCTGTGTTCCCAAAGGTTGAATGCTTGGTTCGTTCATCCATTCATCCATTCATTCACTTGTTCAGTTCCCTCTCTTTCCCAATAAAAGCATTTAAAGATATACATTTGCATCTGATTATAGCAACAGCATCACAGTTTTTCCCACACATTTTCTAAATAGCCCATTGGCTCAATTGTTATTTAGGTACATTTTAAAGTTTCAGATGGCTGGGTTTGTTTGTGTTTAAATATAATACCCAATTTGTTGTACTGAATAGAAAAAGAGGTATCAGAAGACTGAAAGTGGGGGAACTGTTCTAATTTTTCAGAAGGATTGTAGAGACCACGAACCAGAAAATGGACTGGCTTATTAAAATTTTTTTTCCTAATTACTTGAAAATGGTTGTAGTCTATCACAAGTAGCCAGTATGGGTCACTAAAAACAAGTCATTCTAAGGCAACTTTATTTCTTATCTGAGGTGTTAAAGTCTGTAAGATTTACCAAGGTATGTCAGTGCCGTGGATAGAATGAAAGATAATGCATCCTCAGTTATAGTTGGAGAACTGTACCTCAAGTTTATTGTTGAATGTTCTAGCACCCACCAAAGACTTCTGGTGATGACATGTGTCTCAGACTTGGTTCACAGACCTGCTCACCAGTCCTTTTTATAAGCTCATAATCTTCCTTCCATCAATGAGCTGCATAACTGGGGAGAGTTATGTAGCCTGCTCTCTGGACTGAAGTTTCCTTATCTTTAAGACAAGGGGGCTGAATTATTGATATTTTGGGTTCCTTTTAGATAGAAAATTCTATAATTTTGTGACTGGAAAGAGAACAAGTGCTTACTGAATTTGAGACTAAAGGCCTGCAGAGACACCTAATCTATTAGACAAAGCAATCAAAATATAAAATACTCTCAACAGGCTAGCATGAGAAATGAATTAAACAGATAAAATTTAACAAAGATAAATAGAATCTTAAGCACTTAGGTTAAACCTTTTTATAACTGCACATTACACACAGAATAGAGAGGTATGGGCTAACATGAGTTCACATTAAAACAACAACAACAACAACAACAACACCCAAACATTAGTGTTTTAGTTTGGTCTGCTAGGCTAATCTGAGCCCACAGGGACACTGCTGAAGAAAAGTAAGATTCTTAGCCTGTGTTAATACTAAATGAGTGAACTTTTGGTTTCCAGTCTGGCATGTAAGAAGCTTGGAAGTTTCCACTTTGTCCTAACAACCAGAAAGAGTTGAATAAATTGAAAAAAAAAATCAACAAATTTTTCTTAGATCCATAGCGTAAACTGCTGTCCCCAAATCAGACAGACTGACAGGTGACTACAGAGAATCACAACTTCCTGGAGCAGAGACCCATAGGAAGCAGCACTGGAGTAGGGAGATATGAAGTACAATTGACAAATCTTACTAGGGGCTCAATGGGGACCAATCTGACAGATAAAAACTCCGAGGGGGACCCAATCATGAGGGGGTAGCCCACACTCCTGAGTTTTATCTCCTGGAGTTCTACCGATGGGAGAAAAATTGTGCATCCAACAGGTGGAATGGAAGGGAACCATTTTGAAATACATCTGAACATTCTGTTTTTCTTAACAAAGTCTGCCCTCAGGAGAAATCATTCAACCCAAGTCTAACCTGCTGAGGTTTTATCAGAGCTTAACTGACCTGGAGGAAGGGAAATACCCAACCCCACACCCCTCTAGTCACCCTGTCCCACCCACGTTGAGGAAGCGGATGAGAGGCATGTGTGTTCACAGTCTGAAGGCACAGGCTCACAAAAAGACTGACACCTAATCACAGGACTATAGAATGGTTCTTCTCCTCCCACACCTTATCACCACATTACTATAAGTCCATTTACAGCAGTTCCTTTTACCCACTACATATATCCAACTATCACAAAAAATTTATATAAGACTTACTGAAAAAAGTAGAAAGACACAGTTTGAAAAGACAGAGCAAGCATCAGAATCAGATTCAGATATAGCCTGCTCTATCCGTTGGAATTACCAGACTGGGAATTTAAAATAACTATGATTAAAACGCTAAGGGCTCTAATGGATAAGGTGGACAGCATGCAAGAACAGGTGGGAAATGTCAGCAGAGAAAAGAAAATTCTAAGAAAGAAAGAAAAAAGAATGAAGATAAAAAAAAAACTATAACAAATGAACAGTGTCTTTCATAGGCTTGTTAGTAGACTACACACAGGCAAGGAAAGAGACTATACACACTCTTGAGGTTGAGGAGGTTTTAAAAGAAATTCCCCAAACTGAAAAGCAAACACAAAAATGACATAAAGAAAATCACAGAAGAGAATATCCAACTGTGGGACAACTATAAAAGGTATAACATATGCATAATGAGAATACCAGAGGAGAAGAGAGAAAGAAAGGAACAGAAGCAATATCTGAAACAATAGCAACTGAGAATTTCCCCAAATACATGTCAGACACCAAACCACAGTTCTTGAAGGAAGCTTCAAGAACACCTGGGAGGGTGAATGCCCAAAGAACTACACCTAGGCATGTAATTTTTAAACTATATAAAAGCACAGATAAATAAATCCTGAAAGAAACCAGAAGAACAAAACACCTTACCTATGCAAGAGCAAAGATAACCAACTTGTTGGAAACCATGCATGCAAGAAGAGAATGGAGTGAATATTTAAAATACTGAGAGAAAAAGCCCCGCCAACCTAGAATTCTGTACCCTGTGAAATTATCCTTCAAAAGTAAATATGGTATCTCTATGTAGTAAATATATATTACCTTTAATAATAATATAAATATGTGACTAAAAATACTAGGTGAGTGCCTACATGGCAGAAGCTAACTGCACAACTATGGCAGACAGCTTTCGCTGAGGCATTAATGTCTGGCAGAACTGAGTTGTGTCTTTACAAAATGGAGTAGAACAGTGGGGAGGTATGAAAATTATGCTGCGAGAGGAATCGCTTAAAAAGCTGGGGGGCGAGTCTTATAATATCATGGGAGCTGTCATGGGGGAAAGCAGTCCTTTTGGCATGGCTTTAGAAAACGAAATGTGTTACGAAAGTTACAGAAAACAGTTCAAAAGCTATAACACAGGAAACCCTTTCTAATGTTTTAACAGGCTCTATTTAAAATAATAAGTGTTCCAATTCTGGAACTGTGTAAGAGATTGGAAAACCACCTTCAGACACTATGGCTTTCTAGTCTTGGCCTGGGTGAGACATAGGCTTAAATGAAAGGCCCTTTCCAGCTCTAGGGATTTATAATCTGCAGTGTCAAATGGCTTCCACCACCATATTCATTATATTGTTGAAAGGGCAGGACCAAATGAGAGGCCTGTACACTAATCTAGGCCCTTGAGGAATGTTGACCAAACCCCATCTCCAAGCTTAGGGGCCTGTTTGCCCTGCCTCCTTATCTCTACCTTCTGTTTCTATTCTGTTCTTTTTGCCCTTCCTTCTTCCTCCACGTTCACTGTCCTTTCAAGATGCTATTCTTCCCCCTGCTCTTTCATTTGTTTCATAGTCTCCTTTTCTATCATTTTCTCACCTCACTGTACCTTTTTTCCACCATAAAAACATAGAACTTATTTTAAAATTATTTTCTTAAGTGCAAAGCATAGTTGAAAAAAGTAAATATGAATATGTGACTTTGGTTTTTAGATAGAAACAATATTCTCTTTCCATCTGTGCTATCTTTCTAGAAATCTACATTAGTGATCTACCCTCAACGGATTACGGTTCATATTTCTTTCTTTCATGCTTATAGACATAAATATTTTATTTGGAAATTCAAAACAGCTGTCAGGGTTGCAACATAGTACTTTTCAAGATGATTCTAACACCTGAGCTAATTTATGGTGTACTTTTGTTTACAAATTCTGTGAGTTGAAGACTTCAAATTCTATAAAATGAATTGGTTTCTACCTTTCTTAATTCTTTATCTTTAAAGTTGAGAGTAGCAAATTTGCTTCAATGAAAGACATCTATATGTAATTCTAAATTTGTTTGCCATATTGTGAGGTTTCTATTGTCTTAGAAAACAAACTATCTCCACATCTCAAAGAACTCTAGATTTGATAGGTCTTTATTAAAACAAGATGATAAAAGTTAGTTTGCTATTACTTATTCCTTAGGAGTCTGACTTTTGAGTGAAATGTACTCCTTTCATCTACAAGGCTATGATTATTTTGTACGTGGAAGATACATTTTTGTTACTGTGTCATGAAGCAAAAGGACTAGTGCTTTTAGGGATAAAAAGGTTGGCCTAATGCATGGTTGGATATAAGCTAGCCTATAGGGGGCTTACCTAATTAGGTCTGAACACCATTCATAACATTTGTCAAACTAACATAAGAATAATAAATACGTAGATTGCTGTGTATACAATCATTAGATAAACTCTCTAAGACTTATCTATAGAAATAAAAATTGATGGGGCACCTGGGTGGCGCAGTCGGTTAAGCGTCCGACTTCAGCCAGGTCACGATCTCGCGGTCCGTGGGTTCGAGCCCCGCGTCAGGCTCTGGGCTGATGGCTCAGAGCCTGGAGCCTGTTTCCGATTCTGTGTCTCCCTCTCTCTCTGCCCCTCCCCCATTCATGCTCTGTCTCTCTCTGTCCCAAAAAATAAATAAATGTTGAAAAAAAAAATTAAAAAAAAAAAGAAATAAAAATTGAGGTTTCCATATCATACCGTTAGTCACACTGTTGCTTCATGCTTACATGACAGAGCTCTAATAAAAAAAACAAAACAAACAAACAAACAAAACACCTTGAGGGATAGCAAGCCTGAGTGAGCTTCCCTAGCGGCAGCACTTATCACATGTTGTCATATATTGCTACTGGGAGACTTAAGCACTCCACTGGGACTGGACAGTTGGAAACTTGTACCTAGTTTCTCCTACTAGACTACAAACTTTTTCCTTTCCTGATTTCAGTCTGTATCTTTTTGTCATAACACACAGTACCCATGAGTGGAACAGCTTTGCAGAGTGCTGTGAGTCCTAGTGAGTCACTAAGCCGAGGATGGTCTGGGGACCATCAAAAATGGAGACTAAAGGGAGGCAAAGATTTCTTAGGTAGGAAACAAAATGCACTAGCCATAAAAGAAGAAACTGAAAGAAGAAACTTCACTGAAATAAAATTTTTCTGATCATCTAAAGACATCACTAAGAAAATGAATAGACAAGCCATACACTAGGGAGTAATATTTCTAGTACACATATCTGACAAAGAATCCTATCCAGAATATATAAGGAATTCCTAAAATTAAAAAAAAAAAAACCAAATAACCCATTGAAAACAGGTAAAAAAAAAACTTGAAATAGCACTTTATAAAAGAAGACCTATGTATCAGTGATATGTTACGAAATGATGCTCAACATCATTAATCATCAGAAAAACGCAAATTAAGCCATAAGAGATACCATTTTCATATCAACTGGAATAAATAAAATAAAAAAGACTGACAATAGCAAATGTTGGCAAGGATGCACAATTACTAATGTTATACAATGATGTACAAGAATGCAAGCAATTGGAAACCCCATATATTCCTAATGGGAGTAGAAAAAGATACAGTTACTTTCAAAACAGGTTGTTTTGAAACAGGTAGTTTCTTATGAAGTTAAACATTCATCTATCCTATAGAGCAATTTGTGTTTACCTAAGAGAAAGAAAACCATACATCTATAAACAACACTAACAACAAACAACAGCATCAAAACACTTGTAGAGAAATGTTCATAGCAGCCTTATTCATAATACTCCAAATCTTGAAATAACTCAGTCAACGAGAGAATAAACAACTTGCTGTATGTTCATATGATGGAATACGACTCAACAATCCAAAGGAAGGAACATGGATACATGGAATATGGGCGAACTGCAAAGACATCATGCTGAACGAAAAAAAAAAGCTAGATACAAAAGAGTGCACACTGCCTGGTTGTATTTATATGAAGTTCATGAAAAGGCGAAACCAATATATACTGTAACAGAAATCAGACAGTGGTTGTCTCGGGATGAGTGGTTGCAAATGACTGTAAAGGGATACGAGGGAACTCTCAGGTGAAAGAAATGTTCATGCCAGATATGTTGTTTTGGATGGAGGTTACATGGGTATACACAACTGTCAAAACTCATCAGATAGAATACTACGGATCTTTGTACTGGTACAAATTATGCATACATTTTTTAAAAAAGGAGAAAAATCTATTTACTCTGGATTAGATAGGAGACGGTATTAGCAATTTATCTAAATTGGTTGGGTAGTAACAACTCTTTGATATGACAGAAAGAGCACTTCAGACATAGATGTGCTTATAAGCACAAACTTTTAGTTATTTGAGCACAAAAGTATCACAAAGTTACATTTATATAGAAATCAGGGTTCTCTGACATTCTGATTAGCCAATTAACCACTAATACTGATAACCATGGACTTCTTGGCTTTATAGCTTGGGGAATATTATTAGCAATTATTTCTTTACCACATTTTAGCAATAAAATAATTCTGAACAATTGTAGTCATTATGTAAGTAAATATAATAAAGCCTAATTTATTTTTTTTAAATATATATTTTTTTCAACGTTTATTTATTTTTGGGACAGAGGGAGACAGAGCATGAACGGGGGAGGGGCAGAGAGAGAGGGAGACACAGAATTGGAAACAGGCTCCAGGCTCTGAGCCATCAGCCCAGAGCCCGACGCGGGGCTCGAACCCACGGACCGCGAGATCGTGACCTGGCTGAAGTCGGACGCTTAACTGACTGAGCCACCCAGGCGCCCTAATAAAGCCTCATTTAAAAAATTTTGTTGACCATGTAAAATGGAAATTGTTGAGGAGAATTTTATCATGTCTTTTAGGTATTCAAAACAGTATTTATTTACCTAATCATTAAACTAAAATATTTACTAACCATTATAAATAGTACCAAGTACAGTGCTAGGAATATGAGGATTCTAAGATGTGGCTCGTGACATCAATATGAGTTATTCTACAACTGAAGCTAAAAAGCACTCACTTATTTCACTAATACTTAAATTTGTTCTTTGTGGCAGGTATTGAAGCAACACCAATGAATGAGACAGATGTGGTCACTGCTCTCATGATGTTCGTCATATTCTAACGTAAGATTGTTGGAAGGATCCTTGTGCTTCCTGGAACCCTGCACTTTCTCAGGACATTCTAGTGAGGCCAGACCTGGAGAGGAAGGAGCCCTTCTAAGCTGAGGCAGATCCTAATCCCAAGGAGAGATGCAGAATAATTAGTCACCAGGCATTCCTAGGGTAAGAATGGATTGGATGCCATCACGCTTTAGTCACATGGAGCCCAGCTAAGGAATGTGGGATGCATCTTAAGAGCTCAGGGTACTCTCTTTATTAGAATCTTCTTTCCCTGGAGCCTCGCTTCCTCTAGGATCTCATGTAGGGTTTCTGGCAAGAGGCCTTCTGCAGAAGGCCCATCTACCAGAATTATAATTCTGGATTCTTTCATCATTGATATGAGTTAAGTTGTTTAAGCTCTGATGGGGGTGCAGAGGAAAGCTGGCATAGTTAGCACACAGAATGTTATTGCTGAGCTGATGCGTGGAGAGATCATGAACTAAGCTTGGTATTTTCTATCTCTAAAATTTTGGTGATATGAAACTGCTTAAGTAAAAAGACCTACAGTTGTGGAATGTGTAAACAGTCACCACTAGATAAAGTGACATGTGCTCTGGAGGCACTACTGACCACTCACGTGCCGTTATCGCATCACCTCTGTGGAGCAGAAAGAACTGCACATTTTGAGAAATTGTGTTGTGTCCTTCTCAAACAGAAAATCCATGACCGTTCTGGAATAAAGAAGGTATGTGATTCTACTCTTAATAGAAGCAACTGCAGTATTTAAAAACTATGAAATTCTGTTCCACGACTACTCAATTGGGCATTTTAGTAGTTACAGATTCCTAAATAGATTGATAGGTTCCACTGAAGACTGGTCACAAATTAGATGTACTTATTTTTTTTTATAGCAGCAATTTCTGGTTATTTAAGGACAAAATTGGAATGAGCTTTGAGTGTTAAATTGTCGTTCCGAGCTTAAAAGTTGAATGAATAAGAAAATGTCAATTCCCATTTTTAAAAAGAAATTTGCAAGTAAGTAAAATCAGAGCACAGTGAATATTATGCACACACGTAATGGAAAATCTACCACTAAAATACCTAGGCACTTGCTTTTAAAGACTTAATTATAGCAATCCATGGTAAAGCAGAGACGAGAAATCAGGCTTCTTGATTTCTAGAGATATTCTTATCCATGAAGTCACATGTCATCTTTGCATCCTTATCCCTTATTTGGATAAGCAACACAAATAGAAGTCCATTACCATAGATATAGCAGGTATTACGTCCCTGCTTTTCAGGTGTCTGCCTGTCTCCTGTCTATTTTCTATTCATTGATCACTGCTGGGGGTTCCCCCATGAGTATATATACTCCTCTGGATCCTTCCCATCTCTGTCTTGCTACTCAGTGACAGCTCCAATGCATTAACTCTTTAATAGCTTCTAAACAGCTAAGAAAGTAGTTGCAAGGCTAATTATGGCTGAAGGGCCCAGCCAGGTAAGAGCATCTTTGGCCTTAAAGAGTGAAATGGACTTTACCAATGGTATCACAGCTACAGGGACTTTTGATGATGGATAAAGTGGTGATACTGACATGGTAAACAAACCTCCAGGCCATAATGTGGTGGTTATAAGGGTTACATACAGAATTGGAAGAATTCTTTGGCAAGGTTATCAAGAATTAAGGGTATCTATGCACCTTCACCAGTACTAGCTTGCCCATTCATTCATTTATTTTAAATCACTTTATTGAGGTATTAACTGACATACAAACAGCTGTGCATATTTAATGTGTACAACTTGATGAGTTTGGGGATAAGTAAACATCTATAAAACCATCACCACAATCTATGCCATAAACATATCCATCACTTCCAAAAGTTTTCTCTCTCCCTCTTTGTTTTATTTTTTTTGTGATAAAAATGCTTAGAATAAGATCAACCCTCTTAGCAAACTTTTAATATATATTTATTAATATATTATTATTATAACCTATGGGCACTATACTATACAGTAGATCTCTGGGACTTAGTCATCTCTGGCTCATTTATTTTTTATTTATATATATTTTTAAAGTTTTTTTTTTTTTTTGAGGGAGAGTGCATACACGCATGCAAAGGGGGAGGAGCAGAGAGACAGGAAGAGGGAAAGAATATGAAGCAGGCTCCCCACTGTCAGCACAGAGCCCAAGTAGGGCTCGAATGAAGGAACCATGAGACCATGACCTGCGCCAAAATCAAGAGTTGAGTGGGATGCTCAACTCACTGATCCACCCAGGTGCCCCTATTTTTTCAATTTTCTAATTTGAAAGGTGAAAATGATACTGTATTGTTGTTTTAATTTGCATTTCTTTGACTAATTAGGAGTTTGGATAGCCTTTCGAATGTTTGTTTGCTCTTTGAAATTTTTTCATTGAGTGCCTACCATATTCTAGACACTATTTTAGGTGCTGGTGATATAACGTTAACGAGACAAAATGTGGAGTTTACATTTCAGTGCAAGAAACAAACAATAAAAACAAAAAAACAAGCCAATAATGTTTTTACCATTTCAGGTAGTAAGAATGCTATAAAACACAAAAACAAAAACAGTAAGTAGAAACCAGAGTAAAGGGGTCCCTTATTTTATTTTATTTTTTTTTAATTTTTATTTATTTTTTATTTTTTATTTTTCAACGTTTATTTATTTTTGGGACAGAGAGAGACAGAGCATGAACGGGGGAGGGGCAGAGAGAGAGGGAGACACAGAATCGGAAACAGGCTCCAGGCTCTGAGCCATCAGCCCAGAGCCCGACGCGGGGCTCGAACTCACGGACCGCGAGATCGTGACCTGGCTGAAGTCGGACGTTTAACCGACTGCGCCACCCAGGCGCCCCAGGGGTCCCTTATTTTAGATAGGGGAGTCAAAGAGAAGTTTTCTGAAGAGAAGATACTGGAACAGAGTGAATAGCAGTGTGCCATGGGGATTCTTAGGTAAGAATCCAGACATAGAGAAAAGCAAGCTCAGAGCTACTCAAGTGGGAACATGTTTGTTTGCTTGAGGAATAGCAGTCAGGTCAGTGTGGCTGGAGTCCAACAGGCAACAGAAAGTATGGTGGTGTAGCAAATGGGGTTGGAGAGATAGGAGGCCAGATCAAGCAGGGCTTACCTTGTAGGCCATCGAAAAGGCATTGCATTTTATCCTATATATTTTGGGAAGTAACTGCATGGCTCTGAGTAGCAGAGTGATAGGAACTGACTTACATTAATCTGGCTGCTATGTAGAAAGGGTCTATAAGCAAGGGAGAAAGTAAAAAGACTAGTTAAGAAACCAGTGGTGGTGACTTGGTATTAGCAGTACAGAGAGAAAGGTGATTTCTTTCAGGATGTATTTAGAAGAGGATTTGGTGATGGACTCGATGTGTGATGTAAGAGAAACAGGTCACAGGCGATTCTAAGGCTTGATCAACTGGGTTGACCATTTACTGTTCTGGAGAAACACAGAGGAGTGATAGACTTGCGGAGGTAGAATCAAGGGTTTAGTTTGGCAAGTATTAAATTTGAGATACATATGGGACATCCCAGAGGAAATAGTAAGTGGCATATGAATCTGGAGTTCAAAGGAAGAGGTCATCCTAAGATATAAATTCAGGACCCTTCAGTCATAAATGGTATGTAAAGCCATGAACCTGGGCTGTGATCCTCTAGGGAATGAGTACAGTGAGGAACAGAAGTCTGGACGGTGTTCCAAAATTTATAAACAGAAAAGGAGGGTCCAACAAGAACATGGCATGAGATAGAATGGCCACTGAGATGGGATCTGAAGTTTCTTACTGAACTGAATAGATTCTGTATACGTTAATGATATTGGTTTTTCAGTTACTTACACTACAAATATTTTTCCCATTTTCCATCTACCTTTTGATTCAGTTTATTTTATTTTTGAGATATCTACTTACAAATAGTGGCATAGTAAAATGCACCAGTCATTCCCACTGTGATTTTCCTCCATTACGTTTAAGATTAAAAAGTCTTCTAGTAACTAGAGGTCAGATAGACACTTGATGTTTGCCTGAGTATACTTTGATTTAGCTGGAATTTGTTGGTGGAATTTGTTTTGGTGTATGATAAGGTTATGGGTTGATACCTCTTCAAAAGATTCGTCAAGTTTCCCAACACCATTTATTAATTCTTCCCACTGATCTGTGATGTGCTCTTCACATACCACCTTGCATTTAGTTGCATTTCAGTTTTAAGCTTTGAAATTAAAACAGAGCTGGTGAAAAGCCTTCCTTCCAGTCATCACAATGATATTTTGTACAAGAATCTCAATGTGCTCACAAGAAAATGCTAAAACAGAACTGATCTTTTGAGAGGAAAAATGCAAGGACAGAAGGCTAAACAGAAGAAAGATAAAACATGAAGTGCGGGGGGGCGGGAAGGAAAGGGTATATAGTTCATTTCTTTTTCTGGAACAAAAGGTAGACATCAAAAAAACGTAAAAAGATAACACATGTATACACACATACAACAAATATTTGTTGAGGAACTTCCTTATGCCTGACATTCTCCTCAGTGCTCTCAAGCGGTAAGACAACGTGCCTGCCTTCAGGAGGCTTAGATTTTAGTGTGGAAGTTGGGGAGTCAGGTGACACATGTAAATGAAGTCTACAGCTTCAGTGAGTTATGAACCCTATGAAAATGATACTGGGCAATGGGGTAGAGGGTTACTGAGAGGGAGAGAAAAAGAAAATAGGCAGGTCTGAGAGGCCTCTGTGAGATGACCTTTGGGCTGAGCCCCAAATCATGCAGAAGCAAGAAAACAGGAGGGAAGGAAAGGTGCAGAGCAAGTGCAAGCACGGGAGTTAAGACAAGGGGAGAGTGAAAGGAGAGGAGGTCACAGAAATAGAAAACGGGCCCAGGAAGAAGACTGGATTATCAATAGTAAGAGGTAGCCTTTGGAGGGGTTTACGTTGGGGTGTAATATAATCTTCTGTAAATTGAGAGTTCTTTGGCTGTTGTGTGGAAACTAATCTGGCGGTGCTGGGGTAGGGGAGGATAGGGGAGAGAAGAAGGGATTCTAGCTAGAAAAATCTTATATAAAGAAAGTACCTAAAATACCTTGTTCTTTTAAACATACCAAAACTAAATACTTGACGTGACAGAGTAGAAATACAAGTGACTAGACTATTAAGATTCCTGAGGGCAGGGGTTTTATCTGGTTTGTTCCCTGAGTATCTCCAACACCTAGAATAACGAAAGTCTGGCGCGCAATAAAAATTGTTAAATTAAATGAACAAATGACTAAGGAGAATAGCCTTCTATTAGTGAAACAAGAATCAGATGAAACGAACAAAAAAGAGCTTCAGAGAAGAGCCTCATGGGCTATAGAGCCAGGGTCACAGTTATACGGTACATCAAAGTATGTGACAGATTTCAATCAAGGATGGGTAATTTAAAAATAACACAACACTAAAACAGGGGTCAGAACACAAGTTTAAATTTAGCTGCTCTCCCATAAACTTCTTCTCACCCCTTGGACTATGAGTTTCTATGTGGCAGGAATTAAGTCTTCTTTTTAACTCTCCAAGTAAGAGCAGAACACATTATGTGTGTTTACTCCATAGATGTATATTTAGGTTGCTGGAATCCTACTGAAGAAAAGCTAGCACATAGGCAAAATGCTTACGGAAAAAAATTCGGACAACTTGGCAGCATTTATCATTACTAACATTTTAGTCTTCCAGAGTAAACTTTGAAATTACATTCTAATTTGAGATGGTTCTGGTTTGACAAGTTAACTCTTGAGACATCTGAGTACAGTATTATGAAAGAACAAAACTGTTCATCAACCCTTTATGCCAATGTTAATTTCTTTTAAAAGTAGAATTTTAATGTTTTTTTATTCCTACAGTGACCCTTAAAATTTCTATGTATGTAATCACAAATGCACACACAAGATGCATTTATAAGCATATTGTGTAGTTCTAAAGACAGTTGGGAAACCCAATTTTAATTTTGTTACTGAAATAATTTAAAAATATATTATAGAACTGCCTCTTTTCAATCAACAGCAAGGATCTGGAAAGAGATAAAGGCGCAATTTATTCAGGTTTATTAGTGTTAGAAAAATGAAGTTGCCTAACTTCAAATTATAACAAATACTCTTCTATTTTTCTTCTTACCACTGACATCAATGTATACATTTTCTCATGCCTTAAAAAAAAACTCAGATGATTTATTTAATAAAGATGTCATTGCCCACTGATATACTAAAATCTCTAAATTCATTGTCATAAAATGCGTAAAAATTCCTGAAAATCTCAGAGAATATCTTTGTGGCTTGTAACTTTCATCAGAGAAAGGGCACTTACCGGCTTTTATTCATGAGGTCTGCTCCCCGTGCTTTGTAATAATCTAAATTTGGATGAAATTGGTAAGTCACTGGTCTTGGATTTCTCTACAGAAAAAAGAAATTTAAATGTATAAAGCTATTTAAATTACACATTAAGACACAAAAGAACAAAGACAACTGTTTTTGTAGAAAGAATACATATGATAACAAAGTTCAATAGTTAGCATGCTTGGGTTTTGCTTTCATTGTTGAAGTTTACCTTAACTGATCTTAGTCGTGATTAAACACTGAAATTATCTTATAGATTTTATTTCTACCTGTCTCAAAGTTCACAAAGATTTATTTCTGTCATTAGATTTTTGTAAGCATACTTAATGTACTGTGTTATATTAGTTTCAGATGGACAATATAATGATTCAACAATTCTATACATTTCTCAGTACTCAAGATAAGTAAATTTATTTCTGATGATTCTGATCACTTTGAATATGACTTTCCAAAATACAACTAGATAAAATTATGACAAAACTGAAAAATTATATGAGATGTAACACAAGAACAATCTAGGCCTAATGCCTGAGAGATACAAAGTGTTAAGAAAGCTGCCTTTTGGAGGAAGAGTAAAAAAAATCGCCGTTAGTTTTTGATAACCAGAATGCTAAACATGCCCACTAGATGGCGCACCGAGTCTTTCTTCTCCAAAAACGAATGTGTTATTTTAGAATTCAGCAATTCTTTTAAAGTTAGAAATTTCTATGTCATCTGTTCTTATTTACGAGTTTAACAAGTACCAAAGTAGTGGAAATATTAGCAGAGTACCATCAAAATAGAAAATCAAACTGACCAATGCACATTTTCATACCAACAGCAATACACTGGCCTTTCTGGCATTTGATATTATCCATAAACATTGCAAAAATGTCCTGAAATCATTAGGTCAGGTTTGTCAATTTAAATATATTACCACCGTTTAATGTGTCCATTATTTAAATGTATCAAGTCCCTCACAGGCAAATAAAAATTAAATAAATTCTAGTTTATAAAACGGTTACTATGTTAATATCATAATTAAAACGAATACCATCTCTAAAATGTTAAATTACATATATTTTTCATTAAAAAGTTTGACAAAACTTATAAATAAGTGTGTTCCAGGGTTTACCTGAACTTATAATTCAGGTTAATGAGTAGGACTTTGAACTAGAGCATGCCTTGTCCTCTGAGAGCTCTATCTAGACATAGAAAGGCTTCATTTCATCTTAATAGAAAATTACCAATACACTTCGATATCAATCCTTGGAGCCATAATCCCAAGGCACTGATATACTTGTATGTAGGCGGGGGTGTATAATTGCTAAGGTTAAATAGTTTGAAATTCATCAAGCTAACAATCTGCATCTTAATGGCCATGATGGACCTTTTCTTTTTCTGTTGAAAAGAGAATATTTACACAGCTCAACCCTTTCATATCTCTTCCAAGTCAGCCCTAATCATCTGACAAAAATGACAATCCCTTGATTTAGCTCCAGCTACTACTCCACTGGTTTGGTATTCAACACAGTTCTACAATAATCAAATCTGAATTGCCTTGATGAAGAGGACTGATGCTTCCATGACTACCATACTATTAAGTCTAACAGTGCAACTTTTCTCTCTCTAGGAATTACACAGGTTTCCTCATGGTAGCTGATGACAACCTGGACCCAAGTATAATGGGAAAATAAAATAGAGGTTAAAGCTACTGGCAGATTGCCAGTGCATTCATGATTTATTTAAAAAAATAACTTTCGCAGGACTATCACTCATGACTCATTTTGCTCTCTAGATTCTCACTACCTGGAAATACATTTTGTTTTTGCGAATAAAAAGGCTTTTCTTCTTCTGACTCCCAACAACAAACTAATAAAAGATTATGTTACTTTTTGCTAGAAAACAATGAAATAAAGGATTGCATGGAGCAAGTTCTTGAAACATCTTCCTAAAGAAATGACAAGCAATTCAAGACACGAAGTGCTGATGTATCTAAGCACTTAAAGCCATTATTAGGAATAATGATCTAACTTGAACATATGAATGAGGCTCAAGTATTGCTTTCACAGAGGCCTATTTAAATTCCTAGGAGACTTACTAGTATCAAAGCGAGAGGCAGTTTAAAGTATCTCTGTACTGGGATGAAAAAAAAAGAAAAAAAAAAGAATCAAAAGATCATGTTGAAAAACAGCATTTGAAATGTAAGAAAATAAAATCAGAGGTTATAGTTGAAAGTTATCGAACAGGATTTTATGAGAAGATGATGCTATTACTAAAACATAAATATGTCAACAGATAGATGATCTGGACTAGACTGTCCAACAGAAATACATCGTGGGTCACAAATGCAAGCTTCATATGTGATTTAAAATTTTCTAGCAACCACATTAAAAAATAGGAACAAGTTTAATTAAATGTAGTATTTTATTTAATTCACTATATCCAAAATGTTGTCATTGTAACATGTAATCAATATAAAAATCATTGAGGTTTGTTACATTCTTCCTTTTGTACCATCTTTGAACTCCACTATATATATCACACTTACAGCACACCTCAATTTGGACCAGCTATACTTCAAGTGCTCAATAGCCACATGTGGCTTGTGCCTATTGTAATGGACAGCACAGAACTAAATGTCTGACATACACATAAAAAAAATCGTGTAGCTACAAAAATCAACATGTATAGACATGAACCATAAAAAGGGCACAAACGCTGCTATACATTAAGATTCAGTCCTGACAGCTCTTCAATCTACCTGTAATTCTTCTCTTTTAATTAAGTTCCTTTTGTCTCTTCTGAATAAGGTTTGAAAAAGTCAAGAAATTTTGGAATGATATCCTTCCGCACAGCTATTTACCAAAATGATAACAATGGTTTCCTTAGGGGCATCGGATTAAATGAGCATAATTCTAACTTTATGCAACTGAAACATTTTAAAAGTAAAGAGATACTCGCTTTTCATATTTAAAAGGATTTTTTTTACAAATAAAATTTTATAGAAATATAACAGTTCTGATTTTTAATTTTTAAATATCTGGACTTTCCTCTAAAATATGAGCCAGTAGAATTGTGCATATATAAAGCTCTGTATGTAAGAAAGATTGGACTCCATGACAGTTATAATTTTTCATCGTGCAGGACATGTGATGTCAACAGCTTTAATAGTATGTCTTTGAACGGGCAGGAACAATTGCTAATTATTTTAAATGTATTTTCATACAGACAGGATTTTGACTGTTATAGGCTTTTCCAAACCAATGTGTATTATACAAAAGAAACACACTCTTGGTGAATTTTTCTTTGGGCAAAAGATAGCAAAATGGTGATCATAACTGACATTGATTTGTGTACGAGGAATACCGATTATGTTCCGTTACCTGGGAAGTCTGTATTAAATTATAGGTGAAGATGCAGAAACCACAAATTCAGTTCACCCTGAGTTTACCATGCCTTTCCTAGACCAACCCGGATGGACTAGAGATAGATCTTCTACAAGATTGTAGCTAGTTAACTACCAAGTACCACTCACTCAATTCTTCTCTGTTAACAAGCTGTTGGAGCTCTTTTTAAAGCTTTCTCTTGAGCATTTTATTTTATTTCAATAGAAGAAGAATGCTGAAAATCCCACCCATTCTACAGACAGGCTGGGTTTTGGGAGGCATCTTAAAGCCTTGGGACAGAATGACTTACAGAAGCAGAAACAAGTGTCTTAGAAGGAAGTATATGCGAAAACCCAACCCAACCCATGCTGTACTTGTGAATTTCCAAAATGCTTTTGTTAATTTGGCATGATTACAAAATCAATTTACAAACAGTACTTAAAGGACAGCAATCAATGAATGTAAGGGCTGAAACTGATCGGAATCTATCTAACCTCTCCATTACAGTTAACTAACGTTCTACACTTCTGAGGTCTGTATTATATGCTAGTAAGCTGCTCCTTAACGTAATTTCAGGTAAAACAAATACCCTGTGCCTTACGGAGTATGACTTCTGACGGTGGACAACTCCCCTGTGCTCTAATCTGTAATGGAAGTCACAGATCGGCACATCACCCTCCTCCCTCTGCCACTCTTCCCCCTATGAATATTTCAGTATTTTAAGTTGATGCTCACTTTGTGCGGTAGTATACAAATATTTAAATGTTAACCCACACTAAGTACAAGTAACCAAAAGATGCTACAGGAATAATTAACTACAAGATGCTACATGACAGTTTTCCTGTTCTCAGCCTGGTGAAATCAAACTCATCCAACAAAGGTCATTACAAATAGTACTTTCTAGATCGGTCCCTCAACTGAGCTCATCCTCATTTGAAGATGACTATCTCCGTTTGAATTGTTATATGGAGACTATAGAAGGAAAAGAGTGTAAAGTATTCCTCTCAGAACTTGGAACAACACAATGCCTTTCATAGGGCTGGCTATTTACAAACACACTAGAACCAAAAGGAGCAAAAGAAAAGCAATTGCAGTGACCCTTGTGATTCCACTTCTAATTCATGAATGTACCACTAGGAGTTAAAGTAGGGTAAACATAACCTCACTCATCTGCTTTAGAGGCACAGGCTGCCCGGCAGGGGAGGCAAGGGATCAGCAGTCAGTGAGGCCCCTGCTCGGACCCCCCTGCTCCGCCCACTAGCAGGGCCCCTGTGAGGAGCCAGTTACACTCTTAGCTGTAGTTCCCTCACTGCAAACTTGTGGTAAGAATCAAATGAGACGATGAACGCGAAGCGCACAGCCCAGTGCTGGGCACTCGAGAAAAACTCAATGAAATGGAAGCTATGGTTATCTTCTGGTAACACTGAACACTGACACACAGACTTTTAATTTGAGAGCAGATCTGACAGTTTGACAACTTAAAATTCATGATAACCGTAGGTAGAGAAAGTGGTGCTTTGTACTTCTGGAAATCACAAATAAATTTGGGTGGATTTTTATCAAACGTGTTTTTGAAAAGCAAAACGCGGGGCGCCTGGGTGGCTCAGTCGGTTGGGCATCCGACTTCGGCTCAGGTCATGATCTCGCGGTCCGTGAGCTCAAGCCCCGCATCGGGCTCTGTGCTGACAGCTCAGAGCCTGGAGCCTGTTTCGGATTCTGTGTCTCCCTCTCTCTCCCCCGTTTATGCTCTGTCTCTCTCTGTCTCAAAAATAAATAAATGTAAAAAAAAAAAAAATTAAAAAAAGTAAAAGCAAAACGCATATTTAGGAAAATCTCTCATGCATACTGGATCTCCTATGTGGGGAACAATGCTATTTTACTTCTCAGCATAAGAGTACATATATTTATAAATTAAAAAAAAATTGTAAAACCGTATTAATGCATACTTGCTTACCAGCTTATAAGGCTGTAATAATTAAAGCGATCTCCTGCAATATGTCCAAATTATTATCACTTCTATAATTTATTGATCACAATTTTTACATTAAATTAAACTGATAAAGTTCCGGTAGCACTTGTTTAATAGAAAAGATTGACTTATATTTACAATATAATGTATGTTTGGCATGAAGAAAAGAAAATATTTGACAAATGAAGAATTACTTCGCTTTCACTCCCCTATTACCTTGCTACCAACTCTTAATTTTCAGCCAGATTAGAAAAGGGGAAAAAAATAAGAGCTCAGGAGGAGAAGCAGCACTGTAAAAATATGTCGAACATTTCTCTTTGATGAAAAATGAGACTCTTATTTTAGTGAATATGTTATTGCCTCAATGCTGGGGGAAAAGCAACCGTCATTAGAAAAACGAATTGCTCAGCTGTTTATAAGCAAAAAGCTCTGGGGGAATTTCTTAGGACCCCAAAGGCAAGGCATTACAGGGTTATGCAAACATATGTTGCAGGTGTTTTAGGGGAGACAGGTGGGCAAACCTCAGCCATGGAAGAGGAGTTAGTTTAGTAGGCTGTAAGTGAAACGAGATAACCCAAATGCTTCCAAGAACAGGGATGCCACGGCACCAGTGAACTGGAGCCGAAGAGCAAAAACTCCCCCTGAAATTATCCTGTTAGTGCCAAGCAAACAGAATTTTTCCCTTCTTGTAGTTTTATAGAAAACAAACACTGCCAATTACTTTTTTTTTTTTTTTAACTAAAGGTATTTTAAACCTGGAACAAAGAACAGCCTGAAATAGTGATAATTATCCAAAAAAAGATAAGGATGAAGTATTGTTGCCTTTATTTAAACAAATATTCCTAAGGAGACAGTTTGTTGTAATATTCCCTCTTTGGTTCGCTAGGCAACATTAGATTTATCATAATTCTCCTAAAGCCTAAGATATTTCTATATTAAAATGCTAATTTTATCTTTTCTTTTGCCTGTAATTAAAGCTGGGGAAATTTGCGATCTGATATTCACTGATTGCTAGAGGGTCCACAAAGGTCTCACTATTTCTGTTTCTTATTGCCACATACTGCCCTCTTCATTAAAATTAGATACAGTAACACAGTGGATCAAAAAGGCAGACATTATGATCCTAAATGCTCACAAAATTCACACTTAAGAAAAAATATATATAAAAATAAAATGAGCGGTATTATCTAGATACTGCTGTCAAACCTAGGCTTGAATTTTATTTCCTTCCCTGTCATTTATCCAAGAGTTCATTTTCTCTTTACATTAATTGTTATTGAGATAATACTCATTTTACTACACATATTTATGTATAAATAGTGTACTGAACCATACCTTCCTTACCTAAACCACTTTTCCTTTCTTTCTTTAAAACAATCCATATCATGAATTAAATGTCAAATACTTGGTAATAAAAAAAGCTCACAAAATATCAGATTTGGAAAAATAAAATCTAGTTTTTTTTGCACTATTACAAATCCAAAATACATTCATCAAGTTAATGTAGATCTTCACCAAAAAAAGAAAATAAACCTTTGTGACAAGGTTATAAATTAGACTATTATTTCAATACCAGACAGAATTAAAGTGACCTCTGGTTTATATATTGATAATTCTGATGTGGTTTGATAGGAAATATGTATTATGAATACTAGGTATTAAGAAGCTTAGTGCAATTGACAGAAATATTCAGGTAGTTCTAATCTACGCATCTACGGATTAAAACTTAAAAAAGAGAAAAATTTAAAGGCCTTAAAAAAGTTAAAAAAAAAGGGGGAAGCAAAAAATCATTAATTGGGTAAAGACACAGACAAAACCTCTGAACCCATGCCAGCCTCATTTTACATACTGAATAAGCCCAATTCCCTAAAGTGACATCCCCATCTATACCCTGGCAAGCTGAGATCTCAGATGGCAGAGAAGCATTTTAAACCACCTGTGCGTTATGCTCGACTGTAGCTTCACACAATAAATAGACACCAAAAGAGAAATACAATTTTTTCCTTTTTTAAAATATATTTACATTTTTGAATGTAGCATGCGGAAAGATGCCAGATTAACATGCCCCCCAATATATATGCATGTATATATATATGTATATATATATATATGTGCATAGCAAAGTAGTTTAGGTCTACATGTTTTCTTTGTTACTAAAACTGGGCCTCAAAATATTACTTTTAAATAGTTGGTTAGCTCTTTTTAGCAGTACTGAACTCTTTACCTTTTTCTTTCCTTAAATGTGAGCAGAATGGGGGAGAAGTGTTACTTCAATGGTTTAAAGAAATATGGAAACCCATTTGTCTTTGCCCAAGAGTGGTTCCCAGCCTTCAATGATGTAAAGAAAAAGGAAAGAGGTAATCTCAAAAAATATTCCTAAATATTCCAATTTGTGACTTAGAAGCTAAAATCTCTGCTAGAGAAATTATCATTGTAAAGTGTTATCTTAGGTATGTTACAGGAAGTTTAAACAAAGGTATCATCAGAACAGAGGCAATTTAAAACTGGCTTTAGGGCTTTTGAACTCCCAAGAAGAAGTCTACATGATTCTATGGGAATGAGAACCCTGGTTTGAGAAATGTTGCTCCCATCTTCTTTTCCCTATCCTCTGCCCTTTCATTACCTGCTTTGCAATTGTCAAGGCAACCAAAACTAAAGTCCTGCACACTGAGCCTGGTAAAAGGAAGCCTCACACAGCCACACTTCTTTGCAATTTGGGGGGTAGTTTCAATGATGAAACATCTTGAAATTAAAAACATTCATTTATTATATAAATCCACTCTCACGAAGGTCATTCACGTACACTGTATTTTTTGTGATGCTTCCTAGTATAGCAATGAAGTATCAGTACTGAATTTTAAAAGTGTCAAAATGAGGAAAGAAATCAGACAACAACCATAAATAACACCCAGACTAGTTATATTCTCCTGAGTAACAGCAATCCCTACTTAAGAAAGTATGTCAAGCGAGACCACAGAGACCGTCGAGAAGAGTTCCTATAGATGGACTTTTGCCTTTCTTGATTACTTTATTCAGGATTTCAGGTATCATTGTAAAAAAAGAACACCGGTATCAGACATGAATTTCTCTTAAGAGTAGCTAGTGTCATAAAATGTTTTCTTTTTAATCAGTGACTTTGGATATATGTCAGTGTTAAAATCTTAAAACCACACCCCTTCCAATATCCAGTGATAATAACTAGCACATCAACTGCACGCTGCTCACACGGCCGGTCTATGCTAGGGGTCCTTAATCTTTTCTGTGCTGTGGACTACTCTGTTTTCTGGTGAAGACTTCAGCCCCCTTTTCAGAATAATGCTTTTAAATATATAAAACAAATAGGGTTATAAAGGAAACCAATTATGTTGAAATACAGTAATCAAAATATCGAACAAATCTATAACGTAGTGACATGCACTTTTATATTAATGTATTAAATAAGATATAGCGGCTGGCTAATCACTACTATAATTTAGAAGTAGTGATGAATGTAAATGGCATTTCAAGATATGCTCATCAACCGTAACGTGATACAAAATATCTGTGATTGCTACTAGTGAAAATGTTTCGGGTGCTGTCGCTACTAGTGCGGTTTGTTGTCTTTGTCCCTAGCTGAAGCAAATACTAAGTTTTAGTGAGGGCTTGGTGAAAATGAAGTGAAAAAAATAAACCTTTCCTATCCAAGTTCTTAGAAGCCCCGAATTCCATCCACACACCAATTGGGGGCTTTTCTCAGAAACCTGAAAGGTGGCTTTGGGTAACAGCTTTCTTCTTGGGAAGGCAGGGTCTGAAGGACACCATTGGATTAGTTTATCAACCCTCTTCACTGTATAAATGTGTGCAGAGGCAATAGTCAAATATAAAACAACTGCTGTAGCACAGGCAGAGACCAATTAGGGCCAACTGGGAGCCAGGAGGAGATGTCTGGAGAGCTGCTGCTGGTGCCGGGCTGTAACCCCTGAGACACTGGATTTCTCTAACCACTGACATCAAAGTACTTCAATATTTTAACAACTGGCATAGCTGTATAGCACCAGGTGAATGCTGGCCTGGAGAGAAACACTATTTGGGAGGAGGGCTGTTCAGAAGTACAGGTTTCACCCTGGGTAGCATCTAGTACCTTATCTGAATGAATGAGAAGTGAGGCGACGTTGTGGGGGGCGGTGAGGGTGAGGAGGACGAAGAAATGCTTGACTACGGTGAAGCAAGAGGTCTACTTCTGGAGAGCCCACTCTTTCTGTGCTAGCTTCTCCGACTTCTTTAACTTCCCTATTGGTGTGGAGCAACTGATAGCTCCCAGATTTACGGACGGGGTCTCCATAAGTGGGGCTGTCCACTCACCACTGTTTTGTTTTGTTTTGTTTTGTTTTGTTTTGTTTTGTTTTGTTTTAGAGGCAGCTGAACTTTCTTTTAGTCCACAGCCATAAATGCTCCACAAAGATAACTTTCAGGACCTCATTTTTTTCCTGAAGAATCAAATCAGTTAGTTGGGGTCCAAGATACCCCTGGTTAGAACGGTGAAGCAGTGAGTGGAAACAGAGCTGCATACTTTGTTGTGATTCAGAAAGGAGAATGAGAAGGACTTAAGTAATCACCCATCTAGATTAAGAGGAATCTTTGGAGGCCATCCTTCTCCAGTAGTTATTCTATGTAGAAGCACAGAGCTCTTATTTCCTGATGGACGCTGTATTTAGAATACCTTTGAGAGATGACTTAAAGATGAAAAGAGGGGGGGAGTATAAAAAAGCAAAGTATAATTCTTTTTATGTAAATATTTTTTAAAATAAATAGTTTGCAAAAATTGACAAGAGGATCTTAAAATTCACGTGGGGATGCAAGTGACTCAGAATGGCAAAAAATATCTTTAAAAAGATTAAGCTGAGTACATGGACTCATAATTCTTGATTTTTGAAACTTACTACAAAGCTGCAGTAATCAAGACAGTGTGGTACTAGCATTAAGAACAAACAGATCAATGGAACAGAACGGAGAGTCCAGAAAGAACCCCTCACATTTATGGTTAATTACTTTTTGAAAGGGGGCAAGACAATTTGATGGGGGACAGAACAGTCTTTTCAAAAAGCACAACTGGATACCCACATGCAAAAGAATGAATATGGAAGCCTACCTCCCATCACACACAGCATTAGCTCAAAGTAGACCACAGACCTAAATGTAAGAGTCAAAACTATCAAACTCTCAGAAGAAAACACAGGAGTAAATCTTCATGACCTTGGGTTAGGCAATGATTTCTTAGCTATGGCACCAACACTCTCATCATTTGTTGGACCTCATCAACATTACGAACATTTGTACTTTAAAGGACACCATTAAGAAAGTGAAAAGATCCACAGATGAGAGAAAATATCTGCAAATCATGTATCAGAGTTGTGAATCCAGAATATATAAAGAACTCTTACAACTCAGTAATAAAATGACAACACAATTAAAATGGGCAAAGGATCCAAAGAGACATTTCTCTAAAGAACATGTACAAATGGCCCATAAGCACATGCAAAGATGTTCAACATAATTAGTCATCAGGGAAATGTAAATAAAAACCAAAATGAGATACTATTTGATACCCATTAGAATCACTATAATAAAGAAGAGAAATAACAAGTGTTGGCAAGGGTGTGGAGAATTTGAGCCCTCATTTCCTTAACTTGTGTCATAGTACTCCATTCCCATACACCTATTATTGGGAGTTATCTCTATAACAGGCTTATGTATGGGGTTCATTTGATTTCCTCTTTATAATACTTATCTGCACTAAACTAAAAATAAAACTTAATCTCTTCAACGTTACTTAAGATACAAGATAAAAGGTATTTTATATCTTTCTCAGTTTAGTTTTTTTGTACTCATAGCACACATATAATAGGTTAAATAACATGCAGAACACTTTACAAGTCTGGCTGAAGCTGTCATTCTTTTACCAAAAGTCTATCAAATGGTGTTATGCTTACTTTTCTTAGTGAGTCATTTCGACCTCTGGTAGGACTGGTTCTTTCCACACATGCCTTTGAAGATCTGGGAAGTCAGATAAGTCTGACACTTAAAAGTCATCTGGAAGCCTTAAATGGCACCAACTATAGGATTTCTCTACAAAACACACACTCACTCACTCACTCACTCACTCACTCACTCACGTAATCTTACAGATCTGGCAAAGGAACTCCTTGTGAATATACCCTCAATTTCAATCCTTTCTGTCCAATCCTTTTTATGTTCATCTTTCCACTATCACCTCTCCACACAAAAAGCCCTAAACCTCCATCTCTGGTATCACCATTTCAGACTGCCTCTTAGACAGAACCTTAGACCCAGAACATAAAAACCTGGGCCGAGCAAGTTCTATCAATATGCCTTCTCTATGACTCCTATGACAAAACCATACTGCTGCATGATCATGACCCTCCCTGTAGTTCAGACTATGTCTTATTTTTTGCCTTGAGTATTCCAAGTCTCTAATCTGGTTTCCCAGTGATTCATACATATAATGTCACCAGAATCACCTTTCAAAAATTTAGGCCTGATTTTCTTTTACTACCTTCCTTGGTTCTGAATCAGGTCTCAAATGCAAATCAAATAAAGTTCCAATTTCTTAGTATGACATTCAAGGACCTCCATGATCTGGGCCCTAAAATACTTCTCATATTATTCGCTACATACGCTACCTTTCACTCACAACTAACTGTGGACATTTCCCATATCACCAGACTTCAGGTAAGCTGTCCCCTCAGGTTAGAGTCATCTACTCACTTGTTCTCCGCTTTCTGAAATCCTGCTCATTCTCAGCTCCAAATACCACCTCCTCATGAAGCCTTTTGTGAATTTCCACTTTACTCCAGTCTCTCCATTCTGACAGCATGCTGGTTTTAAGTTACTTTCGCATCTGTTTCATCTTGTGTTGCATTATGGTTAGTTGTGTGCATGTCTACCTTCCATGCAGAGTGTAAGTTCACTGAGGGCAGACCCCAGGTCCAGATCACCAATTGTATAGTATCTGCCTCCAGCAAAGTGTCTCATACCCGGTATGTGCTCAATGGACTGGGTAAACCAAAGAGTTTGCCAGAATCTGGCTTTTAAAGAAATAGCTGCAGAGGTGATAGGATACTGTATATGGAAAACCGTAAAGACTCCACCAAAAGCTACTAGAACTGATAGATATATTCAGTAAGGTTGCAGGATACAAAAACAACATACAACATGCAACATCTGCTGCATTTCTATACGTGAATAATGAATCAGAAGAGAAATTAAGAAAGCAATCCCATTACAAGTGCACCAAAAGAATAAAATACCTAGGAATAAACTTAGCCATGGAGACGAAAGACCTTAGCCCCCTTTACATAAACTGTAAAACACTGATGAAAGAAACTGAAGATGACACAAACAAAAGGAAAGACATTCCATGCTCATGAATTGGGAGAACAAATATTGTTAAAATGTCCATACTACCTAAAGCAATCTACAGATTTAATGCAATCCATATCAAAATACTAATAGCATTTTACATAGAACTAGAACAAATAACCCTAAAACTTATATGGAACCACAAGAGACCCTGAACAGACAAAGCAATCTTGAAAAAGAACAAAACTGGAGATGCCACAAACCTAGATTTCAAGATCTACTACAAAGCTATATTAATCAAAGCAGAATGGTACTGGCACAAAAACAGACACACAGATCAACAGAGCAGGATAGAGAGCCCAGAAATAAATCCCTGAAGGGGTTTATACTAGAGGATGAGACAATCAAATAAGTACATATATTAACGTAGGACTGAGTCTGTGCTGAATGTTTAGAAAAGGAGGTATATGGTGCCATCAGAGTGCGCAATAGGGGGAATATGATTTCTTCAGGGAAATCAGGGAGGACTGTGCACCACAGTGAGGAAAGAATGAACTTAACTGATTTTGTCATTCTTAGAGCTCTCATCAGCTATTAAATTGTAACTTCTTTTTCTAGACTGTACTATTTAATGTCTAATGATTTCTAGAACCCTCTCACTTTATCTGTATGTAGGTTACATAGAAAGCAATAGACAATTTTTTAAAAAAATCAACAAATAGTATGCTGTACCATTAAGTTATTTGGGGAAATTTTCTATGTAAATGACACTGTTGAAAATTAAGAGGTTTAGGAATAACCTTGCTCATTTGTGAGGCCCCACTTAAACACTAAATTTAAAGAAAAAAACCCACAGCTTAAATATGCCATAAATAGCTTCAAGTCTACTAGTCTTGCCACTTTCTCCAAGAGAAAGCACACAGGGCATCAGGTATCCTCTACCGGGTGCCAGATCATAGCAGGCCCTTTACAAACACTATCTCACAATCACAGAATTTTCACAACAAATGTTTCACCATTTTACAGGTAAAGAAACAGGTTCAGAACGGTATGGAGTAGTCTCCCTAAAGTCATGGAGATAGTAACTGGGGAACTGAGTCCATTTCGATCTTCAAACCTTTCCCGGCTACATATACCAGGGAATGCTCTCATTTACGTAATGGTTCATGAAAGTTTGAAGAACATTCTTTTTTTTTTTTTTTAATTTTTTTAATGTTTATTTATTTTTGAAGGAGAGAGAGACAGAGTATGAGTGGGGGAGGGGCAGACAGAGAGGGAGACACAGAATCAGAAGCAGGTTCCAAGCTCTGAGCTGTCAGCACAGAGCCTGATGCGGGGCTCGAACTCACAGGCTTCGAGATCATGACCTGAGCCGAAGTTGGACGCTCAACCGACTGAGCTACCCAGGCGGCCCCAAGAACATTCTTAATTCTCAGTCTTCTTTTTGGGCTAAATAATCTCAGATTCAAGTACATAGCTTTGATCATTTTTTTCCCTAGCGTTATCTGTTTCTTCTAAATAATCAGTTTATATATCTTCAAATAATATTTTATAACGTTTCACATCTCAAAATGTAGAATGAAAAACTGGACTTATTACTTTAGTAAGGATCTAGTTGAAAAAATGCCACATTATCTATGCATTTGAGAAGAATTATCCCTTTATTATCAACAGCATGGTGTCACTGATTTATTTATCTGTAGGTTCCATACTATCTCTACTTCTCCCTTATTATTTCTCAATCATCAACAGTCTTTTTGCTTGTGTTTTTAAATATTTTTCATGGCATTGTTTCAATCTGAAAGGACGCTTTTATTTCCCCTTCAATGTACACCCTAAATACAGCAGCAATTTTCAACAGTGTTAATTGTTTTTTGTTTTGGTTGATCTCTTTACAGCATTTGTCACTATTTCCATGTTCTTGGAATTATCAATCCTTAGGCCACTGTAATTCTATCTTCTCATGGTTTTCCCACATTTTAAGTCTTCTCCATATGCTCTTTCCTCTTGCCCCTATTATGTCTTATGTTTCCCCTCCCAGCTCTCTTCTCATCTCCTCAACATATTATTCCTTGAGATCACCTATAGTCCCTCAACTACAATTTAGATTTAGATTTAGAAATCTCTATTTCTGGTTCCAAGTTCTTCTTTGAGCACTAGACACACATTCCCAATTGCCTTCTGCACATCCCTACCTGGATATCCCACAACCTACTCAAAATCAACTTATTATCTAACCTTCTTATACCTAGTTACTGTTGCAAACTTCCTCAACTCATACATTTTTCCACTAACTCAATCAATAGGTGGATATCTGGGAAATACAATGAATTGCTCATCATCCATAGCTAATTATTCACTAAGCCTTGTTGATACTCTCTTAAATGTTCTTTCAAGCTACTCTCTATATTTCCTTTTTTCAAGAAGCTCATAATTAAATCTTATTTAAAAAAAAGGAAGGAAGGAAGGAAGAGAAAACGGGAGAAGGAAACAGAATGCTCGTACTATCTATATTGCATTATTTGCTTTCTTACACCAAAAGCAATGGTTGGTAGCAAATGACAATAATTTTAATAAGACTATTCATACACACACATTAAATCCTTCAATGAAATTCTTTAGGGCATCAAACTCTATTACCTCTGCCATAATGAAATCTCTTCTCCCTTGTTTAATCAGAGGTCAGTTTCTTTTGAATGAGTAAGTCCTAAATATATCTTGAAATTTAGTTTTTGTTCAGTGCTGTTTCCTATGTAGTTGGTTAGTCTCTAGAACTCAAATGGAGGAAAGTTCAAATGAGAAAGCTTAAACAAGATGTTATCAATTAAGTAAATTAAGTAGTTGATCTCAAATTGATAGCTGATATTCTTGTCAGTGGGTCCTCTCATAAAGTAAAATTTATAATAGATACATTCCATTACAACTTTTCCGAGAAAATCTGGTGGGATTTTTTCAGATACTAGCTGGAAAGATGAGGCTAAAGGGTTTATCTCTTTCCTGGCTTTATGAAAACAACTCCAACCATTCCTGTCATTTTTCTGCCTTCTTCAAATTTTCCTATTTGGCACTATTCCCCAAAGACAGCTCAAGCCATGTAAGCACCATACAACGTTTACCTTAAGTGGAATAATTTGAAATACTCTCTGTTTTTATTGCTGTTGTTATAGAAAGAGAGAAGTGATGAATAAGGCACTTGTACTGCAATAGGAACTTCAAGAAAAGGCAAGAATCATATCACTAACAACCCCAACTTACAACATGATGATGGTCCGACCTAGGGCTGACAATCTTGTGAAACATCTTATAGCTCTCAACTTCATCAATTCGTATCTCTTCAACACATTTTCAGTAAACACTAAAGAGGATCAGCTTGAAGGGGCTGTCAAAAAGCGAAGAATGACAGCATGAAGAGAAAAACCTGGAGCCTAACTCTTGATTTACTGAAGCAACCACACAGTAAAGAGATGTTATGTCAGTATCCCTGAAATGGTAGGTAAGGGAACAATTATTTCCAATTTTCCTTTCAGAAATCAAGTTTATTAATTATTGGAAGTAATTGTGGGGTGCACCCAAGAACTATGGGAAAGTCAAACTGTAAAATTAATACAAAGTACCTCCGAACATACAGGTATGCAAAGCCTTCCTCACGAGACTGGGTGGTTTTCAGGCTAACAAGATCTGACTATATCCCTTACCTGTTTAATATAATATCAAAAGCAAAAAGATGTCAGTCAAAAAGGGTCTGCCAAAGAAGCAGAGAAAAGTAGTCAAAGAGGCACATATGGGAAGAGCCAGTGGGAGAGGGAGGCTGAGTTAGTGGTTAATGGGCCATGTGCTTTCTAGGACCACAGGAAGACTCTCCTTACTGTGGAGCAGGTATGCTAGGCTCTCACAGCCTGGTTTCACTAAATATGTCTTCCCATCTGCATCCATCTGATACCAGGCCCTCCAAGGAACTCTGTGATTCTGATTGCGTTTGCCATGTAGGCCTACAGTATGCTGGTCATACGTAGTTCAATAACTTGTTTTTTCTCCCTCACTGTAAGTGATCAGATAACAACGTAGCATCCATGTAAGTCTGTTACCAGGAAGTGAATGCGGTGGTCCATGGGGCATGAGGATGTCAGTCTTACATATGTCCTATGATAGAGAAAGGAACACATTGGCTTCACACAGCAGCCTTTTGAGCTCAATTTTGGGAGTCTGTCTCTGAGAGATGGGCTGGTTTTTCTGAGAGTGCTGACAAAGTCAGATTTCTCAGACTGTGAGACGTAAGGTCACAAGTTTCCCACTGTGATTTTAGCTTTTCCCTTAGAGAGAGCCCTTTCAAAGAGCAGAAGAAGCAAAGCAACCAGAAGCTTCCAGTTTAAAGAGAGCCATTAGTGGCTCACCTGCTTCCTCCTCTTCTTGGGCACATGGCTCAATTACATTTTCTTAAGTTGTATGTGGTTAGAGATAACCAAAGGACTGAGTTCCAACTAGGGGAATGTGAGTCAAAGCGATGTATGCCGCCTGCAGTCCTTTCTGTAAAAACTCCCAAGGACTATCTTCCCTGCTATTTTTCTCATCCTGTTGGCGATGTCAATGTCCTGGGCAACCCTGGAAGGTTGAAGATGAAAACAGCAGGGCTAGTAGAAGTCCAAAAAGAACTGTGTGACTAAGACACTCCCACCCCCGCCTTACAATGTATTGTCACTTGTATGAAAGTTAAGAACATCTACTATGGTAAGCCACAGAAACGTATGGGTTCACTTGTTATAGCAGCTGGTCAACCTTAACACATTATAACAATGAAAGTGAATGAGCATTGTAGTATGCACACATTTTGTTCTCAAGAAGAAAATTGCCCAAGGTCACCTCCTTTTTTTCAGCTACTTATTTCTTCATATTCATATACTCATACATTTGCTTTCTCTCTCTCCCCCTTTCTTCTGCATTTCACACTGTCACTCTTAACCCTTTGAATTGGCTCTCTCAACTGGTTTACTTTCATTTTTTATTTTATTATTTTTTATCTTATTGCCTTCCATCTAAGTGGTAGCCATTATAGCCACATGGTTAAGGAAATAACTCAAAGATCATTTTCATTATAGAAATGCAATTAATATTATTTTTATACACTTTCCCCATCACTTTCACTGGGTACACTTCACTTCAGGAATGTGGAGGCTAGACTTTGCAAATGAATTAATAACAGACCAACTTTCAAATTCAGTATTCAGACCATAAATAAATGTGAAATCAAAGTAAAAAACTATTCCTGGAAGGACAATCAAGGTGAAATGCACTGTTCCGTGTTTGCTACACAAGACCAAACAGCTCGTCTTAATTTTCCCAGTGACCACATAGGAAGTGGGGGAAATGGTGAGAGCGGAAGTAGTGAGCAAGTTCTGTCCCACGAGTCTGCAGGGAGAGCAAGGCCAAGGAGGAAGCTTTCGGATAGCTCCAGGTTGGGAGTGGGAGGCTGGAGACTAGTCTTGGCTGTGCCACTGAATTCTGGATGACTTTGGGTATTTCGCCTCACCTTCATCAAGCCTCGGGAGGAAATGAAGGTATAATTATATGATCTCTAGAGTCTCAACTACCTCTGAAGAAATTGCAAAATGCATCATATCCCTATAACTGAATGTTTTAAAGGCCTTTGTAGTCATCAGTACCACTTACAAAAAGTACATAATGAGTCTAAGTCTAAGAACACAGCAAGAGGACTGGGATGGAATAGGTGTACTTCTCAGTGAAAGGCCAATGGTCCAGAAGATATAAATCATCAGTTTCATTAGAGGAGTTCAGGAGAACTCATTCCTATGAATAAGGGTAAGGCCTGGGTCTTCCCAAGCTGCCCCTTACTAATGGGTGTGTCTTTGCAGACTCCAAAATTGTATGTGGGCCGGGAGTCAGCCTGAAGACTCTCATCCTGGCAAAGCATTAGAATTGGCTGGATCAGGGGTGTCTGGGTGGCTCAACTGGTTGAGTGTCTGACTCCTGATTTTGGCTCAGGTCATAATCTTCAGGTTCATGAGTTCAATCCCTGAGTTGGAGTCTGTGCTGGCAGCATGGAGACTGCTTGGGATTCTCTGTTTCTCTCTCTGCCTCTCTCTTAAAAATAAATAAATATTAAAAAAAAAATCAACTGGATCAGTTTTCAGGAACTACTGGTCTACACCAGAGATCCTTCAACTTTGATTAATCCTTTACTAGTTAAAATGTGGGGGGGGTGTGCTTGTACTATCAATATGTGCATATTTATTTATTATAAGCCATATGCATGTATCACTTGTATTAATCCATTATGTACATGAGAAAAGATATGTATGCACAATAGAATTTTTAAATGAGATAGAGATGAAATACATTAAATTTTTCATAATAGTTTGCTTATAATGGTAACTTTTGCTCTTCCTAAAAATATTCGGTTAGCATATATTGATGTGATTGAACATGCTTCTTTTTTTTTTTTTTTTTTTAATTTTTTTTTTTTCAACGTTTATTTATTTTTGGGACAGAGACAGAGCATGAACGGGGGAGGGGCAGAGAGAGAGGGAGACACAGAACCGGAAACAGGCTCCAGGCTCTGAGCCATCAGCCCAGAGCCCGACGCGGGGCTCGAACTCACGGACCGCGAGATCGTGACCTGGCTGAAGTCGGACGCTTAACCGACTGCGCCACCCAGGCGCCCCGAACATGCTTCTTTTTGAAAATCTTGGTTAAATGCTTTTGACAGCTTTTGTCAATGACATCCCAGAAAACGACCATACAAAGAGACATAGGTCTGAATGGAGGAAAGATACTATTGGCTTCCCTTGCTAAAGTATGGTATTCATTGTGCAATTCATCAGTTATGCCAAGATTTTTGTTAAAATAATAAATTTCTATCTTCCTTAATATTAATCAGCTTGTATTAGGGATCTCCAGAGAAACAGAACCAGTAGGATATATATAGGTATATAAGAGATTTGTTATGTGAATTGGCTTGTATGATTGTTGAGGCTGAGATAAGCTAAAGTCTGCCATCTGTAAGCTGGAGAACCAAGAAAGCCAGTGGTACATAATTCAGCCCAAGTTCCAAGGTCTGAGAACTGGGGCGTGGTGGGTGGGGGTGGAAAGAGGGAAGTGTAGGTGGGTGAGTTGGGGGGAGGCCGGGGAAAGACTGGGATGGTATGCTGGGAAGTCCTGGAATCTCAAGGTCCAAGAACCGGGAGCTCAGCTGTCCTAGGGCAGGAGAAGATGGATGTCCCAGCTCAGGAGTCTGCCCTTCCTCCACCTTTTAGTTCTATTT
The DNA here is from genome assembly GCF_022079265.1 of Lynx rufus. NCBI lineage: Eukaryota > Metazoa > Chordata > Mammalia > Carnivora > Felidae > Lynx > Lynx rufus. The sequence goes on along the minus strand of NW_025814867.1, from coordinate 24,465,470 downwards.
GTGCTCTCAAGGGACTGGATGATGCCCATCTACACTGCCACTGCAGAGACACTCAGGAATAATGTTTTACAGCCATCTGGGTATTCCTTAGCCCAGTCAAGATGACATAAAATTAGCCGTCACACAGCTCTTCTTAAAATTTAGTTGGAGGATGTTACATTTCTATATTTTAAAAACCAGATTCAAACCTGACTTCATCTCTTCATTTAGGATATTAGTAACCAAGTTAGAAAATTCTGTTTCCACAACTTTTTAGTGTACCTTGAGAGTTTTAAATAAGTGATATGCTTAATTTGTCTTTGGCAAGAGCATCACAAATGGATGAAACATTTCCAAATATTCAAATTTAAAATGTTCTAGTATGAATTTCTTTGAAAAAGCTCCCATTCTCTTTCATTATTAAAACGTCACCATTACCTTGAATCTTAATTTGAAGACACCAATTATATTTATTTTTCAAAAATATTTGCATGGTAACATATTACAGACAGCTACTTGTCACAACAGAGGTAAGCCAATTTTTTTTTTGCTTTTTTTTTTCAAAAAGAAATTACATTTGGCAATTCTTTTAACTACATTAGCAGAGGATATATAGTGAACCCACAAGAGATGTCCATGGTCGCTGACATCTCTTTGGTATTGTAAATATGTCATCATTTAAGATAACATAGCCCATAAATCGCCTTAATCGGGCATATGGAAATGGCAATGGGGTATAAGGTGGTGGAAGCAAAGAGAGAGGAGAGTAGGCCACTGTCAGTGCCTTTGTGTGGATAAGTCCCCTCTTCCTTTAGGAGACCTCATAGGTGATACATGACTGGCTGACACAGGCCTCTGAAGCCAACAATATTAACTTGTACATTAAAAAGTAAAGTTCAGTTTTTCATTTTCTTTTTTAATTTAAAACATTTTTAATATATTTTTTAAATATTTATTTAGAGAGAGAGGGAGCACAGGCAGGGGAGGGGCAGAGAGAGGAGAGAGAAAGAAACCCAAGCAGGCTCTGCACTGTCAGCACACAGCCTGACGTGGGGCTTGAACCCATGACTGCAAGATCAGGACCTGAGTCGAAATCAAGAGTCAGACGCTTAACTGACTGAGCCACCCAGGCACCCGCCCCCGCCAGGTTTTTGTTTGTTTGTGTGTTTTTGAAAATTGAATATAGCTGGAAGTTACAGCTTTCAGTTTGCGTCCTAACTTTTTCTCTCAACCTAGCGTCTGTTTCTTAAAGTGTTGTCCATGGCTGACCAGTTTCGCCACAGTTACAAATGCAGATTTCTGGATCCTATTGCAGAGCCATCTACACTAGAATGTCTGGGAGGCTGTATTTGTAACAAGATCTGGCAGGTGCTTCTTTGGCCCACCACGGTTTAAGATCCACTGCATTAGATTGCAAGCTATGTGCTGAGGGGACCAGGTCTCCCTAATTCATTCTATCCCCAGGACCTGGCACAGGAAGCAATAAGCACTTGCTAAACTGAACTGCAATCAAGAGCGTAATTTCTCCTCTGGCAGGAGTGCTCGAGGGTTTGGTTGGGGGTTATTAGTCACCATACGTTCATTTACTCTTTCATCCATTCATTCATCATTCATCCACCTGTTATTGTAGGTACTTGGGTAACAGAACATAAAACAGACTAAACACACTTCTGTCATGGAGTTGATAGATTAGCAGGGAAGACAGAAAATCAAAAATAACGTAACATATAAATAAATTATCTACTATGACAGAAGATGATAATTGCTACGGAAAAGAAAAGTAGGGCAGGGCAAGGGGAACAGGAGTGTTGTAGTGGGAAGTGGGGACAGGGCAGTCACAGGGTGATTAGGGTAGGTCCCGCTGAAAAGACTGGACCTTCGCAAAGACTTAAAGGAGGTGAGAGAATCAACCAAGAGCATATTCCTTTCAGTTGTCACAAATCCTGTTCATCCCTCTTTACATGACTCCAGCAAGATTTCTGAGACATTTTAGATGCTATTGGTACCCGGCAAGAGCTCAGTGAATTTTGGCTAAATGAATAAAAATACATTTTGGAGGAAAGAAACAATGTGAAGAAATCAAACTATGAAGTTCCTCTTTGAAACCAGGAAAAGCAACCAAGTAAATAAAGATCATATGAAGATCTCTGGAAGATGTCATTAACAGCAGATGAGGACCCTACTCACACATCAAATGCTACCGTGAAACCCCCTCCACAGAGCCAAACTGGCGCCCCCTGGAAGAGCTGTGGGCCAGCCTTGCACGCGTGATGGGAGCTCCAGGCTCATCCGAGTGCAAATGCCACTTCCGTACCTCCGTGAACCTACCTTCCATTTCCCAGTATGGTCATCACACAAATGATGAAATATACTTAAAAATCCTCGGTGAAAAAATCTTTTGTGATTTTGTGTGGTTTTTGTTTTTGGAACAGATATAACTTCTTGTCTAAAGTATTTAAATAACACAAAGTTAATTGATTATGGTTACACAATTTACTACTTGAGTGTATTCACTTTTATTCCTATAAAATCAATACATTTAATATTTTGAAATAGCAATAATATGTTTACAGAGCTAATATGCTTAAGGAGCAAATACAATATTTATTGTGGCCATATTTACTTATATTAAAGAGAATTCTTTTTTGTTGTTGTTTTGTCAGTTTTAAGTTTAAAAACTTTTTGTCATACTCTGTGATCCAGAACTTCGAGTTTCTTCAAATTGTAACAGTAAGACAACACAGACACAACTCAAAGTAGTGTCTTTACTTTTTGAATAAGCTACTTCATATACAATAAGAAGAGTAAGTGATTAGATTCTCACAACACAGAGCTGCAAATGACTTTTAGAGATTATAGGCTAATTAAAGCCTCATCAGTCACCTATCCCTTTTTAAAAAAACAACTAATGAACCTGAATCTAAGGCAGCAAAAGGTTAAATGATTTCTCTCGGGGTAAAACTGCAAGCCAGCAGTGAAGGGGGGCAGATACCTCATTCCTTGACCTCAGGGACATATCACAAACATATCACTGTAACGTGTTGTAATACTTTAATGCTTTTACATTTGGGCCCTCACAGTGCCTTTCTAAACATACACGTACAGGATTAATAGTTGTTAAAACTTAAGTAATCTATTTAAAATAAATATTCCCCCCCCCAAAAAAAAACCTAGACTTGCCTTCCTTGTGAGATATCAAATAAAAATCAGGGGAATGGTTTGTAGATTTTGTTTCTTTATTGTTAATCAGAACAGAATTAACCATGGATTCAAGTCTCTTCTTTAGTTATCTGAGGAAAAGTAAATCACCACCACAATTCATTGTTTCAGAGGAGAAACCTTCTCCTCTAAAACACAGAATCTTTGCCACAAAGCTTCACAGCTCTCTTCAGCCACCCAAAATAAAAATCACTAAGTTTCCCAAGAATGACTTTAAAGACTGAAACAAAGACTTGCCTATTCTGAGTAAATATTGTTCCTACAGGTGATTATTTATATGTATCCCAAAATCATTGGGATACAATTCTTTTCACAAGGACTTTTCACTTAAATACATAACATTTACTTATGCTGAATAATAACGCAAAAGTTGGAATACTATACAAATTAATGCCAAATAAAAGTCACATCTGATGGACTTTTAGAAATGTGTCTGCTAATATAGTATTGCATCCCTGAGTCACTGAGTGACTGTGGATGTAGAACTGCCAGGCCCAGCCTGGGAACTTCCTCCAGCAATTCTCAGGAGCTTTGCTTATGCTGCTTTCTTAAGATGGAGTAACATCTCCCGAGAAAATTCTTCAAGGCCCAGTTAGAATGCCTCTTCCAAATGGAAGCCTCTCTGACTCTACAAATCCAAATTAGCTGTTTTTCATGCAATACTCTCACTCATGTTACCTTTCATAACCATTAGTCATTCACATCTATAAGGGACTATGTCTTAATCCTGTGGACCAAGTCTCATCCTTTGCCCACAGTAATTAAAAAAAGTATCCGTTGAATTGCATCTTGCTAAAATAGATCCAGAAGGTCTACTGAGATTACATGACCCAGCCTCTTCCTTCTACAGTTCAAGAAAAGGAGTTGCCCTATAAATACAGCAGGCTGTGATGTAAGTGGAACCTGGATTCTTTGCCTCCCTCATGTGGCTGCCACCGCATTAGTGCTGTTAGAGATCTAATCCCTGACCTAGTAGAGCTCTCATTTTGGTAGGTGAGAGAGACTCGTCAGATTCCCTCCTCACTATACAGTGGAGCATAATACTGATGCAATGAAAGCAAAACTGACAGAGATTGGTAGTTTACAAAAGGAAGCCAAGATAGTTTTTTAAAAGATAAAAGTAATAAATGTTCAGGGTCCTGGCCAGTCTTCCTAAATCGAACAATGACCTACTGGTCAGATCCATGTGACAGTCCCGAGATCTCAATAAGTGAATGTGCTTTACCAATTGAGGAACTCATTCAAGGAGAGTTCTTAGAACTTCTGGCTGAGAGTAAGAGTAGTTTATAATGAGAGGATATCGTAAACATGAGGAAGAATCACCACAAACCCAGCAATCTTTAGGGAGTGGCAAAATGTGACCTTAAAAGTGATTTTACTATGTATCAGTGTGTAAAATTGCACAAGAAGAACAAAGCAATGCAAGCCTTCCCTAGCTCGTCCATTGTCTCAGGCATGCTCCCCCTGCTCCTGGCTCTAGAGCTACTGGTCTTCTTTCAGTTCCATAAACAGTCTTAGCTCTTTTTCACTCTGGAGTGTGTGTTTGCTGTTACCCTGTCTGGAGGCTCTTCCCCGTATTCTATGTCTGGCTCATTCCTTCTCCTCCATTAGTTCTCACCTGAAATGGTTTCTCCTCAGAGAGGGCCTTTTGACGAACCTACATAAATTAGATCTTCACTCAGCCCAGATGGTTCCTTCTCTTATTTTTTAAATGACACCCTATTTGTATCCTTTATAACACATGCCAAGTTGAGTACTTTCTTGTTCACTTGTGTATTATGATTATGATAAAGGCCGCATGTTGTATCTATATCTAAATATCTGTATCTATCTCTATCTCCCCAGGATCTAAACAATGCCTGTTGAATTCTAGATAGCACACAATAGACTGATTTGTTGCATCAATTAATGAATTCAAAATATTTTTATAAAACAAATTCAGAATTATCTGAGGCCCCTAGGCAACCCTTAACAAGTTTTGAGAAACCCAGTTCTACATTATGAAATGTCTGAATACAATAAATAACACATTCCAAATACTGGTTTAATAAAGATTTTCAGATTACTTCTTTACAGAGTTTTGATAGCCACCAACTTACTTCAGAAGTAAAATTTAAGGTTCTTTTCAATGCTAGTCTGTGTCAAAAAAGTGTTTCTGATTAAATGTGAAAATATACCAGATTAATCACTAATTCCTAAATATTAATGATAATAAACATCCAATTGGTTGTAATCTAATGATAAAAAAAGAATGACATGTAGTTACACGCTCAGATACAAAGAAAAAAAAACATGTTGGTGGGGGCACTAACAGAGTAAACACAAAAACAAATGATTCTCAAAGAATGGCAGTTTTCAGAGAAATGCTCCAGCTTTTCAGGGGAAAAAAAGGATAAAGAAAACAGAAGTGGCATTCTTTCTGAAGCAGAAAATCAGATTAAAAACTAATACTGGAGGGGAGCCTGGGTGGCTCAGTCGGTTAAGCATCCGACTTCAGCTCAGGTCATGATCTCATTGTTCGTGAATTCAAGCCCCGCTTTGGGCTCTGTGCTGACAGCTCAGAGCCTGGAGCCTGCTTCGGATTCTGTGTCTCCCTCTCTCTCTGCTCCTTCCCTGCTTGTACTCTGTCTCTCTCTCTCTCTCTCTCTCTCTCAAAAATAAATAAACATTGAAAAAATTAAAAAAAAAACCCTAATACTGGAAAATCTGAACAGAACATCTGATGGGAACATCACAAAAAGTAAATAGATACTGTGCATTCTCTTGAAAGCGTCAGTATATGTGGTTTTTAGGTTTTTTATTGCTCAGAGGAAAAAAAAAATGACAATGCCATTACTGCAATGCACATTTTCCAACATTGTCACTTGACTGGTAGTGAGGCCTGGATCCATTCACCATTTTTCTTTAAAAATTTTTTTTAAACGTTTATTTATTTTTGAGACAGAGACAGAGCATGAACGGGGGAGGGTCAGAGAGAGGGAGACACAGAATCTGAAACAGGCTCCAGGCTCTGAGCTGTCAGCACAGAGCCTGACGCGGGGCTCGAACTCACAGACCGCGAGATCATGACCTGAGCCGAAGTCGGCCGCTTAACCGACTGAGCCACCCAGGCGCCCCCATTCACCATTTTTCAATTCTGATAGATGACACTGTACCAAAGTCATCTGGTATTTTTAAAAAGTTACATCTACAGTGGGGATTTTTGGAATTAAAAGAGTAAAAACCTATTAGCTGCATAAAATCTGAAATCTGAATAGCCTTTTTATAATTTGAAAAGGCAAAATTTAATGTAACTCCAAATAAAAGCCAAAACAGAATTGGCCAAGCATAACAACATTGTACACTATATTTTTATAGTATGTTTCTGTGTACAAAAGAATGACTATGAAATTAAATTGTCTTCTTTCTAGCAATCTTCTTCCATAAACAACAACAGTCACTGCTAAAAGGGTTGCTTGCAAACTTACCAGAAATATTTTTGGGGGAATATTCTAGTCTTCAAAACAAACAGTAGCTGTCAAATTCTTACTGCATAATATAAAATGTTAATCCATGTACTGTATTTCATTTGTAATAAGTCTTTGTGATAAGGTTAACACTTCAGCACACAACACAAATAAGAGAGCACCGAAAAATGAAAATTACTTTGCTTATGTTTCCGTATTAGAATTTTATTTGCTAAAGGGTAAAAACAGATTTGCAAAATTCACAGTTAACTTAAAACAATAGTTTTAAACCTTTTATTCCTAGCCCTTACTGCCTTCAGGAAGGAGAGAACATCTGGTTATTTAAGGAACACAATATGTTCACATTTTCTATGACTTTTGTTTCTAATTGGGTTTTTAAATTTTTTTTTGAATTTGAACAACTAGTTAGAACAATGTTTTTTAATCACTTCATATTTTTCAGACTGTCCTCCTTCTATCCCTCTACTCCATTTAGTGGATTGTTTTTGGAAATCTGCTCAGTGGTTCTAATATGATAAAGACAAGAAAACAGGAACTAGGATCATGGTCAAAAGAGCCAAGTATAGGAACCGTATTTATGGTGAACAGAGTATAGGATGCTATAAACAACTATTTGACATCTAGTCTCTATATAGTATACATTTAAGAAAATTTCAAATAGTGCTAGGTCCACTTATTTACATGGCAGTTTCATTTATTACAGATGCAAATTAAATGTCTATTACAAATTAAATAATATTTATGACAAATATTAGTAAATAGGATTCTACTATTTTTAAAACTGTAGCTCTTGTGTGGAAAGGTGGTTGGAAGACCTGGGTTCAATTGTTGGCTCTGCCACTGACAAGCTGTATTAAATGACTGTCTTAACTTCACCTTGATCCTCAGTTTGTTCATCAACCAAAAGAGGAGCTGGATTAGATCTCTAGGTTCTTTGCAGTTCTGAAATTACGACAGTCTAAGTGAGGTTACTGACTAGATTCTTTGTTACGTCTTTTTTGTTCCATAACATTTGAAGGTGGTAATAGGTTTTCAAACAATCCTGACACACAGCAAATCCAGGAACTAGATGCCTTTTACGTTCAGGTTGTAGGGTTCATTAACCATCTTGATAAAAATGGCAGCTGACAAATATACAGTTGGTGATGGCTTCCATGGAATGTGGATATGGGTTCTGGAAATATGCTAGTTGAGTGAGTTTCACCTAGATTAGAGTCAGTATGGTACACAGGAAGAGGCTTAGCAAATGAGTCAGAGTTCAATTCTACCATTGTCTCTTTTTTTTTAATTTTATTTATTAATCTTGAGAGAGAGAGAGAGAGAGAGAGAACGAGCAAGCACGTACATGAGAGTGAGGAAGGGCAGAGAAAGAGAGAGAATCCCGAGCAGGCTTTGCACTGTCAGTGCAGAGCCCAACCTGACTCAGGGGTCACAAACTGTGAGATCATGAACTAAGCCTAAATCCAGAGTTGGACACTTAACTGACTGAACTACCCAGGTGTCCCTACCATTATTTTGTTAATACCAAACACTGCAGGACACAAAGCTAAATGCTAATAAATGAGTCCGATCATAAGAAGGAATAATGGATGCAATAAATAAGCAAATAGCTAAAATACAAGGTGCTTACAGGGACACAAAGGGGAAAACATATCCTATCCGAGCCTGAGAATAGCTTCCTGGAGGAGGCAGAAGGTATGCTGGGAATCTCAGGAGGGGATGGATACATACAAGGGTCATGGAGCCATTCTAGCTAGCTTGAAAGCTTACAAGTTTTCAGCCTGGGGAAAGCCACATACCCTTAATCTGTCTGCACTGAAAAAGAATGAAGAAAGATAACCTGCTTTGCCTACCTCATAGCTTGTTTGTAAGGACCAAATTAATAAGCACATTGAAGTGCTTGGGAACCGTGAAGAGTATGATCCTATTATTACAGTTTACAGCCCTATTATTTCAGTCTGTTCAAATGAGAAATCTTTTCACAGTAAAGCCTACATCTGATATAAAACAATTAAAGCTCAGTGTCTCATCCTCTAGTTTCAAAGTCTATTCTCAGTTGAGCAATCTCCACTGGGATTTAGGGAGAGCACTGGGACAAAGTGCTTTTCTGAAGCTGGCAATGAACTTGGGGGGCTCAGAGTTCCTTGTTTATTTTTATTTTATTGAGTCTGTCAGCAACACTCAACACTACTGTCACAAGGAGCTGGGCTATGGGAAAATGTACTTTCATGCCTCAAATCTCATCCTTCTACTAGTTTGCTTCACAGAGACTCGTGTGGTTATATATTTACTCTGATCTACTTGAACTGGGAATGATTCTAGTATTTCTAAGTGTTTCATTGTTAATAATAAATAGAAAAAATTTAAGCACTCTGATGTCTGGATTTTTAGAGGATATGGGCAGGGTACTAGCATCATCTTTCCCTCTTTTTCTTCCCCCTCAGTGTAAATGGCCTCCTATATTACTTTATAATTGACATTACTACACTGAAAAGTCTGTCCACTTGTGGATATCTGTGCTATATATAAACTTGCTGTGTTGCATTCTTTTTTTTTTTTTTATTTGAACCTCTGTAGCACTGGATTGGATCTTTAAAATATTTTTTTTAAGTTTATTTATTTTGAAAGAGGGGCAGTGAGAGAGGGAGGGAGAGAGAATCCCAAGCAGGCTCCATACTGTCAGTGCAGAGCCCAACGTGGGGCTCGAACTCATGAACTATGAGATTATGACCAGAGCCGAAATCAAGAGTTGCATGCTTAACTGACTGAGCCACCCAGGTGTCCCTTGGATTGGACCTTATTAGATCACTGTAAGTCAGTGCTTTGTGGCCATAGGAGCTCTGGCTGAGTGGGTCATTAGAGATAATTTAATTCAATCCCTATCGGGAAGACCAAGACAGCAAGCACGAATTTCCCCAAATCACAGGGATAGCTGTTAGCAGAGTCAAGATTTGACCCCGTATCCTGATTCCTAATTCAGTCTCCTTGCTCTGTAACTAAAATTATCACCTTGCTGGGTTAGCCATGTGAAAGCCCCTTAATACTATACAGGTTTCTTTATCTTTCCTATAGATATCATCATTCTACAAACTTGCTCTCAACAGCCTTTTAAACATGACTCCTTCCTCCTGACCAATTTCTTCTGTCTCAGAAATACCAATTTAAGGTCCTACATTTTTGGCCATTATCTTGATAATGTTTTTACTTAGTAAGACTCTGAATGTACAAGTGGGGAATGGAATACTTACGGTTTTGTTTTTGTTTTTTTTTTAAGATACTTATGCTATTATTTTTTTCTCTTAATCCTTAGAGAGAATATATTTTAAAGCTTATAGAATTGGCTTCATTATACTCGTATATTATGTATAATACCTTTGAGATAAAAAGTACTCTATTAAAATCACAGATTCCATTAATAACACTGATTGATTTATTGTATAGAATTCTGGAACAAGAAGAGTGGATGATTCATAGCAAGATCAACCATATTTAACTAGGGAAAAATTACTAAGATCAATAGGTTTAGATAACATATTCACTTCTCCCTTCAGTAAAACCAAATAAATCATATAAGTAGAGAATTCAAAGAGTTATTTTGGCAGTGTTTTCCCCACTCTGTATGTTTCTAAGAATTCCTAATGCTGAACTGATAGAGCTTACCTTAAGTTTATAGACCAAAACTCATATACCTCATTGACCAGCAACCTCATTCTTTACTCATTTTATAGATATTTCATAATTATGGGTATTTATATAGAAAAATACGTAAAAATATGGAAATTCTGATTTTATAGTCAGACTCTTGAGCCTTACCAGAAAAAGAAAAAAAATATATATATATATATGCTATCTTAAGTATCAGAGAAATGATGGATTATATTTCTGACACTTAATGAAATTTTGCATAGGAGAAATGATATAAAATTGCATATTTTTATAGAAAAATATATATAGACACAAGAAAATAAAATCTTTTAAATCTATCAAAGGATAAATAGAAGTCATACTCAAATGTTGAAGTCAACAGCCCAGGAGAAAGCAGAAATCCTTTAGAATTAAAATTTACGTTAAACTTGGAGGCCCAAGTCGATCAGACAGAGCTTTGGCAATGGATCCACAGACAGACTGACTCAAAGACAGTTCGACAACTGCCAACATGACTGTTGGGAATTCTGCCAAAGAGCCAAAGGCTGGGATTACCACCCAATGCCTGGCATTCTCATACTCGTGTTTGAAGCTCTCTCTCTGATACTTCATCCAATATTTTTGTTTGGCTCAAAAGCATCAAGGATTCACAGATTTTTTTAGATCATTAAATGTTCTTATTTTCAAGAAATATAACATTAGTTGTAAAAGAGCACACTTTTTCTCTGAAGTGTAAAGAAAATTTTGGTGGCTTGCTTTAAGTTCAAATAGAGAAATCAGCATTAAAGTCTGTTTAAGCCTTTATTTTATTAGGTTACTCTTCACCCAAAAAATAAAAAATACATATTCATAATATGGAATGATTTCATTGTATCATAAACTCTTACAGAAATAGTGCTTTTGATAGCTCTAATGAACACATGGCCCCTGAGGCTCTATCTCAGTCCCTGTGAGGAGTACCCATGATAATGAAGTGTGGCTATACGGAGAAGTAGTTGCTCAACTATTCTTTGAGTTGTGAGGAAGGAGGAGGGCAGAACAACCTTCTGAGGGACAAGAGATAGGTGTTCCAGTTTCTCAGGGCAACGTCCACTTAATTTACCTGCTAAGTTGCTAGCCAGTGAGATATGTGAGTTTTGCCTACAACTCTAGGCACATTCTTTCATTAGGCAGTTCCTCTGTCATTAGACAAATTCCCCATTAGCAATTCTTGGAGCTGTACTGAGAAACCAATTTTTCACCCAACTTAAAATTGTGCATACTCTATTTGGAAATCTTACCTTTGGATCTCGAAGGAACAGAGCCTTAAGAATCAGTGAGTGTACATCCCCAATTAGTGGGTAATGCATCAGAAGGCCAAGACAGGTCTGGTAGTTACTAGAGATCACTAAATAGGAGGAAAAAAAAAGTTCAGAAGCAATACTGTTTAAGATGTTTGCATTACTTGAGAGTAAAAAAATAACAACTTAGATTCAAAGAAAGCAAACCAATAACTCAATTAATTTGATAAAAGGAAATGGGGAAAGGGATCTTTACCAAATGGCCTTTGAAGCAGCACACTGTACTGTTAACTGCAATCTAATATCTAGTACTTATCCTCAGGGGGTGTTGGAAGAAGAGCCTCAGATATCGAGATGTGTACGTTTGCAATATAAATAAACTCTTAGAAGCATGCATATTTATTGCCATTTATATGTCTGTGTTTAAATGTCTCTAGTTTTGCTGCTTAGAAATTAGTAACAAAAATCTTATGAATGGGAAAGAACCAGTTTAAAATTATCATAAAATAATATTTACCTTAATTATGCTCCATAAGTTACATATGTTACATTTATTCTTTTATATATAAATATTACGTAATTCAAAGTTTTAAAAAATCTAATTTCTTTCAATTATTTTTTTCTAAAGGTAACGAGAAATTTAGGTAGAGTATCTATGCAGCATTTCTTGGAGGAAAAATGTCAAAATCTTCATAGATAAGCCTAACTGTGTTCCTTAGACTGTCATTTTTTTTTTCCCAAATCAACCTAATTATGGGCGCAATTATTAAACACATCTTTTCAAGCAGGTCTATGTAAACTACTTCATTTCTTGGCAATCCATCTGCCACTGCTGTCACAGTCTTGCCCATTAATGACGCTTGTTTTGTAAGCCACACTGACTGCCTCCACAGCATTGATTGTGAAGAAACTTTACAGTTACAACTTCCTGTTGTTGCAACTGAATCCTTTTCATTAATCAGAACAAACAGTTGAAAAATATTCCATAGGAAAACAACTGTGATTCTATAGAAACAACATAAATCACAAAATAAACAATTGTTTGTGATCAGAAATACCCTCGATTCTTAGATTTTTTTTTCTTCTTTTGTTGGAAGCAACATTTTTTGCAACAGCTTCTCACCCCCTCCCCCTTCCCATGAACATTATGGGGAAAGGAGACAGGACTGGGCAAAATGAATAATTATAATCTATGTAAGGAACCACTTTATCATCTTCATTTCCGTTGCTGATCTGACAGCTTGTAATTTCATACATCTGCTTTCATTTGTAAAGCACTCACTTATCCTACCCTTTCTGTATCTGTTCAGACTACTCTCTCCTTATTCGTTCATTTTGTCATATTCACATTCAGTTACCTGTTACCCTTTTTTTCTCTAGAATTCAAAAAGCTAGCAGGCTGGGAACAGTATAATGCTTCCATGTAGTTTTTTCTTTGAGATCTAACAAATGAATAAAACTTAGATAATCAATTCATACTTACCCAAATACTATAATGATTATATACTAGTATATAATGACCCGGAAAGAATTCTTGTATATTTTGTAAGAGAGGCAGGAGGGTTTTGTGGGAATGGTTCTGGGCTCGGGACTCAAAGATGTGGGTTTGAATTCTGGGACACCATATGAACCTTTCATAAAGTTGCCTTAAGATTAAAGGACATACTGTATGGCTGATTTATAGCAGCTGCTCGAAACCTGTTGGTAACCTCTCCGAGCTTAAACCAGTCATTTGGAATACAACTTCCTGTTAAAAAAATTATCTGCCTGCTTTATTCAATCCAATAGTTATTTGTTGAGTACCTAACCCATGACAAGCCCCACGTTGGGCGGGGAGGCAGAAATAAACAAAACACAGTCCTTACTCTGTAGAAAATTAAAGCGAAGAAGGGCAGATGTGTAACAAGAAGCAGTTATTATTATGACTACCACTAAGATGACAAAAAAATTATCGAAGGCTTTCTGAGACCAGGCCCTATGCTAAGAATTTTCCCTACATTATCTCATTTAATTTCCACGACTATCTTATTATAAGGGTATAGTTATCATCCCTGTTTACAGATGAGAAAACTAATACTTTGAAAGGCTGACTCATTTGCCCAAATCACACAGTGAGTTGGTAGCGGTGCAAGATTTGAAATTCAGAAATCTAGCTACAGGGTCTGCGCTCTAATACGTGGCTTTGTTTTGAAAAGGCAGTTGTTTTAAAAATCAGATGCCATAATGAATGCAATAGTCACTGCAAACAGAAAAGCCAGTTAGTATTACTACCCTTGTTGTAGCAGTTTTAAGCAGCCTGGATGGTCAGCATAACCCTGTCTCTAGAATGGCCTGATATAGACAGGCACTTATTTGGAGGCACAAGGGCAACGGTCCTGTTATTACAACTTGAAAGAACTTTTGAAGCTGTCAGAAGCTGTAAAACATGTAAGGGAAGCCAACTAATGCGTTAATAATATCCTACTTGCAGAGTGAAAGAAGGAGCTAACATTCTTTCTCTCATTTCTCCCTTTCATCCACCCAGACACTGAATGCGATGAACATTTCCTGAGCATCTACTATATCCCGGACACACAGAGACCGCTAGGCACTGGCACTAGGGATATAATTGCAAATGAATCTGAGCTCTGAAGGGTAGCAGAACATGCCAGCTGAAATACTGCTGTAGAGTGCTCACTTCGGCAGTACATGTGCTAAAACTGGAACAATACAGAGTCAGCGTGGTCCCTGAGCAAGGGTGACGTGCAAATTTGTGAAGTGAGATACTGCTATGGGAGTTCAGGACATGCCACCCCCAAATATGTCCCTTTGGTATACTGATTATTTTGAGCTATAGGCACTTGAAAAACAACAAAAACAGAGTGAGGCTTTCTTTGAACTCCCCTTATCTGCCTAAAGATAAATCCTCCAAAAGGAAGTCAATGGTCATAAATTCCCCCAGGACAAACTTGGTCACAAACTCATACCTCTCATCTATTCTTCTAAGGGTCCACTGTCTTTCCTAAAAATCATTTATTTTCCTCTATGAGATCTACATCCTCTCTCCCCTTTCTTTATTAAGACAGTATTTAATCCTAAATTCTAAAGCCATATCTTTGAGATTTGCTCATTATTCCCTGAGTACCAAATACAAATGAGACACACATTTTTATATACATGTCAATATGTATTAATTATATAATTATAAATATTTTATTAAGATTAAAATAATATTAAAATATATGATTATATAATTAACACATATATAATTATATAATAAGATAGATGTTAATAAACTTCTGTTTTTCTCATTAATATGCTTTTTGTTAAAGAATGCAGCTGAAAACCTAAATGGGTGTAGGTAAAGTTTTACCTCCCCTATAGCCCACTGTCTTCAGATAATACTATATCTATTAATGAAAACTTGTACGTTTAGGGCACTTTTATTTATTTATTTATTTATTTATTTATTTTATTTTTGGGACAGAGAGAGACAGAGCATGAACGGGGGAGGGGCAGAGAGAGAGGGAGACACAGAATTGGAAACAGGCTCCAGGCTCTGAGCCATCAGCCCAGAGCCTGACGCGGGGCTCGAACTCCCGGACCGCGAGATCGTGACCTGGCTGAAGTCGGACGCTTAACCGACTGCGCCACCCAGGCGCCCCCGTTTAGAGCACTTTTAATTTGCAATTGCATACGCGAAGCGTTAAGTCCATTTTGAATTGCCGTGCCCAATTAAGAGTAGGCAAGAGAGAATAACACAAGCTGGTTTACAAACAAAATAGCAGGGATCTGATTGAATAAGAATTTAGTTTTGATCTTTACAGCAGATTGTTGTTGCACGTGAGAAACTCATCTGCAGTGCTGTTCCTTCTCTAGTGCTTCTTCTATCAGAGCAGGGCAGTGACACAGGAAAACAAGTAAAAAGGCTGATTTTTGCTATCTCCCTGCATTTGAAACCAAGTATGTATATGCTTTCAAAACAAAGTACCGAAGCTGCACACCCTGAAGAGCTCACTCGGAGACGATGGAGACAAATGTAAGTGGTACCTAGGAAAACAGACTGGATTTGGAATCGGATGATCTAAGTTAGAATCTAGATTAGATCTACTTCAGAATGCTCGCTTACTCCGTGTGTGACCTAGGCAAGGCGCTTAACTTCATGAGCTTTATTTCTCCCATTTATAAAACAGATAATGATGCTTACACTACGCGCAGGGTTCCTATAAGGGTGGCACAGATGCAAGGTAGTGTGTTTCCCATCTTGTTTAATTCTTGCTGAACGGCACTCCCTCCGCACGAAGCAGAGCTGACTTCTCTGTCTCTACCTCTACATGGCACACGAATGTTCTGGAGGTGTCTAAGGGAGCTAGTTTAAATAGTCTCTCCAGTAATAAGAAAACAAAAAAATAATGAAATCAGTAAAGATAATCAGAGGATGATACTGTTTTGAGAAAGCCTAAAGCAATATGGTTAAATAACTTACATATAATTCAAAGTTAACTGTACCTACAAGTGTAAAACTCGCAAATAAAACACTTTATTCTAATTACTTAATTTTATATTTAGATATACTTACTTTCTCAAGTTGACAAAATGGACTGGGAACAACTACCAAAGAACACAAAACTAAATGTAGACTTCCTTTAATTTCTCTAAAATTAAAAAAGTAATAGCTATCACTTATTAAGCATCTATAATGTGCCTGGCAACTTGCCATACATTATACAAATATCCTGTGAGTCCTGCTAATCCCTACTAAGGAACCTGTGGTCATCAACTCCACATTGTGGATGAGGAGACAGCAGTGCAGAGAGGATAAACAACACATTCAAGGCCACTGGGCTCCTGAATGGCAGAGACAGCGCTGAATGAACCCAGGTCTGTGCAGCTGACAGCCTCATTCTCCATCGCTATATCTTACACATTGCTGCACTCCTAGCAGAAAATGTCACGACAGGAGTATCCATGTACAGAGGTCAAGTTCAGACACAGGGCAGATGGCCTCTGAACACCAACTATGTTGTGAGCGACAGAGAAGCCTCAAAGATACACTGAAATAAAGGTCTCCGTATATGAGGGCAAGTATAGTAAATATTTAGAAATAGGCATAAATTTTGTAGTTACCTATAAAGAGGTATATTAATCAAATAATCATGGATTAAATGTAAAATAAAAATAATTAGCTAACAAGAATAACAAAAAAGAAAACCTCAAGGCTTTAAAATAATTTATTCTACCTCTACACTGAAAACAAAGCCAACATGTATTTTAAGTGTCTCGCAAGTTACCTGGCATGCAGAAGACAGTCAATAAATGCTATGTGCTCTGAAAAAATACTTGTCGAAGACCTAATACATGAAGGAAAAAAGAAATAATTTTTGCATTTATTGTCTTCCACTATTTAAAACCCTTACTATTTTGACTTTCCCAGTTATAAAATGGCAACATATAAAATTGGATTTCAGATGGACCAAAAAACCAGGTTGGGGCAGGGAGTAATCGTAAATAAAATGAATGAAACTGATTCTTTTCAGTCTTGGAGAAAGCCAAATATAAAACAGAGTAATATCCTTCTCCATACAAAATGACTTTCACCCAGTGTTTATGATCCTCCTAAGACTGTGTCCTTCTGGGTCTTCTTCCCCGGTTGCCGCTGTGACCACTGCCGCTCTTAGCGCCGTCAATCACTGCAACATCCATCCTCAAAACCCAAGATGGACACACACTCTTCTGTAAGCAATGGGATGCTCTTTATTTCTCCAGTAGATTTTGCTCAGAAGTATGAGAATTTTAAATTAGATTTTTGGAAAGAGGAGAATCTCAAATTCAGAGTAGCCTACTCTTTAGAAATTTTTATTTTTTTATTTTTTATTTTTTTAAGAGTTTACTTTTAAGTACTCTCTACACCCAACGTGGGTCTCAAACTCACAACCCCAAGATCAAGAGTTGAATGCTGTACTGACTGAAGCAGCCAAGGCACTCCCAGAAAAAAAAAAAAAAAAAAACAAAAAAAAAAAACTTTAAAAAGTGGTCTTCTTGGGGCGCCTGGGTGGCTCAGTCAGTTAAGCGTCTGACTTTGGCTCAGGTCATGATCTCCTGGTTCGTGAGTTCGAGCTCCGCATTGGGCTCTATGCTGACAGCTCAGCATTTGGATTCCGTGTCTCCCTCTCTCTGCCCCTCCCTTGCTTGCGTTCTCTCTCTCTCAAAAATAAACATTTAAAAAATAAAAATAAAAAATAAAAGTGCTCCTCTTATTGCTTCACTTTATAACGATTTTTTAAATGTTTATTTTTTGAGAGAGAGCGAGCAAGCGAGCATGCAAGAGCAGGGAGGGGCAGAGAGAGAGAGAGGGAGAGAGAGAATCTCAAGCAGGCTCCTCACTGTCAGCATGGAACTCAATGTGGGGCTCACATCCACGAACTGATCATGACCTGAGCTGAAACCAATAGTCATATGTTCAACTGAGCTACCCAGGCGCTCCAAGCTTAATATGCTTTAAACAGAATTTATTTTAATCAGAGATCAAACAACCTAAGAGATCTCTACTCAAGACTTTATATCTTTAAACATACAGTGTTGTCAAATGAAAGGTAGTAAGTAAACAAGTATCTGAGTAGAGAATTGGCAGTGGGTAGGGTGTGAGTATAGTTATGATACACTGTATTGCTCAGCTGTAGTAACATTTGCCTCTGGTTAAAGTTGATTTAACCAAAATTATGGTATAATGTCATAGGGGTAGGGAGATAAGGAATGCATTTGTGATGTGGGGGCTGGCAGGGGTTGGCCTTCAGTGCTAAGGATGAGTTAAAGCTTCGTTTTCTTGAATGAGAAGTCAGTAGACAACATTTAAAGTGAGAGTTAGTAACATTAGGATTTTTTTTTTTTCTTTACAATATGGAAGGCAAATGTTTTTTTGGTCAGCTAAAAGAAAGCACATGGGCCTGGGGACTAGGAGCAAGTGTTAATTTTGTATCCAGCCTTATAGAATGATTTGACTTTTTATTTAAAAAAAATTTTTTTTTCAACGTTTATTTATTTTTGGGACAGAGAGAGACAGAGCATGAACGGGGGAGGGGCAGAGAGAGAGGGAGACACAGAATCCGAAACAGGCTCCAGGCTCTGAGCCATCAGCCCAGAGCCTGATGGGGGCTCGAACTCCCGGACCGCGAGATCGTGACCTGGCTGAAGTCGGACGCTTAACCGACTGCGCCACCCAGGCGCCCCTGATTTGACTTTTTAAAGTATGTACATGTATAACTTCCATAAAAATCAGAACTCTGTTTAAAACTTCCACAAAGAGGGGCACCTGGGTTACTCAGCTGGTCCAACTCTTGATTTCTGCTCAGGTCATGATCCTGTGGAATCTAGCCCTGCATTGGGCTCCACACTGGGCATGAAGCTTGCTTGGGATTCTCTCTTCCTCTCTCTCTCTGCCCCTCCCCTGCTCTCTCTCTCTCTTCCTCTAAAATAAAAAAAATTAATATATAATGAACCTTTTCAATTTAGAGACTCATGTTTAATAAGCCTGATTTATAATTTTTGCCTCTCAATTTTGATCCAAATGAAGGAAAACCATAGGTCAGGTTTTTAATCAATTATTTGTTAATCTGAATATAGGTATATAGATATAGGTACATTTTATTTCATTGCTTCATGATTTTTAATTCCTTACTCAGAAACACAGATGTGTCAGTAGAAATGGTGGAGGTACAGAGATATTTGAGAAGTGTTGACATTATCTCTTTCTTTTGTTGCCCTTCACGATTCACTTATTTAACTAGCATTTGTTAAATACCTATTTTGTTCCACACATTGAGTTAAGTGTTATGGACATGACGAGAAATAAGATACAATCTCAGCTTTCTCTTGATAGCATGGTGGAAGACAAGCATAAGGCTGACTGCAACATAGGAGGCAGCTGGTAACAATGGCACATGCGAAGGGCTGGGACAGCTCCCAGGGTGGAAGGCCTCAAAGGCAGAGAGGACCAGCCAGCAAATCGAAGTCCACAGAGCAGGACACTGAGTGGCCCGATGGCGGAGTGCTGCAGAGAAATGGAGGCATGGAAGCAAGTGGCAGTCTTAGCCTGTACACAGGGGATGGAGTTCAGATTTCACTCTGTGTTCGTTAACCCTCACGGAAGGACTGAAGTAATGTAATCACATTTGGTTTTAGAAAGATTAATGCCAGCACAGAGTGATCAGTGGAGGGAGGAAAAGAGGGACAAGATGCAGGGGGTCAGCTCAAGTTCCTAGTAATACTACAGAGGGGAGAAGATGAATACTTGAAGTAGGAAAGGGGCAGAGGGGTACAATGGGCAGCAATTGCTGGAAAAATGCGATTTTTGTATGCAACTAAATTTGGGCAATGTATGCATATGACAGAGCAGACAGTAAGAAATTATCAAGAAAAATGTTAACGAATTTACATAATAAGGTTACTTCAAAAATACAGTGACTTTTAATTATTTGTAGAAAGTATTTTTTTCCACAACCTCTTTTCTTTCCTGGGGTTTATAACTGTCTCCTTTTCCATTTGCCATGTCATGTAGTTATTTAACACAAATTTAACCTTAAACACTATCCCAGTTGTATATATCCATTTTCAAAAATTCAAATCAATTTTTAGGTGTTTCTGTCAATTTCTTTCTTTTTTTTTTTAAATTTTATTTTTTTGAGGAAATTTATCAGGAGCTCTCTGGCCTGTTCTCTCATCCTGGGGAGGCCCTTTACCTCTTGCAAATGTTGTATCCTTATTTCCTAGAGTACCTAGCTTCTTTCTAGCTTTATACACTCAGTCTGGTGGAGCACATCCTCTAAAAGCTTTAGGGACAGGACAGGAAATTTTTTGAAAGCTTCTCTGTTTGAAAGATTTTATTTTGACACTTAATTGTTACGCTAGGTACAGAATTCCAGGCTGTTAATACTTTTCCTACAGAAAATTGGGAGCCCTGTTCCAGAGTATTTTGTCTTCCAGTGAAAAAGTCTCAAACCATTCTAATTCACATTCTTCTATGTGACCAGTTTATCTTTTCCACCCCCCATCTAAATTCGTACTAGTGTACCTTAATTTGCATGCATTTTCAGATATAATGGACCTTTCAATTTAGAAACTCATGTTTTTCTGTTCAATTGGAAGTTTCTCTTTAATTGCTTCACTGATGATTTTCTCCCTTCTGTTTTTCTTTTTTGTTTGTTTATCCCGTGTTTGTCTTTCTTCTCTTTCTCTCTTTCTCTATTTTTTTTTTAATTTTTTTTTTCAATGTTTATTTATTTTTTTGGGGACAGAGAGAGACAGAGCATGAACGGGGGAGGGGCAGAGAGAGAGGGAGACACAGAATCCGAAACAGGCTCCAGGCTCTGAGCCATCAGCCCAGAGCGTGACGCGGGGCTCGAACTCATGGACCGCGAGATCAGGACCTGGCTGAAGTCGGACGCTTAACCGACTGCGCCACCCAGGCGCCCCTCTCTCTTTCTCTATTAAAAGAAATCTCATTATCTAGATGTTGGATCTCCTGGCCAGATCCTTTAATTTTCTTTTTTATTTTCTAAATCTATTTTATGTGCTACTTTTTGGGATACTTTTTCAGTTTTATATTCCAACCACCTTATTTTCATATTGTAACTTTCAATTACACTTTTTCCTTTGAATTATGTTTTTCTTAGTTCTCTGAGACTTTTCCTCCTCCCTATATAGTCTCTGTGTACTCACAGTTGTTTTTTCTCCCGGCTGCTTGTTTAGATCTCTGCTTTCATTTTGATGTTTTCCTCAAATGTTCAGTGATTTCTGGCTATCTGGTCATGTCTAAGAGTGGGGTAGTACAGAGATAACTTGAAGGTGTCTGTGCATTGATGGGTAGGTCTGTTAACTCTAGGGTTTACACAGGTCATTCTTGAGTAATCCCTGAGCCTAGACTTTTAGGCATTTTTTTCTTGGGTTTTGCCAGAGAAGAATCCCCCAAACTTTGTATAGAGGGGGAGAGTCTGGTTTTAGTGTTCTGGGAACACTAAAGATGGTAAAGAATACTGCTGGGCTCCATGTTTACTGAAACTCCCTGAGTCCCTAGTCCGGAGATCCTCCATTTTACTGCCTCCAGGATAAATCCTGGAGGTACAGGTTGGAGATCTGAGTATATAACAGCTTCTTTTTTTTTTTTTTTTAATTTTTTTTTTTTCAACGTTTATTTATTTTTGGGACAGAGAGAGACAGAGCATGAACGGGGGAGGGGCAGAGAGAGAGGGAGACACAGAATCGGAAACAGGCTCCAGGCTCTGAGCAGTCAGCACAGAGCCCGACGCGGGGCTCGAACTCACGGACCGCGAGATCGTGACCTGGCTGAAGTCGGACGCTTAACCGACTGCGCCACCCAGGCGCCCCTATAACAGCTTCTTAAATAGACTTTCAACCAGTTCTTGTTTTTAGATTTTTTAAAAAATATATATTTATTTTGACAGAGCGAGAAAGGGAGAGAGCGTGCACGAGCGAGCATGAGCCCGTGAGGGGCAGAGAAAGAGAAAGAATCCCAAGCAGGCTCTGTGCTGTCAGCACAGAATCCAGCTTGCGGCTTGATCTCACAGTTCATGAGATCATGACTCGAGCTGAAATCAAGAGTCAAACGCTTAACCCACTGAGCTACCTAGGTACCCCTTGTTTTTTAGTCTTAACCTTTTCCCTTCCTCTACCAATTTTCAGAGATACCTAGCACTGCCAATTTCTCTACTTTTAGGAATTTTATGGATTATTTCTTGGTTTCCTCCATGATCAAATTTGTATTGAGCCTTCTCAGATCTGTCAGTTATCATTCACCCATCTGATTTCCTGCTTCCAAAATCTCTGTAATCTCCTTCCTAATTCTCTGGGTCCCATGGGTTTATGTTATTTTAATGGGGTTTCAGAAGCAACAGGGGTAAATGCAGGGTATCAGTATAACATCTCATGTCTGATATCTTTAATTACTTCTTTAATGATATTTCTACTCAGCATCTGGGCAGATGAACTGATAGGGAAGAAGAATCTAGGTGAGGAGGCAACGGAGTGGGGAAAGGTAAGGAAGAAGGTTAAGTGAAAAAGCTGGGGAAGTTAGTAGTCAGGAAACCCAAGATCACCATCTCCTTTTCTCTAATCATCAGACAGAATGGCTCTAGTCAACTTGCAGGACTATTCACATTGTATTTTGACAGCAACAGATGGACATGGAATCTTGAATATTTCTGGGTAAGATTCCAGTGATGGATATAATTTTGTTGGCTTTTGCCCATTTAAGTTATCCTAGAGTTCCTGAATCCATCTGTTATATGGCTTTCTAGGGCGAGGGGAAAATGTGGGATGGGAGTAAGAACATGGAAAGGCAAGATTTGGGCATTAGGAGAGAAGACTACTTCCTCCCCTTTATAAAAGGCCAGAATAGGGTATGAACTATGATTTTGAACATGAAATAGAATGTCACTAGGAGAATAGTTATCCTTTCATAACTCCATTCCTGTAGTTGCAGAAATTAAAATTATTTTCAAGCAAAAAAACCTGACATGAAAGACAATGCGATACATATTAGAATGGTCAAAATCAAAAACAATGACACCACCCAATGCTGGTGACAATGTGGAGCTACGAGAACTTTCATTCATTGAAGGTAATGAAAAGTGGTTATAGCCATTTTAGAAGATAGTTTAGCAATTATGTTGTGATTTTTCAGGTCTGATCACAGGCAATTACAAAGATATGATAGTTAATTTTATGTATCAGTTTGGCCTATAGGATGCCCAAATAGTATGCAAAACATTAGTTCTGGGTGTGTCTGTAGTATGTATCTGGAAGAGATTAGTATCTGAGTCAGCAGACTGAGTGAAGAGATTTGCCCTTAAAAACAGTAGGCATCAGCCAATCCATTGGGGTCCCAAATGGAACAAAAAGGTGAAGAAAAGGTGAATTCTTTCTCTATTCTTGAGCTGGAATATCCATTTTCTCCTGCCCTTGGATATCAGAGCTCCTGATCCTCAAGCCTTTGGACTCCGAGATTTCCACCACAGGACCCCTAGTTCTCAGGCTTGCAGACTGAGACTGAATCTCACCACTGGCTTTCTTGGTTCTACAGCTTGCAGATGCCTGATGGTGAGACTTCCAGGCCTCCATGACTGAGGGAGCCAATTCCTATAATAAATGTCCTCATTATATCTGAGTTTATATTCTATTGGTTCTTTTTCTCTGGAAAACTCTGACTAATACAAAAACTTCTACCTGATAGGTCACAGGGGGAAACGGTCCACCCCACACCAGACATGGTGCATAGCCAGGGCACTCTAGTCTCTGACAGGATATGCAGTCAACGTCTTGTCCAACTTAGCCACCATTATCTTTCACATGTTTATATTCCTAGCCCTGGTGCTTTCATTCCTAGTTTTCTTTATCTGAGCTCTAGGGCACAGGTCCTTTTCAGGTGCTTCTGCCAGGACCTCTTATGGGGATCGGAAGAACTCTTGAAAACATTTTTCTTCATCTGACTTAGCACCCAGTTCTTTTCCATTTCGAGTCTTTTCACCTCAATCCCCCAACCCTGCCCCCAAACCACAGCCATCTCAGGGTCCTTAAACTACCAGAATCTTTTGTTCAGGGCTCCTTCAACAGTGAGATGACCCCACATACATGCTGATCTATCTGACCCTCAACCAATGTACCATTCCATGGGTGAAATGAAGCAGATGGAGTTGACATTTTCTCCAGTTTTTGACTCTTGCTTATATCACCACAGTGATTAAAGGCTTAACTCTTCCATTTTTGGCTTGTTTCTCTAATTGGATACTCTAACACCTAATAGCTCAGGTCTCTCTTTTGCCCAGCTCAACTGAGTTCCTGACATTTACCATCCTATCCAGCAATCAGGCTCCTTGAGATTTACCCAAATGAAATGAAAACTCGCGTCCACACAAAAACTTGCACACTGATATTTGTAGTGGCCTTATTTATAGTTGCCAAAACTTGGAAGAAACTAAGACATCCTTTAGTAGGTGAGTGGATAAACTGTGGTATAACCAGACAATGGAATATTATTCAGAGCTAAAAAGAAATTAGCTATCAAGCCATAAAAAGACAAAGAGAAAACTCAAATGGGTATTACTAAGTGAAAGAAGCTAATCTGAAAAGGCTATGTACTGTATGATCCCAACTATATGATATTCTGGAAAAGGTAAAACTATGAAGACAATAAAAAAAATCAGTGGTTGTCATGGGTTACAGGGGCCAAAGAGATGAAGAGGCAGAGCACAGAGGATTTTTAGGGCAGGGAAACTATCAGATACTACTAGAATGATGAACAGATGTCACTATACATTTGTCCAAACCTACAGAAGGTATAACATCAAGAGTGAATAGTATTGTAAACTAGGCACTTTAAGTGATAATGATGTGTCACTATAGGCTTGATTATAACAAATACACCACCGTGGTGAGGGATGCTGACAGTGGGGTAGGCTGTTGTGTATGTGGGGGTGGGAGTATCCGGGAATTCTGTATTTTCAGCTCAACTGTGCCGTGAACCTAAAATTTCTTTAAAAACTAAGGTCCAGTGGGGCACCTGGGTATCTCATTGGTTAAGCAGCTGACTCCTGATTTGGGCTCAGGTCATGATCTTGTGGTTTTTGAGTTCAAGCCCTACACTGGGCTCTGTGCTGACAACATGGAGCCTGCATGGGATATTCATATTCTCTCTCTCTCTCTCTCTCTCTCTTTCTCCCTCTCTCTCTCTCTCTCCCCTCTCCTGCTTGCACTGTCTCTATCTCTCCCAAAAAAAGAAACATTAAAGAAAAAGTCTATTGAAAAAAATCTAACCATAAAAAAATGTGCTACTATTATGTATCAGCCTGTTAGTGAGATTTTAGAAAAATTTTAAACTAAAATATAAAGTAATATAAATGGTATTTGTAATTCAAAGGGTTATATTAATACTCATACCTGAGATGGTCATAAAGTGACTGGCAATATTTAATGTCTGAGTGGGAAGAGAGCTGGCAGTCAGGAAGTGCTTAAACACTCCTTTAAAAATAAGACCACTAATTTGTGTTTTGATAAAAACTCTGTGACACACTACTATGTAATTTAAGAGAGCCTTTGTTTCTTAGTCACCGAGGTTGGGTAAAGCTTTTCCAGAAAAGACAAATAAATTCAATTTGTAGTTGAAATAAACTGTATTTTGACATCAGTATAATACGGAACATGATCTTAACAAGAAAATAGAGAAACAGAAATTCTGGGGTAGGACAGATGGAAACACTGGCAGAGAAACAGGTAGCTGCTGAAGAGATCTAAAATGAAATAAAAAGGCACAGTTTCAAACTACCAAGATGACCCAATTGCCATGCCAGGCCAGACCGAGGAATGGCTAAAGACACCCTACAGAAAACCCAGGAAAATTACAGTGTTGTGACATGTTTACGTTGGCGAAAAAACAAGGTAGGAAGTGGGTAGAAGTACCAAGAAGGAAAGTTTTCCATTTACAAAGTATTCAGAGCGAAGGTAAATTAAAAGAGACAATAACATTTAAGAGTTACTTTCTAGCTAGGAAAATCTACTGTTAAAAGAATTTGATTATAGTATTTTAGCTATTAATGCAATCTACAAGACAAATAAAAGGTATGGTATATTGTAAATGAGGGAAAATGTTTTTCTTTGGTGCTAATAAAAATTAAATCAATAAAAAACAAATGTAAAAATTTTTAGATACTTAAAAAGTAGACAATGCTTTCTTTACAAAAGCCATATTGAAAAGGGTATTTTAAAAAATCTATTTGAATTCATATTCTAAGAGTTTCTTCTGTCTTCTCAGCAATTACTGCATACATATCCATTCCACCAACATCCCAGGTCTCCAGGGTACCCTTCCATCTGAGATCACCCCATATACTGAGCACATGAAAAGCTTCAGATGCTCTGAGGGTTAGGGAAGAATTGTAACACATGTGGTTCTGGTCCTGAAGAGCTAAAAATCTACTTTCGAAGATGGGACTAACATGCAAGAAAGAACAACATAAGATGGAGTATAATTAAATGCCATGCTGAATTGTATTGATTAAAATCTTATAGGAATGCAAAAGCGAGAGGTCAGTATGGGCTAGAATAATGGGGAAAGTTTGGGAAAAAGCTGTCTTGCCCTAGACCTGAAAACAGAAGCACCATTTAGGCAGATAGAGCCAGGGGAAGGAGGGAACAACATGAGTGACTTTATTTCAGTACAGAATAAGTCAGTAAAAACAATAGTGTGATGAGAGTATGGGTATTAATAAACTATTGCAGGAGTAATGGTTCATGATCAGATTTCCTTATCTCCTAACCTTTATTAATATACACAAACTTAATCCACATAATCCAGCAAAGAATTAAAAAAAACCACTTATTATAACACATAAGAAAGTAAACATGATGGTTTTATTAAAATGTTTGGGAATTATTCAGAAATGGATACCATGTATCTGTAGTAAAGCAAAAGTTTCATTCAAAGAACAGCCATTTGACCCCATCACTTCAATGGTTAAATTTTAAAATCTATATAGATAATGTTCATATTGTTATTCTTCCAATATGAAATTTTACTTATACTTAATAAAATCAAGGTAGGGCTTGAGGAACGGAAAAGGTGATGTAAGAACCAGCCTGCTCTAGCCCTATGGTCTTGATCTGGCTTCCTAACTTCTAAACGTGGAGGTTGGGCTGAATCTCTGAAGCCTCAAAAAAATGCAATGTTTGTAGGAAATCTATTAAGTGGTTGAATACTCTACTTGCCTGACAAACTACTTTTAAAGTGAATGAAAGCTTGGTTCAAGGTAATGAAAGAAAACTGTAAGAATACTTTTGTTAAAAACTAAGTATGAGATACTGACAGTAGCTCACTACTGGGGCAGAACAAGAATGAAGCAGGGCACTCAGATCCAATCCCAAGTTCTAAACTGCTTAACTGCGAAGGGCACTGGAATAGAGTGCTAGAGCCGCTGCACCCAAGGTAGACTGGATAGTTCAAAACCAGAGAAATTTATTGTCGAAGTGCTCTAGAGTACATAAGTCTGAAGTCAAGGTGTTGATGGGGCCACGTTCCCCCTCAAACCTGCAGGGAAGAATCCTTCCTTGTGTCTTCTAGCTTCTAGTAGGCAGGGCTTGTTCCTTCATAGGCTCTGAGGGAACATCTGTCTTTGCCTTTCTCCTAGTTTGTGGTAACAGCTAAAAATCCTTGCTCCTTGGCTTGTAGATGCATCATTCCAATCTGTGCCTCTGTCTTCAAATGGCATTATTCTCCCGGTGTGTCTTTACATCAACTTTCCTCTTTGCATGCCTCTGGGCCCAAATTTTCTTTTTTCTTTTTCTTCTTTTTAAATTTTTTTAATGCTTATTTATTTCTCACAGACAGAGCGAGAGCACAAGTGGGGGAGGGGCAGAGAGACAGGGACACACAGACTCTGAAGTAGGCTCCAGGTTCTAAGCTGTCAGCACAGAGCCCAACATGGGGCTTGAACCCACGAACCGTGAGATCATGTCCTGAGCTGAAGTCCAACACTTAACCGCCTGAGCCACCCAGGTGCCCCTAAATTTGCTTTTTCTTTATAAGGACACTAGTCATATTGCATTACAGGCCCACCCTATTCCAATATGACCTCATCTTAACTAATTATATCTGCAACAAGCTATTTCCAAAAAGGTCATATTCTGAGGTACCAGAGGTTAGGACTTCAATATATCTTCAGGCCTCATTATCAGTGCTTGTAAAATCAGGATTTTAGACTAGATGCAGTGAATCTTAACCATTTTTTAGGTTATATATCCTTTTAAGAAGATGATGTAAATTATATGCCTCTGGCCCAGGGAAATGCACATGTTCACAATGTTTTGCACAGCATCAGGATGATCACAGGCCCTTTGAAGTCCTGCACTGAACCCCTAGGGAGCTGCCGTCACTGGCGGAAGGCTCTTTTAGTTTCCCCAAGCGCACCATTCTTTGAGCTACAACTATATCACCTACAGCTCCAAAAGAATGCGTGCAATGCCCATAGCCTCAGGTAGTGGAATTCATTTAGGATTTTTTGAATGAATGGGCTTGAAACTACTAGCTATAACTGAACATCATCACTCTGGATGCCCCAGGCAGTGCATCATGATTCAGAATCCACTGAGACAGAATAAAAACTTGACACCAAAGTTCCACTTGGAACAAACTGTCCACCTTCCTCTTGTCCTTCACCGTGGCCTAAAATGTAAGCTCATTTATTAGTACTGCTTCCCACGCATACTGCCCAGTCCTGTTCTGTGTCCTCTTTCTGCTATTCCTCTCCCTCTTAATCTTTTTCTTCTGAGGAAAAACTCCTTTCCCTCTGGGCCCAGCTCTCTGCAACCTTCAGCAGTGAGGTGAGGGGTGCCATGGCTTCTGATATTACCATCAAACCTCCTTTCCTCAAAAGTTCATGCCATACGTCTAAACCTTCATCATGCTCCTTCATCACTGCCATCTATGCACCATGATGGCAAGCAAATAGCAGGCACTCAGTAAATTCTGATTGAATGGTTGATTCTTTGATAAATGACTGAATAAAAGCTGTTTTCTTGGTCGTTCTTCTGCGTTTAGTTGAGGCTTTTAAAGTCTGGCCCACTGTGCTCCCTTCTACATCTTTTCCTACCATGATTCTTGGTGAAGTGTCCATAGAGGACCAAACAAAAATCCCACCTCCTGTACAATCTCTCGATCTCTCCAATGACTTACTTACCTTCCCTTTACCTAACTCCAACCATCCGGGTCACACCCATAACTGCTCAATATCCTCTGTTTGACCACACCTCTGATGCTTTAAAGTCTCATACACCCTACCTTGAATCCCTTCATACTCTGATTTCCCCACAGTCTTTTCCT
Organism: Lynx rufus; assembly: GCF_022079265.1. Classification (NCBI taxonomy): domain Eukaryota; kingdom Metazoa; phylum Chordata; class Mammalia; order Carnivora; family Felidae; genus Lynx; species Lynx rufus. The sequence goes on along the minus strand of NW_025814867.1, from coordinate 24,436,020 downwards.
GGCCATGCTTCCCTCCCTACACATTCCAAATCACTCTCTCAAAAATGCACTCAACACCCTCCACCCTTTTGTTTCCCTTCAGTTCTGCCTAATTCATTTGCATGTGGGCCTAGCTTGGAGCCTAGATCATTATCTGCTTCCTTTGTTTGCCTGGACTGCAGTGTGTGGCTCTGAAAATCCTAACCTTGAGGCCTGGTTCTATTGCCCACTATTAGTCTCTGCAGGACAGGATCTTCAACAGCTAGACCAGCTTGTCCTAGTCCATGGTCAGCCATCTCTCTCACACTCCCCAGGCATTCCCCTAAGCTCCCTAATCCTACCATGCCTCACTCACAGCAGACAACCTTGCCTCCTCCTGTATCAGACATGCAATTCCTCCACTTCCCATCTTCTCCACCAATCAACTAGTTTACTTCTGAAACCTGCCTAGTGCCTTCATCCAGGACCTGTACCAACTTTTATTCCTGTTCCATAGGACTCCTAACATTGTTCCATTGCCTCTGAGCCCTTGTTTCTTCAATCATTTCACGCAAAAAATACTCATCAAGATTACTACATAACAGGCCCTGTTCTAGATGCTGGGATACGGTAGGGAAACCAAGACAGAAAAAATCCGGCCTCTTGCTGGGTGTTAGGGGAGTCGGTATGAAGAATAAACAATAAACAAAAACTTCAAATAAACAGGATAATTTATCTTTTCATAGATCTCATCAATGGAACGGGGGGGGGGGGGAAACTAGTGTTGAACCTTGAAGGACCAACTTAAGACTGGCTGAGAAGTAAATCCTCAGTTGATTCTCTCCAGCCTCCAGTGAGCTCTCATCTTATTCTAAAGACAGCCATCCAACTTTCCTTGTCCCTCCACTAACCCCTAGCTACATCTTTCTTCATCCCTGCTCTGCGGTCTTTAAAGATTACTCTACATGTGCTATCTCTACATACTTTCCTTTTTATTGATTTTTAAAGTTGAAACTGTAATACATATAGAAAGCAATGGGAACAACAACAAAACTATAGAGAAAGCTCTTTTTTTTTTTAATTTTTTTTTTTAACATTTATTTATTTTTGAGACAGAGAGAGACAGAGCATGAATGGGGGGAGGGCCAGGAGAGAGAGGGAGACACAGAATCTGAAGCAGGCTCCAGGCTCTGAGCTGTCAGCACAGAGCCTGATGCGGGGCTCGAACTCACGGACCGCGAGATCGTGACCTGAGCGAAGTCGGACGCTCAACCGACTGAGCCACCCGGGCGCCCCGAGAAAGCTCTTATACTTCTTACCTGTCTGGTCACTCTTCAACCCATCGCAATCCAGCCTCTGCTTTACCACTCCACTAAACCATTCTGGCAAGGGTATCTGATGATTGTCCCCCTACAGGGCCAAGTGAATGGACATTCCCCCTTTACCTTATCGTACTCAGCACTCTCAACCCCCATTACCTCCCCTGGCTCAGATAACACAGTTTTGTGAAGTTACAACACAAGCCCTTTCTTCTCTGATGCCTTAAACACCGATGTTAAATGCAGAGTTCTACCTTTGTCTATCTTCTCCTTCTATAAGCACCCACCTTAGGTAGGCTGACCATGTAATTCTTATGATCCTAACGGAGGGTCTTTGAGAGTACAAGAGGGCAGTATTAGTAATTATTACTCTTCATTAGCAGGTGTAAACCAAGACTGTCCCATACAAATCGGGATATATGGTCACCCTGCTGAGGTCACATGCAATATTCTGGTTTTAACTAACACATACCTATTAAACATTTGTAAAACTAAATCTGTAGCCTTGCTACTGACATTGAGCTTTGTTTTCCAAATCTTCAGGTTATGATTTCTCACAGATCGCATAATCAGTGGGGCCAAAATTTAATCATTTCCATTCTTAAAACATGCTAATCCTCATTTCCTAGCCAAGTTACACATATTACCTAGTCACTCAACTCCCCAAACTGGGGACTATTTTGGACTTCCTATTCCTCCTCACCCATATTTAGTCACCAAGACATGCTGATTTAATTTTGAAGACTTCTCTAATCTTTCATTTTTCCCTGAACAACTGTCATAACCTTTTATCTGGATTTCCTTGTTCTACTCTTGTCTCCTTTACGTCTGTTCTCCACAGTGCCGCCAGAGTGATCTAACAATGATACTTCTGCTCTGAACCCTTCCGGAGCTCCCTATTATTTACAGGATAAAGACTTTCATCACGATCCTATCCCTGTTCACGATTCTTTGGTCTCATAACCTGTCAATCTCCATTTGCACACTAATACCAAATTACCTGCACACACACACACACACACACACACACTCCCCCATTAAGCTGTTTCTCACTTTTAAGCATTTGTTCATGCTGTCCCTTCCACCTGAAATTCAGATCCCCTTATTTAACTTGCTGACACTTACACCATTTTCTCTAGTCACTCACAGCTGACCCAGAGGGGAGTTCAGTACCTCTCCCTTAAACTTACATACTACCCATCCACACCTCAACCACAGCACTGGATATGTTAGTTTGAAATTAATTATGTCAGTCTTTCCTGCTAGTTGATAAACTTCTTGAGCATAAGGGCAATGACCCTAAAACTTAATAGTCACCCTATTTTTAGGAGATCTCATCCACTCTTATGGATTTAAACAAGCAAATTAAAATAAACTGGCCTAAATATTGAAAGGAATAAACAACTTCATTACTCCTGCATTTTTCCACATGTGCGCATATGTTTTATAACATCAGTGGATGGACTGAAAGTGTGTAAGGGCTTCAGCTGCCAAAAATTCACCTGTTTTATGAAATTGATTTCAAAAAGTAGATCTCAGCATAGGAGACAGAATGATTAAATTACAAAATATACAGTTGTGATACACCAAAGTTAAGAAAAGAGCAAATACTTAATTGTTTAAGACTACAGAAAATCAGAATATATTTCAACAGTTGTTTGCATTGGAATATTTTGTGAAAATATCCCAAACCATTTTTTTCTAAAAGAGTAAAACTCATTCCTTTTTTTTTTAATTTACATTCAAAAATTCATACTACTAACTAATTCGGATGTAAATTTTAAAAAATAAAAAATAAAAAAAAATTCATACTACTTTAAAATGAGAGAGCAGTATTGAATATCCTAAAATTTAGTATCCATCAACACTAACACAAACATCTTTCTCTACTCTCCAGATGTTACCTCTTATAATTTCCATGTTCTTATATGATTAGCTCTGACTCAGAAAGAAGGAACTTTCCACTTTGTCTGTCAAAACCCAAACTATTTGACCTTCAAGGCACAGAAAAAACTCACAATTTTTAGATAAAATGTGGTGCTCCTGTCACTTATTCATTCAAGTAATTTTGGGGGAATTAAAAAAGTATAATCTAAAATTTTAAAGAATATTATTAGCGTTACCAGAGGCATAAGAAGAGCATCTGGCACAACTGGTATTCAGTGAGCAAATAAAGAGAGCCACAAAGCAATGGAACAGTCGAGATCATGAATGACTCCAAACAGTTTATGTTCTGCTGACAAAGTCCTACTCTTATGATAGTTTTTTTTTTTATTTCCTATTTAATCATCACTCTGTGCAGTCTTTCCTAATTATACTTTGGCTTACAAATCTTGTTTTGTGAACAGTGATTATTTTTCTGAGAAGGAAAACAATTTGAGGTATTTCGAAATTTAAAACATGCTCTGGTATTTTCTTCAAGCTGAAGATTACAAGAGTACTCACAACAGACAGGCACTGGCTTTCCAGCTATGGCAAGCATCCCAAGGTAGATCTGATGAGATAGGAATACGTCTACCATTTGGCAATGTACTGAGAAATACATTTGGCCAAAATATAACTGAGAAGAAGTTAAAATATCTTTAAATGTAATATTTATTTTTTATTGGCAAGTTGTTGATACTACAAAAATAGCTCCAATAGCCTGATAAATATCTTTGAATACTCCCTACCTGTCAGAAGGTGGAGCTCTAAACATATCTGAAATATTGGCTTTTCATATGTGCTTTTCACAAATGTGTATAATGAGGAGATTAAAGCAGGAGTAAAGTCTTTGGAAAAATAGTTCTGAAGAATATTCCAATTCCCTCAGGATAAAATCACCCACATCTCCCAATATGTACATAGTTAACTAACAAAAAAGATATTTAGTATGCTCCTTTGAAACTTCAATATATTACCTACTATAAAAAGGTAGGTATGGTAATTCAGAATAAAAGATAAAATATATTTAAAAGATAAAACAATTTAAAAACTCAGGACCACCTACTTGAATGTAGGCAAGGTCATTAACACTTACAAGCATCTCGGATGTAGAGTAACATGGCTATGAAGATATAATCAACTAAACTCAGGCTGAGGCCATCTGCAAACAAGGCATCCCAGACCACCAGAAGATCCTGCAGGGGGAACTCTCGTCCAAACAGTAGCCGGACCCACCGTCTGCAGAGAAACAAAACCAAAATTCAGAAAATAGTACTTTTGAGAGTAATATAAGGAAGAGTCATTTTCCACTATAACTGTGAAAAAAATTATAATTTTTTAACTGATCACACTGAGCAAATATTACATACTGAAAATATAATACAGTAAAATCCAAGTTTCAAGCTTTCAGATCAATTTTGTAATTTTATAACTGGGCCACAATCATTAAAGTCTATTCCTATATGTATAAAACACTAGCAGAATATTTGAAAAGGGTAGAAATCTTTCATATTTAACAGAAATCCCAAACTCAAAATGCAAAAAGGACAGTGAATGCACACTGGTCTGACAGTCACATCATATGTAAGGTTAGGATTAAAAAATAGAATTTTCCAAAATTTTATGAAAACTACTGATTTTGTTATTGTTGTTGTTGTTATTGTTGTTAACTGGAATTTTTCAAATGATTGCACGTACAACAAATTAACTATAGCTAAACAGAAAACTGCATTCTCACATTTCACTCTTTAAAATATTCATTTTAAAATTAAATGTGGGAAAAAACAGGTATCTTTATTTTGGTCAAGCATAGATAGTTATTTCAAGCAAAACAAATAGTGATACTTTATTTTTAACTTTAGAATAGATATACCTCATCAGTGAGGTTATCTTTTTAGGGATGTTCTAAAATACATGGCCAGGAAAATGGGACATCTGTGCTATAAGTAGACATAATCAGCTTATAAGAATACTCAACAAGGTCTGTATATAATTATATGTCATAAACAGTTATACTTTAAACTTTCAATAAATGCCTGTAAGCTATTCATAAGTAATTCTTACAAGAAAATTAAAATAATTCACTTTGATATGCTTTTATCCATTTACCTCTAATTTTATATAACACGGCTACACTTTCCTTACACAAGACTTTCTCCAGGAATTTCAGCTAGAATTCTATGTGGTTCTGGCACATAACAAAGAAACAAAAATTCCAAATTTCGAGTATTCCAAATAGTACAGAATAGAGGAAATTCTTTAAAAAATAGTTAAAAGAGATCACCTCTTTGCAAAATTAGAAACCAAATATAACCATCTGTGGGGTTAAACGGAGTCCTCCCCGCCAAAAAATTCAAATACTTTCTTCAGGGAGTATTATATTTAAGGATGAGTCAAAGCTGTGACAATATAGTGTATAATCACACATATGTATCACAGTTATTAGGAACCATACGATCAAATACTTAAGTTTCATTCATATTATCAAATTAATCAACAGATTAAATTGTATTTTCAGTTACATCTTAAATTAGGATACTCAATTTTTCAGGAAAAAGATTTAAAGCCTAAGTAACATTATCTTTTTAAAAGTGTAACAGTATCATTTACAATTTTTATCTTCCAATTCTCACTCCACTGCTAATATGAGGCGTCTAAATATATCTATATATTTTTTGGTCTAATATTATTTGTAGTTATGTGGCTTCAGGAAAAATATTACTTCTCTACACACTTCTCTTTCAAATTACAAATGCCAATATTTACTATTTTAAGAAGTACAAGAATATCTCTAAATTAAATAGGTTGCTCTTCTTGAAATGACAAAGAACCAACGAGTCTCACAAGGAGGATCAGGGGAACCAGAGAATGAGCAAATCAAAAAGCACCTGGATTCAACCATTTTAGCGACCTGTTTAAAAACAGGATCTTTAAACTGATAATTACATATGTATTATTAAATGAGTAAAACAGTTGGAATGTGGTCATTTACAGTTATTCAGCTGATACAACTGGAAGAAAAATTAATGAAAAAACTGGATCTAAAGTGTAACATGTTGATTGTAGTTGGTAACACTGTATTGTATAATCAAAATTTGCCAAGAGAACTAAAATATCCTCACCAAAAAATAAATGAATGAACGAATCAATATAATATGTGAGATGATGGATGTGTTTACAAGATGGGAAAAACCCTTTCACAATGTACACATACATCAAATCGTTACAATGTACACTTTAAATATCATAATTTTATCTGCCAATTATACTTCAATAAAGCTGAAAAATAAAAATAAATAAGAATTATCCTGGTTTGATGGATAGGCAAATTTTGGCATTTTTGAAATATAAAATTCTGACATTTAACTGATCCTTCCTGGTTCAAATCTGGATGCCAGTATAAAATTCAAGAATCACACCTATATGATGGCATTAGCTACACTTGAGGTAAGCATAAGCATAATGTATAAACTTGTCCAATCACAATGTTGTAAAGAATTACACCTATAAAATGGTACTATGCCTTGAACTTGCTTCTTTCATTCATGGAGGTTAATACTTTCCTTATTTGAGTAAGCCTATTTAATAACTATGGATGGTATTTCCTGGAAGACATTACTTTTCGTTAGCCTTCTTATGTGTAGAGGAAAAATGTTCTGTGTGTTTTTCCTGCTATCTCCTACTAAAAGCAAAATGACTGTTGAAAAAAGCTGACATCATCCATCATGCTATAACAGACATCATTTAGCAAAAAAAGAAAAAAAAACTGAGGAAAGTTAATAGATACCACGGAGAATACAATACTATCTCTTTGCCCCTTGCTTAAAGCTCAGTCCTCTCATTTTCTTATGGACAGTTGCATTGTTAGTTTCATCACAGATGGTGCTTCAAGAGCGAAAAAAAAAATTAGCCTCTCTTTTTAAAGAAATAAGATATACATTCCTATTATTTCTGTAACAAAATGCCCAAACTTCTCACACAACTTTCCTGCTGATTAGGGTTGTGTTAGCTTAGCTTCGGCGATGACACCCCACTCATGCCTACATGCAACCATCTCGGCTGTGGCACTGTCAGGAGGGACAGCTGTAAATATCTCACAATCTACATTGAATAAAACATATCATCAAAACTGCATAGAACGTAGGTCTTCAGTACTTTTAGATTCAATGTGTAATCTGTGATGTGCTGCTTTATAAATGTTTCACAGTGCTTTATTTTTGAAGTTTCACCTTGCCAAGTACACTGCTAAATAATTCCAGGGTGAGGACCAAAACGTGCATGCGTGCGCGCATGCGTGCATGCGTGCGCGCGCGCGCGCGCGTGTGTGTGTGTGTGTGTGTGAAAGAGACAGAGACAGAGAGAGACAGAGACAGAGAGAGATAGATATCCAGAAAGTTCTCTGCAAAGAGCTCTGTACACTTTGCTAAGTGCTCTAAGTGTTTACCAAGGTCTTGATAAACTCACTGCAAAGCCACCTGTCATGCTACCGAGAGGCAAAGGTGTAGCTAAATTGAAAGTACAGGCAGTGATCTTGTTAGTGGCGGCATAAAAATAATTCAGGAAGTGGAAAAAAAAAAACAGAAACACATAAGGAAAAGAATTTATTATTAGATGCCTGGCATGTTTCTTTTATATAAGACTGCTAGTAAGTTGTATATGCAAGGATATAAAATTAAAGCAAACCCAGTTTCCTCTATTTTATATGCGATTATAGAAAAATTAAAGCCAAATTCTCAAAATATTTAAGTAGTACTGTATGACTAATGGAATGCTTTGGGACCAACAATGACCTTATCAATAATTTAATCATTTTAATCCCTACTGGATTTAGTTCATACATATATTCACCACATACAAAATTTCCTGTGCTATTTTGGGCTCTCTTCATTGAGCTTAAAAGCCAAGGAAAAATTCCGTTCTTTATGGAATGAGTTACCAACAGAAATTATTTCAGTAAGCTTTTGTATTCTTAGAAAGGAAAACTTACTCGAAGAAATGAGGTCTTATAAAGAAGTCACTCCTAAAATTAACATGCTTTTATTGCAGTTAAAAATATTTAGCGTGAGTTTAATTTACACTTAAGGGTAGCATTAAGGCTTTCTTTTCCCCTTAAAGATAGCTTCAGTTTAATTGCTTGATACTATTAATCTTGCTTTAGGTATGTTACACCTGCAGATTGCAATGCTCATAATCGTACACATTTTATCACTTGTGATAATACAATAATTCACATTTTACCAGATCGACTTAGAATTAAAATCTACAAAAACAAAAAAGACCATATGAGGTATTAAATTTAATAATAAACCACCCAAAGACAGGACAGTTTCTATGCCTGCTCTTATAACACGATTCTCAATTTAAAATTTCTGTGTAATTAAGCTGCTATCCCCAGGGGATCAGTAACTCCTGATAGTATTATTGCTTGGTGAATGACCCATGGAAACACCAAGAGAAATCCATTTTTTTAGCAGTTTATGAAAATGACCAATTTGAGGTTTAACTAAACATAGCCTTCATCCAACATGGCTGAGGTAGGTTATACACGCAGAAAGAAACACATATCTATCTTCCTTTCCTTTTGTTTTTCCTTTAATGACCCTTTAGTGAGATATAGGTATAGCCAGCTTAGAAGAACAAGTAAACTTAAAAAAAGGTATATTTGACTTAATTTAACAAACATCATAAAGGCATCTCAAGCAACCTGTGATCACCAAATGATAGCACTGGGTAACCATACTGGAACACAAGAGAACAAAGTCAGATTTTTGTTTAATGTATTAATTTTGCTTTTTTGCTTTCTGTTCACCTGTACTTTTCAAAGTAATTAATTAATTTTTAAATAACCCATGCCTGGTAGAGGATAAACCCAGAATCCAAATTCTGTATTAGTATCAGAGAAAAACAACAGCGAACCAAGTACTCCTATCCGTGGTTGGCAGCTCCTTGAAGAAGTTGAGGCTCTTCTTATTTGGGTTCCTTTGTACTCAGTTCTTTTAAAATTAATTTACCCTGAGTTTTCCTTTACATCAACTCTGTGAAAATAGTCTTAAAATCAGAACCAAATATTACAGTTATTATAATTAGGGTCACAAGGCATTCTCATCTTTAATTCTAACTTCTTTGAAGAGCGACAAAAGATGGAAACCAAAATAAAGCATTTTTTCCCAATTTCACATTCTTCTAACAGTGCTGCAGAATACATCACTGGAAGCTGCTTAGCCTGTTTATTAATTTTTTTTCCTTTATCTAGTACTATTTCAACTCAGTCCTCTTAAAAATGTTTGGGATCTGCATGTGTCACAGAAAGATTTGAATATTTCAAGCCCATTAAACTCTGCTTCAAAAGTAAAAGGAACAGAAACTTTGAGTTAGTTACTATCTTTAAACAACTCAAATGTGCTTTCTATGGGCTCCTTGTAATCCATGGGTTGAACCCAGACTGAATTTGGCTTTCTGGGAAAACATGTTAAACTTAATTTAACCCCCACAGGATATGTATGCAAACTGTTAAAAGTACATTTTTAACTTTGGGGAAATCCTCTATTCTTTTCAGAGGGCAGTACATAGCCCTTTATTAAGGAAGGTTTCTTATTCCCAGAATAAGTTCCTAATAATTACCACCCATTCCTACTATGATTTATTCTCTTTGGCAAATGTTTGAAGCCATTTTGTCAGAACAACTGTAATACACCCTTTGCAAAAATAGTCTGAATGGAAAATAGAGCTGTGTATCTATGTTTTTCAGAGGTATAAGATGCTCACGAGAATGCTGAGCACAGAAGATGACTATCTTATGTTTAGAGGTTGTAAAATCTTTGAGTATTTTCTCTCACACTCAAACACACACACACACACACACACACACACACACACACACACTCATATACCCCTTAAAAAAATTTTTTTTTAAGTAGGCTCCATTCCCAATGTGGGGCTCAAACTCACCGCCTTGAGACCAAGAGCCACACATGCTCTGCCAACTGAGCCAGCCAGGCACCCCCACACCCCCCTCTTTTTTTTTTTTAATGTATACGTGCTATTTGGTTTACAAGTATGGTATTTCAAGGACTGAGGAATTTTAGGATGTGTGATTTACCAGCAATTCAAATAAAGCTAGTAAAAGATGGTATTACTTCAACAGACATTTAGTTGTATGAATAGGATGTGCTCTCTTTGAGAATTCTATTGTATATTCCAACCAGTATAGAGTTAGAATTTTAGCTCTACCTTGAGAAGACTATGGGGGTAAAAGTTGAGAACTATTTTTTTTTTTTACCCTATCACTTACTTGGGCTCCACTACAAGTGAGTACTACTGGGCATCTGCTTGAGAAAATCACTTGGAAGCCACTACTGCCTTATAAGAACAACATGAAGTATTAATGTACATTTGGTGGTCGTGTCGGGAAAATTAATTTTAGGCTCTGTGAATACTAGTCTTTATTCACACTAGAGACTATTTTTACTTATAGAAAGTTTGTAAATAGCCTTTGTTCTGTCATTTTACCTCAGGAAAGGAAGTTATGACCAAATCAGTCTTCTAAAAGAGCATACAGACAATTGCTAAAAATAATTGCTCCTATCCTCCCTAATCTGAAACTCATTAAAAAAAAACAAACAAACTTGTGTTACTTTTTTTTTTTTAATTGTCACAGACCATTTCAAATACCATTAGGATCTTAACCTCACTGAGTAACACTTTTCAATTTCCTCTGCATAAATCTCCTAATATATTTACACACATTGTTGGAAGAACTGACATGAGGCATAACACCAAGCGGAAAAATACCAGGATCTATGCAATTCAGGAAACAGGTAAGACCACAAGTCTGTTAGCTGGTAATATGTCATCAAGAAAGTCTGACTGAATTCATTCCAAAAAGGTAGCAGTGGTGCCGGATTCCTTTTGACCTCTTCTCACTTACCTATTGCTCTAAACACCCTCTGGGATTGGTTTTACTGGCTCTGTCCTCTTTCTCTTCTTCCTGATCCCACAAGTCGCCCTAACCCTGCCTGGCTGCTCAGAAGCTAGGACAGGTACTTCACTCAGGGCGGATGTTTGGAAGTTCCATTATCTACTGGTGTCACTGCTTCCCAATTACGTTTTCCAGAGGTGAGGTGCTGCTAAGCAAATTTGAGCTGAAGGGTTAGTTACTGGTAGTTTGGTTTGGCTTCATTCCCTTCTCCAGAAGATCACAAGCTCCTTGGGGACATTCAGTATTGGACACAAAGTAGAGTATTAACAAAGTTTATTAAATTAATATGAATTCTCCTCCCCAGTCAGCTCTTCTTAGCCAGGGGTCTTCTTGATCTTGACCCTACATCCTTGTTCTCTCACAGGTTTCCTAGCTGCTAAGTAGACATTTCCCTAAGTTTTGTTTTGTTTTGTTTTGTTTTTTAATCTCTGTGGGGATCCCTGAATATACACATTAAATAGTAAGTGATCATACCTATGTAAGAATTGATCAAGACCTCCTAAGACTTCCTGGACTTCCCCCTACATACCCTGAGCTCTGGCTCCCTGCTTGCTCATACCTCACATGCTTCTGAGCTGGAACCTATAGTCTACGAAAACCTTGGTACTCTGAGTATGATCGTAGGACCAGGATCATCTCCTGGGAGCTTGTCAGAAATGCAGACTCCTAGGCCCCTAATATAATCTTATTGAAATCAGAATCTTCATTTTAATTTTTTTTTAATGTTTATTTATTTTTGAGAAGAGAGAGACAGAGCATGAGTGGGGGAGGAGAGAGAAAGAGGGAGACACAGAATCTGAAACAGGCTCCAGGCTCTGAGCTGTCAGCACAGAGCCCGACGTGGGGCTCGAACTCACGGACAGTGAGATCATGACCTGAGCCGAAGTCGGATGCTTAACTGACTGAGCCACCCAGGCGCCCCAGTATCTTCATTTTAATAAGATCTCCAGGGGATCAGTGTGTATATTAAAGTTTGAGAGCAGTGGTCTAGGTGACAAATTCCTGTTTCCTGTCCATTTTAAGGTGCCAGCTATCAGTCTCCTGAAATCTACCATGCATTCATATAAATTGTTATCCCAGGAGAAGAAAAGTCTTAAACTATTGAATGACTCTTCTACTTAGAGTAGTAGTCTCACACTTTAGCATGTATCAGACTAGCCTGGAGGGCTTACTAAAACACACATTGCTAAAACTCATACTCAAACTTTTCATTCTGATTCTGAGATTCAGGTGGGGCCTGATAATTGGATCTTCAACTTGTTCCCTAAAGTAGCTGATGCTGCTGATCTGGGTGCCACAGTAAGAGAATTAGGACAGGCAATTCTGGTTTCTCTCTGCATCTCCTTAGCTCGGTTCTGGACGTGGGTCTTCAAATCAGTTTACTCATGTGTTCAGTCACTGGATCAACAACCACTAAACATCTACTGTCTGGGACCGAAAGCACCCAGAGCCAAACACCTCTTAATATTCTATCTCTGTTAACATCTATATTCCCCCATAACCCCCCCCCCCCTCCCGACACACACACACACACACACAAAACACTATGAAAACATTAGCCAATAAAAAGGAGAGACATAGACATAGGAGACAGGGAAGCCTCCCAAAGGTTGGGAGAAGTTAGGCTGCTTTGATTTTTTTTTTTTTTTAACTCTCAGTGTATTATAACATGAAGAAATGCCAAAACAAGGCTATAAAAATTGTGACATTTTAAATGCTAACATTTACAAGTCAATGTTTTTTAAACATAAATTTACTATGATAGATAGATATAATCTCATTTGAAGCCAGAGTAAGCACTCTAAATTTGAGGCCCTCTGTGCTTAGTCCTGAGCTAATGGCTTTCCTGGGCCTCTTGTGATTGGTTCTAATGAGGTAAGAGAGTTGGGACATGACAGGACATGGCTGATTAGCTAAGTGCAAAGAGACAGAGCCCAGGAGGGAAGTGGCCCAATCCTGGGTGTGGGTCCTCAAATCAGAGAATCCAAATGCCATCAGGACCCAAAAGGTCATTCTCTCATTTCCCATGCAGAAGCCGTACAATACTGGGAGCGTGGCTGAATGGTCATCTCTTTGGTGTTTATTCTGCTTCACCTGTGAGCTGTTCTCATTCTAAGGTTCTGTACAATTAACTTGCTCAGACAGATCTGTCTTTAGAAAAAAACATGCATTTAAAATACAAAATAAAATGAAAACGCAATGGTCCAAAATCTTTGGGAGATGGCAAAAGCAGTTCTAAGAAGCAAGTTTATAGTGACTCAGGCCTACCTCAAGAAATTAAAAAAAAAAAAAAACAAAAAACAAAAACAAAACAAAACAAAACAAAAACCTCAAACAAACAACCTAACCTTACACCTAAAAGAACTAGAAAACAAAACAAAACAAAACAAAGACCAAAGCTGGTAGAAGGAAGGAAATAACAAAGATCAGAGTGGAAATACATGAAATAGAGACTAAAAAACAATAGAAAAGATCAATGAAACCAAAAGCTGGTGCTTTGAAAAGATAAAATCGATAAACCTTTAGCCAGACTCATCAATAAAAAGAGAGACACAAGTAAATAAAATCAGAAATGAAGGAGAAGAAATAACTGACACTACAGAAATACAAAGAACTGTAAAAGAACATTATGAAAAATTATATGCCAACAAACTGGATACCCTAGAAGAAATGGATAAACTTCTAGAAATGTACAATCTTCTAAACCTGAATGAGTTGATAATAAAAAAGCTCCCAACAAACAAAAGTCCCAGACCAGATGGCTTCACAGCTAAATTCTACCAAACATTTGAAGGAGAGCTAATATCTATTCTTCTTAAACTATTCCAAAAAACTGAAGGGTAAAGAATGCTTCCAAGCTCATTTTACAAGGCAAGAATTACCCCGATACCAAAATCAGACGAAGACACTAAAAACAAAACAAACAAACAACAACAACAACAACAAAACTTCAGGCCAATATTTGATGAACATGGATACAAAAATCCTCAACAAAATACAAGCAAAATAAATTCAGCAATACATTACAAGCATCACTCACCACAATCAAATGGGATTTATTCCATGGATGCAAGGGTGGTTTAATAATCCAATCAATGTGATATATGACATTAACAACAGGAAGAATGAAAAGAATTTATAAAGGGGAGAAGATAGTCTTTTCAATAAATGGTGTTGGGAAAACTGGAGAGCTACATGCGGGAGAATGAAACTGAACCACTTTCTTATACTATAGACAACAGTAAACCCCAAATGGATTAAGAACCTAAATATGAGACCTGAAACCACTAAATTCCAAAAAGGAAACATAAACAGTAATCTCTTGGACATCAGCCATAGCAACATATTCCTGGATATGTCTCTTCAGGCAAAGGAAACAAAAGCAAAAATAAACTATTAAGACTACATCAAAGTAAAAAGTGTTTGCACAGCAAAGGAAACCATCAACAAAATAAAAAAGCAAACTACTGAATGGCAGTAGATATTCGCAAATGATGTATCCCATAAGAGCTTAATATCCAGAATACATAAAGAACTCATAAAACTCAACACCACAAAACCAAATCATCCAATTTAAAAACGGCAGAGGACCTGAACAGACATTTTTCCAAAGAAGACATACATACAGCCAACAGACGTGAGAAGATGCTTAACATCACTAATCAGAAAAATGAAAATCAAAAATCAAAACCACAAAGAGCTGCCACCTCACACCTGTCAGAATGGCTAATATCAAAAAGATAAGAAATAACAAAGGCTGGTTAGGATATGGAGAAAAGGAAGCCTGCTTATACTGTTGGTGGGAACGTAAATTGGTGCACTGGCTGTGGAAAACAGTATGGAGGTTTCTCAAAAACTAAAAAACAGAAATACCACATGATCTAGTAATTCTACAACTGAGTGGAATTATAACCCAATGAAAATAAAGCAGAAAATAAAACACTAATTCTGAAAGATATATATGTACCCCTATGTTTATTGCAGAATTATCTATAATAGCCAAGATATGGAAGCAGCAAAAGTGCCCACCAACAGATGAATGGATAAAGATGTGATATACATATATCTGTATATACATACACACACATAATGGAATATTATTCAGTCATAAAAGGCATGAGATCTTGCCTTTTGTGATAACACGAATGGACCTAGAGGATGTTATGCTAAGTGAAGTAAGTCACACAGAAAAAGATGAACACTGTATGTGGAATTTAACAAATAAAACCAACAAAAAGACTCTTAAATATAAAGAATGAACTGGTGGCTGATAGAGGGGAAGTTGGTGTAGGGACTGGCAAAATAGATAAGAGGGGTTTAAGAGGTAACTTCCAGTTAGAAAATAAGCCACAGAGATTAAAAGTGTAGCATAGGGAATATTCAATAATATTGTAATAACATTGTATGGTGCCAGATGGGTGACTACCCTTACCGTGGGGAGCATATGAGTAATGTATAGAATGGTGGAATTGGTATGTTGTATATACGAAACTAATATAACATTGTATATCCAATATACTTCAATAAAAATGAATGAGTGAATGAATAAATAAATAAATGTATGTTATCTCTGGAAAGATAAAGAGCTAAACTCTAGGAGATGTTCACCCAATGGCATTACCACCAGCTCCATGACATCCTGGTGGAAGACAGCTTTCAGTATAAGGGAGTTTTCCTGGAACCTTTCATATGTCAATGCAGAGTTGAAATAAAGGAAGACCACCCAATAAAACTGAGCAGAGGCTACTTATTCAAAGCTTACTATAGCAAGGGAATCAGCTACCATCACTTGTGTTTGGCAAAGAATCAAAAGCAGTCAGGGGAGTGAGAAAGCTTTATAGTGAGAAAAAGGAAAGGCTTCAGGTATGCCTGGCTAAAGGTTTTAAGTATGGCTGTGAAGTAACCAAAACAGGAGCATCATATGTGGTTGATTTGGGGAGCATATGCATTTGACATTCTCTGGCCGGTCCTGAGTTGGAAGCAGGCAAAATCAGGAAAGTTGGCAGTCATTGACCGACCAAGTTCTGACTGTTTTGGCCTGATTTTGCCACAGAGGTTATGGTTTAGTTTCCTGGGATTCTTACGCAGGTCAGAGTTCTATTGTCCTATATTGTCTGGCCACTGTCCATTTGCATATTTAGTCTTTCAACACAGAATCTTGGCTTCTCAGCCTATGCCTGTGCCCAGTCTGGAACTAGCTGCAGTTATGGGAATTCACAAAATTAAGTTCTCGGATAGTTCTTAAGTTCAAATGGAAACAAATTTGAGAGGTAGTGACAGTGGGTATATACTCTCTCTCTTCACAAAACTTTATGAAAGGTACAAAATAGTGAAACTTAAATTCAATTCTCTATATTATAATAGAGAGGAGGTGTGGACCCTTTTTAGAATTAATCAAGTTTACAAACCCTCTCCCCTAAAAATACACACATACCCACACATACCACACCCCTCATGTGCAAACTACATCAGGAGTTTAGCTGAACCATGGACCTTAAATTGAGAAGTGACGCTCTATATTATTGTTCATTTTATCCTTGTTCATGCCACTGAAAGGAATACACAACCTCCTTGTGCCTATTTCAAAGTACCTCCTTGCGTTTCAAAAGAATAGCATACCTTCCTTCTTGAGGGGTCCCTGGACTAAGACTCTACTACTGAGTAGTTAATCTGTGTGGCTCAGCTGGTTGAATAGCCTACAAGCCATCATGACATGGAGAAAATGTCCATGACTTGACAATACTCATCTTCACGAAGCTGGAGGTGGGATGGATGGAGGGAGGGAGGGAAATGTACATCCTTCACTGACTGACCTCCTCTCCTGGCTTATGCTAGCTCTGGTTTGACCATAAGTAAGCCTGCTATGAAAAACACTGAAGATCTGCATTTAACAAATGTTTTCTTGAATTTCAACTATATGGCTGCTTTCGTGCTAGTCTTAGATGGATGATATGCTGACAACTTTCAATCATTAACATGGAAATTATCCAAAGTAAAATTCTAATTCAATAAAAGTTCTATCAATCTGGGTTCCTACAGTCACTTGGCATTTTTCTTGGCCCCCACTGAGCCCCCTAATCAACCAGGGTATGCCGAGGGAACGCAAACTAATCCAACATTAGCAAAATAGAATTAGGAAAGTAAGACAATTTAAAACATTACTAAATACATGCCAAAGCCATGTATTAATTGTTTTTGGATTATCCACCATTTGGAATTATATGTCCCCTATTTCTTATCCATTAATGCAGACAAATGAAGAGCTGAATATATCTGCACGGGGCCCAGATGACTCACAAGGGGGCAGCGTGAGACAGGGAAGGTACAGGGAAATCCTGAAGGAGCCAGTGAGGGTGGAGGGCAGTCAGCACCACCACAGTCATTACTTTGGGTATGTGGTTTTGGTGAGAAATTCAGAAGCCCAAGTCGATTGTCACAAATTACCTTTCCCTAGTATTCGAAGCAAAAGGTTAACAAAAGAGGGTTAAAGAGGGGCTGGCTGTTCCATTTTACCCCTAGCTCAGTGGCTAATAGTTGAAGTTTGGTGCCCAAACAACTTTACAGTCAATTATATATGTATAACTTTTTTTTAAAAAAGGACAAACATATTTTAAGCAAGGAAAATGTGTTTCCTTATGCTTCAAAGACTGCAACTCAATGTTTTAAAACAAACACACAATTTCTGATGATAATGGCAAATATCTTGCATTTATGACTTAAATTTTGATTTCTAAAAGTACTACCAAATATATGATCTAAAAATAAGCTTTAACCACTGGAAACAGTTTTTCTCCAAGTGAAATATATGCATTTGAATCACTTGTGGGAGAACTCCCGCATGTTTCACAGATAGGTGACTCCTTGGCTCCCACCTAGTACCTAATCATGGATTCAAACGGGCAGGGCAGACCCCTGCATGTTACAGATGCCTCAACAGAGGCAAATGGCACAGCCTGAGCACCCCATAGATTTACATGATGATTATTTAACTCCTAAATCAGCGTCCCTCCCAAATTTTTATACTCCTCTTGAGTTCTCCTCTTTAAATCCTAAAGGATATCTAATTCAGATTTGTATTTAAAAAAATCACCTCTCCACATTAATGACTAAGTTCCAAGACTCAAGATGCACAATATCTACCATTGCTGTCATACGTGTGATAACTGCGTTTCTCTGAGTAGAAGAAACAGGGCTTTCTGAAGGACTTATTTTGATGAATCATGATCTGGTATTTCATGAGCAACCCAGCTACAATACAGTGGTGATTACAGCTACGGTATTCTACAAGATTTAGAGTGCTTCCTCTCAAGGAAACTCATTAAGGAAACTATAAAGAACTAAGAACTTACAAAGAAAAATTAATTGCCACTTTTGGTCAGCCGATTTTAGAAAGACTTATGAGGTCTAGAATTGTATATCGGGCTAACAAAGAGAACAGAAACTCAGTGAAGTCTAGCTTACTGAGGGCATCATGGTATATAATATGATCATAAATTAATCTGCTCGTAAACCAACTCAAATATGAAGCACAAAAACATCGCATAAAATACTTTAAATTTATTTTCATCAACAACACTCATTTCTTTTCCACATCAGCTAGCAGGGACCGTGGCTGAGTGCTGGTGCTGAGAAGCTACAAATCTGCAATCTCAGAGTCTGAAACATTGTTTTCTGACTACAGTTTCCTGTCTTGTTATATTTCTCACCTCCTAAATTCTTTTATTTCCTGTGAATTAAATGAAAATTATGTAGAACCATTGTTCAGTCAATTTAGAGTAATTTTTCTTTAAATGCTGAAAAGCATTTTTAAATTGGAATCGTACATGCAACGAGAAGACATTTCCCTTCCTGTCCCAGATCCTCTCCCTCCAAACTCACCTTCCTAAGGGTAGCCAATGCTCTTTCCTAACACAGAGACATTTTCATGCTGCACACACCTTTTAAAAACATACACGGTGGGGCACCTGGGTGGCTCAGTCGGTTTAGCATCTGACTTTGGCTCGGGTCAGGATCTCATGGTTCGTGAGTTTGAGCCCCACAGCAGGCTCTCTGCTTTGGATCCTCTATCTCCCTCTTTCTCTGTGTCTCCCTTGCTTGTTCTCTCTCTCATTCTCTCAAAATAAATAAATAAAAACTTAAAAGGGGGCGCCTGGGTGGCGCAGTCGGTTAAGCGTCCGACTTCAGCCAGGTCACGATCTCGCGGTCCGTGAGTTCGAGCCCCGCGTCAGGCTCTGGGCTGATGGCTCAGAGCCTGGAGCCTGTTTCCGATTCTGTGTCTCCCTCTCTCTGCCCCTCCCCCGTTCGTGCTCTGTCTCTCTCTGTCCCAAAAATAAATAAACATTGAAAAAAATTTTAAAAAAATTAAAAAAAAAAAAAACAAAAGAAAACATATACAGGAACACACTGTACAACATACTTTTTAATTTAACAATATGATTGTTAAAATGGAGATCATTCCAAAATGGAGATCATTTATAGAAATACCTTATTGTTTTTAATGATTACATAGCATTCCAGTGAGTGGATGCATCATGATTTAACCATTATTTTATTTGGGGGCATTTAGATTTCTTCCTTTCTTATTATACATGAGACTGCATAAAGTATCGCCACATAGGTCTTTGTGCTTGTAAGAATATCATGGGAAGAAGCAAACTGCTTGCTTACTGCATATCGTCCTTGACACTTTAGTTTGCTTTAGAACTGTTTGATTGCAAAGACCAGTACTGAGTGATCTCAGAAGAAAATGGGGGGAATTTGGGAACATGGTAACACAGAGGTTTTTAAAGTTATGGTCCCAGACCAGTAGCATTAGCATTACCTCGGAATTTGTTCAAACTGCAAATCCTTAAACCTCACCCACCCTATCCTAAGTCAGAAATTCTGCACAGGGCCCAGCAATTTGTATTTGAACAAGCCCTCTAGGTGATTCTGATGCAAGTTCAAGTTTGAGAGCCACTACTCTAAAAGTATGTAAGAGGATATAGTCCTGGGCCCAAAAACTACCAGGTTATCAAGGAAGTTTTAGTGACCCCCTAACTTTTTCCATGTTTTTCAGAATATAGGGAGAGCTCTTTACTCAGGCAGAAATTTTATTATAGTGTTGTCAAATTTACCAAGCTTTTTCTTTATGGTTTATGGGGTTTTTATTTCTCCACCTAAGAATATAAAAACAATAATTTTATTCCAGTTTTGTTTATATCACTGATCCATCTGGCATTTGTTATGGTGCAAAAATATCTAGTTTCGTGGTTTACCAAATAGCTAGTTAGTTCTCAAAACTGTATTACTGAATAATCCATTGTTTTCCCACTGAACTGAAATTCTCTTTTTATCATATGCTAAATTCCCCTATGTATTAAGGGTTCATTTCAGATTCTCTATTTTACCAACAAGTCTAATTATGTGCCAATTCTAAATTATTACAATTATGATATTTTTATAACACATTTTTAACAGTGGATGGGGCTAATGATTCTTTTACCCCCAACCATTTCTGGCTATACTTGAATGTATATTTTTTAAAAATTATTTTTACAATTAAAAAATTTTTTATTGAGGTATAACTGATCTAACATTATATTAGTTTCAGGTACACCGTGTAATGATTCAATACTTGCATATATTGCAAAATCATCACCGTAATAAGTCCAGTTAATATCTGTCACCAGTTACAGAATTATTTTTTCTTGTGATAAGAACTTTAAAGATGTAGTCTTTAGCTACTTTCAAATATGCAATACAGTATTATTATTATCACCATGCTATACATTGTATTCCCAAGACTTGACTCATTTTATACAACTGCGAATCTGTACCTTTTGACATATTTGTACCTTTGATAATCTATTTTTAATTTGTGCATGTATTATATTTGTCTACATTATTTCAAACCATATAAACTATGTTAAGATGTTTATTATTTCTCTCCCCCCCCCCAAATAAGCAGTTCCTTCATGTATTAGTTCTGTCATTTATGTTTTCTTATTAATTCACCACCACTTTTAATTCCTTCCTTTTGTGTTCTTTAGATATATTTTCATGTTATTTTCCTCATTACTAGAGACAAATGTCTAATTCACATATCTTAATTCCTTTTTATTTAGTAATTTAAACTAAAATTTTTAGTATCAGGCTAAGAACTTCTAAGAGTATTGTTTTCATCAAAATCAATAGGTTCTGATCAATAGACTTTATCATTTTTTTCTAGAAATTATGCAATTTCAGTTCACAGTTCCTTTTAGTACAATAATAAAGAGAGTTTTCATATTTTGTCATAGGTTTTCACTGGGGGTTGTTTTCTTTTTTTGTTATCAATTTCAAGTTTTGTTGCCAAAGAATGCAACTTATACCTTTTCTACTGTGAAATTTACTGACATTTTTGTTTATGGCTACTGTAAAGATAAATATTATGTTGATGCATTCATTTAATTCTGTTAATAGTACACAGACTTTGATATATATCCCTCAGGTCTATCTGACCTATTAAATGTGAATAGTTAGGTTCTCTACATCCCTCCTTTATAGTGAGTTGGCCGATTTTACTGTGAATGGGGAGAAGTACTAGTCATTTATTACTATTGCATTTCTATGTATTTCTTCTTTTATTTCCTGCAGGTGTTACATAATAAAATCATTTTTTTTTCTTTTGGGGGGGGTGTACAATGATTAAAGAAGGGTCTTTATTGTGAATTGTACACTTTTTCACTATAAAGTGCTCTCATTTATCTCATTCAATCCTACTTAGTGCTTTAAATTCACTTTGTCTGATTATTACTATAATTCATTTTTGTTTGTTTTTCCTTATTACATATGTGAAAATTGTTTTATTTTCAATCTCTTTGTTTCCTTTGCTCTAGGAGTTATTTTCTTAGAATAGAGTTGATTTTATTTAATTTTATTTTTAAAATTAGGTATGACTTCCTTTTCACACCATGATGGGATAACGTATAGTACACATAAAACTGGATAAAATATATGAAGCATGAAATATTAGAAAGCAGGCAGTGTAGCACAGCATTGTAATTCTGACATAAGTGTAGGTGGTGGGGGAAGTGGAAACTCTGTGATACCTGGGTTTCTTCCTGGAAGCATTTTTGAGAGCATATAGCAAAGAGGGGAAACCCAAAACAGAATGGATTGATCTTACTGGGTTGAGAAAACAGAGATCAGAGGCTGTGGGACATTTGCAGGACATGTTACCTTTAAAGGAGGAAGCTATATAAAGAACTCCAGAAGCCTGCACAGGAGGTCTGTGCTGAATACTAAACTGTACATGATTAGGACAAACCTCTTGCAGGCCCAGCAAAGAAAAACTATCAGAGAAAGAACTGGGGAGCATAAAGATTGCAGGAGGGTTTTGAGGTCAGGAAATGTTCAAGTTCTGACTGGACAGACTGGAGAGAGATTGATGTACACATGGGAAATTCAGTAGAAATCCTAAAGTGCAGGCCCTTGGATAGAGGATACATTAGAACTGTATTTTTTAAAAAGCCTAAAAACAAGCATCAAAAAGATCAAGATGATCCAAGTCATTTAACAGACTATCAAAAAGTAAGCTCAACATTTCTTCAAAGGAAGATCACAAAATTCAGAAATTCAACAACATAACATTTAAAATGTGCAAGATTTAATTTAAAAAATACAAATCATGTGAAGAAACAGGAAATTTTCACCTACAACTAAACATATCCAGAGAGGAAGAATACCAATTTTTCATAAACTCATCCTGAAAAAATAAAATCAGTAGAAGTTCCCATGAGGTCAGCATTACTGGGATCCCAAAGCCAAACAAAGACTCCATTAGAAAACAGAGGACCAATATCACCATGAACATAAGTATGAAAAAAACCTTTAACAGGATATTAGCAAATCATATTCAGCTATATAAAAAAGGTTAGAAAGGAAGAAATAAAATTATCTGTAAGTGCAGAAGACACAATTTTCTACAAAATCCCAAACAATGTACAGAAAATCTTCTTAAACTAATAAGTGACTTTAGAATGATATAAGATGAAAAGGTCAATATACCAAAATCAATTATATTTTTACTTACTGGGAATGAACAACTAGAAACTGAAATTTAAAGTAGCATCTTTACAATAAGCACCAAAAAAAAAAAAACACCTCACAAAATATTTAGGGATGAATATAGTAAGTAAAATACTTATATGCTGAAAGCTATCAATTTAAAAATAATGAGAGAAATCTACAAAGACCTAGATAAATGGAAAGATGTACCATGTCTATTGACTGGAAGTGTCAATACTGTTACGATGTCTGTTTTCCTAAAATTGATTTTATAGATTTGATGCAATGTTAATCAAAATCCCAGAAAGATTTTTGGTGAAATTACAAGTCAATTTAAAAATATGAATGAAAAAGCGGGGCGCCTGGGTGGCTCAGTAGGTTGAGCATCCGACTTCAGCTCAGGTCATGATCTCGCGGTTGACGAGTTCAAGCCCCGCGTCATCTGTGCTGATGGCTCGGAGCCTAGAGCCTGCTTCGGATTCTGTGTCTCCCTTTCTCTCTGCCCCTCCCCTGCTCATGCTCTCTCTCTGTCTCATAAATAAATGTTAAAAAAAATTTTTTTAATAAAATAAAAATAAAAATATGAACGGAAAAGCAAAGAATTAAGAATAGCCAAAACAATTTTAAAAAGAAAAGCAAAGTTGGAAGACTCATGCTACATGATTTCTGGAGTTACTATAAAGGAATCAAGGAATGAAGACAACATAGTATTGGTAAAAGACTCCTAGATCAATGGAACAGAACAGAGAGTTTGGAAATAGACTTACACATATATGGTCAATTGATTTTTGCTAAGGATGTCAAGGAAATTCAACCGTGACACAATCACAAATGGTATCAAAATAATTGCACATCTGCTAAAAAACAATGAACCCTGGACCTATATTTCATACTACACACAAAAGTTAACTTCAAATGGATAACAGGTCTAAGTACAAAACCTATAAAATGTCTAGAAAATAAGTAGGATAAAATTTTGGGATGTTGTCGTATGCAAAGAATTCTTAGGCTACGGAAAAATCATAAAAGAAAAAACTGATAAATTGGACTTGACTGAAATTAAAAATTATCTCTGAAGGACACTGTTAAGAAAATGAAAACACAGGCAACACACTGGGAGAAAATATGAAATATATATGTGAAAAAGGATTTATTTCTGAAATATTCAAATAATTCTCATAACTCAGCCATAATAAACACCCCAACTCTAAAAACTGCAGACTTCACCAAAGAGAGATAAATAACAAATATATGAAAAGATGCTCAACATGACTAATTATTAGGGAAATGCAAACTACAGCCACAATGAGATACCACTACATACCCACTGGAATGGAGTTTTAAAATGACAAAACTAAGTGGTGACAACTGAAATCCTCATCCACTACTAGTGGGAATACAAAACAGAATAGCAGTAATTTTGGAAAGCAGTTTGAAAACCACGTAGCAGTTTCTTATAAAGTGAAATATATACTTACCAAACAAATCAGTGTCCATTCCCTTGGTATTTATCCAAGAGAAAAACATGTTCACATGAACAGCAACATAAATAGTTCTAGTACTTTCATTCATAACCGCTCCAAACTGGAAAAACCCAGTGTCCTTCAACTGGTATAGGGATAAACTATGGTACATTTAAACATGGCAATACTACTCAGTCACTAAAAGCAATAGGCTACTGATACAGGCAACAACATGAATGAATCTTAAATGTCTTAAGGTTAGTAAAAGAAATCAGACTTAAAAAAGCTACATACTGCATGATTTCATTTATATGAAATTCTGGAAAAAAGCGAAACTATAGAGACTAAATGTGTCAGTGGTTGCCAGGGACTAGGGTTGAGGGAGGCAATGACTACAGGGGGGTATAAGAGAAACTTTTGAATTGAAGGATCACTTCTACGTACTGACTTAAAGAGCAAATGATTGTATTTGTCAAACTAGAAAAAACTTGACTTAAAAAAAAGATACAGGCAAATTAAGTTACAAAGACCTTTAATGCTAAGCAACCAATCAAATAACAAAAAGGTCAGTAAGTCAATAAGTAATGTTTTTAAAAATCTAAGTTTAGTATTTAGTGTCAAGCAAGTGGGAAAAATGGCAGAATAGATCAATTCTGTGTGACTGTATTCCTTTTTTAGAGAAGTAGGAATGTAACGTGTAAGGAGGAAATATAAGGAAGATGAAACAATTCCATGAAAATATAAACAGGTACGACGCACGAAGAAATACTTTACAGAGTCTAGGGGAAAATTTGTTCTGATATTCAAAACACTTACAAAGAGAAAAGGTGAAATAACTAATCAACTAGAGCAGAGCTGAGTTCCACCTCTGGGGACACCAGAGGGCAGGAAATGGCACATTAACTGCCACTTTGGCGGTTCTTCAAATTCTGGGCTTTTCCACTGTGCCTATTTTATTTCCCTCCCAGAATTTTCATATGGCTGTTTCATTCATCCTGATAGGCTTTTCCAGCTGCATGCAGTGGGACCCAGAGTACAGTGTGCTCGCTCCCTTTTACCTGGAACCAGAACCTTTCCATTCTAATATTTAAAGTCATCTCAAACTAGAAACACCCAATGCCAAACTTCTAATCCTCTCACCACTTTGCCCAACTCATCAAATAGCAACTCCACCCTTCTAATTGCTCAGAGGCCAACAATCTGGGAATCTTCCTTGATTTATTTTCCTCTCATACCCCACATTTAGTGTATCGGCAAATCCTATGAGTTTTACACCTCAGAATATATTCATAATCTGACCATTTGTCACCAACTTTGCTGATAGCACCCTGGTCTTTCATCTTGTTACCAACTTTACTTTGCAGCTACCACCGTCCTCTTTCACCTTAACTCGCCAAACATTTAATTTTTAAAATTTTTATTTGAGAGCTAGGAGCATGCTTGAGTGGAGAAGGGCAGGGTCAGGGGGAGAGAGAGAGAGAGAGAGAGAGAGAGAGAGAGAGAGAGAGAGAGAGAGAATGAATCCCAAGCAGGCTCCACACTCAGTGGAGAGCCTGATGGTCTTGATCCCATGACCCTGGGATCATGACCTGAGCAGAAATCGAGAGTTGGATGCTCAAACATCCAACTGAGCCACCCAGGTGTCCCCCAAACATTTAATTTTTAAAATTAGTCTTTCATGTAATTAAAAAATATTTGAGAGCCTAATATGTGCCAACTACAATTATAAATGGTGAGGTTATGGCAGTAATCAAAACAGACAAAAATCTCTGTCCTCGTGGAGCTTATCTGGTAGAAAATTACTTTTGGTGGAAAATGATTATTAATTTCAATAGCTTCTTAACGGACTTCCCTGCTTTTGCCCTTGTCTTCCATTCTCATCACTGATTCTAAGGTAATCCTTTAAAAAGGAAAGTCAGATGATGTCATGCTTCTGCTTAAATTTCTCTGGCATATCATCTCAGGAAAAAAAAAAAAAAAAAAAAGCCTGTCCTTAAAGTGGTTTTCAAGACCTTAAACAATCTGGTTGTGCTCTCTGGCTTCATTTCTCACTACTGTCCTGCTTTTGCTGCTTCAGTCCCATTGGCTTCTTTGCTATTTTGAGCACATCAGACATAGGCCTGCTCCAGGACATTGGTACTTGCAGTATTATCTGCCCTGAGGCTTATCCCCAAGAGATATGCATGGCCTGCTGCCATCCCTACTTCAGGTCTTTACTCAAATGTTACTATCTCAGTTACTATCCCATCCAATTAAAAATTGCAACTCTTAATTTTAAGTCCCCCAGTACTCTTCAGATCCTTTGCCTACCTACTTTTCTCCATAGCACTTAGTATTCCTTGACATAATCCATATTTCACATTTACTGTCTATCTCCTCCATTATAATAGAAGTTCCATAAAGGCAGGGGATTTTCTTTGTTGCTTTTTTTCCCCACTACTATAAAACCAGTGCTTGGCTATACATCCTTAACCATTTTTATACATCTAGTTTAGAACCATGGTATATTAGAACTGGACGTGACTTTAAAGATCTTCTAGTCCTGTCTTTGTCAACACGCACTACAGATAATCCAGGTAGGAAATGATAATTGCTTTTATATCTATTACTAAGAACTGCTTCTTCCAGCTAGATGACCATCAGTAATTGCACTCTGTTGTTTCCCTACTGATCTACCGTGCCATAGATTATCCACCCGCAATCATCTGGCATGCCAGTGGCAAACAGGCAAATGAGGAAACTGAGAAGTGAAGTGACTTGTTTAGTTACACAGTGAGACAGTTGTAGGACTGGGACTCACTTCTAAATCTCCTGCCCTATGGTACAGCACTCCTCCTTCCTTATGCCCTACTGCTCCTCGAGAGTTTGCAACGCCGAACTGCTAGCTTCAATTACTTTCTAAAATATGAGTTATTTTCTACAACACAAGGTGAGGTCATGAAATGGAGACCCAGAATAACAAAGTTATATTAAGAAAACTTCCCCAACTAAAAAATCTCAAAAAACTGTATACAATCAATAAAATTTGGGGGTTTCAAGTGTGGATCCACAAGTACTAGAATTATGTCTATCAGACATTTAGTACAAATGTTTTGGTATCGTTTGTTTATAATATCATTAAGTTCAAGGGATGAGGAAATGGCGATTTTAATAAAGACATGTTGAGTGGATAACACTGAGGACAGAGAGGGGAGGGGAAAGACTTGGAGCCAGGTACCAGAGAGATGCTTCCTGACTCTTCAGGAATGGACTGAAACTCCTCTAAGCACCACCCCATGCCACGAAAAGCCATAGCCAGGGGATGGCACACGTTTCTGCTGCTAGAATTACATTATATTAATTATGGGAGACACCATCCTTAGGTCCTTTATAACATCCGTAGGGATAACTTGATGATCATTTCAGAATCATTGTTCTAAGTCTCCACTAAGCCATCCATCAACGTAAATGAGCTTATATAACAAACACACTTTACAGAGAACTACACTAGGCATAAATAATGGGGAAATACTCAGCTTTGGTGCAAAGGAACAAATAAGCAATATGTACACATGTTATACCTTGACAGGCTAGGTGACCTAAAACTGGTAATTTTTTAGTAGGAGCTTCTCGATTACCTTAATTTTATGGAAATTTTGTGGTTTTACTCCTAGTCAATAATTACTTTATTGTGGAAGCACAAACATGCAAAAATAAAATATGACCCTTGACCTCATGGAGGATAAAATACAGCAACAACAAAAAACACAACCTGCAAAACACCATACAAGTAATTATAAACTCAATTTTAGAAAATGGGTCACAAAAATAGATCTTAGATTTATGAACATAAAAAGGGATAGTTAAAATCACGGAAGTGGCTCCAGAAAGTGGTCTCCTGACTACTATGTCCAGTGATTTTCCCATGCTACCTCTTGCCTGCACTTTTTCTTTGTTTCACAGTTCCTAGATCCTTGGCCCTACTTCCTAAATATGCAGGCTGGGGCCCAGGAATAAACATTTCAAAGAACTAGTGCTTTGGATTTGGTCAGGCTTCATCCTCTCACCTTGTGAATTTCCAGTCTTTGATAAAACACAGCATTTATTTTCTCTATTCTTTATCATTGGCAATAGATACAAAGCATTTTAGGAGAAACTTGGGAATACTGGCAGGGTATTTCCATCACAAATTACTACTCCTTCTTCATTTAAAGAAACAGCCCAGGGATGTGAATAAAACACAGCAGCCCAGACACTTCTCCCATTTGACCCTGACCATCTTCCAGTCACCCCATCCCACGGCTGATAAGTTCTAGGCCCTAGACATTCTGAACTCCATCTATCAGGCCTCTCCTCCTATCTCTATTCCTGTCCAGTTTAGAATTTATGGTCTATTACTTGAAGCCTTTTCTATACCACCCTTCTGTCCCATCTGTAGGCATGGAGGTAGGTGACTGGTTGCTCAGGGCAATCTTCTTTTTTTTTTTTTTTTTATGTTATTTATTTCTATTTATTTTTTGATATAATTTATTGTCAAATTGGTTTCCATACAACACCCAGTGCTCATCCCAACAGATGTGCTCCTCAATGCCCATCACCCACTTCCCCTACCCCCCCCATCAACCCTCAGTTTGTACTCAGTATTTAAGAGTCTCTTACAGTTTGCCTCCTTCCCTCTCTGTGACTTATTTTTCCCCTTCCCCTCCCCCACGATCTTCTGTTAAGTTTCTCAGGATCCAGATATGAGTGAAAACATATGATATCTGTCTTTCTCTGCCTGACTTATTTCACTTAGCACAATACTCTCCAGTTCCATCCATGTTTCAGAGCAATCTTCTAAACACAGTTCCCAGTATAAAGCCAGTTACTCAATCTCGGTAGTGCCTCGGCCCTCCCTGGCATTTTCTCAAGCTGCTCCTAGTCAGTCACTCTCAGTTTCACTACAGCACCTCTTTCAATTTCTCTTTGATGTCCTCAAACCTCCCAATCTGCCATTTCCAACCTTCATTCTCAATATGCGGCCACAGTTCCTATTCAGTAGCCTCAACGCAGAACTTCTCATCTTCCCACCCACCATCAAACCAATAATTAGAATATTATCCAACTGCTGTCTGTTCATTTCACCTTGCATCTTCCTCACCATCTAATAAATACCATCTTACACTTTCTGATCTACCCTTTTTTCCTCTTTTTCAGTCTAGTCTAGCCGTCATCACCTTTGGCCCATTTGACTGCATTGCTCGTCTATCCCCAGCCTGGCCTCTCTGCAGTCCTCTCTCCATACCATGCCACGAATGTGCTCCTGCCA
The DNA here is from genome assembly GCF_022079265.1 of Lynx rufus. Lineage (NCBI taxonomy): Eukaryota > Metazoa > Chordata > Mammalia > Carnivora > Felidae > Lynx > Lynx rufus. Next base: position 24,406,062 of record NW_025814867.1, on the reverse strand, counting down.
TTAAAATCTGACCGTGGGACCCCCCTGCTTATAATCCTTTAGTCACTTGCTTGAGGACAGAGTTCAAACTCCTTACTGGATTAGCAAGGCTCCTCCCTACCACACCCACATCTCCCTCCTACCGACCTTCCAGCTCCAGCCCTCTAATCACTGTTCAGGTGCAATAAAGTTGTAACTCCTTCTTAACTTCCATTTCCTCTCCATCCACTAATTCTTCAATCTCTTGTAATACTTTTCTCACATTCTTTAACATTCAGTCTCTATCAACAAAACCCAACATCTGGCAACCTTCTTCTTCCCCAGCTTCTGTGATGACACAGAACTCTGTGTCTAGGTCTTCTGTGTCTGTCTCTACTGTTCTTCCTCTTATTATACCCTCCACACTGCAGATGCTCATCAAATACTTAATGATTTTTATACCAGAGAACTTTTTTTTTTAAAGGAAAATGTAATCTATTCATTCACAAATAAACTTAAGAACATATTATACATGCCAGAGCCTATTCTAGGTCCTGGGGACATATCAATGTACAAGATAAAGTCCTTGCCTTCCTGGAGCTTATGCTGTACTGTAGGGGACACTTAGAATGTAAACAAATAAATACATAATAAATCATCAATGCTATTAAGAAAAATAAAGTAGGTAAAGGGATAACGAACTACAAATGAAGTAAGGGAATAAGCCGTGGGAAAATCTCGGAGTGGAGACAGTGAAGGAGTAAACAGCATGTGCAAAGGCTCCATGGTAGGAACAAACTTGACTCATCTGAGAACAGCAAGGAGACTAGTGTGACTAGAAGAAGTAGGAAAGGTGACTAGAAGTCATGTAGGATCTTACAGACCATCAAGGATCGGCTTTGGGTGCTGTTCCAAGTGTAATGGTACTATGGATTGAATACGTGTGTCCCCACAAAATTCATACGTTAAATCCTAACACCCGATGTGATGGTATTTGGAAGTGGGGCTTTTAGGAGATAATTTGTTCTGCCCTCATGAATGGGATTAGTGTCCTTATGAAAGAGATCCTAGAGAGCAAGTTACCCCTTTCTGCTATATGAAGACATGGAGTGGGGTGGGGATGGAAAGGAAGCCATGTATGAACCAGGAGGCTGGACTTCACCAAACAACAAATCTGCCAATGCTTTGATCTTGGACTTCCTAGCCTCCAGAGCTGTGAGGAATACATTTCTGTTATTTATAAGCCACCTAGTCTGTGGTGGTCCATCATAAGAGCCCCAAAGGACTAAGACAGATAGGATATTCTTGGAGGCTTTTCAGTGGGAAATTGTTAGAATTTGATTTCTGTTTAAAATGGGCCACTCCTGCTGCTGTGTGTGGGGGGAAGAGAGCGTAGGGAGAGGAGGACGACAACGGGGAGGCCAGGTAGGGGGCATTTGCAATAGTCTATATGCGAGAGGAAAGCAAACCTGGACTAGGGTAAAGTAGTCCACTGGAATTGAAAACAACCAGAGAGATTTTGGTTCTTTTAAAGATAGAACCACGGTGATGTGCTGGTGGAAGGGGATGAGAGGGAAATGAAGGAATACATACAATTCCCAGGTTTTGGGTGAGCATAGGTTGGAGGTTGGTGTCATTTTATTTATAGATGGAAGCAGAGAGAAAGCAGAGCAGTTTTCAGGAGAAAATCGAGAAAGTGGCTTTGGACATGGCAAGTCAGAGTCTTGTGGATTTCCAAGTGATGGTTAGGCAGCTAAGATACATCAGTTGAGACCTCAGAAGAGGAGAATCCAAGACCAGAGATACACATTTGGGAGTCATGCACTTAGAAATGAAACTTAAAGCCCCAGGACTTGTAAGGTCACTTGTGGGAGCTCATAGAGCCTGGCTGTCTAAGATTTAAATAAGGAATGTCTGCAGCTTGGCAAACGGCTGGTTGAGAAGCAGCAAAGCAGACCAGGAAAACTGGGTTTCCTTTGAAATGTCAAGGCTAAAGACAGCCTGACCTTGCCTGTGGTCAACACATTTTCCCACTCTGTAAATGCTTAATCTAAAGTAGTCAAACAACCCCCTTCTTATGACGTATACACTGCCCCTGTGACGTATGCCTGCACATCATTACCCTGATTGTACTGTTTCCCCAATAATTTTTGAGTATGCTTTGTTGCCGCTTTTGAAACTACACATTCCTTTCCCCTGCACCCCTTGAAATGTACTGATAAGATTCTCAATAAAAACTGGAGAAGAGCTTTACTTGGGGCCATTGCCCCTAGAGCGCTTGGCCCCCTTGTCCTCTCCTTTCTCTGATTCAAGAATCTGGAGTAATCTGTCATCCGCTGCCCCTGGGGTTTGCTGGTCAAACCCAGCAGTCACCTAGGGGAAGAGAAAAGAAAAGGTCTAAGGATTGAGTCCTGGACCATGCAAACATTTGGCAGTCAGGAAGAGGACAACAAGCGAATGAAAAAGATGGAGAAGAAACAGCCAGTGGAAGTAGGATATTATGTAATGGGGTATTCTGGAAAGCCAGAAAAAAAGGTATTTCAAGAGACAGGAAAAAACCAATGATTTCAAAGATGAGGAGCTGAGAAATAAAAGGCAAGAAAATTGACCACTATATTTAGCAACATGGGGATGCATGTGGATAGGTGGAATGGGGTGGGGTAGGGGCAGCCTGGGAGTAGTGGGTTTTTATGAGACTCGAAGAAATGGGATTGTGCTGCCGCTCTGCACTTTGTGTAAACAGTTTTGGTATAATGAGTAGTGAGCAACAGGAATAGCTGGGGAGGGATGTGTGTTCAAGGTGGGGTGTTTTATGTTTATTTCCTAGCCCTTCAGATAAAAGAGTTACAGCATGTCCAAATGCTAGAAATAATACAATAGATGGGGAAAGTGATACTACAGAAATAAAGGGATGTAACTACAGGAACACATTCTTTGTGCAGAAGCCAGCAGGCCTCAGTGCCTGAGCGCAGAGCTAAAGGTCAGTCTTAGAGGGGAGCTGGGAGATAATGCAAGAAGACAGAAAGATCTGCTTGTTGGAATGTGAGAAAGTTCCCTTCTATGTTCTCAGTGAAATAAGAAGCAAGGGGGTTGGAGAAAAGTGTTGTATGTGTAAGAAGTCCAGAGGGGTGCCTGGGTGGCTCATCGGTTAAGTGTCCAACTCTTGATTCCAGCTCAAGATCTTGCATGATCTTGCGGTTCGTGAGCTCAAGCCCCACATTGGGCTCTGTGCCGACAGTGTGGGGCCTGCTTGGGATTCTCTCTCTCCCTCTCTTTCTGCCCCTCCCTTACTTGCTCTCTCTCTCTCTCGCAAAATAAACAAACATTAAAAAAAAAAAGACAGGAAATACAGCAGAGTTGGTAGGCAATACTGAGGGCCCACCTCAAGCTAGAGAAAGTGACTTCAGTTAAGCATGGCTGTTTTTCTTATCACTTTTAGCTGTTCACTTGTAACAGCTTGGGAACAAGCTGCTCACTTGTAACTTGGGTTTTACTAGTCAAATAACACAGGTAGGAAAGGGCAAGGGTGTTGGGAGTAAATACAAGGGAGGAATCAAAATGAGGGAGCATAGAATGAACTGGGGAATCAAGGATATTAGTGGAATAAACGACAATGAATAAGCAGTCGGGTATATGAATTGGATGTCCAGCTGGGGTTGGAGACAGGATAATGAAGGAGTGAAGAAGACAAGTCAGAGAGTAGGGGCATGTTTGAGGTGGAAGTTTTTGAGGCGGTCCAAGCACTGGAAATAGAAAGATTCCGGACGTGCCCATGAAAGTAGGAAGCTGGAGGTGAGGAGGTAGAGGAATAACTGTGCAGGGTGGAGTTAGGTACTTACTGTTTTATAGAGAAGCTGACTTTATGAGCCACCTGGAAGACAGAGGGAATATTTTCTACTTATCATCTAAATCAGCTTTACAAATTCAAATGGCTGTTAATTCTTGGAATATGTACAGAGTTTGATGGCTCATAGGAGAACTAACATTTACTGAAGACACTTGTTTTGAATATTTTATGTCATTTTCTCTCATATTTACCTCAATTCTGAGAGATAATCATATGTCTCCATTTTACAGGTGAAGCAGTTACAACTCAAAGATATTTAAGGAACTCACCCAAGGTTGCAGAGCTATGAAAATCATGCGGTCAAGATTACAACCTAGGACTGTTTGACTGCAAAACTGAAGCCTCTTCCTATTTCTTAATTGGTACCTTTAAAGAAAGGCCATTTCTTCTTAAATATAACCTCATTTACAAGGGGAAATAACACCTTTCTCATCCCTTAGATTGTGAGATCTGGTCTTTCACTTCAAGATCTAGCTAAATCCAAACACTGAGCCCTCAGTAAGTCAGCTTTTGGTATAAATTTCTACATAAACTTATGGCTTTCATATTTCTATAGAATTGTACTGAAAGGATTCAGAACAAGAGAGAAACTTCCTACTTTTTCCTTCGAACATCTCAAGCTCTTCTGAGCCTGGTAGTAAAACGAGTAATTGCAGTTGGTAATTTTTTTTTATTCCTTCCAAAGAGATCTGATTTTGTGTATTTAAAGGAAACACTGCATTCAATTTTAGGGGGGAAAATCTACAGATAAAGCGCAGATAAGCTAGTCAGCTTAGAAATAATACTAAAACCTTTATAAAATCAATTTTCCACATACCCTTTAATCAAAATAAGATAACAGAGATTTAAATTTGGTCTAAGCCTGAAAATCTAAGTACATATACCCCAAAGATAAGGAAAGCAATCATTTCTTATAAGATCATTTTGAAAATGGTAAATATTAATTTGGCTAATTATTTTAACGGACTGCATTACTAAAAATACCTTGGCAAGTTATAGTCTTATCTGACATGGGGCATTTACTAAGTTTGATGAAGACTGCAATATGTGTATAAGTGTTATCTTTGAGTTGATATTTGCCTAATGCTGAAAACTTTTGCCCTGATCCATTCACTATCTAATTGGATCCTTCAGGTGGTCAGAGCAGCAGTGCAATAATTACCCTAAACTTGCAAAAAAGGCAAGTACAGTCTAGTACAGCCACAAGTCCCAGACTGAGAATATAGAAAATCATTCCTCGGTGACAAGTGCTCCATTTTCTCCCAGCAGAAAGTACCAGTAATGTCCACTTGCACGTTTCACTATCTTAAGTCCTGCAGAACACAAATTAAATAGGCGTGGGTCTTACCTGCTAAAGTGAAAAACTTGGGCAACAATCTATGCTTTAAGAGGTCTATACTGAATTCAGTTTGAATCTTAAGGAATATCAAGTTATGTAGGATGGATTTCAACTATTATATTGAAGAATTTAAGTGATGATTCTCACCAAAGATAAAGAACTGAGGTGTTCTCTAGACAGAAGAAACGAAATGCATATTCATACTTACTGGAGGTCTTATTTTGGCACAGTGAGCTTCTAAAAAGAATTTTATAAGCTGCTAATAAAATGCCCAAATAAGTATTGCAACAAAATAAGGCTCATGCGGATTTCTTGTTTCCTATGACCTCATTCCTATGCTGCTGAACAGGATAATATTTACAGATATAAATCATTTTCATCTTCATTTAGCTTCAACAGAACATACCACTATTTTTCAGAGTTTATAATTTGTCAGGCATGGAGCTAAAGGTGGATAGATGTTTACATATTTTATCCCTTTAGTCAAAAGAAGTATTATTAGTCCCATTTTACATGTGAGGAAACGATGGCTCAGAGAAGTTCTATAACTTGTGAAAGACAGTTAGTATGGTATGGAGAGGGGAGATTCAAGCCTAAAGCATGTGGGCTTGGCCTCCGTGCCAAGGGCTTTAATGATTTGTTGATCAGCAGAAAGGTGGAGAAAACAGAGTTAAGAATTTAGAGACCGTAAAGCTACCTATTTCTCCTTTATGTAAATAATTCTACTATGGTACTTAATCAGTCAAGATCGCATTCGGTTCGAAGTAAGAAAAATTTAAACAGTGTCTGAAATATAAAGTTTGTTTTTGTCTCGTGTAACTAGAAGTTCTGCAATTTCTCTTTGGCAGAATGGCGGCTCATAGATGCAGAATGGCGGCTGCGTCGTACAGCCATCCTACAGCAGAGAGAAAGTTATGAGAAGGGTGGGGCCTGTGTTGGAAAGCAAACCTTTGACCTACATCCCCAGCAGCTGACTGGAAATTAAATGAGTGGTCAGAACTGTGTCCCGCTGCACACCTGAATGTGGGGATGGCATCATTAAAAAGCAACGGAAAAATCCAACAAAGTCTACACCAAAGTTATTTTAGCAAGGAAGAAAGGGCAAATGAATTTTAGGTGGGTGAACAGTACTGTCTGCCACATCTAACAGGAAAAGAATTTGGTGCAGTTGAGTTTCATTATAAATGATGTAGAGCACATCACTCATAAACAGTTTTGCAAAAGAGGAACTTACATTTTGTTTCTTACTTTTATTATTTTGCATCTTATTTTTATTATTTCATACCTTATTGAAGTATAGGGAGGGTGACTGCCTACCATCATCTATCCTGGCCTTCTTCCTTCCTAAATGAACTTGATTTAGTTCAGCCATGCAGGTCTCCCCAACAGTACTCAGAAGGAAGCTGACAGCATCCCTTGCTGTAGGGTCAGTGATTCTCAAACACAGCGAGCACCAGAATTATCCGGAGGGTTTTAAAGAACACAGATGGCTGGGCCTCACCCCGAGAGTTTCTGATTCAGTGGGTTTGAGGTAGAACTCAAGAACTTTCATTTCTAACAAGTTTCCAGGGGGGATGTTGACACTGCTGGTCCAGAGGCTACAATTTAAGAACTGCTGCTCTAAAGGCAGACCCCAATTAGCCTAAGGTAAACAGCTTTCCCCTCGGCAACTGTTCTTGGTCTGGGGTAGGCACATGATCTAATTTGGTCCAACGGGGCTGAAAGAAACTGTTGTTTAGTATTAGATGAATGGTTTCATTCTCTCGCGCCTGCTGCGCTAAAACAAGGAGGACTGCAGCCCCCAAATAATTTGTGATTACAAGACAACGAGTCCTAAGAAGCTGATGACGAGGTTAACACAGTGGAGATACAGAAAAAACTTGAATCTTTAATTGAGCCTCTTGAGTCACAGTACCTCTAGACTTCAGCTATGTTAAATAATTAAATTCCTTAAACTGCTTGAGCCAGTTCGAGGTAGAGTTTTATATAACTTGCAGCCAAAAGCATCTTGGTTGATACAAAGGATAATCTTGCAGTTTAAATGAAGAGCACAAAAGCAGGACATGAATGAATAAAATCTACATATAATCCAAGCATCATTTTAGACATTAGTATAAATCTTCCTCTGCACCCATTTTTTATAACTGTTAATGAGCACCAAAATGAATAGTTTCATTTTTCCCCTTCTGACCTCTATCTACTGAACAGTCAGTCAGAAGACATAAAGTAGAAGCAAGAAGTAGAAGGTCTAAATAATTTTATCCATAAAGTGAACAAATAATCAGCAGTCGAGTTGATTGAAAAAAAATCACATTTTTTTGCTTTCTTATGTCTAATTTCCAATTTACCTAATACAGTCTCTACCATATGCCTCTGACTCTATCGGGGGGGGGGGGCAGGAAGAAAGTGGACTCATTTAAATAAGAGAGACTGAGAAACACAGTGATTTTAAATTTTGTGGAGTTCAGGATTTACGGAAGCAACAGTTTTTGGCTTAGTAATTCTAAAGTTACAGTGAAATAATATTTCTAATTAGTTATTTTTTTTTTAATTTTTTTTTCAACGTTTATTTATTTTTGGGACAGAGAGAGACAGAGCATGAACGGGGGAGGGGCAGAGAGAGAGGGAGACACAGAATCAGAAACAGGCTCCAGGCTCTGAGCCATCAGTCCAGAGCCCGACGCGGGGCTCGAACTCACAGACCGCGAGATCGTGACCTGGCTGAAGTCGGACACTTAACCGACTGCGCCACCCAGGCGCCCCACTAATTAGTTATTTTTATTAGGGGAGTTTGGGGGATACTTTTTAACCGAAGACACCAGTGATTCTAAAATTCTAGAAAAATGCAGTTAGACTTGTTTCTGGTAAGGAATCTAGCAATGGGACAAAAAAGCGCAAGAAAAACAAACATCGAGATGGTGCAGAATTCAAAACTACGACTATTTATATATTGGAAAATTATTAGAGAAGCTGTTAGTAACAGATACCAAGAGCAGCCATTTCCCTTCATCTGTTTACCTAAATGCTTCTGCACCACCAAGGTGCAGGCTATCATCAATCTTCTGCCTTTCCTGTCCACTCGCCTCTTCACAAAGCAAAGCAATCCAAGAAGCCCTCTTAATTAGACCATTGTGTCAAACACCAATGAATTCTCATTCCACTCTTAAGATGAAGGAGTGAATATCAGTTTATGAGTGACTGAAGTTGAGTATATTTAATATTAGCAACACGAAAATATAAGCTCCAATTGTGGTATTAGAGATGGTAATATTTACTTCATCCATAATTGAAAGACATGTTCAAAATAATTAATTTTGGGAGCACTACCATGTAGTCGTTGTCTGAAACAAATTATGCAAATACTTTTATCTTGTAATTTATTCAACTGCTTTCTAATTCCTCGTTTTCTTAACTAAATTAGCGAAAACGGGAAATACATGACCAAAAAATGAATGTCCATCATCCAAATTAGCGTACAATGAATTCATGTTTCAAACTATAAGATCCAAGATGGGCAGATTTCTACTCCTGCCTTAAATGAATATTGCCTGTGTACACATATACACGGGGGTTTAATGGTTTCATTTAGATACTTGTGCCCCTACAGAAGCTCACACAAAAGACACCAATGGCAAGCAATTAATTCATTAACCAAAGTATTTCTGAAGAAAAGACAGCATTAAACAATACAGTATTGGATGTGCAAGTGTGGTTATTTGAGGTCCCTGCCTGCAAAATGTGTGGTAGAGACAAGCATTGCCTATGCTGTTTCTAATTATTCCAATTATCATGGCACACTATGAAAACTTGATTAATAACACTGAAGATATTGTTGTGGCAATTAGCCATATGGTTGTGGGACTTTATTCTGTCACGATTTAGCCATTAGCATCTACTTATGTTTGTCAGAACAGTGCATCCGTGACAAGTTGAAGTTCCGCTCACCTTGCCGAGTCCCCTGTGAGCAACACTAGAGAACTGTTTATTCCTAGGAGCTTCTTGCCTGAGTAAATTTTTCATGTGGCATCCGGTCTGACTGGGGACAAATGTCAAATAGCTTATGTGACGACCCATCAAGCTAAGCTTTTTCTGAAAAACCATTTAGTGACTTGTGTGGCAAAACAAACTACTTGAAGAAAAGAATTTGACCAATAATAAGTGGTCATCAATGTTTCCCCACATATTCCCATGGTTAGTAATTCCGAGAAATTGATCTTCATATACTGATACAGAAATCTACAAAAGGGGCATTAAAAAGGCTTTCCGGAGGTACACACATGTACACACGCACACTCTACAGCTGAAAATTTACCACTTCTAATATTCTGCATGACATTGGCAATGAATTTACCTAGGACAATGAAGGAGATGGTCCTTTTGATCACGGGCAAGGAGATTATTTTAAGGAAGAATAAACAAAGATAGTGGTCAGTACCTAAAGTTAATGCCAGAGAGAAAATAACGAAGGGCCTTGCAGAAGACTAAAAAGCTCAATTAAAGAAAACAAACTTTACATTTAAGATGAAAACTACTGTTAATGTGACAATGAAAAGTAGAACGCTGTTTACTTATTTATTTGATATTTAAAAGAGAAAACCTTGAAACTGTTGCTAGCAGCTATGTTTTCATCTCATGCTTGGGTCCTTGCCATGCTGAGAATGGGTCACCACATGAAAAGTGCTAGCCAGCTTGCTTGCAAACTGTCGGTTTCAGAAGTTTACAGTAAGGAACATCAAAAAGTCTAGGCTCCCGCGCCCTGAATATCCACATTGGGACAAATGGGGCCTTCAGTCAACCCAGAGTCTGAGATCCGCACAGAAGTGGTTCTCATCTATTTCCAGCCGCCAGCACAAGCAGGGACGTGGCAGCAGCACTGCTGGGGTGCAGTCATGCTGAAGGGCTAGGCATCCCCGAGGCCTCTGAGAGGTTAAGATTTCACTGGCCACGATGCTAATATCTCATTTAGAGGAAGCAGATGGAGAAAGCATACATTTGGCAAGAAGAAAGTACAGGCTAAGCATGTCACTGTAACTTTAACAAAAGCAGCTCTCATTTCGTATTAGGAAACTGAGAATGGAAAGGTCAACACATTCAGAAGACTTTGGAATGTTGCCCTCTGGAGTCTCCACAGTCCCTGAAGAGCTGAAAGAGCAGTGGGATTAGGAAGAGGGTAGGATAAACCATCATAAAGAGTCTGGAGTCAGTGACAGAGGGGAACCAGCTTCCTTCCCAGTGATCTCAGCGATTCTATCTAATTCACAAATATTTATGAAATAAGCGAATTCCTTCTTCTATCAGCCCCATAGCTCCAGTCCTTCCCTGCTGCTCCTTTGCTAATTGAAGTGGTCCCCACTGGATCACCACCTTGTAGATAAACTCCTGAACTACAGACACTGGCCCAGGCAACTTCAAGTCTGAAAATGTCAAGTTCATAGTCACAAAATTCCCGTAGTTTTGCATAGTGAAGATATTGCAGTAATCATTTTTAGAAAAGTGTGTAAATATTTTATATATTCCATTATAAAACTGTATTTGCCTAAAAAAATTTGTCTTAAGTTGTAATAACACTGGCTAACATTTATTTGAGTGATTACTATGCTGAGGGCTTTACCTATAGCACTGCATTTAATTCTGAACTCTTTACAGGTATTATGCCCATTCTGCAGATGCGAAACTGCAGCTGAGAGGTGCAAATTACTCTTCTGCAAGGTCGCACAGCGGAAGTGGTAGAGTGACTTCAATTCCAGGCAGGCTGACTCACACTCTTAATCACTCTTCTACAGTGACTTCTAATAAATGGCATTTAAATGTAGTAAAACCTTTAAAGCACCACATTTAAATGAAGCCAAGTATCTGGGAAGAAATTAACAGAATATTACCAATAATTTGTAAAATGATTATTCAAGCTGAGCACTGCAGTGAGAAGTCATGATACGGAACTGTAGCAGATACAGAGATTTGAACAGGCAGCTTAACCCTGATTTCTCTGGTCCACAACTCATCACTGTACCCTCTCCCGCCCCAACCTCCCTCCTCCTGTATCCGGGAGAACAGTTAAAGGCTCTAGCCTCTAAAGCCCACCCTCTCCAGTCTCCAATCCTTGAGGGCCAAGATACCTCATTCTCTGAGTTGTAGTTACCTTTCCCTCTGTCACACCACTGCTGAACACCTTATCTTCCCTGCCTGACATTTCATCAGCTTTGTGTCTCCCTGTTGCCATCCTATTTCGGCCCATTTTGCTGCCAGAGAGCTCTTTCTATCCTGCACTGCTTATCTGAAGAACTTTTAGTATGGCATCTAAAATCCTATCTTCTGAGACTCATTTTTGGACACTTCCTTATATGCAGCCCATATTTTAGTCTTTCCTAACTGCAGACTACAAAGTCATGTTTTCTCTACCACTTTTACACATGACAGAAATGCTCTGCCTCTTCCCTGGATTTGGGGAACTTCTTCAAAACCTTTCTCAAATAGCTCTTCTTGCCTAATCTGCCTTCTGACTATCATGAAGTACAGATAGCCATTCTTCTTAATTACCAGAAGATACACCTTCATTACTACTCAAATCTTTCAGATTTACATGCCTTTTATTTACAGGACTAACTTCTATACCCCATGATGAATTCCTCGAGCTATATTTCTAAACTTGTCACCAGCACATAAAAAGTGCTAAATTAAAGGGAAATGTTCAATCTACACTTAAAATAATTAATTTTATGTATTTTTCTACATACTAACATCAATTTAATTCTGATGACCTTATTAAAATTACGGTTGATGGCATTTTCTCCTATACCTTTAACATTTTATTTACCAAGGTTGACCTTATTAAAATTAATTTTTCCTTATTACATAAGTCATCTATATCTGTTTCATAAAAGCCAGAAAATAAAAGTATAAGCAGAAAGAAAATAAAAAAGATACCCATAATCTCATAACCCACATATAATCTTGGTTTCTGGCTTTCCAATTCTATTTCTATGCACAGATAAGACATAAATACATTTATTTTATAATAAAAATATGTCCACAATATGTCTATATTATAATCTTTTTCTGTGTCAACAAATACTTATCCCTAAAGAATGATTTAAAATGGCTGAATAGTATTCCACTGTACAGATACGCTGCTATCTATTGAACTAGTCTTCTATTCTAGACATTTATAAAATTCTTCAGTATCATAAATAATATGGCCAAAAAAACTTTAAGGCAAAATTTCTGTATGTCATTAATTATTTCCTTTGAATAAATCCCTAGTAATGGAACTGAGGGTAAAGGTTATTTACAGTTTTATGAATTTGAAACAAACTACCAAATTGATCCTTTCCATGAGACTTTCCCAAAACAGAGTGTATACCTTTGTTAATCCAACAGGCAAATGCTTATCACTGTTTGCTTTAATTAGCATGGATTTGATTCCTAAGTTAAATGTTTTCATATGCCTATTAGTAGATATGTACATATATAATCATATCTATATCAAAATATCTATACATCTGCCTATTTCTTTATTCAGCTATTAGTTTTATTTATTTGTAAACGATTTTAACATATTACCAGTATTAATCCTTTGTAATATCATTGCAAATATTGTTCCTAGTCTGTCCTACGGTTGATGACATTTTCTCCCATACCTTTAACATTTTATTTACCAAAATCTCATTTTTTAAATTTTCTTTTTGCTTTGAAATCACATGTAGAAAGGCCCTCCCATACCCAAGAATAATTAATATTTGGCTATTTTTTTCTAGTGTTTTGCAGTTTTACTTTTTACCTTTAAATTTTTATGGGATTCATTTCAGTATACGGACTGCGATAAGGACCTAATTTTTCTCAAACAGGTAATTGTCTGAACACTGTTTCCTGAATAATTTATCCTTTTCCATAAATTTTCCAAAAATTACACATTAATACATGTAAGCATACAGAACATATTTAGTATCTATTTACTATTGATATACACAAATTTTTACATACACTTGCATCTGTCTTTGGACATTCTATTCCGTTTCATAGAACAGTCTGTTAATTTCTATACAGGGTAACAATGGATGTAATTTAACCACCAATTAAAATTCATTTTTATTTATATACTTTTGCCTGGATGTTTTACATCCTAGGGCTGTTTCTCTGTCTTATGTTTTGTTTTTAATTTTTTTTTAATGTTTATTTTTGAAAGGACAGAGAGACAGAGCGTGAGTGGGGGAGGGTCAGAGAGAGAGGCAGACACAGAATCTGAGGCAGGCTCTAGGCTCTGAGCCATCAGCACAGAGCCTGATGCAGGGCTCGAACCCACCAACTGTGAAATCATGACCTGAGCTGAAGTCTGACGCTTAACTGACTGAGCCACCCAGGCGCCCCTCTTTTTTATGTTTTTGAAATATGGTGACATTTGGCCCAGAAGTCTGAAGATAAAAGTTTTAGACATCGCTCCATTAGGTAGCAGCTATGGGTACTTGGGTAAGCTAGTCAGCATCTCGGAGCCTCAGTGATACTTGCTCTGAACACGTCAGAGAGGAGTTGGGATGGCATGTGAGATCAAGCATCTGACACCATTTGTTAAATGATTATTTTATATCCAAGTAAACTTGGTTTAGCTTCTTAATTCCAAATAACCTAGTCTTCTGCAATTCTCCTTATCCATTTATTTTACTTAATATTCACTTCTTAAACTATTCTTGCTCCTTCTTAATATGGATAATTGAAAATTAGCTATAAGTGGATTTTTCTCAGCTCTGAATTAAATTGAAAATGGTGTGACAAGTTACTAAAATTATAAATCTCTCTTCTGGTATTGTGAAAAACAAAGTAATAATAATCTCACCTCTTTTTCTTTAACCTTCTGAGATAAGGCAACAGAGTTTTAAAAATATCAAAATCTGAACACTTCTATCACTTTTAAAAAATCAAATTAAGAAAGTCTAAGCTCAGAATGTTTTTTTAGAGTTTAGATTTAAAACTAAGTTATCCTTTGATTATGGCACCTTTCACATTTATATCACCTTAACTTCTCTGGAGAGGAGACAACTAAAATTTAAATTAAAAAATAATTAATCAAGTTTCATATTTCCATATTGGATTTATTCCAAAATCAAGTGGTCAGGCCAATAAAATAATTCCTCCTACAGCAGCAATAGTTCTGTGTATTTGTTGAAAATCCCCTTGGAACAACCGCAGTCATAGAGAATTCGTCTTCATATAAAAGTGTGACATTACTGAACTGTTTGCCTTCACTATCAATCTTTGATCCAATCCCCTGCCTGCTAACATACTAAGCAGGTGATTCTCTATTTTTAATGTGCATGCAAATATCCTGAGAATCTTTCTAAAATGTGAATTCTTGGTCAGTAGGCTAGCTTGGTACAGGACCTGAGCTTCCACATTTCTACCAAGCTTCCAGGTGATGCAGTGCTGCTGACCGATGGACCACACTTTGAGTACCATGGGGTATACAAATGACTTGGAAACAGAACCACCTATAATTATCATTGGTTCTAGTTCACTTTTAGTAAAATCCTTCCTGGCCATCTTTTTTTCTGATTTCACTTGCCACTCTCTACTTTAGACTCAATTTCATTCTTGGGATCAATCTACAGCTACTGGCAACAATAGCCCATTATTCAGGCTACAGGTGTAAAGCATCAAGTCCTAATGATCTCCATCAGCCATTTTGGGGTACATGACCCATTCCTTCCAGGGATACCTGCCTACTCCTTCATGGATTCACCCAGGCTGCCACTGACAGAACCCTGTTTTCTTTATTTTAAGAGGACTATTAGTAGCTTTGAAACAATTTTAAAAGGAAAAGGTGAAACAAAATACTAACCATCAAATACTAGTATTCCTAAATTGCTAGACAGAAACATTTGGTTAGTAGTAATTCACAGGCAAAGTAACTTGGAATTTGCCTGAAAACTCTACTAAGATAATTTTGCAAAATAGATATATATAAAGAAGAGAAAAAGAAAGGGGGCAGGGGGAGTTAGCAGTAAAGTGACCAAGAGGAGCTGGAATGAGATGGATTGGATCTCATGGAAATTATTTGAAGCTGAAAATTGTCTGCTTTCTTTTGGGTTCTATGTGTACATCAGGGATTCATAAATGTCTTACAATGTTTATTTTTGCTTCAATTACTCTATCACTACATAGCAGTGGCTCACAAACTTTAGCAGACGTCAGAATCACTTGCTGAGCTTGTTAAAAGAGATTCCTGGACCCCGTCACAGTTTTTGATTCAATAGGGACTGCAGAATCTGCATTTATAACAATCTTCGAGATGATGCTAGATGCTGTCTGGGTTAGGGACTAGACTGAAGAACCACAGCGTATGCTATTCTGGAAAACTGTTTGTGTATTCTTCCTCTGATTAAAACAACTAATTATTATTTTGAAAATATCTGGGCTTAAAATAAGATTATACTGTGAAAAAAAAAGAAAATATCTGGGCTTTCATTTGGGCGATACTTCAAATTTTCAATGTGAATTTTCAATTCACGTTTTCACAGTGTGATGAGATGACAGCTTTTAACTTAGTACAAAATACAAGTGAAAGAAGCTTACAATGTTGTTTTGTTTGACTGATGTATAGTGATGATGAAAACTTTCGAGAGATTGGGGTTCCTAAAAATAAATGAGGGCAGGAAGATAATCAGCAGAGAGCTGAGAGGTTCCCAAATGAAAATTACTGTTTTGTCCTTTCCAGTAAATTCTTAATGTCTTCAGCTGCAGAGTAGCTCATTTCTGAGGTTCTTTTTGGCCTCATGAGTTAATCACACCAGGAGGAGTCACTTTAACTCACATGCCTTTAGGAGTAATGATACGTTTAAATGATTAAACAATCAGAAAAAAAATGCATATCTCTATAATGAAAGCAGTTAGCACACACATCCATGGTTTATATGAGTATCACAAGTCATTTGTAAATAACATGTTCATTTTAGACATGTAAAGAGTTCTGTCATGCCCTGTGAAATAAATTATATTTTATTGGTGCCCGGGTGTTTCATAACTTTTATTTATTTGCTGCAAGAGTGGAGAATTAAGATAGAGTAGTTTATTTCAGCAAAAGACTGACAAATGGCTCATTAGACACTTATGGAGCTGAAGCTAATTGTACCATTTTTTGTTGTATTAATTGTCACTGCTTGCTTAACATGCTCATGCTGGTGGTCATCAGTGCCCATTTCTCACCACTATCCCACAAACCACTTTCTAAAAGAAACAAAAATGAAGAGGAAAAAAAAAAAAAGGAAAATAGAACTTAAAATATAATTTGGGCTGGAAAAGTGCATGGGAGGAATGACAAAGGGTTAAAGTGATGGCCCTTCCCCACTGGGCCACCATAATCATCAATCCCAAACAGCAGTCACCTCAAATCACCTAACAGTCTGAGTCACAGGGAGTGGAAGAGCCACTTTTTGTTATTCAGGTTAAATATCATTTACATTATATACTTTTTTTATTTCGTCAGAGACATAAGGTCAGAATTGATTGAATATGTACTACCTGCATATAATGATTTCTCGTTTTTTACAATCATGTGCTAACGCTGCACAGTAATGGCCTATGGATGAAGAGACAGATGTACTACCAGTCATTCGCTACACATTTGCATTAACAAATCATCATTTAATTGAAGCCCATCCAACAAGTTTATGCTACTTAAATAAAGTTCCTTTCAATAAAAGATGCCACAATGACACATGGTTGTTAACCACGAGGAAATAATTTTTTTAAATTATATTTATTTTGGTGTCAAAGGCTTAGGTATGCATTAGACAACCTTTTATTAATTTTAATTTTGCTGGGAATAAGCAACCTGACAAATAGCATTTCAATCCAGGCTACTATAGAGCAGGATCATTCCCTTTTAGATATAAACAGTCAGTAACAGCACAAGTTTCTGCACTGCAGATTTCACTTCCTCTTCCTTTCCCCCAAACATGTTAAAGAACACGGCTTATCTAAAAGCTATACAGGAGATATGTGCTAATATGTATGCCAAAGCTCTAATATTAATATAAACCTAAAATCCTGCTCCTGTCAGGGAGGGCTATTATTTTTTAAATAACATACTAAGTTTCCTGGATAGTATCTAGGAAATTACCCAATAGACTTAAAATTTCTATGCTTCTTAAAAAAATAAGTAGGGAAAGGTTGTGCAAGTATTAATTCTCAACCTTGGCTTCACACACACAGTGGCCATTCATACCACTTTTTAAAAATTCTGGTTATATTTACTGTATTACCTAGTTCTTTTCTTTAGTAGGAAGAAAGGAAAAGAAGAAGAAAAAAATCCCCTAGCACTACCTCCCACCTACAAAATTTCTCACCATCTTAAAATAAGGGTAGTTAAATATGGTTAAGGGCATTTTCTCCCACTTCCTTCCCAAGTCCTTACGTGAAGGTGGTTTTTCTTTGTTTATGCTAACAGTAAGGGCAATCACTTAAAATCAATTTCTGCATACTGATAACCTAAATGCACAGCATTATGCATCTGGTGGACAGATATGTGTATGTACATTTATTTCACACATGTATACAGACCTACGTGTCTGAATGAAAGATGTTATAAGGGGTTATTCTGACAGCTTCCAAACTGACAAAAACTTGGTCCTTAAGCACATGTTTTATTTTCTCCAAGTGAAAAATAACCTTTTATTTTTTCCTGGGTTTGTGTACACTAATGATATGTGAAATGTTTTATTTAAAATAAAGGCAATACAAATCTTGGAAGTGTTAAAATAAGCTTTCTAATTGTTTGCTAAATTGCATTCTTTCAAAATAAGAGAGCAAGACCAGAAAAAAAATTTAAAAAACTTTTTAAATCTATACCATACTGGGTTGATTTGGGTTCCTTTTACAGTCAACTGTAGAGACAGGTGAAATTTCACCCTGGTACAGATTCAAACTCAATTATGGGACACAGAAATGTGTCATAAATCAACTTCAAATATTGAACAAAAGATAAATAATAGAAGAATTATATTCTGACATAAAGAACAGTCTGTAACCACAATACAAAGCAAAGAGAAAAAAAATCCTACTGTGCTACTCCAGCAGGTTCTTCTGGCCCTTTTTATATGCTAACTCAGAATAGTAATTATGGATCTTGCAAGTTGACTTCTGTTTTTCAGAACTATGAGTTGTACGTAAAACATGCCTTTTCATCGAAACAATTACCATTAATCAAAACACTGAGAGCTAATACCACTCAAGTCCAACCTACCGCTGTGCCCAGCAATATATCAAACTGTCTGTTGTCAAACACACTAAACAAACTTAAACAGACTGTTTTCACTACAAATAACAGAAAAAAAATGCTTGCTAAGTAATTTTAAAATTCAAATTGCTATCTTAGTAATCCATTCTGTCACTGGATTTTAATTTTAAGTATTCAATCATAGTCCAACACAGACAGATCACTCTTTGGCTCTGGAAAAAGAATCAGTGGCATTGATAAATGAAGCTACCTGCAAAAGACTCGGTATTACAATGAATTTTGTTAACCTCTGATTAATTTAGTACAGAAGTACACTTTGCCTGTAATACACTTTACTTTTTTAGGGGTTTGTAATGCTTCATATCTCCCAGCAAGAACTATTAGCATAAGAAAAGAAGGTTTGATTGCTCTACAAGAGTCAGAAACAAAATTATTTCTATAGCAAGAGTACCAGGGTAAAATTTTTTAATTTAATACGGACTTTAATTTTGAAAACAGTCTTAGAGAAAATAACAGAAAAAATTTTCCACAAAATGGAAACCACTTAACTTCTGTTCATATAAATATCAGACATTTATATCACCAACACATTGCAATACACAACTATCTGTGTGCAAAGCCATCATCTGTAAATGTAGACCAAGTGAGACTTTTATTTCTCTAACCAGAGCTATTCCTTTTCCTACTTTACTCTAATTCTTCCTTTGTACTCATCAAACCAAAAGGTAAGATTCTCATCCAACGAGGTAAGGACAACATATTTCAAAAATCAGAAAGCCAGCTCTGTTTACCAATTTCTAATCAGTGGAGATGTCAAGGTATTTTATAAAAGAAGACGAGAAAAGGGATGGGAACAGTGGAGTTTAACAAACAGATCAGGCATTTATTACCAGCAGGCTCCATTATGGATTTCTGAGCTTTGTAAGCCAAGCTCCCCCAAGTGTAATTAAATTTTTATTTATAATGGGTTTGTGACTGTTAACTTCATGTTGCCGACACTTACTTCCCCCACACATGCTCATACACGCCAGTGTGAAATGGCATTCTACATTTACTACTAGACAGTACATATTGCTGCTGATTCTTTTCATTTAAAAATATCAAAACTGAACATTAATAAAAATAAACTCATAAAACAACAAAAAGGACACGGCAAGCTGCGGCTGAGACCACATGCATGTGAGCAGATCACTCTTTCACAGGATCGAATTTTTCACAGCTTTGTGTAGGAAAGAATCCCACAGATCGAGTATAGAGAAGGATATAAGGATGCTGTACAGCCCACTACAGACTGCATTTCCATGGCTGGGATCAATACCCAAGATCAGTATAAACACAACTGGGAAAAAGGTCCGAAGTCCACCCAAAGCCAATGTATTCTTATTCATCTAAGCAGCTTCTTCATTCACAAACCTCTCCTCCTGACAGAATTTATCACCTTTGTTTTACCATTAATCCCTTCCCCTTCTCATTTAGGTATAAACCCCTGTATACTTTACACCTTCTTTTAAATGCTTAATACAAGTAACCACAGGAGAATCTCTTCTCCCCTTGAAAAACTGCAAATAAAGATGTCAGCTATTGAGTATATTTGTGGCGTCTCCAGCAGCTGCTGTTAAATACCAGCTGGTCTAGCTGATTAAAATTACCTCCGAGTTGGTATTATAAAGATGCCTGGGCAGCGTTGCTGTATTAATGGATTATTGAGTGAGCGATGAAAACCTTGGCCAGCTGATGCGTTTTATTACAGATAGGCTTTATGATGTGTAATCACTGTAATTTTTACAACTAGAGGAAATATGAAAAAAGGAGTAAAAAAAATCCCCATAGAAACTGATTTAACTAGATTATTCCTACCATTCTGTTTCCTAGAAGGAATCAAAGTACATAATTGCTGTGTATAAATATCCAGGTATGGACCTATACCCACAATTTATCCATCCATCTATGTGGATATGTTATCATCAATATAGACAAGCAGACAATGCACATGGACAAATGCAGTATGCGTACAATTTGTGTGAATAGAAATTTACTATGTTGTTTTCTGCCAAACCACCCAATTGGCTGCCATGGGATCACATGACCTAAAATAGTTTTGAACTGTTCACCAGCTGGGCAATAGCTGAAAATCCAAATCTGG
Source organism: Lynx rufus (assembly GCF_022079265.1). Classification (NCBI taxonomy): domain Eukaryota; kingdom Metazoa; phylum Chordata; class Mammalia; order Carnivora; family Felidae; genus Lynx; species Lynx rufus. The sequence goes on along the minus strand of NW_025814867.1, from coordinate 24,385,550 downwards.
CCAAGTGGACTGTGGTTTGCAATCCAAGGGACAGGATCATTTCACTCCCTTTACCATTTCCCTTTAGTTGTTTTCTTATAAGCCAAGGTTTTTATAGAACTCTACCAAATTGTCTTCCAGATTCACTAACTTCCAGCTTATGTTCAAAAGAAGGTATGGCAGTTTATTGGCTCAGCTATTTTTATGGCTGCTACAGGAGCCAGGACCCTACTCTACCAGTTTCCATGGTCCTTCAAATGCACTGTTCTATTTATGGCACTCTCAAGGCTCCTGTATGCTCCCAATTGTTTTTAAGGATGAATACTTAGTCTCAGGAGGCTGTGGCCAATTAAACTGGCTCACATAGAGAACAAAACTCAAAAAATTCGGTCAAGTATGTCACTGGCTGAATGAGTATCTTGTAGGAAAGGACAGCATCTCAGACTGGATTCTCTTTTTTAGGCAATCCACAAGTTTCACTTTAACGTAGTATTTCAGAATATAGTGTTCATCACAAAGGAGTATCAAGTGTATTGGTTTGATTTCACTGCATGATACTTGACATCAATTTTTCAATATCCTTAAAAAAATACATAGAGCATGTAACTAGAAAGTAATGAAACTGATTTTTTAAACAGAAATACCAAAATTTATATATAAAATGATTCATTCAGAGCCCACGGTAGGTTTTTTGTACAGCCTATAGAGGCCGGGAAGTATGTTTTGAGGCTAAGTTTTATCATTGTAAGTAACTAACACTTCTAACTAGAGACAAATATAGTGAACAACATGAGAAATGAAGATAGGCAATACTTTCAGGTCAAAAACTTTTTTGATTATTTGGATTGCACTGTTATAAAAAAGGTTTCTAATGTGGCTCCTCCACTAGTGATGAAGATAATTCCAAAAACAGAATTCCACAAGTATTTTGACTAATAATGTTTCATTAGCATAAGTGTGTAACTTGTTAAAGCAACCATGCTTTAGAAGGAGCATGGTCATTTTCAATATAAAAATACCAGTATGCTAGTTAAAAAAAAACCCAAAAAACTAATCACTACTGGTTAAAAACTTGGGTTTGGTTATTTTTTAATGGAAATGAACCTAGCCATTTGTGTCATTTTCAAAGATGTGCAACTTTAATATTGGACTTTATTTGCCATTTCGTCCAATCTCTCATTCACAGGCAACCCATCTATAAACTCTCTGCTGGCTGAGGACGGTTGAGCTTCTGTTGAAACACCAGGTGAAGGCACCCAACAATCCTAAACCATCTATTTTGCAAACACTTTTTGATAGAGGATTTTTCCACTTGTTGATGCAAACAATGCCCCACCACCCAAATTCTTTCTACTGGTTCTTAGCCTTCTCAGAAGTTTAGCCTTCTAGAGAAGCTTTTCCCTATTCTAATTAATAATCCTCCAAGTATCCAAATGATGCTAATGTAAAGCAGAAACCTTGATATCAATAGGTGCTTACTAATAATTAGTGAATGGGGGGGCACCTGGGTGGCTCAGTCGGTTAAGTGTCTGACTCGATCTCAGCTCAGGTCATGATCTCACAGTTTGTGAGCTTGAGCCCCACATCAGGCTCTGTGATGACAGCACGGAGCCTGCGTGGGATTCTCTCTCTCTCTCCCTGTCTCTGCCCCTCCCGTGTGCTTGGTCTCTCTGAAAATAAATAAATTAAAAGTAATCATTAGTGAAAGCTCGATGACTTGAAACAGTACTTAAAAAAAACATAAAACTGAAAAAGCCCAATTACCGTAAAATTAATGAAATCAAGTAAAAGGAATTAAAGGAATAAAGAAAAAAGGATATACATATAGCTTACTCAAATTCCCTTCATATGAAAACTTATAAATCTAAGAACAGCCAGGTAAAGAGTCAAACTTCTGACCACTTAGAACAGAGTTGGCAACAACCAGAAGCAGAGGCCAATCATATGTGGGTCAGGTGGCTGTGGGGACCCACACTTAGGCTATGAAATTACTGGCCCTGGATTTAGTGGGCTAGTCTTTCACTGTCTTGGGGCTTCATTCCAAAATGCAGGACTTGGGAGGCAACTGTTAAACCTACAGTTGTAAATTGGTACAGGGTTAATAGTCAAAACTTGTTTTTTCAGAGATCCTTTAAGACATTAAAAAAAAATTGGAGGCGGGGGGGGGAGGGACTGATCCACATTGCCTGGTAAACAAAAGAATAGTGAGAGTATATAAACTCTAAATAAATGGTTTGAATGCAGCATGGCTACCAAGCATTAAAAAACTCTACAGGTTTCACCGGCCTCCTTTCTTTTCTTTCTCCTCCTGTCTTTACGTTCTAACACCAGCAGAATGCATTAGTTGGAGATGGGAATGTAGTGGTGGGAGGCAGTGGCAAGGAAGAGGATGTGGGAAGGAGGGTGATAAAGAATGAACGACAGCGGAGGCAGAAAGGCAGGGCGGTGGAGGAGAGCCAGGCAGAAGGCCTAGAAGACCCACTCTGAGCAGTGCTGTACAGAAAGGAGGCGCCTGGTCTCCACCACCAGCAGTGCAACCTACGGAAGAGGATAATTAGATAAGTGAGCACTCTCACCCCACTTTACTACTGTTTTAAAATTGCATTTTCCCCAAAGAAAAGAGTGGGAGGGAAATGAAGAGGAAAACCGGCCAGTCCAGCTCGATTTGGCACTGTTGTCATAAATACCAAGAGACAGAGGTACTCCTCCTCCCGAGAGCTGATCAAGCTACACAAAAGACAGCTATTACTGATGGCCTAAACCAGAGCAAAGGCATTTGGTATATGGGAACTCACGACTCTGGAAAGAACCATTTCCCATTAATTTTCAATTTGAAGGAGTAATATTATTCATCATTTTTATTATTATTTAGAGGTATGAGGTCTTAACTAGAATTTTATGATCCTTGCTATGATTTATCATTATTTTTTAATTTAATGAACACTTAGAAAGTGTTTCCTATGTGCCAGACACGGTTTTAAGTGCTCTGCAAACAGAAACTCCATGTGGCAATCCTATAAAGGAAGTACTCTTAATTTGACTTTAACTCAACTTCTGCAAGCATTCATTGTAACCCAGAACCAACATATTTTCTCCAACAAATTCCATGTAGTACAACCTTTAATTTTAATAAGACTAACTAATTTTTTTAAGTCTGGAGATTTCTTTTTTTTTACACAACATTTACAGTTCAAGTCCTAATAAAAACTTTTTGCAGGTGGTACATTGGTTTAAAAAAAGTCATCTATGAAATCATGCAAAAATATCTAACAAATAATAATTGAAGTGAAATGAAAACAAAAGCATTATTTTTACAGAGAAAGCAAATTTTCAGGAAAGACATTTTTAGAAATATATATATGTATATGTATACATATACATATACGTATATGTATACATATACATGGGCGTCTGACTTCGGCTCAGGTCATGATCTCACGGTTTGTGAGTTCGAGCCCCACATCGGGCTCTGTGCTGACAGCTCAGAGCCTGGAGCCTCCTTCGGATTCTGTGTCTCCCTCTCTCTCTGCCCCTCCCCTGCTCATGTTCTGTCTTTCTCTGTTTCAAAAATAAATAAAAACATCTAAAAAATTAAAAAAAATATATATATATACACACACACACAGATACACACACACACAACACACACACACATATATGCAAACTGAATTACACATATCTTTGTCTGCACTTAGATTCTGGTATAAATCTATTTAAATATACAAAAATAAGAATAAAGAAACACATGATGAAGAACCAAAAGTAGAAAGAGCCAAAAGAAAGAAATAAAAGGCAATATGCTCTACCAGGGTTTCATCTGTATCCCTAAGTAGTTAAGAAAAAGTTTTCTTTAGTTTGTGGTATAAAAGCTCTATTTTTTATCCTCTTTAACAGACTGTAATAAATGATGAATTTTCTTAATTGATTCGGCAGCCTTTGTCAGATAGCATCTCATGAAAGGATGAGCTTGGAAGAGGTCCTCTCATTAATAAGCAAGCTCATTATTTCTGTAACATTTCAGTCAGGGAAGAATTAATGGTGGGCAGGCAGCATTCTATCTTGATATTGTGGATCATATAAAATTATAATATGCAATGGTAAACTGTCCTTAAATGGTAAACACTGTCCTTAAAATAATTTCACAAAGTCAGAAAAATAATAGAGTTTTTGCACAAAATGCATACTGGTGATCTCAAATGTCTTAAAAGCTAATCAAGAAACACTTCTTCAGAAAAGTTGGCATTTACACAGATCTATTTTCAGTACTAATAGTTCCTACAAAAGGTTTTACACATATCAGACAGAGTCTTTAGAGGTCAAAAAATAAGGGTAGAAGTCTATGTCTGGTCAGAGACCTATCAAAGACACACAATGTAGTCACTGATAGAAGTGATACAAGTTAGGTTAAATACAAAGTATATTTCATAATGGAATATGATATCATACTCCAATAGTATTTTCCAATAGGAAAGAGCTTATTAGGGCAATTAGCTGTAGATATTCACTTTGCCTCTGGCTTATGTGGTTATGGAAAAACTGGAGAGTAGAAAAACATTCAGAGACCCAGAAATAAAGAAGCCAAGTATGAGAAAAGATGGAGAGAAAGAGAATATGACAGACTGATTAATAATGCCAAGATTTTTACCTATATTTAACTATTATTTCCCGGTAAGTCCTGGAAATTTCTCCATCATGCTTTAGAATGCACAGTTTTGATTGGAGGAAAAAACGTATTTGTCTTCTAATCTAAATGTATTCTGCTGGCTGGCTAATAGACTCGAAGCAATACAGGATTTACAGCTGTATCACTCTGTTGTTAAACAAGAATGCTTAAAGACAATATTCCATTGTCCCACAGTGATTTAAAAACAACTCTGACGACATATTTCTGGTGAAGTTTTCTTTTTTTATGACCCTCATTAGATGGCATTTTATGTGTGTAAAGTTTTGGGGGTAATATTTTTTTCCCTATACACTTATATTCAGTTAAAGACATCACAACAGTTGTAAAGTCACAGTTTTATCGGGCTTCCTTTAGAGAATGCTGATATAACCTGAAGTTGATCCAGGACTGGTTATTAAGCCTGGAGTTGGCAAAGTGTTGTTCTGTTTAAGATATAGGACTGAAAGACAAGGATGACTTTTCGTACCTGGGATGGTGTTGGAGTCGGGGGGGGGGAGGTATGTTCTATTACGAACTATCCTGACCTTGCAGTCTTCAGCACATCAGTATTCTCAAGTGCCTAGTATGTTTTGTGTTTCAATCACCTCAATTTCAAAACTGTGAATTTAACCACAACCTTGAAGAAAATTTTGGAAAATACATTACACATTGATCTTGAATAAATGACCTGTTTTAATAAATACAACTTAATAGATGAGACCTTAATTGCAGAGCTAAAAAGTTTATGATTAAAAACTTCCTATATGCCATATATTTTGGAGGCATTTTAACATTCACTGTAAATACTCCTTATTAGAAGCTAGATACAGGCATACCTCAGAGGTATTAGGAGTTCGGTCCTAGACCACTGCAAGAAAGTCAAATTAATTTTTTGGTTTCCCCAGTGGTACATATAAAAGTTGTGTTTACACTGTAGTCTATGAAGTGTGCAATGGCAATATGTCTAAAAAAACAATGTATATACCTTAAGTAAAAAATACTTTATTGCTAAAGAAAAAAAAAAGCTAACCATCATCTGAGCTTTCGCCAAGTCACAATCTTTTTGCTGCTGAAGGGTCTTGTCTCAGTGTTGATGGCTGCTTGACTGGTCAGAGTGGTGGTTGCTGAAGGCTGGGGTGCCTGGGGGCAATTTCTTAAAATAAGACAACAATGAAGTCTGCCACATTGATTGATGTCGTTTCACAAATGATTTCTCTGAAGCACGTGATATGCTTGATAGCATTTTATCCATAGAAGAACTCCTTTCAAAACTAGAGTCAATCCTCTCAAACCCTGTTGCTACTTTATCAGCTAAGTTTATGAGATACTCCAAATCCTTTGTGGTCATTTCAACATTCTTCACATCATCTGCCCCAGGAGTAGATTCATCTCAAGAAACCACTCTCTTTGCTCATCCATAAGAAGCAAGTTCTAACCCATTAGTTTTATCATGAGATTGCAGCCATTCAGTCACATGTTTAGGCTCCACTTGTAATCCTAGTTCTCTTGCTGTTTCTACCGCATCTGCAGCTGACATACACATCGAAGTTTTAAACCTTCAATTTAATGCAATATTTGCGAAGTGCAATAAAGTGAAGCACAATAAAATGAGGTATGCCTGTATTTTGGAAGCATTTAAAACTATTCAAATATATTAAATGAAAATGCCATAATTTTTTTGGTTGTTCTCAGTAGTCCAGTATATTTACTAAGCCCCAAAACACTAGAGGAAGAAGCCATTTAACTGGAAGAAACTATGGGCAGAATTTCAAGAAGAAAGAAAAAAAATCCTGGTCTACGTTAAAAACTACGTTTCCAAATATATGTTACAGTCCTTTTAGCTACAACATGCCATGGTTTCTTAAAGCTCATAAGTCCTATTGTATTTAAAAGTTTTGTAATAAATTCTCCACATAACTATACAAATGACTGACATTATATTCCCTGTATGTCAAAAAGAGCCAGGAAATAAACAAAACTGAGTGACATACCATAACTTAAAAAAACACTGGGTCATTCGTACTGAGTTAAGAATAAGAATTCTCAGTCTCAGTCTGGTCATTCTAAAGTAGTTCTGGATTCAAATGCAGAGAAATTCACCAATGTAATAACTGGATCAACACTTACCTCTCAGTAATTAACAGAATTATCTCTCAGTAATTAATCAGAAGATCTGAACAACACTATCAATACCAACTTGATCCAAGACATTTATAGAACATTATACTCAATAACAGGAGAATACATATTCTTATATGCACATGGAATATTCACCAAGACAGATTATGTTAGTACTAAAATATACGCTTTAACAAAATTAAATAAATAAAAATCATGCAAATTAAGTTTCTGGACCAGAATGGAATTGGCAATAAATTACAAAAACGAAAAAAAAAAAAGGATAACCCACAAATATTTGGAAAATAAACAACAGACTTCTGTTAGTACATGGTACAAAAAAGAAGTCTTTAAAAAGATTTTTAAAATATCCTCAGCTGAAGAAAAATGAAATATACCATACTGAAATTGTAGGGACACAGCTAAAGCAGTGCCTAGAAGAAAACTTACAGTTTTAAATTCTTATATTATAAAAATTAATTCTGAAGTCATTAATCTGGGCTTCCATTTTATTTTTTGTTAACATTTATTTATTTATTTATTTTGAGAGAGAGAGAGAGAGAGAGCGCGCACAAGAGTGCACAGGGGAAGGGCAGAGAGAGAGGGGGAGAGAGAGAGAAAGAGAGAGAGAGAGAGAGAGAGAGAGAGAGAGAGAAAGAATCCCATACACAGAGCCCAACACGGGGCTCAATCTCACCAACCCATGAGCCACCTAAGCCAAAATCAAAAGTTGGACGATTAACCTACTGAGCCACTCAGGCACCCCTGGAATTCCACTTTAAATATTTCGAGAGCAAAATAAACCAAAAGAAGTCAAGAGGAAAAAACTTATAAGGTAAGAGCTAAAACCAATGAATTTGAAAGTAGAGGGAAAAGAGACAGAACAGAGAGAGAAATCAATCAAACCTCAATTTGGTTCTTTGAAAACATTAATAAAGTTGATAAACTTCTAGGCAGATAAGAGGTAACATAAAATTACTCCATAGCATGAACGCTCCCACACACAAAGGTATATAACTATAGGAACCACAGAAATTAACAGGATTATGAAGAAGTACAAACTTGTTCTCAGAAATTTGACTTCTTAGATGAAATATACAATTTCTTGAACAACATAAGTAAGTCACTCATGAAATAAACGTTGGGGGGGGGGTGCCTGGGTAGCTCAGTCGGTTAAGTGTCTAACTCTTGACTTTGGCTCAGGTCATGATCTCACAGTTGGTGAGTTCGAGCGCTGTACTCACACGTGACCACATGAAGCCTGCTTGGGATTCTGCCTCTCGCACTCTGTATGCCCCTCCCCCATTTGCTTTCTCAAAATAAATAAAAATAAACAAACAAAAAAGAAATGATGTGAGTAGTCATATATGTACTTAAATAACAAATTTATAGTTAAAAACTTTCCAGAAAGAACATTCCAAGCTAGATGGTTTAACTGACAAATTCTATTAAGTACAGGGATCAATCCATAAAACATAATAGAGAGTTCACAAATAAACCCACACAAATAAAATTAACTAATTTTTGACAAAAGACAAAGGAAATCCAATGAAGAAAGGATAATCTTTCAACAATAGTACTAAAATAAGTGAACATTCTTATGACAAAAAACAACAAACAGCCTTGACCTATACCCTTCACATTATACAAAAAATTGCTCAAGATGAATTATACATAAAGCTATAAAACAATTAGAAGAAAATATAATGTTTTTGACTTCGGTTAAGCACAGAGTCCTTAGATACGAATCAAAACAAATTTGATAAAAAATTTAATAAAGTTGATTTCACCAGAATTAAAAATATTTACTCTATCAAAGATACTTAAAAGAAAGGACAAGACACAGATTGGGAAATAATATTGTGAATCACAAAAATGACAATGGAGATGTACCTAGAGTATATAAAGAACTCTCAAAACACAGTAAGTACTAAGAATAATAACCCAATTTATAAAAATGGCAAAAGATGTGAGCCATGTGAACTGACATTATTTTATACTTTTTGTTTTGAGATAGTTATATATTCATACACAGTTGTAAGAAATAGTAGAGATTCTGTGACCCCTACTTCCCTAAAGTTAATATCCTACAAAACTATAGTACAATAACTCAACCAGGATATATAACCACTGATACAGTCATAATACTGAAATATTCCTTTGGGGTGACTGGGTGGCAGTTAGCATCTGACTCTTGGGTTTCAGCTGAGGTCATGATCTCACAGTTTCTTAAGTTTGAGCCCTGTGTGAGGCTCTGTGGTGGCAGAGCAGAACCTTCATGGGATTGTTCTCTCTCCCTCTCTCTCTTCCCCTCCCCAGCTCACACTATCTCTGTTTCTCTCAAGTAAATAAACTAAAAAAAAAAAAGTTCTATTAACATATGGATCCTACCTATGTTCTTTTATAGCCACACCCACTCTCTTCTGGTCTTTTTTTCTTGATAGACTGTTAATTTTACTGATCTTTTCAAAGAAATAGATTTTTCTTTTTTTTATTGTTGTTCTGCTTTTAATTATGTTGGTTTTAATTTTTACCTTTATTATTTCCTTCTGCTTGCTTTATTTTGTTCTTCTTTTTCTAGGTTCATGGGGTAGAAGCTTAGATTACAATTTGACTTTTCCTTTTCCTTTTTAAAATTTTTTTTAATGTTTATTCAATTTGAGAGAGAGATAGAGACAGAGTACAAGCGGGGTAGGGGCAGAGAGAGAGGGAGACAGAATCTGAAGCAGGTTCCAGGCTCTGAGCTTTCAGCACAGAGCCCAATGCGGGGCTGGAACTCATGAACCACAAGATCATGCCCTGAGCCGAAGTTGGGCACTTAATTGACTGAGCCACCCAGACACCCGTGACTTTTCTTCTTTTCTAATGTAACCAGATAGTGAAGTAAATTTCCCACTTAGCTCTGCTTTAGCTGTGTTCCACAAATTCTGACATAATGTTTTTTCATTTCATTCACGTCAATGTAATTTTTATTTATCTTGAGACTCCCTTTTTGATCGAGGGATTATTAGAAGGGTGTTATTTAGTTTCCAAGCATTTGCAAAATTCCTGTTACCTTTCTGTTATTTCTAATTTGATTTGATTGTGATCAAAGAACGCACCCTGTATGATTTCAATTCTTTCAAATTTGTTGAGGTTTATTTCATGACCTAGGATATCATCTTTCTTGGTACATGCTCTGTGAACACTTGAAAAGAATGTTTATACTATTGATAGATGAAGTGTTTTATAACTGTCACTTAGATTTTGTTGGATGATACTATTATTGAGTTCTTCTATATACTTGGTTATTTTCTATCAATTATTGACAGTCTGTAATTGTAAATGTGGATTTGTCTATGTCTCCTTTCAGTTCTATGAGTTTTGGGTTTATATATTTTGCAGCTCTGTTGTTTAGTGCATGCACAGTTAGGATTGCTAAGTCCTTTTGGGGGACTGGCCATTTTATCATTATGTAAACACTGTCCATTTTTGTATCTGATAATTCTCTGTACTCTGAAGTCTACTTTATTTGATATTAACATAGCCACTCTGCTTTCTTTTCATTAATGTTTTCAGGATATGTCTTCTCCCAACCTTTTAATCTGCCCATATCATTATATTTAAAGTGTATTTCTTGAAGACATTATATAGCTGGGTTGTGTTTTTAAAATCTGCCACTCTCAACCTTTCAATTGGTGTATTTAGACCACTTACAGTATCTCCACAGTGACAGTGAATCAACAGAAAATGGAAACTGGAGAAGAAGTTTGTGGAAGTTTAGAAGGAAAGAGGAGATGAGTAGGGCTGCTAGAGGAGAAAGGTCAAAGCAGCATTTTTGTTGGCTACTTTTTTCTTAAAAAAGAAACCAGCAAAAAGGAAAAGAATAAAAATGTTGTAGATACAATACCTGACTCATGGTCATGCAGGAGAGGTAAACAGTCAATTCCAAAGTATACAAAGAAAGACTGAACAGAAGTATCAACCAGAGAACAGAAAACAAGGGGAGATTCAGGCTAGCGGAAAGGGAAAATGAAGTTGAAATAGTCACTTGAGCACATGAATAAAAGGATGGCCCAACAGGGCAGTTGGATGCTTTAAAATTGTAGTGGCTCTAATCCACAACGTTTCCACTCTCCCAAGTATTATGCAACATTTTGAGTTATTACCAAATCATAGATTCTATCTGTAAGATTTCTTTAAACTGACTCTTCCCCACTGCTATTATCTACTCAGACATGTGCAAAGCCCTCCTAAATGGTATCCTTGTTCCCAGTCTTACCTCTCTCTCTTAAACACACAAACTGTGATAATTTATTTTAAATGCCAGTTATACCAAATCACTTCCTGCTTTATATTCTCAAAAGTTTGTTACACACAGTGGATATTCTTTAGAAAATTATCTCTGTCCTTCTTGTCTCACTTTACTAGCAACTTCAATTAGCAACGACATATAGCATGTAGGCTATCTAACAGGTACTTTCCAATCTCTCAAACACCAGAACCATATCGTTCAATTTTAAGTATCCATGGTTCCACAGAAACTCCAAACTCAATACAATTCTTCCTTTCTCTGAAATTTCTTTCTCTACTATTCACTATTTCTGTGATTTTTACCATCATTGACCTTGCTGTCCAAATTATCTTTGATTTTTCCTTCTCCCTCACTCCCACATTCAATTAGTTACAAGTCCTGCCAATTCTAGCAACTTGGTATTTCCCAAATTTTTCCACTTACCTCTATTCTTACTGCATTTATCTTGTTTCAGGCTGCCATCATATCATCTCTTTGAGAAAACACAAGTTACTACTTTTGTAGCTAATCACTGCTACCTGATTCTTACTTGTCCAATCTCTTACTACTGTGCAACCAGAGTAATCCTTCTAAATCACAAATATGATCAGAAACCATAATGTTTCAATGCCACCTCCCCTACTTTAGAGTAAAGATACAGACCAATGCTGTCCAACAGAACTTACTATAATGACTGGATTGTTGTATATCTGTGTTGTCCAACAGAATAATTGCTAGTCATATATGACTGGCTACTGAGCCCGTGAAATAAGTATAGTGTGACTAAAGAAGTAAATTTATAATTTAAATTAAAATTTTTAATGTTTATTTATTTTTTACAGAGAGAAAGAGATAGAGCCTGAGCAGAGGAGAGGCACAGAGAGAGGGAGACACAGAATTTGAAGCAGGCTCTGGGCTCTGAGCTATCAGCACAGAGCCCAATGCAGGGCTCGAATTCACAAGCCATGAGATCATGACCTGAGCCAAAGTCAGACACTCAACCAACTGAGCCACCTTAATTAATTTAAATTTTATAGCTACATGTGTGTGGTTAGTTACCTTTTGGTCAGTACAGGTCTAGATTGTTCTTATCATGGCATATAAAAGTTCCCATGTCCTGGCACTGCATTTTCCTCTCACACAAAATTTACTGTAGTTTTAGTAAACTGGTTAGTTCGTCTTGTATCTATGATGGTATTCAAACACAGAGACCTTTGCTCATACTGTTTTCCCTGCATGAGGTCCTTACAACTGTTTTGATTGTATTGTTCTTACAATTGTTCTTAGTTCAACAAAACTAAAAGGCAGACTACGGAATGGGAAATACACAAACACACACACACACACACACACACACACACATTTATTTATTTGCAAATAACATATTTGATAAAAGATTAGTATCCAAAATCTATAAAGAATTTATCAAACTCAATACCCAAAAAACAAACAATCCAGTTAAGAAATGGGCAAAAGACATGAATAGACATTTTTCCAAAGAAGACATCCAGATGGTCAACAGACGTATGAAAACATGCTCAACATCACTCATCATTAGGGAAATACAAATCAAAACCATGATAAGATATTACCTCACATCTGTCAGAATGGGTAAAATTAACAGCACAGGAAACAACAAGTCTTGGCAAGGATGCAGAGAAAGGGGAACCCTCTTACACTGTTGGCGGGAATGCAAACTGTGTAGTCACTTTGAAGAACAGTATGGAGGTTCCTCAAAAAGTTAAAAATAGAACTACCCTACGATTCAGCAATTACACTACTAGGTATTTACCCAAAGCATAGAAAAATACAGATTTGAAGGAAAGAGCCCAAGTGTCCACTGTATGTATGTGTAATTTTAGTCATCAAAAAGAATGAAATTTTACCATTTGCAGAACACGGATGGAGCTAGAGAGTATAATGCTAAACAAAATAAGTCAGTCAGAGAAAGACAAATATCATATGATTTCCCTCATATGTGGAATTTAGGGGTGGAATGTATAGGAAGGGGAAAAAAAGAGACAGAGGAGAGGCATTCAGCTGTATACGCCTAAACTTATCTTACTGGTTACATTGCTTTCTAGAAGTCCTTGAAGATCTGCTTTCCTCTTACTTGAATTATTAATGTTTACTTACTTTTCAGTGTGAGGAACATACATTTACCTAAAAAGGCATGTGGATGGTACCTTTCCTAAATCTGTGTATGTATGACTGGGCACATCCTTTCCCTTTTGGCCTCTGTCTACTTAAAAGGCATGATTACTCTGGCAGTGCAGATTCTATTTCTTCTACGTCATCAATTAGCTACACTATTGTGGGCCTCAGACTCTCCAGTGCCCTTGATTTTTCCATTTCCTCCGTAGCAGGCTTGTTTCTGATCACTACCAATAAAACTCCTCTGATTCCAGGCCTTGTACCATCTGCCTGGTCTTTGTTGTTATCTGATCACCCTGAGTTTGGCTCATGGTCCAAGCTCACACAAAGGACTTTTGAGTGCCTTGATTTTCTACCACACTGCTAGTCCTACTCAAATTAGAGTGTGAATGTAGGATCAAGAGTTCAAAGCCTCAAAGACTTCAAAGATTCTTGGTAGCCATCTGATCTAAATAAGCCTTTATAAGCTGTGATCTCCTCATCTACAAAATGGGGATAATAGTACCCATTCCAAGGTGTTGTGAAAATAAGTAAAATAATTATGTAAAGTCTCTAGTACAATGCCTAGCCCACAGAAAACAATAAATGTTAACAATTATTAATCATTATTTCAAATAATGTATTATTCTCCTCTACAATTTTTAAGCATGATAATTCTTCATATAGAAGAAGAAAAAACCATTTTTTTTTTCCCAAAGAGGTAATTCTGGGGGAATATTCAGTGGTATGAGATAAGGTATCACTGGATCTTCACCTTTTAGTCCGTCATTATGTTTTTTACATTTAATGTATAACATAACACAACACTCACTGAAAAGAAAGAATATTTCAGTCATTAGCTGTGTTTAGAATAGAAAGCTATTTGTTTAAATTGTTGAGAGACAGAATTTTTAAGGTAATTATACTGACTTTGATGACTAAGGATTGTATTTTTTACTATATGTTTACACTTCAAATATAGATTTAAAAAACTTAGCAGTCATACATAATTACACTGTGATATGTGTTAGAATATACTGATATAAATATTTAAAAATTATATCACAAAATTTAGCAGATTATTAATCAGTAACCAAGAACCTCCCCAATTAAATCACTATAAACCACCATAGCAAAACAACTGCTAATCCAGAAAACAGGAAGTAAGGGAAATGGAAGATGTATACTAAACATTTGGGAGATATGAAATTTATCCCATGAGTGTTGTAAAGAGCTCATAATTTAAGAATGCCAAAGCCCAAGTGTGTTATGAGGGTCTTTCCTCAAAAGTGACATTAATTGCATATCCCACAGATGCTTATTATGTATTCTATTTATATCAGAGTATAAAATGTAGTTGAAAATATACAGATTCAATATATTAAAGGGTGATAATAAAACACAGTTACTCTGGCCTAGCAAAAATTGTTATTTTTAAGCTTCAATTTTTGGTCTCTCTATAAAATAGTATTAGGGTATTAAGTGAAAATGGTATTCAGTCTTTATACTTGAATCTGTGATTAAGAGTCTTTTGGACTCAAACAAGCACATACTTGGGAATGGAACCTTAACACTGGTACTTTAGAGGCTTTTGCACAAAAATAACCCCTATGTGATGAAATCACAGCACATTCCTATTGTCATACTGAAAATGAAGATGCCAAAAAAAGCAACCCTTAGAAACTACCTTGGAAAGCTGGAAATAATGTAGTCAATATTTGCTTTGGATGTTAATCAGCATGCACTGACAGGCCCCTACAGAACTAAAATTTTAAAAGTCTAATACCCATCAATAACTGGCAAACAAAAGACAATTCAAAATGTTAATGATTTGTATTAAAGCAAGAGAAACTTTGATCAAAGTGCAACAGGAGTAATAATTCATAAAGTTAATGAAAAACAGTGTAAATTACTTCTAGGAAATATCATTTTATAATATCACATTTAACTTAAAATTAGCTTTGTTTAACTAAACAGTAAGTTGATTGATTTAACATTTTGTAACACAAAAACCAGCTACAATTATCCAGGGGATAATGTACTTAAGTACATAAAATAATAGCACTAGTAAGCAAATTATTATATAATATTCAAAATCTCATGGGTATTTAATTCCCACACTTCAAGATAAGTATCATCAATTTACTTAAAATTTAGATAAGCTAATTTGGAATGACTTTAGCCAATGTTAGTACAATTAATATTTTTATACTAATTAATTCTAATTTTGTTAAATAAATTTATTAGCAAAATACAAGAAGTATGTTTGTATATGGCTCATCTGCCACATCAGGAGACTTCCACATATATTCTCTTACAAAAAACAGAACAAAACTATTTCTAAAAATGGAGTAACTGCAACATCTCTTAATGACAATTATAACCATATTATAAAGCAGACTTAAATTCTCACATATATATGATTTATTCCCCATTCTATGCAAATTGTTAATACTGATAACATTTCCCATTGATACATTCATTATTGGCATTTTTATCATATCATTTTCTAATTTTGTTAAAACATTTCAGTATACAAGAAAATACTTGTTTGAAAATCAAAATTCTGGGGCACCTGGGTGGCTCAGTCGGTTGAACATCAGACTCTTGATTTTGGATCAGGTCATGATCTCATGTTTCCTGGGACTGAGCCCTGCATCCTGCTCTGTGCTGGCAGATTCGGATTGAGCTTCAAATTCTCTCTCTCTGACCCTCCCTCACGCATGCATGCGTACACACTCTCTTTCTCTCTCTCTTTCTCTCAATAAATAAATAAACATTAAAAAATAAAAATAAAAATTTTGTAAAAAAAATGGCAAGCAAAAGCACATTTTAGATGATGCCTATTATGAATTCTGATATCTTAAAGAAGAATAGTTTTTATTAACTGAAAATTGATTATTTTGTGTTTGTAACTTGAGGATAATGTACTCAAAGTGTCAATTAATTGTTTTTAAGCATGAATACTGAATGTCAGCCTAAATTACCAGCTTGATTTCAACAGGAATGGACAGTAGCATCAGCAATTACTTAGATTAATATTACTTTTATGACATAAAACAAAACAAACTATGTCAATTCATTTCCCTGAAGTACAAACCTACAATATTCTTTTAGCCTTAGGGACACAAAATTATTTTGCTAAATTGCTATAATCTGTTTCTAGAAGTTTACTCCTCAGCTCTATACTGGCTCTTTAGAAGCACTGGTCTGAAGGATAGCTGTTAAGTTTCCACCTAAGTAGAAGCTATTCATATGCTTTGGTGAAGAAAACATAGAAAGCCAGAGGTGGAAAGGTTCATGAAACACGCAGAACATCATACTCACAGAGCCATGACATCCTAACTGGGGAATGGTAATGACAGATAATGGCAATAGAAGGACTGCCAACATATATTGAATGATATTGAATGCTTACTACACATTCAGCACTATGATTTCTGTATATTATAATTCTCATAGACACCCGATGAAGTAAGTACCATTATTTTCAATATCCATTTCACAAACGAAGAAACCAAGGATCAAAACGGTTAACAGATCTGTTTCATTTCAAAGTCTGTGCTTCTAAATGCTATTGCATACTATACTCATATTTTTCCTTGGCCCCAAAGATTCTAACAGTAATCAACAGGAAATATACAGATGAGTAGTACAACTGAAAGTAGCATAAAGACAAAGGAAAATTGAACTACATGTGTCCCACAAATAGAAATAATACAATCAAATTTAATAAATGAAGTGAATAGATAAACTCCTTGCACTATAAAATGCAGTAGAGACCAATTAAGAGAACGAGTGACTTCATTGAAGTTTAAAAAAAAATGTACATTTTCAGTTAATGCAGATGAGATTCTATGACTAAAATAATGGGATAAATGAGTCAGCTATGGTTACTGCTGAAAAATAAAGTTGAAAGGACTAAGAATGATTATGTCATGGATCATGGAATTTTATTGGGAGGGTGCTGGTCAGATGTCAAAGAAGCTCTAGGAATGATTATGATGACGAGAAAGCTGATGGAAACTAATGTCTGAAAAGGAAACTGGAACATAATGGTTTATAAATCATCTTACCCAAGCCCATGCCACCCACCACTGCAATATAAAGCACCATCTCAAAAAGTTAATAAACAATAAAGCATTTCAAAGAAATGATAAGTATGTCCAACATTAAATTCTTTCCCCAATATTTAAGACCAATATCTAGACTTTAGTAAACAATTTTTGAGGGTGTAAAATAGGCTTTGGGATCTGAATAAACCACTTGAGTGCACAGTAGAGAGGAATATAGAATTTAACTCCTGACCTTACCACCAGCTATTTTAAAATACATTTTTATGTCTACAATCACAAACACATTAGCCAGACTTTTAAGTGTAAATGATGATTCACTAATAACTTACAGTACTGCCCAATATGCATGTTACCCTCAACTTTCTCATTTCTCATGGGAATGATGGAGCTGCTCTCAATGCTGAGACTTAAACTTGAGTCACAAGTTTAAGTCACAGAAATGAAAACAAGCATCATTTACACAGAAAAGCAGACATCTTTAATCACAGTTCAGGGTTTCCAGAGATGATAGATAGCAGAGTTATTATCAGTGAAAGACTGTATGTAACATGAGAACATAAAGAAAACATTCACTGATATTTCTTTGGGCTAAAGAAACAGACTCTGCTCTGGTCTTAAACCTTCGATTTTTTGAAATTCTTTGTAATTCAAATAACAAATTCATATTTACTGAGCATCTACTATGTACATCTTAATAATATTGTCTCTATTTTCCAAGTTCTACCTAATTGAGAGATGGGAATTGCAGAAAATATCTACCAAGGAACTGTCCAGCACTAGATATGAATGTTTTATTGTTTCAATGTTGCAGCACTACACAAATTTATATTTATTAGAACTGCAATCTTTCTAATTTTCCTACTCATTAAGCCACTGAATAAACACACATACAAACATAACACACGCCTCTGAGGAGCGCTTGGCTCCCTATTCTTCTGTGATAGCATGTTACAAAAGTTACATGGCTGAAAATGATTACCATATTGTGTTCACCCTGAGGAACATTGAGTTCACTTCTACAAATGCAATTCCCAATAAAATGGAAAACACATGGATAGACTGCAGGACTGGCTGGGTTTGGGGCTGGCTTCATGTGTGTATGACCTGTGTGACTCTGCCCTTCTTAGAATGCTTGGTTTAATGATCTGTTGTTGCCATCCTGAAATTCTTACTAATTTTTTTTAAGGGGGGTATTCATTTTTATTTTACACTGGGCTCTGCAGATTATGGAGCCAATCCTTCCTGGATCTGAATTATGACCTCACTATTTAATATGCATAAACACAGTGTAAGCCTTAAGTTTCTTACCTCATATGACACTAAATTGGCAAGGTTAATGGGAATATTTGATGAAATATCATCTGTGAAAGTAATGAGCACAGGGTCTGGCACATAGGACACAATAGACATAGGAAATGAAGCGGAGCTGGAATAATTCCAGCTCTTACCTCTATGAATCTGAGACATACAGAAACCACCCTAAGTCATAGTTAGATATAGCTGAAATGTAAACTTTAGTACTTACAACCCATATATCTGTGGTGCAATTTCTAGTCTGTTCAAGTGCATATAAAGCTCAATATCATGCTTCTTCAGTAGATGATCCTGGATCTGGTTGACTTTAGTAACAATAGCAATCGTTGGCCCTAAATCCTGTGGTCTAGCAAAGGGGATGGGAGTCATCAGTGTTTCTTTTCCCTACAAACAGAAAAAATGGAGCATGTGTTATTTCAATATGAAATGAGCAAATGTATAAACATCATTCTTGAATGTACTCACCTATGGAAGCTTAAATAAGAACCAAAAACTCATGACAATCATCTCATGACAAATGCTTAAACTGTGGAATCATCTGCTGATCGTCATACAGATGAATTGTGCACATAATGTAAAGGCCAGGAAATGCCTTCTAAAATATTTTCTACCTGTCTTCCCTTGACCAGTTTCTCTGGTGACATTAAATATTAAATTATTAAATTAAATATTTTTCAAGATAACTTTCGCTACAGCGGCTGCTAATCTACTTGTCTACAGCCAATCTGTCTAATCAGCCATCGTACCTAAGTGGAATACTCTGATGAAAAGGTATTTCTTGTGGCATAAAATTTAAACATGAAAAACAGCAAATGAAAACTGCTTTACTTTGAGCTCTCAAAACTATAAAAAAGTCAGGAAAAAAAGGAAACTAGTATTAGAAAAGAAGATATTTTCTAACTGCCCTTTGATTAATTATAGTTGAGTAGGAAGAGTTTTAAACTCTCCAGACCAAGAGTGTAGCTGAGCTAAAAACAAAAAAAACAAAACAAAAAAACAACAACTACGTAGCTGACTACAACTTTCCTTCCTCCCATTCCAAAGCCCAAGTTAAGAAAGATAAGTCTATACCCTTTCTAATTCTTTCATGGAAACTTCAACTATCCCGAGTCTGATGATTTTCCCTATTATGTGTGACCCTTTCTTATGCTGAGCCCTTAATTTCTCTCTCTCTCCAATCTTGGGATTTACAGCATCATTCTCTCGTGACTACCTGCTTACCACTCATCCTCATTCTATTTCTCTAGCTCAAACTTTTGTTTCTGCTTTGCAACTCTGCTTTTTCATACAGATATGGTCTTAGTTTGATTCTCTACTTGCATGTGATTACTTGACTGATCTCACTCATACAAAGTGCTTCAACCAATACCCATTTTTCCAAAGACTTCTAAATCTGTATTCATAACTTAGAAGCCTCTTGGGTTCTCTCCCATACATTCGCATGTTGGCAAGGAATCTTAGGTTGCAAAAGGGTCTCTAATTCAGGAGGCCCACAACCGAGTTTATCATCTTCTGCTCAAAAATATGTTCATCCTTTCGCCGTACCCACCTCAAACCATCCTCCAATAAGAACACCTGCTTTGCCAATTTTATCTCCTCGGAACAACTTAAGACACTTTTACTAGGTCTTCTCTCCTACAGCTTGACTATTATAACCTGATTTGGGGTCCTCACCATTTCTTTCCTCCTAACTGGTCTCACTGCCCCTAATTTGGTCTGCTTTTACTTATTTATTTTTTTAAATGTTTATTTCTGAGAAAGAAGAGTGCAAGTGGGGGAGGGGCAGAGAGAGAGAGAGAGAAAGAGAGAGAGAGAGAGAGAGAGAGAGAATCCAAAGTAGGCTCTAGGCTCTAAGTTGTCAGTGCAGAGTCTGATGCGGGGCGCAAACCCACAAACCATGAGTTCATGATCTGAGCCAAAGTCGGATGCTTAACCAACTGAGCCATCCAAGTGCCCTGGTCTGCTTTTAAATCTATCTTCCAAAATGTCTGGTAATCCATCTAAAAAAGATATTGGAGTATGCCAAATTCCTCTTCTGAAAACTTTTTAAATAGCTCTTCAGGAAAAGAAAACAAAAGCAAAAAACAAAAGGCATATTCTTCAGCCAGGTCTATGAGGCCTTTCATTATCTGGCCAACCCCTACTCTCACTGTGCTCCCAGAGATCCTGGGGATGCCATTCTTTTACCTGAAATAGCCCTTCCCCAGTATTCCCACAGAGAAGCTCCCCAGTGTATTTAAAGATTTGGCTCAAGTGTCAGGTTCTATTTCATCATCTTCTTTACTACTACAGTATCCATTTCTACTTCTCTGCCTCCTAAACTGTGAGATCTCTAAAAGGAACATCATCTTTTCATCACTGGACCAAATTCAGCGGCACAAAAATAAAGAAGGTAAAGCTCTTGCCCTTGAAGGGGTAGGGAAGAGGAAGACTAACACAAAAAACTTAGAATTCCACATAGGAGCAATCACTAATCAGGCTGGTACAGAGTACAGAGGAGGAGGGGCATGTGTTAGCAGAAAGAAAAATTTCCTGGAAGAGGTTCCATCTGTCTTCCCAGGATCATTTCAAGTCTTAAAAAGAAATGCTGTCCTTTGTACTTCCTAAAGTGCATTTAGGGATATAAGACCATACCGATTTTTATGGCTCAATTAGTTTCTGTTAATTCGTATAGACAGGAGAAAAAGATACCTCTATATTGTGGTCATTTATTATAAAAATAACACAACCAAGACACCTTTGTCTCATTTTATATTATTGAGTATTCTCTTCAGATGATAGGGTGCTATAATTTTCAAAAAAATTATAATTCTTGCTAACATTTTTCCTGATACTAAATTGAAATAATCTGGGGGGGGGGAATTCATGTTAATTGTAAGACACCATTCACATTCAAAAGATAGTGTTTCCCTGAAGCCAACTTTCCTTTAAAAATGAAGAAGTCAGGCATGTGGGTGGCTCAGTAGGTTAAGCCTTCGACTCTTGATTTCATCTCAGGTCATGATCTTACGGTCATGAGATCGAGCCCAGAGTAGAGCCCTTCGAGAAGGAGATCATGCCCAGCATGGAGCCTGTCCCTCTGCCCTTCCCCCACTCGCTTGTGTGCACACACATGCACGCTTTCTCTTTCTACCAAAAAAAAAAAAAAAAAAAAGAACAATTCAACATTTCACTCATTTTAGTCATGTAGCTTTTCTTTAATGAAGAACCTCGTGTGGCTGAATACCATACTGTGTCAGGTGGAGGCAATGAGCTCAGGCAGGGTTTCTGTCAGTCACATGAGAAACAGATCACTAGATCTAGCCATTTTGTAAGGGTCTTAAATAAACATACTTCTGTAGAGATACAATCACTGGCTTTAGAGAGAACAGATCCTAAATTAACCTGTTAAAAATGTTTAACTTAATGAAAGCATGTAATCAATTTCCAGGTTGAACAGAATGAGTTGTCACTAAATCAATAGTATACGCAGTCCATTTTTCAAATGCTTAGTAGATACTCATGAGTAGCCTAAGAACTACAGGTGTATATAAACTGTAGTTTGAAAACATGTCCCCTGTGCTAATACTTACAACAACATTTCTTAAATTCAAGAAACTCACAAGTAATGCTCATGATCACTTAAATGATAAACAGTTTATGTAACAGTGAAATCAAAAGAGAAAATAGTTAATATTAGATATCCCTTACCTTCAGGATTTAGAATAAAAAAATGCCATTTGCATTTCACAGATCTAATCAAATGGGTCAGCTACAAGTATCAACAAAACCAGCAATCTTTAACCATTTATTAAGTGGTACTCAAAATGCGGTCTACAGGTCAGTGCCAATTACAGGGATTCAGCGAGATAATTTTACACCATTATATAAACCAACACACTGCTTTCTTCATCAAGAAAGTCTTAAGGAAAGTATGTCTGCTAACCTAGGCAGCATACAGAGCAGAGAAGAACTGAAAGAGAGAGAAGTGTATGAAGCTCAAACTTCTTTTTAAAAAGGTGACAGGGTCAAGACATAGAATAAAAAGGGGAGGACGAAGAACGGATTTATTAGATGTGCTTTCTAGGAATATATTATCGATATATGCAAGTAATTAATATAAATCTTCAGAGGTCACATCTATATGTTCCTTGATAAAATGGATATCCTTTTTTGTGTTGTCTTAGCCATTTCATGAACTTGACTCAGTGATATCAGCATGAATGGGTGAAACTGAAAAGTGGTAATGCTCACATTTTTATCATTCAGTTTCGCAGATACTGTGAAACAGTTATAAAATACAATTGACCCCTACATGATCAGGATGCTTATATCTAAATGTATTAAAATACTTTTTGTTCAAAATTTTGATTTTTCACATAAGTCTGTGACTTCATCAAATCACCTGACAAGAATAAATACACTGTTCTAAAACACAGTAGTTTATCAAATATGCTTACAAGTTTCACCTCTTATAATCCTGACAAAATGTAAAATGTTGACATATTGCTGAAGAAAGACTTTATCACCTAGGCTGAAGGTCGGCAAATTTTCTCTGTACAGGCCAGACAGCAAGTATTTTAGGCTTTAGAGGTTATAGTCTGTGTTGCAACTACTCAACTCTGTAATGAGCAGTTGTAATGAGCAAGCGGCCATAGACACTACAGAAACCAACAGGCATGGACGTATCCCAGTACAACTTTTTTTATGGACATGGAAATTTGAATTCCATATAATTTTCATATGTCACAAAATATTATTCTTCTTTTGATAGTTTTCAACCATTTAATAATGTAAAAGTCATGCTTAACTCCCAAGCTGTATAAAAACAGATGGCAGACCAAATTGGCCTACAGACAGTAGTCTGCCCTGATCTAGACCAAAGGCATAAAAAGCATTAGTTATCCATTTCAGTTTTTAAAAGATGGAATAAAGTGGCAGAAGAATATATGGTTTCTGACCAGAATGCAAACAATCACACCAACATAAAGCAAATGAATCATATAGAAAAAAATTTACCAAAAACTCTTAATGACATCCCTTGCCAGCATAATTGGCAATTTTTCCGATATCGTGTAATAACCATGAAAACACCGTAATGATCTAAGTTAGCATATATGTTTACTTAAAATGTCAGTTAACTCAGCAATTCTACTCCCAGAAGAATGCCAAGAGCACTGAAAACATGTGTTGACACAAAGTTTATACACAAATGTTCATAGTGACATTATTCTAATAGCCAGAAAGGGAAAGAACCCAAATGTCCATCAACTGATGTATGGATAAACAAAATGTGGTATATTCACATAGTGGAATATTACTCAGCCATGAAAAGGAATGAAGTACTGATGCCTGCTACAACATAAACGAACACTGAAAACTTTACGTTAGTGAAAGGAATCAATCACAAGAGGCCACATATGATATGGTTCCATTTACATGAAATGTCCAGAATAGGCAAGTTCATAGAAAGTGAAAGTACATCAGTGATGCCAGAGACCCTGGGGAGTAGGAGAATGCAGAGTATGTTAATGGGTATGGGATTTCCTTCTATGGTGATGAAAATACTTTCAAATTAGATAGTAAGGGCATTTGCACAATCCTGTGAATATTCTAAACTACTAAATTGTACACTTTAAAAAGGAGAATGTTATGGTATATCAGTTACATCACACAATAAAATTTATAGTTAAAAAGAATAAGAGAGAGTAAGGATAAATGGTATTGATGCTAAATGTATAAATTCAATAGTGATGCATTAGTAAAAATAAGACAACCTATCTGGTACAAAGTTAATCTATGCACTTCAGTAACAACATGTCTGTCTATCAACTCACTAGGACAACAACAGATCAAGTAGATAAATGCACTTCATTTAAAATTTACAGTAATTTTTAAAGAAGATCTATTGCATGGATAATACATATACATATAAAATAAATTTTCTCTTTATATGCAATTTCTTATACTACCATTGTACATCTGCCAATATTACTAGCAACATGGTTTAGATCCCCAATTCAATCTTATTCTGTAAGTCTTTTTAAATTTTTGTTTTTTTATAGTAGTAATAATGGCTTTGCTTCTCTGATTAGATGCTGCTACTTACTGAAATCATTTGTTTCCCCCCCAAATATATTGAAAATATCTGTACTATAATATTTACCTTTTGACCATCATGCTCAAAAGTAGAAAACCAAGGTTCAGCAGTTTCCATAAGTTGTGAGAACATTGCACTAAAAATTAGAAAAATAATACAGTGTTAATGTTAAACCCTTATTAAAGTAGAAATGGGGTAAAAAAGTAACATAATAGAAAGCTTTTGTACTTACTAGGCATCATGTTCCAGATACTCAGGGTTCAAGAGAGTTTTCATCTCCTCACTTGAAAAAGCAATACAAATAATCAATATGTATAATGTTTTTAATAGAAGGGGATGCTGCAGAGGTTACCTTATTCTATACTCATAAGCCAACTTTCATATAATGTGTATATGAAAAAAAATCATCCTTTCTAAATAAAAAAAATCAATTCCATTAACAAATGAAATCTTCTCTTTCTAGAAAGATCAAAAACAAACTAGGTACCTTGTATGTACCACAATGAAATAACTAATTGCTACAAATAAAAAATACAAAATGTGACAATATATTCCTTGAATGTGTCTGATCTAGAATAAATTGGTTACTTCACAATCTATTTTGTTTTTCTAAAACAAAACAAAACAAAACAAAACAAATATTTACTTACTGGTCAAATATACCATATAAAAACATTTTGTTCTTTTAATGGCTTCTATTTTTATTATATTTTAATACCCATTAATCAGTGACAGTACCTCTTTCAAATTTTAGTGTTGCTTTTACCTTTCAATGGCTTGAAACTGCTAAAGCAGCATGTCCAAATTATTTAAAAGTAATTTTCAATCATCTATACTTTCCTGT
This sequence comes from Lynx rufus, assembly GCF_022079265.1. NCBI lineage: Eukaryota > Metazoa > Chordata > Mammalia > Carnivora > Felidae > Lynx > Lynx rufus. The sequence goes on along the minus strand of NW_025814867.1, from coordinate 24,360,071 downwards.
GGAGTATGATGTATGTACACATTTTGAAAAAGATAAAAACTGGCATGAAAATAGGATCACAATACTAACTTCATCCATATCATACTTTAGAATAACTGAATAAAGGGTAATTAAGATACAAGTGCTCTAGTCAGATCCAATAAACTCAGTAAAATTAGAGACACTCAAAATGAACTAGAAAATACTAATCTATAATACAGTAAACAAAAGTTAATTTAACAAAGACTCTAATTTATGCTGAGCAAAATGGATGGCTATATTTAATTAATAGAAATCATATAGATAAACACATAAGATGTTATGTGTTAATTTTTTCTGTTCTGCATATGGATGGGTCAGCCTATGGAATCCTTCTGACAAAAGTTTATAATCTCACAGCTTCCATTCCCAAGATACTTCCTGGCTACTTCTCTGGGCCATCAGTTAGGGCATTTAAAGTTAGAAAACAAATTCTAACAATTAGCCCAGGTTACATACAATTACTAAAGTTATTTGCTAGAAAGAATACATTAATGTATCTCAAAAACATGACAAACCATTTTTGTTTATTTATAGACTGGGGTTCTTTGGAGTACTGGTCTCCTATTTATGACCTGAACTCAGTCAAATCTGGTGAGGAGAAAGGATCTCAGATCAAGTTAAAGCTTGTGAAGCTTGTAGTGAAAGAATGGTTCATTAGAGGATGGTACATATGAATACTGTTAATCAATAGCACTTTGCCATTACACCAAAATTTCTTCTTCTTGATCCGCTACTTAAATGTCTTCCTGTGGCACAGATCTGTGACTTGCAAATACTATTACAATTACAAATTTGCCCATAGCCCATAGGACTACAACTACTAAGTGGAATTAATAATCAGCCACATGAAACACAACCAAATGTTTACAATTTATAAAAGTACCTTCAACGTAAAAGATTCTGAGGTTAAGATGATTACCGCAAGGCTTAAAAAACAGATGGAGCTCATATAAAAACTTGCCTTGGTTGGGCAGACTCACTGGCATGAAGAAAAGCTTGGTGGTCACAGTGGAGGATAAAGACTATAGGTGCTAAGAGCTCGTGCATGCCCTGAAACGTAAGAGCAAGACAAATGAGAGGGGGAAGATGCTGAGGGTCCACCAGTGGACAGAATAGGCTCAGTGAAATGCTTCTTCAACTGATCCTTACTGCCAACATTTCCATATTTTAGAGAAATGCATAAAATGAAAAGCTACAAAATGAGATTTTATTTACTTTTAGAATTTGATTCCAATTCAACCACAGCACAAATTCTTCTTCTTTAAAACATGGAGAACAGTTCTTGCTTAAATGACACAACAAACAATAAATTGGCATGGCAGACAACCTTGCACCTGTCAGTTGCTTCAGGATCTGTACTCATAAATATGAATTTCATTTATGCAAATTATAATCATGAGCTACAGTGTAAAGATCTGCAGTAAGAAGGGCAACTGAGAACTGTAGACCTAAAGAAATTATATCCAGTGTTTTCATTACATAATGGCTCAAAATTAGGATGTCTGTAGATTTAGGAAGAGCTGAAGTCAGCTAGCTGGAAATGCTGGATAATAAAAGAAACAATCTCTAGCAGGTATGACAGCAAAGTTTTCGAAGTATGATTTTCAACATGTTTAATCTGAAAACGACCATAATTTCTTTCCTGTCTACTTCAACTATAAGGTTACTGTTCAATTTATTTAGTGAATTCACCAATTGTATTTTCTTTTTCCTTATATTGGTGTTACCCATGAATTACACGAATAGGCACAGAAACAAAAAAGCATATTAGCTACTAAGCTATCTCTAAAAATTCATTATTTATCCTTTATTGTGGAAAAGGTAAATAATTTGCCTTTTAAATGAAATGTTTTTCCCCCCTTAAGCATCAGAAAACATATTTAACAAGTTAAAAGTAGACTATATTCTTTTCTGCCTCTTAAAGTGAGTAAATTATCACTTTCCTTTTGCTTAATAATTATGGATGATCTTTTATTTAAAAAAATAAGACAAAACACCACCTTTATAGGAAATAAAAATAAAATATGGAGGCAAAGGGAAGAGTTTCACTGGCGGAAGCAGAGACTTCCATGATGGAAGGGCAGTCGCACAACCCTCTGTACATCCTAGAAGCACCAGGCTATTCTTAGAAAGCTAGTGGTCAGCACAAAATAAGATGAAAGTGAACTCTATCAGAGTTCATTCATAAGTTATCACTAGACCTGAATTAGGACTTTATGACATTTGTGCAAAATAATCTCTGATACATTGAATAGTTACTTGTGATTAAGACAAATTACCACACACCACTTCAATCTTTTTAATTAACCACGTCCTTAATAAACAAAACTTTAAATGACTATTTGATGATCCCTTAGAAGAGCATGGTAGAGATCCAGAAAAAAATGGAATTAAGTGCTGCTAAGTACGCTTTAAAATCATCATGAGGTGTTTATTCTCCTGGAATAATCTCAAAGTATTCCAAACACCAAGTGCCATAATTTAATCATCAAAGTACAAGCTACTTACTATAGTACTTGTATTTACTGTACCTATAGAAAAGGAAAAAAAAAAGAGAGAAAAAGACAAGGAGAAAGGAAGGAAGGAAGGAAGGGAGAAAGGAAGGAAGGAAGGAAGGAAGGAACCAAAAAAAAGAAATTAAAAACTATGCTAGATATCCTTATGGTAATCTTTTTGCCTATTTCTGATCATTAACTTGGGATAAAGTCCCTAGAAGTAGAATTTCTGGGTAAGTGAGTAAAGACATTTGTTAAAGTCTCTGATATATACACAATTAAGCTGCCCTTCAGAAAGAACTCCCTCACTTTAGGGCATAAAAGTTGCCACTTCATACATCCTAACTTGTAGTGTTTTGTTTTATTTTAATCCTTTAAAACTTCATAGTCAAATGGTTTACCTTATTTAAATGCTAGTGAGACTGACAAAAATTTCATTGACCATTTTTATTTAATGAATTGCCCATTTTCTCCTAATGAAGTGTTTCCTTTTTCCTGATGATTTGTTATAGTTCTTCACCAACTCAGGATAGGAACCTGTAGTCATTTTTGTTACATATGCTTGTCCACATTCATCATTTGTCTTCTAATCTTGATGATATCTTATGTCACAGTGAAGCTGTATTCTTTAAAACTGTCAAATCAAGACATCATCCTTCATGGCTTCTTGTTTTGCTTCCATGCCTAAAAAGACCTTCCTTATATTGAGGTTAGGTGAGTATGTAGTGTTCTTTTTCACAGCTAATTCTTTACCCATCCGGTATTTATTTTTGCCCTGAAGAATAAATCGGTATTTTTCTCTGCAAGAGTTCAACTAATTCTTGAATAACCCATCTTCTCCCAAGAGTTTTGAAATGTCATCTTTACCATACACTGAATTGCTAGAGCTTGTTTTTTCTCAGCTTTTACTGGCATTCCATTGGTTTGTTCATTATTGACAAGAACTTTACTATTTTAATGACTTGTGCTGCAAAATATTCTAGTCTGCCATATTTTCTATTCTTTTTCTCAAAATTATCTTGTCTATTCTAATTAGAAGGTACGCTGAAGTATCATTTAAATAAAATGATAAAACAAAATACTGCAATTTTTATTGGCACTGCATTAACATTAACTTGAAGAAAATAGGTATTTTAAAGAACAACACATTTTCTAGCCCAAAAGTTGGTAAAACTGCTTAGTTTCTCACTAGGTTTTTGTCGTTGCTGATGGTGGCGGTGATCTTCTGATTGGGTCTTTTCCCTCTCAATGTATTCTCTAACTAATGGTTGGTTTAACAAGAATGAGTTTTTGCCTAAATGCATCTTCCAACCCTCTTTAAATTTTCTCTTCCTTCTGGTTTCTGTGACACTATACAGAGTCTCCATTTGCTCATGCATCATTCACCTTCCAAATTCATATTTCAAAAACAGGGGTGCCTGGGTGGCCCCGTCGGTTGAGCACTGGGCTCTTGATTTTGGCTCAGGTCATGGTCTCAGAGTCATGAGATCGAGCCCTGAGTCCAGCTCCATGCTGGGTGTGGAGCCTGCTTAAGATTCTCTCTCCCCTTCCTCTGCCCGCCCCCCACTTGTGCTTTCTCTCTCTCTCCCTCTAAAAATTAACTAATTATTAGCTACCTATGATAATGATGAGAACACAGATGTAAATGAAGTGGGCAAGTTCCTAACCATTATGGAGCTTGCAGTCCAGACAGCAAGACACACAATAATAAAATAAGCACAGAAATGACTATATAATTATAAACTGTGATAAACTATATCTATGTGTACATACAAAAATCTAGCTCCTGCTACAGGCTCACCACATAGAAGGTATTCACTGGATGGTGACTGGCTGGTTAAATATCTACCTCTCCGGGGCGCCTGGGTGGCGCAGTCGGTTAAGCGTCCGACATCAGCCAGGTCATGATCTCGCGGTCCGTGAGTTCGAGCCCCGCGTCGGGCTCTGGGCTGATGGCTCGGAGCCTGGAGCCTGTTTCCGATTCTGTGTCTCCCTCTCTCTCTGCCCCTCCCCCGTTCATGCTCTGTCTCTCTCTGTCCCAAAAATAAATAAAAAACGTTGAAAAAAAAATTTAAATATCTACCTCTCCATATAGCAATGTACTGGTAAAAGCTGAACTACAATATTAGAAATGAAAAAAAAGGAGAACATTAAACCATATATCAAATCAATAAGGGTGCTTTTTGTATAATGGAAATTAAGAGTTCCCTGAATATCATTAGGACAACCTTTTACAAATTCACTGTTGACTTCTAACTAAACTGGGGGTATTTTCTCAAATAGACTTGAAGAGATTGTTGGTTTTACTCTTAATTCTAGACTAGTAAAACCTGATTAATAATTACAACTGGCAAGTGTATAGGCATCTTTAAAGGAAAAGAGAACTATTTAGAAAGAATGATCATAAATTCGATATGCTCTAATTTGACAAAGCATAATAAAACACAATATATTGTCTAGTATACTTATTGGTTCCCAAAATGTGTATTTTGCTTTCATCTATACCATCAGCATTTCTGCTTGCTTAAAGTCTTTATCCCTGCTGGATCGTTAGTAGTCACTGCACTCCAAACTCATGCCAGTTGAACATAAAGGTAACGAAGTTTTCTTCATCAACAGCCTGTAGGCTCACAAAATTGAACCTGTTCTTTTATCTGCCTGTGTTCATTTAGCCCACCAAGCAGTCTTTATTAAAGCTGAGGCATCAGGCAGTCAAAGTTCATTAATACCATTTATATAATCTCTGCAGTTTCAATTAACTCAGCAAGACATTCTACTACATGATAACAGTCTCATTAATTCAATAAAATCCCATAACTATTAACAATATGGTCGATGTTAAACGGGGTGTCACCTAGTACAAAATAATAGCTTTAACAGCTTGTGATGAAACTCAAGGTTTTTTTCTTAAATTTGATCTGGCTAAATATTCAGTCCTTCTTTAGCAAAGTATTATTTCTATGTAAAGAATCTATAGGACTTTAAACATGTACAGGGAGTAATTAAATCTTACTAAGTGACTCCCAAGAGTAGGTTAATAATACTTTCTTATTCAGTAATTGATTGATTTTGTCTAAATTATCCAGAATCTGATCTTCCATATTCTTGTTTAGTTTTCCTTACAAATGCAGTGGGCCACATACATCATAAATGCCTGAGTGCAGTTATTATGTTTTGTTCCTTGTCTGTGGAACTTGTTTTCATTATTACAACACTTCCTTAGTTGACTTTTTTCTTCCACTAAAGAAAAATGAGAAACAAATGTACAACTTGGGATGATTTTATTATGACTTGGTTCACTGTCATCAAATCCTTTACTGTGCAGTATTTTCAAATATTGGAAAGAAGAAAGGGCACAATGAAGAGATACACTTGATGACAAAAGCCAACACAATGAGGAGAGAACAGAAAAACAGAAAGAAACCTGGATCATTGATGAGGAGTCTGAACTACTGAACTAATGCTGCAGAACCATTTTGCCCCTAGACTTCTTGCAAAGTGTGTTAATAACATCCTTAGACTTGAAGTTATTCTGAATGAGGTTTTCAGTTATTTGCTTCCAAAAATCCTACATTGATACTTATTTTCTCCTAGTCTCCTTTTTGGTTGGTTGGTTGGTTGGTTGGTTGATTGGTTTTTGGTCTTTGAACTTTGTATCCCACATCAGGCTCTGTGCTGACAGCATGGAGGTTACTTGGGATTCTCTCATTCTCTCTCTCTCTCTCTCTCTCTCCCTCCCTCCCTCCCTCCCTCTCTGTCACCTTCCCTCTCTCCCACTCGCTTTCTCTCTCTCTAAATAAACACACTAAAAAAAAAAAAAGAATCCATATATAACTGGACCTGTTCTTAGTTTATTCCACTGATCTCTGTTGACTCCCACACTGTTGTTATACTGGCTTGATCACAGAATATTTACAGAATAATTGCCATTCTTTGCCAAATGCCTTTACCATTCTCCCCTTCCCCTAAATTCTGTGGCAACTCCAACATATTTAACAATGATAGTAATAGTAATAACCACCCCAACTACAAACAAGAACCCTTAGTGAGCACTATGTGTTTTTAACTCTACAAAGTCAATACTGTCATTGCCCTCATCTTACTGCTAACAGAACAAAGATTTAGAAAATTTAAGTAAAATGTCTAGGATTATGTAGCTAGTAAATGGTTGGTTGAACTGAGATTCAAATAACAGATATAAGCCCACACCCAATGCTCTTAACCACTAAACTATATTATTTCCATTAATTACTGTAAAGCTTTTGTGCACTAAATTTAAAATAACTGTGTCCAGTTTTTAAAAAGTTCATCTATCTCTTAGATTATAATTGGAATGCTAATATATTTATATATTAATTTGGGAAGAAGTAATATTCATTTTATTTGATGTGTTCTCATCCACAAACATGCTATCACTTTTCTATTTATTCAACCCCTGCTTTATATCCTTCAATAATATTATAATTTTCTTCATATAGCTTTTATACCTACATTGCTATATTTATTTCAAGACACTTTCAAGTTTTGGTTGCCATTATAAGTGAGATATATTTTTTCCATTTCCCATTCTAAAAGCTGATTATCACCATGTAATTAATATAAAGGCATATTACTAACATTAAAAGCAAGATAAAATTAGTTCCCTTGGGTCTTCTATGTATATAACAACAAATACATTATTTAGGACCATTGTAATATGATTTAGTTTATTATCTTTAAACTGATCAAGTTTATTTCAAATTAAATACATTGTTCTAGGGGAGCCTGACAGGCTCAGTCAGAAGAGCATGCAGCACTTGATCTCGCTGTTGTGAATTCCAGCCCCACACTGGGTGTAGAGACTACTTAAATAAATAAATTTAAAAAAATATTTAGGGGCACCTGGGCGGCTCAGTCAGTTAGGCATCCGACTCTGGCTCAGGTCATGATCTCATCATAGTTTGTGGGTTCAAGCCCCTCATCGAGCTCTGTGTTGACAGCTCAGAGCCTGGAGCCTGTTTTGGATTCTGTGTCTCCCTCTGTCTCTGCCTCTCCCCTGTTTGTGCCCTGTCTCTCCCTCCCTCTTAAAAATAAACATTAAAAAAAAAATTAAAAAAAATTTTAAATAGATACATTGCTCTAATCATACAGTGTTTTCTGTTTTATTACACTAAAGTTAAGTGATTATCAGTTGAACATACATAACTTTTGACTGCTAGAGAATTTATTAATTTGGTTTGACTTCCCACTTACTATACATTTTGAGAATACATAAAAATATCCAACTTCGTGTATTTTTATTGGAACACCATCAGCTTAAGTACAAACCTAGATACTTCTTTATATATTAAATAACTAATTCACATTTCAGTGAGAGCAAAACATAACCCAACAATCTTCTGTCCTTTAGTAATGGGGGATGAATCAGATACCTGGGTAACAAGGAGTATCATAAATTTCCAAAAATTTACAGGAACTTTCTGAAGGCGTATTACCAGTAACTTTTAAAGAGTGGAAGGACACTTGATTATTTTTTACACGGCAGGTCACGTATTTATAAACACTATTTATATATACAATTCTGAAAAGTTTTATTACTAGATTGGCTTCAAAGGTGCTGTTTATAAACAAACTCCCAAAAGTTGAAAGAAAAGATTGAACGCCTTACAGAAGACAATTTGGTGGAATGTCTTATAATAAGGAAGAAGCATATGTGCTTCAATGAGCTTACTTTTCTCACCATGCAGCTGACAAGCAGCTCTCTGATTGCTTTACTATTATGATACAACTTTGGATACAATAAAGGCTACATTATTGCTCTATCATTTGTCAAGCTGTATAGAAAATTTTGAGTCAATGGATGCCACCTGTACGATATTTTCATTACCTGTTTATAAAGCAACTGCTCGTTTTCTCTAGCATAACAGAAAAGAACATCTGTAAGAATTTTTCTCACATTTTCTTGTTGGAAAAACTGCATTTCAGGAAACCTGAAGAAAGAAAACACAGGATTAAAACTGACTAGCACAATTCCAAGAAATACCCTCAAACTCTCATCTCTAAGAGGCATCAAGGGTTACTTTATGTGTTAGTACAAGCGTGTATTTGCCATGCAACTAACTTACGCCACTGGTGAGACTGACAATGTTAAGGAACAAAGGATGAGAAATGATACAGAGGGAAACAATACCTTTCAACACCTAAATATTTCAAATGTCTCCATATGCTTCAAGTCCTCACACAGTGGATACAACAGTTCTTAAGCAAAATGAATCCTAGCCTTTGGGCCCATTTGGTTTTTAGGACCAGAATGTAATTTTGGATGTATCAGCTTTTTGAAGAAATCAGTATCTTTTTTTTAATGCAAATATCAGGATTTAAATTATTATACATGACCACCCTGTTAGTTTTGTCTGATTAACATGTAGACTTCAAATGGAACAAGTCAGTCAGTATTGTTTAAATGTTCTCTGGATCAAAAGCCCTGCCAGGTGCTCTGAGGTAATGTCAAACAGAAAAAGGGCACAGTATCCACTTGAAAGGAGCTTACACTGTTGTTTTTAATGAAAGAATATACAACCGCACACTCCGAAGAACAAATACATAGCAATAATACACAATGAATATATAAGGGAAGAAATTACATCACCTAGGAGTTAGCAGTCAAATAGGTTCAAGCACAAAAGATTTGAACAAAGATTTGTAGGAGAGGAGGAGATGGACTATCAGTGGGAAAGAGAAGCAGATCAGAAGGACAGATGAAGGCACACAAAGCAGTGAGTATTCCACGTGTACAGCACAGTATGGTAATCAGTAATGAGAAGGAAAAGTACTTCCATGAAGCACTGCCGGCTGAGAGAAGGACAACAAGACAGAAGAAGAGGTGGGCAGGTCCGGAAAGAGCTCTGAATGCTGAGTTTACAAACGAAGACAAACAACAGAGTGACTCTACATTTCTGAATATTTAAGTAACAAAGAAAACAGTATCTGAGTAACTTTAAGTGGGAATAAGCCTTGAAGGAGGAGAGATTACAGGAAGGAACAAGAGGGCATTATAATGAAGCGAAGGGGAGAAATAACAAACCTGAGAAGAAAAGCCTGCGTTCAAATTCAGGTTGCATAACTACTACGTATATAATCTTGAGTAAGTGATTGCTTAACTGCCTCACCTATTAAGTGGGGATAATAATGCTGATCTTGTGACCACGATGAGATAACATTAAGGCACCAGGAACAGTGCCTGGCAAGCAGTAAATGTGCAGGAATAGAGGTGATCGTTAGTCTCTGAGTACTGGTACTTCAGGTGATAAAGAAGTGAATTAGGTGGCTTTGGAACTAGGGCAGAAGAGGGACAGGAAAGAGGCTGAAGAGGAAGAGTACCCAAGATATGGAGGCACAGGGCATCATCAAGACAGAAAAATACTCCTTAATGCCTCCTCTAAAGAGCAGAACTGGTTGTTTTACTTCATATTATAATGGCTTACTGCCTTTTCCAGGAGACTTCAGCTGTTTTATGCTTCATCCTGATCCTTTTCTGCCTCCCTGTGAGAGTTACAATTTTCTCCCCAGTCCAGACTGGGTTCCTGGGTTAACTCTACTAGTGGTTTGTGAAGCATCTCATTTCCGGTCCTAGTTTTTATAATAAATTAAAGCCTGTCTTATCTTCATCTGTTTGTGTGACTTTTGCTTGAAATTCCCTTTGATGTGCAATTGTCCCCAGACACATATATTTGGTTTTCTTTCTTGCAGAAAGGAAGCCTCTTTTTTGGATGCCAGTAATAAAACAAACCCATGGGGGGGGGGGGAGCAAGATTACCTCACATCCCTGCCTAAATCTGAATTTGATGACCCCTCTGGACAGTGCCTACTCAGGCAAGGAAGTGTGACTAGGTGCAAGTGACCTTAGCTCCTAAAGAAGAGAAAACTTACCCTGAAAGTAGATTCAGGGCAAGAATGTTGTTTCATAAAACCCACAGGGGTTCCAGAAAGGTGTCAAATGCACTGATGTAGGAAAGAAACACAAGCACTTTTTAAATGACTTCTGTGGGACAGAAGTCAAATATCCCAAATTAAAGTAATCAGGATGAAAGACATGTAAGTAGTTAAAATAAATTGCTAAAGAGAAATTTCTTGGGAAAACTTAGTCACTAAGGTAAAAACAGATTAATCCTTCTGAGAAGTGAAATTATTTCCCCTTCTTCCTCATTAGAGGACTTAAATCTGCCCTGTCTTCGTTTTTTAATTTGAGGTATAATTGACATACAACATTATATTAGTTTCAGGTGTAAAACATAATGATACAGTATTTATATATACTGTTAAATGATCACCACAGTAAGCCTAGTTACCATCCTAGCCATGTCTTCAAAGTAGGCTTCCTGCCCCATGATTTAGATCCTATGGCTTCCCAATTTTGCATGTCCCCTCCCTTAACTCATCTTTGGAAATTTACCATACACAATGGCACAACCACATTCTGTGTAGCTGATGCAATCTGAAGTGATTGTGCAAGAAAGTACTAAAAACTCACTTTGTAACAAATACCCATGAACTATAGTAAGAGTTTAATACCTAACTACTAAAAATGTAAATTATATTACATACCGATTCATAGTTTCATTTAAATGCATACTAACCACTTGCAAGATTAAAAACAAGAGAGCTACAAGAATTAAATTGCAGGTAGATAATTTAAATTACCCACTTTTAGCAAATACCCAATCAACTAAAAATGTGTATTAGGCAGACACAGCATATCTACGCAACAGCACACGATCTACAATCCTAAAGTGCCAATTTATGGAGTTTCGCGATACCCTCTTTTTCAGAAAAGTGTGACTTGTTCTCTAAATTCTGATGGTTTCATAGCACCAAATAAGTAATGTAGAGAGATACAGAAAAGTTTTTTAAAAGATATAAAAGTTTATGCTATTTAAGAAGTTTGAAAAAGAACTTCTATTCAGAGAAGATTTAAGCTCAATAAGTCTTTGGAGATTATCTAGTCTAACTCAGAAGGTCACAGGTAAGGATTCTGAGACACCGTGATTAATACCTGCCCCCACATTACTGGGTAGTTAGGGGAGCAGTACTTTCCATCCGCTTCACTCATCAATTATAAATAGGCCAAATAAACATATTTAGGTAAAATTCCATGAGTTCAGAGTTACCAAGAAGAACCTAGCTCAAAAGGCTGATGAATACACCTGAATAGTAATATATTTCCCACAACAAATATTTGATTGTTTTATTGTCAGGCTTCAAACCAGAAGACATAACATACCATCTATAGGAATCAGAAATAAGAGGGAGAAAAGTACAGTGAGTAGCTTTTCTAGGAATAGTAATAATCAGTTTTTGATGATATGGTTTAAGTTTCAAAATAGCTTCCCTGCCATTCATTACACTTCTATGCTTTCTTTTACCCCATGCCACCTGGTGTTGATCAGGATAGGAAAGCAATTTGAATACCATTCTAACCCAAGTATCATTGGAAAGGCAAATTTACTTTTGAAACAATAATAAAAATCACAGAATACAGGCTCAAGGTGGGCCTTTTATCATGGGGGAAAAAAAAAGGAAATGGTAGTAACCTCAGTAAAGATGAGGTAGAAAAAACAACTTAAGAATTAAAACTCTAGGGGCGCCTGGGTGGCTCAGTCAGTTGAGCGTCCGGCTTCGGCTCAGGTCATGATCTCGCGGATCGTGAGTTCAAGCCCCGCATCAGGCTCTGCGCTGACAGCTCAGAGCCTGGAGCCTGTTTCAGATTCTGTCTCCCTCTCACTCTGCCCTGACCCTGCTTGTGCTCTCTCTGTCTCTAAAATAAATAAACATTAAAAAAAAAAGAATTAAAACTGTAGAAGTTTATAGATTATTTCAAGCCAAATATCTGATAAGCAAATAAAAGGGAAAAAAATTCACACTAAATAGGGACTGAGGATAAGTTATGTTATTATCAGAAAATGGAAGTCCAAGAGAAGTAATTTCCAAATCTGGCCAGGAAATGGGAAGGAAATAGAAATAAGTGAGAGTGGAAACTCTGGTATAGATAAAACCAAAGAGAAAGTCATAGTAACATATTCCATGATGAAATTTAGACAATATTGCCAAAAAAAAATTTTTTTTTAAACTGTATCCCAGACTTCTTTAAAAACAAAGTGATGAGAGGGGTGCCTGGGTGGCTCAGTCAGTTTAAGCATCTGACTTCGGCTCAGGTCATGATCTCACGGTCGGTGAGTTCGAGCCCCACATCGGGCTCTGTGCTGACAGTTCAGAGCCTGGAGCCTGCTTTGGGTTCTGTGTACTGACCCCACACCCCTGCCCCTCCTGTGCTCTGTCTCACTCTGTGTCTCAAAAATATATAAATGTTAAAAAAAAAAAAAAGCACAAAGTGATGAGTGATGTGAGGATTAAAAACAAGAGCATCCTTGAACTTTACCTTCCCTCCAACCAGTTCCCCCGCAAACCCTCTACCCACACACCCTTTGTGTTCCCAAATCCATTCTCAGTGAATGTAGAATGTAATCCCAAAGCCCTGGTATAAACCCCGGGTTATCTTCCTAGTCCCCCCCCCCACCCCCATTTCTGGGAAGGGCAGGCACCACAGTTTGAATGCATGGGAGAGCCCAGGGTGGTGATAGACACAGAGGGAAAGGAAATGAGGAGTACAGGGTAGTGAAGTGAGGGCCCCTGTAGCCTGGGGTACCAAAATGTGGCCCTGTTGCCAGAAGAAAGCATGCCGGTGCCCCTGAGAAAGGGGACCCGTCAGCCTCAGGATCTTCTCCCAGCGAACAGTCACTGCTTGGACGTTTGCCCTTCTGGCGAGGGTTGCAGAAACACACTCGGAGCACATCCCTCTCCAGCCCAAGCTGCTGGGCTGTGTGGCTCATCTGCCGCAGGGTGGGTTTCGGGAACTGCAGGAGCACGTCCTCCAGGTTGACTGTCCCTCAGTTCTTCATACATGTTCACTTACTCTTTGGAGCCTGCACAAGGGCCTCTGCTCTGCCTATCTCCTGCAGATTTTCATGATTGTCAGCTTCGTCCTCCTACTTCTGCAGCACAGGACACGGATTACAAGTTCTTAAAACTGAGCTGCAGAGCCTCAAAACAACAGACGGTCATTTGGCTAAACACCTTCCCAAAGAGAACCCTCAGGGTGAGCCCCACATCGGCCTAAATACATCCCGGAGCGATCCTCTTCTGTTTCAGGAGCTTGGCGAGTCATTACAGGTCTTTCTGCAGAGCTCTGATGTCCTGGGACTCTTCAGGATTTTACTCCAGCTTCTCCTTTTCTGGCTTCACAGCCCCAGGTGGGGCAGCGCAGGGCTGGGGGAGGCCCCCCGCCACTGGAGTTTCTCTCCACCCCAGCTCCCCACTCGCCCTCTACCTGGGAGGTCTCTAGGCTACCTTGGGGCACGGGGGTACAAGCCCCACTCCAACCTGATGTCCATAGTAGCCATCCTACCCAGAACTCAAATGGTGGGGCGGGGCATGGAGGAATCCCTCACACCTCAGAGCCTGGACCAACACCCAGGATTCCTGAATCACCAGGAGGGCCTTGGAAGCTCTGCAAGGTCCAAGGGTCAACCCAGCCAGGCTTGGCCGTCCCAGGCCCATCGCCTCGACCCCCTAGCCAGGGAGGGAAGGCCAAGATGGGAGCCAGGTGTCCCACCGAGGGGAACGGGGACACCCCAAGCCGGGGGCCTGGAGAAATGAGGGCTCTCCAAGGGACTCTAAGAGTTTTCTTGACGAAAAAAAGTATTTCAGTTCTAACTTAAGTGATCAAATTTAAAATAAAGCAGTTTCTCTCTCAAGATGTGTAAAGGAACTTATAATCAGACAAATTTTACATACTAAAAATTAATACCAAGAGATATAAAACTTTGGTGTGTGTGTTTTGTTCTGCATTTTGAAATAACCCAAAATTCGTAGGCACTCTAGTTTTCATTATAAGACGTAAAAGACCTTTTATTATAGAAAACTCAAACATTTCTAGAGAACAGACCATAGTAGACTTGATATATCCATCACTCACTTTCATTGCCAATCAACTCTTGTTTCATATATATTCCTCCTTCAATTCTGCATTTTGAAATAAATCTGAGATGCCACATCTATAAATACCACAGTATGTATCTCTAAAAGATAAGGGCTTTCTAAACACATAACCACGTACCATTCTGATACCACAACTCATAAAAGTAATAATCCATTAATTAAATCAAATATCCAGGCAATGTGCAAATTTCCCTAATTTTTTTCAGTTTGTTCAAAGTCACAATCCAAGAAATGTCCACACACTACAATTTGTTGATGTATCTCTTTAGATTTTTTTTACTTTATAGATTTATTCCCCCCCCCCCCCGCCCCGCCTGTCTCTCTCTCTCCAATGTATTTGTTAAAGAAGCCAGGTTACTTATCCTGTAGAAACTTCCCACATTCTGAATTTTACTTATTGTTCCTCTATCTTGTTATTTAACACGTCTCCTCCTCCTCCTATATATCTTATAAACTGGTAGTTAGGTCTACAGACTTCATCAAATTCAAGTTCAATTTTCAACAAAATTCTTCATGGGTGGTATTGATGGTTTTCATACATGTTAAATTTTTTGACACTTCTCTTATGAAAAGGTGGAGGAATCGAACTCTTCTCCATCTGAATATGTACTGACCTTAGTGACTAGCTTCTCACAAAGCGATGCTGTCACACAACTTCTGTCTGGCTCTCTGTCTGGACCCATCCTTGGAACTCAGACACCATGCTTCTCCTAAGTCAAGTAGCTACGTGGGAGGGCCTTGTGGAGATGTTCTGGTCACAGCTGCAGAGAAGGCCTCCCCTGAGAGCCAACTTCAATAGCCAAACAGGGGAGTGAACAAGCCTTCGAACGATTCCAGCCCCTAACTTTTAAGCAGGTCTGGCCAACATCATGTGGAACAGAGTCAAACTCTCCGGCTCAGCCCTGCCCACATACTAGATTCATCTACAAAGTAAGTGCTGTTGTTTTAAGCTTCGGGGTGGTTTACGATGCAGCAATAGATCTCTCGTACGGCTTGTACTGCGTACCTCCATCAGGATGCACATATCAGCTTCTTTCTTTTTATGATGCTAGCAACCATTGGTGATCATTGCCTAGACCTATTAATTCATTAGAGATTGTAAATAGTAAAACTATAATTCTATCATTTTATCCTCCTTTATTACGTAAAACCCATATATAATGAAAACTTTCCCTTCATCAATATTTACTTATCCTCAATCAAGTAAGGTCAGCAAAATTTTGAAAAATCCTGTTGAATCCCATTACATTAGTTCGTGGATACTTGTTGTGGACATCTAAGATCCATGAACGACAGACAAGTCACTAATTCTGTCAAAAAAGTAACTTACAACAACCAGACTATTCTACATGCCTTTTGGGTATCTTCTCATGTGACTGCAGTATATGGGAAGGAATCAAGTGAGGGAGGAGGAACAGCTACACACCAGCTTTAGAGCCCCAATAACCAGGAACCCAGGTGGCTGATGTAAGATAAGTAGAAAGACACTCAACAGGGCAATTAATGGTCCATCATATTACACACAGACAATAAAGAGAAGCCAGGCAAATTTCTGGGCAATCCATAATGAAGAGTTCCTCAGACAACAAAAAGACAAAAAAATATATGTATTTTCTAAGCAAAAAAAGGGTTAAGAAAAGAGTGAAATGATAAAGGGCTTTGTCACCGCATTATAGTACATAATTAGGTAATTAGAAGTATTAAAACAGACAAAGCATTGGGCCCAGATGAATTACTGAAGATGCAAGTATTCAATAAGATGCCCCAGGGGAAAAAATAAAGCCCTTGGTGAAGGTTTATAATCATGCAGTAGGACAGAGAAGCACAGAAGGACTTGAAGGAACAATAACTGGTGTTATGCCCATACTTCAAGAACAGAATTTCAAAACAAGCATTCATCCAAAATTTAAAATGAGCTGATGGAAACTCCCTCGAATACTATTAAACACCAAAATAACGATAATACCTTCTTCTGGTTTATTGTTTTATTAGAGAAAAAGTGGAAAATCAGGCAAAAACCATGAAGAGGAGCAATTTCACACAGAATGAAAGCAGGCATACTTTTTCTTCCTGTGCTCCGTGTTTTGGTTGATGATTGCACCACTTTCCTTACTCAACCAAATCTGCTTTCTCGTCTTTCCAGGCACACAGCTGGATTTAATTTCCCAGCTTCTTTCTCAGTTTAGCTGTAGACATGTGACTGAGTGCTAACCAATGAAATGAGAGTGGAAATGATGTATGACTGACCACAAAATTCAACCGTCACGTCCACTTCAGTCAGGCCCCATGCACATTTCCTCTTCCATGTGGATAGGAGGAAAAAGGCCATCCAGGAGGCCTGGGAAGCTACCCGTGGAGTGCAATGGCTTTAAAAAGACATCTGCAAATTCTTTAGAACATCCTCCTTCGTGGATTGCTTGCTCTGGGAGAAGTCTTCTCTGGAGAAAGACACTTAAGCAGTCTCATGGAAAGATCCACATGGAGAGGAACCAATATGGATCCCCCAGCCTTAGTCAAGCCTTCAGATGACTGCAGCTCCACTTGATATCTGGCTGCAAACTCATAAGACTCCCAACCCAGAACCTTCTGGCTAAGCTGTTCTAAATTGCTTATGTGCAGCAACTATGAAATAAATGATCATTGTTTCAAGTCACTAGGTTTTGGTTGACATATTATGCAGCAATTGATAACTAATATAGGTTTTGATACCTGATTCTGGGATGTTATTAAAAAACTATAAAATACATGGTAGGAGTGTCTATGGGATTGGACAGAAGCTGGAAGGACTTTGGATATAGCACCAGTGAAAGATTAAAGGTTGTGAAAAAGGATGCTAGCAAAAGAGAGCCCATGAGGAGGCTTCCAGTGAAGCTTAAATGAAAGTAAGGAAAAAATTATAGGAAAAATGGAGGAAGAAGGTTCCTTATTGTGTAGCAGCAACATGGCAGCCTCTAGTTATATGGAAAATTGAAAATGTACCACATAAACTGGGTAACCTCGCTAAGGAGCTATCCAGGCAGAGTGTTGAAGGTGCTGCTTGATTTATATTTGTTGCTTGTGGTAGAATGAAAGAGGAGAGAAGCAAAAGAGAGAATTGCTAAACATAAATGTTCTAGGACTTGCTGGGTTTGAAAATAAAACTTCTCATTCTCAGCCTCTTTATCCAGCAAATAATGCTAACATTAAGAAAGTGCTTCTGGGCAAAGATCAAATCTAAAACACAGTTTGAAAAAAAAAAAAAGTCTAAAGATGAAACCGAGGGAGTCAGTGTAAAATCTTTTGTTAAGAACTCAGAAAGCTCTAAAGTGGTGCCTCAGAGAACCCTTCTGTGAGACAGGACACCCTGAGGCCCTATAAAGATTTAACACCAGGCCTTACAGAGCCTTCAGCAGTGAGAGGTCAGGGATGGTGCTGCACGTCCCACACCGTGCATGAGTGCCTCTCACAACAAAGAATTGGCCCAGAAGGTCAGTGCTCCCAGCCTTGAGGAACTCTGCATTAGAGTATATACGCCCAGAGGGTACAAACTGCATTGATTTAATCTCACCTCTTTCTGAGGAAGATTTATATAACTCACCTATGTTTCCATCTCCTGTTTGCTCCACAGAGTGCTCTGCATATAAAAGGTATTCACTTAATGTTTCTTGAATTGAGAAAGTGTTAAGTCTAGGCAAACAACATTAACATAAAATATTACAGAGGTATGGAAAGACTAGGAGTCCTAGGTATTTTTTCCATTTTGGCCATTAACAAATTATACTTTCCTAAGTCCTATTTTTTCTTAGTTTCAACTTTCCAGATTTGCAAAATAAAAAGATTTAATTAGGGGACTACCGATAACACAAATGCCTATTATGAGAGCCAGATACAAAGCATAAGAATGAAGCACTGAAGAAACATACAAAATATAAGATACAAAGCATAAGAACTAAGCACTCAAGAAAATATAGTACAGATAATAGACATCTGACAGATATTTTTAAAGAAAGATAATTATAATGAAATGTACATGACTGGTAAAAGAACAAAACAGGCATTATTTTCTTTATCAGGGCCTTCAACTTCTAGGACAGCAGCTAGGACACAGTAATTTTCCAAGTAGTATTTGTTGAATGAGTTACTGAACCCACAAACCTATAAACAAGCCAATGAAAGATAAAAAATGAAATCTATGGACTCAGGGACTAGAGGTGGGAAGGTGAAGCCTAAGAAAGGCCAGGCCAGAGTTGTGTCACTGTTTCTGCAATTAATAAAGACAAGAGCAACGTACAGTTTCCACAGGCCATAAACTGAAGGTGAACACTGATTTTAAAAAGGAAAGGGGGGGGGTAGAAATCTGTTGTGATGACAACGGGCAGAATCCAGCCCAAGAGGATAGCAGAAAATCTCTGAGAGTCTTAGATGGAAGGTAGGGATTTGAAATCACCACACAAGTGAGATGATGAAGCAGAAGGGTTAGAGGACAGGAAATATGAAAGAACGCATAGTGGGGAAAAGGCGGGTAGGGCTGGAGTTTCAGGAGATGGTAGGTGTCACCATCTAATTAGACATTTTCATCACAGTTTCTTTCTAGTTCTCCAGTGCTCTGAGTTACATAGCAAGCCCTCTACCTCACTGCCTCCTGCCTCAAAAAAAAACAAAAATAAAGAACTTTCTACTTATACCATAAAGGTGAAAAATTAGGAAAAAAATATACAGGTGGATAGATGTGTGCACTTTACATGTAAGAGTCTGTCACAACTGAAAATACAGACTTGATTTTGCAGCTTTTCAATAATTAAAACATTTTAAAGCAATTCAAAGCATCTACCCCTAAAGTACCAGTGGAGCTTCAATTCTGAACCTGCATTTAAGTTCTGAAAAGATTACGTTACACTACTAAACAGGTTGTGCCTAGTAGGAATATTTTAGGATGAACTATTTCTTGACCACCCACCAGACTTGACTTCTGAACCCTCTGACGATTAGTATGTGAACCCACAACCACAGACAGTGCTGAAAAAACTGGCTCAATGTAAAACAAGGAGGATCTCAAAAGCAAAACCGCTTGTGGTCAAGAGCCCGTGGTGCTAGATCTGTAACTGCTGCTGCATGTAGCACTGCTCCCGAAGTCCAAAGGTTAGGGGCATCAGGAAGCTGACCAAAGCACGATGATGGTGCGACCTGCAGCAAATACATCTAACGTTTTCACTCAAGTACTAAAGAATTGTTTTCAAATTAAAAAAAAAAATCCCATAAATTAGAATAAATGTGTGGTAAGAATCTGCACGCCTAAATGAAACAGAAATGGGAAAGATACATGTTAAAAACAGGAGCGGTAAAGGAAAACACAGACTTCTAAATATGTATATGCAACTATAATAACAATAAAATATTTTGTTTTTACCTTAAATGTTGTCAAATGAGGCAGGACTACAGGCCATTTGACAAGGAGAATGGTTTCTCGTATTCCTGAAAATCTGTTTTTCCCCTCTTTAATATTTAAGAAACACACACACAGGTTGCCGACAACTCTTAGAGAGCGGCTTGTGTTGTAGTTTCCACTTCCCCGGCTGTGAACAAGTGCATATGTGAGGGCTGGTCGTGCATGCACAAGCATGTAGTTTGCCTGCATTAAATAAAATCACAACACAACACCAACTACATCCACTCATTCATGTGTGCCTGCAGTCCACCTCGAGGAGACTGAAAATATAAATACAAGCTGCTATTTTGGTGTGATCACACGAATATGGCAGCTTGTGTGTTTTTTTTTTTTTCTCTTTAACATTTTAACACTGGGCAGATTGTCTGCATTAACACAAACCAAAATCAATTCTGCTCTGAAACTGCTTGTAAGATCTTCATTCCCCTAAGGAATTTTTTTTTTTTTTAATTTAAGTAAAAAATGGGCTTAGAGGAAACTGTATAAAAGAGACCAGCATTTAGGAATCTTAACTTTGTAACGTGCAGTGATCAATGTCAGACCAGAGGACTGGCAGTTATTTTTCTCAAAATGGGAACTTTGGAGAAGATGGTCTTTAAGAAAAAATTTAAAAACCAACAAATTCACTTTGTAAAATCACTTCTGTGTGTCGTTAATATAGGAACAATTTTCAAGTAGTCTAATTTCAAGCTGCCCACTACAATGTAAGGTGATAAGTAAATTCAACCAAAAATTCAGATGAGACTTGTGTATGGTAAAAATTCACGAAAGTACTCCTAACGGCAGAGGAAGGAAATAAAAGTATTTAACATAGACCATGTCTAAAAATTCACCATGAATAAAAAATAAAATGCAGACATTCCTATCATACACAAATATGTAACAATGAATTAGCTATGCAACACTGTCCAGTAAAACTTTTTATGACAGAAATGTTCTACATCTGTGTTGTCACATCCAACAGCCATCAGTACTTGAAATATGGCTACTGTGTATGAAGATTTAAGTTTTAATTTCACTTAATTTAAATTTATAAAGCTGCATGTGCCTGGTGGCTACCAAAGTGGACACCACATGTCTACAGTTTTAAAAAGGGAATTTTAGCAATTATGGATGAATCCGCAAAATATTAAATTACAACATAAAAAATACTGAGAGGATAAAGTCTACTTATATACATTTGCGTCTAAAGCTTGATCCATACATAAACTATAACCAAAAGGAAGCACTAAAATGTGAAAGTCGAATTCTTTTTTAAATTAGAAAAAAATTTTTTCTAAATTTTTCTTTAATGTTTATTTTTGAGAGTGAGAGACAGACACAAGTCGGGGAGGGGAAGAGAGAGAGAGAGGGAGATACAGAATCTGAAACAGGCTCCAGGCTAGGAGCTGTCAGCACAGAGCCCAATGCAGGGCTCAAACTCAGGAATGGAGAGACCCTGACCTGAGCCAAAGTTAGATGCTTAACTGACTGAGCCACCCAGGCGTCCCAAGAAAGTTGAATTCTTGAAGATCTAACCATATCGTGGAGAATGTAATGAAGTGCTGAGTCTAACTGCCTGAGGTGCTATTGCAGTAACCCTACAGTAACCGGAAACATAAAAGACCAAAACTTGAAGATGCTCACTACTATATCCAACAGGCAATCAGATAAACTTTAAATACACTCAAAATTACAGCGGTGATAGTTAAAGAATTTTAATCTTTTAATTCAAGAGACAGGAAGAAAGCAGCCGAAGAAGAAATGATACTATTTGGCAATAGCTTATAAATATGTTAATTTGCAAACGATATTACATACACTACAAATACACTTTCAGAATAGACCTTGATAGACCAAATAACAGACTTCTTTGGCATCTAATGCAGAAGGGATATTTTATTCTGAATTCAATATTTTCCATCATTTTAAATAATACTGTATTTCATTCAATGTTACAGCCTTTGAAGCATGGCAAAATTGGTTCAGAATGGACGATTCAAGCTCTGAATTAGAAACGCTGTAAATTGGAAGCTTCTTGATTTACCTTTTGATTATCAGTTTTTTCAGTAATAAAAATGAGAACAGTAACAACCTCATTAGGTTGAGATAAGGAACAATTAATTGAAATGAATACAAAACGCTTTGAGGCAAAAAAGGGTTAGTAGAATAAAGGAATATTAAAACTAGTTGAAGAGATAATATTTTAATACAGTGACATATTCAGATCAAACAAATTCAATAATGATGGCAACAACACAGCTTACGAGATGAAATTATCTTGTTTAAACTTGGACTAGAAGGCTAATAACAGTACTTTTTTTAAAGCATACTTATGTCTCTGAAGACTAAGAATGTTAAAGATTGCTACTACTAAAATCGAGCAATACTGATCATCAGTGATAAGATTCACAATCAGTGAGCCTTTAGTAAGCATCGACTTGACTCTGCAGGTGGCACAAAAACAAGAGTAGGTCCAAGCCCTCTAAGGGGCTACCGGCAGGTTTGAAAGAGGAGACCTGGGCTAACCCCAGAGCTCTCATACACACTGTTTCGATGACAGCACCAGTTAGATTGCACTGTAACTTTTGTGTGGCTGCTTTCTCTATTAGACTTTGAGATTCTTAAGGGTCCATGCCATATTTATCTTGGCATCTCCAGTGCCTGGCACCCTGAGGAGGTTAATATAAAAGTACTGAATACACTGGCAGATTGAATACACTGGCAGGTCTAAGTAAATATAGGACTCAACAAAATTAAGTAATGTCATCAAAATGTTATTAAGAAGTTCTACTACAACACAGAATAGACACAAATTACTTCCAATTGTAAAGACTGGAAAATACTTCATGAACAGGGTGATGATGAACCCAGGCCTTTAAAAATGAAGTTTCAGGAATCCAAAAGGGAGCAATGAGAAGGAGCGGCATTCCAGCAGAGGAGAACCAAGTAATGCAAAGCATGGAAAGTGGAAAGCACAAAACCCATTCAGGAAATAATGCAATAATGCTAGAGCACTGGTCTAAAACAGAACTGTAGAAGGACTTCAGGTTTCTGGTTCTGCATCTAAGGAACCTGAACATCACTACTCCATCCTAAGAACAAGTAAAAAGCCGAGCAGACTGAAAAACCAACAACTCTTCTTGGATCTGTAAGAGAGGGGAGGACACAGGGCAAACTGGCAAACATGGGCAGTCACAAGTTAATCAGAGCACAACTCATAAGCAAAACCCTTGGCAGGAACCAGTGCAGGACAGGAAAACCTGAACTATACTTAACCAACTGCTGGGGTGGACAACTCTGAGTTAAATACGCCAAGGGACCTGACAATAGGAAGCCCCCCACCCGCCCAAACACCTCCAAGAGCTTGACCAGGCTTCCACAGTAAACAAAAAGATCCCCTTGGCTTCCCACAGGAAGAGGGGGATAGGGAGAAGGAGCCATTCTGAACATAGCACTCTGTTCTAAACAAAATCTGCCTTCAGGGAAAACCAGTTACCCAGAGCCTAATCTGCTGGGGTATTATTAGACCCTAACTGACCTAGGGGAAGGGAAATACCCAACTCCAGTCCACTTTAACTATCCTGTCTCATCTAAGGAGGTGGAGAGAATTAGAAACAGATGCAGAACAACAAAAGAAGAAATATTTGAAGCCATAATGACAGAGGAATTCCCCATATGAATGTCAGACACAAAACCACAGATCCAGGAAGGTCAGAGGACACTAGGCAGGGTAAATGCCAAAGAGCTGTGCCTAGGCATATCATCTTCCAACTACAGAAAATCAAAAAATATAAAGGAAGAACATAAGAAGGAATAAGTAAAAAAACTTTTAGTTTTCTTATTCTCAATTGATATAACAGATACCAGTTGTTTAACATAGTAATACCAACAATGTATTCAACCATGTATGCTTATATGTGTGTATATATACAAACATAGGTATGAATATGCTTATATATAAATGAAATGAATAACAGCAGTGTTACAAAGGATAGGAGGAAGGAATTAAGATTACTCTGTTATTATAAAGTACTCACACTGTTGGTGAAGTGGTATAGTGTTATTTGAAAGTGGATTTGGATTACCTCAAATGCAAATTGCAAACTTTAAGGCAACCACTAAAAAAAGTAAAAGAAGTACAACTGGTATGCTAAGAAAGGAAAGAAAATGAAATAATATAAAATGCTCAATTAAAACTTCGAAAGGTAGAAAAAGGGTGGAAGACAGTAACAGGACAAGAACAAGGTAACAAAGAACAAGGTACAAAGAACAAAGAATAAAGACAAAGAACAAGGTAACAAACAGAAAAGAATAACAAATATGATAGATAATAATCCAAGTGTATCAATAATCACTTTAGAGGTCAATGGTCTAAATGCACCAACTAAAAGAGATCGTCAGAGTTGATCAAAAACAGGACCCAACTATATATGCTGCCCAGACGGAACCCACTTTTAAGTATAAACACACATTCAGGGGTGCCTAGGTGGCTCAGTCGGTTAAGCAACTCTTGAATTCGGCCCAAGTCATGATCTCATGGTTCATGGAATAGAGCCCCACATCAGGGCCCTGGGCTGACAGTGCACAGCCTGCTTGGGATTCTCTCTCTCTCTCTCTCTCTCTCTGCCCCTCCCCTATGTGTGCACATGCACGCTCTTGCTCTCTCTCAAAATAAATAAACTTTAAATATAAAGACACATTTAGATTGAAAGTAAATAAATGAAGAAAAATATATCATGCCAACAGTAATTAGAAGATTTTTTTTAAAGGGGCATTAGCTAACAATAAAGGGGTCAGTTCTCCAAGAAGACATATCAATCCTTAACATGTATGCACTAAACAAGAGAGCATCAAACTGTGTGAAGCAAAAACTAATAAAACTGCAATGAGAAATTTAAAAATCCACTATCATGGTTAGCAAGTTCAACACCCTCCGTCAGAAATGGACAGATCTGGCAGGCAGAAAGTCAGAAGGATATAGGTGAGCTCAACATCATAAGTCTACTGAATATACTAATATCTATGTACTTCTTCCACCACCAACAGCAGAATACACAATCTTCTCAAACTCACAGGGAACATTCACCAAGAGAGACCACATTCTGGACCACAAAACACACCTTAAGCAATTTAGCAGAGAGAAAATCATGCAAAGTCTGCTCTCAGACCACAATAGAGTTAAACTAGACATCAGTAACAGAGAGAGAGCTGGAAAACTCTAAAAGAGAACCGTCTGTGTGTTAGGGGGTCTGGGTAAGTCCGTTCTTGTGCAGACCACAAAGAGTCATAGAAGGCTTTAGATTAGGCAAGTAGCATGACTCAAAGTGTGCTTTGAGAAAATAAGGCTGGAACACATGGATTTGACTAGAGGAGAAAGAGAATGAATCTGAAGAGAAAACTAAACAAGTGAGAGACTCTAGGAAAGAGGTAAAAAAGAACCTAACACAAGGCAGTAAAAATGGAAGGGAATTCATTGAACGTGAGAAATCTACATATAATGACATCCTAACCCATATTTACAAATATAAACTGCATATCCTCAATCTATCTACTCCTAACCATCTTTATTATTACACCTTTAGTCTAAGTCACTAACACTACTTAACTTGGGATACCACAAGACTCCTAGCTATTTTCCCAGCTTCCTTGTGGATCTATCTCTATTCACCCCACTGCACAGCAGCCACAATGATCTTTTTAGATATCACACCTCTGCTCAATATCCTCCAATGGCTTCTCATTGCAACTGCAATAAAATCCAAACTCCTTACTTGGCCTGCAGGACTGCTTGACCGGCATCTGCTTTCTCGCAGATTTCCCCTCTTACATCGCTTGCTTCCAGCCGTACCTGCCCCCCTTCAGTTTCTCAAAATATTTTCACGAAGGGACTTTGCACTAACTGTTCCCTCTGCCTGGAATATTCTTTCCCTAGATCTTCACAGGGCTGGCTTTTAAAAATTTTTCACATCTCAGCTCAAATGTCATCTTCTCAGAGATGCCTTTTCTAATCACTGTTCCTAAAACAGCCATCCCTGTAACTATCCTATCACCCTGCTTTATTTCTTCACAGCAATTACCACCCTCCACAATCATCTTCTTTATCTATACATGCTGATTGTCTCACCCCACCCCCATCCCTCCAACACTAAAATGTATATCCCATGAAAGCAGGACCTTGTCTGTCTTATCCGCCACTCTGTTCCCACAATGCAAAGGATAAGCCTGGAACATAGCAAACATTCAGTAAACATACATTCCAAGAAACAGAATTCTTATCGCAGATGCTGGTGAATGAGTAACACTACATAACATTCACTGAGCTGTATTTCTTCCTTTCTTCCCCTATGGCATAATGAGGTGCTTTACAGACTGGATTGAAAACCTTGGATTTTAGATCATGTGGTGCCTTATAAAAAGAGTGTATTACCTAAAGTAGTAAAATTATTCAAGCTATTTGGCTTTTATCATTAGGCAATTTGGTGGCTTAAACTGAGATTGACAGTCTTACCTTACAAGCTAAGTCATTTGCCATAGAATTTATAGAGAGATGGCAAGGAGACTTACTTACTCTAAATGTGGAGGAGAACCATGGGAGAGGCTTCTGAGGAAGAAGATGTGTAACCCCCTCCATTCTATGCTGTGAACTATAAGGTCTCCTGACTGCCATCCCTGAATCTCAGGATTGCAAACTGAATTAAAATGTACCAGTGGAGACCAATTATAAGAAAAAAAGTCAGCCATATATGTGTTATACACACACACACACACACACACACACACGCCCAGTTTTATATGAAAAATACACAGAAGATATAAAACCAAATAGTTCTTGGGGCGCCTGGGTGGCTCAGTCGGTTAAGCATCAACTTCGGCTGAGGTCATGATCTCACGGTTCATGAGTTCGAGCCCCGCATCGGGCCCTGTGCTGTCAGCTTGGAGCCTGGAGCCTGCTTCAGATTCTGTGTCTCCCTCTCTCTCTGCCCTTCCCCCGCTCACACACCCTCTCTCTCTCTCTCTCTCTCTCTCTCTCTCTCTCAAAAATACATAAAAAAAAAACATTAATTAAAAAAAAATAGTTCCAAGAACACAGTTTTCAAGAAGTAACACTTTCTCACACGGCAAAGCAGAAATGTTTGCGCTAAGTAACCAAAATGATCAACAGGCTCTCAGTGCCACTTCCTATGTGGTTTGGCTGTCTGAGCTTTATTTTCCCCTTCTCTTTGTTTGTTTTGTCTTTTAGCCAATGTGGCCGACAGGGCCTCTGAATGTGTGCTTCTGCTCAGTGCCATGGTGCCTCTTTTCATTTGGTAACAGTAGAAAGACTGGTCATAATCCTTCTTATTAGCCACTTTAAGCTGAAGATGTCAAAGTTTCTAAGATAACTGCCTACCAATGTTTTAAAAAAGGGATACCTTTACTCTTTGGTCAGCAATATATACCATGCATTTTGTTTTTTAAGAGGTCTGCTTTATTGCCACTGATTATACAGTTACTTAAACTATTGGTGAGGAAATTCATTCTTTTGTTTTTTCTAACAAATATTTGAGTGTCTTCTGAGCACCAGTATAATGGCATTCTACTTTCTGAAACTACATACTAGAGGTCAAGCATTGCCACCCAGCTCCTCTGAGAGTAGTTTCCCTATTATCGGTTACTCCTTGGTTAACCAGATAACTCAGCTCATCAAAATGATCCCATACCTCTCACTCCCCAACCTGCCACCATTGCCAGTTACATACAGTTCTATCATACTCTGAACGTTTGTTCATTCATTCTTTCTTCCTTCCTTTCTTCTTTCCTTTCTTCCTTTCTTCTTTCCTTCCTTCCTAACTTCCTTTCTTTCTTTCAAGTAAGCTCTAGGCCCAACGTGGGGCTTGAACCCACAACCCTAAGATCAAGAGTTGCATGCTCTACTGACTGAGCCAGCCAGACACCCCTCCACTGATTTTCATTTTAAAATAGAAAATTTGATTTGTCCAATATGTAGTATAATCTTAATAGCAGTCTATGTCATCTGATTATTCTGTGTTTGGGACCTAGAAAGAGATGAATGTCAGAGAACCAGAGGCCTTGACCTTGTTGTGTAATAGGTCTAGCAGGAACTGAACTAGCAGTGGGGTAGATGTGCCAAGCTGCAGTACGACCGGGAAGAAGGCACTAGGGATATCCATGACTCTGCAAATATGTGGCGTGTCCTAGATCCCGCTGGTTAGATCAAATTTACTAACATTTATGTAATTGTTTACAGTTTAAAGTGTAAACGTATCAAAATACTACGTTTATTAATCTACAACAGTCCTTTGAGGCAGTTAACTATTATTCCCATTTTACAGAAAAGGACACTGAGGAGGAAAGACGTTAGTTGAAAGTAATCTGCCTAAGATTATACCGTGTGTTGCTAGAACTTATCTTAGGACCTTTCTACACAAATTCCATGTACTTCCCACTACATGATCCAGCAAAATGAAGCCTAATATAAAAAAGTTACAGATATTAACTATGTGCTAAGTAAACAACTCTTGCACGCGGGAAATACTAAGTAGACTGGGAGAAGAGTTTGTTTGCAAACCTGAATGATTTTGAGAGAGAAATAAGGAGGGTAAAAATAATAGTTGTCATTTAAAAAGTAATTTGGTTAGAAAGGGATTCAAAGGTGTAAAGCAAGAGACAAATTTGTGTAAGAATACTAGTACTATGACAACATAATATAACCTTAATCAGAGCACATGACTTCAAAATTGTTGAAAATTGAAAAGTGGATTAAATATTATTTTAAGATTATCAATATTTTAATTTATTTTGAAAAAGAGGAAACTGTATTTTAAGAATAGAAAATAATCGTTACTACCAAAAATGGCCAAAAAAACTTTGTTTTTAACACAAGGAAAATACTGCATTTAATTAGAGCTTCTCTATGGATTTTGTATTTTGCCCAAGTTACAAAGAGATAACATCAATTTGTATCACTGAAAGTTCTACATACGTTCTTTTGACATCTTGTTCAATCATCGATCGAAGTTCTTTATCTTGAAAGAATTTGTTCCAAAGACTCTGAAATAAGGAAAACAACCTATTTAAAATAATCCCACACCTTTGCTTGACTTTTATGATATCATTTAATAATTTAAATGATCAAATTTATCCTTCTCTGAGTTATCATTTCACATTGCAAAGGAAACCTGAAATTGGAATAAAAATATTAAAAACTAATCTCAGAAACACATTCTTATACTAACATCAATTTTTCCAGTGATACATATATATAGTATAGTATGTATATTTAAAATTTTTGTATCATCTATATAAAATGAATGATAGCTTTACTGCCATACATCCACTACTTCCCTTACAAAAACAAAGAGGTCTGCTTGGGTTATAACAGGGCCATGGACCAACTGGTCTCAACTTGAACCTCACTTGAACTCCCAATGCACTAAGAAAGACACAGGAGTTTTTCTACAAAGCTTGGTTTCATGACCAGATAGATGTTTAGATCTATCTAAACATCTACTAAAATGTGAATTTAAGTAAAGTTTTAAAACTTACTTAATATTTTATGTAGCTCTCCTATAGACTATGTTGTAACAACTATATGTATCAGGAAAAAAAAGAAACACTAATATTAGGATATTAGCTGGAAAATATTTTCTGTTAGCAGGGAAACAGGAATTAAGAGCAGTAACCGAAGAAGATACACAATACCTCTAAGGCAGTAATTATTCTTAGTCTTCACTGGAATATGAGTGGAGACAGGCTGATCTTTTTCATTATCTTTAAAAACTTCTTTTTTTTTTTTAATTTTTAATGTTTATTTATTTTTGAGAGAGACAGAGCATGAGCCGGGGAGGGGCAGAGAGAGAAAGAGACACAGAATCTGAAGCAGGCTCCAGGCTCTGAGCTGTCAGCACACAGCCCAACGTGGGGCTCAAACTCACGGGCAGCGAGATCGTAATCCGAGCCGAAGTCGGATACTTAGCTGACTAAGCCACCCAGGCACCCCTCTTTAAAAACTTCTGAATAGTTACTTTTCTTCTTGGATTAGTCCACCAAGTGAGCCCTATCTATCACCAAGTGAGTCCACCAAGTTATCATAAAGAGAGGCTTTCCTAGCCTCCCCACTGCCCACTACAAGCTTGATAAAACAGTTCTATCCCCCTCTTTATGCTCTTTGGTTTTACTCTGAGTTCTTATGGTCCCCTGAGACTTCTCCTCCATAGTGCCGTTCCACAGTAATACATCATAAACTTCCTATAACACAGGATGAATACAGTATGGAATAATTTCCATCAGGTTTTAGGTCATATAGTATACAGAGTAAAAAACAAAAAATTAGTTGGCACGAAATAATATTGCTTTCATGGTGATTGATAACCAGTTTCATAAGCATATTCTTATGGGCAAAAGAAGTTGAGATATGAATAAAGATGAACTTTACCCCTTCGTCCTGTGAAAGAGGATTATTGATCATCAAATCTTGCTGGCCAACAACCTTTCTCGGGTTTGTGATGTGCTGGCAAAGAAAAAAAGAAAACACAAAGATGAGAGTTGGACTGATCTGGACTTGAAAGCATACATAAGAAAACAATTATATTAATTAAAGTACAACTTACTATTTCTTTAACGTTGCTATACCATGCTCTTAATTCTTTAATTCTAGTTATCCACTGACTTTTATCTTGAGGAAGAACACAAAGAAATAGCTGTCAAGAAAAAAAAAAAAGGAAACTTTTGTAAAAATCATAACAAGTAACATGTAAAACTATGCCAAACAGAGTCACCTGAAAACTGAAAGAGATATTCATATTCATTGTATTTCATATTCATATCATTCCAATTCCCAATAAAGTATATTTGGGAATGTTTAAGAAATATACATATTTGGATAATTTAAAAAGTGAACAGGGGCGCCTGGATGGCGCAGTCGGTTCAGCGTCCGACTTCAGCCAGGTCACGATCTTGCAGTGCGTGAGTTCGAGCCCCGCATCAGGCTCTGGGCTGATGGCTCAGAGCCTGGAGCCTGTTTCCGATTCTGTGTCTCCCTCTCTCTCTGCCCCTCCCCTGTTCATGCTCTGTCTCTCTCTGTCCCAAAAATAAATAAACGTTGGAAAAAAAAAAATTTTTTAAAAGTGAACAAAGGCCAAAAAAACAAGATCACAAAAGCTACACCACAAAATTCAATCAACCTCCCCCCCAAATTTATATTAAAAATGAACAAGAAGAATTCATTGAGGTTCAAGTATAATTCCCATTTTAAATTCTTATGTTAATGGACTATTGACAGACACAAAGTCCCATCATTAATCTCAAGGCTTAAGATTTGTCTTAAAACAGGCAGGTAAAGGACAGAGAAGAAACACCTGAGGGCACAGCTTGAGAAATGAAGTGATTCCTTTTACAGCAGAAATGGAATCTGCAACTGGCAATCAGCATATGAAAATAACAAGCATTCTTAAAAAGACAAATTTGATTTAATTTAGTTTAATACAACATTAAAATAAATCTAGATTTGAGTTTATTTTTAGCAAACGAATGATACTGAAAGTTAAACAACAAGGAATGGGGGGTGGGGCACAAATATTTGTATACAAATATTCTAGCAGCAGGTCTCCTGCCTTTACTGCCTGCATCTAACAGAAGAAAAATGTATTTTAATTATTAAATCTAAATTATTAAATCTAAAACTGTCTAATACATCATGTGTTTCTTACTGTCTTTACTTGCACAGACTCTGTATGCTTAATTTATGCAGATAAAACCTAAAAAACTTTCAGTAGAAGTCATTTCAGAAATAAGTCTAAACCTGCATTAATTCATTTTGAGAGAACAAAAAGGGACAATATTTCCAAGTAATTAAAAAGAGAACTACAGATTATTACTAGTTTTGGTAATCAGTGGCCCTTTCTCTTAAAAGACTGATGTAATTTTCTTCTACTTCTCTTTCTTGCTGCCCTTTGCTTTGTGTTTCTAGGAAAGAAACGAAAGGAAAGAAAGAAAGAAAGAGAGAAAGAGGAAAAATCTTTTCCATCTGCTGCTTCTGAAGTGAAAAGGGAAGGTGCCTCAATGAAGGCAGGCACTGGATACAACAGGAACCTGAGAGTAAAACCGCCTCTACTCCTGCCCACCTTCAAGGATGTCTGCCAAAACCTCTGGGGAATGTAAAGGTGTTGCTTTGAATTCCACACCATCAAATGAGATGAAAGAATAGTTATTTCAAATGACTCCTTTACCGTACCAGTTATTCGAGACTAAGGTGGTTCAACCTTATTAGTAAATGTCCTATGAAAGATAAACATGGATGGCCAAAACATCGAGAGTGAAGTCTCCTGGAAAATTCAGTGATCCCCTGCATGGGTAATCTCCCAGGGCATCAGGTAATGTGTTGATATACTGCAACCACAAACTGTAAATAAATATTTTCTTCTTACCTTCCAGCAAATGCTGCGGAACCTGCTGCTTCTCAGCTGCCCATTAATCCCCTTCTGCCTTATTGTTGCCAAGTAATTGTTGTTTACAAATAGTTCTTCCCATTCTTTCCTATATGCAAGAAACCAAAAGCATGGGGATCCCTTTGTTAAAATTCTCTGCTTGGAGAGGAGTGCTACAGGAAATTAATTTTAAATAAGTCTAAGAAATGCAACTTTTAAAACGTATATATTTAGTTGTGTACTGTTTCTGAATGCATGGCTGTCTTTTTGGACACAGTTCTTCTGTAGATTTAATGAATATGTAGATCGCTATAATTATGCCAGCTACTGAAATTCATAATGTCTATGGAGGCTATTCCATTTCATCTAAAATGTTGGTAGTGCAGTTCAGTGAAACAAGAAAAAAATGAATATTAATATAAATATATGACGGCTTTAGCCACTGACAAAGATATACCTGCTCCAAAAATACACAACAGAAAGGGTAGTGTTGATTATATTGGCTTCTCACATGAAATATCTGTTTAAATGAACCCATTTCTCTTTAGTGTCAGGCTGGGGAGTTAAATATAATAGAAGACTACTTTCTTTAACTTTTAGTGCTATTTACTATTGAAATCTCTGCAACTTCTTTCTACATGATCAGTTTTAAAATTTTAACAGGTGCAGGCAAATTTGAAAAAAAACATCAAAAAATTAAAAAGCCTCACTGTAAAAACTGTTAAAGGCAAGCTTGAGTACCTTGCAGTACCTATGGCTGAGTAGATAAACAACTGAAATATGCCTCCCAGGCACGCAGACACCAGGGGCCTAACACCTGTGCCTCATTAATATACAAGTAAATCTGCTCTACTGGGAAACAATTGGAAATTAATTGTCCCAAACCATTTACTGAGTTTGAATAAAGAAAGTAGACCTACATTCCTTGCATCTTGTACCAAGCTAAACATCAAGAACCATTCGTCAACAGTTGAGGCTACTGAGCACAGCTTTATGAAATATCTGAGTTCATAATGCCACAATATACTTACAATTTAAATTTTATTATCAAAGCTGAAACCCTGGCAAGCTCTTCAGTGCGACTTCCTCAAAAGAAAGCCTTTACAAGCCTCCATCAGCCTCCTATACGTGCAACTGTCACTGGCCAGACCCTACTCGTTTTGAGAAAGGACAGCCTTGACACCATGCTCCTTGGGCCAGTAATGCAACCTATTGCACACCTACAGTTAAAAAAAAACAAACCTGACTGTGCAGTATCTTCTGCAGAGTTTTCCAGAAGAGTGACCAAGGCAATGACACCTTCCTAACTGCCTCAAACAGGAGACCTTCCAGTTCAGTCCTGCAGCATTGCTTCCCGCCACCCACCCCCACCCGCCTTCTGCCAGGAAGGGCTAGTGTCGAAGGACACCAGATGAGATAAGCATACTGGAAGAAATGCATTCCTACCACCATTCCGTGAAAATGTCTTACTCTCAACACTCCATTCATAAGAGAAAGTCATGTTTCATTTTTATTTTAATGTGCATTTGTATCATTAGTGAAAGTGAAAATCTGTCATGCTTTTGAGTCACTTTATTTCTTTTTAAAAACTTCCTTTCTTGTCCTTTGCCTATTTTAAGCACCATAGGAGAGTGGTTAAGAGAATGGATTGCAGGGTCACCTGGGTAGCTCAGTGACTTCGGCTCAGGTTACGATCTCACAGTTTGTGGGTTCGAGCCCCGCATGGGGCCCTGTGCTGACAGCTCAGAGCCTGGGACCTGCTTTGGATTCTGTATCTCCCTCTCTCTCTCCGCCCCTCCCTGGCTCACACTCTCTCTCTCTCAAAAATAAATAAATTAAAAAAAAAAAAAGAGAGAGAGAGAATGGATTGCAGAACCACACTCATGGGATAAAAAGAAAGCCATGCATTCACAGAAACAGTACACAATTTACTAGCTACTCACTAGCTATGCAAACATGGCCAAGTTACTTAACCTCCCTGTGCCTCTGTTTCCTCATCTGTAAAATGAAATAATAGCCTACCTCAAAGAATTATTATGAGGACTAAAATGCATGGCAAGCCCTCAGAAGCATGTCCAGCATATCACATTTTTTTAAAATAAATATTAGTGTTCATAATAATTGTAACATTGTTTTTATTTTAGCATGCCTCATTATAGGTCCAAGGGAGGAGTTATTCATGTTAAAAATACCACAGCTTTGGGGCGCCTGGGTGGCGCAGTCGGTTAAGCGTCCGACTTCAGCCAGGTCACGATCTCGCGGTCCGTGAGTTCGAGCCCTGCGTCAGGCTCTGGGCTGATGGCTCAGAGCCTGGAGCCTGTTTCCGATTCTGTGTCTCCCTCTCTCTCTGCCCCTCCCCCGTTCATGCTCTGTCTCTCTCTGTCCCAAAAAAAATAAATAAACGTTGAAAAAAAAAATTAAAAAAAAAAAACTTAAAAAAAAATACCACAGCTTTGTCTGCCACACATATTTTTAACCCAATTTCTTGATTTTCAACACAGTGAAACTTTTTCAATTTGTGTACTAATTTAAACCTAACATTTTTTTCTCTTGACGCTCTTTCTACTGTTTTCATGCTTAATTCTTAGCCACTCCAAGTTCAAAGAAATGTTTACTGAAATCTTTTTTTATCACACTAGTCCATTTGTAATACCTATAATTTTTTAAAATATATTGTCCATTTCCCAACAATGTCATCATATATTACCCACATCTCATATTCAAGTTTTGTTTTTATCCAGTTTTAGTAATACTCAAAGATGAGATAAGCAATGAGTACTTCTCAGAAAATGTATGTCTAAATAGCTTGTGGTCTGCAAGCAAAAAGCCCAGATTTTAAATGCATTCTGAACCCAAGAGGAATCAAAATACGTGCAAGACCATGCAGTTCCATGGCCTGAAATCACCAATACGTTCCAGATGAGAGGGAAGTGTGAGGCAACTTCCCCAGCCTCTTCCCAAATCAGCTCCTATTCACAGGTACCAAGACAGTGCGAAAGTAGACACAGCTGGGGGCTAGATTCATTGCCATCTTGTCAAGTTAAGCAGCCTTTTAAGGTCAAGTTACATACTACTTATGTAATGAAGGATAATTATTTGTTAGCTTAAATAAGACCCTAGGCCTTGATTACAGTGTGGGTAAAGAGAAAAGGAGACTGAGGCATGTGAAATGGAAACATTATCTTTGGAATTCACAATCATTTAAATTTATTCATGGTACTTATAGTTCCACTTAAGGCTTAACACCTCAAACTGATGACTAGCCCTAACAACAGAGGAACTTACAGAGGCCACAAGATAACTTATTGTCTTTCTCCTCTATGGAATAGTGTTTTATTAATAAACAGTGATACAGAGTAATAATAAACACAATAAACATTTAGTGCCTACTATGTGCTTAGCACTCACAGACATCAGATAAAGCATTAAGTTATGTAAACCAGTAATAATATGGTTAAGGCGAAGCACTCTGGTAGTACAGAGAGGGCAGAAATAGTTTTACAGGGGTGCCTGGGTGGCTCAGTCGGTTAAGTGTCCGGTTTCGGCTCAGGTCATGACCTCACGGTTCCTGGGTTCGAGCCCTGCGTCGGGCTCAGTGCTGACAGCTAGGAGCCTGAAGCCTGCTTCGGACTCTGTATCTCCCTCTCTCCCACTCACACTCTGTTTCTCTCTCTCTCTCAAAAATAAATAAACATTTTAAAAAAATTTTTAAAGGAATAGGTTTACACCTAAAAATTAAAACTTCGTGTAGAAAACAATAGTAGCACTAGAGGCACTCAAATGCTACCCCAAGAGCTGGGCTGTTAGAGCTTGAACAGCCCAAGCTGAACCAAAATACAAGTTTTTTACAATCACAAATACAAATGGCGAACTACTCCTGAACTCAGAACAAGACGTGGAAGAATAAGTTGTTTAGGAGTCAGTGAAGGAATTTTTCAGATTAATTAACAAAAACAAAAGAGAGGTAGTTCCTAAACTCTCTCTTATATCAAAAAAAAAAAAAAAAGAAAAGTATACAGTGTGCCTGTAACAGCCAAAATCTGACAATGATGCTATTAAAATGCTAAAAAAAAAAATCCTGATTTGTTAAAATATATAATATTTTAAGTAAATCACTTTCAACCTTTACAACAACTCTCCTGCAGTGTATATTTTTAACCCCTCTTTATCAGTGAGGAAACTAAGGCTCAGAAAAATTGAATAAGAAGGAAAAAAAAGAATTAGTAAAAGCATCTTCCTGGAATAACATGGAAACAACACTAAAAGGGAAACATACTGCAGACATCAAAGGATAAAAATGGCCTCTCGCAAGAAGGCAAGACAAGAATATGACCTCAGATTTTCTTCCTTAGACTTCTAGTTTTTGAGAAGGGTACAGAGTCCAAGGGTACAGAGATAAGTTTTCACCAGTTGGACTGAGAAAATAAGTCAATAGCTCCTGTGAGTGGTTAAAAACAACCTGGGGTATTTAGGTGTGGAACCACTCACTGCAAGGGAACAGATTCTAGAGAGACACCTGGGCCTTAAGGACTCCCTTGACAAAGCACTTGTGCCATCTAGTGGCAACCACTAAGCCTTGCAGGCACTGGGTCCCTAAAAACAACCAGCATCTAAGGAGGGAAAGGCAAATAGTGGTTTCCTTTCTGCAGCCAATGGTAATGGATTGGTAGTGACTACCATGGAAGCACTGTGTCAAGAAGGATTCTGAGGATACCAGGTGCTCCTCAGAGAAGAACACTGTGACTGATTAAAAATGCTGGCCTTGAGTGTTGAAGTCATTTCTAAGTAAATGAAATCAACTTTTGCAGCAGCAATTGAAGGAGGTCTCTCCTCCAAGAATACCTATTTAGGTAGCTAAGACTCTTGGCAATGTGTTTTTGTTTTTGTTTTTTGATATGGAAATCAACTAGAATATGCAGTGATAAGCTGCATGATCATAAAGAGATCTCTATTTCTAATTATATATATTTATGTAGTATTTTCCCAAGATATGCACATAAAATTGGTATAAAACTAGTCAGTACTTTCTAAATTTAATTGTTTAAGTACTTTGGTAACCTAAATAATGCATAAATTCCTTGATTATGTGGCAATTCTGGACTAGAAAATTTCTGAATTGTTCCACATGATGACATACTAGACAAACAATTTTATAATGTCTATTTTATACGATAATTTCTACCCCATTTTCATGCATTACTTGGGCAGGGAGCAATGTCTCTATGGGGCTAACTAAAGAAACTCAAACAACTACGACGACTGAAAACAATTCAGAGACCACATCCCGTCGAGTACTGAGGATCTCCAATACTTGGTAAAGAGGAGACACTCTGGTTTTCACTGATAAAGAAACTGCTGAGGGGAAGGTACAAGGGACTATCACCACGGGGGAACTGCAACAGGTCACAGAGAAGGGAGACCTAAGAGGGAGGAATGGTAAGGAGGTGGTATGGTGAAGGAGCTCCGCAGAGATGATCCCATACTTTACAAGGTCAGCTAGTCCTCGATCATTTCATTTTTGGAGACCTGACTAGACTAATAGCAGCACTAAAGGCCAGGCTAAAATAAAGGTGATCTTTAAGCAGAATGAGACCAGAGTTCGATGCATAGAATATTTGACGGTGTGAAAGCACAAGGTAAGAAAACAGTTTTATGATCCTAAAGCACATGGCAAATTTGAAACAACTGCCAATGAATTCCCATAAGTGCTTTATCAGATGTGTAAGTAAAAGGACACAATAAACTTTTAAATCTGTATGGAAATATATTAGCTATTTTTACTAATGAAAGGACTGCACATAAATCCAATATTCCAAGTAAAAGAGTATGTAGTTTTATGCCATCTTAAGTATGATTTTAAAAATACTATTCAAATAGAACAAGGAACATCCAACTAAAAAAAAATCAATGGAAATATGAGAAGTGTAAATTAGGTATGTCAGCATCAGACTGTAAAGTGTGGCACCAGATATGGGTAAGCTACAACATTAGGACTGCAGGTGCCAAGATCAACCAGATAAACACTGATGTTATCTATAATTACCTCATTTTTAGCTTAAATCACAGGTAATGAGGGAACTCAGAGACTCTAAAAGGCAATTAGAAACTGTACTGGCTTTTTTGCTTCCTGTATCAGGAATTTTTAAAAACTTACTTTTATTTAAAGCTTTTTTTTTCTCCATAATGAACCATCAGGGCATATCACTTATACATATATAAATAAATATAAAAACAGAATGCACAATTACTCACAAGCTTAAAATGGATTTCTTTCTATGTCTAGGTGAAATATGTTCTCATACGGTGAGGCTCCATTGAAACAAAGGCAACAAATAGTTCACTGTGTGGAGGTTTGTTAAAATTAATTTATGATGATGCTCTGATTTGGGTTTGGAATTAACTCTGAATTGAAAAATCTTGAACTGCCACCTCAATATCCACAAGGACACAAAGAACTGAGCTAGTTTTGGACAGTCAGATAGAAAATTCTTTTTCTAAAAAACATGGATCATTTTCTTTAAAATATAATGTTTAAGAGCTTCTAAATTCAAGATCATATTATGTAGGGAAAGTCAACAAACATGCCTTTAGAAAAGGAATCAAGAAAAGCTGTATCACAAGGTCATAAAAAATTAAGTATAAAATAAAGGTCATTAGACTATCAAAGGAATGGCATTTAGAAACGAGGTGAGAAATGGATCCTGTACCAAACCATCTCTATGAAGTTGTCTGGAATGAATATAGTTTATATTCCATAGTTCACTGATGTTTCTTGTATAAGGAACTCCTGGAGACACCTTCCTGCAGACTTCTCCCACCTGCGTTCCATCCCCACTGCACCACGTTTACCTTGCTATTTGGATACAAGCAGGGACTTGATACCTAACTCTCTTTTTTTTTTTTTTTAAATTTTTTTTTTCAACGTTTTTATTTATTTTTGGGACAGAGAGAGACAGAGCATGAACGGGGGAGGGGCAGAGAGAGAGGGAGACACAGAATCGGAAACAGGCTCCAGGCTCCGAGCCATCAGCCCAGAGCCTGACGCGGGGCTCGAACTCACGGACCGCGAGATCGTGACCTGGCTGAAGTCGGACGCTTAACCGACTGCGCCACCCAGGCGCCCCGATACCTAACTCTCCACATGATGAAGAATTTGCCACACAGTCTATAATGTAAACAATACTATGAAAGAAATGCTTATAGAACTGAGAACAAATTATTTTGCAGTAACTCAGAAACAGGCATTTATTTAGCAAAATCTGATATCCTAATTAAAAGCCAATCTTATTTCATAAACCATGTTTTCAAGACTGGGTTGACTTATAGTATATTACACATATAGAAATACATGTATGCTTCAGATAAATACTTTCTCTTAAAGAGATTTAAATGGATTAAAACTGAATCCATCATTCATTTGATAATCTGTAGATCAGCAGTATCCAACAGAATTTTCTGAAGTAACAGAAATGTTCTATATCTGACTGTCCAATAGGGTAATCATTAATCACATGTAGCTACTAAGCTGATGAAATAAGGCTAGTGCAATTCAAGAACTACATATTTTATCTTAATTAATTTAAACCTAAATTTAAATAGCTTCATGTCACCAGGTTGTTCCTATAGTGAACATCAAAATTCAAAGTGTTTTAAGAATAAACCATTCATGTATACATTTAACTTTGAAAGTAAAACCTGTAACATAAGTATACACATGATACATATCACCTATAGTGTTACGGGGGAAAGAAGACAGATACACGTTAAAAGTTAAATAGTACGGGGAACCTGGGGGACTCAGTCTAGGTTAAGCGTCAGACTTCGGCTCAGGTCATTAACTCGCGGTTTGTGGGTTTGAACCCCGGGTCAAGCTCTGTGCTGACAGCTTAGAGCCTGGAGCCTGCTTCAGATTTTCCTCTCTCTGTCCTGCCCATGCTCATGTTCTGTCTCTGTCTCTCAAAAATAAATAAAAATGTTAAGAAAAATTTTTTTAAAGTTCAACAGTACAAGTAGTTATAAAGTCAAGATAATTCCGTAAGAGATGTAACACAGTATAGAATTAATTCTAAATGAATGGGGTGCTACTAATAAGGTCAGATATAGATGTAATATTTTTTTCTTTTTTGTCTCTGATTGCCTTTCCCTGTCTATGACTCTGTCTCTACCACCACCCCACTGCCTCTTGCTTCCTCCCACCTCCTTCTTCTCATACACACACATAAAAGTTAGGGAAGCAAACCTTTAGTGATGACAGGTAACAAAAATGATCAATGCTGCAAAGAATCAGACCCAAGATTTGAATCATTAGCCTAATATGATCATATTAGACTGCCTCAAAGATCCAGGAAATGAAAATTTTAAATGGGAGATAAATGGGTCATGTGATAAAGTAAACTTTAGTTTAAGTCAATATGGACTTTATGGACTTTATAATTTCTTTGGATTAATGTGCCTAGGAAAGTAATTTCACATGGGCCTCTGAAAAGGTAAGGAAATATCTCTATCCAAGGGCCGCTAGAAAATCTCACAATTTATAATTTAAAAGAAAAAAACTCACCACTATAAAAAATCCTATACTCGAATACCTCATTTACCCAGCATAAACAAAGACCAATATATGCCGCGTATGTGATTTTTTTTGGGGGGGGGGAGCAACATAAAAATGTTGAGAGTATCAGAATATTTCTAAATCTTGCAGAAATTTTTTTTTCAACGTTTATTTATTTTTGGGACAGAGAGAGACAGAGCATGAATGGGGGAGGGGCAGAGAGAGAGGGAGACACAGAATCGGAAACAGGCTCCAGGCTCTGAGCCGTCAGCCCAGAGCCTGACGCGGGGCTCGAACTCACGGACCGTGAGATCGTGATCTGGCTGAAGTCGGACGCTTAACCCACTGCGCCACCCAGGCGCCCCTAAATCTTGCAGAAATTTTTGTATAAATGTGCTATACATTTGGAAAATGTATGGCCATTTGCCCCACATTAAATAACTCCACGCTGCTTTGCTTTTGGAGTTTTCCATTCTGTGTTAGTGGCATTTTTTTCATGACTATTGGCTACTAATTTGTGTAATGATTGTACATTAGCTTTTAGAAATCCTAAATCTACATCCCTCTGTCACTTGCTCAGTTTGCCGTTTTTGAAATAAAGACAAACTAGACTTTAAGCTTCATACATTCCAGCCTATTTCAACATCATAAACTATCATAATCTTTTCTAATTTAACAAAAATGTCAAATAAGACTGTGAAAGTAGAATAAGGACTGAAACGGCTCTTTTGCACCTAAACTAACATTTAATAAACAAACGTTTTGGTATTCTAATAGTTTCCCCTTATTTCTAAGTTTCTGGTTATATTCCAGCTGGTTGAAGCTATTAGAAATTTGACCTGTAAATAACTGATATGTCACTGTACATCCAAATATCAGCAGCCAATCCCATTCCCAGCCTCAGTCCTTGAGTTTGGTCAAGAAAGAATTCATGAATTCTTTTTTTTTTTTTTAATTTAAGTTTTATTTATTTATTTTGAGGGGGGAGAGGGAGTAGGGAGGGGCAAAGAGAGAGGGAGAGAGAAAATCCCATGCAGGCTCAGGACTATCAGTGCAGAGTCTGGAACTAGGGAGTATGAGATCCTGACCAGAACTGAAGTCTGAAGCTTAACTGACTACGCCATCCAGGTGCTCCATCCACAGTCAAATTCTTAAGTGAGCAAACCATTAGTTGCAGTTGAGATCAAAGTACCCTCTCCAAGTAGGAGAGGAGGCAAGCCTAGAAGGCAACTGCAACAGGAGTCAGCTTGTCTTTCCTCTTTTTTTTCGTGTTTTTTTTTTTTTTAATGTTTGCTAGGTTAAGGGTCCCAGCTAAGGGGTCTGACTGAGGCTGCTGGCAATCATCTAAGGGACTCCTCCTATGGGGCGGGGGGAGGGGTTGGCCCTATATGGTCCTTGTTGGAATGGTTAGGACAGCCATCCCCACATGCAGGGAGGGGGTCAAAATCACAATGTAAATGTATTATAATGAAGCTATACTCCTGGCTTAGACTCCTGAGGGTCTTAGGGGAGACTGCAGGTATCTCCCCCCCCCACCTCACCCCTTTCCTTAACTGCCTACTCTATCTCAAAAAAAAGAAGGAAAAATCCCTATTCTGAATACCGTGTATAGGGGGTAAGGGAGAAAGGGTTGGGAGAAGACATTAAAGGAATCAGGGTGTGGAGACCTAATTCGAGTCTGCACTGTGTTTCCTATGTAGGCTAGAACACCAGTGGGAGTAGTATTTTTATTACTGATTTTTTTAAAAACAGTTGTTCTGCATCACAGTGGAAGATGAACCATTTTCTCATGACCTCCTTGTCCAAATTAAAATATGTTTCATAAAAGTCCTGTCTTAGGCAGAAGTATTCTGCACTGATGAAATTTTATGTTATCTGAAAGCTCACCTACTTCAAGAGAACTCAAATCTCCTCCTGATTTTATGAGGCCTTTTGTTATTTTTTTTATTCTGTTATCCATATGCTCAATAATTCAGATATTCCCAAATGAATGCCACAAAAGTTTCAATTATATGACCACAGATATCTTTACATGAACCAGAGATGTTTCCATAAAGCTGTCACATGGAATGCTAATATACAACAAAAATAAGCACAAAAAATGCTCATTTTCTATAGAGCTGTTTAAAATATTATGATTAGGAATGGCACCTAGACATATAGAGGCAGGAAAGGGCGTTCCTTCTCTAGGTTCCACCAACAGTCCAGGTACAGGGGGAAAAAACAGGGATGGGAACAGTGTTAAAAATGTCAATCAGACTACCCGGGCTTTATTTATTTATCCCACTCCCTACACCTTCTTCTGGATCTCTTAAATAGAAACAAAGTAGTCCCCGTTCAGCCTACATAATCACAATATAAAAGAGAGAAATGGGGTCTGGGTTTGACCCAGGGGTCAGGTGGGGAGGGGCAAGCAAACAACAGCAGTTACTTAAGAGAATATAAACTCATTACTGAGTACTGAACAAAATCCACACAACACCAGGTCTGTGCCTGGTTCAATGACAGTAGAGCTCTGTTGCTCAAGACAACTTTAAGATCTAGAAGCACATTAAAAAATTAGAATGAGAGTCCAAAGACAGTGTTCAACTATCCTGTTTGGCTTCAAATGGGTTCAGAGACTTGGGCCTATCATCTGAATTACTCTACCAATCTGAACAAATAGCTTGAAATGCAATCTTTGAAAATCCTTGAAATAATATGTCAACCAGCTAAACTACTATATCTATCTCAGAACACTGCATCTCTAATCATGAAATGAAAACTATGTCCATATGTTCAGATGATATTAGGACTTCTTTGAAATTTCAAATATTCTCTCATTAGAGGCTATTTTTTATTCCATAGCTGCTTTATTGATTTTTCCCATATTTCTAAGCACATAATATTCATTCTCAATTGTATCATTACCAACTATCTCATATAATATGTTTTGTGATTTAAAGATTCACATTTTCACCTCCCAGTTAAAATTTTTGATCATGGATTTAAATATATCAAACACCTATGATACAATAAAATCTAAAACTTTAATACTATCAAAACAGTAGGTCATGCAAAGTAACAATATCAACACAATGAAACAGATATATGTAAATACTCATATTGTAAGGACCACTGTAACTGTCTTTTATAACTAAGGGCATAATTTTATCACTAACAAATATAAGGCCAATTGATCTAACCATTCTAATAGTGCCAAAAAACAAAAAACAAAGAATGAATTGCTTAGAGAGTAGAAAATGAAGACTGTCTTTTTTCATATCCACCTCACAAAAAATTCCTGTCCCTCTAGAATGTCTAGTAAGTTATTACCTTCCCCTTAACCATGACTTCCCCAACCCCTTAATTTTAACTACTCCATCCAAGGAAAATGCACCCCCATTATAACACTGGCCATAATCTACATTAGTTGCTTCCATGTCTGTCTCCCCTCCTACATGACAAGCGGGCAGTATTTACTTCTCTTTCAGTCTTGGAGGTTTAGCACGCTTGGCTTCCCTATAATGGATATACAATAAAGATCTTCAGAAAGACTGAAGATGTGTTAG
Organism: Lynx rufus; assembly: GCF_022079265.1. Lineage (NCBI taxonomy): Eukaryota > Metazoa > Chordata > Mammalia > Carnivora > Felidae > Lynx > Lynx rufus. The sequence continues at coordinate 24,315,591 of NW_025814867.1, read as the reverse complement.
GTCTCTTGAACAACAACAACAAAAAAGATATAAGAAATGTTAGAAAAACACTTCTGAAAGCTCTAGATTAGGGGGGAAAAATGAAAAGAAAAAAAAAAGGATTACTCCCCCCCTGCCACTTTTCCCCAGAAGGCAAGGTAATTTGATACAGAAAATACACAAACGCTGCATATCAATCTTTACTAAAATATTCTGTGAAAATTCCACCTTTAAACTGTATCTTTGAGACTTACAAACTTCATCAAATCAAAAATCAGTAATTAAGTCTTATATAGAGATAACTATATAACTATAAAGCCGACCCATAAGTAAATAAACAAGCAAGCTATTTGTAAAATGTTTAAAAAGATTTATAACTTTTCATTTTTAAACAATACTTCTTTGTATTATTTTCTCAAATTATAGATCCAGTAACACACTTCAACATTACTGACCAAATATTTAATTGACTTTACCTATTTCACTACCACACTTAAAAAACGAAGCACGCTAGGGGCGCCTGGGTGTCTCAAGAGTTGGTTGCGTGTCCAACTCTTGATTTCCGCTCAGGTTGTGATCCCAGGGTTGGGGGAGACCCAGCCCTGAGCTGGGCTGAGTGTGGAACCTACTTGGGATTCTCTCTCTCTCCCTCTGCTCTTCTCCCCCCACTCATGCTGTCTCTAAAATTACAAAAAAAAAAAGTAAAAGAAAACAGTGAAGCATGCTAATATATATTACAAATAGTGACCCATGAGCTGCCAGGAGTGCATTTCAACTGGGAACACCAGAGGAAAACAGAAATGTGTCCTGGGGAAGGGACTCTCGGTGCTGACTGACTGAGAGCAGCTTATCCTTATATTTGAAATGTATGCCTGTCTTTTCAAAGATAAACATTTACACAGCCTTGGATGATTGGAGCTTGCAGCTGACTATGTAAATAAACAAATACGAAAAAAATTTTTCCTCTAGAGCCTGGCTACAGATAATAAAAAGGGCTTGAAGGGACTTATGAAGCAAAGGAACTCAAACTAACATGTACACTCAAGTCAGTTTGGGTTATGTTAATTTAAGACTATAAATGCAAAGGAACCAGTTGATTACTTAAGTGGAAGGTAACATTTTCAGAGCCTTAAGTGATCAAATAATTAGTTCAAACGGTTGTATGTTACAGAAAAGCGTAGATACTGACCAGTTCCACTATCATAAAAAATAACAGTTACTTCCAGATGATATTTTCATCATTCAAGTATGATTTTTCTCCTTCTCTCAAAAATGGCTCCATTATGGAGATATAATAAAAGGTATCATTTTGATTTTGGTTTCTGGAAAATGCGAAGGTTACATTTTGTGCTCTCTGAAACTATCATTTAACTATAAAGGCTGTGGTGCTATTTCAACAAATATGAAAATGAGAACTCAGAAAATGTGATATTGAGATTATGAGGTTAAATGAGTGTGGATTTTATATTCTTCCTATGTAATCTATAGATAACTGTAGATATTTATAGATTTGATCTTTTACAGATAACTATAGATCTAATCCTTAAACACTCATTTATCATCCCTTTAGAACTGCACAGAATTTCTAAAAATACTTTTCTGAGACAAATGACAACTATAATAGGTGAAAAAGTTTATTAAAATTTACAGGAAATTTTAGGGGTGGCTGGGTGGCTCAGTCGGTAAGTGTCCAGCTTTTGGATTTGGCGCAGGTCATGAACTCACAGTCGGTGGGTTCAAGCCCTGCATCAGGCTCTGTGCTGGCAGTGCCGAAGTCTGCATGGGATTCTCTCTCTTTCTTTCTCTGTCTTTCCCCCACTCTATCTCTCTCAAGATAAATAAATGAACTTGAAAAAAAATTACAGAAGGTTTTAGAAAAGAGAGAAAGGAAAGGTGCAAAATGCAGTATTTATTGTTTACTGTGTGCTATAGCTGACTGGGCCAGCTGTTCTACACATATGTAGGTATGCTCCCTCCATTCTATGATATGGGAGCTGCTAACATTCCCAGTTTACAAATGAGGTAACCAGGAATCAGAGAGGCTAATTATCTTGCCTAAGGTCAGTAAGTGAGAGTCTTATTTCTACCTGTGTGCTTTTTTCCAAATTGTTTCCCTAAATCATCTATTTATTCTTAAAAATGTGTAGAGTGTGTATCATATAGGTATGTGGATTCTCAACAAAATGTAGACAACACAAAGTGAGAAAAGCGATGCTCTAAGAATCAGGAAAAACCTCTCTCATCTGCACACTAAGCTATGATACCCTGGAAAAATAAAATGGCAAAGGCTTAGAAACTGCTTAAAATGACCGGGTGGTGGAAGAGTGGATGGAAATTCAAGTTAGTCTCTATTATCTTTAGTATATGCTGTGCTCTGAATGTCTCCCCCCTGCTTCCCCTTGTTGAACCTCAACACCCAGTGTGATGGATGTTTGGGGGTGGGCCTCATGAATAGAACTTGTGGATCAGAGAGCTCTCTGGCCCCTCTGCTATATAAGAACACTGTGAAAAGAAAGAGAACCAGGAGTGGGCTCCTACTGGACACCCAATCTACCAGCACCTTAATCATGGACTTCCTAGCCTCCAAAACTGTAAGAAATAAATTTCTGTTGCTTATAAGCCACCTAGCAGCCTGAACAGACTAACAGCATAACATTCAGCAATTAAATTAATTCTCGGACTCCATATTCTTAAATATAACAGATTAACAAACTTCTATCACTCTAAGAGTATAACCAGAACCCACATTTCTAAATTTTACATCCAAAGTATGCTTTTGTTCTATTACCTCTACTAATATTTTGAATCACTACTTCACGGTTGATTTAAGACATGCACACTTAACACACACAAATGGGGAAAAAAGGTATTATGCTAAAAATAAATGTAAATGATAGAATGTGTAAATATTTTCCACATTCTCTCAAATTACTGATTACATGTACATAGGATAAATATTTTTGTGATAAAACTGTAAGCCTACATTTTTAAAGTTTACTCAATGACTAAACAATGTTCAAATTAAGGTATTTTTATTATTCTGGAAAATAATTAACTTTAGATTCAAGAAGCCCAACCAACTATAATATTTTAAAACATTTTATCAACTTCAACAGCCTTTAACTCTGTGGGCTATAGAATACACCACATTGTATAGAGGATAGAATACTCCCACATTGAAGGGAGGCAACTTCAATATTAAGAAATTATAAATACCACCAATTTAGAGCCAAATGGCTTTTTATCTTCTTTCCATTTTAAGGCAAGAAAATAAAATATATGAAGGAAAAAAGTTACCTTTTTCTTTTGAAATATGAAATATAGCAATTCTTTAGAGGAAAAAAAAATAGGAAGCCAAAAAGAATGGGTATTTCTTGATTTACAAAAACATTGTGTGTACTTTACAAATATTTAAGGTCTTTATAAATTTTCAAGTCTCAAGTCATCCCAGTATCCCCGTTGTAGGATTTATTAATTCAAAAGACATGCCCAAGTATTTTGCAATCCTTTCTGCATCCCACTATCTGTGTCTTTTTTTCATTCAACACCAGGGTTTCTAACTATTACACTCTTTGTTTATTGGCTATGAGTTAGAACAATCACTGGTTATTACTATCTCCAACTGTATCTTCAGTAGTCAACACTTCAGTTACAAAGTATTATTTGAAAATCATCCAATTGTCAAAATTCACAAGATAATACATTTTTCTTAATGACACAGCTTGGAAAAATACACCCAGAAATGGTACCATGTGTAATTAAATTGTAAAAATAATTAGGATAGACTACATGATTTACTACCACATATCAGAATCTAGAAAATCACAGTTACATATACAAGTGTATTTAAAAATAATCTACAATGACTTATATTCTATCCTATGACATTTATACAATGCCAAGATGATGTCTGAAAATGAAGCAATATTCTGAGTTTCCCAGAGAATGCCAATAACTGGTCTTGAGTCTTCTCTAACTAAATTGACTATTTAACCAATGTATCTTCACATGGATTTGTCACTACAGAAACACAACCTAAATCTTAAATGAGGCAATCCTCAATCTTTAAATCCTAAATAAAAAATGAGGCAAAAATGAAGTTGTTTTCTATTTGGGGAATTATAACATTACATGTGAAAAAAGCATTACACTGACTCAAAAACCATATAGACTTCTCTGAACTTTTGTGGAAAGTTATAATCTGATCAATAAAGATATTTAGAAACCTAGGGTAAAAAAAGGAAAGTTTAAAAATGCTCACCTTCAATTTATTTCATAGGTCACTGTTATACCATCTAATAAGATAATTAAAAACATGCAAGCAGCTGGTACTACAGCTAAACAGATTAATGTAATAGTCTGTAGTCATATGTGCTGGCAAGGGGCTCGCCTCTTTGGAGAAGAGAAGGTCAGCTGCCCTTGGGAAGAGGAGGAGGGTGGTGGGGAGAGAATATTCCTTCTACCATGTGGCCCTGTGTTACAGTCACTAAGTTAATCATCTACTGCAAACTGCTAATTGGCAAACGACTACTCTTCTTTCATACCCAGCAAGGGTCTCTCAGGTTTAATAGTTAAATAAGACATACAGAGCGCTCATATAAATCTGACAGAAAACGCTGGTCTTTAAAAAGCATATGATCTACTGCATAAACCAATAATATCTTCTCAATTCTTATAAAATTTCCATTTTAATACATCATCTGCAAAATGGTTGGGGGACATGTAACTGAATTTTAACAAAAACTTCTAAAAATCTACTCTATTACCTAGGCACCATATAATAATCATACTGGTGCCTTAGGAGTTAAATTCAGCTGTACTCCACTGGAATCAATGAAGCAAAACCACAAAAGACACAAATCCAAGCAAAACCTCCTGGCCTAAGAACAACAAATCTATGAACGTTAGGCATATGAAACTATCATGTTACGATCTGATTGATTATAGATTTCGAAAGTTGTCAAAATTCCAAAAATTCACCTCTGAACTTATACAAATAGTAAAACATCTGCCTTTTATCACTACTCTGTGCACAAAATGGCTGTACAAAGGCAACCCAGAATACTGTACCAGAGATTGAGAGTTTCAAGCCTCAGGTTAAGCTTGTTCTTAGCTCCCTTTCAGCTAACAGACAAAAGTTATTTTCTTGTAAGACACATTTTTTTTTTGCCTTCCTTTTAGTGTCTCCGTATCAGAGCACTGTAAACAATTCTAAATACCAGAAGGTTAACGATGATGACAATGATGATAATGACATTGACTGGAAGATAAAAGCAGCTAATATTTATGCAGCACTTACCATGTGACATCATCCCATTAACTCCTTATAACAAGTGTCTTATTACCCCCACTTTAATGATGAGGAAACTGAGGCTAAGACTTGTCCCACGTTTCCAAAGTACTTGGAGTCAGGATTTGAACCACCTCACTACATTTAAATATTAACAAATGAAAAACAAAACAACAAAAATCAGTGACTACACTCTCTTGAAAGTGACAATCTAAAACCATGATAAGATAAATAATGGAAAGACTACAGACTTAGGTGACCAATTTAAGACTGAATTCAAAAGTCAATAAAACCTTGGCATATGCTACAAAAGGTACACGTGTTGGAGGGTTAAGTGAAGACGAAGGCCACAAAGTTGCCAATTTATAGGAAAGAATAATATCCAAAGAACTAATAATGCCATAGTTTTGCATTTGGATTTTCAAAAGGCTTTACCATACACATTTTATCTCAGTCTTTAAAACACATGTGAGGAGGGAGCAGGTTAGACACTGTAAGTCTGTCTTATGAGATAATAAACTAAGGCTAATCATTATCCTGGACACAAGTATATACAGCTTGAATATGATGGTACTAGGCTGACAGCCAGAATTGTCTGACTGTGAAGAAAGGTCAGGATTTCTGAGACAGTTTAAATTGAATAGAATTGTTAAGGTTAAAGGATCTTTGAGGGTTGAAATATTCACATTGTTCTAATAACTTATTTATTAAGTTTAAAACAGCAATGATAGCAACAGAAAAATAATTTTCGTTTTCAAAAGTGAATTTTACTGACAATTCTGTTGCCATTTTAGTATGATTGTACGAAAATTCCTAGGTTTTATCAGTTAACCTTAATATGGAAATATACCCCAGAGCTCTGCTTCTATGAATTCTGCATTTAACCCAAGTGTCAAATTCACAAGTAAGCTCATTACATTGTAAGAGCTATTGCCTGCTGAGTAGAAAAATATTCATTTCACACCTTAAATACTATAATACTATTTAATAACAGCACTGGCCTGCCAACTATTAAAAGCTCGTTTTTATATATTGTACTACCTGAGCTTTTTATCTTGCCTTTTTAATTACAACAATAAATTAATATCCTAACATTACAACACTGACAGGCATTGATTAAAATTATATTAGTTAACAACATTAGTATTTATTGTGCAAAGTTGCATTAGGAGTTCATTTTCAAAGTACAATTATCATTCAATAATACTAAAATACTTTAATCTTCAAACTATTCAAGAATAAAATAAGCTACAAGATAATGCCGTGCCTTCACATTAACACATTTCTCTTAACTTTATATTATGTCCATTATTTACTATAATTAGCTAAACTACAAATGTAATTGTAAAATTGAATTCACCAACAAAATTTATACACATACGGATTTTCCTTCTTTTGAAATACATCTCTATTTTCCTTTTGTCTTAGTTTTTTTTACCATATTTATATCTAATAATGATACTAATATAGACTTCACATGTATTACCATATTAACATTCCTCACTTACATATCAAATCATGAATGTTTAACTATCTTTTATATTTACTTCAGCACTAAAAGAAGGATTTGAAGAATCCCAACATTTATAAGGTAGGATGAGTACAGTGAAAATATAATGACAACATATGAGCTTTACTGCTGTGATAATACCCTTCTAGAACACCATGGGAACATAAGCCTTTTGTAGTATCTGTGACACTTGAACGACTGATTATTTATACATACCCCACTGATATAAAATAAAGATGTCAAGTGTTTCAATTACCATCTCATTTCTGGAATTCAGAAACAAACTGTAGAAAACTTTCCCATTGACCACATTCCTATTAAGTGCTTCCTGTATACAAGGCTCTATTCTAGATATTAAAAGTGTGTCTGGGATTTGAAAAAAACAAATGACACAGTTCCACTTAGGGATATCCAATATGTATTCAAGTAAAAATATGAAGATTTCAATTGTAAACCCCGTATCTATTACATGAACGGAGTTACAGCTTAACATTTAAATGAGTTTCCAGGTGTGTAGTGGTTCTCGTGTGTATTTTATGGGGTCACTGCAAAGTGTCACAACTAGTTAATCATAAGGACAATGTACTCAAAGTATTTCCTCAAGAATCTGCATTGCTATCTACAATGCCAAAATGTATTATTACTGAATATGTACCTTTTTTTCTTAAAACAAAACAACCTAGTTCTTATATCACGTTGGTTCAGTATAGGAAGTTTCAAATACTACTGGAAATCATATAATTTTTCTTCTTCCTAGGCTTCCCTGTTATGAAGGTACAAAATCCATAAATATTTACTCAAGCATATCAAGTTATAAGGAGAACATTACCAAAATACTAGATAAGATCCAGGTTTTCTTAACTAGTGTATCCTTTTTAAAAAATCACTAATTGAGATGTAACTGTCCTGTTTGCTGAAGAGTCAAAGGGGATATTAACAAACAGCGCTTAATGTAACCAGGGAGTACATTTCATACTCTTAGATGCTCATAAGGAATATATCCTGTTTTAAAAGGAAACTTAAACAAAAGGAAGCCTTTAGTACTGTAACAGATATACTGGAAAAACAAAAACAAAAATTGATTATAACGGAGTTTAACCCTACATATGCATTCATACCAATTATCCTGTATACACTAACAACTGATATCTACAATAAGGCCATTTACTCAAGAATTTAAAAGGTTACATTTTTCATTACTCAATAAGTCTGCAGAACAATCACATATCACAATATCCTTTACATTTGACGTATTTTTAAAACACAGGTAACAATTCCTTACTACTCTTAGAATCCTGTAACATTAGGTAGCTTGTATAGTATCTTGTAATAATTTGTCACCTACCTATAAGAATTAAAAGTCCCATCAGAATCTAAAGTAGAACTTCTTCTTCCATTTTTATTTGAATCTCCTGGAAAAAAAAATTTTAAAAATACAAAATAATGAAGATTGTGAAACTGAGTATTTTAGTTGAAAAGCTGCTGTGTGACAGCTCTATGCAGTATATTGGGTCCAAAAACATATAACCCTTTATCCCTACCCCCCAAATATCTTTTGTAATCAGAGCTCTCTAGTCAAAAAATTCATTTTGATGCTATAATATGAACTAATACCACCAACTCCTAAGTTGGATAAGAATACCATCAAAGTAATTATTAACAGGAACAAATGAAGTACAGTACAGAGACATTTTCCTTTTATGAATCACAAACAAAACTGAAATTTATAAACTATCTAATAATACACTAATGATTATAAATAAAGGGAAATTCTTTGTTCGTGACCAAATCACCTGTCCTGGCCACTGGTACAGTCAAAAGAGAGCAACAGAGAGAGGACCTGGAATGTTTTCAGTTCCCAGTTCTCCATGCTCCAGGAATTTGGTAAGCAGAGAAGTTAAACAGAAAGCAGCCTGGGGAGGTGGTGAATGCATTCTAGGGAGCTTTTAATACACCTTAATATTCTTCCTGAAACTTTCTATTTTAACCATGGGCAAAAAGTTCAGCAGTTTTAAAAATGAAAAAACAACACTGAAAGATATTTCTGCATCATGTAGTAATGCCAAACATTTAGAAAAAAAATTTCCACTTAAGAAACAGTTATATTCATTGTATCAGACGCAGAACAAATTCATACCTGCCAGTTTAGAGATTACAGAATAAAAATAAATGTGCTAAAGAAGTTTAAAAAATGTTTACCAATGCCACAATATAAAATATATATGCTTATTAAAAGAAATTTAATTTAATTTTAGTAGTTTACATTTTAAAATACATACTTCAAAGTAGTCTTCAGGAAACCATACTATGCTACTAATAAATAGACCATTTATTCTTAGAAACATATTAAAAAGACTAGATTGTGATTACATTTTATACTCCTAATTCTTGTAATGTAACTTTCAAGCATCAGGTTATATTCATTTTTATGCTTTTTAAAGCTTAATAATTCAATGATTTATCTATTTTAATTTATACTTTTAATCCACTTTGAACAATCTAAGGTGCCACTGGAGATCATCACAGTGGTCCTGGTTAAGTCAAATAGTAATTACAGAGCTTTCACTTTAAAGATGAGATTATTTTTAATTATTGAGTACAGTACTTAAGGTACCATACTTATATAATTATGCCACTCATTAAATGGTTATTGAAAGCTGAAATGTAATTTTAATGACAGCTACCTATTTTTCTTTGCACATTTTATAGTTGACAGATTAGTCAAGAATGTTGGTTCTTTTCAAAATCTTTACAGCTGTGCCAAAGTGTTTAGCAGGACAAGAACTGGACTGAGTCCACTTACTAACTTTTAACTCTATTCTTTTCTCAAAATGCACTTTCAGGTTTCTTTTCTTTCTTTTCTTCTTTTCATTAACAAAAATCCTAAAATGGATTACAGCATTCAAAACTATTGCCAAATTTTATAGGAGAAAATTACCCCCAAACACTTAAATGTTTAAGATCAATTTAGCTGGGTATATTTTGTTAATTCTTTGAAAACACAGACACTGTAGGATTACTCACACAACATACTTCATTTTCTTAAAAAAATTAATGGTATTATAATAAGTAAACTAAAAAGATTTAAAGAAAATTAGTCTGTTTCTTGCTAAATGAAAATTTCCTACAACACATGTTATTTAACAGCTTGCAGACATTTCCTGTGAAACATTCTATAATCAGTATAAAATAAGTACTATATCATACATTTAAAATATAAGCCTTCTTTTTCTTTAAAACTAAAGATTATGATTAAACACATAAGATCTCACGAACAGAATTTTTTTCCCTTTCTGCTGATATTTACCAGATCAAATATAAAATCCTTCAAACAATTAAGAGACGTTCAGTTTTTAAACTAGGTTTTGCCATCATAATATATTACAAAGGTTTCTTCATTTTATACTTGTTTCAGAATGAGTATATCACATTAGATGTGACCTTCAAAGGATGGGAATAAGGAAAAGAAGCAGTTTTTTCTTTCTCGAAAACATACCAAATAAGGAGTACAACTGTTTTTCCAAACAATATTAGAGAAAAGATTTCAGAGTTTGCTATATGGGGAAAAGGCAATAAAGTTTTGAAGCAGGAAAAACTGCTTTGTTCCTTCAATCCTCTAGTTGAAATTAATTATAGCAAATGTTTATGAAAACATCTGTTCCTTACAGTTATAAATTCTTAATTTTAGTATGGACGATTCCAGATTCCTATTTTGGAAGGAAACTGTCTGACAATTGAAAGATTTACAAAAGAACAGGCAGAATTTGTAATTCTGGAAAACTGTATATACAGTGTACTGTATACCCTGCAGAGATTTTCATTTGCGTGAAACATTTGATGGGGCTTGAACTGGTTGGTAACTAGGAGAATTCAAAGACAGAGAGGCTCCTCTTTGATTTAAGGTGTTATACAATAAAAACATATCTGTAATACAAGGAAACATCAACTAAGAATTACAGACAAATGTTACCTTACTACTAATCTAATTTGGAGTAAATACAATAAACTAAGTATTAATTTTAACAGGGATTTAGTAAGACTAATGCCAATACAATCATGGGAAGGTATGTACAGTGTTCCCCCAAAAAAACAACAGAGGGTGCAAGAGAGTTTAATATGATGTTTTAAATTGCTGCTCTGATTCTTGTTCTAAGTTATCAGGTAGCCATAACTGTAACAAGGATGTGTAGGTTGGTTTCAGATCTCTCTCTTCCTCTTCACTTTCTTCTCTCTCCCTCTCTCTCTCTCACACACACATATACACACACATAAGTGCATTGTTACAGTAATCTTACACAAAGACCTTTAAATGATCTGACAGCACAAATACTTAAATGTGTTTTAAGATAACGGACTACCTTTCACTTGCTTGAAAAGTAACTTAACAAAAGAGTAAATTTTTAAAATACAATTATGATTTTCAAAGTATTTCAATATTTATGTAAGTTAACCAATAAAATAATCTATATATATATATATATATATAGAGAGAGAGAGAGAGAGAGAGAGAGAGAGGAAATTTAAATAAATGCATAAATTATATGCAACATGTAACATACATATTATATGTGTTGCTATGTATATGTATGTTGTGCAACATATATTTACAGGAATAGTCCAACAATTATTTGTGACCATTACAATTTTAAATTTACATAACACATCAACTTCTCATTGGTAAGTACTTTGTAAAATGAATTCCTAGCAATCACAATTAAAATAAATTGACTGATTTGAAAAAAATGTTTGTGGTTATGTTATTTTAAATGAAGATACAAAGAACATGTATTTTCCATTAGTAATTTCTAACATACATGTGTCTAACTTATTTAGCAAATAATACATATAATGGTGACTTAAATCTCAAAACAAGATAAATCAAATTCCAGACTCCTTTTTAACTTTTACTGCAGTCAGGTTTAGCTAAGGGCATTTATAGCATCTATCTGTGCACCGTTGAAATCACGCTAAACGAAGGTTTACAATAGATTTCTATAGTGCTCTTTATGCACAAACATCTGCTTCATGAAGGTAGAACCAGAGATTTTAAACTAGGTTAGGTTAAAAACAACCAGAATAATGCTATAAATAAACACACTTACTCAACTGGGCCCTTAGTTTACATCCAAATATCATCGAGTTTTAGAAGATCACATCATACTAGGTATGAATTCCAAAAAGTATTACATAATTTAAAAAATAAAGTTTATCTCAAAATTGTTAGAGAAATGTCACCAAGTGTGTGTGATGAATATTTAATAGTAAGAAACAAAAAAAGATTTGCTTTAAACTAAGTTAAAAACCAAAGCTATGGATAGCCACATTTAGTTGTGACAGGATAATATGACATAAATAGTGTAAAGACCTGAAACCTTTTGTTTTTTTTAAATGAATATTACTCCTGAAATGCTTTTTTATTAAATTTAAAATCCCATTCAAAGTAAATCCTTCAAAAATCCATGAATTAGGTATATTCATGTGTGGATATATAGTAAATCAAAGTATAAGGACTCAGCATCTATGAAGACAGTAGCCACTAAGGACATTACCTCATTTCAGGAATCATGTAAAGAACAGTCTCTCTAGGCTAATTTATTTGTGCTAAAAATCAAAGGACTACCATCAGGTCTAAGACCCAGTGCTCAAGTAAATACAAAACAATCCTTATTCAATAATTTTCCATCTTCTCTATCATTATTATCTACATTCTAATAATTTAATGGCCATATTAAGTTATATATATATATTTATTTAAATAAATATCTATATTTATATAAATATACACATTTAAATATATGTTTAAATAAATATATATTTATATTAATATAATATAATATATATATTTATGTATTTAAATATATATTTATATAAATATATAAGTGCATATATTTATTTATATTTAAATATATAAATATATATTTAAATATAAATAAATATATATTTATATAAATATATGCACTTATTTAAATAAATTTTATTTAACATTTAAATAATATATTTAATATTTAAACAAATATATATATTTAAATAAATGTATATATATTTAAAAATTATTTTTTCATCTCCAAAAAATGTTTACTGTCAAGATTCAAAACATTTTTCGAATGATAGAAAGGATTTCTAAACATGAAAGAGTATCAGTGCTATAACTTATAACCAAATATTTGCAAGTGAATGCACAGCTTTATCACCAGTCTTCATTTTATTAAAAACAATCCACATATATTGGTTCCATGTGAGGTTGTGGCTATTGCTTTGACTGGGAATGAGTCCCTACTGCAATTAAGTATAAAAAATATCTCCAAAATTGGAATGTGACCTGTATTACTAAGAGCTGAGAAAAATCCTCAAAGAGTTGGGGTTTTGTTTTTTAAAAAACATTCCTTTTACACACTACAAAGAAATAATTAGTATTTGGGCTTCTTAAGTCCTTACATGATATTTACAATGGCAATCCCCAAAGGTCCTCCCCTTCACATAACCACAAACGCATACCCTCTTCTGGAGTGCATATTCTTGGGGTGGGCTCTGAAGACTTGGGCCTCCACGTGTTTATTCAAGTTTGAGAACAGAGGCAGCATCGTCCAGAACATAATAGCCACCATACATGTCCCCTTCACACAGGTACGGTAGTCTGGTGAAAGCTTTGGTAACAAAACCAGTTTTTCTGAAAACTTCAGGCAGACTATTCACTTGTTCTTCCCATTTCTGTCCCTTGATTTCTCATGGTTTCTCCCACTTACCACCTACGTTTTCTGCACAGGGATGAAAGGGTAAAGCCAGGGAAGGGTGACCCTGCCTCTCGTTGGCTCCAAGATACTTCTGATATCTTTTAACAAAGTGAGGAGTTGATCACAGTGGTCCAGCAAATTCAAGCAGCTGACATCATTCTGGAACCCTGTATTCTGTCATTCATTTATACCAAGCACTTTGTATTTCTTCTTCTGAAGCTGCCATACCATAGTTTCATACAGCTTGATGGCATAAATTTCTTCAAAATGAGGGCTCATGATTTTTGTGACCTGTCACCAGCACCTAAATCTACGGGTTTTCCAGTCTGGATTAATTTTTAGCAGTCTCTGAAACTGATCTAGTGAAAACACAAACATTGGGCCTCTTCCTAGCAACCGACTGATAGACATTGGAGAAATAAACAGGCTAAACACAGATGACACAGAAGAGTGATATAACTGGACAAAGGGAGAGCCCAATTTCTCAACTCTGTTAAGAAGATCTGTGTTTCATTGATCAAGATAACTCTTAACAAAGCTTGGAATGACTCACATAATTTCTCTCCATTGCACACCTACCAGTAGTGGTTCTCCCTCCTGCTGGCCTAGGCCACTGTGGCCCTGTCGAGTCTGTTCATCATTTACATGTAGGGGAGTGGATGAGTGAGCTCCATACCAGCCACACGGACACCAGGCTGGGGCACAACCAGCCCACAAACAGTCTAATCAAGGGCCATGGCCACTAGTTTGGATCAACCACCGGTGTCAGGGCGAGAACATGAAGGTGCCTTTGCCCAGACTAGAGCCATTGCACCCAACCCGCCCATCCAGCCTCCTCAGCGCTGAGGCAGGGGGTCAAAATTATTTAGATAACATAAAATCAGATGTAAAAAGCAAATATACAGAAACTTTTCAATAAATAATATTTCAAATGGATAATTTTAAGATAATCTAATTTTTAATAATATTTGTTATTCCTATTAAACCATCAAGAGAATAATTTTCAAAAAGAAAGTAGTGTGACATCAGTGAAGTGGCAGAATATACAACTCCAAATTCTCATCATCCCACAGAAACATCAAAAATAAGCACACCAACTTTGCAATAATCCTAGAAAACAGCCAAAGATTTATGAAAACCAAATGAACAATGCATGAAAAAAAGAGACATCTTGATAGCTTTGTGGCATTTTTACTTGCCCTTACCCTAGCCCCTTCTTGGTATCATAGCAATCTTGAAGAGGAATGCAGTTTCCAGTGTGGGAAACTGGTATTTGGTTCTGGAGGGAGCAACGTAGGCCATAATTGCAAAATATTGTGTAATTCTGTTCTAACTTGTTTAGGAGCTACCTGAAGGTCTGACACAAAATATCTCTTTTTTTTGTAACTCAAAAAAAAGTGGTGAGCATTGCTCTTGAATATACTGCAAACTGAATTAAGAACAAGCAGATGCCTGGCACAAAAGATTATAAGTTAAAACATTAAAAAGACCACCTAAGGTTTGGAGCAAGAGCTGGTGAGAGTTTCCTCGGGAAATTAGGACATTCAAAAGCATCCATGTATTTAGGAAAATGTAGAAGTCCATGGGCATGTCCAGAACAAGAAGTATGATCTTATAGGAAATAAGAGGACCACAACCTTCCACCCTAAGCTGATCACTCAGAGAGTGCAAGCCTGGCTAAGTGATGAAAGACTGATGTGGCACAGAACCAATCTGCAAAGACAAGTAGAGATTTGGGTTTTTTGTTTGTTTCTTGTGGGTTTTGTTTGTGTGTGTGAGTGTGTGTCTGTGTGTGTGTGTGTGTGTGTGTGTGTGTGCGCGTGTTTTGTTCTGTTTAGCTCCTGGCATTCAAAGAAGTTATCTGTCAAAACCCTAGCTGAACACAACCTAAGAAATAAAGATTTCAGTGACTACATATACTGCATAGATCAATGGAACAGAAAGAAAGCCCAGAAATAAATCCACAATTATATAGTCAATTAATCTCAACCATGGAGAAAAGAATATCTAATTGGAAAAAGACAGTCTCTTCAACTAATGGTGCTGGGAAAACTGGACAGGAGCATGCAAACAATGAAACTGGACCCCCTTTTTTTTTTCTTTTTTTCTAAGAAATTTTATTTTATTATTATTATTTTTTTAATATATGAAATTTATTGTCAAATTGGTTTCCATACAACACCCAGTGTTCATCCCAAAAGGTGCCCTCCTCAATACCCATCACCCACCCTCCCCTCCCTCCCACCCCCCATCAACCCTCAGTTTGTTCTCAGTTCTTAACAGTCTCTTATGCTTTGGCTCTCTCCCACTCTAACCTCTTTTTTTTTTTTTCTTCCCCTCCCCCATGGGTTTCTGTTAAGTTTCTCAGGATCCACATAAGAGTGAAACCATATGGTATCTGTCTTTCTCTGTATGGCTTATTTCACTTAGCATCACACTCTCCAGTTCCATCCACGTTGCTACAAAAGGCCATATTTCATTCTTTCTCATTGCCAAGTAGTATTCCATTGTGTATATAAACCGCAATTTCTTTATCCATTCATCAGTTGATGGACATTTAGGCTCTTTCCATAATTTGGCTATTGTTGAGAGTGCTGCTATAAACATTGGGGTACAAGTGCCCCTATGCATCAGTACTCCTGTATCCCTTGGATAAATTCCTAGCAGTGCTATTGCTGGGTCATAGGGTAGGTCTATTTTTAATTTTTTGAGGAACCTCCACACTGCTTTCCAGAGCGGCTGCACCAATTTGCATTCCCACCAACAGTGCAAGAGGGTTCCCGTTTCTCCACATCCTCTCCAGCATCTATAGTCTCCTGATTTGTTCATTTTGGCCACTCTGACTGGCGTGAGGTGATATCTGAGTGTGGTTTTGATTTGTATTTCCCTGATGAGGAGCGACGTTGAACATCTTTTCATGTGCCTGTTGGCCATCCGGATGTCTTCTTTAGAGAAGTGTCTATTCATGTTTTCTGCCCATTTCTTCACTGGGTTATTTGTTTTTCGGGTGTGGAGTTTGGTGAGCTCTTTATAGATTTTGGATACTAGCCCTTTGTCTGATATGTCATTTGCAAATATCTTTTCCCATTCCGTTGGTTGCCTTTTAGTTTTGTTGGTTGTTTCCTTTGCTGTGCAGAAGCTTTTTATCTTCATAAGGTCCCAGTAATTCACTTTTGCTTTTAATTCCCTTGCCTTTGGGGATGTGTCAAGTAAGAAATTGCTACGGCTGAGGTCAGAGGTCTTTTCCTGCTTTCTCCTCTAAGGTTTTGATGGTTTCCTGTCTCACATTCAGGTCCTTTATCCATTTTGAGTTTATTTTTGTGAATGGTGTGAGAAAGTGGTCTAGTTTCTGCATGTTGTGGACCCCTTTCTTATACCACATACAAAAATAAATTCAAAATGGATTAAAGACTTAAATGTGAGGCAGAAAACCACTAAAATCCTAGAAGAGAACACAGGCAGTAAGTTCTGTGACACTGGCTACAAGACATCCTTTTAGATGTTTCCTAAGGCAAGAAAAACAAATGCACAAAGAAACTATTGGGACTACATCAAAATAAAAAGCTTTTGCAAGTCAAATGAAACAACCAACAAAACTAAAAGGCAACCTACTAAATAAGAGAAGATATGTATAAATGACATATCTGAGAAAGGGTTAGTATCCAAAATAGAAGTTATAAATAACTTCTAAAATTCAATGCCCAAAAAACCAGGTAATCCAATTTAAAAATGGGCAGAAGATATGAACAGACACACTCCTCCAAAGAGATAGAGACGGCCAACAGACACATGAAAAGATGCTCAATATCATCCATCATCAGAGAAAAGCAAATCAAAATCACAGTGAGATATGACCACATACTTGTCAGAATGAAAATCAAAAACACAGAAAACAAAAAGTCTTTGCAAAGATATGGAGGAAAAGGAACCCTTGTGCACTGTTGGTAGGGATGTAAACTGGTATAGGCACTGTGGAAGTTACTCAAAAAATTAAAAATAGAACTAACTACCAGATGATCTAGTAATTCCACTACTGAGCATTTACCCAAAGAATACAAAGACACTAATTTGAAGGGATACATGGACCCCTATGTTTATTGCAGCATTATTTACAATAGCCAACTTATGGAAGCAACCTAAATGTCTGTCCATCAACAGATGAATGGATAAAGATGTGGTATTTGTCAGTGTGTGTGTGTGCGTGCATGTGTGTGTACACACATACACACAATAGGATACTATTCAGCCATAAAAAGGAATGAAATCTTGCCATTTGCAACAACATGGATGGAGCTATTAAGTATAATGCTGAATAAGTGAAATAAGCCAGAGAAAGAGAAATATCACATGATTTCACTCATATGTGTAATTTATTTTTTCTTAATTTTTTTTGAATGTTTATTTTTGACAGAGAGAGAAAGAGACAGAGCATGAGTGGGGGAGGGGCAGAAAGAGAGGGAGACACAGAATCCCAAGCAGGCTCCAGGCCCTGAGCTGTCAGCACAGAGCCCGACGCGGGGCTCAAACTCACAGACTGCGAGATCATGAACTGAGCCGAAGTCGGATGCTCAACCCACTGAGCCACCCAGGTGCCCCTCATATGTGTAATTTAAAAAACAAAGTAAACGAACATGGGGTAGGGGAAGAGAGGGAACCCATGCAACAGACTCTTAAGTATAGAGAAGAAACTGATGCTTAGCAAAGGAGAGGTGGGGGGCATAGGTAAAATAGGTAAAAGGGATTAAGGAATACACTTATATTGATGAGCAGTGAATAATACGTGGAATTGCTGAATCACTATATTGTACACCTGAAATGAATATAACACTGTTAACTACCCTGGAATTAACATTTTTAAAAAACATAAAATATGGGCACCTGGGTAGCTCAGTCAAGTGTCCAACTCTTGATTTTGGCTCACGTCATTATCTTGTGGTTCGGGAGATCAAGCCCCACCCACATCAGGTTCTCTGCACTGACAGGGTGGAGCCTCCTTGGGATTCTCTCTCTCCCCTCTTTCTACCCCTTCCCTGCTTGTGCTCACGCTCTCTCTCTCTCGCTCTCTCTCTCAAAATAAATAAATAAATAAACATTTAAAAGAAAACAAAAATAAAAAAGGGAAGAAGGACAGAGCTGAACAGGACCAGATATTTTGTATGCTATGAAGTTTTGGTATCAACCTGAAGTAGACTGTTATAAGTTTAGGACGTTAAATGTAATATCTGTAATAACC
The DNA here is from genome assembly GCF_022079265.1 of Lynx rufus. NCBI lineage: Eukaryota > Metazoa > Chordata > Mammalia > Carnivora > Felidae > Lynx > Lynx rufus. The sequence goes on along the minus strand of NW_025814867.1, from coordinate 24,296,848 downwards.
ACAGAGGCCATATCTAAAAAAAAATACACAAAAGGAATGAGAAGGCATTCAAAATGGTCACCACAAAAAAATCAACTAAACACAAGAAAAAAGCAGTAATGAAGGGAAGGAAGGGTAAGAAGGTTACAAAACACAGAGAACACAATAGCAAAATAGCAGAATTAAGTACTGTTTTATCAGCAGTTACTTTAAATGTTAACTGTATTAAAGTTTCCAGTCAAACACAGAGATTAGCAGAATGGATTTAAAAAAATTACACAACTCTATATTGTCCACAAGATCCAAATCTTAAGATTCAAAGACACAACAGATTGAAAGTGAAAGGGTAGAAAAAGATATTCTATGTAAAAAGTAGTCCAAAAAAAGACATACTGTGGCTATACTAATATCAGACAAAATAGACTTTTAGTCAAAAGCTGTTTCAAGAGATGAAAAAGGACATTATATATTAATAAAAGGGTCAATTAACCAGGAAGATATAATTATTATTAACATATGCACCAAACAATAAAACATGAAAATATATGAAGCAAACATTAACAGAATTGACTAGAGAAATACACAGTTCTACAAAAATAGCTGAAAATTTCAATTTACCATTCTCAGTAATAGACAGAACATCTAGACAGAAGCTCAATACGGAAATAGAGAACTTGAATAAGAATGTAAACCAACTAGACCTGACAGACATATAAAACACTGTACCCGACAACAGGATACACAATCTTCTCAAGTACCCATGGAACATTCTCCAGAACAGACCATATGTTAGGTCACAAAACAAGTCTCAATATATAAAAAGACTGAAATCATACATATCTTTGACTATAACGAAATGAAGCTAGAAATCAACTGCAGAAGAAAAACTGAAAACTTTCAAGTATAAATGCAAATATGTGTGTCTATATATGGAGAAATGACAAACAGATAAATATGTGCGTGGAGTCTATTTAAACATGGTGGTTTTAACTTTAAAGGAAAAAATATACTACTGATGATCTTTCATTAAATTTCAAAGTAACTTCTGGGAACAAAAAACACTGGATTGGTAAAACTAAATTGCCACATTCCATTTAATGAAATTTTAAAGTAAAGGCATCATTACATCACAACTAAAGTTAAGTCTCAAGCAAGACAAACCTGAATACATTCTCTATCATTTACTTGCTGTTATTTACCATTCAGTATCTTTGTTTCTTCATTTGGAAAATGGGGGAAGAAAACAGTTTCTACCACAAAGTGTGGTTGTAAGGATTAAATAAGTTCAAGTAAAGTGTTTAGTGTAGCAGGTAGCATAATGTAATTCCTCAATAAATGTTAGCTATGATTTTTCTAAACATATTAATTAATGTATTTAACATGCTGGATTCAGTGGTGGAATACAATTAAAAGGCTATTAGTTCTATATGTTATAGGGAATAAACTTATTTATAATTTAAATAATTGAAAACTGTAACTCTTCTAGTAATTAAAACGTATTATTTCTGATCAATTTTTTAATTAACAAGAAGTTTATTTAAAGGGTTATACAACTCTGTCAAGTTCTGTGGTATTCTTTTAATATCCTTCCTGGGGCGCCTGGATGGCTCAGTTGGTTAAGCATCCGACTTCGGTTCAGGTCATGATCTTACGGCTCATGGGTTCAAGCCCCATATCGGGCTCTGTGCTGACAGCTCAGAGCCTGGAGCCTGCTTTGGATTCTGTGTCTCCCTCTCTTTCTGCCCCTTCCCTGCTTGTGCTCTGTCTCTATCACTCAAAAAATGAATAAACATTAAAAAAATTTAATATCCTTCCTGATGATAATCATACCAAATACTGAATATGATATAAAGAGAGTAGAAAAAATAGCAGAATTAAATAAAATTACATTCTTGAAATATAAAGCCACCTACTTCATTAACTTTATGTTTTTTGAGATTGATAAAATGTAGACAGATAAAGAACTAAAACTATAGTCAATCTAGTATTAAACTAAAACTATCTCATTTAGGATAGTTTACAATATTACCCATGCGCCAGAATAAAATAAGTTTTAAGAAGAATTATTAATGATTCTGCAAATGAAACGAAAGGTATAATTTCAAAGATAATCACAAGTACAATTATCTAATTTAAGTTAACCTGTAGTACTACACAAATGCAAATGTTTCTACTTATTGTGATTGTCATTTCTGGGCATATTGTTATTTCTCCAGGCATTCCATAGATTTAAAGCTGCTTGATGTCTGGGGGGCGGGGGGGGGGGGGAGACAAATGTAGACCAGGAATCGATCAGGAAAACAGAATTCTAATGTAAAATTAACCTCTCTGGATCCTAAAGAGAGAGCAAGAGTGAGAGTGAGACTGTGCGTGCATGTGTGCTGTGTTTTTGAGGTAGAAGAGAGAGAAACAGTGAGAGAGAGAAACTGAGAGAAAGATGAGATGGAGATAATCATGTATGGGTCTATGATTCCCTACTTTTAAATGTTTTTCTAGATTATTCTGATGATCCATGAGTCTTTTTTAGTCCAAAATAATAAGCTTCTACTGTGCTAAAAGTGAGTTTCTTGTTGAAGGCAACTTAATTTGTCCCAAACAGGTGATTATTCAGTATTTTGCGTGTCATCATTTACTTTGCACTATTACAAGCCAAGCTTCAATCTCATTTTCCAGCAGGAGTAGTGGGCTGCACTAAGCTATGTCAACACTGTACATGACCCTAATATGACCAGTAGCATGTACTGATTCTTGGCGGAAGGGTGCAGACTTGGAGATGCCAAGCAGAACACTGCGATTGGCCTGTGTGGGCCTCCTGTGGACCACGTGGGCTTGAAAAGCACTTTCCTACAAGAGCTACACAATGCCAATGCTGTAATTTAGACAAGTACAAAGTACATTTAGACTAAGTAGATGCACAAGTTTGAGAAGAGCTTCTTCAGAGGTAAATGTCTTAACAAAGGACATTTGAAGATATTTCCTTAAACCTATAGAAAGAGTATTAAAGTCAAGGGTGATTATTATATAATTTGCCCTTTGCTGTATTTTTTTCTTAACAAAAATTCAAATAATGATTTGGTTTAAACCTTGACTACCTGAAATTTTTAGTTTTGCTGCCAATCTTAACAAATGTTTAAATGAAACGCCTCCACCAACAAAACAAAACAAAATAACACACAATAGCTTTTCAAAGAAAATCTAATTGGTTCAGGTAATCCTAATCCTGATGTTAAATTATCTGTTAAGTACCTAAGTAAATATAATAAAAACATTATTTGCTAAATAAAATGGAGTATATCTAGCACTGAAGTCCTATTTCATTTTTATAAATCTTTCAAATAATAACTATAAAATATTTTTATTATTATTCTTCAATGTATAAATAAATAAATACCTTTTCCTGCAAAACAGATTTGTTTGGGCACCTGCCATTTTCACCCTTGATTACAATCAGTGCTAAATACTTTAAGATAGGTTTAACATCTGGTGGACAAGACCTCAATAAAATATAAAGATATCCAGGGGTGCTGGGGTGGCTCAGTCAGTGAGGCATCCAACATTGGCTCAGGTCATGGTCTCACAGTTCATGAGTTTGAGCCCTGCGATGGGCTCTGTGCTGACAGCTGAGAGGCCGGAGCCTGTTTCGGATTCTATGTCTGCTTCTCTCTCTGCCCCTCCCCTCCTCTCAAAAATAAATAAACATTAAAAAAAATTTTTTTTAATGTAAAGATATCCATTTCCCCAAAGTGATTAACTTAGCTAATTATTAAATATCACCCTTTTGTATGAAATATTAAACTGAACTATTTGAAGGATAAAAATTATCCATGAACCAAGGTGAATAATCCTATTTATGCCTAAATGATAGCTAACTGAACAAGTTATTATACCAAAGATCTACTTAAAAGGTATAATGGGCATTTTAACTATAAATCCTAAAGCTGTGATGAAGAACCAAGGGTAAAAACTCAAACATATCTTTATTCTTACAAGTGATTTACTAAACTAAATCACATTAAAATACGGTAATCTAAAATCCTCAAGTACAATATCAAAAATGTTTTAGTATTTACAGTCTCCTTTATATAAAGTTTCAAATACATTTCAATTGATCTATAAAAATGTTTTATTTAAGTTATTTTTGTTATGACATTAAAGAATTATACTAGAATCTGAGTTTCAAAGAAAAATTGTAAATCCATAAACTGATTTCTATTTACCATTTTATGATAAAGTATAAATTACTTATTAGCAGAGATGATTTTTAAACCTGATAATAACTAGGAATACGTAAAAGAAAAAAATGACTTCTTTAAATTTGCTAGGAAATGTGCAACGTACAATATTCAACTATCCTTTTAGAGAATAAAAAATATTATTCAAATTAGTTATTTATTGAGCATTTTATCCAAATGAACATATTTAGTTATCTACACAAATTTGAAAATGGGCCCTAATTAATAAATGCATTTACTGGTTCAAACTTCTAACCATGCAGCTAGATCATGTAATAGCTCTTCTACTTTATTCTTTCAACAATTATGTGTTGAGTACCTCCTACATTTTAACACTAATTAAACACACCCTACTATAAGAGGGGAGGGGTCACTAACCAAGAAGTACATAAAAGGCACTCCACTAGAGACCAGCATGTGCCAGAATTCTGTGAAGGTCACATTTAGGATTTGGGTCAAGATGAATAGCAAGGCAGTGAAAGAACTGTTTTAAGGAAAAATAGAACATGGTAAGGTTTGCAGCCTTAAAAAGATCACTTCAACTTCAGAGTGAAGGAATTTGAGAGTGGGTGTAGGGAGAAGGAAAGTGGATGGAATAATACTGAATGAAAAGCCCTGCAAGGCAAAACATGATGATAAAATAGTCATATTGATGATATCATTATCATACCATCTTAGGAATGGCAACTCTCCAATTTTAAACCTTGTTAATATTACTTACTGAGAACCTACTATGTGCCAGACAGTTTTTAGGACATGGAAGTATTATAGTAAACAAAACAGAATGAAGTGTGGGGGTAGAGGGAAGCAAGAGAAAAGAAAATGAATTCTTAACAGATAAGTTCAGATAATTATAATAGCTATAAAGAAAATACAGCAGAATAATGCGATATTCAGTGGGGATGGATGCTTTCTGTAGGGAGAGGTGATACCTGATTTGAGATTCTAGTAACAAGAAAAAAAGAACCATTTAAATATCAATGGCAAAAGGCACAACCTGCGAAGGCCCTAGAGCAGAAGCTTGCTTTTAAAAAAAAGAAAGAAAGAAAAAGAAAAAAGAAAGCCAAGATGGCTCAAAGGCTAGAAATTTAAGATGAGGTCTGTGGAAGAAGGAACAACCATTGAACTTGGAATTTTGTAGGGAGGAAGTCTAGATTTGATAAGTACAATGAGAAGCTACCATAAGCTTTAAAATGATGAAAAAGATCTATTTCATGTTTGAGAAAGATGATTCTAGCTGCTGTGTAAATACTGGATTGAAAGTGGGAGACAAGATAGAAGCTAAGAGATCAGTTACAATCTGCCATCATAGGGATAACCTGACAAAATGGGCAGAAACAACTACATACTTAATTCTAAGTTTAAATGAAGACTTGAAATTTTAAAACCTCTGAAATGATCTGAAATTATTTCTATGGTGGAAAAGTAAATAATTGTGCTAATACTTTATTTCTGTACACAATGAAGAATTACCTTAATTTGGTTAAAAATTTTATTGATTTTTTCAAACTGCTTTCTATATACATCAAAAATTAATTTGGTCTCTAAATAAGACTGACATCTGGTCACAAATAGAAGAAACAACAAAACAGCATGTAATAGATTACTAGTAGGATTTCCAATCGGATCCAACATGGAGGGTCACTGCAAGCCTCTCTCCCCCACTGATCACAACTAAAAACTCTGGGCAAAATACTAAAAACAACTTCTTGAGGACTCTGAAATGTAAACACTAGCAGGAATATTGGACAAGGACTCAAAGAGTGGTGTTGAGTGCTTTGGGTTTTTTTTCCTTCATGTCCCAGCTTTGAGCTCCCATCAGGCTGAACTAAGTAATAGGCACCAAGAGCAAAAATTCCAATCCCATTTTTCTGGGACTGAGAAAAGAATCCTCTTTTCTTTTCCCTTCTTTCACTTCCAACCTTGCAACAAGGCCAGGTCTAATTGAAGAACTACACTGCCCTGGGGGTAGGTGGTAGCAGTGAAGGGTGCACATAAGACCCAGAGGGATAAAGCTATCTTTTCAGATAGAACACTAAAAAAGGAAGACCCTACTGCGTGCACAGTGAGTGGGGAACTCCATCATTTTTTCTTTCTCTTTCTCTCACCATTTTGTGACAAAGTGGGCCCATTTGGTGGAACCATGTGATAGCATGAGAAGCAAAGCTCTGACAGAACAAGGCAGAGGGTGTGGGGTTATCCTAGAGAAGAATACAGCAGGTCAGGGGATTCTCTACTTCTGTGTATGAACTGACAAAAACCCTAGATTCACCCCGAAGCTATGTATGCTCAAAACATACCCAAAGAAGCACAGCAAAAACTGTGAAAATTAATCTATGACATAAACTACTACTGTAGTCCCAAACTAACCCCTGGGGGTGACATGCAAGGAGGACTCAAAAGCACAGAAAAGACTTTAAAAACTGAATTGACATAGGGGCGCCTGGGTGGCTCAGTTGGTTGAGCCTCTGACTTTGGCTCAGGTCATGATCTTGCTGTTCGTGAGTTCGAGCCTCTTCGGGCTCTGTGCTAACAGCTGGGAGCCTGGAGCCTGTTTAGGATTCTGTGTCTCCCTCCCCCTGCCCCTCCCCCACTCAGCCTCCCTCAAGTTCTTGCTGGCGCCTGCGCACACTCTCTCTCTCTGTCAAAAATAAACATTAAAAACAAATAAAATAAAATAATAAAATAAAACGAAATAAAATAAAATAAAATAAAATAAAATAAAATAAAATAAAATAAAATAAAATAAAAACTGACATTGAAACCACCATCACCACCACAGAAAGTAAGGCCAAACTTGTAGTATGAACCTAATTGTGTTGGCTGTGGGAGGAGGGGTGGGAGAGGAAAGAAAAAGGGAAGAAAGAAAGGAGAAAAGAAACAAACACAAAAAGTTTTCTCTGGGGAGACTTAACAAGATCTAGAGTTTTGAAATGAAATATTCAAAATGTTCACGACACAATCCAAAATTACTTGATATATCAAGAATGAGGAAATTCTGGCCAATTTTCACCATATAATATAATTAACCCCGAGATAATTTAGATGCTGGAATCAACAAAGATTTAAAGAACCTACTATGTAACTTTTTGCCAAGAAGCACACTCTTGAAAGACAGACATTCACAGTAAAAGAAAAAAGAAAAAGAAACTATTAAAAAGAATGAAATTAAAAATTTTAAACTATAAAGTACAGTATCTGAAATTAAAAAAAAAAATCAATAGATGGGCTCAAAATCAACATGGAGCTGACAGAAGAACAAGTCAATGAACTAGAAAGCTCCCTCTCTCTCCCTCCCTCCCCTTGCCAAAATAAATAAATAAACTTTAAAACATTTTCAGTATCACATTATCTAAATCGTCAATATAATCTAATTATCTTTGCAGATATATTCAAATACAGTTGCAGCATAAAGAACAAATGTAAGAATTATCTAAATGAAGAATAAGATTACAACAGAATGTGGAAATTAATCTCACTCCTTCCCACATTCAACTTTTCTTTCATTTCTTAGATATATTTCATTTTTCCATTAAAAATACATATACCTTAAAAACTTGTACACATTGAGAGAAATTATTAAGATAAAGACCAGCAGAAAAGATTTTGAAAAAAAAAAGAAGGAAAGAAATAAAGGAAAAACCACCTATACTATAATTACATGGGGGGAAATATTTTCTCTTTTTTTCTGTAAAGTTGAAATCACACACTATACAAACAATTTTGTGTTTTATTATTTCATGTATTACAAGTGTAAGCACTTCTCCCACATTATTTTAAAAACTATTGGGGCACCTGGGTGGCTCAGTTGGTTGAGCGTCTGACTTCGGCTCAGGTCATGATCTCACAGTCTATGGGTTGGAGCCCCGCTTCGGGCTCTGTGCTGACAGCTCATAGCCTGGAGCCTGCTTCAGATTCTGTGTCTCCCCCTCTCTCTCCCCCTCCCCTGCTCATGCTCTGTGTCTCTCTGTCTCTCAATAATAAATAAATGTTAAAAAAAATTTTAAAAAACAAACTATTTACAACAAAATTTTAAATGGCTGCATAACATATAGTAATCAATGAATGTTTTATATTTATTTAACCATTCTCCTATCACTGGATATTTCTGTATTTAAAGTAGTTACCTAATTCTTAGTAACACTATGGTAAATATCTTCGTGCACAACTCTTTCCCTGGCTGCCTTAAGATACAAAACTAAATAGGTTGAGGGAAAAGTACTAACAAAGTTACTAAATTAATACAAATTGATAAAGATTACAAAACTCATACATGATTCTCTGGAAAACTTTCAAGTGCAGATTCATATAAGGAAAAAAATGAAAAGCTGCCTATAATTCTGTTGTTAATATTTTGACAGATTTCTTTAAATTTTTAATGAAATGCACTATATATTCTAAAATTTGCATACAATATACGTTTAATACTACTGTAAAACAACCTTCAACGGCTGCACAGAATTTTAAACAATAGTTGATTTTCACAGCATTACAGCATATTATAAACCACCAATAAGTAAATATATTCCTATTGCTGCTCACCCTAGACATCCATATAGAACTGTAACGTGATGAAAGTCAGTGCCTGAAAGATGAACAGCTACATTTTGTGAATTAGATATTCTGTATTTAAGTATTACAGAATACTGGCTGTTGCCCCAAATCTGTTTCCCCCTTTTTGTTGGGCATATGGCAACCCAGCTACAGACTATATTTCACAATGTGGAGGCACAAGTGATTAAAAAAAAAAAATCTGATGCCCTACATTAGCTTCCTTTCTTTCCCATAGACTAGAACAATGGTAACAATGGCTAAATCCCGCCCCAAAAGTAGAGATAAACAAAAATACAGAAAATGGTGATGGTGTGGAGAAACTGTAGCCCTCATACATTGCTACTATGAATATAAAATACTGCAGCCACTTTGGAAAACAGTATGCTAGTTTCTTCAAAAGTTAATAAATTTACTACATGACCCAACAATTCTCCGAGAATCTATCCAACAAAAATGAATAGAAAACACATGTATACATTAAGATCTGTGTTCAAATGCGTATAGCAAAATTGTTATGACAATCCCAAACCTGAAGCCACATAAATATGCATTAACCACTGAATAAACAGAAAATGAATATCCACACAGTGGAATACTATTCACCTGGGGGGGAAAAAAAAGGAACACAGTACTAATACATGCCTACAACATGGCTGAACCTCAAAAACATTAGCAAACAGAAATAGGCCAGACATAATACGCAATGTCTCTTTTTGTCCCTTATAATAATCCTTGTTCTGAAGTCTACTTAGTTTGATATTAACAGTTAGTCTAGCCCACTTGTTAAGTGTTTTCATGATGTATCTTTCTCCACCCTTTTACTTTTGACCTAAGTTATCTGTGTTAGTTTTCCGTTGTTGCCACAGCAAACAATCGCAAGCTTAGAAGCTTGAAACAACACAAATACATTATCTTAACAGTTCTGTAGGTCAGAATTCTAATACAGGTCTCATTGGGCTAAAATTAAGGTGTGGGCAAGGCTCTATACGTTATTAGAAGCTCTAGGGAAAATCTGTTTTCTTACTCAGTTGTTCAAATAAGTCAATTCCCCAGGAACTGAGGTCCCCAATCCCTTAAAACCTGTAAGTAGAGAGCTGTTCCCACCTTCTAGAGGCCACCCAAATTCCCTGCCTTCCTCCATCTTCAAAGCTGCAGCAAGGGACCTAGTCCCTTTCACACTTTCTCTCCCACGCCTTCTATTGTTGCTTTTCTCTAACTGCAGTTGTAAGGGTTCTAAGCCATTAGGGACTCAGGATTAGACTGGGCCTAACCAGAAAATCCCTAATACCTTTCTGATCTAAACATGTGTAACCTTTAAAAACATCCATGTTAGATAACATATTCACAGGTTTTGGAGATTAGAGTATAGAAATATTGGGGGTGGGGTGGGGATTTTATTCAGCCTACCACATCTTTTTATTTAAAGTATCTTGTAGACAGCATATAATTGCTTCTTTCTTTCAAAAATATTTCTGACAATCTTTGCCTTTTAACTGGTGTGTTTAGACTACTCATATTAATGTGCATTGCTATAGATGAATTCAAATATCTGTTGTCTATCGGTTCCATCTATTGTCTTTTTCCCTCATTTTATGCCTTCTTTGGAGTTGAGGATATTTTATGATTCTATTTGAACTCCCCTACTGAATTATCACTTATGCCTCTCTGTATTACATTTTTATTTAATGGATGCTCTAGAGTAGGGACTGAAAAACCACGGCCTATGGACCAGCAAACTGTTTCCGTGAATTTTTATTAAAACTTGACCATTTGTTTATATACTATGATGGAAGAGCTGAGTAGTTGCAACTGAGATCATAACACAAGTGGTTAAATATAAATTATATTATCCCTTAAGAAAATGTTTCCTGACCCCTGCTCTAGGCTTACTATATAATATTTAATTAATAAGAATCTACAAGCAGCATTACATAGTCATGTGTAGTGTCAGAACCTTACAACAGTATATTCCCAATTCCCTCTAATTTTTTGTACTACTGTTACCATGTATTTTACTTTTACATATGCTATAAATACTATATATTGCTACTATTTTTGCTTTATACAGTCACATTTTTGAGCAATTAAAATAAAGAAAAAATTTTTACCTCCATTTACTCTACTTCCAATGCTCTTTCCTTTGTACAGATCCAAGTGCCTTTGCCCTGTCATGTACCTTCTGCCTGACAATGCTCCTTTAACATTCCTTACAGCGTTGTCTGCTAATAAAAAAATCCCCATGGTTTTGCTTATCTAAAAAAAACTTTATCACTTCATTTTTTTGAAAGATATTTCTATTAGGCATAGAATTCTGGTTTCACAAGTTTTTCCCCACCTTCAGCAACATTAAAGTTGTCACTCTATGATCTTCCGGCTTCCATGTTTTCTGAAGAGAAATCTGCTCTAATTCTTACCTGGTTCTTACTCTGCATTTTTGCATTAGCTTTCTATTATTGCTATATCAATAATTTTTTTTCTGGTTACCTTTAAGAATTTTTGTTTGTTTTTATGTCTGAATATGACTACATTTTAAAATTATTTTTATTTTCTGTATTATTCCACTTTATGTTGTCTGAGCCTCTTGGATCTGTAGTTTAGTGTCTATCATTAATTTGGAAAAATTATTGGCCATTATTTCTTCAAATATTTCTTCTCTACCTCCCTTCTTATGGGATTCCAATGACATGTACCGTTTGATATTGTCTCATGGTTCTTGGGTGTTTATTTAATTCTTACTTCTCATTGTGTTTCAATTTGGGTAATTTCTGTTGATGTATCTTCCCATTTGCTGGTTCTTTTTTGTCTGTGTCAATTCTACTTATGATCCTGTCACAGGCATTCTCCATCTCTGTTACTGTGTTTTAAATTTCTTTTTTAAATTTAATTCTTTTTAATGTTTTTTTTTTTTTTTTTGAGAGAGGCAGACAGACAGAGTGTGACCAGGAAGTGACAGAGAGAAAGAGAGGGAGACACAGAATCTGAAGCAGGATCCAGGTTCCGAGCTGTTGGCAAAGAACCGGACACAGGGCTAGAACTCACGAACTGTGAGATCATGACCTGAGCCAAAGTTGGACACTTAACCGACTGAACCACCCAGACCACCCTGTGTTTTAAATTTCTATGATTTCCAAGGGCACCTGGGTGGCTCAGTCAGTTAAGCATCTAACTCGATCTCAGCTCAGGACATGATCTAATGGTTCATAAGTTCAAGCCCCACGTTAGGCTACGCACTGTCAGTGCCCAGTCTGCTTAGGATTCTTTCTCTTCATCTTTCTCTGTCCCTCCCCCACATGCATCCCCCCACCCCTCTCTCTCTGTCTCAAAGTAAATAAATAGACTTTACAGTTAAGCCTCTGACTTCAGCTCCAGTCATGATCTCACAGTTCATGAGTTCGAGCCCCACGTCAGGCTCTGTGTTAACAGCTCAGAGCCTGAAGCCTACTTTAGATTCTGTGTGTGTGTGTCTCTCTCTCAAAATAAATAAACATTAAAATTTTTTTTAATGTAAAAAAATACCTTAGAAACATTTCTAGGATTTCCACTCAATTTTTGATGTATTTTTCAACACTATCTCTGCTGAAATTAACCACCTGATCTTTCATGCTGTCCAGGTTTTCCACAAGAGCTTTTAACATGTAATTCCTAGTTACTCAAAAATACCTTGTGACACAGTTTTAACATGTGTCACTGTTATGTCTAGTTTTGATGATTGCTTTGTCTCTTCGAAGTATATATATATATATATTTTCTTGCTTTTTCATATGCTTTGTAAATTTTATTAAAGATCTTATGTATTACTGTCATCATGTGTATGATAGTAAAGACTAAGGCAATTTTAGGCTTCGAAATGAGTATACATTTCCATTAGGCCTTTTAGCACAGGGGTTTGAATTAATGTTAACTAGGAGTTAAGCTAGGTTTGACGTCTCTCATTGCTATGGCCACACCTAATGCACCACAGACCACAAGTTTCTACAGTGATACCTTGTGTTGGGGATGGGGAATTCAGTTTGCCATAAGAATATTTTTTTCATTCTTCTAACTGCTCCACACTTAGTTCTAAGGCTTTGTGCTCAGAAAAGATCTGTCTCTTGTAAGTTACTATTTGACACTTGCTATCCTGGCAGCAGGGAGTAAAAAAATAGGGGAGAGTGTTCTTTGATCTTCTGATCAAGACTTAGTCTTAGTTAAGCACCGTGTCCCTGATCTCATGTATATGCCTTTTTAGTCCTTCCTCTCCCTTGGTATAGTTCTGGTTCCTATAGATATTCCTGCCCCTCCCCTAGGGCTTGAGAGTTTTTCCTCTTGTTCCGATCCCACAGTTACAAAGAGATTCCACCAGTGTCCTAAGGCAACAATTGTTGCACCTCCCCCAACAGAATATGGCTTTGTTCTATAACAGAAAAGGGGAAGAGGAGTCCAGTGGAGTTTATTGTTCCTCTTGCAGTGGCTGCGGTAGTCCTCCTCCAGTCCTTCACCAAGGGGAGATTTTCTTTTATTGGCTGATGGGGTTCATGAAGAAAAATCTACATAGGAGTTTGGGGTCCTCCTATTTTTGTGCCCACCAGGAGTTTCACCTTTCCTCACCAGTACACACTTGGCCTCCACCAATTCAACAATCATTTTAGCTGAATTCTTTCTGTGAGTGTCTGATTGTGTCTTGCCCAGGTAAATCAGTACTTGTACTGTGCTTCTCTCTGCAAAAAAAGAGTATCTCTCCTTAGATTCTGAGCCTAGATTCACTGCCCTGCCATTTCAGCACTCAATGGGTTAAAGAAAAGCTGTGAACTTGTTGTTTGTCCACCTTTTTATTTTAAAACTGGGACTGAGTTTTTTTCCAACTCTCCGCATCTCTGATCAGAAACCAGAAGCCATCCTATTTTCATTTAACTTCATGTATTATGGTTTTCAAAGTTTACCATATAACTTTCCACGTAAGTTCACTCATCCATCAAATGTTCAGCTAATGCTTACTATGTGGCAGCCATTGGGACAGAAACTAATGCTTTCCTTCTGCCAAAGTTGGCAGCTAACTAATGTCTGCCATACCAAACTCCCTACCAAGACGAGATGACCCAATGTCTACCTTAAGGGTGAGTACATTTAGGTCAGAGAAAAATATTTCATGATTACATTTATTTGTAGCTAGGTTTAGATATATTGTGGTCTGATTCAAATGACTTAAAACACTTTGTGCGGCACTGTAGAGAATATAGATAGGAGTAAGATAAAGATTTATCTCTATACTACTTGCTTATAGAGAATAGTTCAAATATTAAAAAAAAATACCATACAGCACACTTTATCATTAACCTGCAGTTACATGTATTTAAGGAGAATGTTAAGGCATGGATAAATGAATAAGAATCGCTATTCACAGGTAACAGAGGAACTGAAGGCACGATCGATGCCTCAGAAAAAAATGGAGTTTTCCTTGCAATATTGATCCCATAAATTCATAGCAAAAGCAGACAAGGACAGGATAAAAAAAAATCTAGCAGGATATACCAGATTATATGACATTATATAGCAGGAATATATCACCTGGGGTTAAAGTTAACTAGCCTTCATGGAATGTTATCTATTTCACATTTGTACCTCTAGCACTCTGGTGCTAAGTACTCAGTTTTAAATCCTAAAGGCTGACTTCTTCAGTACATCAGATTTTAGTAGTCAGGTACTTCTAGCCAATTCTGTTCATATAAGAAATTAAAGTATATATGCCAATAAATGAATGCATTATATGGAGCCAAAAAAATAAGATCTATGATAAAAATCAGATATTTGTGGAAGTCTAACCAGTACAGTCTCTACATGTAAGAAAAACTACCTAGAGAGTTAACGTTTCGGAATGTAAATTGATAAAAAAAAAAAATACAATAGTAAAAGGGGGTTAGAAGACTCTAGTTTTAATGGCTTCTTGCAACTTGACACATTGATTCCTCTACATCTTTGGAGATACTTGTTGAGAACACTGTGGTTTTCCAAAACAATTGCTCCTTCTATAGCTAATGCTCACATGGTTATTACAGATATTTCCTTCTTTCCATTTCCAGCAGACCCTACTTCTCACAGATTAAGTTTCTCTAGGTATTTTAGTATCATTAGTTACATAACAGCCAAGTTCTTAATCTGGTCTCTCATTCTGCCCCTCTAATATGACCACTCCTAAGCATATCTATTTTATATCTTTTTTAAATCTATTTTATAATTTGATTCTCAAAAAATAACATTTCCTAAATTTTTCAGTTCTTAGTATGCATAGCCAACTATTTTTCATTTCAATATATATTCTGAAAGGACAAATGATAATGGATCACTTAAATACCACTTGAATATCAAGCTCACAGAGCTATAAAAGTTTAAAAAATACTACATATAATAATAAAAATTAGCTTCCATATAATAGTGGGTCAGAAAGATTATTATACTACCACATGCATGATTCAATCTTTTGATTAAAAAAGCACTATACTTAAGAGTTATAAAAAGCTCAGAAAACTGGAAACAGAAATGCAGTCTAGGATAGATTTTCAGACTAATATAGAAGTCTTGGCATGAATAATAAGAGAACTGTGGTTGATCCACAGAACAGTTGGATTATGAACCAGAATATGCAAATCAGGTAACTATTTATGATAATTATTAAAATGTTAACTTGCAAATAAAGCACAAAAAGTAAAATTCTACAGTAGGTTTATTCAAGTACAGTAGAGGACAACGCAGTATAACTAGAAGTATTTGTAGTTTATGGTGTGAATTAAGTATGTTAATACCAAAGCAATAATGCAAACACAGTTTAACTTCATATTTGGTTAGGATAATTGTTCATGTTTTCTTTACACACACACACACACACACACACACACACACACACACACACACGACCTACCTCTGTTTTGATGAAAGTCCCCTTTCTTTACATCTCCAACAGGTTTTGTTAATATGTTCTTATGCATGTACTACAGACTTCTCTCAAATCCCAGACTGAGAAGCTTTCACTCTTTTACCTCTATATCTAATAGTTATGGAGTTGTGATGATTCTTTGCACACAATGTTTCAAAGTTGTTTACATTGTTCACAGGAGCACCTGGGTGGCTTGGTTAAGCTTTGGACTTTGGCTCTAGCCATGATCTCACAGTTGGTGAGTTCAAGCCCCACATCAGGCACTCTGAGTCAGCAGAGAGCTCCCTTCAGATCTTCTATCCCCCCTCTCCCTCCGCCCCTCCCCTGCTCCCATGCACACATACTCCCTTTCTCTCAAAAATAAATAAACATTAAAAAATAAATGAATAAATAAAGTTGTTTACATTGTTCTTTATTTGCAAAGCCACCACACTTCTTTCCCTGGTTTCATAACCTAATCCATAGACTGCTACTTCTCAGAAGATTCAATATCTGCTTTCATTTTCTCTCTCAATAGTTCTAAAACAAACTATGAGAATAATCATCACATGAATGTTTATCAAGGTAAGACCTAAGTCAAGGGCTCACAGTTGTAAATGTATGTGTGTATGTATGTATTTTGTTTCACCTGATTACTAATTCAAATCTAAATTCCCAAAGAATCAAAGGTCCTTATGAAGAGGTCTCCTATCTTCCACAATCTCCTTTCTATAATCTCAATGTTCCATATTAGTGACATTGGTTCTAATCATATCCATCACCTCAATTTATACAGTCCTCGAAATCTGTCCTATCTATACTTTGAATTTCTGCTTTATTGATTATGCTCCTTACTGCTTCTAATAGATGTTTCACTTCAGCTATTGAATTTAAATTTCTTATAATTCTTATTCATACCCTTCATCTTTTCCTATATTCTCAGCCAGAATTATTTTCACCTGTCTTTTAACTACCATCTTACATACTTTGTTTCAAAAGAATATGCACACATCGCTTCTCGGCCTTTTGGCTAAGATCAAGCGTAAAAGAATATGCACATTTATTGAAAATTTGAAGCACATTTCAATAAAATTTACTTGTTTTTCCTAGATTTGAATCATTTCCACAAATGTGTATTTTCTCTGTCCCCTAAGAACAGCGCTCCCCTTGTTTTGTACTACTGACTATTTTGATCTTTTTTTGACTGTTTACTCATTCTTGAAGTAGTCAGTTCTGCTCTTCCCTAATAAATGGGAGAAGAGGATGGAGGTGGTAAATTAATTTCCCTCACTACCCACATATTTCATTTACATCTTTCAGATCCTAAGAACCTTGGCCAAATTTCTAATATTAGTTGTCATTTGCTTACTATGGCTCTAAAGAAAACGCTCACCTGGCCTCCACTACTTCTCGTCCCTTCGTGACAGCCTCATCGTCTCATTCATACCTGACTGAAACAGCTCCCAACTAACTGGTGCCTAGTCTTCTAATTTGCTTGGCTCCATCTCAGTTTTGTAATCCATTCTACAACGTGCCAATTATTATTCCCTCATCTCTTGCCATCAACAACAAGAAATCTATGCTCCCCTCAGTCCTAGATAAGCCCCTTCTCAACAGGCTGTGCATTCCTGTCTGCTACCTTCGGCTTCACCACTCCTTATATTTTACATGCTCTCCCCCAGTAAAACCCTAGCCATGTACAGGGTACATTTTAAATGAGATCCTTTTCTCACTAGATAATAAATTGCTTGGACCTTCACTTTACTTCCCTTCTCTCCTTCACTTTAGTATTTCCAGCACCAAACAAACAGAATGAACTCACCTTAATAAAAAGGAATAGATGGAACACTACCACATAGTGCAAGAAACCTACTTTAAAAACTTAAGCTATTTAGGGTAAATAATTTGGTTTCCTTCAAGATACTAACAGATATCATCAAAAATTATATTGAGGGGCGCCTGGGTGGCGCAGTCGGTTAAGCGTCCGACTTCAGCCAGGTCACGATCTCGCGGTCCGTGAGTTCGAGCCCCGCGTCAGGCTCTGGGCTGATGGCTCGGAGCCTGGAGCCTGTTTCCGATTCTGTGTCTCCCTCTCAATCTCTGCCCCTCCCCCGTTCATGCTCTGTCTCTCTCTGTCCCAAAAATAAATCGGGGCGCCTGGGTGGCGCAGTCGGTTAAGCGTCCGACTTCAGCCAGGTCACGATCTCGCGGTCCGTGAGTTCGAGCCCCGCGTCAGGCTCTGGGCTGATGGCTCGGAGCCTGGAGCCTGTTTCCGATTCTGTGTCTCCCTCTCTCTCTGCCCCTCCCCCGTTCATGCTCTGTCTCTCTCTGTCCCCAAAATAAATAAAAACGTTGAAAAAAAAATTATATTGAGAAAAAAAGAAACTTTCAAGCAAGCAAAACCAGTAATTCTTCCAACAAGTCTAGATCCGGGGTCCAGAAATTACAGCTGTTTTGTTATGGCCTATGAGGTAAGAAAGGTTTTATGCAATGCAAACTGGTGTAGCCATTCTGGAAAACAGTACCGAGTATGGTAGTTCCTCAAAAAGTTAAAAATAGAACTACCCATGATCTAGCAATTTTGCACTACTAGGTATTTACCCAAAGAAAACAAAAATACTAATTCAAAGGGATACATGCACCCCGATGTTTATAGCAGCATCATCTACGATAGCCAAACTACGGAAACAGCCCAAGTGTCCATCCATAGATAAATGGATAAAGAAGATGTGGTGTGTGTGTGGGGGGGGTGTATGTATGCACACATACCCACACCCACAATGGAATATTACTCAGCCACAAAAAAAGAATGGAATCTTGCCATCTGCAACAATGTGGATGGAGCTACAGAGCATTGTGCTAATAAGCGAAATTAAAACAGAGAAAGACAAATACCATATGATTTCACTCATATGTGGAATTTAAGAAACAAAACAAACAAGCATGGGGAAAAAGAGAGAGGGGCAAACCAAAAAACACACTCTTAACTATAGAGAACAAACTGATGGTTACCAGAAGGGAGGTGGGGGGGATGGGTTAAATAAGTGATGGGGGTTAAGGAGGGTACTTGTTGCGATGAGCACCAGGTTTTGTATGTAAGTGTTGAATCACCAAATTGTACGCCTGAAACTAATATTACACTGTATGGTAACTAACTGGAATTTTAAAACTTTTAATAAATTTAAATAAAAAATTAAAAAAAAATTTTTTTTTCAACGTTTATTTATTTTTGGGACAGAGAGAGACAGAGCATGAATGGGGGAGGGGCAGAGAGAGAGGGAGACACAGAATCGGAAACAGGCTCCAAGCTCTGAGCCATCAGCCCAGAGCCCGACGCGGGGCTCGAACTCACGGACCGCGAGATCGTGACCTGGCTGAAGTCGGACACTTAACCGACTGCGCCACCCAGGCGCCCCTAAATAAAAAATTTTAAAAAAGAATGCTTTCTGTATTTTCATTTAAAAAAAATCGTAAGAAGGATATTTTGTAACATATAATGAAAATTATATGACATTCAAATTTTAGTCATTATAGATAAAATTTTATTGAAACACAGCCATATCCACTGATTTACATGTTTTCTGTGGCTAACAACTTTTGTGTTACAAGGACTAAGTTGAGTTGTTGCTATAGACCAGACGGCCCTCAATGCTTACACTATTTACTATCTGGCCATTTACAGAATAAACAAACAAACAAACAAACAAAACTGTCCATTCCTAGTCTAGATCAGTAAAGTAATAAATACCTTGAGCAACCTTACCCCCTGAAAGTAAGGGTACTTACTTTCTTACATGAGGTAAGAAAAAAAAAAAAAAAAAAGGCTTTGGTGGCCACAGCAAAGAACTTTTGTTCTCTAATGTCAAAGAGGGAGTTTTTTGTGAAAGGGGAAAAGATTTGAAAGGAGTCATTCTACTAGCTGCAGAAAGCAATGTGCTAAGACCTAAAACTTGATTGTTGACTTTTAAATCATACTTCATGCTCAGAAAAAGAAACTGGCTCACTCCACTCTCCACCCCACAAACATAAACTTACTTTCAATATATTGTACACTTTATAGATGTGGATAAACTGATAACCTAACCTCCCCGCTTTGGCCAACAGAAATATGTATCTCATCTTCCAAATAGATCATATGGTTACATTATCATAACTTGAGAAATATTTGAAGAAACCATGGACCAATAGTTACACTATTGAGAGTAAAAACTCAGTATCAAATGTACCCAAATTCAAATCTTTCTTTGTGGGAGCCATCTTCAAGTGTATACAAGGTAAATGCCAAAGTCAATTAAGCAGGGCAATTCCTGGGGCAACATATTTTTAGCCAATTCCTTCTGGTTGGTCCATTAAGAGATAACATAACTTCAAATCAGAAGGGAGACGGGGGGGGGATGAGATGATGTAAATTCAATCAGATAACTTCAAATCAGATGTTATACAGACCTGAGTTGCTTCACAATTGATATAGACAACTGACTGCATTTTCTTTTTATACTTTCCAGATCCTTGCTATCTTTTGTAGCACAAAACTCTGAGGTATCAACACAGTACATATTTCTCACATGGATTGCTTCTTGAGAAATATTTTGGCTCTGCTATAAGCATCCCTATAGCCCACATCAGTGGAAGTACAGGTCCCAGTGAGAATACAAATCAGTACTCTCATATCATGATGAAATGCTACTGCCTTGCCGTAAGCATGTTTGCTAGCTAAAACATCTGAGTCAGTTCATTTAGTAAAAACTTAGTGAGCTTCTCCTATGTGCCTAGGGGAATTCAGGGATGAAACAAAAAACCTCTGCTTTCAAAGAACAAATAATTTAGTTGAGCAAACAGATGAATAAACCAAATATAAGAAATATCTGTACAACAGGATCCTGAACTCCTAACTACTGTTTAAGTAGTTAAAACAGCCAAAGTGCAAGAAAACTCATCTAAGGCAATGTGCAAACTTTTTTTTTTTTAAATTACCTCATTTCCAATTCTCTCGTCTACTTACTTAGCTTCTCTTTTCCCTAGCTCCAGAAAACAGTTATGAGGATTTTAGATAGTTTGTTGGTTCAGAGGATAATGTAGGTTGGGAGGCTGTGATCTAATACATAAGCTAGTCATCATTTCCTTTAAGGATTTTTTGTTTCTCCTTGGATGAAGTTACATCACTGGACAAGAGATTCCTATAGGAATAATACTGACTTAGTCCCTTTCCTAAGAATTAGAATTTTTTAGGAATTATGTCCTTATTAATTTTTTTTTGTAATCAAAGGAACTAAAGTAGTCCATCTTCAATAGGAATAATTAAGTTACTGAAAAATAACAGGATTGTAAATATTATTGCAAAGAAATTTAAAAGTTTATAATAAAGGGATGCCTGGGTGGCTCAGTCAGTTAAACGTCCAACTCTTGATTCCAGCTCAGGTCATGATCTCACAATTCCTGAGTTTGAGCCTGGCATTGGGCTCTGCATTGAAGGTGCAGAACCTACTTGGGATTCTCCCTCCCTCCCTCTTTTTCTCTCCCTCCCCCCTCCAAATAAACTTGTAAGGAAGACATCTTTAGTAAAAAAAAAAAAAAAAACAACAAAAAACAAAAACAAAAACTTATAATGAAAACCATATGCAGAAGACTGAATTTTAAAACTGAATTTCTGAAAGCCCCGACAATATTTAGTATTTTCTAAAATAAAAAAATAATAATACTAAAAAGAAGATATTCTGTGTTACTCATATTTAAGTATTAATAATGGGTATGACAGGAGTGATTTCCATTTATCCACTCTTGCTTTATAAAAATCCATCCTTATCTTTCTCCCTTCAAAATCTTAATGACTATAAATACTTTGCTTTGCCACAGATAAAATTCACACTAAATAGTATGTTTTATTGTTATTATTCTAGGCCTGATCCTTCATCCAGTTGTTCAGTGCCATTCTGATTTTATGATGCTGACTCCAAAATCCACCTAGTTAGGGTCCAGCTTCTGCCAGCCCTTCTTAGCCAATCAGTTTCTTCCCTGCCGACAAGAAGGCACAGTTATATGGTCCCTGTTCAATCTAGGTTTCATTACAAACATGCTGTATGCCTTCTGCACTGCCTCCTCCTCTGGGATACAGGTGGCCAACATGGTATAGATCCAGAAAGTTACTACTACTAAAGACTACAGAATCATTAATAATTAGTAAAGTTTTAAGAATACTTATACATTTTCTTTAGAATATACTAATAATCTTTACCTAAAATCAATAATTATTACATAAGTGTCAATTTGATTAATTTCTTTTGAAGTTAATACCAAGAAGTACTTTCATAGAAATGGGTCCTTTTTCTTTCATTAAAGGATGAGAATTATGCATCTGTAGTGTTAAACCTTTTGTCCTGGTCAGGAACTCAAGGCTCTATCTCTAGGGTATTTCATTCACTTCATTACAAATAATCATTTAATGTTTGTATCCTGGTGCTGGGGATACAGAAGTGTGCAAAACAGACAAGAGACCTGATACTTGTCCAAAATTTTCTTTTTCAAAAAATTATTTCTCCCCTTTCCATATAATTTTATTTCTAAGTGATCAGACATTTTGGCATGTAAGACTGTTTTATTCCTAAGATAACCCAGAAAAGGTACCTATAGCCAATATTCATTTCTGAGTTTTCTTGGAAATTATAAAATTCTCATTTTCAAGAGAATTTGTAGAGGAATATTTGCCATGAAGTCTTTTAAAAACAACTTTGCAAGTTTAAGAACGCAATGTCCAGTTTGAAATGATTAGAATTCTGAAACCAGCCAATTAAGTATTTAAAACTGTATTCCCAAAGATGACTTGGTTAACCAATACCGGATCACCATAACATGAAATTCTGATGTGTAACCATGGGGTCATATTTAAGGGTGAGGTTAACAGCATCTGATGCTGAGCTCAGTCTTAAATGTGTATACACAAACACGTATCTTTATCTAGAAGTCTTTGTTCCCTACAATGGCAATTAGCATGAACTCATCACAGAGTTTCTAGGCCATTAAGATAGGAAACTCCCCTTGCTGCCCTTATTGACCCACAACATAGTCTTTAGTCTTCCAGAAAACTGCCTTCTCCAGTTCTCTAGGACTCTCTTGCTAGCTTGGACTAGCCTGGTACTCAGTATTTTTGCTGTGTTTCTCAGTGGCATAGTTGTAGGCATTTGGGGCAAAATATTTCTTCCTTATGTGAAACTGTTTAGGGCAGTAACAAGCATTTTAGCATTTACCCACTAAATGCCAGTGAAGTTTCCTAGTTACCATGACAACCCTTACACACACACACACACACACACACACACACACACACACACACACCCTTCCCTTCTCTGTTTCCAAATGCTTGGAGGTGGGGGGAGGAAGAGGCAAGGGGGAATGGAGTACCATTCCCAACTGATTTACAATAACATGTACTTTGTGGACCTTGGACCTAAATCCCTTATAACTTAACAACTGATTTGCCTGGTTTTTCTTACTTTCAGATTCTGAACTCTGTATCCCCTAACTCAATCTACTTTTTTCCAATAGTTCTTTCTTCTACAGTATAGAAAATCCTGCCCTCACCTCTAACTCAATTTCACTGTATTAAGGTGAAGACAGAAACAAAGTCAAGAAAAAATAACGTTGGAAGGGAGGTACACATTTTGAATAGAATGCACAAAATCAATGAAGTGCCAAAACGCAAAGGATTAATGCAAAAGGCCTACAGGAAAGAATAACCAAAGTTCTGAGGCACGTAGCAACAAGACAATTGCAGATGGCAATTCAGCCAAGCTGGATTAAGCAAATGGTCATTTCGTCACACTTGAGGAGTCTAACACCCACTGAGGGTTAGGACGAAGGGTTATTAACTCTCATCCCGCTGTCTTCACTGGACTTGCAGAACAGATTGGCAGCTCCTACGTTAGGACCTTTGCACTTGCTATTTCCTCAGTTTGGATGGCATTTGCCTCCAATATTCCTCATTCCTTCATCTCCTCTAAGTCTTCGCTCAAAAAAAGACTTTTCCTCATTAGATCTACCTTGCTATTTAATTCTGCAGCCTCCTGACTCATACGTACACTGTCAATGCCCTTAAACTACAATGTTCATTTTTTTCCAAAGCAATTACCATTTTCTAAAACCCTATTTATCTTAATTCTTTATTATGCTTGTTATTTACTATCTCCTTCTTCTAGAAGACAAGCTCCATGAGGGTAAAGATCCTTGTTTTGTTCACTGATGTATCCCAAGCATCTAGAACATGGCTGCAGAACTCAGAAAGCCCGATGTTTGTATCAACAATGGTCTGTAAAATGATGGATGTAGGCTGTGGAGAATTCAGTCACATCTCACCAAACCAAAATATGATTCCTTTGAAACCAAAAGCTCTTTCAGGAATTAAGCTAATGTTGCTTCTTATTCACTTGTTTATTACTAGAGGGAGACAGGAAAGCTCTTCCCTTACAGACGTGGGCACTAAATGATCCCATAATGTCTTTAGTTAGCAAAATCTCTGAACCCTCCACAGCAATAATGCTTATGACTCTGCACCAGGAAATCAAAAGCCACATTTCTCCTTCCATTTACCTGAAATGACTTGAGCCTAAAGGAAGGAATTAATAGTTCCCAAAGTCATCTAGTGATTAAGAAGCATGGGCACAAAACCTGAGGCTCCCGATATCTGATTATTGTTTAAGCATGTGCCTTCTAATACAGTTCCACAATAGTTTATGAGTATTGACTTGGAAGGGCCAGAAAAAGCATAGGTATCAAGAACTGAAAGAGTATTTTAAAAAGATACAATTTATTTTTTTGTATTTTTTAAATGTTTATTTATTTTTGAGAGAGAGCGAGCGAGCCAAAGAGAGAGAGAGAGAGACAGAGAGAGACAGAGAGAGAGAGAGACAGAGAGAGACAGAGAGAGAGAGAGAGAGAGAGAGAGAGAGAGAGAATATGTGAGCAGGGGAGGGGCAGAGAGAGGGAGACACAGAATTCGAAGCTGGCTCCAGGCTCAAAGCTGTAGGCAAAGAGCTGGACATGGGGCTTGAACTCATGAACCGTGAGACCATGACCTGAGCCTAAGTCTGATGCTTAACCAACTGAACCATCCAGGTGCCCCAAAAGACACACTTTCCTTGAAGACTATCAGAGTAGCAGTATGAAATGAATGAAGAAACAAATTTAATTTTAGGAGCTAAATACAGAAAGAGTATATTTAGAGAGTCAAAGTTAACTGCTAGGTCACATCTTTATCTTCAAAAACTGTAGATCATTTTGCAATGTAAAAACAAGAGATTTCCTGAAGACTGTTCCCCCATTTCTAGCCCCAGATGCACAGCCACTCATTCGCATGTTCCACCATTTATTGTATGTGAGGGCCATCCAGCCTGCAGACAATTCAATTAATCTTACAAGTGACATACAAAAAAAACCAACAACAACAACAACAAAAAAAACAGATGTGGCATTAAGATTTACAAAGTTATTGAAACTTTTTAACAAGTAAAACGCATCTTTACTTAGCTACACCAGAATGAGGAATAAAGGGGTTTACATATGTTCCAATTCTAAACCTATCAATCAAACCCATGTTATTCCTTTGGGAGCTTATTTACATGCATATTTATCAGCCTCACATGCTAATTCCCTGCTGTTTTATGCCTGCGAGGCATGTTTATGAGTCATAATTGTTGATCTCATTTGATGTATTTCACTGAAGGAAGACATTATTCAGTTATGTGGCCTAATGTCAATGAGTTACGATGACCTGATCTTCCAAATGCAACTTGCTCTTTAATTTTTATTAGGACATAACTTACTGTACAGAAAAAGAAGTATACTGAAATAAAAGAATCAATGTTTTATATTAAAAATTTTAGTTAATCACTTTATTTTGGTTCCACCTTACCCTTCACAATCAATCTGAAATGTAGCTATAAAATCGCATCCCCCTCCAGTCAAGTATCTCCCCACACTTTGAACTGAGCCCTAGCTTCATAATTTGCCACATTAGTCAAAAACTTTCAGGACCCTCCTCCAGTTTATACTAAAACATATTTTATTCATTTACTCCATTATCACATTTCTTTACTATCATTTTATTTTTCCCCTCAATCACAATTCAGTGACTTGTTTAATCTGTACTACAAAACTTGACTATTCAAAACTATTTTCTTCAACTCAAAATGTTACTTTAGGCAGAAAGTCTTCCTAACAGAGTAACTGGGTAATGAGTAACTATTTCTGCATTCTTTCAATCCCTTAGAAAATATTAAGTATGGGGCGCCTGGGTGGCTCAGTCGGTTAAGCATCCGACTTCAGCTCAGGTCATGATCTCTTGGTTTGTGAGTTCAAGCCCTGCGTCGGGTTCTGTGCTGACAGCTCAGAGCCTGGAGCCTGCTTCAGATTCTGTGTCTCCCCATCTCTCAGCCCTTCCCATGCTCATGCTCACGCTCTGTTTCTGAATAATAAATAAACGTTAAAAAAAAAAGAAATACTAACTATATTACTAATCAAAAATAAAGTAAAAACACTACATGTAACATATAGCAGAATACAATTTAGTGGTGGCATTAAGGGATAGCATGTGCTAAGATGTTTTGTTATTAAGAAACAGAAATGGAATATATTGCAGTGTACTTTTATCTCTGCAGATAATTCTAAACTGGTATTGCAGCAAGGTGCTTTACATGGAATATGACTTAAAGGATATATAAGTATGTAATAGTATCACAAGGGCTTCTACACTAACAGGAGAAATATGACTTAAAAATAAAATCAATTTTTGTAACATGGACTTGTGTGAGAAAGACAGCTTATCATTTTTGCAGTGTGACTATTTCATACTACTGACATATCATTGCAAGGGTTGCCAAACTGAATTCAATGGGCATCATAACTCAGAGGGAACAGGAGAACATGAACCCTACCTCCCCCCTTCTAGGTGATCATACTAACCAAGTGACAACTAAATCAAACTGTAGTCCATAAGATTAAGTATTAGAAGAGACGTATGTTTAGTACATAAATTACATAAAAATTACAAATAATTCTATTCTCACAGTGCACTGGAAAAGTTTTAATAGCAGGACTAAAATATTAGAATGCAATGAAATGTTATCAGTGTTAATATTCTTGTCCTCTTATGCTCTAATAGTGATTTAAAAAAGTTTGGCTAAGCAATAAGCTAAAAAAACAAACAGACATTACAAGAAGAATCAAAAGTATTAAAAAAAATGGAAGAATCTTCTTTGCTTTCCTCATTCTTAGCATTTCCAAAATATCCTGGAAAAGTACACAAATGATAGTACTATACAAATAGCCTTTTTTAAAAACATGACAATAAGATGATATCAAGTATATGTATTCATAATATCATTTGATTTTAAAATGTTATTTACTGCATTGTAACTTACTTGTGTTCACCAAATTCCCTATTTTTTTTTTACATTTTTTTAACTTTTATTCAGTTTTGAGAGACAGAGCGCCAATGGGGAAGGAGCAGAGAGAGAGACACAGAATCTGAAGCAGGATCCAGTCTCTGAGCTGTCAGCACAGAGCCCGATGTGGGGCTTGAACTCACGAACAGCGAGATCATGACCTGAACCGTAGTGAGACACTTAATCGACTGAGCCACCCAGGCGCCCCTTTTTTTTTATTTTTATTATTTTTATTTTTTTTCCAATATATGAAGTTTATTGACAAACTGGTTTCCATACAACACCCAGTGCTCATCCCAAAAGGTGCCCTCCTCAATACCCATCCCCCACCCTCCCCTCCCTCCCACCCCCCATCAATCCTCAGGTTGTTCTCAGTTTTTAAGTGTCTCTTATGCTTTGGCTCTCTTCCACTCTAACCTCTTTTTTTTTTTCCTTCCCCTCCCCCATGGGTTTCTGTTAAGTTTCTCAGGAGCCACATAAGAGTGAAACCATATGGTATCTGTCTTTCTTTGTATGGCTTATTTCACTTAGCATCACACTCTTGCATCAGTACTCCTGTATCCCTTGGGTAAATTCCTAGCAGTGCTATTGCTGGGTCATAGGGTAGGTCTATTTTTAATTTTTTGAGGAACCTCCACACTGTTTTCCAGGGTGGCTGCACCAATTTGCATTCCCACCAACAGTGCAAGAGGGTTCCCATTTCTCCACATCCTCGCCAGCATCTATAGTCTCCTGATTTGTTCATTTTGGCCACTCTGACTGGCGTGAGGTGATATCTGAGTGTGGTTTTGATTTGTATTTCCCTGATGAGGAGCGACATTGAGCATCTTTTCATGTGCCTGTTGGCCATCCGGATGTCTTCTTTAGAGAAGTGTCTATTCATGTTTTCTGCCCATTTCTTCACTGGGTTGTTTTTCGGGTGTGGGGTTTGGTGAGCTCTTTATAGATTTTGGATACTAGCCCTTTGTCCGATATGTCATTTGCAAATATCTTTTCCCATTCCGTTGGTTGCCTTTGAGTTTTGTTGGTTGTTTCCTTTGCTGTGCAGAAGCTTTTTATCTTCATAAGGTCCCAGTAGTTCATTTTTGCTTTTAATTCCCTTGCCTTTGGGGATGTGTCAAGTAAGAAATTGCTATGGCTGAGGTCAGAGAGGTCTTTTCCTGCTTTCTCCTCTAGGGTTTTGATGGTTTCCTGTCTCACATTCAGGTCCTTTATCCATTTTGAGTTTATTTTTGTGAATGGTGTGAGAAAGTGGTCTAGTTTCAATCTTCTGCATGTTGCTGTCCAGTTCTCCCAGCACCAGTTGTTAAAGAGACTATCTTTTTTCCATTGGATATTCTTTCCTGCTTTGTCAAAGATTAGTTGGCCATACGTTTGTGGGTCTAGTTCTGGGGTTTCTATTCTATTCCATTGGTCTATGTGTCTGTTTTTGTGCCAATACCATGCTGTCTTGATGATTACAGCTTTATAGTAGAGGCTAAAGTCTGGGATTGTGATGCCTCCTGCTTTGGTCTTCTTCTTCAAAATTACTTTGGCTATTCGGGGCCTTTTGTGGTTCCATACAAATTTTAGGATTGCTTGTTCTAGTTTTGAGAAGAATGCTGGTGCAATTTTGACTGGGATTGCATTGAATGTGTAGATAGCTTTAGGTAGTATTGACATTTTGACAATATTTATTCTTCCAATCCATGAGCACGGAATGTTTTTCCATTTCTTTATATCTTCTTCAATTTCCTTCATAAGCTTTCTATAGTTTTCAGCATACAGATCTTGTACATCTTTGGTTAGATTCATTCGTAGGTATTTTATGGTTCTTGGTGCAATTGTGAATGGGATCAGTTTCTTTGTCTTTCTGTTGCTTCGTTGTTAGTGTATAAGAATGCAAATGATTTCTGTACATTGATTTTGTATCCTGCAACTTTGCTAAATTCATGTATCAGTTCTAGCAGACTTCTGGTGGAGTCTATCAGATTTTCCATGTATAATATCATGTTATCTGCAAAAAGTGAAAGCTTAACTTCATCTTTGCCAATTCTGATGCCTTTGATTTCCTTTTGTTGTCTGACTGCTGATGCTAGAACTTCCAAGACTATGTTAAACAACAGTGGTGAGAGTGGACATCCCTGTCGTGTTCCTGATCTCAGGGAAAAAGCTCTGTTTTTCCCCATTGAGGATGATGTTAGCTGTGGGCTTTTCATAAATGGCTTTTATGATCTTTAAGTATGTTCCTTCTATCCTGACTTTCTCGAGGGTTTTTATTAAGAAATGTTGCTGAATTTTGTCAAATGCTTTTTCTCCATCAATTGACAGGATCATATGGTTCTTATCTTTTCTTTTATTAATGTGATGTATCACATTGATTGATTTGCAAATGTTGAACCAGCCCTGCATCCCAGGAATGAATCCCACTTGATCATGGTGAATAATTCTTTTTATATGCTGTTGAATTTGATTTGCTAGTATCTTATTGAGAATTTCTGCATCCATATTCATCAGGGATATTGGCCTATAGTTCTCTTTTTTTTACCAGGTCTCTGTCTGGTTTAGGAATCAAAGTAATACTGGCTTCATAGAATGCGTCTGGAAGTTTTCCTTCCCTTTCTATTTCTTGGAATAGCTTGAGAAGGATAGGTATTATCTCTGCTTTAAACGTCTGGTAGAACTCCCCTGGGAAGCCATCTGGTCCTGGACTATTATTTGTTGGGAGATTTTTGATGATTGATTCAATTTGTTCGCTGGTTATGGGTCTGTTCAAGCTTTCTATTTCCTCCTGATTGAGTTTTGGAAGCGTGTGGGTGTTTAGGAATTTGTCCATTTCTTCCAGGTTGTCCAGTTTGTTCGCATAATTTTTTATAGTATTCCCTGATACTTGTATCTCTGAGGGATTGGTTGTAATAATTCCATTTTCATTCATGATTTTATCTATTTGGGTCATCTCCCTTTTCTTTTTGAGAAGCCTGGCTAGAGGTTTATCAATTTTGTTTATTTTTCAAAAAACCAACTCTTGGTTTCGTTGGTCTGCTCTACAGTTTTTTTACATTCTATATTGTTTATTTCTGCTCTGATCTTTATTATTTCTCTTCTGCTGCTGGATTTAGGCTGTCTTTGCTGTTCTGCTTCTACTTCCTTTAGGTATGCTGTTAGATTTTGTATTTGGGATTTTTCTTGTTTCTTGAGATAGGCCTGGATTGCAATGTATTTTCCTCTCAGGACTGCCTGCGCTGCATCCCAAAGCGTTTAGATTGTTGTATTTTCATTTTCGTTTGTTTCCATATATTTTTTAATTTCTTCTCTAATTGCCTGGTTGACCCACTCATTCTTTAGTAGGGTGTTCTTTAACCTCCATGCTTTTGGAGGTTTTCCAGACTTTTTCCTGTGGTTGATTTCAAGCTTCATAGCATTGTGGTCCGAAAGTATGCATGGTATGATTTCAATCTTGTATACTTATGAAGGGCTGTTTTGTGACCCAGTATGTGATCTATCTTGGAGAATGTTCCATGTGCACTCGAGAAGAAAGTATATTCTGTTGCTTTGGGATGCAGAGTTCTATATATATCTGTCAAGTCCATCTGATCCAATGTATCATTCAAGGCCCTTGTTTCTTTATTGACCGTGTGTCTAGATGATCTATCCATTTCTGTACGTGGAGTGTTAAAGTCCCCTGCAATTACCACATTCTTATCAATAAGGTTGCTTATGTTTGTGAGTAATTGTTTTATATATTTGGGGGCTCCTGTATTCGGTGCATAGACATTTATAATTGTTAGCTCTTCCTGATGGATAGACCCTGTGATTATTATATAATGCCCTTCTTCATCTCTTGTTACAGCCTTTAATTTAAAGTCTATCCATCAAGTCTATCCTTTTAAAAAAAAAAAAAAAACGTTCGATTTTTTTCGAGAGACGGAGAGGGAGCATGTGCAGGCAGGTGAGTGGGGGAGGGGCAGAGAGAGAATCCCAAGTAGGCTCCATGCCGTCAGGGCAGAGCCTGATGCAGGGTTCAATTGCAGGAACCTGTGATCATGACCTGAGCCAAAATCAAGAGTCAGACGCTTAACGGAGCCACCCAGGTGCCCCTTAATTGATTTCCTTTCTATCACAGAGATAAAACCAACCAAATTACACATTTGCTGTAGCAGAAGGTCAAAACATTATCACATAAAATAAAAATGTATCTTTTAAAATACCTTAAATAAATGACAAACCACACTAATAGGATACACTAAATACATGGTGATGCCAGTTCCAGGACGTTTTTCAACGCTCTTATTGTTATGTAATTACAAAACATTAAAACTCAACACTAATCTAGTATGTTATTTAAATACACTGAGGTTTTATGAAGGAGAGGAGATTTTTTTAATTGGACACTTTCTTTAGGTGTTCACACAAACGAACAAGAGCCTTTTCTGCTTTCTACCCTCTCAAGGAGGCCTTTCATGCTACCCTATTTAAAACTGTAACACTGTCCATCTATTTCCTACTCTTCTTCCATGCTTCATTTTTCTCCTTAGCCCTTATCAATATCAAACATGAAATAAGTTTTATTTATTAATCTTGTTTATTGTCTTTTACTACAATTGAAAACTTAAGAGTAGAGATTATTGTGTTTTGTTCATTCCAGTATTCCAACATTTATAACACAGTTTGGCCTAGAGTAGGCACTCATAAATAGGTACTAAATAAAGGAATCAATAACTATTAAAGCGTACAATGAATATCTGAGGACAAATGAGATAAAACAATTTTTTTACATTAACAACTAAACCAGAATATTTATGAGAGCTAGCATTGAATGTCTCATAGCCCTATTAAATTCTAAATACTAATATTATACTAATGTCATCAAAATGTGTGGCTAAGTTACCAGAGTACCTTAACCTACCCATTCAGTCATCTTAGCTGAGCTATCCAATCCTTAAAATACAATGGAGAAAAATATATCACCAACTATTAATCCCATAAAGAGATAAACTTTGACTTGCCTGTCCCCCTGAATTATTTCACCTAAAATGTACAGAAAACAAACTGGTTAACATTCTAAAGTATCAATAGGTTGAAAGTATATTTGAATCCTCAGAGATTAAATAAAAGAACAATTACTGATCTTAAGCAATTTCATGTCCCTAATCCACTATTTACAAAAATGTGTGATTTTCATAGAGGATTAAGAAATTTAGCACATTAATATAAACATATGAGGGGTGCCTGGGTGGTTCAGTCAGTTAACCCTCCGACTTCGGCTCAGGTCATGATCTCAGTTTGTGGGTTTGAGCCTCACGTCGGGCTCTGTGCTGACAGCTCGGAGCCTGGAGCCTGCTTCAGATTCTCTGTCTCCTCCTCTCTCTGCCCCTCCCCCACTTGTGCTCTCTCTCTGCCTCTCAAAAATAAATGTAAAAAAAAATTTTTTTAAATAAATATAGGGGCGCCTGGGTGGCGCAGTCGGTTAAGCGTCCGACTTCAGCCAGGTCACGATCTCGCAGTCCATGAGTTCGAGCCCCGCGTCAGGCTCTGGGCTGATGGCTCAGAGCCTGGAGCCTGTTTCCGATTCTGTGTCTCCCTCTCTCTCTGCCCCTCCCCCGTTCATGCTCTGTCTCTCTCTGTCCCAAAAATAAATAAAAAATGTTGAAAAAAAAATTTAAAAAAAAAATAAAAAATAAATATAAACATATGAATTCATACACAAATTTAGAACACTAATTATTCCCTGAATATGCCAACATTCATTCTTTATATATTTAATTGTATTTTTCAAACTTAAAATAAAGGTAAAGATAAGTGTGCAGAGTATAAAACACTAAGCTCTGGCATACTACTTGCAAATGGTAGAAAAAGGTTTTTGAACTTTTCTTGTACTTCTGCAAAGAATAAAATTTGGAGGTGGTTCTGTGGCTCAACATACTTAATTTTCTTCTCTTCCATTACGATAACAACTGTTCTGGGCATGAGTCAGTAAATCAAATTTGATGAGAATTTAGCTGTATATAAGGTGGAAATGCCCACTGATAAACAGATTTGTAGCTTTTCCTACATAATAAAACTTTTTTTTCATTTAAAGAGTAAACAAAAGCACAGTTTTTGTAAATAACACAAAATGAATGTGCATCCAAATCCTCTCTTAGAACTCTTTATTTTACTCTCTTAAAAAAGTTTTGCTTTTTACCTGTTTGATACATTCTGGATCAAACATGCATATATCCCAAGAGGGGAAAGATTCACAAACTTCACTTTTACACTTTCAAATATGAGGTTTTAATCTAAAAGGATTTACTTAACAATGATAAAGTGAAATAAAATTCAATGATACTCAAAGAAACGTTAAAATAGGAAAGAAACACTTATAATCTACTAAATGTATACACAAAGTCAGTAATTGGTAAAAATTGCTTTTATGTAATATATCATTTGAGAATATAGGATAGAGTTACAGTTTTTCTGGAATATTAACTACTTATGTATCAAAACAGATTTTTTTTAATGTTTCTTCATTTTTGAGAGAGAGTGCATGAGCAGTGGAGGGGCAGAGAGAGGGAGACAGAATCCGAAGTAGGCTGCAACACTGTCAGTGCAAAGCCCTATATGGGGCTGGAATACACAAACCATGAGATCATGACCTGACCTGAGTAGGACGCTCAACCGACTGAGCCACTCAAGTGCCCCTCAAAACAGATAGTTGCAACACTTACTGAGATAAAAAGCCCTATCATAATCTGAGATTATTTATATTGGTCATAAGAGAAGTTTCATCTTATCTTTCCCTTTGGGCAAAATGGGAAACCATATCCTAATTCCTATTTAATTCATTAAAAAAGTGAATGTCTTAGTCCATTTAGGCTGCTGTAACAAAAATACCATAGACCCGGTAGTTTAACCAACAAATATTGATTTGTCACAACTCAGGAGGCTGGGAAATGCAAAATGAAGTTGGTGAAAGATTCAGTGTCTGGTGACAGCCAGCTAGTTTCCTGTTTCATAAATGGCTGTTCTTCCTTCTGTGTCCTTACATGTAGAAAGAGGGGGAGAAAGTTCTTTGGGGTCCCTTTTATAAAGGTACTAATCCCATTCGTGAGGGCTCCACCCTTGTGACCAAAGCACCTCCTAGCTCCATCACATTCGGGATCAGGATTTCAATACATGAATTTTAGAGGAAACAAATACTCAGTCCATAATAGTAAACATGACATAACTTATTATAATTAAGCCTTTTTATGCTAAGTATGGGCAACATAATCAATATTTGAAAGGCGGAATAAATTTGTTATTTGTAAGGAAGAAAATCTGGAAGGTTGTGAAAGGAAAAGAAATGAAGAGTACTACACAGTAAACACAGAAATATAAAGAACTACTACTCCAACCTTCAGAACACATAACAGATACAGCTTCAGGTGAGAAAGGACTTTGCACTCAACCAATTATCCACATGTTAATGTATTTTGATGCATCACTGACAGTGAAAGCAAAACATAGCAAAGGAGAGGAAAATCACAGGATTTCAGGGAGAAGATTTATTAAACTGGAAGGTTAATGGGTAAGGACACAGTAAGACTTTTTTAAATATTGCCAAAATGATTGCCAGTAGGATTATACCAATTTATATTGCCACTTAAAAGCATATGAAATTTTAAAAAAGCATATGAAAATGTCTATCTCTCTGGACCTCAACCAGTGTCCAGTTTTATTATTTATTTAATATTTGACAATATAGCAGAAAAGAATAAACTTGTTTTGATGTCACTCCAAAGATGAAAAATTAGGTCATGAGTATATAATTATTAAAAATCTAAAGTACTTTTTCGGAATATTTATGTTGTTTGGGCCATTTGGCTACTGTGTTCATCTTTCTTACAAATTTGTCTCAATCCTCAAACAGTAAGGCTATCAATTTCTTATTTACCAGCTCCAACTGTTAGAGTGTCTTAGGGTTCCACCTCGCCCCCCCCACCATTTACATGTTCTCATATCCAATACCTCTTGTGTTGACATGTCTCAAATCCGTATCTCAAGACTCTGTCTTGCCAAAATTTCTGACTCACATATCTATCTGTTCAGTGAACATCTCCACAAGAACGGCTATCAGACATGTCAAATGTTGGGACATGGGACAAACAAATACCTCAATTTCTCTTCCCTCCTCACATTATCTCCAAATTTAATTTTCCCTCAGTTTCCAACATTTTAAAAAATATCACCTATCTAGTCATTTACCCAAGGCAAAAATCTAGGAATCTTCCTGGATTCGTCTCTTCTACTCACTGCCATCAATTTATCAAGAAGTACTCTTGTCTGCTTATCTTGAAAATAGATCCCTGTTTAATTCTCTTCATGTCCACTACTACCATCCCCAATGCAAATCCACCATCACCTCTCTCCTGAAGACAGCATTACCTCCTAACTGATCTCCCTGCTTCCACTCCTGCCTGTAATCTACAAAAGAGCAGAATGATATATTAGAAATGTGAAACACAGGCACGTGGGTGATTCAGTCAGTTAAGCATCCGGCTCTCGATTCCAGATCAGGTCATGATCTCAGTTTGTGAGTTTGAGCCCCATGCAGGGCTCTGCATTGTCAGTGCGACCTCCACCCCTCCCTCTCTCTCTCTCAATAAATAACTTAAAAAAAAATGTGAAACACAATCCCTAATAAAATCCGAGCATGATTATTTGAGGATATAGAAAAGCTGATTCTAAAATTTATATGGAATGGCAAAGGCACTAGGATAACCACAATTTTGAAAAGGAAGATTAAAGTTGGAGGAATCACAGTGCCTGATTTACACTTCACTAGATAGCACCATTTCTCATCTTTTCCTTTTCTTTTTTTTTTTTTTACATTACACTTCCCAAAGGAAACTTCTCAGACATTTTTTCCTAATTCCTCTCCATCCATGAAATTTTAGTGCCATTACCATAGTATATACCTGTTATATATGGTGGCCCTTTGCAGAACCACAGCCATTGTAATGTCTAAAGCCTTTTTCAACCCCTAAGAAGACACTTTTGACCCCTTGGGGGCAATATCACCCCCACTCAGAATGCAAGCTACATAGCAACAATAATCAAGACAGACAGTACTGGTGAATGGACAGACCTGTTAGCCAATGGAACAGAAGAGCCTAGAAATAGTCTAACAGCAATAGGAGCAACTGATTTTGACAAAGGTACACAAGCACTTCAAGAATAGCATTTTCAACAAATGGCACTGGAACAATTAGACATTCACAGGCAAAAGAAGAGAATTTGATCTACATCTCACGTCTTACACAAAAATAAAATTAAATAGGATCAGGAAACTAAAAAGCAAACATAAAACTATAAAACTTAAGAAAATACCGGGGCACCTGGGTGGCTCAATTGGTTGAGCACCCGACTTCAGCTCAGGTCGTGATCTCACGGCCCGTGAGTTTGAACCCCACATCGGGCTCTGTGCTGACAGCTCAGAGCCTGGAGCCTGCTTCAGATTCTGTGTCTCCCTCTCTCTCTGCCCCTCCCCTGCTCACACTCTGTCTGTCTCTCTCTGTCAAAAATAAACATTAAAAAATTTTTTTAAACAATAAATAAAAAGTTAAAAAAAAGAAAATATCAGAGAAAATCTTCATGACCTAGGGTTAGGTGAAGAATTATTTGACAACTCTGAGTTCTTATACATATGACACCAAAGACACAATTCTTGAATATAAATAATAAACTGCTCTTCAAAAGACTGTTAAGTAATGAAAAGACAAGTTCACAACCAGGAGAAAACTGCAGGTCACATGTCTGATAAAGCACCTCTATCTAGAATATATAAAGAATTCTGCAAACTCAACAATAAACTCAACAAGTAACCTGAACAGATATTCACCAAAGAGAAAATATAGATGGCAAATGTGCACATAAAAAATGTTCAGCATCATTAGCCATTAGGGAAATGCAAATTAAAACCACAATCAGAATGACTAAAAAATCCTGACAACATCAAAAACCTGGGGAGGATGCTGAGCAACTGGACGAATTACACACTACTAATGGAAATGTAAAATGATGCAAATACTGGAAAACCACTAAACATACACTTACCATATGACCCACCAACTGCACCCCTGAAGAGCTAGCCTAGAAAAATGAAAACTTACATCCACGCTAAAAATTGTATACCGATGCTCATTGTAGCTTTATTTGTAACTGCCAAAATCTCTAAATAACCCAAATGTCTTTCAATAAGGTACACGGAGAAACAAACCGCAGTACATCCACACAACAGAATTTTACTCAGCAATGAAAAAGAACAAACTACCGTTACATCTAACAACTGACACAGATCTCAAGATCATTTTGTGGAATCAAAAAAGCCAACAGAAAGCATCAGATGCCGTATGATTTCATTTATATAACATTCTTGAAGTGCCAAAATTTTAATGATGGAGGACAGATCAATGACTACCAGGGGTTAAAGTTGGGAGGAGAATGTGACTACTACAGGATAATATGATGGAGTTTCTCTGAATGACAGAACAGTCTGTACTCTGATTATGGTGCTATTTACTCGCATCTACACCTGTAATAAAATTCCACAGAACTATACACATAAGGGATGGGGATATGAACTACACATTTAAAAACTGTTAAAATCTGAATAGTCTTTAACTGAATTGATGTTATTATACCAAAATCAGTTTCCTGGTTTTGACAATGTACAACAAACATGTAAGATACTGTCACAGACACTCTGTACTATTTTTGCAACTTCAGTAGTCCTATACTATTTCAGAATAAAACATAATAAAAATAGTAATCAAAGTAAATCAGATCATGTCAATCCCCTTCTTACAAATGCTCCAATGGCTTACCAGTACTATTAAAATCAAATCCAAACTATTTCCTTTGACTTATGAACCCTACTGGCTTTGATATCCCATGCCAATCTCAGACATCACCTACTACCACTTTTTCCCCTTCATCTCCACATACTCCAGCCTCATTAGTGTTCTTTCTGTTTCTCAAACATGATAAATGTGTCTCCACACTGGCTACTCTTTTTTTTTTTTTTTTAACTGGAATGCTTTTTCTTCTGATTTTCATATAACTGGCTCTCTCCTCAGAAAAGGCTTCCCTTAAAATCTGGCTCAAACAAGCAATAAGGCCACTTGCTATCTTATCAATGTATTTTAATTCTTTGTATAGCTCTTATTCACCTGTGCTTTTCTTAAGTATTTATCGTCTACATACCACCTTTTATGTTGTTATTCTCTCAGTAGATCTCCAGAACCAGAATGGTGATTGGCACAAGTACTCAATAAACGCATGCTGAAATGATGAATAAATTATTCACATGGTTTAATATACCTGATACCAGTAATTTTTTAAAGCCATCAAATCTTACAAGTTTTATGTAAGCCACATGGTAATCACAAAGCAAAAACCTACGGCTCATACACAAAAGATGAAAAGAAAGGAATCTCTAAGTGCCTACTACAGAAAATCATAAAGGAAAAAAGCAAGAGAAAAGGAAAGACACTAAAGAATTATAAACAGCCAGAAAACAACATAATGGGAAGAATCAATCCAAACCTAAAAGAACAACTTTAAATGTAAGTGGACTAAATTCTTGAATCAAAAGAGGGGTAGCTGGGTGGCTCAGTCAGTTAAGCGTCCAACTCTGGATTTCAGCTCAGATCTGACAGTGCATAGCTTGCTTGGGATTCCTTCTGCCTCCCTTTCTCTCTGCCCTGCCTGTTTTCTCAAAATAAATAAACTTAAAAAATATATTTTTAAAAAAGGTATGGAGTGATTGAATGGAAAAAAAAAAGACAACCCAACTATAAGATGCCTAAAAGAGACACATTTCAACTTTAAGGACACATAAAGGTTAAAAGTGAAGGGATGGAGGGGTGGCTGGGTGGCTCAGTTGGTTAAGCCTACAACTCTCGGTTTCAGCTCAGGTCATGATCTCACAGTTTCGTGAGTTCGAGCCCTGCATCAGGCTCCATGCTGACAGTGTGGTGCCTGCTTGGGATTCTGTCTCCCTCTCTTTCTGCCCCTCCCCCACTTATGCTGTCTCTGTTTCTCTCAAAATAAATAAACACACAAACCAACTAAAAAAAAGTGAAAGGATGGAAAAAGGTATTCTATACAAGTAGAAACCAAAGGAAAAGCAGGAGTACCTATACTTATATTAAACAAAATAGAGGGTGTCTGACTCTTGATTTTGGCTCAGGTCATGATTTTACGGTGCATGAGATCAGGCCCCTTGTCAGGCTCTGCACTGCCAGCATGAAGCCTGCTTGGGATGCTCTCTTTCCCTCTCTCTCTCTGTCCCTCCCCTGCTCATGAGATCTCTCTCTCTCAAATAAGTAAATATTAAAGAAATAAAAATAAAAAATAAGCAAAATACACATTAAGCCAAAGACAATAATAAGAAACAAAAAAAAGGAGATCATTATATAATGATAATGAGGTCATTCCAACAAGAGAATATATTTGTAAATATTTACTCACCTGACAAAGAAGTACCTAAATATATAAGGCAAATACTAATAGACCTTAAAGGAGAAATAGAAAGCAATATAATAATGAAAAATTGTAATTCCCCACTTATTGCAGTGGGTAGATAATCCAGAAATAAAATCAATTTTTAAAAATTGGCCTTAAACAACACATTAGATCAGACAGACTTAACAAATATATACAGAACATTTCATCCAGAGCAGCAAAATAAATATTCTTCTCAATCACACATGGAACATTCCCCAGGATACATCTTATGTTAGGTCACAAAATAGGTCAATAAATTGGAGAAGACTGAAATAATATCAAGCATCTTTTCCAAGCATAATGGTATTAAACAAGAAATCACTCATAAAAAGAAAACAGGAAAAATCACATGCTACAGATCAATGGGTCAAAGCAGAAACCAAAAGACAAATAAAAAATACCTTGAGTCAAATGAAAATGGAAATACAACATACTAAATAAACCTTATAGGATACAGCAAAAGCCACTGTACAAGGGATTTATAGCAATAAACATCTATGCTAAGAAAAAATAAACTCAAACAACCTAACTTCACACCTCACAGAACTAAAAAAAGAACAGCCAGTTAGTAAAAGAAAGGTAACAGCAAATAAGATTGAATCAGTAATCAAAAAGCTCCCGAAAGAAGAGAAATCCAGGACTAGCTGGCTTCACTGGTGAATTCTACCAAACATTTAAACAATTAATGGCAATATTCCTCAAACTCTTCCAAATAAATGAAGATATGGGAACACTTATAAATGTATTTTATGAAGCCTGCATTATCAGGATACCAAAACCAGAAAAGGATACTATAAGAAAAGAAAACTACAGGCCAGTACCCCTGATGAACACAGATACAAAAAGCCTCAACAAAAGATTAGCAAATTGAATGTAACAATGCATTAAAAAGATCATACACCATGACAAGGGGAATTTATTCTAGCGGTGTAAGGATAGTTCAACATATACAAATTGATGTGATACACCACATTAATGAAGGATGAAAATCATAGAATCAATAGATGCAGGGAAGGCATGTGACAAAATTCGACATCCACTTATTATAAAAACTCTCAAGAAAACGGGTAATAGAGGGAAT
Source organism: Lynx rufus (assembly GCF_022079265.1). Taxonomy (NCBI): domain Eukaryota; kingdom Metazoa; phylum Chordata; class Mammalia; order Carnivora; family Felidae; genus Lynx; species Lynx rufus. The sequence continues at coordinate 24,256,174 of NW_025814867.1, read as the reverse complement.
GTATTTCAACATAACAAATGCCATTATATGACAAGCCCACAACTACCACCATATATCAATGATGAAACGCTCAAATCTTTTCCTCTAAAATCATGAATTAAGACAAGAATGTCCAATCTTAATTTCTTTTTGCAAGGACCTAAATGCTCTGTAATTGGGCAATTTTTCAGGGTTGTTTTAGCAATGAGCGACTAAAAGGAATGAGGTAAGATGACCCATACATAAAGAATCAATCTTGGGGCACCTGGATGGCTCAGTCGGTTGAGCAACGGACTTCGGCTCAGGTCATGATCTCAAGGTTTGTGAGTTACAGCCCCGCGTCGGGCTCTGTGCTGACAGCTCAGAACCTGGAGCCTGTTTTCGATTCTGTGTCTCCCTCTCTCTCTGCCCTTCCCCCACTCATGCTCTGTCTCTCTCTGTCCCAGAAATAAACATTAAAAAAAAAAAAACCAACAATCAATCTTACCAGTATTATTCAACATAATACTGGAAGTCCTGTCTAGAACAATTAGGCAAGAAAAAGAAATAAAAGGTATACATATCCAAAAGGAAGACAAAAATACTTTCTGTTTGTAGAAGTATGATATTACATATAGAAAACCCTAAAGACACTGAAAATGATAAGACCCTGGTGAAAGAAACTGAAGACAAAAACGACAAATAAATGGAAAGATATATCATGCTCATGGATTGGAAGAATTAGTATTGTTAAAATGTTCATACTACCCAAAACAATCTACAGATTCAATGATATCCCTAGAAAAAGTCCAATGGCAAGGATATGAGAAGAGGGAACGCTTGTGTAAATGTAAAATTGTAAATTGGTGCAGCCATGGTGAAAAATAGTATGGAAGGTCCTCAAAAAATCAAAAATAGAACTACCCATATGATCCAGAAATTTCACTTTTAGATATTTATACGAAGGAAACAGAAACATTAACTCAAAAAGATATATGCACTCTCATGTTCATTGCAGCATTATTTATAATAGCCAATACATCAAATCAACCTAAGTGTCCACTGATGGATAAATGGGTAAAGAAAATGTGGTGCACACATGCACACACACAGGAAAATTATTCAGCCATAAAAAAGAAAGAAATCTTGCCATTTGCAACACCATGGATGGACTGAGTACATTACAGTAAGTGAAATAAGTCAGGTAGAGAAAGACAAATACCACGTGATCTCACTTATCTGTGGAATTTAAAAAGAAAAGAGTTCATAGATACAAGAAAACAGATTGGTAGTTGTCAGAGGCAAAGGGATAGGGGGTGGGTGAAATTAGTTAAGAAGATCAAAAGGCACAAACTGCTAGTTATAAAACAATTAAGTCATGGAATGGAATGTATAGCATGGTGACTACTGTTCATACTACTGTACTATATGTTTGAAAGTTACTAAAGAGAGTGTATCCTAAAAGTTCTCATCATAAGAAAAAAAGTTGAATCCCTAGGCTTTACATCTGAAACTAACATAATGTTAAATGTCATTATATCTCTATTTTTTAGGAGTTGTTCTTTTTTTGTTTCAAGTTTATAAATTCTAGTTAGTTAATATAATGGGCAATATTGATTTCAGAAGTAGAATTTAATGATTCATCCCTTAAATGTAATACCCAGTGCTCATCACAAGTGCCCTCCTTAATACACATCGCCCATTTAGCCCATCTTCCACCCACCTCCCTCCATCATGTTCTCTATAGTTAAGAGTCTCTTATGGTTTGCTTTCCTCTCTCTTTCTCTTTTTTACCCTCTCCTATGTTCATCTGTTTTGTTTCTTAAATCCCACATGAGTGAAATCAAATGGTATTTGTCTTTCTCTGACTGACTTCTTTTAACATAGCACACTGTAGCTCCATTCATGTTTTTGCAAATGGCAAGGTTTCATTCTTTTTGATGGCTGAGTAATATTGCATTACACAATGCACGCGCACGTGCACGCACGCGCGCGCACACACACACACTGGATATTCAATATTCAGCCATAAGGAAAGAAATCTTTCCATTTGTGACAACATGGATGAAACCTCAGGGCACTGTACTAAGTGAAATAAACTAGAAAGGGAAGGACAGATAGTGTATGGTATCACTTGTATGTAGAATCGGAAAGGGAAGGGGAAGGGGAAGAAGGAAGGAAGAGAGAGAGAGAGAGAGAAAAGGAAGGTAGGAAGGGAGGGAAGGGAAGGAAAGGAGGAAGGAAGGAAGAAAGAAAGGAAGGGGAGAGAGAGAGAGGGGAAAGAAAGAAAGAAAAGGAAGGAAAGAAAGGAAGGAAGAAAAAGAAAGAGAAAAGGAAAGAAAGAAAACGAAAGAAAAAACAAAGGAAGGAAGGAAGGAAGGAAGGAAGGAAGGAAGGAAGGAAGGAAGGAAGATGTGGTATGTGTGTATACACACACACACACACACACACACACACACACACACACACACACACACAATGGAGTATTACTCGGCAATCAAAAAGAATGAAATCTTGCCATTTGCAACTACACGGATGGAACTAGAGGGTATTATGCTAAGTGAAATTAGTCAGAGAAAGACAAATATCATATGACTTCACTCATATGAGGACTTTAAGACACAAAACAGATGAGCACAAGGGAAGGGAAGCAAAAATAATATAAATACAGGGAGGGGGACAAAACATAAGAGACTCTTAAATATGGAGAACAAACAGAGGGGCTGTGGGAGGGGGGGATGGGCTAAATGGGTAAGAGGCACTAAGGAATCTACTCCTGAAATCACTGTTGCACTGTATGCTAGCTAATTTGGATGTAAATTAAAAAAACAAAATTAAGAAAAAAATGAAAATATATACATACATACATGAAATAAAAAATCAAAATTTCTAAGAATCTAAGAAACATTTATTTCAGAAAAATTAACAATGCCACTCTTCCTATGAATGACAATGATGAATAAGTAGTATTACATTAAAATAATTCAATATTGGTGGGTTTTTTTTGTTTTTGCAAATAACTCATCTTTATCACTTAAGACACAAAGTAAATGATCCTTAAATAAATGCCTTGTCTTTGGAAGAGGTGTACTCTTGAAAACAATTATCCAAAACCTACCCATGAGTAATGTATTCTGATGTTTAACCACATACATTGAAGGCAATGTTTATATGTTCCTGTAATACATACCTTTAAGTCATATTTTTTAAAAAAAATCTTAAAGGCATTTTTGTTTAAAAATAATTTAAAGTGATTAATAATAAGGCATTGTATCAAAAAGGTAAACACAAAGACATTTATTAGCAAAGAAATAGGGAAAAATTTAAACAAGCCTGCAACACTTTTGTGTATGCAATTCATCAAGAAATGTTGTAAAAGAACAAAACAAATGTTGGCTCATTCTGGAGCTTCTTTGTCATCATTAATGTATTCAGGTTTTCACAGCTGAACTGCTATACTTTGAAAAGATTTTCATGAAAGGAAACTCATACTCAATGTTTAAACAAAGCTGTCAGGTTACCAGAATTAAAATTAGTTTGAGTGTCCAGAAAATCTTCTTCTTCAAAAAAAAAATATGGTGGTCTTTATTTGCAAACAAAATAAAACAAGCTTTTGTTTAACCATGTGTATTTATTTTTGGGAAAAAATACAGTGAAAGAACAATTTTAAAGTAAGACCATTTTGTTTCATTACTAGTTCTATTTCTCAAATTGATACAAACGATCTCCTTCTGTTTCTGTCTATCTGCTTGCCTTGTCAGTACAACTAATTGTCAGGGTTGGGGAGATCTCTTATATCTAAACAGAAGATGTGCAGTTTGTAACCTGCTTAATTCGCCTTATGTCCTACATGCCCTCAGTATGGTGTTCATTAAAGTCTCAGCTGTTTTGTTCATAGCAGTGGCAGCCTAAACATAGGCTTATTTTTCTTTGTTAAAAGGCCAGATTGTGCATAAATATAACCCTAATCTGTGTGTCTGGGTGTGTGAGTGTGAGGGTGTGAGTGTGTGTGTGTGTGTGTGTGTGTGTGTGTGTGCATGTGCGTTAATGGCAAGAAATTATGAAGCATGTAAATGCTTCTTGGTTTTCCCATCACTCAAGCCACGTACCTGAACTCACTTAGTCCCTTGCCTCAATGTTTATTAACAATAGCACCACTCAGTCTTTGGAAAGAGGTTTAACATAACAGGCATCTCGAAAATCATATAAACTCCATTAAGAATGGAAAGTTAGTATAAATAAATGCTATTAATTGCCATTAAAAAACATTCTTAAGGGTCCTCATTCCTCCCCTGCAAAAAGTTCCTGGTAAGGTACAGGCTTCCAATCCTAACTGCTTCCATGTATTTGATTACACTGAAGGTTTAAATGAAACCTACTTATATTTGCCTTGGCAATAATATGGCTGAAAATAAATTACTTTTTCTGGCTTGAACAAAACAGTCAAAAGTTTTTATTTAACTGGTCCATCCACTCCATAATTTCTGTTCAATTCTGATCTGATTATAAGCAGATATTTCTATTACCTTAAGTTTTTAAATACAATATAAAAAGTAAGTCCCACTGATATGCATACAATTAATTTCAAAACTCATGTATGAACTGTATAGTTAACAGTGTTCACATGTATCAAATTAATCACATTCTGAAATCATTAAAAGTAGAAGTTATAAAAATGTGTCAAATATTTAATTACTGCTTTTTATGTGAAGTTTGATTAACAAGACAAAAGATTTATTTTTAACTTGTTACTTAGTTACTTGTGATGTTAATTTTAACATGTAATTAATTAAATGTACATAAAGGACTATTAAAATATTATGCCTGACAGCTGCAAAAAATAACTTAACCTTAAATGACTAAAAATTAAATACTGTCTATAGGTCATTTTGGCCCATAAAATATGCACTTTAAAATAAAATTAAATTATTAAATGTAGCTACCCAGATATGATGATTTTAAGAAAATAATCGTAATTGTGTCTTCAAAAGCTTTTCTCAAGAAATATCAGACAAGTGATTACAGAAAATGGGTTTATTAGGCAAAGATATTGGAGACAACTGAAAAAGTATCAGAAGATCCCCCCCAGAGTCTCCTTTTCATTCTTAAGGTTAATTTGTGATTCATTCATACTTTAAGTATTTATTTATAAAGGTGTTTTCAGATAGAAAAAGAGCAATGATTTTTACCCTAGTGTCGATCTTTTGTCATTAATCCACCAAGATTTAAGGAAAAGAGAGATTCTATACCAGACATTGAGGATGAAGCATCATAACTAAACAGTTGCTGAACATGAGAAAATTACAGGATGAAAAGCAAGTTCAGTAATAAAAAGCTGGTTAAAGATAAGACCACTGCCTTGAGAGAAAGTAAGGTTATAGCAATTTCATGTTTTATTCTTAAGGATATGAATAGAAGGACTTTTCAATGCAATATGGTACACAATCCTATTTCTTAGTATGAAACCTATCACACTACTGATGTCATAATTTGGAGAAACTTAATCATAAGGCACGATTAAAAGATAACAAACTTAGAACTTACCATGTTGTGAGTGGAACTAAAACTAAACAAATTAATCAGAAACTCAGTAGCTGACAGAAAGCCTCCCACTGGTGGCTTGGGTAACAGTCCTTACTCCAAGCACCTTGGGGGGACCTTTATAATTGGAATGACAGGTAGCACCGGCATATAAACTACCATGGTCTAAAGCAACCTTCCCCAGGGTGAATTCAAAAGGCCCAGGATCTGGTCTATGCACTTACACAAACACAGAGGGGGAGAATGAGGCACTAACATTAACCAACTTGAAGCTTCTTAAAATCAAAGAGAATAATACATTCGATTCTTCACATGTACAAGGAGAGTCTGGACAACACCAAATTATTAAAGAAATATAATTGACATAAAAAAGTGGAAATTATATTAGAGAATATCACTTTCACACTGAGAAATTTTAAGGTATGATGCTCCTGTCCCTACCACTTTCTAATAATGAAGAAAAATAAAGCAAATTGATACTTAGGATTTACTAAGTGGCTCTGGTGCTGAAATAAGGAACAGGTTTTTTTTAAGGTGCTGGGAGGTTATGATTCTGTACACATCTGAAAACATTATTGGCAGTTTTTCTGCTGTCTATGTTCAATTACTTTTAAAGATAAAATTTTTTAAAAGTATCATTGTAAAAGCCTCTTCATAATATATCAGTAAAAGTGACTCCAGAAAATGGCAGGGAAGAGAAATTCAGGGCCCTATCCCTCCACAAAAACAACTGATAAGCTGGCAAAAACTGCTAAGAATCAACTTTTGCAGAATCCTGAAATTTAGTCAAAAGCTTAACAAACAGGGGAAAGATTAATGAAGACAGAAGCTGCTACTTTGTGGTAACCTGGTGCAGGTTGTTCATGCCAGAGTGAGCTATACCGACTCTCTTCTGAAAGAAAAGTAGTTGAATGTTTCAACCCATCTGGCAGCTCCCTGAAGGAATCCTACAAGTGCTTGCCTTTGTTTCTTCTAACTGGAGCATTCGCAGGGCTGGGGCAAATTCCCTCGTGGCATTTGCTAAAAGCAGAGAAAGTTAAAAGTATTGGCCGCAGTAGACGAGGGCAGGAAATAAGTCAGGACAAGCCACAGACAAACCACATAGCATAGGTAGGAAAAGGTTGGGAGAGGAGATATGTAGGAGAATATGGACTTTCAAAAGTTGCTATGTAGCTGAGGGAACCAAGAAGGGCCATGTGCATACTCAGAAAAAGCCTGAAAAGACTCAAAAGTGTCACTTGTGGATGAACTTCATTCTCCACGCAAGCAAGAAGTAAAAACTAAGGCAAAGTTGTAAATAGCCTAGCGAAGCAATTAAGGAATGCCTGCCTTGACAAGAGCCATTATGGTCTAAGAGAGTACTTTGATCTTCTTCTTATTTTGGCTCCAGATATTTAAGGAAAATCTGTCAAAACACTAGCTGAACACTAAACTAATATAACAGAGACTTCTGTAATTACACACAAAGAATGTAGACTTTATAAAATATCAATAATAGTCAAATCATGGAAAGAGCCCAAATGTCCATTGACTGATCACTATATAAAGAAAGTGTAGTATACACACACACACACACACACACACGCACACACACACACTGGAATACTACTCAGCAATGAAAAAGAATGAAATCTTGCCATTTGCAACAATGTGGATGGAACTAGAATGTATTATGCTAAGCAAAATAAGTCATTCAGAGAAAGACATATCATATGATTTCACTCATATGTGGAGTTTGAGAAACTCAACAGATGAACATAGGGGAAGGGAAGGAAAAATAAGATAAAAACAGAAAGGGAGACAAACCATAAGAGACTCTTAAATACAGAGAACAAACTGAGGGTTGCTGGAGGGGAGGTAAGTGGGGGGATGGGTTAAAGGGTGATGGGCATTAAGGAGGACACTTGTTGGGATGAGCACTGGGTGTTATATATAAGAGATGAATCACTAGGTTCTACTCCTGAAGCTAAGACTACACTGTATGTTAAATAACTTGAATTGAAAGAAAAAAGTCATTAAAACAACAACAACCTGAAACTACCAGAAACAACAAACCCCAAGGAGGAGGTCACCACACTATGATATTCAAAACAATCCAATTTTCAACAGAAAATTAAGCATGCAAAGAAACAATGAAGTATGGCCCATTCAAAAGAAAAAAAAAATTATCAGAAAATGTCCCTGAGGAAGCCCAGCATTATACTACTAGACAAAGACTTCAAATCAATTGTCATAAATATGTTCAAACAGCTAAAAGAAACCACACCAGGAGAATAATGCCTCAACAGAGAATACTAATAAAAAGATCAACAATTATGAACAGAAACAAAATCGAAATTCTGAAGCTGAAAAGTACAGTAAATAAAACTAAAAGTAGGGGTGCCTGGGTGGCTCAGTCGGTTAAGCGGCCGACTTCGGCTCAGGTCATGATCTCACGGTCTGTGAGTTCGAGCCCCGCGTTGCGCTCTGTGCTGACAGCTCAGAGCCTGGAGCCTGTTTTGGATTCTGTGTCTCCCTCTCTCTCTCTGACCCTCCCCCGTTCATGCTCTGTCTCTCCCTGTCTCAAAAATAAACGAACGTTAAAAAAAATAAAAAATAGGGGCGCCTGGGTGGCGCAGTCGGTTAAGCGTCCGACTTCAGCCAGGTCACGATCTCGCGGTCCGGGAGTTCGTGCCCCGCGTCAGGCTCTGGGCTGATGGCTCAGAGCCTGGAGCCTGTTTCCGATTCTGTGTCTCCCTCTCTCTCTGCCCCTCCCCCATTCACGCTCTGTCTCTCTCTGTCCCAAAAATAAATAAACGTTGAAAAAAAAATTTAAAAAAATAAAATAAAATAAAATAAGCATTAAAAAAAATAAAATAAAATAAAATAAAAAATAAAAAATAAACTAAAACTCAATGAAGAGGTTCAACAGCAGATTTGAGCAGGCAGAAGAATAATAAGGAAACCTGAATATAAGTTGAGGAAGACTATTTAGTCTCAAGGGAAAAACAAAAAACAAAAACAACACAAGAATGGGGCATAGAGAGTAGAAAAAAAATGAAGAGAATCAGTGAGACCAAAGTTGGTTCTTTTTAATTTTTTTAAATGTTTCTTTATATTTGAGACAGAGAAAGAGACAAAGTGCAAAGTGGGTAGAGAGAGAGGGAGACAGAATCTGAAGCAGGCTCCAAGCTCCCAGCGGTCAGTACAAAGCCTGATGAGGGGCTCGAATTCATGAGCTCAAAGTTGGCTCTTTGAAAAGAAAACAACACTTGACAACTCTTTAGCTAGACTGACAAAGAAAAACAGTAAAATCAGAAATGAAAGTGGAGACTGCCATAGACTTTACAGAAATAAGAAAGATTTTATAAACTACTAGAAACAATTATACACCTACATGTTTGATAATCTAAATAAAATGAACAGATTCCTAGACACACACAAACTGAATGGAGAAGAAAGAGAAAATTTGAACAGACTTGTCAGAAGTACAGAGATTAGAACAATAATCAAACTATCCCCCCCCCCAAAAGACCAGGACCAGATGGCTTCACTGGTAATTCTACCAAATATTAATGATAATTAACACCAATATTTCTCAAGCTCTTCCAAAAACTAGAAAGGGAGAGAGCATTTACCTATTAGGTAAATTAGGGAGAGAGCATTTACCTATCAGGCCAGCATTACCCTGATACCAAGTGAAATAAGGATATTATAAGAAAACTATAGACCAATATCGTTTATGAATATCAGTATAAAAATCCTAAACAAAATGCTAGCAAGCCAAATCCATCAGCATTTTAAGAATATTATACACCATAACCAAGTTGAATTTACCCCAGGAAAGCAAAATGTTCAGTGTAGAAATGTAATACATAACATTAATAAAATAAAGGGGGGGAAATGACATGATCATTTCAATTGGTGCAGAAAAAGCAGCTGACAAAATCCAACATCCATTTCAGATAAAAACACTCAACAAACTAGGAATGGAAGGAAATTTCAATATAAAAAAGGGCTATTATGAAAAACTCAGAGCTAACATTAATCAATGACGAAAGACTAAAAGCTCTCCCCAAAATCACAAAGAAGGCACCACTTTTATTTAGAACTGTACTAAAAGTTCTAGCCAGAGTAATTTGGCAGAAAGACAAGGCATCCAAATTGAAAAAGAAGACGTACAATGACTGCTATTAAATGTTGACATGATCTTCTATAGAGAAAATACTAAAGAATACACAAACACACTCACGCTAATAAATGAATTCAACAAAGTTGCAGGATACAAGATCAATGTACAAAAATCAGTGTATTTAAAAAAATTTTTTTAGTGTTTATTTATTTTTGAGAGAGAGAGAGAGAGAGAGAGAGAGAGCGAGCACGAGCAGAGGAGGAGCAGAGAGAGAGGGAGACACAGAATCTGAAACAGGCTCAAGGCTCTGAGCTGTCAGCACAGAGCCCGATGCAGGGCTCGAACTCACAAACTGTGAGATCATGACCTGAGTCGAAGCCGGACGCTCAACCAACTGAGCCACCCAGGTGCTCTCAGTGTATTTCTTTAATTAGCATAATTGCAAGCCAGATAAATTCAGCAAGTATATTAAGGTTCATAATAAAAATATCTTTTTGACAAGAAGCCTCTAAATACATGTAAAGAAACACTTTTGGTTTAATAGTCTCAATGCTATCAAACCCAGAGCTTAAGATACTGTATTTAGGGGCGCCTGGGTGGCGCAGTCGGTTAAGCGTCCGACTTCAGCCAGGTCTCGATCTCGTGGTCCGTGAGTTCGAGCCCCGCGTCAGGCTCTGGGCTGACGGCTCGGAGCCTGGAGCCTGTTTCCGATTCTGTGTCTCCCTCTCTCTCTGCCCCTCCCCCGTTCATGCTCTGTCTCTCTCTGTCCCAAAAATAAATAAAAACGTTGAAAAAAAAATTAAAAAAAAAAAAGATACTGTATTTAAAGAAAATTTTGGAAAAAGGAATATCCAATTACTCCCTGTCACATTTGCATTATATATATTTGTTTTCATAACACAGTAATGGTCATTCTTTCTAAAACAGGGGTCAACATGTGTCAACCTGAAGATTCTCTCTCACTCCCTCTGCCCTTCTCCCCAACTTACACTCTCACATACTCTCTCTCAAATCAAATTAAAAAAAAAATTTAAACATAAGTCAACAAACTACACTCCATGGTCTGAACTGACTGACCTCCTGTTTTGATACATTTGTTTAGAAACTGTCTATGACTACTTTCAGGCTAAAATGCCAGGGCCCACAAACCTAAAATATTTACTATGTGGACCTTAAAAAAAACGCCAACCTCAGTTCTAAGAAACAACCTAGTATAGAAATTTACCTGAGATTAACATATGACAGTGAAACTAAGATTTCTCTTTGACCCTGTTATTATAGGTAACCAGCCTGTCAAAATCCTAGAAAAATTCCAAAAGTATGGCTGAGTGAATGTTCCAATGACTGTGACATGATTTCCAATCTAGAATGAAGAACAGAGTCATACAAAGAAGAGGTGTGCTCACAAATGAAGAGAAAATGCTTTAAAAAAAACTGTTAAACAAAGGATTCGGTTTGTAGTAGGAAATGCTGATGATAAAGAGTATCTCTGCAAAGGATCAGACTATAAGAGGATTCAGTCTCTTTCAGGAAGGAAACAGAACTATTACCAACTAAAAAGGTTTGAGTTAATTGACAGTTGTAAACAGAGAGGGTAGCATACTTTTTTTTTTTTAATAATTTGCTATTCCAAGAATCCCTAGTCCTGAGTATTCTGTATATTTCAAATAGGTTAAGCATGTATATTCTATGTTAAACCGGCATGATGAATGAAGGGAAAAGGTATGGTACCACTTGAAGAAGTAAAAAGCAATGAAAGAGGAACCCTAGATTGTTTTTAACCAATAAATATTATTTTCAGAGCCATTTTACTTTAAAAAAAAACAACAGAAAGTATGGAGTTCTCATACAACCCTCACCTTCACATACATAGTTTCCCCTAATATTCACATCTTGCGTTGGAGTAGTACATATGCATCATATGTAATCTGATGCATCAATAGGTATACATTATGATTAACTAAAGTCCATAATTAATGATTTACTCTTTATGTTGTACACTCTATGGGTTTTGACAAATGTATGACTCGTACCCACCATTACAGTATCATACACAATGGTGTCACTGCCGTAAAGATTCCACTGTGCTCCACCTATATATCCATCCCTCCCTCCACACTACATCCCACCCCTAATGACAACCACTGGTCTTTTTACTGTCTCCACCGTTTGGCCTTTTACAGAATATTATCTTATTGGAATTATATGCGGCTTTGCAGACTGGCTTCTTTCACTTAGCAATATGCATCTATGGTTCCCCTGGTCTTTCTGTGGCTTACCAGGTCATTTCTTTTTATCAATGAGTAATGATTCTACTGAATACATGTACCACAGGTTTATCCATTCGACTACCAAAAGCCATCTGGGTAGATTCCAGGTTTTAGCAACTATGAATAAAACTGCTATGAACACTGTGCAGGTTTATATGTTTTCAACTCATATGGGCAAAGACCAAGGAGTGCAACTGCTGGATGATAGGGTAAGAGTGTGTTTAGTTTCATTTAAAAAATAAATAAATAAATAAAGGGTTCCAAACTGTCATTCAAAGGGGTTGTACCATGTTACGTTTCCACCAGCAGTGAAGGAAGAGTTCCTGTTATTCTACATCTTCACTAGCATTTGATGATGTCAGTGTATTAGATCTTAGATATTCTAAAAGGTGTGTACCAGTATCTCATTTTAATTTTTAATCCCCTGATGACCCATGATATTTAGTATCTTTCCCTAAGTGTATTTGCCATGTGTATATCTTCTTTGGTGGGGTTTCTGATTAGATGTTTTGTCCATTTTTTAACTGGGTTGTTTGCGTATTGTCGAGTTATAAATGTTCTTTGTCTATTTTACATATTTTTGATGTTTATTCATTTTGAGAGAGAGAAGAGAGAGCACATGTGCATGAGAGCTGGGGAGGAGCAGAGAGAATCCCAAGTAGGTTCTGCACTGTCAGCATGGAGCCAGAAGTGGGCTCAAACCCACAAACCATGGGATCATGACCTGAGTGGAAATCAAGAGCTGGGCACTTACCTGACTGAGCCACCTGGGCACTATTTTTTTTATCAGCTATGTTTTGCAGAATTTTTTCTCAGTCTGTGGCTTTTATTTCCTTCTCTTCACAGTGTCTTTCAAAGAAAAAATGGTCTTAATGAAGTCTAACTTATCAATTTTTTCTTCCATGGATCATGCTTTTGGTTTTGAAACTAAAATGTCATTGCCAAACCAAAGATCACAAAGATTTTTTCCTATATCATCTTCAAAGAATTTTATGGTTTTGCATTTTACATTTGTACATTTGGGTTTATGATCTAATTTTTGTGAAAGGTGTAAAATCTGTGTTTACACTTTGTTTTGTTTTGGGGGCATTCTTTTTTTTTTTTTTTTTCAAGTGAATATCCAGCTTTCCAGCACTACTTATTGAGAAGACTATCTAGTCAAGATCACTTAACTGTATTTGTATGGGTTTATTTCTGGGCTCTCTAAAGTCAGGCAGTGTCAGTCTTCTAACTTTGTTCTCTTTCCATGTTGTGTCGGCTATTCTAGATGGAACTTAGATTATAATAGATAAATTCTATCTAGTCACACGGGGAAGTGACTGAACAAATGCATAGAACCAGGTTGTGAATGTCTTTAAGGTTTCTTTCAAACTTTACTTAATCTAAGAAAACTCAGGCTGCTAGAAAAAAGCAATTAACTTCTTATACTTGGCCTTCTTTGATAAAACCAGTCAATGTTTCTTTTAAAAATCTATTCCATTTTAAAGATCAAACATTTAAATAATCGATTCCAGTTACTTTTCTAATATTCTATAGTATAGGCCAAGGAATCAATAGACAAATCATTTTAAAATTCAAGATAGAATTTAGAGATCAGGTATAATGAGAATCTAATTAGGGCCAAATGAGAACTGTTGGTATACACACACCAACCAAGCAGCAGGTTACCCATGCTAAACTCAAGACACTATTTAGAGAATTACCTAGACTAATTTTCCACTATTGCTAAGTTGTTCTATTAGAAGCTACACTATTCTGACTCATTTAAGAACCTGGTAAGGTGAAGTCAGAACTGGGGACAAATAATGAAAACCAATGGGAGATTGTTGTATAAACATTTACAAGTACTGAAAAACTAAATATACTCTACTCCTATGAACCCCCTCCCTAGAAATAAGAACTATAGTTAATTTTTCAAAGTCTGTGGGTTCTCTAAGCTTCTTGCATTTTACATTTAAATATTATTTACCTAATTACTCTTATGCCTGCTTCTTTCTTCACTTGCAATTTTACAAAATGTTGTCATTAACCAAAGGCAAAAAAGGAAAGAAGATGAATGCAACAGAAACTTATATCAATCAAACTAGGCAAAAAAGATTGTCAAACTAATTTTTAAGATTAGAGTATTGAATTATCTGGATTGCATTTATATCCCTTCCACATAAAATCACCACTTGATTACATGATAGCAAATCTTGCTGTCATGTTTACAGAGAACAGGAGACCTTGCTAATTATGACTTGGTTGACAATTCATCTGCTTCCCCTTAGTCTGCATATATAGAAACAGAAATATAACCATTTATTCATCCCTGGATCTTCTGACCTCAACACAGAGTAGGCTGAGTAGAAGAAGAGCTTTTTATTATATTGGCTATTAAAGTGAATTCTGAGGTAAGAAATATTCATATGAAACTCTTTTTTAATTTTTTAAAACAGTATTTATTTTTGAGAGACAGAGAGAGGCAGAGCCTGAGTGGGGGAGGGGCAGATACAGAGGGAGATACAGAATCCAAAGCAGGCTCCGGGATCTGAGCCTGACGTGGGGCTCGAGCCCACAAACCAAGAGATCATGACCTGAGCCAAAGTTGGACATTTAACCAACCAGGCCACCCAGGTGCCCCTAAAATGTTTTTAAAAGCAGATTTGAAAATAAAAACTTTTTTGCTTCCTACCATTTTTATATTCCACATCATTCTATTCCTCTCCATTATTACAGTGATTAATTAGAAGTGACCTATTTTATGATACTCAAAAATGTTATAAGCAAAAACCAGATAAAACTAACACTTAAAATTTTCCAGAATTTGTGTTCCCTTCCAAACTACCATTAAAAGTTTCCAAAACTATTTAAACAATGATACATAGGACATGTATTGGTAAGAGCCAAAAAAAGATATTTTTTATTTACATTCTTTTAAGCTTTGCTTTCTAGATTTATACTTTCTCTTCTATCACTTTATATCTAGCAGCTCTTCCACAAAATCACTCAGCCCATTAAAAGTTTCTTTCTTTCTGTTACAAGAAACCGAGAATACATTATTACATTTTTCTATGTGAAGTATGCTATTAAATAATAGCTTGTACACTAATTAAAGCAAATCTAATTGTGAGAACACATTGACATTGTTAAAGTAAATTACTCAATTTGTTAATAGTTTCATTTCAAGTGACCTTAATTGTATTAATTGTGATACTAGCAAATTAAATTGAAGAGCATTAAATACATTGTTCTAATATGTCCTAGAGGAGCAAATTTTCCATTACATCAGCAAAGAGAAAATAATGATTATGTGCCCCCACCCCCAAGGTCTCTGTCTCTGTCCCTCCCTCTCTCTCTCTCTTTCTCTCTTTTTCTGTCTCTCTCTCCCTCTCTCTCACACACACACAATAGGTCATACAGAAAAGGTCATACTAGACTGCATTTAATATTAGTATTTTAATACCCATAGCAGGGCCTTAAAGAGAACATGTACAAGCAACTGAGTTTTAGATAAATGGCTAATTTTAAGGCATTCTTTTATCTCAGATTAAGCAGAAATTACTTCACCATTATAAATAGTTAAAATGTTGAGAATGAGGAAATCAATAAAGATTGGTACAGAGAACTGCAACGTGAAAATATATTTTAAAAATCATACAACTGTGTACATCAGTCATTACTTACTAAATGCCTAGTATCAAGTCATAAGAATACATATTTTAAAAATAGTTATGGCCCCGGGCACCTGGGTGGCTCAGTCATTTAAGCATCCAACTCAGGTCATGATTTCACAGTCCGTGAATTTGAGCCCCGCAATGGGCTCTGTGCTGACAACGCAGAGCCTGGAGCTTGCTTCAGATTCTGCGTTTCCCGCTCTCTCTGCCCCTCCCTTGCTCTCATTCTTTCTTTCTCTCTCTCAAAAATAAATAAATGTTAAAATAAAAAAAAATAGTTATGGTCCTCATTTCTTGAGAATAAATTTAATTGTTCAACAGAGATAACAATACAGACTGTTAAATAACTCCCAGTCTTTAGAATAAAATCTACACTCCTCAGCTTGGTTTACAAAATCCTCAATCTGGCCTCTGCCTATTAGGCCCAAACTGTGCCACTGCCATGCCACCCATGATGGCCCAGCCACAGTGATCTTTTTCAATTCCTCGAATATGACAGGCCTATTCCTACACTGGGTTAGGGACTTCCTTTGTATGAACTCTTCCCCTTTTCAGAACTGATAGTTCTCGCTGTCAATCTCAATCTCTCTCTCTCTCTCTCTCTCTCTCTCTCTCTCTCTCACCAATTTTGCATGCCTGGCTCCTTCTCATCTGTCATTTACACCTAGCTGATATATCATCTTCTTAGAGAAATCTGTGACAATATGAAGTAGGCACCCAGTCATTCCTCATAAGATTATCCTATTTTAATGTTTTGCCTAGTATTTATCACCTTCTTATATATGTATTTTTATTTCCGTACTTTTTTTTTTTACCATTCACATGGTAAAATGTGATTTCTACTGAGAGAAAGCACTTGGTCTACTTGTTTAACAGCTTATCTCCCAATACTAGATGATCAATAACTATTTTTTAATGAATGAATGAGAAGTCCTGTGGCCTACAGCCCTTACTGCGTGTGATAAAATCTATATGCCACTATAAATCTCTATTCATTAATCGAGTATCACGAAAATGTCAACATGTCATGTCAACACGTCTGACTGAAAACCTATTAAGTTCAGGGGCTCCTGGCTGGCTCAGTCAGTAAAGCATATGACTCTTGATCCCAGGGTCATGAGTTCAAGCCCCAAATTGGGCATAGAATTTACTTGAAGAAGGAGAAAGAGGAGGAAGAGGAGGAGGAGGAGGAGGAGGAGAAAGAAAAGAAAAGAAAGAAAAAAGAAAGAAAGAAAGGAAAAACCTTAAGTTTCATAATAACAGATCTATTCACAAGACTAATTAAAGATTCAAACTGATAGCACTGTTCTAAGCTTGGTCAAAATCAGTCATATTCTATTAAAATTGTCACTCAATGAAAATGCTAGGAAGTCAATTGTATTTAAGTCTCTCCACATTTGGAAGATGAAGGGAGGAGAAAAGGGAAAGCAGGAGAATTATTAGTACTTAAGCACACATATTCCCATAACATAAATGTATTTGGTTCACACATTGCCATGTATGTGACCTGATTAAGTAAAAGTTCATTCTCACTGTTTGTTGATAAATTAAGGCTAGAGGGTGGTTTTTCTGACTAAAACAACATATTTGTACATTCTGAAAAGATAAAACAATCACTATAATGTATAGGAATACAATAATTACGAAGTGGTAGAAAATCATTTCCAAAGACTCAAATAAATTATATGTTTAATACTGGAGACATAATAAAAGTAAATAACTTGAGCCATACAGGAGTGCTAATTCCTAGGGTCACATGTACCCCAATGTTTATAGCAGCACTATCAACAATAGCCAAATTATGGGAAGAGCCCAAATGTCCATTGACTAATAAATGGATAAAGATGGGGCGCCTGGGTGGCGCAGTCGGTTAAGCGTCCGACTTCAGCCAGGTCACGATCTCGCAGTCTGTGTGTTCGAGCCCCGCGTCGGGCTCTGGGCTGATGGCTCAGAGCCTGGAGCCTGTTTCCGATTCTGTGTCTCCTTCTCTCTCTGCCCCTCCCCCGCTCATGCTCTGTCTCTCTCTGTCCCAAAAATAAATAAACGTTGAAAAAAAAAAAAATTAAAAAAAATAAATAAATAAATGGATAAAGATGTGGTGTATGTGTCTGTGTATATATACATATATATATGTATATATACACACATATGTATATATATATATACATATATACATGTGTGTGTGTGTGTGTGTGTGTGTATACACACACACACACACAATGAAATACTACCTGGCAATGAAAAAGAATGAAATCTTGCCATTTGCAACAACATGGATGGAACTGGAGAGTATTATGCTAAGTGAAATAAATCAGAGAAAGAAAAATACCATGTTTTCACTCATATGCAGAACTATAGAAACTTAACAGAAGACCATGGGGGAAGGGAAGGAAAAAAAAATAGTTACAGAGAGGGAGGCAAACCTTAAGAGATGCTTAAATACAGAGAACAGGCTGAGGGTTGATGGGGGGGTGGGGGCAGGGAAAATGGGTGATGGGCATTGAGGAGGCCACTTGTTGGAATGAGCACTGGGTGTTGTATGTAAGTGATGAATCATGGAAATCTTCTCCTGAAGCCAAGAGCACACTGTATACACTGTATGTTAGCTAACGTGACAATAAATATTAAAAAAATAAAAAATAAATAACTTGAGATATTACAATTTTTATGACTTACTAGCTTCTTAATTTCTTATATTTGAAACACTCAGATTTTCCTAAAATGTGAAAACAAGAGTTTGAAGCTAACATAATATTTCTGATCGTGTGCTTTCCTATATTCCACACATGGGATTCCTTCTCAGGAAATTCAAGGAGGAGTAAATGGTCAAACTCCAGAGTAAAGTACAAGTATTACATGCAAATGATTTCATATTTCAGAACACCTATTAAATTAATAAGCAAGGCCTCCTTACAGCGAAAGTATAGTGACAGCAAACTAACTTATTTTTAATACTCGCAAAATACAAGTTTAGAATAAAAAATACTTGAGATCAAGGGCACCTGGGTGGCCCAGTAGGTTAGGCTTCTGACTTCAGCTCAGGTCATGATCTCACAGTTCGTGAGTTCAAGCCCCGTGTTGGGCTCTGTGCTGGCAGCTCAGAGCCTGGAGCCTGCTTCAGATTCTGTGTCTCCCTGTCTCTCTCTCTGCCCTCCCCCTCCACCACACACACTCTCACTCACTCACTCACTCACTCTCTCTCTCTCTCTCTCTCTCAAAAATAAACATTTAAAAAATTAAAAAGAAAGAAACATTAAAAAAATACTTCAGATCAAATTAACAATATATAAATAGGGTAAAGTATGTTTTCAAAGCTTTTGTACAGAGATCTTTTAAGGATAATGTTAGAGAACAACCACAGAAAAATCTACATTTACAAATATGAAGGAAAATCACAGTAATAACCAAGTAGCTACCTCTTTTTATTACAAATTACATAATTTCCAAACTGTTAAAATATGAAGTAGGTATCAACATCTACCAGTGCAATACAGATTAAAACTCTGTGCAGTAAACTGACTATTCTCCATCCTCACTATTTAACAAGATCACTGGATCTTTAATAATTGTAAAAATTGAGTGTTTTAAGTGAAACAGACAACGTGCTTAAGTCTACAAAAAAAACTTACGAATATCCAAGTATAATGGTATTTAAATGTTTTTTCTTTAACTACTATTAGGTGAAAAGAGAATTTTACCAAAATATAAAAGCTCTTTTGAAAAATACACCTGGCTGTTGTATTACATAGCACAGCAAAGGAGAGGATTTGAACTTGGGAATAATAGGTCTTGGGGTATTTCCGCTAGAGGAAGAGCAGGAGAAATACAGAAGAGGGATTGAAGAGGTCCTGGATTATTTTTCCAGAGTAAGATTTAAATTTTTTCTTGCAATTTCAACTTCCCTGGATATTCCACTCTTACCTCTAATTGAGTAAAATCAAAGTAAGAAAGCCTGTGATCTTTAAAAACAGTAGTTTAGATAGATACAGTCTTTAAAATTGGTTAATGCTACGAAAGGAGTTAGACGCAGCATGAGGGACCTGGAGAATTGTACTTGTAAGGGACTAATTATTCATTTCACTACTATGCCATGGGGGAGGGGGATCTGTTTTAATATGTAAATGAAAAAGAAGGAGCTGTTGTAGGAGATGCCAGGTGATAAGTCCGAAATACTTTTCTAAGTCCTGTGAGCTCGGAGCTGGATTTGTCATTATTTAAACAGCCAAAACTCTGGCTCTCCTCTGGCTCTTTTCTGGCCCCACTAATTAGTAAAAGCAAGTAACATAATTCTTTGATAAGAAATCCACTATCATTTCACCTAAGTGGGGTTTTTTGACTACCTTTTTTTAAGGTTTGAAGATAGTACTGCCGCTCTGAATCACCTATATCTGCTCTAGTTATTCCTAGACCCAGGCAACCAAAGCCACCAGCACACGACCTCCCATTTGTGGAGATCCAATGGGGTAAAGGCTGACGAAGCATGGTAGAAGAAACATTCCTTTGCAGACCAACTTGTGCCCAAGGGGGTAGTGACAAGAGCTCTTGCAGGGCTATAGTTTGTGTCTCCCCCAGGGACAAGAGTGAGGTCTCCTTTGATCCTAAGACCCTGGGAAATGAGTAACAGTCAGGTAATAGCCACAAGGTGACTCAATGACTCTTCACAAAACCCCAACTCTAAAAGAGCCTCTCTCTTCAGGTAAATAAAGGGAACTGCCATGCCAAAAGAAAATTTGAAATAAAACTAAAAACCAGATGCAATTAATAAGGAATGGACAACTCAATGGGGAAAAAAAAAGGATCAGAATTAAGTTCTGAAGACAAGTCTTTTATTTCAAGGATCTACATTTTACAAGAAGTGAGTGCCATTGTTAACGTTAAAATGTCTAACTTGCTAAATCTCAATTCACCATGAGAGCATGAATACATAATATTCACCTATAACCACCCAAATCTCATATTAAAAAGTAAATCGGCCCTTCCTCACTATTCAACTATTTTGCCACTGACATTTAACTGCTATCTTTTTATGTTAATTCTGAATCAGATTTTTAGTTCACTTCCATCCACTCAAATGAGTTAATGGTATCTTGAAAATGGCTTAACCACTAGTTACAGATCATCAATACTCTTTCAATCACCAAATCCTTTATTTTCTCTTTTTGTACTCTTTAACCTATGCAATCCTTGAAGCATTGACCTCTTTGGACCTTCTGGAAGCTCTCATATATCTGTAGTTTCTATAATTTTGGCACTCCTCTAACTTTCCCCTACTTTAACTATTCCTCCAATATTTTTTAATACTATTCTATTTACCCAATTTCTAATCATGGAGAATTTCTATATAGCAATCTTCAGCTCTTTTCCTTTCTTTGGATTAATATCTGTCTCACATACTTTGAGCTGATTACCTCTGAAGGATGACTCTCTGATCTCTAACTCACATCCTTTCAAGCTGAAATGTTGCACTTTCAACTTCCCTTGGGACAGCCTGATGTAGAGAAACTGGGCATGGCATATTCATCACTCTCTAATTTCATTTCTACCTATTGTCAGAGCATTTAACAAAATCTGTTCTTAAGGAGGCATTTTTAAAATATTTTTTTAAATGTTTATTTTTGACAGAGAGAGAGAGCACACGTGCATGCGCATGAGCTGAGGAGGAGTGAAGAGAGAGAATCAATCACAAGCAGGCTACGTGCTGTCAGGCAGAGCCTGGACATGGGGCTCAAACCCCTGAACTGTGAGATCATGACCTGAGCCGAAGTCAGACACTTAACCGACTGAGCCACCCAGGCGCCTCAAGAAGACAGGTTTTAAACCATCATTTTATTTATCTTTGTTGTTGTTACTGAAGAACTTCCAAGTCACCCTATTTAACAATCTTTACCTTCAACAAAGCTCCCATTTTTCTTGACGGCTTTATAGTCTTACAGTTTTCATCTCACTAACCTGCCTTTTACCTTGATAACTACAAAGAATTTTTTTAAAAGACGTTGCTTTATTTTTTGTATTTTATTATTTTTCATCATTACAAGTGTACTCTTTAATTCCTATCACCTATGTCACCCTCTCCCCACCCACCTCCCCTGTAGTAACCATCAGTTTCTTCTCCATAGTTAAGAATCTATTTCTTGGTTTGTCTTTTTTTTTTTTCTTTTGCTTACTTGATTTATGTCTTAAATTCCACATATGGGTGAGATCATATGCTATCTGTCTTTCTCTGACTTATTTTGCTCAGCATTATACTCTCTATCCAAGTTGTTGCAAATGGCAAGATTCCATTCTTTTTTATGGCTGAATAATATTCAGTTTATGTGTTTGTGTGTATTTGTGTTTTCTTTATCCATTTATCTATCGATGGACACTTGGGCTCCACGAATAATTTATTAAAAAGATACTTCTTGCAAAACTTTCTAAAAGTAAAAAGATCAGTGGGGCACCTGGGTGGCTCAGTTGGTTAAACATCCGACTTCAGCTCAGGTCATGATCTCACAGTTCGTGACTTCTGTGCTGACAGTTCAGAGCCTGGAGCCCACTTTGGATTCTGTGTCTCCCTCTCTCTCTGCCCCTCCCCCACTCACTCACACTCACTCTCTCTCAAATAAATAAAAATTTTAAAAAAATGAGTGTTTGCCAGGGGTTGGGGGAAGAATGAATAGACTGACCACAGAGGATTTTTTGAAAATACTCTGTATGATACTGTAACAATGGATGCATGCTTTATACATTTGTCTAAACTCATAGAATATACACTACCAAGAGTCAATCTTAATGTACACTAATGTGCCATGTAGGTTACCAGTTGTAATAAATGTACCACTCTGTTGGGGGGTGGATGGGAAATATCTCCTCCTCTTAATTTTGCTGTGCATCTATAACTGCTCTTAAAAAAATTAAGCCTTTAAATTAAATTTAAAAAGACTTCAAACCAAAACCTATCTAAATTAGTGCAGATCCAGATTGTTACAGAGAATTAGTGAAGGTATGGAGCTAGTTTGCTGGTTACCACTTAACAGTGTTCCATCAAATTAACAAATACTCATGTACTATTCCCATATCCCCTTCATAACTCCCATCACCACACTATCTATACTTCATCTCCCTGGACTCCTCCATCGCTTCCAAAACTTTCTACTCTGCCCTCTTAGAATCTCCTTCCATGATAGTAAACTTTCTTATATTCTCAAACCATCAATAAATTCTTCCAGCATCTACTTCCTTGCTTGTGTGTACCTCCTATACCTTTTGTCCCAGGACTGCTTTTCTTTGTAACCAAATCCTAGGTGCTGAGTTATATTGGACATAATCATGCAAATTTATAAGCTTGTATGCCTATAAATTATGATGTCTTATCTCAACTTGGTACCCAAGGTTATATATTCTTTATCAAATCATCCTAACCTTTGTCACTCTCCACAAATCTTCAAATACTTCATCTTATCACTGACTTTCAGCAAATCACTTCACCGTAACTTATCAAAGAGATTAAAACATCACTGATACTGCCCTGAACTCTGTTATTGAACTAATGAACCTACTGTATCTAAATTTATGTTCTTTTCCCCTTCCCTCCTATTATTATGATGAAAATAATGACCCCTCTCTGTCTACAAATCCCTCCATCTTGGCTCTAGACTGCACATTTCCAAGACCCTCAGACATTTCTTCCACTGATTTAAAATTTTTCAAGTACTACCATTACTTTTCCCTCTATTCCTCATACCTGTTTAGTACAGAGCATGATTAGTTTATTTGTGATATAAATTACAGTTATGAATATAGATTACCCAAGATTGTGGATTCTTGAGATTACAGAGCACTCTGCTTGTCATTGTTACAATGACTCTATCCTGTGCATACTTCTATTTGCTTAAACCTTTAGCTAACCTTGGGCGGTTTTGTTTATTTTCTGCTTAACATCTTGGCTTCTTTGACTCCACACTCTCCTAGTTTTCCTACTACTTCTCTAGCCACTCTTTCTTAGTCTCCTTTACAATACCCTCCTCTGCTACAAGGTCTTTAAACTGGCTTTCCTTAAGACTGCTTCCAGGTCCTCTTCTCACACTAGGTGCTGTTATTGGGTGATCACAATCATTCACACTGTATTTTGCTACCACACTTAAGCTGAAAATCTTTATCTCCAGCCCAAACCTGTACACTAAGTTTTAGACCCATACATCAAAATCTTCAGGATGTCTTCACCTGAATGTCATAAGGCGCTTCTAACTCACACATGAAACTAAACTTACAATCTTCTTTGCCAACCCCCATTCTACCTGCATCACATAAAGTTCCTCCTTGTAGAGATCCTTATCTCAATACAGGCATTATCAAAGAACTGGTCAACTCACAAAGCTGAATGTCACTTCAAGCTTCTCACCCTTATCACTTCCTTATATCCAAATATCAAGTGCTGTCAATTCTACCTACTAAATATCTCTCAAACGATTCCACTTCTCTCCATTTCCAGTTCTATACTTTCCCAATATAGGCCACTATGATTTCTTACCTAGAACACTGCAATGACTTCTTCACTGTAGCCATAATAATCTTGTTAAAATGTAATTCTGGCAATAAGATTCCTTCACTAGACTGCTTACTGTTCTTAGGATCAAGTGGCTTCCTGGCCCTGATCATCAGTCTCATTTGTGGCCATTCCTCCTTTGGATGCTAGCCTCCAACCACACTGAAAAAGGTAGAAAAGGCAATCACGTAGCACATACTCTTTACTCACTGGCTAACTGGCTAACAGCTACTCATCTTTCAGGTTGTGTCTTTATTTTTTTATTTTTTCTTCTTCTTATTTTTTTTTTTTTTTGAGAGAGAGTATGCAAGTGAGCAAGGGGCAAACAGAGAGAGAGAGAGAGAGAGAGAGAGAGAGAAAGAGAGAGAAAGAGAGAGAAAGAGAGAGAAAGAGAGAGAAAGAGAGAGAAATAGGGCTCACCCAAAGCAGGGCTCAAGCTCACCAGAAGCTGGGCCAGCGCTTACCCGATGGGGGGCTCATGCTCACCTGATGTGGGGCCTGAACTAACCAACTATGAGATCATGACCTGAGCAGAAGGGGGATGTTTAACCCAGTGAGCCACCCAAACAGCTCCAGATCGTGTCTTAGATATCACACCTTCCTTGACCCACAACTACCACAAATTTATGTTACCTCAGCATACTATTAGTTACTTTTGGAAAGTACTTACATTCTCCATTTTAACTGGCCACTTACTTTTCTCTTCCTGGTCCCCCAACTCTGGCTATTAACCATTACAACTAACACTCGGAGTTATGTTTATCTTTTCCAATGTATAAATTATCTCCATCATTTGAAACATATTCAATAAATATTTATTGAATGACAACAAACTTTAGAAGTGATGCAAACTTAAGAAAAGCCTATACCACAATAGGTGTTGATTCCACAATGTTTCATATGCAAAGTTAACAATATTTGTATTGGTAAGTTGTATAAACCAAAAATTAAGAACAGTGTCTTCTAGAATTTTCACTAGGAGCTACATATATGAAGCATATATATTAAATGTAAGTATACTTTGGTCTATGCTGCCATGTTATGGCCACAAATATCTTGAACAAATAATCATTTATTTCCTTAGTTTTCCCTTGCTAAATAATGTTTCCTGTGGGTTCATAAGGATATCACAGTTGACCTTTATTTGCCAGAAAGCTCTCTCCATTTGTTCCTTATGGAAATTTTGATTTGGGTCATAATGAAACAAAAAATGGAAGAAGTGAATTTTAAGAAGGACTTCAAAGAAGGAGAGGTCAATGAGACCAAAGGAAGAGAGGAGATTATACTGACTTTTTAAGCCCTAAAGGAAACAAAATTAAAGTACTAAAATAATCAGGGGATAAAACAGACTTCATACATTACAACTTAAGACACAAAGGAGAAAAGCAGATGGAAAAAAAGATACATGGAATAATTATTGAAGGAATCAAAGTAAGTGAAGGAATTTAGACTGGTAAAACACAATTCATTCATCTGTTAGTTAATTCAGTAGTGTCCACGGGCCAATAGGTATACAATAGTTCCTGCCCTCATACAGCTTACACTTAGACAAGGAGACAAACAATAAACAATGAAACAAATAAATGTAGGGTTACATTTAAGGATGAGTGCTGTGAAGGATTCAAGAATAATGTCAGAGAACAATGGCATGTGGGAAGGCCCAGAGTTTAGAACTGGCTTAGCACATCTGATCATGCCCAGACAAGCAGGACAGCCATGAACATCATGGTCAAGAGTTCAGATTTTATTTTTAGTGCAATGGAAATAAATGGATATACAGCTTTTACCACTTAAAAGCTGTAAGCCAGGGAAGGAAGATTTTCTTCCCTCCCTAAAATGACTCCTGCTAATTATAATTAGAACAAAGGGTTTAAAATAAGATAACTTAGACAGCATCCTATACTTTTGTCAGGTATCTTCCCAAAACAAATTCATCTTTTACTCAAATCTAAATCCACTTCCACTATATGGAAAACAATATTAAAGATCACAATAGGGCTGCATCATTTTATTATATCAACTTCAGTGAACTATTTTAATTAATACCAACTCATTTAGCAATAAAGCCAGGCACTCCCTTGTAGTTCTACAATTCTATGATATTATAACAGAAAGAAAAGAAGACTGAGGACAAAAACAAAATTACAAGAGTCAAAAATGGAGTAGGCAGGATATTCTGAATGTCTTGGATTTTTTTTTAGTTAGGTTACTAAATATTTTATCCGTGAAAATAGAAAGAAAGCTTTGAAACAGATATTATATAAAAAGCATTACATTAAGTAATTATCTGAATACTATAAAAGCTGTAAGTAAGAAGGCATATAAAATTGAAACTAAAAACTCTGGCAATATGTAACAAAGTGCTATTCTCAAAAGAGACTTAATAGAGGAAAATGTTCTTTTCCTACAATGAATAA
Source organism: Lynx rufus (assembly GCF_022079265.1). Taxonomy (NCBI): domain Eukaryota; kingdom Metazoa; phylum Chordata; class Mammalia; order Carnivora; family Felidae; genus Lynx; species Lynx rufus. The sequence continues at coordinate 24,229,697 of NW_025814867.1, read as the reverse complement.
TCATGAATAGTTGAACAAACATTTTGGGTTTTTTTTAATAGTTTCAACTGAATTACAGGTAGCTTGCCAATTACTAATTAATGCCCTTTGATCAAAGATCTTGAAATTTAAAGTAGTAAACTATGTATATGACCAAATAGGGCACAGGGAAAAATGTCATAATTTCTATGCTATTCTTTATTTGAAAAAGAAATTCAAGCAGTTAAAAGTTTGATTCCCATGGAAAATTCTGCATCTATATATCCAAACAGGTCTTTTTTTCTGATCTCACCCACCTTCCTCCACCATCCATGAAAATAAACCAATGAGAAACCGTTTTCTCTTTATTATTCCAATTATGTGGCTATTATTATTTATCCTTTCCAGAATACTCAGGATCATTTAACTCAATAATATACTGTTTCTTTATAAATGTTAAAATTTCAGTTTTGAGAAATTAAAGACTCATTTGTTTACTTATGGAATCTGTAACAGGAATTAAAAACAAGACCAAAAACCCACGCCTTGCACACAGGGAAATCACTGATTAAGTCCAGTGCCTGACTACTTACAAAATGAGTCCTCCATTTGCCATAAATTCCCTGGCGGGAAAAATGTGTAACCGGCTTCAAATACGTGGAGAACCCCATGAAATACATATATTAAAATAAACAAACATACCAGAAAGGTGATGATTCTTCAAATAAATATGACAACCCTATTAAAATGCAACACATGTTTTTCTGCTAAAAGGAAATCTGAGAAGATGAAATAGATGCTTCATATAAAATATTTACATATACAATGCACAAAACCCACTACGGTTAGTAACCTTTATGGCTTTCAAGAACTAGATATTTACATATCATTCTTTCTGCATGTGCGTGTGCGTATGTGTGTTTTGTATATATTTTTAACAGTTGACAGCTGTTTTAGAGCATACAGAGATGCCAAGCTGAATGAGGGTCTTGATTACTTCAAGATTAGCTATCTAAAGTTTCTATTCATTTTAAGTGTTGTTAGTTGGAAGAGTCATTAGTCACTTCCTTGTCTCATAGAACATCAGCATACATTTACATTGTTAATGAACATTTGGGGTAAATGAATTAATGGCACTTTTAAACATCAATTCAGTCCTAATAACTTTGTATGTCATAGAAATGTTAGGCTAGGATATAAACGAAAAGCCTTTTCAGTAAAGGTAACTACTCATTCCTGCAAACAATAAAGGATAAAATTAATTTAAAATGTTTTTTAACCAGTTAAAAAAAAAATAGAACCTCAATGTTTAATGAAGTAGGCCAGGAAAAATATGCGCGCGCACGCGCACACACACACACACACACACACACACACACACACACACGCTGTTCTAAAATAAGCACATAAATCAGAAAATTTTGGTGAAATTATTTTATATACTTATCACAAAAATATTTTTTCTTTTAAAATACTGACTTGTGAAATAATTTGAAGTGGTTGTGAAATAATTTGACTTAATTATTAGTGTTTCTTATAGGTATTATGTTTAAAAAACAAACATCACTAGGAGATGTAGTATTCTTACCACTGAAATGTTTAAGATGCTGAAATGAAAATGAGACAATAACAATTTTTTCATACGATCAAAACTTTGAACAACAGTGTTTTTGTGACCTTTTCATAAATGCACATATGAAAATAAAAAGTAAAATCACAAAAATAAGTTGTAAGGCAAATTATATCATTTTCGTCGAAAATAACAATGGAATTTGTATGACACAGAAGGCAGTAAAAATGCACAAAAAACATAAATGCACTCCATAAAGTCAAGGCTTAATCACTAAAGAAATAACCACTTTAAAACATCAATCATTGGTTTTAAATTCCCAAAACACAAGTTAATAGCAGACCTTTATGCCAATACAGAACAAAAAAACTGTATCTGAAGTATACAAAACACATGTGAATCACTTTGACCAGTTAAGATTTTTTAAAATCAATCTCATAATCCTGATGTATGTACGTCATGACTGAAAAATTTTAAGTAGTTACTTGAGTCAATGAATCAACCAAAAACAAGGATAAGGCTTTAGGAATCTGCATGAACTGCTTCCTTTTAAGATATTATATTATTACTAATATTGAGAAAACAACACTGAATTCTGAAACATACATATTTGATAAATTTTGATAAGGTAGACCCCGAATACAGTTTACTTTTAACAGTCTCTTTTTAACAATTTCAATGCATAGATCTTTAAAAGTAGGACAGAAATTTTAATTAGTGGTGAAAAAAAAGAATCAGACAAATCTTTATCCTGGAATAAGGTCAACTTGCTTCAAAAGACAAAAAAAAAATCCCTGCAAAATCAACACCAAAAGCTAGACTTCTTTAAAAGATGTTTGACAAAGGCCATTTTGATTTCAACATCCTTATGCTGAAGTAATTATTTAAGATCATGATTTTTTTTTTTTAAAGAATGACGGTGCATTAAACATTTGGCTAATGCTTCTGTCTATAATTGAAAGTTGATGTTTTGTGGTGTTCATTACTGTCAGAGTGCTCTCCACCTATCCAGGGAAGTGTGCTTCATGTTGCCCTGCTCAGCTTCATCTAAAGAATTACACACATAAGGTAGGCAGAACTAACTGGAGGCTCTCTGCTACATTTCCCAGTAACCATAGAATGTATCTGCATACAAAACTCACCTCCAGACTTGTTTGAGTAACTTGACAAGGGGTCAAAGCCCACTTCCTGTTCTTCTGGCTGCAGAGGATGTCTAGTTTCAGATAAGGAATGATACATTGTGAGAACCGAACAATGTCACTGGAAGTGACTACCTGGGAGAGTAAAAAAAAAAAAAAAAAAAAAAAAGGAAAATTATACTTTTTCTTTTTGCTATGACTGGGAATAAATACAACATTGAAATGATTAAATGAGCATTACAGACATTAACAAGTTTTCCACAGGCTTCAGGGACTGTTACAACACATTGGCAGAAATATGCAAAGAAGTGAAAACTGGCACAAAATTTCCATTTCAATAATTTCTCCCCAAATCTGAACTTCCTTGGTAACCATTACCTCAATGTTCAATCACACTTATTTTCAATAAACTTCTGCACAAAAAGTCAAACAGTAAGTTAAATTACCGTACCATTTATAACATCCTTTTGTTTCACTGCCGAAATAATACACATTTACAATAGAAACTATCAAAATACAGAAAATTTAGCAAAATAAGATCATTCATAATTGTATTAACTAAAAACACCCCTGTTAACATTTCAGTTTATTACACATATCCTTTCTGACTTTGTTCTGGGCATTTAAAACAAATTTATTTTAATGTGATCTACCATGTTAAATATACTGATTATATAAATTATTGTGGGTATTTTCTACCCCATAAAAAAAGACCATATTATAACTTCAAATGGATCCCTAGTATTCCATTAAATAGCTATAACAGTTTATATAACCAATTCCTTATTAGTAAACAGAATGCTTTCAGTTGTTCAACACTATAAACAGTTTCCCAATGAATATCTTTAGTAATATCTCTGTGTCACATCTATGATTATTGCCTTAAGATAAATTCTTAAAAGTGTCTTTGCTGGACCAACACATGTATATAAAAAAATAATATTCTATGATATATTTTAGCAAATTATGCTCCAGAAAGATTTGTATACAGAACAATTCATTCCCCTGGACCCTCATTAACAGAGGGAATGGGTAATTCATTTTACAGACGAGTGTGATAGTCAATTTTTATATTGCATTTGCTTGATAACTAGTGAGATTACTGAAGATTCATATGTTTTCTCTGACATTTACTTATTATCTTTTGTGGATGGAGTTTATTATTATCATCGTCTTCATAATTTATAAGCATGCTTTAAATATGAAGAATATTAAACCTTTGTCATGTGATATATTTTTCTGAGTGTGTCTGTCTTCAAATAACATGGTGTTTCTGTGACATAAACAACTTTTTCATTGCTATGCACCCAGATATATCTATATCTACTTTATGACTTTTACCCCTGGTATTACTATGTTTAAAAAGGCAAAGTTATATAAATAACCACATTTTAAAAATTGTTTTGAAGGTTTTTCTCCTGGATTCTGATTTCTATAGACAATGCCAATTTAAACAAAGATATTTTTAAATTATTTTTACATGTTTAAGCTACACTACTTGTAAATTTTCTATGTCTGTGAGCTACAGATAACCTTCTCAAGTCATAATCTTCCAAAAATATAAACTGGGCTCTAATTTTCATCCAAAATAATGTTAACACATGAAATTTTAAGTTTCAAGAGAGGGGACACATGATAGGAAGAATAAATGAAAACTGATGGAAAAGCAAGACCAACCAAAATGAGTACATAATTTTACAGGATAGGGCAACAATTATGGAGGAAAGTTTCCAGAAAAGCCCATGAATATACAAATCCTTTTCTTCCCAACATAAAATGCTCCTCTATCCTGCTTAGTTTCTCCCTAAAGCTCTCACTCTGTAAAATACTTAGTACATTTTCTGAGTTTTACCAGAACCCTCCAACTCTCACCCACCCACATTCATAATCAGATGGTAAAAAATCCTCTCCACCTTAGATTGTGGCTAAAACAAGAGCAAAGGGGTAGGCAAAACCAACACTAGACAAGGCGGAAAACTTTTGTTGTCAACATACAGTAAGAATTTCTAAAGCCATAAATCAAATCCTAAATCCATAAATCTAGACAACTGTCAATATTTGCTTCTTATGTATGCAAACCAATCAACATATATTTAGCACTTACAATACAGAAGGAATTCTGAGGAATATAATGCAGTAGAGGACAGGAAAAAGTAAATGATCAGTTACATATACTATAAAACAGAATCTGATGAATTTTGCTGATCAAATGAATAATCAGATTTAAGTCCTCTACTATGGAGAAGACCCACCAAACTCAAATGCCTGATGGTATCAGGCAAAAAACATTATTAACCAAAGTTAACATCTATTGAGCAATGACTATTAAGTCACAGACCACTCTAAATGCTTCATGTATACTCATCATTTCATCTTCCCAACTATCCTACTGACATACATTCATCACCATTTTACCAAAGAGAAAACAGAGGTACAGAGAGATTAACTAATTTGTCTACAGTTACACAAGTAGTAAGTGTTGAAGCCAGAATTTGAACCTATCTTGTCTAGCTCCAGAGCTCACATTCTTTTCTCCTGCACTATATTTGGCTCTTGGACAATGAGACAAATAGACAAAATACAAAACAAACTGTACAAGAGGATGAGATCTGTGAACAACTGAAACACCTTTACTCTGCTTCAACTTCTTCAAGAAAGCTAGAAATCTAGAATTTTATTTGAAATCTCTTTAAACTGTTGGCAAGTAATTCAAACTAGAAAACAAAACAAAAACAAAAAACAAAAAACAAAACAAAACAAAAACCTGTATAGAATAAACATTTCAAAAGCATATTTGACCCATGGATAACTATTTTAATGTTAAGATTCATATTTTGTTCCATACATTTTGTTCTACTTTTGAAATTAAGGAAAATGTTTGAAAATGTATATTCCAAGTTAACCGCCAGATTTCTATAAAATCTCTTTAATATCCTAGACATGTTTTCATATCATTACCTTAATCTCTCAGTTTTATAATACATTTCCACTATTAAAGACTTCACAAACTTAAAATATACAAATAAGGGGATTTCATGTACTTCAAACTATGAGAAATAAACAACTAGCAAACAGATATCAAAGCACATTTTTTAAAGGAACATTAAAAAAACACCTTTCTGTAGCTAAAATGAAATACTCTAGGGGCACCTGGATGGCTCAGTCAGTTAAGTGTCCCACTCTTGATTTCGGCTCAGGTCACAATCTCATGGTCAGGTTCTGCACTGACAGCATGGAGCGCGCGCTCTCTCTCTCTCTCTCTCTCTCTTCTCTCTCTCTCTCTCTCTCTCTCTCACCTTCCCCTCCCCTAGCCCTACCCCACACACATGCACTCACTCTATCAAAATAAATAATAAACTTTAAGAAAAAATACTCTAGGGGCAACTGGATGGCTCAGTTGGTTAAGGGTCTGACTCCCAATTTCAGCTCAGGTCATGACCTCATCATTCATGAGTTCAAGCCCTGCACTGGGTTCCATGCTGACAATGTGGAGCCTGCTTGGGATTTTCTCTCTCCCCCTCTCTCTCTGCCCCTCTCTTGTTCATACTTTCTCTCTCTCAAAATAAATAAATAAACCTAAAATGTTTTTAAAAAAACACAACATGATGACATTCATACATTCATTCAAGATTTTAAAAGATACTTAAGGTCTTTTGGCTCCTTAAAGAAAGTTAGGTTCAAGAAGTCATCCACTGATTTTTACCTTTATTAATAATTCTTTAGAAATTGACAACTTGGTTATAACCAAGTTATGGTTATATGGTTGTAACAAAAATAAAAAATTTACCAAATACACCAGTCTACAACTAGTCTATATAATCAAGGATCCACCATATTCTAATTTATTATGCCTGTAAAGATTGAAACTGAATCACTGAAATTCTTTTTATTCAAAGAAAGCAAACTGATCGAAAAGTAATAATGAGTTATTTTCAAGAACTCTGTTGAAGAGGGGCACCTGGGTGGCTCAGTAGGTTAAGCATCCAACTTCGGCTCAGGTCATGATCTCACAGTTTGTGAGTTCGAGCCCCATGTCGGGCTCTGTGCTGACAGCTCAGAGCCTGGACCTTGCTTTGGAGTCTGTGTCTCCCTCTCTCTCTGCTCCTCCCCAACTCACACTCTGTCTGCCTCTCTCAAACAAGTAAACATTAAAAGAAAAACAAAAATTCTGTTGAAGAAAAAGTTACATGATGTTCTTTTCTTTCAGTTATGGATTTAAATAATAATCTGGTTGAAAATTAACTTATTAAACAGGTGCTGCTTTGTTTTTCATTGTTCTGTTTTAAATACAGGGGCTATTTTAGTTTTCTAGAATAAACAATACTTAAGTGCAATGGTCACTGCTATTATGATAATGTTATAAAATCACAATGTAGTGTTGCTTTTAAATGTGAAGTAATTTTCTCAAAAATTTTCCAATTTGTGTTTGGTGACTATACCAACTGCAAAAATATTTGACTACCACAAAAGAGAGTATCAAAGGTTTTTAAGCAAATGTGTCTATATTTATTTTAATCACTATATTGAATAGTATTTTTACTTCTAAATATCAGACCATAGGAAAATATTTGATAAAAATTCAAAGAATTAACGGAATTTTTTTATCTGAAAATTTTAAGATAATCACTATTAAAAAGTCAAATTGGGGGCGCCTGGGTGGCTCAGTCGGTTAAGCGGCCGACTTCGGCTCAGGTCATGATCTCGCGGTCCGTGAGTTCGAGCCCTGCATCGGGCTCTGTGCTGACAGCTCAGAGCCTGGAGCCTGTATCAGATTCTGTGTCTCCCTCTCTCTCTGACCCTCCCCCATTCATGCTCTGTCTCTCTCTGTCTCAAAAATAAATAAACGTTAAAAAAAAATTAAAGAAAAAAAAAAGTCAAATTGGCATAAACATTTTGAAATGTACAATTCACCAGTACATCTTATATTTGTGTTACAAACTTCGACTTCTATACTTGATATGCCTTAATCTTCTCTACATAACAGGTAGACAGAGAGGAAGTATATAATGACCACAAATATGTACCTTAGTAAATGACCACTAAAACCCATAATTGATGGATTTCAGTTTTCTTAAGTAATGCCAATCTGTCTCTAGAATTTTCCTGGAAAAAAAAAACCCTAAGAATTTTTAAATGAAGGCAATCTTATTTTTTTTTTTAATTCAGAAAGCACAGCAATATAACCTTCCAAGACTTGAGAAAGGAGATATCCCTTCTTTGCTACATTACTATAAATAACAGTTAAATTTTCTCCTTCACATAAACTTAAAATTCACAAAACTCAAAATTGGTTTTATTGCTATCCTGTGGTCACAGGAATTGACACATTAGGCGGAAACTGCTGTCAGCGCAGAGTCCAATGTGGGGCTCGAACCCACAAAACCATGACATCATGACCTGAGCCAAAACCAAGAGTTGGATGCTTAACCAACTGAACCACCCAGGTGCCCTTCCAAGACTAATCTTAAGGACAGTTATATTGGCTTTATGATCTGGTTCTTGCAGTATTAAATCTTAGGATAAAAGTGATCTGACTGAAAGGGAAGTCTTGTGAAAATAGTTAATATTTAATGAAAGGGTAAGAATTCAGCACTAAAGCTTAGAGGACAGTTTTAAAGTATAGTAATAAAATTTCAAAACAAGATTATTTTCCATGTAAGTGAAGCAATACAAGCATCAGGTGAAAACTTCCAACTCTTAGCATGGTACAGACAAAACAAAAGGTTAGTTGAATAAATTTTTTTCCGTTAAAATGGTATTACATGAACAAAGCCTCTAGAAAAATAATTTATTCCCTCTGAGTCTGAAGTTCTATGCATTTCAGTGTATATTCATTCTTTCAAAGCTTCTAATACACAGGCAGAGAATTAGCATTCTGAATTGTGTCTTCTAAAGACATCCATATTCAGAAAAGCTCATATAAGCATACTTCATTCATTTAAATTCTTGACTGATGGTAAACTTAAAGTCAAACACTGAAATGACAGAGTAATATTACTTTACATAAAGATATCTCCTATAAGAAAAGCATATCAAAGAGCTTAAATGAACTATTTCCAGAACACAATTATAAAAGAGGGAGAGGATATAGCATGAATAAGTATCGGTCACAGATAGCATGCATTTACCATGATGGGTGTATAAACTAAAACATGACATCATGGCTATAAAGCGACAAACTTTGATAGAAGCTATATTTTCATAATTAAGAGAGAGAGCATTTAAACATTATCTATAGAATCTTCTATTAAAAAAAACCCTTTTAATCAAGGTAAATTGATTAAAAATCAAGGCAGCTAGAGGTAAATTTGATGGTTGGGAATAATGATGTTCTAAAATCTTTATCATAAGGGAGAGAAGGAGGTGGGAAAGGAGTAAGGAAGAAAGAATGAAGGAAAAAGAGAAGAGAGAAGGAAAAGAAAGAAAGAATAAAGTTCCATTTTAAAATTCTGTCCATCTTTAATGCAAGAAGGTTACATTGGACTTGAAGTTAATTAAGTATTAAAATCAATCATCTGAAAAGTCTTAATATTTAATATTGGTTAGATTGTATATCAAAGTAGTTTTATTATTTATTTACTCCAAACCTTTCCAGAATACTTCATCTGACAACAGGGGGTCTGTTTCTCACAAGATAAATGCATTTACAATGCCAAATAAATTATATATAAAAGCATTTGTCTTAATACATGTCATTCAATATTAAATATCACTCATTGGTAAAATCCTGAAAACCTAACTCACTTTTAGCAACTACACATCTGAACTATTCAAGTGTTGCCAATTAAACAGGCAAAGAAATACAGTAAGGGTCTACATACTAAGAACAATGATCAAAAGAAAATTAAAATTATAAGACTTAATTCTTACATTTTCCAGGTTACCAGAACAAGATGTTTAAAGTAAACAATCTACTATAAAAATACTAGATTTATAAATAATATGTATAATCAGAAATAAGTACAATATATGAAAGCTTCGCAACTGGGCTTAAATAATTGATATTACAAAATAAGAATATATTTGGCCTTTTGGGGTTCCCTGGTGGCTTAGTTAGTTAAGCATCCAAATCTAGATTTTGGCTCAGGTCGTGAACTCACAGTTTATGAGTCTGAGCCCCATATCAGGCTCTGTACTGGCAGTGTGGAACCTGCTTGGGATTCTCTCTCTCTGCCCCTCACCTGTGCTCGCTCTCTCTCTCTCCAAGTAAATAAACTTTAAAAATATATATATTTGGCCTTTCAATATTCAAATGCTATAAAGCAATAGCAAGTGGCAGTTGTGACTATATAAACCAAGAGAAAACCTAGCATATTGAAAAGTTAAAGTGGCCTAACAAAAAGCTCTTCAGGGTATATCCTCATTTGGTTTCCAATTGTTACTGTCCTCATTTTATATCAAGAACACCTCTAGCCTTTAAAAAACTATTTACTCAGGCTTTCATAAAATCAAGGTAACTCTAACAAACAATTAGGAGTTCAAGAAGAATGAGCAATATTTGAAGAGAGAAAACCTTTTTGAAATGTCAGCCTTGAACATCAAAATTATACAGAATGATGAGGAACCAGGCTTATATTGCATATAAATATGAGAGCATATTAGGCTGCATTTAATTACCAGTTCAAACAACAACCTGATCTAACCTTTGACAAGTAAAATAAATGTTCTGAATAATTTAACTAAAGTAAACATTTGCTGTTAATGCTAGCTAATTATAGTAAGATCTGGAAAGAGAAGAGGAAAAGAGATGACGAAGAGAAAGGGAGATGGAGGTTTTTTTTACCATCGAGATCTGCAACTCTTCATTGAAACATTATTTTCAATGAATTTAACTCACATAAAAGGGTAAACCCAGTAGAATACAGTTGCTTTATAAATACTCATATAAAGAAATATTTTAGTTGATTACAGATTTCATTCTTTCAGTCAGTGAAAATCACCAGACTACCATGGAGATTGGAAAACTAGGTCCAGATGAATAAGGGTACCTCCACCCAACCCCCTTCACCCAAGGAGCTCAAAGTTTAGTGAGGAAAGAGCCCAGGAAATAAGCTGCCAGATTTAGCATTAAGTAATTGAAATTATTAATTAATTGAAATAAAATAAAATAAAAATATGGATGCCTAGTTAAATTTCAATTTCAGAAAACAACAAAAGATCTGGAACATACTTATACTAAAAAGTATTCATAATTTGTCTGAAATTTAAATTTAATTGTGCACCCTGTACTTTAGCTAACAATCCTATCAATAGATAAATGAAAATGAATATCCATGGGAAAATATGTGCAATGCTCATTATAGGAATCCCAGGATTAAATGAGATCAAAACTCTGAGAGTAAGATTCCCAAAAAACTCACCCAAAAGCAGTAAAGTGTTGTTTTTCCAGAGCTGCTATCTGATTACTAATGGGAAAAGACCAAGATATACTACTCAAATGCACTGACCTGGCCCCACAGAAACTTGTTTTTCAAGTTCCCTAAGTAACTGCAAAGAAATATAATAATAAACAAATGAAAAAACCAACTACTTAATGGAAATCATCAGCTACCAAATGCAGAAAAATGAAACAACCCAACAAAAATCCTGGAGCCACTAAGGACCCTGCTGAATGGAGACAGAGTATATGACTATTCTTATAGTGAAATTATCTTTATCCCTAAGGAACATAGGTGTATTTAGGAAAAAAAAAATACAAAGAAAATTGAACTTTGTTAATTTGCTGAGACCAGTCTTAATTCAAATATATGATATTTTCATTCTTTATTATAAATAAAATGTTAATAAATATGCATGATATTGCATAAGAATCTAAGGTATGGTAAGCTCTGAGTGTGACCTTAAATTTAAAAAAAAATATTCAATAATGCATAATGTGAAGACATGTTATTCTCCATACAAAAACTGCTAATTTAACTGATTGGTGACTCCAAAATTGATTAGCTTATTTGCTCATGGAGTAGGAGCTTCTATATATTTGAGCATAAACTTCAGTATGAACGTAAAAATGTTTCAATTTATAATAGAAGATCATCAGTAATAATAGAGACAAGAAAACTCCAAGTTTCCAACTTGAGGCCATATAAATACATACAGGTTTTCTGTAATTGATAGCAGAAAATCATAACCACTTAAAATAGTAAAACTTACTGTAAAATCATGAATTTGAGCCTGACTGGAAAGTGATAGGACTTAAGAGTCTCTGAATTTTTGCTTCTCCATTCAATTGTAATGGTTCCATCTTTACCCAAAAAAGATTTCACTTATGTACATATATGTAACTTCTGTATGTTTTCTAACACCGAACATTATGGGCCCTCAAAATGAGAACAAAACTGTTTACATTTCATTTTTACAGGCAGGTAAGTTTAAAGCACTGATAAGACGAAAGATGGATAAAGAAGAAAGGATTAATTATAAAAAACAGAATATGATATAAAAAACAGCGTTTACATGATATCTTGATGTCTTTACAAAGCATAAGTTCTATGGCTACTACGAAAGAATTTTTCAAGACACCAATGCATACTAAAAAACCAAAATAATTTCATGAACACTATATAAAACAAATAAAGGCCTTGAAACGGTTGATGAAAGAATGCAATTAACAAAATGGAATAAATACACAAATAGTAACATGGGTATACACAGGGACAACAAAGAGGCTACACAAACCCTACCTCAACTGTCAGAGAATTTTACTAGCAAATATATATACTCCTTCTTATTGTGTATATACTGTAGCAGAGTTCACTAGTATACTTCCTCTGAAATTTCAAAGAATATCATATAAATGGTTAAAAGGTAAGTACATTAAATTAGACTTACCTAATTCTTACCATACTGATTTATTTTTTTTCCAGCCATGTTTTCAGATTTAATATACTCTTTTTAAGCCTTACCATACTGATTTAAATGAAACCCCTGCATAATTTCTAAAATTTTGATAATGTTTGCCCAAAATTTTTAGCAAACATTTAAAGGGAGCAAAAAATTTAAAGGGAGATTACAAACTTCATGCCACGCTTTACCATTTGCAAAACAATGACACAGCCATTCAGAATTACAATGTGCTATTTATTTTTAAAAAAAAATTTTTTTTTCAACGTTTATTTATTTTTGGGACAGAGAGAGACAGAGCATGAACGGGGGAGGGGCAGAGAGAGAGGGAGACACAGAATCGGAATCAGGCTCCAGGCTCTGAGCCATCAGCCCAGAGCCTGACGCGGGGCTCGAACTCCCGGACCGCGAGATCGTGACCTGGCTGAAGCCGGACGCTTAACCGACTGCGCCACCCAGGCGCCCCACAATGTGCTATTTACATATTGACTTAGAGAACTGAAGCTTTGAAAACTGTTTAGGGCCTAGAAGTTTTATCTTAATTTCTAAAAAGACTAAACAGGATCAAGCAGTTTAAGTGACATTATCATATAGTAATTTTTCCTACAAAAACTTTTGAAACCGGGTAATAATTTCCCCCACAAGTCCAAATATATTCACTTTCACTTAAGTACATTTTCACAAAGTCTTCCTTAGCAAAAAAATGTTTTTGTAACTTTAAAAACCATAAATACATAATATTTTAAATTTCTAGGATTTTAAATCCTAGAAAAATCAAGCAAAAGATTAAGATGGCCAGTTTTTTTTTTTTTAATATAGTAAGACGACTTTGTCCAAATACTATGAAGCTCTAAGTTTTTACTAAATATTTAAGAAAGGTCACTAATTATTTAAATGCAATGAACGAACATAAGAGGTCAAAGCAGTAAACTTACATAATTTAATTACACAAATGCACTGGTATCACCTTTTTTCTTACTCATATTTGAGAAACTAATACTTTGCCTTCTAATGTGATATGGATTATTTCATATGGCATGCACATCCTCTTGGAACATCAAGATTATTCTTTACAAAATTTGGAGTGTTAGCACCAAAAAAAAGTATGAAAATTAAACTATATTTTTTAGTTACTACTAGAATTTAACAGTGGATTATAGTGACTGAAGTTGATGTATTTCTTTAAACCATCTCATTTCAAAATTATCTTAATAGGTACCCTATGGAAGTCAGTGCAAAACAGCAATCGTGAGCCCACAGGTAGGGCACATACATATATCTATAGTTAAATAAGCAACCAAATATAAAAATGGATCATGAAACAATTTTAATGAGAATAATATTAACACAAAACTAAATTTTGATATCCTACCTTAACATTTAATGCAATCTTATTTTGATGAAAAACCTAGTAATTTTAATCTAGAAGTGAAATTGCCGGATCAAAATTGTTGCCCATCTTTAATTCTAACAAAATATTGCCAAACTTCTACCCAAAGTGGTGCTATACCAGTTTATATGTTCGTATGGACAGTTCCTGTTTCTCTACCTCCCTGCCAGCTCTGAATATCATGAGCCTTTCTCCATTCTGAATGGTATGAAGTGGTATCTCACTGTGGTTTAAATTAGCATCTCCCTATTTCTTGACTGAAACTCTCTTCATCTGTCATACAGTCAGAGTTCTCCAGAGAAATAGAGGATTTCAGAAAGCAAAAGAGGAGACAGACAGAGTTTTATTATAAGGAAATGTTGCTCATAATTACAGAACTGGCAAGTTCAACCTGCAATGCAGGCAAGAAGGCAGGCTGGAGATCCAGGAATAGCCAGTGTTCTATTTCAAAGGCTGCTGGACAGGAGAAGCTGATGATATAGTTTGAAGGCCATCAGGCAAAAAGAGATGATGCAGATGAAGTCCAAGTCAGACCTGCTGTAGAATTCCTTTTGCTGGGGGAAAGGTCAGCCTTTTGTTCTATTCAGGCCTTCAACCGATAAGATGAGGCCCACCCACATTATGAGCGCCAATCTGCTTTCTGTTCATTTAAATATTAATTTCATCCAAAACACCCTCACAAAAACACCTACAATAATGCCTGACCAAAATCTGGGAAGCCCCTGTGGCCCACTCAAGTCGATGCATAAAATTAAACATTCACATCTGTTTACTGGCCATTTGGGTCTCCTTTTCTAAGAGCTGCCTGTTCACATTCTTTGCCCTATTTTCAGCTGTGCTGTCTTTTGTGCTTAATAATTTATAGGATTAAAAAAAATAAATCATGGATACACAGCAATTTTAGTCCAGTATTAAAAAATCAGAAGTACATTATTAAATTATATTAAATATATTATTTAATTTAGTATATTAAATTATCATTCATATATACTTTAAATGGTCCTCATTTGGTGAGTTATATTGTAGGATGCACTCTGAAAAGAATGATTTAAAGAAAACCAGATTTTCCTTTTGTAAATATGGTACAATGAACAACAGATTATGTTCCTGAACAAAAAAGAACTTTAAAAATGGTTATAGTAATTTGTTCAACGTTTTTCTCTATGCTGAGAGGCATGCACTACTGATGATTACTAATATTTTACTGAATGCTTAGTAAATGCCAGACATTGTGCTTTATGTTATTATCCCATTCAATACCTTTAGGAATCTTAATCATAAAGGCATTATTATTATCTCTATTTTATGTATATGGATATTGGGGCTGGCAGATTAAAGATCTCAGCCCAACGGCACACACCAAGTGGCTGGGACGTGAATTTCAGACTTCTTCAGAAATTCATTTTAAGACATCCTTACTGGCTTTCCACTATGTTTAATGGCACTAGGAAAGGAACACCAGGGAATAAAGAATGAGGACAGGCAACATCCTTGCTGTCTTGGCATTTAGAATCTGACAGGAAGCAGAATGTAGAAAATGTGCATACCATGTAATATAGGACAGAATCTCATAGCAAAGGAGATGTATTAGAAAAGCTCTAACTCTAAGAAGTCAAGAGATAATTATGATTCCATGATGCTGCTAACATAAATACACCTACAGATTCTCAATACCTTTCATGATCTACCCATATCTAACTTTCTAATCTTCTCCTTCATATATTTTCATTCTCTAAAGACATCCAGTGTTCTCCCACCTCTCTTTTTATTTGGGCAACTAGCCCTGGTCAAGAAAACCTATTCCATCCCATTCCTCTCTCTGAAATATTTCTTTTTTTTTTTTTATTTTTTTTTTAACGTTTATTTATTTTTGGGACAGAGAGAGACAGAGCATGAACTGGGAAGGGGCAGAGAGAGAGGGAGACACAGAATCGGAAGCAGGCTCCAGGCTCTGAGCCATCAGCCCAGAGCCCGACGCGGGGCTCGAACTCACGGACCGTGAGATCGTGACCTGAGTCGAAGTCGGACGCTTAACCGACTGAGCCACCCAGGCGCCCCTGAAATATTTCTTAAAAACAAACAAACAAACACACTTTTCTATTCTCATGACCTGGCAAATAGTAAATATTACTAAATATCCATCAGACCAGATTCCACTGATCACTTCCCAAAGTTCATCTCAAATGCTCCCTTCTCTCTAAAATTTCCTAATTCTTTTCCATTCTGCCGTAAACAGTTAAATGAATAAATTTGGAAACTTGATCATGTAAAAGCCAGTATCATATTTCTACTTCCAATGAGGAAAATGTAAGCAAAACAGGTTCTCATCCAAAAGAATAAAAAAGGAAGAACAGCCCAAAGAAGGAACCCCCTCCCAAATCATTCTTCTTTCCATGACCATGTTTTACTATTCCCACAGAAGGGAACTTCTACAATCTACTTTTGTTGACATAAAACTAGAGTCGCATTTTCTAGGCACAAATTGAGGAAAGGACCTTATTAACTATCTGACTTTAGGTAAGTTGGTTAAACTCTTTGTGCCTCAGTTTCCTCAATGTAAAATGAGAAATATCCATTTCATAGGTTCTGTGAGGATTAAGCAAACTTGAAGAACTCAGAACATTACCAGACACACACATAGTAAGCACTCAATAAATATTAGCTATTACTGTTATTACTATCACCACCACACTGCCACTGCTCTGATGGCTATATTTACACAATTAGGTTATTAGAACAAGATGAAAGACAGAATATACTCACAGTTCAAAAATATGGATCCTTTGAGTATCCCATAGGATTTTTTTTCCCGCTTATACATTACAATTAGATTTCACATAATAGTTTCTCATTTTGTTTCTTGAGAAAGGAAAGAAGAAAGAAAGGAGAAATTGGAGACAGGGGGCTGCTCAAGTGTAACACACATTCAACTTAGTAAATACTTGTTAAATCCTCCCATGTGCTGGCAGCTAGTCCAGAAGGTAATCATTTAGAAGTGAACAAGACAGTCTCTGTCCTCAGAGAATTTACATTCTAGAGGAAGACAAATAATAAACTAAGCATAAAAAATAATTTACATGTCAAGTAGTGACATATGCTATGAAGGAAATGTAAAGAGGATAAGGGGACAGAAAATGATGATGGGGCATGACTGAGAGTGTATTTGGGAGCTGGGAGCTTATTTGAGAAAGTGTAGTCATAGAAGGCCTTTCTGAGGTGGTGGCATTTGAATAAAGTGAGGGAACAAGCCACCCAATCATTTGGGGGCAGAGCTTGCTGGGAAGAGCAAAGGCAGATAAAATGGGAAATGGCTAGGAGTTTTGGAGGAACAAAGAAGGTTGGGGTGTAAATGAAGACAGACGGTGGGGGGGGGCATGGAGGGAGAAACAGGAGAGAGGCCAGGTCACCGATGTCCTTTTAGGCCATGAAAGGACTCTGGTTTATACTCTGACTGGGATGCAAAGGTACTGGGGGCTTTTGCATGGGCGTACGAGATGTTATGACAGAAACTACACTACAGGTCTCAAATGAGGAGAAGCAGTGAGCTCCTAGGCCATCCTCTCAGGACCTTCTTCAGAAAAGAGCCTTGCCTCAGAAAAGTTAGGAATAAAGCTAAAGATCAGTCTTAGGAGTAACACCAAGACTGTGGCACATTAGAAGGAGGAAGGTAAGGTCTAGTAAAGGACAAAAAACCAAGTCACATTAAAGGGCTTCTAGCCAGACGACAATCCTTAAGATGCTTGCAGTATTTTTGGAGAAGTGAAACACCTACAATCAACCATCGATAAATAAAATTAGGAAGCCATATAAGAAATAAAATACAATACTAAATGTAATTTGATCTTATTTTGTATGGATTCAAGACCTTTAGTTGTTTCTGAGTAAATGACAACTACAGACTACTGAAGGTCAGGACTCCTAGCCCAGTGTCTATATATCAAGTCCTAATAGAAAAATGGAAGGGAGGATGAACACATGAATGCACTGGGGAAAGAAAACCTTGGCACCAACTCATACAACCTCTGCTTTATGAGGCACAAAGGCAAAACAAAATCTAAGTCTCTCCTTTCACTGATTAACATACTACCCTTCCTAAAAACTATTTCAGTTAGAAACTGCTAGTGGTAAGACCACACCAGATGAATTTAGTAACTGGATCAGTATAGAATAGATTCTGTGAAAGGTCTGATACATCACAGGCCTTTAGCACTTACTAGCCCTCCGGCTATGGATGTGAATTACAAAGGACTAAGTTTAGTCAGCTCTCACAATCCTTCCGGATTTCTGTTTTATGTACTAGGATCTGCTCACATTATTGTACTTTTGTTTCTGGAACAATTTATAAAGCAGACAAATCTGAAAATCTAGGAACTCAGTGTCTATCTATAGATATAAATATAAATATAACACACACTCCTCCATTTTACCTCATAGTGAAATAAAATGATACTTTAAAAATGAGGTGGTATTACCTTGCCCCTAAGTAACCAAGATCAAGATTGTAGTTTCTGAAAATTGTGGTGAGGTTTTCTACAGCAAGCGTAAAGAGAAGCA
This sequence comes from Lynx rufus, assembly GCF_022079265.1. Classification (NCBI taxonomy): domain Eukaryota; kingdom Metazoa; phylum Chordata; class Mammalia; order Carnivora; family Felidae; genus Lynx; species Lynx rufus. Next base: position 24,211,246 of record NW_025814867.1, on the reverse strand, counting down.
GACGGGAGAGCTAGTGTAGATACTTTCCTCCATAGAGAAACAGATCAAGGGGTGCCTGGGTGACTCAGTCAGTTCTAAGCATCCGACCCTTGATTTTGGCTCAGGTCATTATTTCGTGATTCGTGAGTTCAAGCCCCCCATCAGGCTCTGCACTGACAGTGAGGAGCCTGCTTGAGATTCTCTCTCCCTCTCTCTCTCTCTCTCTCTCTCTCTCTCTCTCTCTCCCTCCCTCCCTCCCTCCCTCCCCCCCCCTTTTCTCTCTGTCCCTCCCCCACTCACATATGCACATGCTCTCTCTCTCTCTAAATAAATAAACTTAAAAAAAATAGATAAAATGAGGACCCCCTATTTCTAGAACTATTACAGAGATACAGAATTAAATAGCTTACATTTAGATTTTCCATCTTTCAAGATACAAAAGCATTATTTCTAACACATTAGGGGAAGAAATTTAATCACAGATTCAAAACTCTTAAACTACTCCTAAAATGTCCATATTCTCATTCTTAGTGGAAAACCAGTCTGAAACATAAAAAAGATGCCTCTTGGGATGTCAGGCCTGTCTCCTATCTAAATCTTATGAAATGTATATGGATAGAGGTCAATGAATAAGGCAAATTTAAACTAGAACAGAAAATCTGATTCAGATTCAAATTAACATCTTCCTTTTCCCTATTCCTTCTGGCAGTACTTACAAAATCTGTAACAACAAACTATCACTTCATTATCTTCCCACAAGATACTGGTTTCTCTAACACTTCACAATGCCTCTGAGATAGCATATCTGACATAACACCTCCACTTCTCTCCAGAATTTAACAAGATAAAGAAAAGGCAGTAAGAAAGGAGACAATGTTGGTGTTACAAATGCAAGAATCCAACCTGCAATGAACATTGAAATTAAATATATACCTCAAACCACTGTTAACTATTTCCCATAAAGGCATCCGACATGGTCAGAGTTCAAGTTTCCCTTTAAAGTACTTAATAGGCTGTAGGTTCATTCATTATTGTAACCGAAGGCATTTAGGAACTAATGGTGGGAGGACTAGTCACATTGAAACTAAAATATAACCAAGGTATTGTGATTCAAAGGACCCAGGGTGGTGGTTTTCATGATTTTTCTTTAATCAAATAAAGCTGAGTAATCAGATGTAGTCTTTGAAGAAGGCTGTTTCTTTTTCTTTTCTTTTTTTTTTTTTAACCTAGATAGGTTTCCTCAAAGAGGAAGTAAAATGGTGAGTTTTTAATTCACCTAACTGCTCAATATCAAACTTGTTTGGTTGTGTAACAATCTCAAGTTTAAACTTTCTTTTGTGATAGAATTAAAATGAAGATGTGATTGATCAGTTTTACCTGTTTTGTAATAATACCCAGAACGCATGCATAATGACCTACCTGCAAAAACATGCAGGATTCTCAGCGTTGTAGCACAAATTAAATCTAGAGGTAAGCAAGTTCCCACACTTCTTTCCAACCAAGTCCCTTCTCTAAGCCCAACAGGTTTATTCCAGTGCCTCTCAGTGTCTGTGTGCTTCAGCATAAGTGTTCAGGGGGCAGGAATCAGGCCCAGCAATGCGCTCATGGCCCCTAGCGTAGCTCCATTCGCAGGTGACGCTTATCAAACCCTAGCTGAAAGGCATCTGACAATACAATTACTGAAAAATTCAATGCTCACCCAGCATGTGAAATCTTGTGCCTTGTACCTTATGATTTCAGCAGTGCCATGTGTGCTGTGATAGTTAAGGACCTGTCAATGTTTCCATTATAAACTCTGGTTTTCAGAGGTTTGTATCTTGGCCTATAAAAATAGATTCCGGTCTGTAACTTGGCATAGAAAGTACTGGTATCAGCCCAAGAGAACAATTTTTGTTCCAAAGATTAAAATAAAAATCTGTTTAGTAGTTTTAAGTTAAGAGAGTGTTAAAAGGGGGTGGGGGCGGGGAGGGTGGGTGGAGTATAGAATGTTTTTAAAAACACACACAAAAAACCAATGCTCTATGTCTCACTACTGCTTCATTTTAAATTTTGAAATGATTAACACAATATAAACCAATGATACTGCGTAAATGAAAAACCTAAAAAGAGTTTTAATTAAAAACATTATGGCGGTTACCAAAAAAAAAAATCATAAATTTTTAAACAACTACATATGTAGTATCTCAAATAATCCCCACATTTAAAGATTGTCCAAGTACTCACTGACAGTAAACCAAAACTATTTCAAAGATCTGTTTTTCCAGATATGTAAAAATTACTTTTTAATGAATCACTAAATGTAGACTTACTTCAGATTAGTGGAGACAATCTTCAATCCTATCTTCAATTTATGCATCAAGAAGTGTCTAAAATATATGACCTAATGAAAGAAACTCTGAAGTATTCTTTATACACTGTTAAAGACACTAGCTTAAGTTTTATGTTTTCTTTTCAGCTTAATGGAGATTTTTCCCCTCAAAAATATAAGACTAGTACATAATGCTGCTGTACACCTTTAAATAAACACATTTTGAAACAGTAATTTTTATCTCTTAAGGGGGCACAAATCCTCCTTGGAGCATGATTTATAAATAGCTATGAAAAATATGAGTACATTGGGGCTCCTGGGTGGCTTAGTCAGCTAGGGGTCCGACTTCAGCTCAGGTCATGATCTCATGGTTCTTGAGTTTGAGCTCCGCATTGGGCTCTGTGCTGACGGCTCAGAGCCTGGAGCCTGCTTCAGATTCTCCCTCTTTTTCTCTGCCCCTCCCCTGCTCGCATGCTCTTTCAAAAACTGAATAAACGTTAAAATTTTTTTTAAAATGAGGATATACACACGCTTTGACCTTGTAATTACATTCTTAGGAAAATATACTATGACTATACCTACACATGTAAAATAATATAGATATAACTTTTATATATGCTGTGAGTTTTTAATGTGAATCTTCTAAAAAACATTCTGTACTCTACTCACAAGAATATTTCTCACAGAATTTTTTAAATAGCAAAATGGTGAAACAAACCTAAATGTCCATCAATTGGGGACTTATTAAATAAGTTACTGTACATGCATACAGTGGTAGCACTATATAGCTATTTTAAAAAAGAAGAAGAGAAAGACAAACTAAAAATGATTCATTGATAGAGAAAGTCTTCCAAGTAACAATGGTAAGTGAATACAGCAAGGTCCTATGTTACCATCTGTACAGGAAGAAAAAAAGAGAATATATACACATATATGTGTGTGTGTGTGTGTGCGCGCGCGCGTGCGCGCGCATATGTAGAAAGAGGGGGAGGGAGGGGAAAAAGAGCAGGAGAGAGAGTTTTATTTGCTTTTACATGCATAAAACATTTCTGGAAAGACACACAATAAGCCAACAATAGAAATTAATGGTTTCCCATAAAAATAATGTAGTAACTTTGGGTAGATTCCTAATCAAAGACTCAGTATCAGATAATATAACCAAAATAATATTAGAAAGAAAAAATACATATAACTCTAAGCTTCTGTAATTACTGAAAACAATACAGTTAGGTATTGTACAGTATACATATATTCACAATATATGAGTGGTTCTCAAATGCTGGTGTATACAGAATCATCTGAAGATCTTACTAAAACACAGATTTTTTAGACTCCACCGTTAGAATTTCTGACCCATAGGTCTGGAATAGAGCCTAAAAGAATTTGCTTTACCTAACAGTCCCCAGGTAAGGCTGAGCTACTGATCGAGGGACCACAGTTGGAGAACATGTGTTCTAGATAAATGGACTACCTGTTCAGAATTTTACATAAAAACTCACCTACTACAACATTATAAATGTAATTTCATTATTATCAATAATATTTAGATAAGGCTTGTTTTCCTACAATTTAAGAAGTCTGGGTGGTGGGGGTAGATAATGCTTTATTCTAAACAGGGTAAAACAAAATGGGAGAGGAGACTAGGAAATTAGTTCTATTGTACTTTTCCAACAGCCTCCTATCTCCTATTTCTGCCACTAGATGGAAACCAGTACAATGGTTAGCTGTCAAATTGCAGATATAAATTGAAAAACAATAAAACTGAGGTGAAAATTATGTTACACGGTAGTAATTACAAAGGGACATATATCTGTGGGTCCCTATACTGCCATTAACTGCAAAATGACCATATTTACTTTTTGATTAACTGTATATGTCATTAGCCCTTGGCCTATCAACAATATCAACTCCAAAGAGAGTTATTAGTGGTTGAATTATGACCCTCCCCTCAAAATTCCTTTGTTTAAGTCCTAACCCCCAGTACCACAGAGTGTGACCTTATTTGGAGACAGAGCCTTAAGAAGAAAACCGAGTTAAATTTGGCATCATTAAGGTGGGCCCTAATGCAATATGACAGGTCTTCTTAAGTGTAAGGGGTAATATAAGTGGTAATTTAGACACCTACAGAGGGAAGAGGATGAGAAGACACAGGGAGAAGACAGCCTCTACAAGCCAAGGAGACAGGCCTGGAGCAGATCCTTCCTCCAAAACCCTCAGAAAGAACCAATCCTGCTGACAACTTCATCTCAGACTGCTTGTCTCCAAAACCGTAAGACAATACATTTTTGTTGTTTCTGCCACTAAGTTTGTGGTACTTTGCTTCACAGTCCTAGCAAACTAAAACAAGGGCTTTCCCTTTTATTTACTTTTTTTTCACTCTAGCGGATTGAATGACTACTATCAGCAATGTAATGTGTCAAGTGCTGAGACCACAAAAATGAATGATCAGCCTTTAAGGAGCTTACAGTCTCACGGTTTATTACTTAAGGCATAAATACTCATTTAGTCATTAACAAGACTTCAGCCATTGTATCAGTGTTTTGATGCTTGATTCAACGGTTCCTCAATAAAAAGTAAGAGACACCAACACTGTGACTTGTACCTCGTTTCCACTATCACCATTCCAATTACAGCACCCATTACTTGCCACCTAATCCTCAGCACAGACTTTTCTAACTGGCCTCTTCCCCCCTCTCCAACACCTTCCTGACAGCACCCTTCATGTAAGTCTCCTCATTAAAATGTTTCAAAAAATATCTTAAAAGAACATTCGCTTTTTCCCAGTTGAAGCTATAGTCAGTCAGTACTTCCCAATAGATGTACATACCTTCAAACAAACTACCTAAAACCACAGATTTAGTTTGCACTTAGAAAACTGAAATGTCTTCAGAAGCGGCAGTTATTTATAATGAACGGGAGTAGCAATATCATAAAGCATCATTGAATACACCTATGAATAGCTCTCCCCCTCAAATAATCTCTAAGTCCAGCACAGACCTAATGATCTCAGTTTATGAAGTAGTGAGTGTACAAATTAATAGTTGTTCTCAATCTGTGGGTGCCTCATAAAACACCTGAATGTATCACAAAAACCCTATCCCTAGATTCCAAAACTTGTATGTAAACTTCTCATGGGGAGCTTACGCCTTATACAACTTCATTCCATACTGTGCATTGGGCTTACACATATGGCCTCAATTACAAATTAAAATTTAACTTTGAATTCCCTGCCATTTTATTATCAAATGTCTCACCTACTGAATTAACATTTTTATATAGTTATTCCGTTTGTTTTATTTTGGTAACAGTATTCATTTCCCAGGGAAAAATAATTGTTAGCACTAAATTTTCTCTAGAATTTCTCCTCCCTTTTCTTTTCCTCAACAGAATTCAGTTACACAGTTTCAGAAGCCAACTAGGCTACTGATATTCCTTTATTATGTTACAAGTAAATAAATTTCACACCTTCAAAAATTATTAAAGTGCAGAAGAATATTCCTTGGCCTCTTCATACGTAATATTCTAGTGTCGCTAGTTCTTTCAGGTCCCAGAGAGAACATCTCTTATTAGCCCTACAATTAAATGATTCAGCAACCAGCCACACTATCTTTGCCTTTTAACAGTTCCAATCAGTAGCAGATCTAGGTGTAATCAACAGCAGCAGGGGGCTTTAGGAAGCAAAACAAAACAAAAACAGTAGGAATCTTTACTAGAATACAGTAATTGATACAAGGGAACATTATAGGCTATTTTAATCCAAGTTAATCTAAGATATTAGAGTCTGATTTTATAATCAGAAGTGAAATGAGCAGGACAACTCTGAATGTCTGGAAACAGAACAAATGTCAAACAGTTAATAAGGTTAAAATGAAAGAGGACTGCTTTCAAATGAACCTTCTCAGTCTCAGAAGGGTCATTACTTCTGTTTTGGTTATTTAGCACCCCTTTAGCTGATAAAT